>NC_047084.1:494435012-496835012 GCF_902459505.1 Geotrypetes seraphini | reverse complement strand
AGCCTTAATCCCAAAGACATAGATGACCCTCAAATAAACCCACATCTAATATTTATGGGATGATTTGAAACTAGATAGCTCATAAGACTGCTATGCCAAGAAACACTGGGATCACTACCCTGACAAATGTGGAGAACAATGCATTTGTGAGAAAATGAGGCATTTCTATTCCCACAGATATGCTTAATGCACACAAAACAAATATTGTGGTAAAGGAAAAAAAATCCAAGAATGGCATTATTCTTTACTGTGTGTGGAAAAATTCTGACGTACCAACCAATGCAATCAGAGATGAGGAAAATGTGGTAGAAAGATATAGAAATGGTCCTAATTGTATTGGGCCCTACTAGCCTGATTAAAAAAGTAATATCTAATCACATCTTGATACATTTTGCCTGTGCATATCAGATTTTATGAATTTAAGGAGGCAGCTCTTTCTGGAACAAGTATGGACATCAGCATTAGCATCAAACCTGAGATCATTTTCAACGTACCTTGTGCATAAGATTCATGTCATGGAATTTGCTAATCTGTGAAGAACACTGGATTACTCCTAACCATCAGAAGAGAACTTCAAGAGAATTTGGCTGTTGGAAACCACATTATAAAATTGTTTTGCAAGTGAAATGCACAGTTTTCAATATTTGATTTTTATTGCTAGCAAGCACGGTATATGAACAAAAACAATGATTATTGCAATATAGAAATTGATATTGAAAAGTGAATATAGATAAGACAATACGAACAATATATGGAATTTTTTTTCCTGACCCATAATGTTGGTAGTGTATCTAAGGTAATCATTTGCCATGATAAATCCACTGAGATCTTCCCCCCCCACACACCATATATTGGAGCTCTTGATTCCCAGTTGAATTATTTATAAGAGATTGGATATTGTGGATAGTATATGTTTCCCTTTCTGAACCTATTTATTTATTAACCACCTTTATGAAGAGATTCATCCAAGACAGTGTACAGCAAGTACGAGGATATTCAATAATTTATCTACCTCAGTAGGAAAGTAAAAAGTTATATACAGTGGAACCTTGATTTACGAGCATAATTTGTTCCAGAAGCATGCTCATAAACCAAATTGCTTGTATATCAAAGTGAGTTTTCCCACAGGAAGTAAGGGAAACTTGTTTGATTCATTCCCACCCTCCTGAGGCCACTGGTGCTGCTCCCCCCCCCCCTGAGAACTGGCATATCTCCCCCCTGCTCGTGAACGCTCCCCCCCATGCAAACCGGCATCCCCCCCAGCCCATACAGAAGCCTTACCCCATCTGGCACTGGCACGCAGCCCTAGGACGTGCTGGTGCCAGTGAACAAAGATCTTTCCTGTTGACTGGGCCTTGAGCATCTGCAGATGCTCAAGGCCTTCTGGCTCTCACTATCTCCGAGATTCTCGGAGAGAGCGAGAAACATATACTATCCACAATATCCAATCTCTCAGAGAGAGCGAGAACCAGAAGGCCTTGAACATGCGCAGATGCCCAAGGCCCAGGAAACAGGAAGGATCTTCGTTCACTGGCACATCTTGTGGGCTGAGTGCCGGTGCCAGATGTGGTAAAGCTTCTGTTTGGGCGGGCGGAGGATTCTGGTTCGTGGGGAGGGGGGGAGCGTTTGCGAGCGGGAGGGGGAGCGATGCTGGTTCGCATGGGCAGGTGGGGGTAACAATGCTCACAAATTGAGTCAACGCTCGGTTTGCGAGTCACAATTTGTGAGAATGTTTTGCTCGTCTTGCTAAACACTCACGAACTGTATTACTTGCAAACCGAGGTTTGACTGTATATGTGTATATATATATATATATATATATATATATATATATATATGTGTGTGTGTGTGTGTGTGTACACAGTGTTTATATGTATTTCAATATAATCTCCTTGGTAGCTCAATACACTTCATCCACTTTTCCTGTAATGACTTTAACCCCTTTGAAAAGAATTGTTTGACCTTCAAATCAGACATCACAGCTTCCTTGATGCCTTTCATCACTTGAAAACCACTTTCCATGGAGATATTTCTTCAAAACTCAGAACAGGAAATAATCCAAGGGAGCCAGGTAATGACTGTAAGGTAGATGGTTCAGCTGCTGAAACCCACATTCTCGTATGGCAGCCTTTGATTGTTGTGACATGTGCACCGGCGCATTGTTGTGATGCAGCAGCACACTCCTGCTGTGAGTTTTTATTGTCTTTTCTCATTGACTCCCACAAAGCAATCATCGTATTGGTGTAACTCTCCCTGGTTATAGTTGTCTTTGTGGCATGAATTCCAAAAGCGAAAGTCTTTCATCATCCCAGAAGACAGTTGCCATGGCTTTGCCTGCAGATTTTTCTGTCTTGAACTTTTTTGGGGTGGAGGATGACTTGTGCTTCCACTGCATTGACTCCTTTTTAGACTCGGGATTTCTGTGAAAGACCCAAGTCTCATCTTCAGCCACCAAACGATGAAAATTATTCACTTGGTCTCCAATGAACATCTCCAAGTTCTCCTGAAGGCACTGGAGCCTCATGGCCTTCTGACATGGCATCAGCATTTTTGGAACCCATCTTGCACTAACCTTGGATATGCCCATCTTTTCATGAATTATTTTCCAAACTGTACCTGCCGAGATGCCCACTTCTTCAGCTAGTCGGGAACCTTAATTCGTCTGTCTGACAAAATTAAATTCTCAACTTTCTCACACATTTTTGTGGTAGTTGTTTCCACAGGGTAATCTTCAGTGGAGACTCCTCCCCTCTTGAACTGTTTGCTCCAAATTTTTACTTTATAGGATGATGTGGCAGACTCACTATAAACTGCAGTCACACTTTCATGGATCTTCTATGGCTTTTTTTCTTCTTTTGTGACAAATTTTATCACTGAACGGTGAATGGCTTTTTCTCTTCTTTTGTGACAAATTTTATCACTGAACGGTGTTCCAAATCTAGCAATTTCTTATTTGATTCGCACAAGGACTCTCCTGACATCTTGTCTCTTGGAATGTTAGACTCGCACTCGGCTACAACTGTGCATGAATAACCCTGAGACATGTCACAACATGCACAGACTTGTTTCAACATGCTTGCTACTTTCTTTCTTACTCAGGTAGAAAAATTATTGCATGCCCCTTGTATAATTGAACATAAAACTTACAATTTTGTTAACAGCATAGCAGTAGTAAAAAGACCAAATGTAAACATAAATACAATGAATGAGGTAGAGTTAAAATTTGTAAATTGAAACTTAATAGGACTGCCATGAAACAGTTTCAAAAATATATTTAACAGTACTGAAATTCAAATGAGAGAGGAATACCTACTAACAGGGAAACATAACAGTTAGAGTGTAGCATCTAATAGCCCAAATCAGAACACTCAATGACATAGATATGTATTTTGATGTGCAAGTTCTAACCCATTTGGAGACATTAGCCACAAAGGCTGTCCTGTGCACGTTTTGTTCAGATTTTGAAAGGGGACTGGACATTGCTGGAAGAGGAGGTTGGCTATTAAACATCCTTGAAGATTGTCTTGGCCAAATGCATTGTCTGTGAGACATACTGTCTAGACACTCGGTGGCATAGTGAACTTAGGAGGCACCCAGGGCGGTGGCACCCACGTACCTTCCTCTCCTTCTGCGCCCCCCACACCACACTCATGCCCTTCCTTCCCATGCCATATCTCTTTAAATATTTTCCAGCGTGAGCAGCTTCTCTGCCCTGCTGCCCGCGCTGGCTTTTCCTCTGACATAGTTTCAGAGACAGCCAGACTGGCTCAAGCAGCAGGCCAGAGTAGTTGCTCACGTTGATTTAAAAAGGTACAGGGATGGGGAGGAACGAACATTGTGTGGGGGGCATAGAGGGAGCCGGGGGTGGAGAGAATGGTGCAGGGCGCCATGACCTCGGGCACTTCCTACCTCGCTATGCCACTGGGTGTGGGGTTGGAGAGGTGTCAGTGCCCCCACCAAGATGGTGCCCAGGGCGGTCCACCACCCCCCGCCCCCTTACTACGTCACTGCAGACACTAGTGGGGTATGAATATGTGAACAGATGACTAAGTTGAGCTGTGTATCCTTTCAATGGAAAGGGAGCAAAGGTAGAGTTATTGCATCATCAATAAGCCTAACCTGATGGGCTCTCTTATTTTTTAGCAGCCGTTTTGTTAGGCAATAAACAGTGGGACACAATTCATCTGGCTCTGCTCTTTACATATGGACATCAAATTCAAAGAGATTGTCAAGTCACTATAGCGCCGGTGGCCTATTTTAGAACAAGACTGCAGATAGCAGAGCCTGTTCTAAAACACCGGAAAAATTGACTTTTAAATACTGATCACATCCAGTATGAAAATCTTATTTTACAAACTGGAATATTTAACATTTTAACAGGGCATAAACGGGCTTATGGATGGCCACATGACAGCATAAGAACATGCAGGCTATAAAAAGTTCTGGGACTTAAAACATGTGTCAACCATGTTAATAACAAACTTCCATATTTCTCAAAGATGTCACAATTATAAGGAAGCAACTGGGCAGGAATTTCACACATGCTTAAAAAGAAAATAAAAACTAACTTTTTTTTTTTTTTAGCCCAAAGGACTTTGGGCTAGATCAGGGGTGGGCAACGAGGGCCGGAACCCAGTCAGGTTTTCCCCAAAGAATATGCATGAGATCTATTTGCATGCACTGTATGCAAATGGATCTCATGCATATTCATTGCAGAAATCCTAAAAACCCGACTGGATTCCGGCCCTCGTTGCCTACCTCTGGGCTAGGTTCACTAAGCACTCAGATCTGATCTGTGGGTGATCCAAACCGATCCGTGGCCAGGGGGCTTATTCACGACGCATCCTCATGCAAATTATTGCAATTGGAGGAACGCCCCAAACCGACCACATGGATCACTGAAGACCGATCTAGACGCATGCACGAACCATCTTCTTTTCCTGTAGATGGTCTGCGCATGCTCTCTGCGCAAGCTTGAAGATCTTCTTTGCTTATAGAGGGTCTGCTCTCTGTGCAAGCTAGAAGAAACTTTCGCGAGCCTGTGGTTTTAACTACTTATATCCATCTAAACCTGGGGGGCAAACCAATTTCTGCATATTTTAAAAGGAGGCCGAAAGGAGGAGACCAAAGTCTGTGCTAGAGAATGACACGGTAACAAAATTCATCACCGTTCCCATCCCCGCGGATAACCGCGGGAAACCATCTTCATGTCATTCTTTAAGGAGAGAGGGAAGAATCAGAGTATAATTGGGCACAACCACTGACCCGCAAGCTTTGCTTTGAAGAATGCTGGTGTAGAAGGACTATGGTTGAAATATATACTAGAAAATGACATGGGATTATTTCCCGTGGTTATCCACGGGGACGGGAACGGTGATGAATTTGTCACCGTGTCATTCTCTAGACTCTGTGCCGCCTTAACTCTCCTGCTCTCTGCTGCCCTTCGCCGCAGTGTAGCCTTGCTTTAAACCCGCGGATTAAAACCACAGGCTTGCACTGCGGGGAAGAGCAGCAGAGAGCAGGAGAGTTGAGGCGGCAAGAGCTCCTGTGCGGCATAGCTTAGAATACATTCTTTACAGTATTCTTGTTTGTCCTTTTATGAATTCAAATGCCTTACAGTATTTTCTGTTGCAAAACAATCAAAAGAAGCCTCTTAGAAGTTATTTATGTTTAATGCTTAAAAGTTTGAATGCACAAACAATTGTCTACTATTATAGAAGTACTGATGGTCAATACAATGCATTAGAACTATGTACAATGGACACAGTTTAGTATCAAAATCTTTCTACAATGTAGAATATTACGAAACTGTTAAAGACATCAAACACTCAGCACTTAAGACACCATTTTTGCTACCACATTTGGAAACTTTGATAAACAGTCCATTTCAACTTGCAGCATCGATCCTCTTCTAGTATGAAATTAAGTAACCATCTACTTGTACAATAAGGTTTATCTACACTGTTCTTTTTGATTTTGATCCATAGCAGCAAAGGCACTGTACATCAGCAGATCCACAGACTTAAAAGATTTTTATTTTTATTTTTAAAGCATTCAAAAAAAAAAAAAATAAGATCACAGCTCGTAGTTTAAACAGCAATGACAACAACATAAAAAGATAAACATGATGCCTTGGGCACAATGGCTCAGCCTGCGTCCACTTCAGAGGCATCCAACGTGGACTACTAAAGAACATGTTGGGAATTGAGCAAGTCCTATTTGCTAAGATAGGTACATTCTTGTGACGACCCCTCACACCCCATCCATGTAATTGTTTGGCTTGTGGGAGCTCATCTCAGCGCAGCTTCCAACATATGTGTTGTCCACGTGCCACCATCTGCAGTAAACCACACTTCTACCACTGTCCAAAAGATGTATATCTCCATTATAACAAATGAAAAAAAAAATGTTCGGGAGAGATGGTGACAAATCTCTGAATGGGAGGCCAGCTGTCATACTTCTGTCTGCAATGTAAGGAAAGAAAGGATAAGCTGCCATGACAAATATTGAGCAAAACAGTACATTCTCTGAAGACTTAATCATCGTGGGAAGACACAATTAACCAGAATCAATCAATTAACCAGTGACCAACTCACAAGAGACAATTAATACCAACAGTGATGATGATAAAGCCATTCGTCCGAAGGAGTTATTGGTCAGTTGACAATGATAAATTACAGCATAATTACAAGTCAAACTAATGCTATGCTTTATTTCACCCCTGAGAGGAGCAAAGTTACATTATACTGAATACCAAAATAGCCAGAGGGTACGAAAGAAAAATTATGTACAAATGCTGCTGCCTCTCAAAGTCGTATCACAGAGGAGTCTTCAATAAAAGCAAATGTCGTCTTAGGCTACCGAGTGTTTTACAGACTAACTCGGAGGTCAAACACTATACCCCGAGATACTGTGTGTATCCATAGTGAATGCTACTACAATCATCAACTTACTGTCACCACATAATTTGGCTTAGTTGGTTTTATGTTTTTAACTCGGAATACAGGACTTCTGTACACACATTCATACACAAAATGAGGCTTACAAATGAAGAGTTAGTTTGCTCTCTTCCAATATATCGTTTCCATACTTAATAGTATTTGTCAATCCCCCCCATTTAACAGAGTAATTTTGTAAAAGCTTCCTACACATAAAAGGAGAAAAAGGGAATTACTTTACAGTATGTTTGCATAAAAGCATGTACTTATATGAACACCATAAAGCATTCCTAGGGGCGCAGTTTGAGCGAAGCAGGAGTTGCTTTGTGATCTGTGTGTATGTGTGTGTTTTTTAAAAAATAAAATACATAAGTAAATATTTTGAAGTAGGTGTAAATGTGTGCATATCAGCAATTGTGTGCTACAGGGGCTGGTTCTTGGAACCTATTTTACAACGGCACTTAGGCAGACATGTTGCATTTATAAAAATATACTTCAAGTAGACACCTTAATGGACTTCTAACTTAGGGCCTGATTTTATAACAGGGTACCTAAGAGTATAAGTTAGTATTTCATCCTGCTCCTTTATATTTCCACTTCAGTCAGAACCAGAGCTGATATCTGGTGCCATGAGCCTCCAGGGTTGTTGTTTTTTTTTTTTCTCATCCCATTTTATATTTTCTTCCCTGCCCCTTAATACACCTAAAGCTAGTTACTAATATGCAATACTATCTTAGCACATGTAATCTCAATTTTGTATGTGTTTGAAAGTCTCTCTTTATGCAATGGAACTTATTACAAATAATGCATGTTAATGGCATAAGTGCAGATGAGAAAACAGTTAGTTTGTACACTGCAGTGACAGTCCTCAGTCAAGGGCCAGGCTGTAGAGCTTCTTTAAAAAGAGATTAGGTTCTTACCTTGCTAATATCTTTTCTAGTAGATAGGTGTGCTATTCTTGGTGGAAGGGTAATATCCCTAAGTTCCTACACATGTGTTTCTATATGGGGCTATCTCCTGCTTTGGTACAAACTGAAGAGGGCAAGTGAAACACAGCTGGCACCCTGTGGAATACCACTGAGACCCTTACGGATGCCTAAAAGCCTGCACTCAAGCCCCTGTGATGCAGTAGGGGAGCAATGGTACAAGGGGAACAGACCCTGAGCTCTAAAAAAGTTTCAGCAGCCTGGCCAACAGGTACCACAGAGGGACCAGTCTGTCAGTTGCAGACCTCAGTCTGCTTCTCCTCAACACAGGCAAAGTTGAACCCTCAATGAGGTGAGCTCTGAGCATCAAAAAAAGAACTGGAAGATACTGATAAAAATAAAGAAATATACAGAGCAGATCAGAAAGTCTCCTTCTGGCACGCATGCAACAGGAAAAACTGAAAGGGGCAGCAGAACCCTCTAGTGAAGGAGGAGGGATTCAAAAGCTGGAGTGGATTTTTTATGCACAGTTTGTGAGCATGGAGATATTATCCATCCGTCAAAGAATGACATACCTAGTGCACTAGAAAAATATAATTCCTAACAGGTGTTACTTTCTTTACAGCAAACAAAATTTTCTCTCTTGCCTACTCCCTAAACTAGAAGGGATATGAGCACACCTCCCCCCTCTCTACACACACACACACACTATTACCAGCCAAACCACAGCGTAGGGAACTGTATCAGGGAACTTTCATATGGAGTGGACTGTACTTGCCAACTAGCATTGGACTGGCATGGCATATAGCCTTAATACTGGAGAACACTATTAATCAGAAAATGAAATCCTAAAAGTATGTGCAAAATGATATCTATAGTACCTTGTGCCAATTTCCCATTTTACAGTCTTCTAAGCCCATGCACTACAAAACACTTCCAGACATTGGACTAAACCAAGAATCAATGTACAAAGAAATCATGTCACAGACCAAAGGAGGATAAAATGAAATGCATATTGTATCTTATTCCAGTCCTTAAACACTCTTTCAGAACTACATATACCAACGCAATTTCTATTTTTCCTTCCAGCTTCATTTCCTGAAGTAGTTGAGTACTGTTTGGTTCATTTCCAGTTTTAGTTTCCATCTTAGACTTTACTACCTTTGGTAAAATGACTCTGGCTTTTAAAAAATACTGCTGCCAGACTGATTTTCAATAAATGTCTAAAATGCAAATACGATAACAATAACAATTTTCGAAGTTCATCATCCCAGCTAGCTGCCTGATAAGTGAATAATCATTGTAAAAACTTCTTATAAATACAACCTCGTAAGGAAGAGAATACAAATAATGAAGTGACCCATAACGGGTGATCAGTACTGAAGAAGCTAAATTGAGCCATTAAATATCCAGGAACCTGTCCTTGGAGGATTTTATAGCAGAGCAATCTAAATTTAAACAATACTCTGGTCTCAAAAGGGAGTCAGTGAAGCTGGGTAACATGATCAGATTTCTTCAGATTGTAGATGTCACGAAAAGCCAAATTTTGGATTTTGCATAATCTATATAAATATTTATGCTGACCTGCAAGATGGACTGAATTGCAATAATCCAAAGTGCTAAGCACCAGTGATTGAACCAGTAATCTGAATGAAATAAGATCAAAATAAGATATGATTATGCACAATTTCCATTACATAAAAGAGCATGAAACCGCAAGAATTTGCGGTGGGCTGGAAAAATAGCATTATACAAGTACACCTCCATGAGATCCAGAGAACATAACATAAGAATAGCTTTACTGGCCTTCAAGCCCAGTAGCCCATTCTCATGGTGGTACCTGGCCAAAACCCAAAGAGTAGCAACATTCCATGCTAATGATCCAGAGCAAGCAGTGGCTTTGTCCCATGCCTTTCTCAATAACATTGGACTTTTCCTCCAGGAAATTGTCTAAACCTTTCTTAAAACCAGCTACTCTATCCGCTGGCAATGTATTCCAGAGCTTAACTATTCTCTTGAGTGAAAAAATATTTCCTTCTATTGGCTTTAAAAGTATTTCCCTGTAACTTCATTGAGTGTTCCCTAGTCCTTGTAATTTTTGACAGAGTGAAAAATCAATCCACTTGTACCCGTTTCTACTCCACTCAGGATTTTGTAGACTCCAGTCATATATCCCCCTCAGCTGTCTCTTTTCAAAGCTGAAGAGCCCTAACCTTTTTAGTCTTTCCTCATACGAGAGGAATTCCATCCCCTTTATCATCTTGGTCGCTCTTCTTTGAAACTTTTCTAGTGCTGCTATATCTTTCTTGAGATAAGACGACCAGAAATGAACACAATACTCTAGGTGAGGTTGCACCATGAAGCGATACAGAGGCATTACAACATTCTTAGACTTGTTAACCATCCCTTTTAAAAATAATTCCTGGCATTTTGTTTGCTTTTTTGGCCGCCGCCGCTCATTTGGCAAGAAACTCTCCTGGGGCTACTGCTGCAATAACCGAACACATAGTCTTTATTTGGAATCGAGGAATCTTGAGAGCTGCATTCACATGCTGAAGATCCAAAATAAGTCTCCAATATCCCGAGCCTTTCTTTGGCACTATAAATTAAATGGAGTAGCTGCCTGAGCCCGAGAGGTTGGCTCTATAGCAAGCGCTGAACAGTGACTTGAAACCTGAGTGCTTTGTCCAGGTGACCTTAAGTAAAGTCCATGAACCAATTTGTCAGAGGTCGAGCAAATTCCAGCTACTAACCTGATCGAATAATGCCCAAGACCTACTGGTCAGACGTAATGCACAACTAGGTAGAAAGAAATGCTGAGAGCCAGCTCCCTATCTACAGAGGAGCCTCTGTCGGCCTTGTGTCATTGAACCTTTTTGGAAGAGAGTGCAGAATGGGAGGTGGAAGGCTGGGAACGCCTATAGCTAGTATATTGTCATCGGGAGCCCTGGGAAAATCTCAGCAACGTGGCATTTGCATACGGTCTGGAATGCCATGAGCCACAAAAAATTAGAGCATCCAGAACCCCTGGAGGGTATGGGACTACTATCTGGCAGTCTTAAGGCAATGGTCCATCACCAAATCCATAAGGTCGTCCATACCTTTGCTAAACAATAACTGCCCCTTAAAAGATAGCCTAGCCAAAGTAGCCTTGGAAGTGGAATCACCAGCCCATTGGAGAACCCAAAGCATTCGGTGGGCAGAGATGGAGTATGCTGACATCTTTGCTAAAACTCTCATGAGATCATACAATGCATCTGCCATATAATCTGTCCCAGCCATCTGAAGTTGTGGAGGTGGATCCATTGCCCCACTCTCCAGGACGCGTTGTCGACAGAGACAAGTGCGTGCCACAAACGACTTCACCAAAGCAGCCTTGATACCTCAAGTAGCTGCATTAAAAAGTTTCCTGAGGACCTCATCCACCTGGAAGTCCTGCGTGTCTTTTAACACAACACCACCCTCACTGGGGAGCGAGGTGTGCTTAGTCACCTGTGCCACCAAAGAATTCACCTCGGGCTGACCAAAAAGCTGCTGGATGCAAGTGGGACATAGCGCTAGCAGTTTTCAGAGAACCCTCTGGAGAGTCAAACTACTCTGAGATCAGAACATTCATATTGGGGTGCCAGAGAAAGGTAGCTGACTGTGAGCGCATACTATATAGCAAGGAGGAAGAAGTGAATGGAGCCGGCAGAGTGACTATATTCAATTCCTGCAATGACTCAGAAATGAGGTCTGGCAGGGTCGCAAACTTAAATAAGCGCAAGACAGTAAAATCATCCACAGGATCTAAGACCGCAGAGGGATCCGCAGATCCAGCACACAGCCCTGATCTCCCGCTTCTTCCTGATCTTCCTGCGAGAAGTGCTGTACCTGCATATAAAGGATCAGTAAGGGAAAGAGCAGCATCTGGGACTCCAGATCAGGACCAAGTAGTGCAAAAGCCACAGCAGGCTGAGGCGAGGCCGAGCCCATTAGCACCACATCACTAAGAGACACAGCAGATGTGGATTGAGACTATTCAGGGGAGATCATTTAGTTTGAAACTCATAAATTTAGAAAAAGTGTCCGACTCCTGGGGCAAAAAATCACTTTTAGAAGACCTGCATTTGCGTTTCTTTGGCTGGGTCCACAGCCTAGCTGACGGAAGTACCAGCTGTGCCATGCCCTGAAAACTATGATAGGTGCCCCACTGGGCTAGCTGAACGTTTGGTCAACTGCTTCAGTTCTGAAGAAGCAGGGAACTTTAGAAAAAAGATCGGTAAAAATCCAAGATGGCTGCTGTCAAAACATTTGTGCAAAAATTTCAATATTTTTTAAACTTCCCAAATAATAAAAACGGTGATTTTAGGATTTTTCAGGAGGGGGAACATAGGAGAACATCCAGAAACCTTCAAAACCCCACTTTTTCAATCTCCACGATGTCTCTCATAGGCTATCTGCCTGTGTACTCACTGTGACCAGATAGGATCAGAGCTGCAGCTTGCTTTCCGCTCTCTCACAGTAGCTGGATGAGAAATATCACTGCCATAATGCTGGGAATGTTTCTGCAAAGCTGATCTTCAGGCTGCCAGTCAGACTCCTATGTCTGACTACACCTCCACCCCTATGGACCAATGGATGTGAACGGGACGGGCGGAGGCGCGATGATACAGCTGGCACCCTGCGAGACCCCGCCAAGCCTCCTAAGGGTGCCTAACAGCCTATGCACGACCCCTGATTAACAGGAGGTATGACCATCTCATGGTCCTGAGCTCCAGAGAAACTATGCATGGTGGCTAATAGGTACCCGGATGGATCAGCCTTTCAGCTACAGACTGAAGTTTTATGAATTCTCAAGCAAGCAGAGCTTCAAAAATGCTCCAAGCACTAAACTACCTGAAAAGGGGACAAAATTGCATTGAACTAAAATAATAAAATGATAAAATGGGGAGAGTAGAACAAACATTCCTGCAGGCACACGTGCAGAAGGAAAGAACTGAAGGTGGAGCCAGAGAGCCCAGTGAAGTATAACAGAGGCAGAGTGAAAAATCCAGAGTGGATTCCTTCTGCAGCAGTATGTGGCTATAAGGAAATAACCCTACTGTTTAAAATGGAAATATGGTTAGCCCACTTGTCCATAAAACTATCCAATTTATAATATGCTTCGAGATTTAGCCTGCAGTATTTCTCATGTCTAAATGTTCATGGAGTTGGCATCGTTGATTAAATTTCCTTCTATTAGAGGAACTCAATTTAAGTCTGACTTTCTTCTTAAAATCTGCAGCTGTGGGGTACACTCTTGCTCCAGGTACTAATTTTAGGCTTGGTGCTGGGGGCATGTTTGGGGGGCAGAGAGTATGCATGCCCTGCGCTAATCAGTAGGTGGGCATTGGCACGCACTGACCAGTTAGTGCAAGATTAGTGTAGGAGTCCTTACCACTTTCAAAAGTAGATTGTGGCCATTTTAGAACCATGCTAAAGAGTGGCCTCAGCATGCAAGAAACCCATGCACTAAAAAATAGCACAGCCTACTTTGCAAAAGAACCCCTAAGGCTAACAGTGCCAATTCCCAGGTCTGGTACCAATTAAGCTGAAAACACAAAACAGCAGGAATTTAAAAAAAAAAAAAAAAGATTGTGGTTAATCCGTTAATGAGGGAAATGCAATGCTACATCTCTCAAAACAATACCTTTCAATTAAGAAAGCAAGACCCTTCTTCCGCCAAAAACATTTCGCCGTCCTTGTCCAATCCATCATCCTCTCCAAACTTGACTATTGTAATGCCATTTACTTATGCTTAACAAAAAAAAGCCTCCAAAGACTCCAGCTTATTCAGAACACGGCAGCCAAGCTGATTTTTGCAAAACGTAAATCTGATCACGTCTCCCCACTCCTGGCCAATCTTCATTGGCTCCCAGTGATTTCCAGAGTCCAATTCAAATGCTCTTGCCTGGCTTTTAAGATTATTCACGGCATCCTTCCTTCCCTAATCACACTTTCTTTCAACTCCTCGTGCCCTGACTCCACCAGGACCGCCCATAAATTAAAACTATCCTTCCCCTCCCTACATGGTATTCTCCACACAGGTAAACTGGGAAAATCACTTCTTTTCAAAATCACAGGTCTCTGGAATGACCTTACTATCCCGCTGCAGAATCTGAGCTCCCTCCATTTATTCCGCAAGCAAATAAAAACCTGGCTCTTCTCTAACATGTAATTTCTTTTCCTTTACTTTTCCACTCGATTTATAAACTTATGTAAACCTTTTCCTACCCTTTCTCATTTTTAAGTTCTTGTAAACCGTGCCGAGCTCTACTTCCGTGGAGATGATGCGGTATATAAACTTAAGGTTTAGTTTAGTTTAGTATTTTGCCCTTCTTCTTAGAACAGTATAGAAATTTGCCTTTCCTATCATAGGGTTAACTCGTTCGTCTAACTGCAAGTGGATGATGGGGACAAAAATCTAATAGCAAAGGAGACACTAAGTAAAAGTTAGCAGCCTTGGCGGGAATACCGATAGCCGTTATTAGTTTTTTTAATGCGCTATTAGCTACTGGCAGCACTCTGAAAAGTTACAGATTTCTGTTTATAAAACCTTTTTTGTTTTTTTTTTATATTAAATTCAGAAGGGCTAAAATTTCACCTAAAATTTAAATGTGGCCAGAGAGTCAATAGAAGTCACTGGTCTTATGGAAAAAGGTGCTTGTCAACCACTGGCCAGCAGGCATCATCCGCCCATTTAACAGACAAGCTGCATCAGGATGAGATGCACACACTGACGATTCTCAGTTGTATAAATAAGTGCAGGTGTCACCCCATACTGCATTTAGGGACCCTTTTATTAAGGTGCGCTAAATGCTAAGATGCCCATAGGAATGTAATGGATGTCTTAGCATTTAGTGCACCTTAATAAAAAGGACCCCTTAAGTTAGGCCACTACAAATTTTCAACCTGAAGGCATAATAATAATAACAATTTATATACCGCAGACCATGAAGTTCTATGCGGTTTACAATGATTATAAATGTTACAGATTGAGTAGAATTGACATAGCTAATATCTATTGATTAACAGCTCTAGAGATCAATTATTGTGGGAGAGATTGTGAAAATCAGTTTCCTATGTACTTTAAGAACAGATATGTTTTCAGGTGTCTCCTAAATTCCCCATATGTATGGGCAAGCGTTAGTAGTTGTTTCAGATCGTTGCCCCATAATGCTGCTTGATAAGAGAGAAGATGTTGGTGATGTCTTTTGAATTTACATCCTCTAATCGAGGAGGGGGGGGAACATAAGAGGTAAAATTACACCGAGAGCAAAAATGGTTCTAGGGGGTCAAACTATGGGTAGGCAAACTCAATCCAAGTGCACCTAGTCAGTTGGGTTTTCAGGCTATCCACAATGAGTGACCATATAAACTACTGTGACTTGTTATCAGATTTGGTGGTATAGTAAAACTGAAATAAATGATAATGAAAATGCATGTGACACATTTCTGATCAATGAAGGCAACACATGCAAACACATGTCTCATATTTACTGTGAATATCTTGAAAATTCAACTGGCTAGTGACATTTGAGGACTGGCTTCCCAGAGCCCTAGGTAAAAAAATAAAAAAATCATTCTGCCAACTGTTTCTTATAAATTATTTTTGTATCACACACTCACAGGAAGATTTTTTTTTTTATTACAAAATCTTATTTGACCTTTTATCCACTAAGGATGTGATTATATAAGTACACAATACAATTAGATATCGGACTTGCGGCCTCTTTTACAAAGTCGCACTAGTGGCTGCGCTGACGGCCCCGAAGCCCATAGAGATTTAAAGGGCTTCGGGGCTGTTGCCGTGCGGCTTTGTAAAAGAGGCCGTTAATCACATAATACAATTAGATTTCGGGCCCTTATTCAGCAAAACAATGATGGCACCTCACTCTTATTATAAATGCAACTAAACATTCCTTACATTTAGTATTAATGAGATGAATGAACGCACCTTAATTTCCTTGGTGGAGATGGCCAGCTTTATTTAGTCAGTTCACTGTTAGAAAGTCTTCTTTAAACAAAATAAATATATTACAGCTATGATACATACTTAAAGATTCCGAGTCCTTTGTTAAGTATGCTCCCCTTCCCCCCACTATTTCACAAATAGATTAATTGAAGATTTGGTATCAAGTTCTTTAACGAGCATTCACAATTCAGAAGCCAGTGAGGTGTGGCGGGGAAAGTAAACTCCCAAACTGCAACGAGAATTTGAAGTCTTTGCTTTTAAAGAAAAATTTTTTTAAAAAAGGAGGGGGGAGGGTTATACAGCAAAGTGCTACTAAGAGGAGTCCTGTTTGCATTCAAGGTTGCTTCTAATAAATAACTTCGTAGACTGTAGCTTTCTTGTCTCCAGAACCAGTGACGATGTATTTATCATCCACAGAGATATCACAACTAAGCACCGATGAGGACTCTTTGGACTGCAAGAAACAAAAGGTAAAAATATATTAAGTATGTTTCAGCCATATTAAAAATGAAACTAAGCTGGGGAGGGGGACAGAGATGGGGAGGAGTCAAACTTCTATCTGCAGATTAGCATGAACTACAGAACAAAGCCCCAAAGCTTATGATCTGCTTGTACAGAGACTGGATGATGTAAAGCCTCTTCAATCTAATTTATTGGGAAATGCTAGCATGGCTCACCAGATGCTTCAGAAACAGCAAATGTGCATTATATTAGATATGACCATTATTAAGAAAGAAACAGAAAAACAATTTGTGGAATTTCATAGCACAGCACATTAATGATTTGCAAATGTTTTGACAGTCTGTAGATTTGTTTTGTCATTTTTCTGAGTTGCAGAAAACAGTCTTTCCATAAATTGTTTAGGGCCATCTTTTACTCTGCCTTTGACTCTATTCTCCAAGGACAAGTAGGATAGCGAACCTCATAAGTTGGTGACATCAGATGGAACCCAAAACCAAAACAGTGTAAACAAGAGTTTTCTAAATAGCTATCCTGAACATGCCTAAGAGATCTCGCATCAATGTTTTCACTTGCAGCCATCTCAGTTTTCTGTGAAGACCAAAGGTCATCCGTTTCTAAGGATTTAGAAATTAACTAAAAGTGCTTTCAGGTTACTTTCTTTAGTCTTTGCTGATCTGATTCTGCTTCATCCTTTTAGAAAACCCTTGGTCACATTTTTATCCATCAAATTTTAAAGCTTCCATAAATTTTTTTTGCACAGGCTGTATCAAATGGTATCAGTTGAAATTTTTACCATCAAGTTGCTTGATTTTGCTTTAGATCTTTTTCACCCACTGTCCCAGAAGGTGGTGGCCAGTGGCAACACTACATCAGACACTTATGTGTGCCTGCCAAGTCTGGGGTCGGCATGATATTCCCAGCTGCTCTAATTACCAGTAGGTGACAGCTATGAAGAAGCTCCTGTGCCCCCATAAGTATGATCTACATCAGCAATGGAAACAAATACAAATTTCACCTATTGGAAACCCCACCAGACTGCCTAACAAGATCATCATTGTCAAACTTTCAGCATCAAGATACACTGTTGGAAGTGAAATTTTCTACCTCTTAAAGGCCAATGCAGACAACATTATTCTACCAGGAAAGAGAGACCAAGGATTTTATTCAAGTATTTTTCAATCCCAGGAAAAAACAAAAGGACTCAAAGTTTAAATGCCTTGAACAAATTCCCAGGAAAGGAAAAATTCATGATTTCCTTAGGCACCGTACTTTCATTTCTGAAAAAATAAATTATGGCTATGACTCCTGGATTTTAAGAATAATTTATAAAGTGATACACCATGAAGAGCACATCCAGTATCATTTGGCCTAGTGCTAGCACCTTGGCGGTTCCCTTCTGAGGGGTACAGAGGTGTCCATCTGTTGATTAGACATGTTGTCCCGGGAAGTGTGCTGTACTTTGTGGCAAAAGTTGAGATATTACAGAGAATACGCTGAGATTTATCCATCAGCGGGAGTGTGTGGCACAGAAGTCAGAGCTACAGCCTAAGCACCCTGTGGTTGTGGGTTCAAATCCCATGCTGCTCCTTGTGACCCTAGGCAAGTCACTTAATCCCCTATTGTCCCAGGTACATTAGATAGAGTGTGATCCTGCCAGGATAAGGGAAAATGCTTGAGTACCTGAATGTACACCACTTAAGTTATAAATGGTAAATACTGTATTTTTCCCTCCATAAGATGCACTTGACCATAAGACACACTCTAGATTTAGAGGAGGAAAACAAGAAAAAAAACATTCTTAACCAAATTCTCCCTGCCAGGCTCTGCACCAAACCCCAAACGCCTTGCCAGGCTCTGCACCCTGTCTCCCCCCTCTGGTGGTCTAGTGCAGTGTTTTTCAACCTTTTTTGGGCAAAGGCACACTTGTTTCATGAAAAAAATCACGAGGCACACCACCATTAGAAAATGTTAAAAAATTTAACTCTGTGCCTATATTGACTATATATAAAGTAATTCTCTTGAATAGGAATCAAATAAACACAAAGAAAGTATTTTATAATGCTGCCACCGCCAACATCACCGTTGGCGGCGGTGGCACTCAAGTGGCTAAAGAGCCGCAGTTTGCCGGCCTAGGGACAACACTGGAGGGTGGCCAGCTGTGCACCCCCTTGGGACGTAAACCCGGGGTGGGGCAGACCGCCCCCCCCCACCCTGGTATGCCACTATTTGTACCTCATTCCCTCCCTATGACCAAAAATTCTCCTTTCTTCTATTCCCCGTGTACACAACCATCTCTTTCCCTCCCTTCCTCTCTCCAAAGTCCATGCCTTCTGTGTCCAAACACTCATTCCCTCCCCCACCTCAGCATCTCTTTCCCTCCCTTCCTCTCTCCCAAGTCCATTTCTTCTGTGTCCAAAAACGCATTCCCTCCCCCACCTCAGCATCTCTTTCCCTCCCTTCCTCTCTCCCAAGTCCATTTCTTCTGTGTCCAAAAACGCATTCCCTCCCCCACCTCAGCATCTCTTTCCCTCCCTTCCTCTCTCCCTCCCTTCCTCTCTCCCAAGTCCATTTCTTCTGTGTCCAAAAACGCATTCCCTCCCCCACCTCAGCATCTCTTTCCCTCCCTTCCTCTCTCCCAAGTCCATTTCTTCTGTGTCCAAAAACGCATTCCCTCCCCCACCCCAGCATCTCTTTCCCTCCCTTCCTCTCTCCCAAGTCCATTTCTTCTGTGTCCAAAAACGCATTCCCTCCCCCACCTCAGCATCTCTTTCCCTCCCTTCCTCTCTCCCTCCCTCTCTCCCAAGTCCATTTCTTCTGTGTCCAAAAACGCATTCCCTCCCCCACCTCAGCATCTCTTTCCCTCCCTTCCTCTCTCCCAAGTCCATGCCTTCTGTGTCCAAAAACCCATTCCCTCCCCCACCTCAGCATCTCTTTCCCTCCCTTCCTCTCTCCCAAGTTCATGCCTTGTGTCCAAAACGCACTCCCTCCCCCCTTTTGTGTTCCGTGTTTGCCTCCCAGCCCATCTTTGCAACTTTCTCAGCAAAACGAAGCTCAAGCCGCGAGGCTTGTCTTCTGCTTCCTGTCTGCCCTGCCGCACACAAATAGCCGAACGGAAGTATTCTCCGACGTCAGCGCTGACGTCGGAGGGCAGGCTTTGCTTAAGCCCTCCCTCCGACGTCAGCGCTGACATCGGGGAACGCTTGCGATCGGCTATATGTTAGCTGCAGGGCAGGCAGGAACAGAAGACGAGCCTCGCGGCTCGAGATGTATTGAACTCTGCGGGTCCCCCGTCCAGCTCTCTCCTGTCCACGTGGGGCGGACCGCCCCTCTCCCTAGACTGGTGGTACTGCCCTGATGGCGGCCCTAATCGTACGGCACACCAGGCAACATCTCGCGGCACACTAGTGTGCCGCGGAACAGCGGTTGAAAAACACTGGTCTAGTGGAAGGCCGGGACAGGGAACAGGGCAGACAGGCCTAGTGGCAGGCAGGCAGGCCTAGTGACAGGCAAGCAGGTCCCATACCCCCTCACATATCTCCCCAATACCTTCATTCATCCCCCCATCCCCCCATGTACCCCCCAGTACCTTAAATCATCCTCATACCCTCCACATACCCCCCCAGTACCTTAAATCATCCTCATACCCTCCACATACCCCCCAGAACCTTATATCATCCCCCATGTACCTCCCCAGTACCTTAAATCATCACCCATACTCCTGTACTTTTTTAAACACCCCTATACCTTTTTTTTTTAAAAAAAAAACCCCGTACCTTTTTTAATTCTTTCTTCCGTACTATTTCTGGGCAGCAGGTGCACAAGTCAGGGACACGAAGGTCAGGTGCGAGCTTTCCGCTTTCCCGCCTGGCCCCATGCCATTTTCTGAATGGCAGCTGGCAGTTCTTGCGAGTACCGCGAGCTCCTGACTCATGTGCCTGCTGCCCGGAAATAGTATGGAGATGTCGAGGGAGGGAAGGAAGAATTAAAAAAGGTACAGGGTAAAAAAAAGGTATGGGGGTATGATTAAAAAGGTACAGGACCACCAGGCTGCTTGAAAAAGGGACGGCGGTGACGGGTGGGGTGTTTGTTTTAAAAAGGTGGTCCTGCGGCGTCAGGCGGTGTTTAAAAAGGTGGTGCGGCTGCAGGGAGGGGGCAGTGTGTTGGGCAACTGTACGGGGGTTACAAATTTTGTATCTTCAATACAGTAAATAAATAAATCCTGGCTCTAATTTAACTGCTAGGTATTCAATGGAATAAATCAAAATTAATGTCATGCCTCTGGAAAACATGTGGTGTTATCCTCCTTGTCAAGAGTAAAGGCCAAAGCAGAGAAAACACAGTTACTTACTGTAACAGGTGTTATCCAGGGACAGCAGGCAGATAAACAATACAAAGCTAAAGTAAATGAGAAGCGGAAAGTGTTCCACTCCAAACAAGTAGGCCTGGAAGTTCTTGACATTAAAAAATCTATTCAAACTAGTAAAAGAGCTCATAGACACTAAACTCTACCTGGCTACCACTAGAAACCAGCTCCCCTCAGTCTCTCAGCTACCAGAATTCTTCAAGAACAAGATCACAACTGCTAGGACCACCTTCAAAAGCACCCCAAGACTCTTGGATGAGGTACCAATACACCCCATAGTAGGAAAGTCAGTTGCAGCAGACAGGACATGGTCAGACTTTCCAACAATAAAATGGCCAGATCTAAACAGACGCTATAAAAAATACAGCCAAATAGCGTGTGACTTAACTGCCCTCCGTACCTGTTAAAAATTGCAACACCAAAATTTCGAACCCACCTCTTCAATCACTGTTCACAGAGGGCCAGTTCCCACAAGAACTCAGCAAAATTGTAGTCATATCTATCATGAAAGACCCAAAAGGCACATCAGATCTCCCCTCCAACTGTAGACCCATAGCCTCAATACCACTGTACATCAAACTAATAAAAGACCTAGTTGCACAATACCTCACAAATTACCTAGAAGACCACAACCTACTTCATCCCACACAATCCGGGTTCAGGACCAACCACAGCACAGAGACACTGCTTGCATCGCTCCTGGACACATCTCAACAGCACCTATGTAAAGGCAAGAGGATCCTAGTCATACAACAGGATCTCTCTGCGGCATTTGATCTGGTTGATCATACTATCCTATTACAAATACTGGAAGCCACAGAAATCACAGGAAAGGTATTCAAATGGTTACAAGGATTCCTGCAAATCAGATCCTATAGAATCAAGACCAATAGGGAAAAATCAGAATCCTGTTCCAACCCCTGCGGTGTACCTCAAGGATCACCACTATCTCCAATGCTTTTCAATCTCTACGTCACATCCCTCGACACTAATCTGAACCATTTAGGTATTACATTATACAGTTATGCAGATGACATCACCATTCTCCTTCCTTTCAACCAATCATCTCCCATCTCTATAGAGAAACTGCACGATATTAGCAACAGAGGAAAAATGGATGACAGACTATAAACTAAAAGAAAAGCCCTTAGTTGATTAGTGTCGAGAAGGGCTCCTATGAATTGCAGTTTTTGGAATGGCTGAAAGTGGAGTCTTTGGAAAGTTGACTTTGAACCTTAGTTGTTGAAGAAATGTTATTGTCAACTGTATCATGGAAAGCACATCTTGAGGCGAGGCAGCTTTTATTAGTTGATCATCTAGATATGGAAATACTTGAAACCCGTGAATGTGCAGGGTTACTGCCATGACCACTAGGCACTTAGTGAATACTCTTGTGGAAGAAGCCAGGCTGAATGGTAGAACTTTGTACTAGAAGTGCTGGAGAACTACATGAAAGTGCAGAAACTTCCAGTGAGCAGGGTGTATGGAGATATATGTGTAGGCCTCTTTGAGGTCTAGAGAACATAGACATTCATTTCATTCTAGAAGAGAGTATAGAGTCCCTAAAGATAACATGCAAAACTTTTCTTTGACTAGAAATGTGCTTAAGTCTTGGAGATTGGAATTGGTAGAAGACCTCCCATCTTCTTTAGAGTTAGAAAATACCTGGAGTAGAACCCCTTATTTTTCTGCTAAGGAGGAACTACTTCTATGTTATTTAGCTGAAGCTTCAATTTCCTGAAGAAGGGGGGACATCTGTTGTGATGTGAAAGAGGACTCTCTTGGAGAATGATTTGGAGGTATTTTTACAAAATGGAGTGAGTAACCCTCCGTGATGACCTTGAGGACCCAAAAGTCTGTCATGAGGAGAGCCCAATGTCGATGATATAATTGTAGTCAACCTTCGATAGGTTGGGGAAGAGGCTGAGAGGGAGATATGGTGGCCATGTTCTTTAGAAGCATGTCAAAAAGACTGAGCTGGCTTTTGAGGAGCTGAAGTCTGGGTCTTTTGAGGTCGCTGCTGCTTTTGTCTGTTTTGTGGTGGTGGTTTGGAAGAAAAGGATGTTGCAGGATATCGTCTCTTATAAGAATAAGAAGCTGGTTTTGGAGCAGACTTAAGGCTGTTGACTCTTAAGACTTTGATCTAGTCAAAGAGTTCCAATTTTGCTCATGCTGAGTCAGCTTTTGAGTAGCAGCCTCTATTCTATCACTAAAGAGTTCTTCCTTCAGGCACGGAATGTTGGCTAAATGGTCCTGAAGATTAATATCCATGTCAGAGACTTGTAGCCAATCAAGATGCCTCACAACAACAGACATGGCCGATGCTCTGGATGATATTTCATAAGCATCAAATGCCATCTGTACCATCTGTGCCTGATTTATAGAAGACTGTGTGTGGTCTGCTGAAAATCCTAAAGATGTTCTGGAGGAATATACTGCTTGAAGTCGGCCAACTTGTTTACAAGATGTTTAAAATAAAATGACATGTAGAAGTTGTAATTAAGCACTCTATTAGCCAACATAGAGGTTTACTAGATAAAGGACCAAATTTGTCCACAGTACGACCTTCATGTCCCGGTGGTGCAGAAACGTAAACCCTGGTACTGGAGGTAGATTCCACAAGAAACGATTGGTGCTGTAGTTGTGATCTGTCAAATCCAGGGCATGAAATTATTCTGTAGAGTGAATCAATTTTTCTTGGAGCTGTAGTAACAGAAAGAGGAGTCTCCCAGTTTTGAAAGAGGGCTTCCTTAAGATTATGCAGAGGTAACTTGAGAAGTTCTTTAGGTTTGTCATAATTTAAGGCATCAAGGAGCATCTCAAAATTCTCCTGACAGCACTAGAGCCTAAAGGCCTTCTGACATGGCATCAGCATTCTTGGAACCCATCTTGCACTAACCTTGGACATGACAAACTTTCATGAATTATTTTCCAAACTGTACCAGCCGAGATGCCCATTTCTTCAGCTATTTAGGAATCGTTTGTTTGACAAAATTAAATCCTAGACTTTCTTGCACATTTTTGTGAAAGCTGCTTCCACAGGCCATCTAGTGTGAGGGTCATATTCATGGATTCTCTACCCCACTTAAACTGCTTGCTCCAACATTTTACTTTTTTTAGCATGATGGGACAGACTCACCATAAACTACAGTCATGTGTTCATGGATCTCCTTTGACTTTTTCCCTTCATTTCTGAAAAATTTTATCACTGAAACATGCTCAAAATCTAGCAGTTTCTTACTTCATTTGCACAATGACTTTCCTGGCATCCTGTCTCTTGGAATGTTAAGACTGAGCTACAACTGTGCATAAGTAACCTTGACACGTCACAACATGCACAAACTTGTTTCAAAATGCTTGCTACTTTCTTTCATACTCAGGTAGATAAAGTATTGAACACCCCTAGTATATACTCCCTAGATTAGGAAGAGGTCTTATGTGTATTTCTCAGGAAGAAACTTCTCAGCCCCCAATAGACCAAACAGATGTCACTGGGACAACACATCCCTCCTTCTCCCTGATGCCGCCAGGAAAGAACATTTCCCCTCCCCCCTGTGCCTTTTTTCCAAGTCAGCAGAAGGGTTGCCCACTCCCTCCTGCCAGGGGGAGCCCCTACTGGCACAGAACTGGCTCCATCCTTTTTATAGCTTTTTGAAGGTGTGGTCTCAGAATTATACACAATATTCTAAATGAGGTCTCATCGGAGTCTTATACAGGGGCATAAATACCTCCTTTTCCCTACTGGCTGTACCTCTCCCTATGTCCCCTAGCATCCTTCTAGCTTTTACCGTCACCTTTATCACCCTTTTTGGCCACCTTAATATTATCAAATACAATCACACTCAAGTTCCGCTCTTCTGTCATACACATAATTTCTTCACTCCCTGTACCGTTCTCTCGGGTATTTGCAGACCAAATGCATGACTGCATTTCTTAGCTTTAAATCTTAAGATGCCAAATTTCAGACCATTCTTCAAGCTTCGCTAGGTCTTTCTTCATATCATTCACACCATCAATGGTGGCTACTCTATTGCAGATTTTGGTATCATCCGTAAAGAGACAAATCTTATCTGACAGCCCTTCTGCAATATCATTCATAAAAATGTTGAAAAGAACAGTCCCAAGAACAGAACATAAAAACATAAGAAGTTGCCCCCGCTGAGTCAGACCAGAGGTCCATCTTGCTCAGCGGTCCGCTCCCGCGGCGGCCCATCAGGTCTTGTGCCTGAACAGTGGTCCTTGATTAATTTTGTAACTTACCTCTAATCCCATCCCTATAATCTACCTCTACTCTTACCTGTACCCCTCAATCCCTTTGTCTTCCAAGTACCTATCCAAAGCTTCTTTGAACCCCTGTAGTGTGCTCCTGTTTATCACATCCTCTGGTAGCGCGTTCCATGTATTCACCACCCTCTGTGTGAAAAAGAACTTCCTGGCGTTTGTTCTAAACCTCTCCCCTTTCAATTTCTCTGAGTGCCTCTTTGTACTTATTGATCCCCTTAATTTGAAAAATCTGTCCCTGTCTATTTTTTCTATGCCCTTCATGATCTTGAAGGTTTCTATCATGTCTCCTCTAAGTCTCCGCTTTTTCCAGGGAGAAAAGCCCTAGCTTTTTCAGTCTGTCAGTATATGAGAGGTCCTCCATGCCCTTTATTAGCTTAGTTGCTCTTCTCTGGACCCTCTCAAGTACCTCCATGTCCTTCTTGAGGTACGGCGACCAGAACTGAACACAGTACTCCAGGTGCGGGCGCACCATAGCACGATACAGTGGCAGGATGACTTCCTTTGTCCTGGTCGTGATACCCTTCTTAATGATACCCAACATTCTGTTTGCTTTCCTTGAGGCCGTGGCACACTGCGCCGACACCTTCAATGTTGTGTCTACCATCACTCCCAGGTCTCTTAGTGAACATCGGGTTTTTTTCCCCTATATGCATGACCTTGCATTTCCCTATGTTGAAACAAATTTGCCACTTTTTGGCCCATTTTTCCAGTGTTGTCAGATCTTTTTGGAGATCTTCGCAGTCCTCCATGTTATTGACCTTGTGATATAGTTTGGTGTCATCTGCAAATTTAATAACCTTGCATTTTGTTCCTGCCTCCAGGTCGTTAATGAATATATTGAATAGGAACGGTCCCAGCACCGACCCCTGTGGAACTCCGCTCGTGACCCATTGCCAGTCTGAGTAATGTCCCTTTACTCCAACCCTCTGTTTCCTGTCCGAAGGCTTTTTGGAAGTCAAGGTAAATGATATCTATGGATTCCCCTTTATCCACCTGGCTGGTTACCCCCTCAAAGAAGTATAATAAGTTCGTGAGGCATGACCTGCCCTTGCAGAAGCCATGCTGGCTCGACTTTAGCTGCCCATAGTTGTCGATGTGTTCCCAGATGCTGTCTTTAATCAGTGCTTCCATTATCTTTCCCGGGACCGAGGTCAAGCTCACCGGCCTGTAGTTTCCTGGGTCTCCCCTTGAGCCTTTCTTGAAGATGGGCGTGACATTTGCTATTTTCCAGTCTTCCGTAATCTCTCCAGTTTTTAGGGATAGGTTGCATATTTGTCGAAGTGGCTCAGCTATTTCGTTCCTTAGTTCCTTGAGTATCCTTGGGTGAATGCCATCCGGACCTGGCGATTTGTCGCTCTTTAGCCTTTCTATCTGCCTGAGGACATCCACCTTGCTCGCCTCTAGCTGGACCAGATTTTCATCCTGCTCTCCTTTTACGATCTCCTCGGGCTCCGGAATGTTGGTTGTGTCCTCCCTTGTGAAAACTGACGTGAAGAACTTATTTAGCCTGTCAGCTATCTACTTTTCCTCTTTTACCACTCCCTTTCTGTCCCCATCATCCAAGGGTCCCACTTCCTCCCTTGCTGGTTGCTTCCCCTTAACGTACCTGAAGAATGATTTGAAGTTTGTTGCTTCCCCTGCCAGTCTCTCTTCATATTCTTTTTTTTGTTTTCCTAACCACTCGATGACATTCCTTTTGGTGTTTTTTGTGTTCCTTTTGGTTCTCCTCTGTTTTGTCCTTTTTCCATTTTTTGAATGATGCTTTCTTGTCACTTATCGCCTTTTTCACTGCATTTGTTATCCACACTGGGTTTTTTGTTCTATTTTTTTTTGCACCCTTTCCTGTATTTAGGGATGTACAGGTTCTGTGCTTCGTGCACTGTGCCCTTGAGTATGGTCCAGGCATTTTCTACGGACTCCATCTTCCTTGCGCTGTCGTTGAGTTTCTTTCCCACCAATTTCCTCATGGCATCATAATTCCCTTTTTTGAAGTTAAGTGCAGTCGTTGTAGTTCTTTTCACCTTTGATGATCCACTTTCTAGCCTGTGCTGGATCGTGTTGTGATCGCTGTTTCCTAAAGGGGCTAGTACCGCCACCTCCTTAGCGGGTCCCCCTAGTCCGTTGAGGATTAGGTCAAGAGTGGCATCACCCCGTGTTGGTTCCGTGACCAGCTGTTCCATGAAACAATCCCTCGTGACCTCCAGGAATTTGGTCTCCCTCATGCAGTTTGAGTGCCCGATACTCCAGTCTATTCCCGGGTGGTTGAAGTCTCCCATCACCACCACACTTCTGCTTTTGCATACCTGCCTCAGTTCAGCCTTCAGATCCTGGTCGATTTCTTCTGTTTGTCCAGGTGGGCGATAGTACAGACCCAATTTTATGTCTGCTCCAGTTCCTCCTGGTAGCTTAACCCATAGTGATTCCAAGTCGCTCGCCCTTACTGTTGTTTCCATCTTTTATATATAGCGTTATTCCTCCACCCTTTTTGTGTGACCTATTTCTCCTGTAGAGTTTGAATCCTGGTAAAGCCACATCCTATTCATTGTCATCAGTCCACCACGTTTCTGTGACTCCAATTATGTCTAGGCCCTTTTTGCTGGCTAGGACTTCCAGCTCTCCCATTTTAGCCCTTAGGCTCCTAGCATTAGTGTATAGGCAAAGTAAGTCCCGTTTGTTCGCCTTTCTTGCTGTTTTTCCTCGTGGTTTGGCGCTCCTGGCCCCCTCGTGAGTTGCCAGACCCCAAGCCTCGTCTAGGTTATCCTTCTCCTGTGGTGTGTCTGTTTCGTCCTCAGCCTGTTCCCCTGTTTTTGGTTGTCCCTCTGGATTCCGTTGTTCTCTATTAGTGCTGCTTACCAGTTTTGTTCGTGCACTAGACCCCTGCAATTCTCCCTTAGGTCCTTTTTCAAAAAGTTCCCACTTAGACCTGAGCCCTCTTTTACAGTGTCCTTGCTCAATATCTTTGGCCCGGGTCCCTTGCAGTCCCCAGAACCTTGAGACACACCACCAGTAACATCCCTTTCCTCAGAGTGATCTCCATTGACCACTATCCTTCCGCTTAACCAGTTCTTGACCCATCCCAAAAGCACTCAGTTTATTTATTAGACGTCTGTGTGGGACACTGTCAAAAGCTTTGCTAAAATGTAAATACACCACATCTAGAACACTCCCTCTACCCAATTCTCTGGTCACCCAGTCAAAGAAATTGATCAGATTTGTCTGACAAGACCTACTTCTGGTGAATCCATGTTGCCTCTGGTCCTGTAATCCACTATATTCCAGAAACTTCATCATTCTTTGTTTTAAAAGTGTTTCCATTAATTTGCTTACCACAGAAGTCAGACTTACCGGCCTGTAATTCCCTACTTCCACATTTGTGAAGAGGGACCACATCTGCCCTTTTCCAGTCCTCTGGTACCACTGGCGATTGTAGAGAAGCATTGAAAAGGTCAGTCATCGGAGCCACCAGAACTTCCCTAAGTACCTTCAATGCACTCAGGTGTACAGACAAACTGGCCCCATCGCTTTGTCTACCTTTAATTTAGCTAGTTCCTCATGAACACAACCCTCTGAAAATTGATCAGGATCTACCATACTCCATCTCTATTCGTGTTTCTCTGAACACAGAACAGAAATATTTGTTAAGCAATTCAGCCTTTTCTTTATCAGCATCTACATATTCCTTCCCTTTTGAGTCTCATAATGGAACTTTTGCGCTTCTTCCTATCACTGATATATCTAACAGATGTCTTGTCTCCCTGTTTTACTATGTCAGCTGTCTTTTCTTCCATTTGCATCTTTACTTTCCTGACTACATGACCAGGCTCTCTTAACTTTTCTAGATATTTTTGCCCGTCTTCCTCTTTCTGCAATCTTTTGTAGTTTACTAAAGCTAACCTCTTATTCTTTACCTTCTCAGCTACTACTTTTGAGAAACAAAGTGGCCTTCTTTTCCTCTTACTTTTATTTACTTGTCTCACAAAAAGATTTGTCACCCTTACAATAACTCCTTTCAGTTTTGCCCACTGCACTTCTATTCCCTCCAGACGTTCCCATCCAGCCAACAATTCTTTGATATAATCCTCATACAAAGTTAGTTTTTTTTATAGCCCTCACTATTTATTTATTTACACTATTTTATTTATTTATTTTATAGCCCTCACTATTTATTTATTCATTCAATTTTCTTTACCATTCTCCCAGGAGAGCTCAGAACGGTTTACACGAATTTATTCAGGTACTCAAGCATTTTTCCCCTGTCTGTCCCGGCGGGCTCATAATCTTCCTAATGTACCTGGGGCAATGGGGGGATTAAGTGACTTGCCCAGAGTCACAAGGAGCTGCGTGAGTTTGAACCCACAACTCCAGGGTGCCGAGGCTGTAGCATTAACCACTGCGCCACACTCTCCCTTCCTGCCTTAATATTAAACTGTACCATGCAGTGATCACTGGATGCCAGCTGATCACCCACTGTAACATCAGAAACACTTTCATTGTTTGTAAGCACTAAGTCCAGTATGACTCCAACCCATGTGGGTTCCATTACCAACTGCTGGAACAGTTCTCCTTGTAGAGAATCCAGGATCTCCTTACTTTTTGAAGACCTCACAATAGGGATGCCCACTCAATATCTGGCATGTTAAAATCACCTACAGTCATGTGAAAAAATTAGGACACCCCATGAAATATTCAGTTCTTTCTTAAGAAATGTTCATGTATCGATATCAAATCTTTTTTTTATTTATCTCTGGAAAAGAAAGTGATGTAATTGCAGTCGTCCACTTGTACACTATTTTATGGACCATGGAATGTCTATTGTCAAATTCTTTCGAGATCTTTTTAAATCCCTTACCAGACTTATAAGCTGCTACAATCTTCTTTCTGAAGGTCTCAGACAGCTCTTTTGATCTCACCATGGTGTTCAGTCTCACCACAGAAGTCATGAGCACACCAAACTAAATGTCTGAGGTTTAAGTAGGGTAAACGCCCTTCAAAATGCTGAGTAACGAAGTTCTAATCAAATGCACCTTTAAGTGGGAGGATATGCGGGGATGTCCTAATTTATTCCTCAGTTAGAATACACATTATTGCAGATATCTTTTGTTTCATGAGTAAATCAAGGAAAATGTTTGTTATTTACCTAAATTACATCACTTTCTTTTCCAGAGAAGGGTCGAAGATGTTTATAAGGCACAGGCAGGTATGACTCTGGAAGACGGTAGCAAGGCTCAAAGTGTAAGAGCTATGGTTGTATTGGTGACCCACCAGAGGTGAGCCTTCATGAAGAGGTTTGCAAAATCCGAATTTATTTTTCCTCACTGGCATTAAAAAAAAAATCTCTTATATTAAAAGCAAGTTTAGTTAGGGATTCAGACTTTTGAGGACTGCCATCCTGCTTTTCTATGGAAAAAACAAAGTTTTTCATCTTTAACAGGTATTTTGTAACAGCAGCAAGAGGGCATTCCTCAGAAAACCCCCCTACCTCTAAGGATGGCTTCTCCCTGTAAATAACTAAATAGAGAACTGACATGGCCTTGAGTGGTGGCCCTGATGTAGGATAAAATGCTCCTCAGCCCCAGAGGAAGCAGAGACCAGACACTGCACCTGACAAGCAGATCAGAAAGCTATATAATACAGCAAGGCATTTTGCATTTAGCTCACACCTTTTTCAATTGTAACTCAATGAAAATTAAATTCAGGTACAGTTGGTATCTTCCTATCCCCATAGAGCTTATAATCTAAGCTTGTATCTGAGGCAATGAAGGATTAAGTAACCTGCCAAGATCATAAAGAGCTGCAGTGGGATCTGAACTGGGCTTCCCTCATTCTTAGTTCTCTAAATCATTAGGCCACTCCTGCACTCAGGCAAGATATCATATAGGTAAAATACTGGAAGATGTAGAATGGTGATGTAATAAGAGCAACACAGGGAAAAAATAGGAGAGAGTTTATTGAAGGGGAATGAACCGAACAAATGTTTTACCTGGAATATGCTGGCTCCATAAGGTGTTCGCCAAGCATTCAGAAGGTTATCCTTGCCCGTGCTCACAAACCACTTGCCTGCAATTATAGAAAAAGAGGATGCTCTCTAACTGAATTCATTTTTTATTATTATTGCTCAAGCACCTGAAAACATGCGTCTGGGTCAACCTCCTTTTAATTCCATAGTCATACAAAGAATCTGTATCCATGCCAATATTATATATATATATATATATATATGGAAAGAGCTCATGCTGCAGAAATATCTTTACACTGCTTTGTATTATCATTCCATTTTACTAACTAAACTAAACTAAACCTTAGGTTTGTATACCGCACCATCTCCACAAGCGTAGAGCTCGGCACGGTTTACAGGGTTAGGTTGAAAAGGAGCTAGAATGAAGGGTTATAGGAAAGGAGCTAGGAAGATAAGGAGGGACAGGGTACCAAAGAGCGGGAGGTGTTAGATTATATATATATATATATCAAGGCAATTATATGTTTACCACTACAATGGACTATTGATATCCATATATTTGGGGGTGGGGAGGAGGAGGATGAGGGTGTATGGCAAAAGTATCTGTATAATGGCAACGTTCAGCAGTTATGCAAATAGGTTATCAAGGCCTGTATATTCAGTTAAGTTAAACAATGGCTTATGGCTCTTTATTTAAGCCAGTCACCATGCCAGGTAAATATCAGCCCCTACAGAAAGATTAGGTTCTTACATCGATAATCTTTCTTATAGATGTGTCTAGTGCAGTGTTTTTCAACCTTTTTTGGGCAAAGGCACACTTGTTTCATGAAAAAAATCACGAGGCACACCACCATTAGAAAATGTTAAAAAATTTAACTCTGTGCCTATATTGACTATATATAAAGTAATTCACTTGAGTGCCACCGCCGCCATCGGGAACAGGCCGTCGCCAAGTTCTCCCTGCTTCTCTTCCCCGCTGGGCCGACCAACTCTCACCACCTGTCGTCAATTCTAACGTCGGAGAGGACGTTCTAGGCCAGCCAGGCAGCGATTGGCTGGCCCAGAACGTACTCTCCGACGTCAGAATTGACGCGAGTGGCGAGAGTTGGCCGGCCCCACAGGGAAAAGCAGGGAGAACTTGGCGCCGGCCTGTTCCCAATGGCGGCGGTGGCACTCAAGTGGCTAAAGAGCCGCAGTTTGCCGGCCTAGGGACAACACTGGAGGGTGGCCAGCTGTGCACCCCCTTGGGACGTAAACCCGGGGTGGGGCAGACCGCCCCCCCCCACCCTGGTATGCCACTATCTGTACCTCACTCCCTCCCTATGACCAAAAATTCTCCTTTCTTCTATTCCCCGTGTACACAACCATCTCTTTCCCTCCCTTCCTCTCTCCAAAGTCCATGCCTTCTGTGTCCAAACACTCATTCCCTCCCCCACCTCAGCATCTCTTTCCCTCCCTTCCTCTCTCCCAAGTTCATTTCTTCTGTGTCCAAAAACGCATTCCCTCCCCCACCTCAGCATCTCTTTCCCTCCCTTCCTCTATCCCAAGTCCATTTCTTCTGTGTCCAAAAACCCATTCCCTCCCCCACCTCAGCATCTCTTTCCCTCCCTTCCTCTCTCCCAAGTTCATGCCTTGTGTCCAAAACGCACTCCCTCCCCCCTTTTGTGTTCCGTGTTTGCCTCCCAGCCCATCTTTGCAACTTTCTCAGCAAAACGAAGCTCAAGCCGCGAGGCTTGTCTTCTGCTTCCTGCCTGCCCTGCCGCGCACAAATAGCCGAACGGAAGTATTCTCCGACGTCAGCGCTGACTTCGGAGGGCAGGCTTTGCTTAAGCCCTCCCTCCGACGTCAGCGCTGACATCGGGGAACGCTTGCGATCGGCTATATGTTAGCTGCAGGGCAGGCAGGAACAGAAGACGAGCCTCGCGGCTCGAGATGTATTGAACTCCGCGGGTCCCCCGTCCAGCTCTCTCCTGTCCACGTGGGGGCGGATCGCCCCTCTCCCTAGACTGTGGCCTAGGACCCTGGGGAAGCCCGGGGCCCCTGAATGCAGGACTGGTGGTACTGCCCTGATGGCGGCCCTGACCGTACGGCACACCAGGCAACATCTCGCGGCACACTAGTGTGCCGCGGAACAGCGGTTGAAAAACACTGGTCTAGTGGTCTTGAATGCTAGAGTTATGCATCTGAACTTGAAAGTTGCTTACAGAATTATGTCAATCATCTTTTGAACTCTGCCTCCTTTCCAGGGAGTTGCTCCTGCCCCCTCAGTTTGTAAAAAATCAATCAAGTAGCACTTTAATGAAAGACATAACCGGAAGGAAGGAGACAGGGAAAAAAATCCCTGACCCTATAATTCTATTCTGTAACAAACATTACCAATTAACATTATAACATTCAAGTAACTGTTCAAACCAGATAAAAATACATGTGCAACCAACAGTAATCTTATATAGGCAGTCCCCACGTTACAGATGCCCGACTTAAGTATGACTTGTACTTAAAAACTCGGTTGCAGCTTCATTTTAGTTCACTGAGCAGTATTTCCAGTGGCATAGACTCATACACTTCTCCTGTAGCAGATTCAGGAATGATGCATGACTGCATATTGTACCTTAGAATGAACACTGGTAGGGACAATTGGATCTTTTGTCAGCTGGGAGCAGAGGTAGGCAGCAAGAATCTTAAAATCTGAATGTTTCCTAAAACGACTGATCAATGTTGGAGATGTGGCTCCCAAGTGGGATCTTTTCTACATATCTGGTGGGAATGTGAAGTTATCACACCCTTCTGGAAAGAGGTGATTGATACTTTAACTGAGAGTGTGGGTGAATGTGTGATGTTTTCTCCTCTGAGTTGTCTACTAGGATTGTATAATATTAGGGAACACGCCTGGCAAACTAAATTTCTTCGATGGGGGTTGGCGGCTGCCAAATGCCTCATTGCAAATCATTGGAAAAATGCTGTGGCCCCCTCTCATTCTACTTGGGTCAACCGATTGCTATCTCTGGGAAGGATGGAACTAACAATAGCTAGGAGGCGTCCTGCCTATGTCCTTTCCTTCCACACTTGGAGCAAGTTGGAAAAATTGTTGGACAAATTCTGAGACATTGTCTGGTACTAGTTACTCTGTTGTCTGCTATGTGCTGGGGGGGGGGGAAGATGGGGTATAATGGGCTGGGTTACATGGGCGGGTAGGGGGAAGGGTTGGAGTGAGGGGGGAAAATAATCAGCTGTGGATGGTTGGATATATTTTTGATTTTGGATTGTGGTGCAACTGATTTCCTTGTTGGATTCTGCATATTGTACTTGTAACTGTATTTACTTGTTTGCTGTGATTTGTTGGCATTGTACGTTATTTTGTATAACACAAATTTTCAATAAAAAAATTTAAAAAAAAAAAAATAAAAAAAAAAAGAATCTTAAAATCTACGTGTTTTGAGTTACATACAAATTTGGCTTAAGAACAGTTTACTCGTTCTTAACCCGGAGACTGCCTGCATAGAGCTTGTAGCTACTCACATGTCCTGCTATCATGCAGATACTTAAACCAGACTTTATAATAATAATAACAACAGTTTATATACCGCAGGACTGTGAAGTTCTATGCGGTTTACAATGATTAAAAATGCTACAAATTGAGTAGAACTGGCAAGTTAAAATTAGTGAATAGCGGCTCTAGAGATCAGTTATTGTGGGAAAGATTATATAAATCAACTGCCTAAGTACTTCAGGAACAGATATGTTTTTAGGTGTCTCTTGAATTCCCCATAAGTATTAGCGAGCATAAGTAATTGTTCCAGGTCTTTACCCCATAATGCTGCTTGAAATGAAAGAAGATATTAATGATGACTTTTGAATTTACATCCTCTAACCGGTGGAGATACAAAATTCAGGTGTGAGCTTCTCTTATGTCTGTTGGTTGGGAAGGAGAAAAGGACAGTTATATATTTAGGGGCTAAACCGAACAGTACTTTAAAGCAGAAACATCTGAACTTAAACTTCACACGTGCCTCCATCGGCAGCCAATGTAGGACTCGGTAGGAAGGAGTCACATGGCAAACTTCTTCAACCCAAAAATCAATCTGACCGCTGCATTTTGCACCAGTTGTAATCGCTGCATATTCTTCTGGGTAATTGCCAGATAGGCGATATTATAGTAGTCAAGTTGGCTTAGTATAAGGGATTGAACTAGAATTCTGAATGATGAAGCATCAAAATATGCTTTGATGGACCAAAGCTTCCAGAGAGTAAAGAAACCCTTTCTAACCAAAGAGTCCACCTGGTCTTTCATGGTTAGGTCCTGGTCCAGTATTATACCCAAAACCTTCATAGTAGGTTGAATAGGGTAGCTAAGTTTATTGATGCACAGTGATATTTTTGTATCAAGTGGGTGAGTTGAAGCTACAAAGAATTTTGTTTTTTCTGAGTTAAGCTTCAGTCTAAATTCAGTCATCCATTATTCCATCTCAAGTGTTTTCCTTTTTTTTTTATGTATTCTCTCAGTTCATCTGAGAAACAGAGAATCTTCCAAATTCAGACTGATCTTAAGGCAGGTGAAGCCCACTGACAGGGCGGAGTCTAGAACGGTCCTGCTGAGCTTGCTTTCAAAACGGAGGACCCGAAAATGTTATCTTTCCTGGCTGCTATGTCCACCCCATAGAACCTGCTAAAGGTATGTAGGGTAGACCAAGTAGTTGCTCTACAGATTTCCTTGAGTGAAACCACCCGTGTCTCTGTCCATGAGGTAGCAACTTCTCTAGTGGAGTGCTTTCAGTACTATCAGCACCTGGTTACTGCAGCCCACATCTGGAAATCAAGGCTTTAGACACCGGCCTCCCTTTTTTGGCCTGACTGGTCAGAACAAAAAATGATTCAATATACAAAACTCATTGGTAACTTTGAGGTACCAGAGAAGCACTCGCTTGACACATCCAGTAAATGTAGTATTTTATCCTTTTTCTTATATCCAATAGGGTGAAAAGCAGGCAAACGGACTTCCTGATTGATGTGGAAGACTAAGACTACTTTCAGTAAGAAGGAAAGAATCATGCTTAAGGAGAACCCTACTTCCATAATCTTAAGGAACAGTTCCCTGCAGGACAGATGCTTGTAACTTGGAAACTCATCTCGCCAACATAATTGCCACCAGAAACAGCATCTTAACTGTACGATCCAGAAGGGAAGACTTCCGTAAGGGCTCATATGGAGCTCTACTGAGACCTTGTAATATAGTGTTAAGATTCGAGGAGACACACGGGAGGGTACAACTGAAGAGTCTCTTTAAGGAACTGAGTGACATCTGGGTGAAAGACCAGAGAACCTCTTTTCCCCTGGAAACAGGAAAGACCTACTATCTGCACTTTCAGTGATCTGACAGACCCTTCTGAAGTCCTTCTTGCAAAAAGTCCAGGAGTACCAAAATCGGAGCTCATAAGGGCTCTACATCATCCACAGCACACCAGTGTTGACAGGACTTCCAGGCCTTGGCATAGGTTGCTACCGTCGACAGCTTCTTAGCTTTAAGAAGAGTAGAGATGACCATGTCTGCGTAACCCTTGCTCATCAAGGCTGCCTGCTCAACAGCCATGCCGTAATCCCAAAGTGTTCCAGAATTCTCAATAGAAACCAATCCCTGAGTGAGAAGATCCACTTGGAACGGCAGACTGAGGCCTTCGACCCTCTGGAGGCGAGCTAGATTCACATACCATGGTCTGCGGGGGTCAATCAGACACCACTAGGACTACCAACCCCAGATGACTCGCAATCCTGTGAATGGGACAGGGATGCGAGCAGCTGCACATGGGATGGCTCCTGAGCTCAAAAAATATAAAAGCAGGCTGGCTAGCAAGGTGTCCCTGAGGCTGATCCTGCTAGCAGATTTCCACATCAAGAGTCGGTCCAGAGGAAGGCTACTAAAATGGTGCGTGATCTTCATCAAAAGGCATACGGGGACAGACTTAAAGATCTCAATATGCATACTTTGGAGGAAAGGTGGGAGAGGCGAGATATGAAAGAGATGTTTAGATATCTACATGGCGTAAATGCGCATGAGTTGAGTCTCATTTGAAAGGAAGCTCTGAAATGAGAGGGCATAGAATGAAGTTAAGAGGTGATAGGCTCAGGAGTAATATTTGGGAATACTTTTTTACAGAAAGGGTGGTAGATGCATGGAACAGTCTCCAAGAAAAGATGGTGGAGACAGAGAGTGTGTCTGAATTCAAGAAAAGATGCATTCAATTAATAAATGAATTGCTTATACTCTTTTTGTATTTTTTATCTTCCTCAAATTTTTTGTTTTTTCTTTCCCTTTCCCATCGTTTTTAACCTTAATTGTTTTTCTTTATAATCAGATTGTATTTCTTTCCTAGCCTCTCCTCATGTTTTAATATGTTTGTATAAGTTGTTTTTTTATCATGTTTAGTAGATTTAGTCTTTTTTGTTAGTTATGTCTGTTTCCCCTAACTCTGTAATTTTACTTATTTGTACATTGCCTAGAATTTTGAATAGGCGATTAATCAAATTTAATAATAAACTTGAAACTTGATCTCTTAGAGAGGAAGAGATAACAGTTACTGTGGATAGGCCATTTGGCATTTATGTGGCATCAAGTTTCTATGTTTCTAAGAGTCTGTGTCTTCTCCAAAGCAGAGATCCCAACAAGTGGGAACCTCTGGGCACTGAGTCTCCAACTAAATACTTAGAAAAAAATACCCCCCAAATAATAAAACTGCAGAGCAGAAATACTTCTAAGCAATTTGCTCACAGAAAAAAATACTATGGAGCAACTTACTGGGAAGGAGGCGGATTTCAAAAGATAACTGACAGCATTCTACAAGCAACTTGCAGGTTCAGATGCATAACCCTAGTGTTCAGGACTGCTAGATGCACAGCACAAGAAATTTACTTATATAGTTAAAATTTTAAATGCAGAATCCAAAATAAAAAGGAAAGAGTTTAGCTTACCGCAGTGGGCAAACCTGAGTGAGAGAACGCAGCTTTCGTGAAGGTGAAGTTGGTATTTGTCTGGCTTAGTAACATGCAACACTTCCACGTTACTGTTTTCCATTCCAACAGCTAGCCATTCGCCAGTTGGACAGTACCCAAGAGAGAAAATCTAAAATGCAAAGTGTAGATACAATATATGATTTTAAATTCAAAAAGAGGGCAATTTTCTATCAGTGAACCTAGGCAGGAAAAACACTTAATGTATGTGCGTGCGTATGTGTAAGTGCGTATCTTTATAAAGATAAATACATACCCAGCTATACAAAACTGCTTCATCAGCTAAGTGCTGCCATAATTTGCGGTTAGTGCCTAGCTCAAAGTCAGTTATGTTGGGGGTGTTCCAGGGGAGGAGTCAGCACTTGGCCACTTAAGTGCTGGTATTCGGTTCTTAAGCGGCCAGGTTTATAACATAAATGGGACGGCATAAAAGTCTGCCTTTTTTTTTTTTTTTTTCCAATACCCCATAGCCACTTAAGTGCTAATTTTGACTTAAGCGACTATGTTAGCCAGTTCAAAAATAACCAGAAATCCAAAGCTGAAGCCCTGACAGGACCTGGCTTTTAATATCTAGGAATAATGCTGTCAGGAGTGAGCAAAACACTCACTGCTGCTGGCTGAATATCGGGCCATCTGTTTTCAATGTCTGCTTCCTAAATACTTCTCAATTCTTCAAAAATTCAAAAATGTGAACTTATGTAATTTGTAGGGACCAGTTATCAATCTGTATTCACATTTCATTCCACTGCATCAGGGAAGATGGTCACTTTTGTATGTTTACCGAGTACCAAAAAGCATAGAGCAGCAAAATATGAAGGTGGTAGCTAGTCCCTAGAAATTATTCAGACAATTTTACAGATTTGAATTTTTGAATGTTTTTAAGAAAAAGATTGATTGAAAGCAGAGTTTTTGTAAAATTGGATCGATTACAAGTGTGGTGATAAGTATAGCTTGAAGGTGGTCAAAAAGACATGGATATATACTGGCAGTCCCCGGTTTAAGAATGCCCGACTTATGTCAAACTTGTACTTACGAACCAGGGTCATGCCTCTCCCTTCCTTGTCAACGCACCCCTCTTCCTCCCTTCCATGTCCCAACGCGTCCCTAATTTTTCCTTCCGTTGTGCGTCCCAAATTTCTGCCTCCTACGGATGTTTACCTCTTCTGACCTGCTCCCTCCTCCCATCGCAGTTCTCTTTGCAAAGCCGCAGCTCGTGGCTGACCTGGTATGCTGACCCTTCATGCCTCCTGCGGGTGTTTACCTCCTCTGGCTGGCTCTCTCCTCCCAGTGGCACTTCTCTTTACGAAACCGCGGCTGCTGGTTCCAGCACGAGGCTCGCAGCTGACTCAGAAGCCTTCCCTCTGACATGAAGAGAAGTGCCACTGGGAGTAGAGAGCTGACCAGAGGCGGTAAACACCCGTGTTGAGGCATGAAGGGTCAGGATGCTGGGCCAGCCGTGCACAGGAACCACGGCTGCAGCTTTGCAAAGAGAACTGCAATGGAAGGAGGGAGCAAGCCAGACGAGGTAAATACCCACAAGAGGAATGAATTTGGGACACATAACGAAAAGATGAGAAGGGGAACATTGGGACACAGAAGAAAGGGAGGGAGTACAAATTTCAGACAAAGGATTGGAAGGAAGGAAGAAAGAAGGGCGGGAGCATGAACTTGGGAGATAGGATGGAACAATGGAGGGAGTGAGGAAAAGAGATGCTGAGGCGAGAGAGGGAATAGAAAGGGAGAACTGATGGGCATGGGTGTCTCGAACAATAGATGGAGTGAGGGAAAGAGATGCTGAGGTGAGGGAGGGAATAGAAAGGGAGAATTGATAGGCATGGGTGTCTGAGTGAGAGGGAAAGAGAGACAGTGCACATAGGGAAATGAAGAAAGAGGTGAACTGTTGGGCATGGGGAAGGAGAAAGAAATATTGCATATGATAGTGGGACAGGCATGAAGTACAGATGCATGGGGAAGAGAGATGAGAGGGAGAAATGTTTGATGTGGTGGAGAGGGAGAGGGAACAGTAGGATGGATGAAGTACTTTGTTTTGAAGACTGTTTCTTTAATGTTTTTATAGACTATGTACTTTACAGTATCCAAGTTACTTACAAATTCAACTTAAGAACGGTTTTAAAAAAATGTAACTTGTTCTTAACCTGAGGACTGCCTGTAATCACCTTATGAGTTTGAAGATCCACTAAAAAATATTTGTCTAGCCAGGTATGTGTTTTGTATGTGATCTATCAGACCTCCCACAACAGTGTAGCTTTGAAATTTTTGTAAATCAAGAGGTTTTAATATTTTATACAGAGTATATGTATTTATATTATACTTTTATAAAATAGCTATCCAAAATTTCTTGCAAAAAAGTAGAAGTAACTGTGCATGTATGTGCAGACAAACATTGACGCACAGACCTGTATTTTAAGAAAGTACATGCTTAAGTGACAATACCACCTTCTGCTACTCATTTTCTACCACTAGAAAAAACCTCTATATGTATCACAAGAACTTCAAAGTCCATTCCAGAGGAACATCTTCTTCCCCAATCACCCAGACTTACGGCGTCCCACAAAGCTCTATCTTCTCTCCGCTACTTTTTAATATCTTCTTAGCACCACTACTGACTTTAGCTCAATCAATTGGATTTACCATTTTTGCCTACACCAACGACATTCAACTTCTGCACTCCATCAACCCCACAAACACCAATGCCATTCAAAAAATTAATATCAAACTTGACAAAATTAGCTTATGGTTCCGAACCAATAGATTGTCTCTCAACATAGCCAAATCTCGAGGAATACTATTTCCAGTTAAACAATGAAACTCTAAAATGACCAATATGTATTGAATCCTGTCCCATCCAAATCAAACCTAAAATCAAATTACTAGAAATCATCCTAGACAAAGATCTCACCTATCACAACCAAATCAGTTCATTGACTCAAAAGTGCTTTTACAAACTTCGACTAATTCGATCCATAACTTCTGTTCTTGAACCCTCCTCTATTCAAACCCTAATCCATTCCCTGATTATCTCACATATTGATTACTGCAACTCATTATATCATGGTATAACTCAAAAGGAAATCCAAATCATCACTATCAAACTTATCTACAAAGCAAAAAAATATGACCACGTCACTCCACTACTTTGTGAAGCTCATTGGTTACCAGTTTCCCACCGAACAACATATAAAATACTCCTTCTCGTCTTCAAAATTAAACTCACTCACTCCCTAGCTTTCTTAAACAAATATCTCATCCCTTATGCATCCTCTCAGGCTCTGAGATCCGCTGATCAGAATCTGATGACTGTTCCCCCAATCAAATAACTTTTCTATACTCGAAACACCATCTTTTCTGCCACAGCCCCTGTCATCACACTTCTGCCTTGAAAACTCCCTCGACAAATTCAAAATCAAACTTAAAACCTTTCTATTTCAAGATGCTTACCAAAATACAAGATAAGATCCTTTCCCCAATTACTTCTAACGATTATTGAGAACCGCTTTTAAGAAGCGACTTCCCTTCTTTAACTCCCTTTAATTTTGATGTAATTTTGAATCTTTCTTTCCCCAGTTCCTCTTGTATCAATTTTGTCTATGTTCTTGTCTATGTCTTGTCCATTTTACTTTTATTTTAACTTAAATTTTAGCATTGTAAACTGACTAGATACTTGTTGATAGTCGGTATAACAAATTGTGAATAAATTTGGTAAATACTACAAGAGCGGTAGGTCTAAGTGCAACTTTCTTCCTTAAATTTCCGTGCAAGTGTTTACTAAATTTTCAGAACAAAGATTACATCTTTTGGGATCCTACACAACTGGAAAATTTTCTTTATGCTAATGAGAAGTAAGATCCAATTTTCTTTTTTGGTCATGACTTTATGTTAGGATCATTGAAGTAAGTGCCTGTGATATTTAGGAGGTAAAAATCCTATGTAATTTTCCTTAGAATTTGCTTTATAAAGTAGTAACATCTTTCTCTCATATTTGTGGGCTAGAAGAAATTTCTTTTTCATGTTATATGAGCATTTGTTTCTTTTTCCTTTTATCTATGGTAAAGTTCCTTGTCTTTAATTTTTTGTATTCAAAAAATGTGGAAAAATTTTCAATTAAAAAAAAGAAAAGAATAAGTAGTGTACTATATTTTGAGCACCTATCCCCTGGCTAATTTTAATTTTATAAGCAAAGACAAGGGCCCAGGGCAGAAATTTGGGAGGAGGTCCCACTGAGATACATTTTGGGCTCCACAGAGGATGGGGGCCCAGGGCAATTGCCCTGTTTGCAGCCCCTAACACTGGCCCTGTTTATAAGTACCTACTGGAGCATGTTGAATGCTGTTTTACATACTAAAGGGCGCTTTTACCAAACAGCAGTAAAAAGTGACCATTGTGTGCCCTTATGCAGGTCATTCCTGCATGCTAAGTCAATTTTTACCACTGGAACAAAAAGGCCGATTTCTCAATTTTTTTTATATTAATGGCCACAAACTATTTTTCTCATTAGCATGAGAGCCCCTACTACCACCTATTTTTATAGGCAGCAGGGACTTGTGTGTTAAATCTGAGCTAATGACAGATTAGGGCAGAACATGCTCACTCTCCGACCCAGTGCTAAAAATTAAATTTTTATTTTTAGTGCACGGGTAGTGCATGTACATCCTAAAACTACCGTGGGACACTTTCAGTTTGCTTCATAGTAAGTCTTTCTTTCTTTTTTTTATTTTGCTGCAGTAAGCACACATTAGCGTTTACTACAGCTTTGTAAAAGGATCCCTATGGGCTATATTCACAAAGCAAACTGATCGTGTACCGATCGGTTTGCGACCCCGACCCGATTGACTAACCTCTCCTCCAATCCGATTCTGATCCGTGCAAGCAAATGAGGGGAAACGGCATGCAAAGTAGGCAGGGACGCGATTCACAAAACTTTTCAGGGAACACCGACTGGGCTGGCCGATCCAAAAAGAAGTGACTGCTGAGGACAAGTCGCTAAGGTCCTTTCTGACTGCTCTGCTTCTCTGCCTTAATCTGCTCTCTGCCCCGTCTCAGCTGATCTCTTGCCTGCACAGATCTGCTCTCTGCCCGTCTCAGCCCTTCTCGTGTCTACTCCGATCTGCTCTCTGCCCCGTCTCAGCCTGATCTCCTGCCTGCCCCGATCTGCTCTCTGCCCTATCTCAGCCCTTCTCGTGCCTGCTCTGATCTGCTCTCTGCCCCGTCTCAGCCTGATCTCCTGCCTGCCCCGATCTGCTCTTTGCCTTGTCTCAGCCTGATCTCCTGCCTGCCCCGATCTGCTCTCTGCCCCGTCTCAGCCTGATCTCCTGCCTGCCCCAATCTGCTCTCTGCCCTGTCTCAGCCCTGATCTCCTGCCCTTCCCCGTACTGCGAGGCCAGGGTTTTAACCCGTGGGTTTAAAGCGGGTTAAAACCATAGGCTCGCTGGGCCAGAAAGTTAAAAAAAAGTCACTGCTCTAGACGCATGCGCAGACCATCTACAGATGGTCTGCACATGCGTCGGGATCACTCTCTAGCGATCCATGCGATGGGTGGGGGCGTGTCAAATATCGCCGCCATTTGCATGCAGGCCTTTTGTGAATTTGTCGGCCTGCATGCAATTGGGCATAGATCAGACACGGAATTGGGGGTTAGTGAATCTAGCCCTAAATCAGTTTAAAAAATCCTCCCAGGGTGCTTAATAGAGCAATGCACCAGGTTTGAAAGACTGCTCTTTTCAGGCTCTAACTAAACAGTCTCCAATCTTGCCTTGTACATAAATAGCTCATTAAAACAACTCTGCAAACTTAAGGCAAACCCCCCTCTCCACACACAAAACCCAGAGTTAAAATCTTAAAGCAATGTGTTATTAGGCAGTTTGGTTTCTTTTTGAATATTTTTAATTTTTTTAAAAAAGGCCTTCCCCCTTGAATTAATGCTTGACACAATTTTTGAGTGCACACCTGTGATGTGAAGTCATGCTGCTGGAGTTGCCGTCCTTCTCGCAGGTCCCAGGATCTCACCGTATTGTCCAAGCCTCCTGTCCAGAGCTTGGTGCCATCATTAGAAATATCAATACAGCTGGCTCCGTCTGTATGACCCTGGAACTGCCTGAATACACACAGATTTATAAATATAATCCATGCACTAAGAAAAAGTAAAAGTTAACCTTACAACTGCCTGAATACACACAAATTTATAAATATAATCCATGCACTAAGAAAGAGTAAAAGTTAACCTTACACCCTGAACATTATGCAAACTGACAGAGAAAGTTTGGGTTTCTAATATTGTATGTAGTAGCCATGCAGCCTATAAGAAAAAGACCATTGGGAGGTTCTTGACTGGAACAGTAACATGTTAAATTATCTTCTTCATCCAGGACTTTCACCAACTTTACTAAAGAACAATTCAATCCAGTTAACTCAGATTGTCCGGAAAATTTGCTTACAACAGCCACACAAGAGCTTGTGCAAAATCAAGGGCATTCAACACAAGTTGTACACATAGAAAGTGACTCGCAAAATTGTGTAGCTGATTATATACGTACTTAAACAAGCTCCAGTTTATAATACAGAGCAGAGTTCTAGTATAGATTTGTTTTATAAAATATGTACAGTCACATGTAGAATACATTCAAAAATCTGCCTAGATTTGTGCATAGGCATCCATGCACTATTGGGGCTAGGAGCCAATTTATAAAGGCCATGTCCTGATTGTAGGTGGCGGTAGGCGTCCTACTGCTGTCTAATCAGCAAATTGGGATGCACGTTTTAACACCCCCCCCCAAAAAAAAAAAAAACAAACACCCCTCGTACTTTAATCTGATGTTTCCCGTTCCCAGTGCATTCTGGGATGCAATGGGAAGGAGGCCTAGGACTCCGGAGGGGCCTTAGGCATCTGAGCCAATCTGAGCCTTGGGCCCCTCCACGGTGCATCTCAGAATGTACCGAGAAGGGGGAAGACCCACCATTTGGAAATTGTGGGCCTGCCTGCAGGAGTGAGTGAGCATCCCTCCTACCGGCCATCAGATTAAGGTACGGGGCATTTTTAGGGGGGTTCTTGGGGTGTTGGGAGGGCATTCGGGGAGTGACAGGGGGATCTGGCAGGAAGGAGTGGGCATCCCTCCTTCTGGTCTTCACAGGGGACGGGTTCCTTGCTGCGGCCAATAAACTGATCGCCACAGGAATATTCCCTTGTGGCGATCAGCTCAGCGGCAACGCGATTCTCTAACCGGTGCCTGTGACATGGACACCAGTTACAGAATCGGGGTGGTTAGGCATCTGTCCGTCATGACAAATGCAATTCTATATATGTGCAATTCTCAAATGTCACTTAGGCGGCTGCTGAGACTGGGCGTGCTATAAGAATCCGGCCCAAAACCTTCATAAAGAGCAGAATTTTTGCTTCCCTTTCCTAAGTGTCTGACAAAACCTCATTGGGCTTGATATATGTTTGGCAAAAAAAATTTTGTTTTTTTTTCTGGGGAGCACACTCATTTATTGCACTATAATAGAAAAAATTTATTTTAGGCAGGTGATTCTGAGAAAAAATAATTAAAAAAGCCTCTGATGAGAGATGAACTGATAGGTGAATGCTAATGTTTCATTTTTAAAATCCAAGAGTACCTGCCCGAAATTCAGCCTCTGGCGGCCAAATTTTTTTTTTTTTTTTTTTAAACCATCAACAGCTGTGGGCAGAATTAAGCTCAATGCTGGGCCACGTCTTGGTACTGTTAGTGAATACGCAGAGTCAGCTGCTGACCCAGAGGTTATGCAGGCGCTGTCTGATGTTCAGTACCAGCATCTGCACAGCTAGCATGCTTCATTCCTACCCTGGTGCTACCCAGGCAGTGTGCTGTGGCGATCAGAACCACTATTCAGCAGCACTATGAGGTTAAATGTCACCGAGTATTGGCAGTCAGGATGCTGAACATGGTTTAAGCTTAAACCACATTGAATACTGATCCCTAAGTGTTGAGATTTTGTGTATTGTCCATTAATTAGAACACTTTTATTTTAGTATGATCTAAACCTTTGTAAACCAGGCTTACAACAGGCACCTTTTTCCAACTTTGAAACAGGCTATCTTTTCTAAAATTGTTCCCTGCTATGAACAAGATAAAACTGGCAACTATCAACTGCTAGAAATAAAAATCAGCCCAAAGGAAAAACAAAAAACCTTTATAAAGTGCTGAAAAAAGGTCTGTGAACTACAAGTATAATAATGAAAATTACAGCTTCTTGCCTTGATACCCGTATTTAATTGAAACCAATATTTTCTTAAGAAATAGAAAAGATCTATGTTAAATTATTTCATGTTTCTTGAAAGACAATGAAAAAAGTACGCAGAATAAGACTAATTCAGAATCAGAGTATGAAATGATAAATGAATCCTTGTTTCCTTAGCACATTTAGGGGTGTAGTTATCTATGTGTTATTTTACCCCTAACTGGTTTTATTTAAGAACAGGTCCCATTTAGAGCAATGACACCTTCTTACTAATAACTAGTATCAAACCCTCTGCTGGATCTTCTACTGAAGCATATCTTTGAAGTTTAAACCTGTGATTGTACTGAGACCATGTTCTTTTAATGAGAGACTCCAAATCCTTAATCCAAAAAGAAAATCACTCCAAACAATGAATAATTGAATCTCTGTGACTTGGTAATATGATTCCGCTGACCTACCTGACGAGCGTTTGGTTATGCAAGTCCCACACAGCAATGTTGCCATCACTACAGCAAGAGAAGCAGACCTTGGAGTCGGGGCTGATCGCCAAAGCGTAACAGGCGGGAGCGGAGGACGTCAGCTCTGCCTTTATGCGTGGAGTCGGAGCTGCCAGGTCCCAAATGGATAGTGTGCTTGCCTCCCCGCCAACAATCAGGGTGCGGCCATCGGGGAGCAATCTGCAGGAGCGGATGTAGTTATCTCTGTTCTGTGGAGACAGAAGTCATCAAGAGATTGGTTCAGGAGGAAAAGGAAAATGGCATTAAAGCACAGATTAGAAATTCATATTAAAAAAAGAACTGTATTCCCTCCTGGTTTTAATGAGCCATTTATACTTATCACAATGATAAAAGTGGATTAATGCCAGAAAATTACATGACATTAGGGAAGCACTTAAACTTGATCTACAGAATGTTGCACTGTGAGATATTTAATCTCAATCAGCGGAACACAGAGGCCTGCAAATTCATGCTCTGTACTGGGAATTTTGCAGTTCAGCCAGAAATCTGTTTTTATTATTATTTTTTTTTAAAGTAGGAGCACAAGTCTATATAGGTACTGTATATTACAACACTTAAGGTGAAATGAAAGAACGTGTCAGGATCTGATGAGCCCTATAAACACCAGGGGCTAGAAAGCAGAAGATTCCTTCTCCTTTATTTCCCAGTTTGCTACTGGATCCTAAATACAGTCAAACCTCGGTTTGTGAGTAACGTGGTTTACGAGTGTTTTGTAAGACGAGCTAAACACTCAAGCAAACTTTAACCCGCAAAACGAGTGTTGACTCGATAAACGAGCACGGCCCACCCTCAAACCCTTACCTCCAAGGGATACCACCAACCCACGCTGGCACCACTGCCTTGCCCATGTCGCATCTAGCTCTGCCGGATACAGGAAGTGCAGTCAAAAGGGGGAGGAGCTTGGCCGAGGGCATGGACGCAATGGCGGACTGGAAAACAGAGAGCGACGAGGCGGCCAGGCGTTAGAGGTCCTCTGCGGAAGAGAGACCTTCGCCGTTCACCTGGAGAGGCAGCAAACAGCGGCAGAATCCTCCCCGAGGCAGTGGTGGAGGCGCCGCTAAAGATACAACTCTGGTAATTAATGACACGAGTTTTGGGGATGTGGAACGAATCGCCCGAGTTCCCATTAATTCTTATGGGGAAATTTACTTTGATATACGAGCATGCTTCTGGAACAAATTATGCTCGCAAACCAAGGTATCACTGAACCTCTGATTTCAGATATGTCAAGCAAGTTTCCACATGCTAGCAGAACTCTAGTTAAATATGGAGAAAATTTACTTTTTACAACTAATCCAATTATATTTCAATTTTTAGGTTGTGCTTCTGAATGCAGGTACTGGCCACAGAACTAATCCTTACTGCAGTTATATCCAGGTGAAATGCAAACATTCTGCCAAATAAACAAACAAAATTTATATATTACATTACATTACATTAGGGATTTCTATTCCGCCATTACCTTGCGGTTCAAGGCGGATTACAAAAGGTTAATTTAAAAACAGAGTTACAATGATTAGCTAGAGAGGTAGGTTGTAGATCTTATAGACATTTAGCGGGTTGTTGAGGGTGAGGTGGTTTGTAGTAGAGTTGATAGGTGGTCAAAGTGGAGGTTCTTTTGTTATTAATTAGTGCAGTAATGGGTAGATCGAGCGTCAGTTTTAGTGTTACTAAGAGGTCGTGATGTTATTGCTGCTTCAGGAATTTCTTGAAAAGTGTGGTCTTTATTTCCTTTCTGAATGTCCTATAGTCTGGGGTGGTCATCAGAAGGTTGGAGGTTTGGTTGTCCAGTCTTGCGGCTTGAGTGGCTAGTAGGCCGTCGTGTAGTCTTGTTCTTTTTACTTCCTTGATTGGGGGGGGTATGAATGGGGAGTGCGTTTTTCTGTGTCTGGTAGTGGGTGCTTGGATGAGGCGATTGTTCAAGTATGATGGGCTGTCTCCGTGTAGGGTTTTAAATAATATGCAGTAGAATTTGAATTGGATTCTTTCTTGGATTGGAAGCCAGTGTGAGTTGATGAAGGCATCCGTAATGTGGTCATGTTTTTTCAATGAGTAGATGAGTCTCAAAGCTGTATTTTGGATTGTTTGGAGTTGTCTAATCGTAGTTGCAGGGCAAGGAAGGAAGAGGATGTTGCAGTAGTCCAATATACCCAGTATTAGAGATTGTACTATAAGTTGAAATTGTGTTCTTTCAAAGAATTTTCGGACTTGTCTCAGGTTTCTCATGATTGCGAATGATTTCTGAATTGTTTTATTTATTTGCGGTTGCATAGTGCAGCATCTGTCTATGGTCATGCCAAGTAGTTTTATGGTGGTTTGGATGGGATATTTGATTGCGTTTATCTCTAAGTTGGTTGTGGTTTGGATCTTGTCATTTTCGAGAAGGATGAATTTGGTTTTGTCTTGGTTGAGTTTAAGTTTGTGATTTTTCATCCAGGTTGTGACTGTTTCAAGTGTTTGGTGAAGTTTGTCTGTCATGGTAGGTTTGGAATGATCGTATGGGATGAGGATGGTGATGTCGTCAGCATAACTATAGGTAGTTATGCCCAGATTGTCCAGATGCGTTCCTAGAGAAGCAGTGTAGAGATTGAAGAGGGTAGGGGATAGTGGAGATCCTTGTGGTACGCCGCAGGGGTTTGACCAGGATTCTGACTTTTCTTTGTTTGATTTTACACTGTAGGTTCTGAGTTTTAGGAATCCTTCAAACCAGGAGTAAACTTTATCTGAAATACCTATTGCGTCTAAGATCTGTAGAAGGATGTTGTGATCCACTAAGTCGAATGCCGCAGTTAAGTCCAGTTGTATGAGAAGCATTTTTTTCCCTGTACTAAGGTGTTGTCTGACGGTATCCATAAGGGAGCCTAGTAGTGTCTCTGTACTGAAGTTTGTTCTGAAGCCTGATTGCATGGGGTGGAGTAGGTTGTGGTCATCTATGTAATTGATGAGGAGTTTGGCTACTAGGCCTTCTATAATTTTGACATATAGCGGAATTGAGGCTATAGGTCTAAAGTTAGATGGGTGGTTTTGTGGTGCTTTTGGGTCTTTTTGGATTGGGGTGATGACGATTTCGCTGAGGTCAGCAGGGAATGTGCCTTCTGTGAGCGTGAATTGAATCCATTGTAGCATTATGGTGCGGAATTTTACACTAGCGGTGGTGAGGAGATATGAGGGGCAATGGTTGAGGTCACAGGAGGCATGACTGTATTTTTTGTAGAATTTGTTGAGTTCTGACCATTGTATGTTGGGGAATTGAGTCCAAATTCTGTCTGCTGCAGTTGCCTCTTTTCCTGAAGGGTGGATTGTGATTGTGTTTTGATGGGATGGGTTAAGGATGAGAGTGGCTCTGGTGTTGGTAATTTTGTTCTTGAAGTGTTCTGCTAAGAGGGTGGGTGATGGTGGGGGGGTGTTCATGGTGGTTGTGTATGGTTTGGTGTCTGTTAATTCTTTCAGGATTTGGAATATTTTTTTGGAATCTTGGGTTTCCGTGCCTATGAGATTAGTATAGTAGTTTTTCCTCTTATCCCTTAGTAGATTTTTGTATTGTTTGTTGATTTTTTTCCAATCGGTTTTTGTTTGATCTTGGTTCTTTTTTCTCCATTTTCTTTCTAATCTTCTACACTGTCTTTTAAGTTGGAGTAATTCATTATCAAACCATTGGTCTGATTTCCTGCTGGTTCTGGTTTTGGTTTGTAGGGGGGCCAGATCATCGAGGATGTTGGTGGACACATTTTTCCAGTGGGAGATGAAGTTTTTTGGGTCGCAGTCTTGTATGGTTTCGTTTACTTTTGACCAAAACGTGGTTGGGTCGATATGCTTGCGTGTGGTATATGTGGGTTTTTTTTGATTGAGGTGTGTGTTTGGTCTTGGTCCAGTTGATGTTGAAGTTATATGTGTAGTGGTCTGACCATAGGGATGGGGACCATGTTCCGTTAGGTGTTTGGATTGCTGGGTTGGATGGTTGGTGAGTCATGAATGCAGCAATGTCCAGTTGATGACCTTTTTCATGGGTGGTTTGTGGGTTTAGGATCTGGAAGGATAAGGCATTGAGGAAGGATAGACAGTTATTTGCAGGTGTGGAGGTTGTGTCTTCTAGGTGTAGGTTTAGGTCTCCTAGGATGAGGTTATATTCTGCTGTTAATGAGTTTTGGTAGATGAAGTTTTCAAATTCAGGTCTCACTGTGGTCCAGTTTCCTGGTGTTATGTAGCAGAGCAAGCAGTTTAGTGAGTTTTTTAGTGTTGGGTTTGTGAGGTGACATGCTAGGAAATCCATTTGCGGTGTGGATGTTTTTTCAAGTATGTTTAGAGTTAGGGAGTTCTTGATTATTATAGCTAGTCCTCCTCCTCTTTTTTTTTCTCTGCAGGTTACTGTTATTTTGTATCCTGGCGGGCATACTTCTTTTATTCTAGGGTCTGTGTCTGAGGTTAACCAGGTTTCAGTGAGGAATAGGCAGTCAAGTTTTTCTGTTTTTATCCAGTTTTTTATGTTTTCTGTTTTGGGTCCTAGTGCTCTGATGTTGACATAGGCACATGTAAGGGAGGTCGTGTCAGTCTGGGGAGTGTGAGTTGTTTCCGGGTATATGAGTGTTGTGGGAGATGGATGAGATTTTGTTTTCGGAAGTGTTGATCTTCTTCTCCAGGTAACTGTGATGGAGTGTTGATTGCTGGTGTGGTGGTTCGAGTTTCTTGATGTGAGTATTCTTCTGTTGGGAAGTTGGAAGTTGGTTGTACTGGAGGATGTGGTTGTGGTGGGTAAGTTGTTTGCTGCTGCTTTCCAACTAGAAATGAGGAGGATTATCAGAAGGGTGGCTAGTGTGTGTGTATGCAGGGAGAGCTTCATTTTTTGATGTCTGGTTCGGATTGTTAGGTGGAAGGAATGATTCTCCCTTTGAGTCCCGGCTGGATCGGGAGTGGCTGGTTTTTTCGTGCTGGGATGCGGGGGAGGAGCGGGGATCTCACGCTCCTTACCTTATGTTGGGAGTCGGCCTTTGGGGAGTGGTCTTTGGGGCGTAGGTGTTCCCGGTTCCAAGGTCCGCAGGTGCTCCTCTCAGGTGCTCCTCTCAGGTGCTTCACGAAGGCGCTCAATAAGGCGCGGGGCTCCCACGCTGGCCCGATTTGGCTGGCTTCTATGAAGTGGTGCGCTGGGTCGTTTTTAGTGTAAAATGTCCTCCGGCTGGATCGGGGGGGCGGAGCAGGGCTCCCACGCCGGTCCGATCTGGCTGGCTTCTATGAAGTGGTGCGCTGGGTCGTTTTTAGTGTAGAATGTCCTCCGGCTGGATCGGGGGGGCGGAGCAGGGCTCCCACGCCGGCCCGATCTGGCTGGCTTCTATGAAGTGGTGCGCTGGGTCGTTTTTAGTGTAAAATGTCCTCCGGCTGGATCGGGGGGCGGAGCAGGGCTCCCACGCCGGCCCGATCTGGCTGGCTTCTATGAAGTGGTGCGCTGGGTCGTTTTTAGTGTAAAATGTCCTCCGGCTGGATCGGGGGGCGGAGCAGGGCTCCCACGCCGGCCCGATCTGGCTGGCTTCTATGAAGTGGTGCGCTGGGTCGTTTTTAGTGTAAAATGTCCTCCGGCTGGATCGGGGGGGGCGGAGCAGGGCTCCCACGCCGGCCCGATCTGGCTGGCTTCTATGAAGTGGTGCGCTGGGTCGTTTTTAGTGTAAAATGTCCTCCGGCTGGATCGGGGGGGCGGAGCAGGGCTCCCACGCCGGCCCGATCTGGCTGTTATCAATAATATATTTGCAGAAGGTTGCAAGTGTATTATTGTAAGATTGGGGGGGTTTGAGTTGGGGTGGCAGTCGGCTATGTGTTCTCCTGTGTCGGGAGGGGGGCGGAGCAGGGCTCCCACGCTCCTCTCCTTGATGCAGGGGGGGCCGGAGGAGAAAAAGTCTGCAAGAGTCGGCTCTCCTGTGTCGGGAGGGGGGCGGAGCAGGGCTCCCACACTCCTCTCCTTGATGCAGGGGGGGCCGGAGGTGAAAAAGTCTGCAAAGTCGGCTCTCCTGTGTCGGGAGGGGGGCGGAGCAGGGCTCCCACGCTCCTCTCCTTGATGCAGGGGATGCCGGAGGAGAGAAGCAGGCTCCTCCGGTGAGAAGGCTGCAAAAGTCGGCTCTTCTGTGTCGGGAGGGGGGCGGAGCAGGGCTCCCACGCTCCTCTCCTTGATGCAGGGGGGGCCGGATGCACTTCTATAAGAGACGCACCTTGGAGAACAGACAACATGGATTTCTGCCCTGCAAATAATACATGCTGAAAGGTTTAAACAGAGTAGAAAGTTTTGGGGGGGTTGGAATGGACCAAATTACTCAGTGGAGGCTCAGAAGACAGTAATCCCCACCTGAGGATCTCAAATTCTAAAACCTGAATACCATACTTGATGACATTCCATTTCTGTGTTATCACTTTATCTTTTCATAAAGCCCTTCTTTCAACATTACTTTACAGAATTGTGTGACCACCATTCCTTACCCATATGAGCAGAGCGCCAAAAAACACCATGTGCTTACCAGGCAGTCCAGCTGAGAGACGGGGCTCTTGTTCCCTGGGTGGCTGATGTCCCAGACCTTGACACATCCCTTTCCACCAGTATACACGTGCCTCGTAGGGTTGCTGATGGTAACTGCACACACTACTTCACCGTGATTAAGGGTATTTATCTGCCGGGCATGTCGCGGGATTCCTGGTCCAATGAGCGCATCGGGTGGAAAAGGTACAGGCTGCATCTGGCCATCTGCACTTACATGGAATGAGTAGGCCCTTGAGCCAATGAAGAACAAAAAACAAAAATTATAAAGAAACAAACACAATTTTCTCCCACCAGTGCAGCATTTACTTGTTTGGTTTCTATGATTAAAAAATAAAACAAAACCATTCATCAAGCAGCAGTGCACAGCTTGACCATCCTGCATGTGTGTGTTCACAGTTAACATTCTTTGAAAAGGCATCATCGTCAGTTTTAAATCTTCTAGGCACAAAATACTAAATGCACACTAATAAGCAGACCGACCTTCTGCTGCACCAAAATGATAACACTGAGGATTGAAAATCCTCAGCTGTTGGGATTCAGAAAGCCTGCAGAACAAAGCACGTGCTGTCTGGCCTCCTATCCACTGCCTCTGACTTTCCAAAGGCCTTCCTGAAAGCGGTTACAGGGGATGGGCTCTTCCAGAATGAATATATAATGCCATAGCATGAATAAAATATTTTAGTACTAAATATTAAAAAGATATCACATGTCATCAGCGCAAGCCAGGTTAAATATCCACAGATAAAAATCAGATGTTACTTTGCTTATTCTATTTTCACAGACATGAAATAGAGAAAGGGTTTCAATTTGTGTGTGTGTGGGTGGGGGGGGGGGAGGGGATAGAGGAGTGTAGACAATTGAACCTATATGCTTCTTTCAATCTCTCCTCCCTCAATTTAGGCCTCTTCTTCATGTCCTTCCTTTGCCTCTCCCCTCTCTCCATCTCACTTTCTATCATACAAATAAGTGACTAGTATAGAATGAAACAGAAGCCTCAGCCCACGAGATTTATCTAGGGCTGTGCATTATTTATGAACAGAAAACAGTCATTCAGAGCGTTTTGATAAAATATAAAATACCAATTAGCATTTCTTTTGTCCTCAGATGTGCTGAACTCCTTACCTGGTGTTTTAACATGAAGGGAGACCAGAAAAACAAACATCAATGTAAATTGTGTATTATTCACTAGTGTTCCTCAAAATCGATCACTGTGTTATAGAAAATTTGTGGAGACTCAGCGATAGAGGAAATAATCTGCTATACTGTTATTTCTCTATATCAGGGGTCCCCAAAGTCCCTCCTTGAGGGCCGAATCCAGTCGGGTTTTCGGGATTTCCCCAATGAATATGCATGAGATCTATGTGCATGCACTGCTTTCAATGCATAGTCATTGGGGAAATCCAGAAAACCCGACTGGATTCGGCCCTCAAGGAGGGGCTTTGGGGACCCCTGTTCTATATAAACTGGTTTATGTCAGTGTGAGCTAAAGGGGGGGGGGGGGTCTGTTGAAATATTCTACACTCTGCAGCAGATAGTAATTCTAATATGCAGCAAAATATTAATCTCTGAAATGGCGTATTGCTTCGAGTATGTACATGTTTTAACCTGACTTCTTTCTGGGTCCAATATTCAGCCGGCAGTGATCAACATTTTGCTGACCACCGCCGGCATTATGCCTGGAAATTCAATGCAGAGTCATACCCAAGCTCCAAAGCTGAATTTCCAGGTATATGGAACCAGCTATCATATAGTTGGTCTCGTATTTGGCATTTAACCTCCTCTCTCCTCAAAAATGGATTTCCTGTGCTATTAACCCTCTTTCTGTCTCCCCTCTTAAAATCAATCAATTTGTACTTTTGCTTAATCTTTGTAAACCGCATAGAACTTCACGGTATTGCGGTATATATTATTATTAACCTTCTACTGTATAAAAAACTGCATAAGTAAGAACTGAGTTTTAAGCAGTTTTATTTATGCAGTTAACTTTAACCAGTTATGTGCCAAATATCACACTTAAGTGGTTAAGTGCTGACTGCCCCTGGAATGCTTCCAAAATAGCCCGATTTCATTTTGGGCACTAGCCATGCATTTTCAGTGACACTATCCAGTAAAGCCCAGTTAGCCCTGGACAGGAGCCTCTCCTGGACTTTTAAATCATTTTGAATAGTGGGCCTTCTGCTTCTAGTCTACTCTCTAGCCCCTCTCTCCATGTTAAATTTATTTCAAAATTAGAAGCACTGGAAAGAAAAGGGTCTGGGCAGCAGCCACATCAATGCAAATTACCATACAGGAGATTTGTGCTGAAACTGTAAGAGTGCCGGGGCACGTCAAAGGCAGGATGTGTTTGGGGTAGGATTGCAAGGTAACCGATAAGTGCCTCAGTCTCAGAAGACACTCTTCCACATCCTCAGACATGTAATTTCAATGGAAAAGGGGGAAAAACCTGATAACTTCTAGTGCAGAGAGTTTCCTAAACTGTGGATCGGGACCCTAAATTGGGGTCATAAAACCCACATTTGGTGTCATGACCTGCATGAGCTCTCCACAGATGCATCATTACTCTGCTCCTCTGGAGCGCGAAGGGAGGGGGTGGGGGGTGTCACACAATTTTCTTTGGCTGTGATCATGGTGTCTCGGCTATAAAAAGATTGCTAAACACCATCTATTATGTTGCATGTGGCATCACAAAGAACTTGAGATGATAAATCTTCTAAGCCAGTGTTTCCCAAGTAGGCCCAGGAATACCCCTTTGCCTGTCAGGTTTTCAGGATATCCACAATGAATATGCATAACAGATTTGAAGACAATGGAGCAGTGTATGCATATGAATCTTATGCATATTCATTGTGGACTTTGCACAATGGCAAGAGGGTACTCCAGGCCCGATTTGTGAAACGCTACTCTAAACCATCAGACAGTATGTCCACATTTGTAAAAATAGGAGGAGGAGGAATCAAAAAGCAGGAAGAAACAGCCTGAGCCCAAGCACTAGATGTTCTGTCTCCAAAACTTGCAAAGCTGGTTTTCCTGGAGGAGCTTATTGCAAATCAGAAGGGAGGGTCTGTATTCATTGAACTTTTGAAGGAGTCAGGAGAGAATGGCATAAGCAGAACTGCAGTGCCGCTATTTAAAGGATTTTCCAGCACTGGTCGCTGTACATGAAGAAGGACACGGTACTACTCGAAAGGGTCCAGAGAAGATTAAGATGGTTAAGGGGCTGGAGGAGTTGCCGTACAGCAAAAGATTAGAGAAACTGGGCCTCTTCTCCCTTGAACAGAGGAGATTGAGAGGGGACATGATCGAAACATTCAAGGTAATGAAGGGAATAGACTTAGTAGATAAGGGCAGGTTCTCCAAGGTAGGGAGAACGAGAGGCTACCCTCTAAAATTGAAAAGGGATAGATTCCGCACGAACATAAGGAAAACTGGAATGCTCTTCTGGAGTCTGTCATAGGGGAAAATACTCTCCAGGGATTCAAGACAAAGTTAGACAAGTTCCTGCTAAACCAGAACGTACACAGGTAGGGCTAGTCTCAGGGCGCTGGTCTTTGACCAGAGGGCCGCCGCGTGAGCGGACTGCTGGGCACGATGGACCACGGGTCTGACCCAGCAGCGGCAATTCTTATTTTCTTATAAGTAAAATGATGGAACCTTTTAATATCACTGAATTAATATTCAATTTGCTTGCTTTAAAATAATCTAAAACAGTCCAACATCAATGTGAGTTACAGAAGTCAAAAACCATGAGATGAATTTTTAAGCAAAGGGTTTTTGTTTTTTTTCGATTAAATGGAAAATGCCAGAAACTCTCTCACAGTTTTGCATTACAGACAGACTGATGCAAGGAAGATCAGGCTAAAACAAAGAACAAGCCCCCTTACAAGATAGCATCTGAAAATACTTCTCAAAAACACTTGTACAAATTCAAATGAATTAATAACTAACAAGTATTCATAACACTCATGCTCTTTGCCTAAAGTACTGTCCCCCCTTCACCCCACCCGGTTGGTTGTGATTCTGCAACAATAGATAGGGGCCTTTAACATCCAGCCTTTTCCATGGACTTCCCCAAGGGAATTAGGGACTTAGGGCAGGATACACAAAGCTCTGACAACACGGTAATAAGCAAATTATATGCATGCTATTTGGGAAGGAAATGTGTCTGGCACCTGCTCAGAAGAGCAAATCAGTAGGCATAGCTCTTCCCCCTTCTGTCCCTACCTTGCCCGCTGTAAAAAAAACACAAAAAATCAAAACCTAAAAACTCTTCTTCTCTGCCTGCAATCAGCTGAGCGGCACTGGAGTCGTGATCAGCTGAGCCAATGGGGAGAAGAGCTGCGATCAACTGGCTCAGCTGATCGTGGGCAGGGAAGAAGAGTTTTGCTTTTGGGTTTTTTTTTTTTAGTAGGCAAGGTATGGACAGAAGGGGAAGAGCCAGTGCCAAGACTAACCTTTTCCTGTTTTGAACAGAATGGGAGGGGGAGCCATGTTAAATGTGCCACTAGCTACTGGTTCTTGGAGGGATGAGGGTAGGGACTGGGTAAGGAGATTGGGAGGGAGCAAGAAACTTGAGTGATGGGATGTGGGGACGTAAGTGAGATGTGCTTTTTGGGGGGCAGAAGCTGTAGGGTGTGACTGATAGGATTCAAAGGGGGATATGATTATGTTTATTTCCATTTGATACATCACCAATTCCAAACAGGCCATTGCGCTTTATAAATAAAATATACATTGCTTATTAGAAAATCATGTGGCTTTAACATATAACACAGTATTATTTGGCATGGCGATAAGGGTCAAGAGCCAAATATCCTCTAATAATAATAAACTATTGCTCATTTTGACAGGGGTTGCCATACAACAAATAACACATAATTGGAAAAGTTGGAATAGACTGAACTTTAGTTTTTGGTGGAATTCAGTATGCCATATTTATAAAATGGAAAGAACATTAGCCATTCAAAAAGGGAATTTTAATAAATTTCAAGATGTGTGGAGGCCATTATCAGAATAATGTAAAGAATAAGTATATATTTTTCTTCCCTATTAAGTATAAATGAAAAATAGGGCGGGGGGAGAGGGGATTTTATTATTGAAGACAATGATTTTATGAAATATATAATGTAGGGAGGGAGGGGGATAAATTTAATTTGATAAAGATCAATTGTAAAATCTCAAGTGAATTATCTATGTTACAATGTTAGTATCAATATTGTTGTACTTGATGTAAGTTATAAAATGAATAAAGAATTAAAATATATAAATAAATAAATAAAATATACAGAAAAATAAGGAAAGGAAATACAATAAGATAGGAAAGAAACCCATCTGTCATAAATTACAATAAAACTATTCAATTTCTGAACAAAATGGTAGCATCTGGACATAGCTCCCCTCTGACTGCAGTTGAGGAACCTCAGCACCAGGAATTCTTTAGCTCCCAATTCTAGAATTGTTGTCCAGCTCTAGGCATTTTCTTGTGCTAAAATTGATTGATGTGTATTCTTTTTTTCCCCCCCTTCTAGCATTGATTTCTTGTCTCCTCATTTATTGTGGACTTATAACAATTTCCAGAATGACTATTTTCCATTATGGCCTGATTGCTTATATTTTATTATTATTGGAATATTGCTTTTTCTGTACAAGTAAATTTTGCTTGGTCTTGATAATTTAAATAAATCAACAACTCCATCCCCCCATTCAATCCAGTAGGGAAGCCAAAAACAAAGAAATTATTTGCTTAATGCATGCCCTTGATTAACCTGGCCTGTGTTGAATCAAACAACAAAGTTTTAAGCTGAGCTTCAAACTTCTGGATAGGTAACTTGGAACAAAGGGATATAAGTAATCAGTTCCACAGAATGGGAGTCAAATAGAACTCTCTAATAGATTCTAATCAAGTAGTGTAGGGAATATGGAACAAGAGGGAGGGGATACGAGATGCTATGAGGAATGAGTGGGAATCAAGAAGGGCTCTGGAGTATGTGGAATCATTCCCATCACTCCTATGCCCCTTTTCCGCCCTTGCATGATCCTCCTTGCCCCCTTCCGTCTCCCATTCTGTGCCATAATTCTCTTTTATCAGTCTCTCCCTCTATACAATCATCCCACCATTCCATCCCTTATCCCTCTATCCATCCTGCTTGATTCCTTTCTCCATATCCTTCCTCTGAGAGTACTTCATGCTCTTCATCCCAGGATACATTGACCAATTCACTATCCTTTCTCCCTTTCCAGCCCTAATTACTAATATCCCCTTCCCACTCCGAATAAGAAAAATCTAATTATCTAAACACCCAAGAAATGCCAGAAAATGAAAAATTAAAATTAAAGTTTCATATACAAATTTATGAAAATGGGCTATGTAATTGCTTCAGAATTTGGGCAGCTTTGATAATAGGGTTGGGTGAATCTCCGGGGCATGCAAATTCAATAAGCGTTTAGCAGTGTAATATCTAACACAAATACTCACGGTTTTCCTCCAGGGATGCCCGTCAGATTTGGAGGTATTCCCGGCACTCGCATATGATGATGTGGATCAAAACCAACCTATAGTTTCAATAAATAAAAAAAGATAAAAAGAGCTAAGTCTACAACAGAAGAAAATATTATATACCAAACAATATTCTCTAGAAACTTTGGGCCTAATATTCAGAGAATGCTGAGCTTCTAAATTTATGCTCCTAAGCCAGACTCCTAAATTTGTGCCCTATTTTCAGCCTTACTTAGGAGCATAACTTTTTAGCTGAAAATTCATCTCAAATTAGGAGCTTCATTTGCTTAGATTTATGTGCCTAGTGCTGAAAATCAGTATTAAGATCCTAAAATCTGACCCTGTTACCATCCACTTATTAAGCTCCTAAAATTTAAGAGTTTAGTGAAAATCTGAATATAAGTGAATGGACTCAGCCCTAGTAAATTTTCAAAAAGGTCAATTTTTGAGCATAACTATCAGTTAGGAGCGTAAATCTTTTGATAGGGCCTAGCCACAATTTATCCCCTTTTGCTGTTCTCCAGTTGAAGGTGTTCCTGTTACTTGCAGTACAGATTGGGAAACAGTCTCATAAGAACATAAGAATTGCCGCGGACTGGAAGGTGGCAAATGTTACGCCGATCTTCAAAAAAGGTTCGAGGGAAGACCCAGGAAACTACAGACCGGTGAGTCTGACCTTGGTACCGGGAAAGATGGTAGAGGCGCTGATAAAGGACTGATGAGGACCAGCCAGCACGGTTTCAGTAAGGGCAGATCTTGTTTGACAAACTTGCTGCACTTCTTTGAGGGAGTAAACAGGCAGATAGACAAGGGCGACCCGGTCGACATTTTATATCTGGACTTTCAGAAGGCGTTCGACAAGGTTCCGCATGAACGACTACTTCGGAAAATTGCGAGCCATGGAATTGAGGATGAAATACTCACGTGGATTAAAAACTGGCTGGAGCATAGGAAACAGAGAGTGGGGGTAAATGGACAATACTCAGACTGGAAGAGCGTCACTAGTGGGGTGCCGCAGGATGTCCTGGGCGGTACTTGGACAGACCTCCCAGGAAAGGGACTTGGGAGTTTTGATCGATAAGTCAATGAAGCCGTCCACGCAATGTGCGGCAGCGGCGAAAAGGGCAAACAGAATGCTAGGAATGATAAAGAAGGGGTTCACGAACAGATCGGAGAAGGTTATCATCAGTGTTCCCTCTAAGCGGGCGGGTGTTGTGAGCAAACTTTTTTCACTGTGAGCTAAAAATATCGGGCGCCAGCAAGTTATGAGCCAAATAAATATGTTGCTTTCTACCACAGAACTTCCTTACGTTTGTATGGAATCTATCCCCTTTCAACTTTAGAGAGTGCCCTCTCGTTCTCCCTGCCTTAGCTACTAAGTCTATTCCCTTCAGTACCTTGAATGTTTCTATCATGTCCCCTCTCAATCTCCTCTGCTCAAGGGAGAAGAGGCCCAGTTTCTCTAATCTTTCGCTGTACGGCAACTCCTCCAGCCCCTTAACCATTTTAGTTGCTCTTCTCTGGATCCTTTCGAGTAGTACCGTGTCCTTCTTAAAGTACCAGTGCTGGACGCAGTACTCCAGGTGAGGGCGTACCATGGCCCGGTACAGCAGCATGATAACCTTCTCTGTCTCTTCAGTCCAGCATCTGCCCCTTCCATTCACTGTCTGTCTTTCCCTGCCATCTCTCCTCCTGCCCCCCCCCACCCTCCAATTTGGTCTAGCATCCATCATCTTCCTTCTGTTCCCCTCATGGTCTGGCATCTCTATCCTTCCCTCCCCCCTGTGGTTTTTAGCATATCTCTCTTCTCATTTCCTCCACTCAGATCTGATCATTCTCTGCTCTCTTCCCTTTTCTTCTCTGGTCTTCCTTCTCTATTTTCTGCCTCCATCTAAATTAAATTCTTTCTTACTATTTAGTCCCGTTTCCCTCTTTTCACTGTGTCTACACACAGCTTGTCACCCCTTTCCCTCACCCCTCCATTATCTTACTATTTTCTTCCCCCTTTATTTATCTCCTCCTTCCATCCAGTATGTGTTCTTTCCCCACTTCCATTCAGCATCTGCTCTCCCCTCTCAACTGACATCCATCTGCCTTCTGCTCTCTCTCCCTTCTTCTCACTTCCATCATCTGTCCCCTTCTCTCTCTCTCTCATCTCCTCCATTCCATCATCTGCCCCTTCTCTCTCTCCCCCCCCCAACTTCCATCATCTGCCCCCCCTTCCCCTCACCTTTGTGGGTCACTTTCTTTCCCCTGAGGGTGGCTCATGTCACAGGGGAAGCTTTGGCCGAGCAGAAACCGCTTGATTGACAGTGGAACTTACTTGATTGATGTCGAGGCTGGGGCCCGTTGCCGTTTGAAGGAAAAAAAAAAAGGTGGAAAAAAGGAACCTGTAAGGCGAGAGGAAGGGAAACCTCCAGGATAGCTGCTTTTTGCCCTCCTTCAGCGGCCCAAGAGTTCAGACCAGCAGCGGCAGCTCTGTATGCTTTTAACTTCGGCACAGAGCTGCCCCTAATCAATAGTTTAGCGCGGTTTCATGAGGCAGCCTCGGGGCCTTTGATAGCCGGCCCGCTTCGATGATGCGATGTGGGCCGGCCTAGCAAAGGCCCCGAGGCTGCCTTATGAAACCGCGCTAAACTATTGATTAGGGGCAGCTCTGTGCCGAAGTTAAAAACATACAGAGCTGCCGCTGCTGGTCTGGAGGTGCGGAGACAAGGCAGGAGGCAAACGCGGTGGAAGGCAGGAGTCCCGGCGAAGGCAGGAAGTCCCGGCACAGCGACTGCAACAGGAAGTTGCAAGTCAGCTGACGCCGGCCTTTCGTTGCGGCGGGGACCGAATCCTTCGCGGACCGGCAAGATTTTGTTTGCGGACCGGCGGTTGAAGAACTGTGCTCTACAATGTGTGCGCTGTGACGAGAAACTTGTGCGCTGCCAGGTAATATTTTGTGCGCAAGCGCACACCAGCGCACCTTAGCGGGAACACTGGTTATCATGCCGCTGTACCGGGCAATGATGTGCCCTCACTTGGCGTATTGCTTGCAGCACTGGTCGCCATACATGAAGAAGGACAAGGTACTACTCAAAAGGGTCCAGAGAAGAACGACTAAGATGGTTAAGGGGCTGGAGGAGTTGCCGTACAGTGAAAGATTAGAGAAACTGGGCCTTTTCTCCCTCGAACAGAGGAGATTGAGAGGGGACATGATCGAAACATTCAAGGTACTAAAGGGAATAGACTTAGTAGATAAGGGCAGGTTGTTCACCCTCTCCAAGGTAGAGAGAACGAGAGGGCACTCTCTAAAGCTGAAAGGGGATAGATTCTGTACGAACGTAAGGAGATTCTTCTTTACCCAGAGAGTGATAGAAAACTGGAACGCTCTTCCAGAGTCTGTGATAGGGGAAAACACCCTCCAGGGATTCAAGACAAAGTTAGACAAGTTCCCGGTAAACAAGAGCGTATGCTGGTAGGGCTAGTCTCAGTTAGGGCACTGGTCTTTGACCAGAGGGCCGCCGCATGAGCGGACTGCTGGGCATGATGGACCACTGGTCTGACCCAGCAGCGGCAATTCTTATGTTCTTATGAGACTGTTTCCCAATCTGTACTGCAAGTAACAGGAACACCTTCAAAGGAAAAAAAACCCAAAACCAAGACATTAAAAAAAAAGGTATACATACTGGAGTACTCTCTGTGGAAAACTTACCACTGGAGATCTCCCATAAGCGGCAGCCGCTGCTGCAGCTGCGGCTGCTGCACTCATCTGAGGTGAAATGTTATGAAGACTGGCATAGGCTGCTCCTGGACTGGTTAGCTCTCCATTCATCCCGGCATGTGGCACAATCCCAAATGGAGTAGGGTAGGGGCAGGGAACTGCCATGGGTGTCCTCAGGCCTGCAGCTGAACAGGAAATAACAGTGGTGAGGAAGTGAGAGCAGGAGGAGGCAAACTGTCTTGAACAGAACTAGATTTGTGTTTCACTGCCTAGTTCTTTTGCCCTCTAGTCTGCACTCTACTCATTTTGCCAAAAAGTGGTACTAGGACAGGATTAGAAGGTATTGTGGAGTTAAGAAGCTTACAAATCAATGCACAAAGATTTAGGGCAGATGCACAAAGCTCCGACACCAGGGTAAAAATAAACAACATGGTGGGAGTGATTTATTTATTTATTTTTTACTGGCGATGCTTAGAACAATAGCATGCAAATTATCTGCATGTTATTTGTGCAGAGACTTGCAGGTAAAAGGGGGGAGGGAACTGTGCCTGACACTTGCTCAGAAGAGAAATCGCTAGACACTGCTCCTTCCTGGCTGAGAATATGTGCTACATAAACTTTATTTCAATTCAAATGAAGATACAGAACTTGGCCATAGTTCTCAGGGGACCACATTCACTCACCTAAGGAATCAACTCCTGGGGGCTTGCCTGGTGCAGGCCTCAGGCCTGGAGTAGAATTGCTGCCTGGAGTTGGGGCATCAGTTCGGGGAGTTGGGGTGTTTGATTTTGATACTGGAGTGGTAGACTTCTCATTCTAATAAAATGAAAATAAAAAATAAAATTACATACTAAAATTATTTAAGGCTACTGGTTTAAAAGACCGACAGCTCCCTATAAATACATACAACAAATCCAAATGCCATCCCCCACCTCCCATTTATACAGCCAAAGTAAAATTGAAACAGACTACATTTATGGATATAATATAGATGGCAATTTCAAACCAGAGATTTCCATTTCCTTATATTGGCAGAGGGGGAATTGAAGCTCTTATCCCTCTCTGGAAGTTTACTTAATACTATCAGAACTTTTTTTTTTTTTTTTTTATATATGGCATATTTTATTCAGGAATTGGAGGAGGGGAAGACTAGGTTTGAGGTATTGTTGGGTCCCTCGTTTCCTAGAGGCATCATTTCTGCTATATATAAATGCGCGATTGCTAGATGTGGGGAATTGATGCCTTATATGAAGGCTTGGGAGCATGATTTGGAGTGGGTTTTGAGTCCATAGGAATGGGATCAGGCCTGGGGGGTCACGCTAAGACCCTGGGCAACTTTGCAGATTGAGAATGGTTTTAAAACCCTTTTGTGTTGATACTACACACCAGAGATGAGAGCTAAAATGAAGGGTTGGGACTCTGTTGGAAGGGATGTGCCGTTGTGGGAACCTATATCCATATGTGGTGGCATTGTGGGGCAATTCAGGGGATTTGGGACCAGTCTTTTGCAATGTATTCTCAAATTGTGGGGTGTAAAATAAAGCCTAGCTTTGACCTGGTATTTCATAGAAACATAGAAGATGACGGCAGAAAAGGGCTACAGCCCATCAAGTCTGTCCACTCTGCTTACCCACCCCCTGTCTATGCCCTAATGACCCAATTTCCTTATCTGCATCAGTATGTTCCCACTTTGGCTGAGGGCAATGTGTCCTTTGGTAAACTATTTTTCACTGCTGCTAGAATAGCTTTAGTGGCTGTTTGAAGGTCACCGAGGGCTCCTATTCAAGACATGGTGGTGCAGAAACTAGATGATTGGTATGAAATGTACAAATTAACAGCTATGAAGAATCGTAGAATAGGGAGGTCTGTACGCCTTTGTCAACGCTTTTTTGATTGGAAGCAATTACTTTCTCTGTATGGGGGGGGGGGGAATTATTGTGGAGGTGTGCTAAAGAAACCATGTATACCTTCAGAATTGTGTTTTTGATTTGTTTATGCTGTTTTTCACCTGTTGTCTTGTTTCCTATTTTCAATTAAGCTGTTAATTAAAAAATATATGGCATATTTTATGCGAGCCTGATTAGTACATGTTCATGTATGTGTATGTGAACTGACCTATCCTGAAGCTGCAGTGAAAGAGACTTAACAGACCTTAGCAGAACTCAGATCCAAAGGGTTCTCCGTTTTAGTTACTATTTAACAATGTTTTTTTTTCTCCTCATTTCATTTCTACGTTAAACACTGCTTTGCTAGTCAGAGGAGTTACTAATTATTAGAGCCTCACTAGCTCCCTAGAGACTAAGTTTATTAAATATAACCTGTACTCCTGGAGGAATTCTGTGCAAAAATAATTTTGCACAGTATTTGTAATTTTCTTGTGCAGAATCTCCCTTTATAAGGGTTGGAGTGTGGTGAGGGTACTTCAGGCAAGGCCGTAGTGAGCTATGTGCGGTTATACAGGGCGCGAGTAAGGTAGGAGCTCCAAAATTACATCCTGTCCATTGCTTTCCCTGTTTGGCTGTGACTCAGTGAGTGGGATAGAAGCTCAAGGAGACATGTTTACGGCTTGGGACAGTCCTGATTTCAGGCATGATATACTCCCACCACCACCATAGGAGTTTTAAGAACACAAGAACATTGAGAACTGCCATACTGAGACAGATTTAAGGTCCATCAAGCCCAGAATCCTGCTTCCAACAGTGGACAACCCAGGTCACAGGTACCTGGTGAGATCCCAAGGAAAATAACATATTTTATGCTGCTTATCCTAGGAATAAGAAGTGGATTTCCCCAAGCCATCTCAATAATGGGGACTTCTCTTTTAGACAATTATCCAAACCTTTTTAAAACCCTGCTATGCTAACTGATTTTACTACATTCTCCAGCAACGAATTCCAGAGGAGGGGGGGGTCACTTGCCAGCAGGGGAGAATGGGCATCTCTCCAGCTGCCAAGAAATTCCAGCCGCGCACCGCCCCCCCCTACCTTGCATCAGGAAAGATGCCCATTCTCCCCCGCTGGCAAATGATCCCCCCTGCCATAGAACCCCTCACCCACCTCTGATGCCCCTCCCTCTTATTTCCAAATTGATGCACAAAGGGATGCGGACTCCCACCTCCCAGAAATCCTGCGTTGTCAAAAATGGGCCTTCCCCTCTCCCCAGTGCATCTTAGGATGCACCAAGGAGTGGCCTAAGGCTCTGATTGGTCCACGTTGTTTAAGGCCCCTCCCATGCACCAGGGAGGGGAAAGCCCTTTTTCGATGACACAGGACTTCTGGGAGGAGGGGGTTCGCATCCCTCCATGAATCAATTAGGAGATAAAGGGGAGGGGGCATCGGAAGCAGAGGGGAGGTGTTCTATGGCAGGGGGGCTCACTTGCTAGCGGGGGAGAGTGGGCATCTCTCCCGTTGTGGAAGGGGGGGTGCAAGGCTGGGATTTCTTTCTTGGTAGTGGGAGAGTGTGGGCATTTCTCCCACTGTGGGGGTGGGGAGTGTGCGGCTGGGATTTCTTGGCAGCAGTAGAGTGTGGGCATCTCACTCGCTGCAGGGAAGGGTGTTGCTATTGTTCCGAGGGAGATGTGTTCGACGCCACTGTCGCTGAGGAGGTGTTGTGCTACAGCGGGAGAGAATGGGCATATCTCCCACTGAATCACAACACAGGCTTTCTAGCAGTCTCTGATACTGACCAGCACCCCTTGGAGCAGTCTCTTATTTTTGTCGCCAAAAGCCGACGCAGCTTTTAGGAAATGGCTCGGTATTTTTTAAGAATCCACCAGAGGGCTCATTTCAATGTTGAAGAGCCCATTTGCATGTCATTTTTGGAGACTGCCAGAAAGATCACTATTGACAGAGATAATCCGTTTGATAATCCGCCACTAAAATGCATACAGGCTAAACCAGTGGTCTCAAACTCGTGGTCCGCCAGGTACTATTTTGAGGCCCTCAGTATGTTTATCATAATCACAAAAGTAAAATAAAAAAGTTTCTTGATCATATGTCTCTTTAGCTATAAATGACAATATTATTATTAAGACTTAGCTTAAAGAAAACATTGATAAACTATAGTTTTACCTCATACAAAATTGTCATTTCTTTAAATAAGACATTAACTATTTTTTCTGAGGTTCTCCAAAATGTGACCCTGCAAAGGGTTTGAGTTTGAGACTACTGGGCTAAACCATCGGTAAACAGTTTAGCAACAGCGTTAAAGTTTTGAGAATCTAGCCCTGAGTGACAAATGCCCATCATACTCCACAGTGAAGAAGTAGTGTGCAAACTTTCAGCATTCAGATTTCAAGATCAAAGATGCAGCAAAAACTGGGAGGTCTCAAAACGGTGTCAACACCTGAAATTGTGACCATGTCCATGACCTGAATTTGGCAGATCGGCGAATATCAGCTAAAACACTATAGATATCCTTGAAACATGTTGGGTGTATAATCCATGAACAGCTGGGTATGCAGAAGCTGCCAGCCAAATGGGTGCCCAAATGACTCAATGCTGATGAGAAAGGTCATCATCGAGTGGACACTTCCAAATTGATTTTGCAGCATTTTCAGCTGGTGACAACTTTCTGGAATGACTATTGATGAAACATGGTTACACCACTATGACCCCGAGACAAAACAACAGTCCATGCAATGGCAGCACTCAGGTTCCCCAAGGCCAAAGAAATTCAAGAAGTCAGCAGGAAAAGTCATGGCCACAATGTTTTTGGATCAGGAAGGTGTTGTCATGACTATCTTCCAAGGGGCCAGATAGTTAATGCAGACTACCGGTACTACTGTAACTTGCTGCACAAATTACAGGAGGCATTGAAAAAAAAAAAGGAAAGGGAAGCTGCAGAAAGGAGTTTATCTTTTTGCAAGACAATGTACCCGCTCACAAGGCTGGCAAAACGATGGATGTTTTGATGCAATTGAGATTCCAGTGCATAGACCAGCCACCTTACTCATCAGATCTTGCTCTGACTATTTTCTGTTTCCAAACCCTAAAAAGAGTTTGAAAGGGTGACAATTTTTGAGTGATTTGGAGGTGATTGCAGCAGTAGGAAGTATTTCAGTGACCAGACATCAGTGTACTTTTTGGAATGGTTACAAAAACTTCAGACTCAATGTGCCAAGTGTGCCCCCTCTACCTTCTCCATTACCATCCAACATAGGCTCCCCCTCTACCCTCCCCACTAACATCCAATGTCTGCCCCTTCTCTCTCTCCATCTACCCCTCTTCAATCAGCATCTACCCTTTGTCTCCCCCTTTCTCCCACTTCCATCAGCATTTGCCCCCTTTCTTTCCCTCCAATCCAATTCCATCCAATATCCTTCCCCCTTATGTGTCTCTCCCCTTTCCATGCACACTAATTCTATCAGCATCACCCTTCCCACCACCCTGCCCCCTTTCTTTACCTCCAACATCCTTCCATACCAGCAGTCCTGCTCCTTTCTCTCCCTCCATACAGCAAAGTCCCACCCGTAACGTACTTGTTCTGGTGCAGAGTTGGCAGCTGTGCCGAGGTGCAGGAAGGTCCCGTGATGACTACGTCCGGCTCTGCTCTGGAAGAAGTAAGTTACGTTGGAGGAGGGTGGACCGGCAGACGTAGGGAGTTGCCGCAAGGTCCCGCGATGACTGTGGCTGCCAGGTCCACCCCCGCTGTACACTGTAGCACTGGGCCAGACCAGTAGGGAGGTGGAGCTGGAGGAGGGACTCAAGAGGGCAAGCCTAGTTGATCAGCACCTCCTCCCCCACCACACACAAACACACTTGTTGCCTCCAATCTTCTCTTCTGATCTGGCTTCTTCCTCCCATCGGCAGCAATTTAACTGTGCCGGGCCCCAGTAATTCACCTGACGGCAATAACAGCACCTGCGGCCGCAGTGGTCGTCAGCTTGCGTGTGCCGGCAGTGCATCAGAAATGAATTTAACTGTGCCAGCCCCAGCAATGCATCCCGGTGTGAATTATTGGTGCCGGGATGCGTCACTGGGGCCAGCACATTTAAATTCATTTCTGTTGTGCTGACGGCATATGCAAGCTGACGACCACTGCGGCTGCAGGTGCTGTTGCTGCCGTCAGATGAGGGCCAAAAATAAAAGGCAAGGGGGCCCCTTGAAATCGTGGGGCCCGGGGCAGCTGCCCTCTTTGCTCCTCCCTAACGCCGGCTCTGATTCCGCCAGGAGTAAATTTGCTTAATAAGTCAGGAAAAGCCATACGAGGTCTGACAATTAAGTTTGCGAACTTGTCTCTATGCACTTACTTTGGCAGCACAGTACAAACAACTTGGTAAGATTTCATAACTTGGTAAATCAACAAACCTAGAAATAAACTCCATCACATATCCCTTACAACCCAACCTAAAACTGTTGTGAATAAGGATAGACAAGGGCTGCACCATGCAACTTCAAATCGGCAAAACGGTTCAGAAGGCATTCGCAACCATGCACAATTTAAGACAAGTCCGAAAATGCTTCAACAACGAACAATTCAAACTCATAGTACAAGTGCTAATCCTAGACTCCTTGACTACTGTAACATACTTTACCTGTCACGCCCCGTCAACATGCTAAAACAATTACAAACAGTCCAAAATACAGCCCTAAGACTAATATACTCGCTGAAAAAATACGACCACATTACCTCAGCTTTCCAAGACTCACACTGGCTCCCAGTACAAGCACGCATACAACCCAAATTCTACTACATCCTATTCAAAGCCCTAAATAGAAATGGACCAAGCTATCTGAACAACTGCCTAATCTGGAAAAACACATCCAGACCAAGGAGAACTCAAGCACACTTTACCCACCCCCCAATCAAAGGCATGCAAAGCAAAAAAATATATGACGGTCTACTAGCCACCAGAGCAGCAAAAATAGACCACCACCTCTCAAATCTGCTGACCACGATGCCCAATTACAAAACATTCAGGAAAGAGCTGAAAACCATACTATTCAAGAAATTTCAAGAAATTGACTAAGTTCTGTAAGGAATGATAACTGATTTTATTTTATTGACCCTTAAGCATACACATCCAGGGTGGGTGGGAGAGGGGGAGGGTTTTGCATTGGAATTTTATTTGGGGAATATACGGATGGTTTCCTGTAGATATGTACTTTTTATGATTTTTTTTTTTGGGGGGGGGAAGTTGTGCATTAATGTCTAAAAGCTTAATGTGCATTTCGTGTAATATTATGTATATTGAAATTGTTTGTTTGCACAATGGTAGTTTAGAAATTTAATAAAGATAAAAAAAAAAAAAAATTGTCAAATGATCTAAGCAAACCGTATCGACCATTCCCAGATCCCGACACATATTATAGTTATCAACATTGTAATCTCCCTGGGAATGCCCAGGCTAATTTCTTGTTGTAAACCGCCTAAAACTGAAAGGTATTGGCGGGATAGAAGACATCAATGTAATGTAATTTTCATGTAGCTTGAGTGTCCCCTAGTCTTTGCAATATTTGAAAAGCGTAAAAAAACAAACAAACCCTCAAACAAAAAAATTGATTCACCTTTTCCTGTTCTATACCACTCAGGATTTTGAAGACCTCAATCATAATACCCCTCAGCTGTCTCTTTTCCAAGCTGAAGAGCCCTAACCTCTTTAGCATTTCCTTATATGAGGAGCTCCATTGTGTGTGTATGTATGATGGGTTAAAAGGTGTGAGAGAGACTGCACCTAGGAACTAGTAGACAGTGTGCAAGCAGAAAGAAGAGAGGGAGTGTGTGTCCAAAGAGGTAAGAAGTGGGGAGGAAAGAATAAGTACCAGAAGGTGAGGAAAAGAAGTAAGAGTGTGAATGCATGTGCCAGGAGGAAGAAGAGAAAGAAGGGAGGTGGGAGAAGGAATCAAGGAGGAAGGAGATAAAAGAGAAGGGTATGAGGAATGAAAGGAAGGAGAAAAATTGAAAGGGAGAAGAGGTGAGAAAAGGCAAGAAGTGAGGAGAAGGAAGAGGAGACAATGGTGAGGAGGATAGATGTTTGAAGGGTCAGAAATAGATAAGAATGAAGTTAAGAGGGAAAGCAGAGGAAGGGAAGGTTAAGATGTGAAAGATGAGTTGGTTAAGGAAAGGTGAGGGGCAAGGGGTGTGTGCAAGTCCAGAAGGGGAGGAACCTAAGATTTGCCGCTGCTGGATCAGAAGAGGAGAATGGAAGAGTATTAGTAGGATAAAGAGGAAAAATAAAGAAAAGGATAAAAAATAGGAAATGGACCTTATAGTAAGCAAAGGAAAAATGACAACAGGATGGGAAAGTCTAGAGGAAATGTTGAGAATAAAACGGGCAACAAAGAAAAAAAATATCTTAGAAATCAGAATGGCCAGGAAATGTGGGAAAAGGAAAAAATGAATTAGTTAAGATAGAGAAATGAAGATAAATCTTTTAAAATAATTAAAAATACATAAAACAACTGACATTTCTTAATCTAAGTTTTGAATTTATTAGTCATCCTGCTACCACATGCGAGTGCCAGTGTGCGTCGGGGTAGAGAAAAGTTAAGCAATGACAAAAATCAATCAGACGAGTTGCCTACAGTGCGAGGTCATCTCACTTTCAAAACACGGACGTGCATGGAAAGCAACTCTCTTTTAAAAAGAAGATTAACAAAAGAATAAGATCAACTCTGCTGCCTAAAAAGCATCAAGTATTTGCAGTCTTTTCTGAGGTTGTGCTGCTCTAGAAGAGACTTCACTACAAACACAAACTGGGAAGGGGGGCAGGAGAAGAAATTAGATGGGTACTCTGTGCAATGCAGGTTTCCTCTGGTCTGAGATTTATTTTTTAAAGGACACCCTGCAAAATTTTCTCTCTCTTTTCTACTTCTCCCATGAACTGATATATTCTGTGGATTTATTATATGCATGGCCCTGTTAAACTGTCCATTGTAACTTTCTGGGTAACTGACCCAAACCTCTTGTAATATAACCCGACCTTGAACTGAATAGGTAAAGGAGGAATAGAAAACCTGATTAACATAAAACTACACTTTGTACTTGGCTGGAGCCTCTTAAGAAGATATTTTTACATTTGTACTACTGTTTTTCTTTCCTTGCATTGTTTAATAAACAGGATCATTACAGAACCATAAGTAATATGTTGCAATATAGAAAACAGAAGCAGCAATAGAAAATTAAAAAGAGGGAGGGGGAGGAGGAGAGCGAGCCAGAGCAAGGAGGAGAGAGGAAAGAAAGCAAGGTATCAATTTCATCAACAAGTGATAAAAATCACTGTATAGAGGCAAACCTGGCAAATGATAGTTATTGAGGAAAGTTAGCTAAAAATAGGTCTGGCTCACTCCTTCGGTTGGCTGCCCTCCCATTCTGTTGCTTCCCCTGATTCATTATGGCATTTATTTTCAAAGCATATGGACGTTTCGAAAGGCTGAAATGGATGTGCTTGCAACGTTCAAGTATCAATTTTGCAAAGGCAGAAAAGTGACGGCCAACCCTGCAGTATGTCTAAATAGCAAGGATGTGTGCTGTGGATGGGATTAGGAAGGGCCTGAAATCTAGACATCCAAGAGCAATTACTGAAGGGAAATAAATGTCCATAGCTATAAGAGAGATCCTTATTTAGACCTGTTTCAGACACGTCCAGGATACAAAAAAGATGCCCTGACTGAACAGTTGTCAAATGGAGGTTTTAAGGCACAAAACCTCCTTAACACCCCAGTGGCTTCTGCCCCACCCCCCCCATCTCTCCTGAAAGTGAAAACAAAGTAGCCTAGTGGTTAATGCAGTGGGCTGTAAACCCAGGGACCCAGGTTCAAATTAGAGAATGACACGGGGACAAATTTTTTTCCCATCCCCACGGGAACTCATTTTACCGTCCCATCCCCGCAAGTTCTTTTCCTGTCCCATTCCTGCAAGCTCTGTCCTCATCTACACAAGCCTCAAACACTTTAAAATCATTAGTGTTTGAGGCTTGTGCAGTTAAGGCAGAGCTTATAGGAATGGGGCAGGGGCAGTGACAGTGAGAAAACTCGCGGGGACGGGGAAATTGAGTTCCTGTGGGGATTGGGTCAGATTTGTCCTTGGTCATTCCTAGTTCAAATCCCTCTTCAACTGAATCCTCTAAAACCAGATACTTACTCTAACTAAATCTATAGGCCCCCTGCAAGCCTAAAGGCTATAGAAATGGTATGCATTCAGGTACAGAAGGTATATGTTGCTGTTCCTAGAGGGCTCACAATTACAAAATAAGAGTGTTAAAAATGGGATGTGAACCTGAATCTCTTGGTTCACAAGCCACTGCACTAACCACTAGGCTGCCTCTTTACTCTGCATGGACTTCTGCATGGCTATTTTCAAAGAATACTGCCATATAGATATCTATATCCCTTGTTCCACCACAGACATTCCAGTTTGTAAACTAGATGCTCATGCTGGATGTTTTCCAGTGTATGGACAACCATCTCTCATATTTTCTGAACAGGGAATCCGTTTGAGACATTCTGATTTAGATGTCCATTTGAAAATGCCCTCAACGTATATTCGATAGCAGGTCCACAGGCAGGCCAGGTTTTCAAGATAACCACAATGAATATGCATGAGAGAGATCTGCATGCACTCTCTCCCTCCTTGGTGTATAAATCTCTCATATGCATATTCTTTGTGGACATCCTGCAAACCTGACCTGCCTGTGGACTCGGAGGACCGGAATTGAGTAGCCCTGTTCTTTAGTATGTACAGTGGTACCTTGGTTTACGAGCATAATTCGTTCCAGAAGCATGCTCGTAAACCAAAATACTCGTATATCAAAGCGAATTTCCCCATAGGAAATAATGGAAACTCGCTTTGATACGTTCCCACCCTGAGGCCAGCGGCGCTGCTCTATCCCTCCCCCCCACGAGAACCGGCATTGCTCCCCCTGAAGGCCCCCCTGCGATCCGGCACCCCCCTCCCCCACTGCAATTCGGCACCCCCCACAGACCCACCCAAACCCGCTTCTTACTGTCATCTGGGCCTCGGCACCGGCATGTCCTGTGCGTTGGTGCCAGTGCCCGAAGATCGGCCTCTTCTTCTTGCTGGGCCTTGAGCATCTGCGCATGCTCAAGGCCTGCGAGTTCACGTTCTCGCCGAGATCTCCGAGAATATCGGAGAGAACGTGAACTCGCAGGCCTTGAGCATGCGCAGATGCTCAAGGCCCAGCAAGAAGAGGAGGCCGATCTTCGGGCACCGGCACCAACGCACAGGACATGCCGGTGCTCAGATGACAGTAACAAGCGAGTTTGGGTGGGTCTGGGGGACTTCAGATTGCAGCGGGGGGGGGGGGGGGAGGTGCCGAATCGCGGCCGGGGGGGGGGGGTGCCTGAGCGTGGGGGGGGAGGGTGCCGGATCACGGGGGACGCTGCTTGTAAATCAAGGCACGCTCGGTTTCCGAGGCGCCGATTTTGTGAATGTTTTGCTCGTCTTGCAAAACACTTGCAAACTGGTGCACTTGTAAACCGAGGTACCACTGTATATGGTTTATTTGCCCCTCATTATTAAACAAAGGGCCCAGATGTGCACAACACCAACAACAGGATTACAATTTTGTCAAATTGCTTACAAGACTAAGTTCTTTGGATTTGGAGGAAGGGGTGCTGCTGGAGGACGCAATGGAGGCCGGGCTGATCGGTGCATCTTTCTTGAGCAGACGGCTCTTGTCCAAGCCGTTCTCTCTCGGAGAATGTGCTGGGCTCCCTCGTGGAGAAGAGGGATCCTAAATAAGGAACACAGTACAACTTACATGCTCAGGGTAAACCTAAAGGATAGGACAGATTCACAAACATTTTGCCTATTATAAAATCTAGGGGTGTGCAGGCTAAACTTTGGGCTCCTTTTACAAAGGTGCACTAGCGTTTTTGACGCACGCACCAGATTAGTGCGCACTATAGCGCACGCTAGCCAAAAATCTACCGCCTGCTCAAAAGGAGGCGGTAGCGACTAGTGTGCGCTATTCCGCACATTAAGGCTCTAGCGTGGCTTTGTAAAAGTAGCCCTTTGTTTTTAACTTTCCCCATGTCGTTTGAGATTTTTCATTTTATTTGGGCTTCATCATTTTTATTCTTTCATTTCAAGGGGTGGGGGAGGAATCGTAGCAGCAATGTGAACTATTGAAGACAGAGAGAAACTCTAAACATTTCAGTATTTTTCCATGTTATTTCAGGTTACAATGACATGAACATAAGAATAGCCATACTGGGTCAGACCAATGGTCCATCTAGGCCAGTATCCTGTTTCCACAGTGGCCAATCCAGGTCACAAGTACCTGGCAAAAATCCAAATAGTAGCATGAAATGACATGGGAAATGTCATTAACCTTCTCTATGTTGTTTCAAACAAATGTGCGTCCCTTAAAAAACATCACTAATATTTCACAACAAATAAAGGTACATAGCTATTCTACAGAGACCCCTTTGTTCCCACTTCTCAATTTAACATACAAATGCTTACCAAGTTACTTGATGGCATCTTTCGGTTAGCCTTACACCCTTACACCCACTGAGGTGAAACACACAGCACTAATTCCGTTCTCTCTCTTTCCTCACCTCAGGATGAGAAAGCTAGCTCTCTTGTGTCCAGAGAAAGTATATAGACTGTTCACCCTATTGGTTACATCTCTGCTTGCTACAGACTGTTATTGCTGCCAAACCATAGGCATCATCAGAGAGATACTTATTCAGAGTGAGTTCAAGATTTAAAGGGGGGGGGGGGCGGGGTTAGAGGTCAGCATCCACCTGTTGGTCATTTAACAATGGTCCTATAATGTTCTAGCAAAAAAAAAAAAAAAAAAAAAGCCAGCCATTTTCTATTCTGCCTTGACACCAGAAAACAAATTTTTGTGAATGTGATAATGGCTGATAAAGGATTGTCATTTGAGTCCAGAAAGCCATAAATCACTTATCAAATCATTACCTTTTTAGGATCTAGCCCACAAAACCTTCAGTGAGTGTCATCTTGTGTCTGAAAATAAGATACTAGATCCTGCCTACGTCCTTTCCAAGAGAGAGCTCAACTCTGGCTCCATCAGTGTAGGGATCTTGGCCTGGCCTCGCCAGACACAGCCTGGAATCTTGGTCACAACTGGCAAGTATCTTGTGGAACAGTTAATCTTCTCATGAATTGGAAAATAAAATGACCATCTTGTGTTTCTTGCCATCATGATTACACAGAAGGTTGGACCAATAAGTTAGAGGAGTTGTCCATTGGTTAGAGCTGCTGTCTCAGTACCCTGACGTTGTGGGTTCGATCCCATATTGCTCCTTGTTACCCTGGGCAAATCACTTAACCTTCCATTGTCCCAGATACCATAGTTAGATTGTTAGCCTGACGGGACAGATAGGGAAAAAACACTTAGAATTCCTGATAGAATAAAATTGTACACCGCCTTAAACTTCTCCAAGAAAGGGCAGTATATCAAATGCTAATAAACATACAACATATTTGTATGGCTAAAGCAAAATTCCTTATTGTCTAAGATGCACCACTAGTATCATTAGAACCTTGCAATGCGCTCTATAAGGGCATAACTAAAAAAGAAATTAGAAGACTCCAAATTATACAGAACACTGCAGTGAAGATCATATTTAATGCAAAGAAGTTAGACCATGTTACTCCCCTCTTTTATAAAGCTCATTGGTTGCCGGTAGAACATAGAATCACATACAAAATTCTTTTACTAACCTTTAAAACTAGACAAAAATAGTCAACCAGAATTTATCAATAACCTTCTTATTCCTTATAGTTCTTCTAAGACTCTAAGATCTTCTTCTAAATATCTTTTATCTGTTCCATCTCTGAAGTTTATCAACACAATGAGGTCTACTATTTTCTCTGTCAGCGCTCCATCTCTTTGGAATAATATTCCGGTTCACTTACGGGGAGAATCAACTCTTCACCATTTTAAGACAAATTTAAAAACATTTCTTTTTCTTGATGCTTTCGAGACCTAAATGCCCTTTTTTAGGGCTACATAGTTTTATTCTAATTTTAGACACTCTCCCTTTTGTTTTTTCCCTATATGTTCTCTTTCTTACTTGAAGAATTGTAGTTCTACCCTTCTTCCCTTTTTTTGTTTCTGTATTGTTTTTAAATGTTTTTAATAATGATTATTGTTTTAAAAGATGTATAGTTATCCCATATATGTTTTTAACATAATGTTCACCGCCTAGAAGGCCGATTGGGTGGTTTATACAATTTTTAAATAAACTTGAAACTTGGGAAAAATACCCTTAATGCAGGGGCTAATCCAAGGGTCAGTACTGTGCACTAAAAATGAACTCCATCTATCAAGAGTTGGAAGACTTCCATCCATGAGATCTTTCTTTCCACCCTTACGTATTATATCAAATGACCATCACTGCCCTTTTCAAGAAAGCCCATCCAAAACATCTGGATTTGATGAGACCGAAAAGTTCACAATAGAACAAAGGGAACACAATAATCGGATCTGCCAAGATGCCAGAGGAATCTTCTTGTGTGTCCGAGCTTTGCAAAACCTGCCTTCAAAAGACATTAGAGTTTATGCCTGTATGGACTCTGAGCATCACGAGTACCCTTAACAAGCTTCAAGTCAGACTGTTCAAGTTGCTCTTGACCTGGTCTTTCCCTCTGTATGTTCGTATCCACTTCATCCTCAAAGGTAAGTCTCAATGAAGAAAACAAGTCTTGCTCAGCCCTTTTCAGGTTGCATCTTTATGCTGCATAGACTTTGCTGCTAGGTCCATTCAAAGATGGACTGTTTCAGTAACATCACAATTTAAAGGAGACTAGGGAGACAGTCTCTATCTACTCACCCAAATGATTTATTATGTACAAGCAGAATACATGGCTCCCTGAAAGACAAAAGCCATTAAGCTCACAACAGCACTAAAGGATTTCATCCGAATCCAAACCTGGGACAATGGTACATCTTTCAAAGCCCATCACACTAAAGCCCACTCTGATTTGGCTGTCTGCTTAGTCCAGAAAGCTTAGAAGGAAAATTAAGGGTAAATCCCTTCTTGTGCAGGTTGACCCAGTTATTGTTCATGACCTCCTTCAAAAGGATGCAAGAGAAAAAATTAACCTCCTTCCTTAAATCTTAGGATTCAGATCTCATTCAAATATTTGTGATTCCCTTTGGCTCAAGCTTAGATATGCAATAACTTTTTTTTTTTTGTGTGTGCTGAACTCAGATTAACAAGAAACCCTTCTCTAAGAAAGAACAAGGCACAGAATACTTGGGAGGACTGTCTGAGATCCCTCCATGAAGCTGGCTAAGAACAAAGAAGTCGGGATTCAAATCTATGTTTCTTGTGATCTTTGGCAAGTCACCTAACCCTCTATTTCCTCACGTAAAAACAGATTGTAAGCACTGTTTGGGAAAGAAAAATTATCTACAGTACTGACCGTGTTGCTTCAGTAGAAGAGTACCTTTACAGTCTAGGTGCTTACCTGCCTCCAAAGTAGAGCAGGATTAAACGGCACTGCAAAAGAATGCCAGAAGGACTTTGGGAAAAAAAGAACTTTTCCTCAAAGGAACAGGATGACAAAATGCTCAGGGGGTGGGACCCAATGACTTTGGCTACCTTATTCTCCCTTCTTTGGACTCTGGGGAAGATTCATAAAATAGGATTTAAAAAAAAACAAAAAATTCTTAGATACTGCCTGTAAGCCTGAAAAGTATTGAGGTAGTGTACATTTAGGTAGACAAGGTATTTTTCTGTTCCTAGAGGTAATGGAGGATTAAAGGGGTAATTCTATAATGTGGCACCAAGATGCAAGTGCCACAATGGGCCACACTTAGTGCAAATTTTTTAACAGCACTCAAGTACATCTAAGCCATTATTGAATACAATAAACTTCTTTTTATAATGACAGGGGTTGACATACAGCTTATTTTAAGAAACTGAAAAAATTGGGATAGATTAAATTATTCATTTTGGTGGGAGTCCCTGTGCTATATTTTTAAGATGAAGAGATTTATGGCTATTCAAAAGGGTAGTTACAAAAAGTTCATGGATGTTTGGGAATCATTAACGAAGTATTGTAAAGATTGATCTGGATAAATGGGGAATCATATACATCCTGGGAGGAGGGTGGGGGTTTTGTGGAAGTTTTTAATGGATATATTGTTATGTTCTTATTGGAATTTATTGATTGATTAATTAGTGGAGGGGGGGAAAATAATTTTTGTTATTAATTTTGGTAAGTGTATTGTGCTTTAATTTTAATATTATATGTAAACAATGTATTATGCACAAGTGTAGCTTTAAAAATGAATAAAGATATATATATATATATAAAAAGAATACAAGCCTCACTGGAATGCCAAAATGTAAGCATACCTACTCAATGGTTAGTTTAAGTTGGCGTGCAACTGATAGTGTTCCCTTAAGCTGTGTGCATCACTTGGTGACATGCCCATGCCCCTCCCGTGTATACACCCCTATCAGTAACATGCTAAGCTATTTCAGCACATATTTTATAAGATTAGCACCTAGCACTTGCATGTGCAAATGCCAATTGGTGCATCTGATTGCTACTACTGTATTCTATAAACTATGCATATTCTTGGAGCCTAATAGTAACCACCAAGAAGTAGAATAAGGGGGTGAGCGACTTGCCCAAGATCGCAAGGAGCTACAGTAAGGTTTGAAATAGGCTCCCTTGGGTTTCAGTCTGCTGCTCTAAATTTGGATTAGCCCCAAAGTTCAAGTCAAGCAATAAGAGCAAGTTTTAACGTCGTAGTCTTTTTCCCCTCTGTCCTGGCAAGGAATAACACATATGTAGTGAAAGCCATAGTTTTTACCAGTGGTTTTAACTTACAAATCTCCCTCTTAGATCCATCTGGTCTCTTGAGTGTACCAGTGTGTTTTCAGAGCTCCTCAGTAGTTTCATGGCTCTGATTTCTATTAGGTCACTATTTTCAGCAGTCATTTGGACCTGTAGTGGCCAGAAAGTCTATCTTGTCAGCCTGAAAACAGCTTATTGAGAAGGGAGTGAAACTGTCTCTAGAAAATGGGACAATAACAAAGCTGGTTATGACTGAGGTGGGTGGAAGGCCATTCCCTAATGACCAGATCGAGGGCTAAAAGTGCACATAGGGCCTTTGAAGGGATACCATTTAAACTTTCAGGACATGGGGAAAGAGGGGAGGAGGAGCTTAACTCCCCAAACCCATCATGTTTCATTATCACCTCAGGTTGGGGAGTAGGGGCCTATACTGAGAGTTGGGAGGGGGGGGGGAGTGAAATCAAAATGGTTACTGTAGCAACTTAGGAGTTGTCTCCCCAGGCTCTGTAGGACTTTTCCCTATGCTACAGCCAAATTCATCAGCTGTTCCTCACAGAATAAGCAAGTGAACTATTGGAGCAACATAATGTTTGAAAACAAGAGAAGAACAGTCAGATTTACTGTCCCAATGAGTAAGATTTTAGACTTCAACCCAAGAGGCAAACAAGAATAGGATTCCATTTTCTCTTTGGCATCAGAGTTAAAGCTAGCTAATGCACTACTGGTGTCACTCCAGCAGTAACACTGGTACATATTTATTTATTCATTCGATTTTCTATACCGTTCTCCCAGAGGAGCTTGGAATGGTTTACATGAATTTATTCAGGCACTCAAGCATTTTTCTCTATCTGTTCCGGTGGGCTCATAATCTATCTAATGTACTTGGGGCAATGGGGGATTAAGTGACTTGCCCAGGGACACAAGGAGCAGCGTGGGCTTGAACCCAATACCTCAGGGTGCCAAGGCTATAACTTTAACCACCGCACCACACTCCCTCCATATCTGATACAGTATAGAATGAAAGAGCAGAAAAGACACTGCTATTATTAGGATTTTGTTTGTTCTAAAATGGATCTGGACAGAAGTAGAAAGGATTAAATGAGAAGTCAAACACAAACGATCAGACAGTATGAAAAACCTCCCAAACAAACAAAAACCCTGTGGAAATGCAATCGCTTATCAAATGGAGAACCACCCCCCCCCCCAGCATTGCAAGGGTATGGTGGGTGAAGAAAGCAAAATCACTACATACCTCGTTGGAAACATCAACCACCAAGTTGTCATCACTTTTTTCTCCATCACTGTCCTGCATAGGCAAAACCAGAGAGCTTTAAAAATGCTTTGCCGAATTTGTTCTGAAGATATATTCCATGCTCAGCATTTCCTTATTCATAATCCCAATAACAATACAACCATCACTCTTACGCAGCACCTTTAACCAATGCACTTAACAGAAACCAGTCACACAACTATTGCCAAATTACAGTTTGTGCTTGTTTAATCTGCTTTGTGAAGATAAGTCAACCATGTCAGGGAAATTAATCTGTGAACTTCATGTTTACACAGAGCCTTGAAAAAACAGTGAACTCTCCAGCTTTTTAATATCGGGTTAGAGGAATATGTCAAAAGGCAAACCTAACAAAATTTTACTTTGTACATAGCATTGGCAGCCTGCTGAGTGCTTTGTAAGAAAACCAAATTCCACTAGACAACATGAGGACACAATAAACATTAGTTCTGCAGTTTTGTTCCCGAAAGAGTTTAAAATGTAGATAGGGGGAAGGAAATAATTGCTTGAACTCTGAGGCTAGGGACGTTTATTGTAGATCGCTTAATCATAGTTTTATGGAGACTAGCAGGATGCCTCTCCGGAAACAGTACTTCTTAAAGCTGACATCAACAAAGTGAAGTGAGGGAGGTGTTGTACCAGCGTATAAAGATGAAAGCTACATAGATGAGGAGACAAATGGGCACAGAGAGAAGGCAGGGGACTGTGAGGATGTTAACTCGAAATGAGAGATGGAGCTCAATGAGAAATATTTTTTTTTCCTATTTTGCGTAATATTTTGTTGAACAGTATGAACCTGGGCACATTAGAAAAACTCTCCTATACTTACATAACGACTGGCCATTTCCTTCTCTTCAGTCTTCTGTTTTTTACTGTCCGAGGAATAATCACTTGAGTTTCTGTGTTTTTCTGCAGCTCTGAAACTGGCTGAGGGAGATACAGAAGAGCTCTGAAATTATAGAAGAAAAAACAGCCATACATGTTAATTTCTATCTATCTCCCCGGCTGCTGGCATGTCAGGTGGCTACTAATGTTCTTAGCATAGCCAGATGGTGAAGGATGGTGGCAGAAAACAGTCTCGGGACCAAATCTTTGATACTATTTCAACCACTGTAGTTGCTTTACTGGAAATGTGTCAAAAGGAAATTTATAAAATTTAATATTCAATTTTTAACACAGAAACATATATACCAACACATATCAACAACAGCAAGGAGTATGTTTGATATTATACAAACACATTAAAATCTAAAGCATGGCAACCATTTTATGTCCTCTTAGAAACAAATTTCAGCCTGTCTGCTGCAGTTGCTTCTTAGATCACTCTTTTTCTGGAAATCATGTACAATTTACCTCCATCAATTAATGAATATTGACCAAGCTCAAATTGTTTACTATAAAGTCAATTAGATTTACAAAAGCATTGACCTGGAAGTTATGTTGACTCAAATTTCTGAACACACAAGAAAAAAAGCACACACACAAGAGGTAAACTGACAAACATTTGTGTTGCTGTAATAAGTTGCATAATCTGTGTTTGCTACATTTGCTCATGTTTTGTTAAGCAGTTTCTGTGTCAATGACCGAAAAAAACATCCTGCCACCAGGACACATTACCAAGGCAGAGTTTATACCTTGGTGCTAGTAAAGAAGAACCGCTGTCCAATCCAACAGAGGCAGCAAAGTGTGGCTATAACTTGCAAGGCAATCAAGAAATATTCCAACACCTGAACTACAGCTGACTTCTTCTTTAGGTGCCATTGACTTGTGCTCAAGTCCTAGTGACTTAATGAATTACAGATCTAAAAAGAAATCAGTTTTGTGCTAGTCAGGGAAGGTCCTCCAATGTCATCCCCATGGTTGTTTTCAATGTGTCCAGCCATCTGATTGCAGGTCGCCCTCTTTGCCTGGTTCCTTCGATCCTCCCAAACATAAGAACATAAGATTTGACGCTGCTGGGTCACACCAGTGGTCCATTGTGCTCAGCAGTCCGCTCATGCGGCGGCCCTATTTGACCAGTGCCCTATTTGAGTCTAGCCTTACTTGTGTATGTTCTGCTCCAGTAGGAACTTATCCAACCTTGTCTTGAATCCCTGAAGGATGCTTTCCCCTATAACAGCCTCCGGAAGAGCGTTCCAGATTTCTACCACTCTGGATGAAGAAGAACTTCCTTATGCCACCCAGTCAACGCACCTATGTCACTTAATCTCACCAGATGCTACTTAGTACATATGTTTTATTGTCATGTCTATATTGTAATTTATGTAAACTGTCATCTATATTGTAATTTATGTAAACTGTCATCTCTGCTCTGTCTGGATTATTATGGATGTACTTTGTAACCCGTTCTGGGCCCTTTGGAAGGACGGGCTAAAAATCGAATAAATAAATAAATAAATAAATGTTTGTACGGAATCTTTTCCCTTCTAACTTTAGTGAGTGCTCTCTCGTTCTCTTCACCTTGGAGAGGGTGAACAATCTCTCTTTCTCTACTAAATCAATTCCCTTCAATATCTTGAATGTTTCAATCATGTCCCCTCTTAGTCTTCTCTTTTCAAGGGAGAAGAGGCCCAGTTTCTCTAGCCTCTCAATATAAAGCAACTCCCCCAAGTCCCTTAACCATTTTTGTCACTTTTCTGGACCCTTTTGAGTAGTACTATGTCCTTTTTCATGTACAGCGACTAGTGTTGGATGCAGTATTCCAGGTGGGGGCGTACCATGGCCCAGCATGATAACCTTTCCAGATCTGTTTGTGATCCCCTTCTTAATCATTCCTAGCATTCTGTTTGCCCTTTTCGCCACAGCTGCGCATTGCGTGGTGGTTTAATTGACTTGTTTACAAGTACTCCCAAGTCTCTTTCCTGGGGACTCTCTCCGAGTATAGCATCAGACATCCTGTATTTGTGCATATGATTTTTGTTACCGACATGCATCACCTTGCACTTATCCATGTTGAACCTCATTTGACATTTTGTGGCCCATTCCTCGAGCGTATTTATGTCTCTTTGTAGGTTTTCGAAATCCTTCTGTGTCCTCACTACTCGGAATAACTTTGTATTGTCCTCAAATTTAATCACCTCACTCATCATGCCAATTTCTAGGTCATTTATAAATATGTTGAAGAGCACAGGCCCGAGCACCGAACCCTGCGGCACTCCACTGTGACACTTTTCCAGTCCGAGTATTTTCCATTCACCCCCCACTCTCTGTTTCCTATCTGCCAACCAGTTTTTAATCCACATAAGTATATCACTCTCGATTCCATGGCTCACAATTTTTCAAAGTAGACTTTCATGCGGAACCTTGTCGAACGCCTTCTGAAAATCTAGATATATGATGTCGACCGGGTCACCCTTGTCTATCTGCCCTTTTACTCCTTTGAAGAAGTGCAGTAAGTTTGTCAAGCAAGATCCTCCCTTGCTGAAGCCGTTGCTGGCTGGTCATCAGTATGTGTCCGTCAAGGTGATTGATGATGCGGTCCTTTATCAGCACCTCTACCATCTTTCCCGGTACCGAAGTCAGATTCACTGGTCGGTAGTTTCCCGGATCTCCCTTCGAACCTTTCTTGATGATCGGCTTAGCATTCGCCACTTTCCAGTCTTCCGTAATCTTTCCTGATTTGATCAACAGATTGGCTATTAGTTGGAGCAGTTCAGCTATAACCCTTTTCAGTTCCCTGATTACCCTTGGGTGGATGTTGTCCGTTCCTGGGGATTTATCGTTTTTAAGCCTATCAATTTGTCTGCATACCTCTTCTAGACTGACCATCGTCCCTGTCAGTTTCCCATCTTCATTTCCTGTGTATAGCCTATCGGCTTCCAGTATATTGGATATATCCTCTTCGGTAAATACAGATGCAAAAAAATGTGTTCCGTTTGTCGGCGATGGCTTTATCCTCCTTTTGTCCTCCCTTTATTCCCTAGTCATCTAATGGCCCCACCGCTTCATTTGCGGGTCGTTTCCCCTTAATATATCGAAAGAATGGCTTAAAGTTTTTGGCCTCCTTGGCCATTTTTTCTTCGTAATCTCTTTTGGCCCCTCTTATCGCCTTATGATCTTTCTTCTTCTGATGGTATGACCAAAATAAGACAGTCGTAACTTCATCATTTGGACTTCTAGCGACATAGGCAGTTTGATCTCTTTCAGAATTGATTTGTTAGTTCTTCTGGCGGTCCACGGAATGCATAAAATCCTTCTCCAGTACCAAAGCTCAAATGAGTCGATCTTCTTTCTGCCTTGTTTCCGTAGTGTCTGGCTTTCACATCCTTAATTGACCACTGAGAAAATGAGTGGGTGGACAAGTCTGAACTTTTTTTTTGGAGTGCTATTTCCTTGCCTTTGAATACTTTGTTGAGAGCCTTCATTGAAGAGCGACCAAGTGCCATTCTATGGAGTATTTCTTCCCTGCTAATTGCATCTTTGTTTACAAAAGAGCCCAGGAGATTGAAATCCTTTACAACTTCTATTCTATCACCTGCAAGCTCAAAATCTTCATCATTTTCTGTGTTCATGATCACAACCAAGAAAAATGAAACTAAACAGTGGCACATTCAACTAACTTAAATACCATCTTTTTTGTTTTAGCATCCATCCATTGTAATCCTTTGGGCTGCTGTCCAATTACACTTAAATAATTATTCTGACCACATAATTACTGGGCAAAATGAATCCTTTAAAATCACTAAATCAAGCTAAAGCACGCTTAAATTTCATGTTAAAACAATATATAAAATGAATGCTAATATACCTCACTGTGTCTGTGTGTATATACACACACACACACGTTTTCTTGACATGCTGCTAAAGAATAGTATGAAAAATCATTTGTGTATTACTGAACAATATATAAGAAAGGTATCTAGTGCTGAATAAAAAGTTAGACAGATGATAAAATGGACATTACTAAGCAGAACTCAAATCAGTGTCAGGTCAAAAGCGCGCCGGGACAAAGGCGCGCGCAGACAATTGAGCACAGCGCGGAGGCGCACGCCGCAGAAAATTACTGTTTTTAGGGCTCTGACGGGGGAACATGGGGGGGGAACCCCCCCACTTTACTTAATAGAGATCGCGCCAAATTGTGGGGGGTTGTAACCCCCCACATTTTACTGAAAACTTCACTTTTTCCCTGTTTTTAAGGAAAAAGTTAAATTTACAGTAAAATGTGGGAGGTTACAACCTCCCAAACCCCCCCACAACGCCGGCGCGATCTCTATTAAGTAAACTGGGGGGGCTTCCCAACAAAACCCCCGTCGGAGCCCCTAAAAACTGTAATTTTCTTCGGCGCGCACCTCCGTCTTGCGCTCAGTTTTCGGCGCGCACCTTTGTCTTTCATGGTGTTGTTTATGAACCCTCAAATCGGCCTCAAACAAAGTGCATTCAGGAGGGTGTAGCTAGCTTAAACACAAGCTCAGCTTGCCTAGGGATGGGTTCTTATTTGTACCAACATATTTGTAGAAAATAGTGTACAATCTTATTAACAAGTGTGCATTATGTACACAGTGGTGGGTGCTCTTTTCCGATAAGTGTGCACACACATGTGGCAATGGTTCAGGCACGCTGCAGATTCTAGAAATGGCACTGAAAATTCAGCACTCAGTTCTGTTCTATAAAGAGTGCTTCACGATAAGCACTTTTTGTAGAATAGCCCTGTGCGACAAATTCGGTACTCAGTTGTAGGCACAAGGACTTATGCCGGCTGAAATCTGGTGCAAATTGGGTATGGATCCCCGTTATTCTGTATCACTGTGCGTACCTTTTGTGAACGCCCCTGACCCATCCATAGTGATACCTCCTGCATGCTATCTAATTTACATGCCCATGGTTAAAGAAAAGTGAGTAGCTAGATCAGTGACCAAATTATTAGTACCAATTAAGTGCTTGGTAGCACCAATAATTAAATTGTTTTGGGTGCCGATGTGGGAACAGTGACCAATCTTGGGCACCCTTTACAGAATATGGAATATAATGTGTATTCTTTAATGGCACTGTGAACTTGTAACATTTGTTCCAGAACAAAGGGGGGTTGGGGGGTTGGAGGAACAGAGAAGAAAAATGATATGAACATTTTCAGGCTGCCTATGTCTAACCTTGACTACTTCCTTTTATGGGCATGCACACTATGTGAAAACATTTGCTCTCTTTTTACAGCTCAATGATGCAGTCAACATGAATCTTCCAGGACCACAGCCAGGAGGTTCTCAGAATTCCTGCCATGTATATTTTTATGCAACACAATCTACATCTAGTTGATTTAAGAACTTAGTCAACATACATTCTGTAGTTACCTTGAAAACACCTGCTTTCTGCAGAGTGCTTCCTCCCTCCTAGTTGCTTTTTTGTTTACAAAAGAGCCCAGGAGATTGAAATCCTTTATAACTTCTATTCTATTGACTTACATAAGAATTGCCGCTGCTGGGTCAGACCAGTGGTCCATCGTGCCCAGTAGTCCGCTCCCGCGGCAGCCCGTAGGTCAAAAACCAGTGCCCTAACTGAGTTTAGCCCTACCTGCATACGTTCTGGTTCAGCAGGAACTTGTCTAACTTTGTCTTGAATCCCTGGAGGGTGTTTTCCCCTATAACAGACTCCGGAAGAGCGTTCCAGTTTTCCACCACTCTCTGGGTAAAGAAGAACTTTCTTACGTTTGTACGGAATCTATCCCCTTTTAACTTTAGAGAGTGCCCTCTCGTTCTCTCTACCTTGGAGAGGGTGAACAGCCTGTCTTTATCTACTAAGTCTATTCCCTTCATTATCTCATCATGTCCCCTCTCAGTCTCCTCTTTTCAAGGGAGAAGAGGCCCAGTTTCTCTAATCTCTCACTCTACGGCAACTCCTCCAGCCCCTAAACCATTTTAGTCGCTCTGCTCTGCAGATTGTTTATATTTCGGCCACAAACTTTGAAACAGACACGCTCTTCTTCCAAATTTGCTTTTCTAAAGACGGTTTCACTGTACAGATTGAACAGATAAGGTGGCAAGATGTAACTTTTCTAAATTTAAACACAGGGCAATAAACTACAAAAATGTATATCCAGGTGGTCCCTGCACCCATCTCACACAGGCACCTTGCCAACCTCCTTTCTGAAAGCTTCATTCCTCTTTACCTTCCTAAGGCAGAGAAAATCGCAGGGAGGAATTATTTATCTAAATCAATAAAAACCACCCAATTTGTGTAAAAAGACGAAAACTCTATTTGCTCAGTGTCAATGGAGAAAAGACCTGTGACAGAGTAAACAGAGGGACTTAAAATCACCATCATGTGTCAGAAAACGCCACAGCCTACATAACTAAATGGGGCTAAAAAAAAACCCCAAAACATATTGCAGTGCCCATAAATCACTTCAATGGAACAGCAGCAAAACACTAAGGAGTCCTTTTATTAAGCTAAATGCTAAGGCATCCATTATATTCTATGGCGCCTTAGCATTTAGCGCACACTCTTTAGTGCACGTTAAATCGGTTAGCATGCCTTAATAAAAGGACCCCTAAATTAAGTCTTAGAAAAATGCAAAAACATGCTAAAAAAAAACCCCCAAACACTTAGGGTTCCTTTTACAAAGGTGCGTTAGGGCCTTAACGCGCGGAATAGCGCGCGCTAGACGCTACCGCCTTCTCTTGAGCAGGCAGTAGTTTTTCAGCTAGCGCGCGCTAATCCGGTGCATGTGCTAAAAACGCTAGCACACCTTTGTAAAAGGGGTGATGGGACTAAATCGCGCGAGACAACGGTGCGCCGACAACTGAGCACAAGGTTGACGGCGCGCCAAAGAAAAGCACTATTTTAAAGGGCCCCGATGGGGGGTGGGGGGGAGGAACCCCCCCACTTTACTTAACAGACATTGTGCTGGCGTTGTGGGGGGCTTGGGGGGGTTGTAATCCCCCACATTATACTTAAAACTGAACTTTTTCCCTAAAAAACAGGCAAAAAGTTTGGTTTCAAGTATAATGAGGGGGGTTACAACCCCCCAAACCCCCCACAACGCCAGCGCGATGTCTGTTAAGTAAAATAGGGGGGTTCCCCACCAACACCCCCCCGTCGGAACCCTTTAAAGTAGTGCTTTTCTTCGGCGCGCCGTCAACCTTGTGCTCAATTGTCTCGTGTGAATTTGTCTATGAACCGTAAAAGGAGCCCATAGCTTAGAAAGCATATGTGGAGAAATCCAGCAAGTATAAGGCTGAAGGCATTATATGTTGAACAGCAAAAGGCAGTTTAGCAGCTGAGCCACTCCCGACAAGAAGCCTGTTTCACTGAAAGCTTCATCAGGAAAGGGCTCTCAAAAAACCCCCCAAAAAAACCTTCACCAGCAGTAGCCTCCATCATTTGTGCCTCTAGGGATATAAAAAAAACAGGAAAATGGTGTTTTCCCTCTTGAACGTATCCATGCTGGATTTCTTAAAGCACTCTGGCTTCTTATACAAAAATTGACCGTGTCTCAATTTTATTGTACTCCTTTCCTGAACAGCTAATTTCCTTTCTTTAAATAATGACTGCACTTCCCATCCCAGTTTGGTTATTGAGCGATATTTTATATCTGGTTCCTCTCTGTCTTACACACGCACACATGCCAACTCTTATTAGGAATGCAGGTTTAAAGTTTATGATGGTTACGGTTGATAATGTACAGGATATACACAGACTCTGAGTACACATAATGGATGTCTACGGCTAATTCAAGATTGATCCAGGAAAGACGGAGGTCATCTGGATGAAGGGGCTCCAGTTTGATTCCTGTCCTCTACAAATGTTAATGGAAAATAAGATGTCACTGTTAAGTAGTGAAGTAACTTTGGATTCTTGCCTAGCAATACAAACTCACATCTCAAACATGGCACAATAATTCTTTTTCCCTTTTCTTTCTTCTTATTTTTTTTTTATATATATTTTTTTGGACATTTGCATTTTGCTATATTCTTCTTAGTAACTCCTCCTTTGCAAATCACCCACTAAGATGGCTGTTAGATACTGGCAAAGGTATTTTATTTTCTTATTTTGTAGGTACAGCATTGTGAAACTCTATTTCCAGTGCTCTTCATAAAATGACCTTACTTTTAGGAGATAAAATATGGCTCTTGAATATGGCTAAGATTTTTCTATCCTGCTGACTTGTCCATAAATATGTCCAGTTTCAATGACTACAGATTTTATTTTCAATTTTGCATGACCGGGGGGTTTTAAGTTCCTGAGCACCCAGAGAAGGTTTTTCAAGGGTAAACATGCTTTGGTAGCAGCATTATTAAATATTAGGGATGAGCACCCAAAACATTTTCATGTTCATATATTTTTCTTTCTCTCTGTCAAACAAATGTAAGTTTGCAGCATGAGCCTGCATTTTTTTAGCACTGAATCTAAGTTGCCAATTTCTGGACCATTCTTAAGCTTCCTTAAGAGAACTCCCTTTTCCAATATGTTTTTGTCTCTTTCCACTTATCCATTTTCAAACATAGGCTGCTGCTTCGGGGGCTGGATGGAGGGAGATTTGTGGCTGCTGCTTCAGGGGCTGGGAGGTTAGTGGCTGCTTCGGGGGTGGGAGGGAGATTCTTGGCTGCCGCTGATGCTATGGAGGCTAGAGGGAGGGAGATTTGTGGCTGCCACTGATGCTATGGGGGCAAGAGGGGGAGGGGGAGATTTGTGGCTGCCGCTAATGCTTCAGGGGCTGGAGAGAGGGAGATTCGTGGCTGCCGCTGATGCTTCGGGGGCTGGAGAGAGGGAGATTCATGGCTGCCGCTGATGCTTCAGGGGCTGGAGGGAGGGAGATTTGTGGCTGCCATTGATGCTTTGGGGGCTGGAGGGAGGGAGATTTGTGGCTGCCATTGATGCTTTGGGGGCTGGAGGGAGAGAGGGAGGGGGTGGTTGTATCAGGAGTACATGATTTTGGAGGTTGTTGGATGAGGAGCTCGGGAATCTTTTTTTTTTTTCAGCAATTTTTTTGACGGTTGGTTGAGAATGCTGGTTAGTGAAATACCAGTTAACTGGAATTGTACTGTATATAGGATGGTATGCTCACTGGTACGCTAGTATTCCTCGTAATAAAGCAATAGGATCAACTGAACATGCCTATCAGCAGAGAACTCCCTCCTCACTCTGGTCCTTCATGCAGCCGACAACCAGACTCACTCCAAGCAGACCATAGGGCCAAACCCCACAGAGTAAAGAAGAAATAGGACAGAATCTGAAGAACCATAAAGGGTGGGACCCTGGATTAATCTGCTTTGACTAAAGGAAATAAAATCATCAGGTTAGAAACATAAATTTTTCTTTTCTTTTCATCATAAACAGATGAATTCAGAGACAAGTGGGATGTATCAAGGCAGTCTTCAGTAGGGTGAGACAGAGACCAGTAAGTAGAAAGGAGACACAATAACAAGTGGTCCCCATCCCCTCAAGACATGGAGGATGGGCAAAGCAGAACTGCTGACTCCCAAAAGAAAGATTGCCCCCACTGAAGGAACTCTATCCCAGACACAACCAGCTGTCCTACCAAGATTAAGGCCAGAAGCTGTGTACTAAGCCTCCAAAAAGTGGAACCTGTTCCACTCAATGTAAATAACTAAATCATTAGACCAAGCCTACCACAGTTCTATGCCAAGCAAACTGAACTTAGGTCACCATAGCTCCCAGAGGCGGCAATAAACTGTTCTCCAGCCACACAAAGGACAGCCAGAGCCAAAACACAATTGCAGACAATAGGGTCATAGCGCACACATCTCACTAGAGATGAAGCTGCTGCATGGAGATGTACTTGACAGCTAAAGAAGGTTTCCTGAACTGCAGTCCATGAAGAATGTGCCAACCAGCCATACAAGGGGTTGCATTTTACCCCAGAGATGGAGCTGTCCACAGAATTCTGAAATAGCATAGCGCTCTACTGCCAGTGGAAGAATGACAATTGGTATGGTGATAACTGGCAGGATGATCATATTGATGGGAAAAAAAGTCATATATTCTCTCATGTGGGTGACGTCATCTACGGAGCCCCGATGCGGAAGCATTTTCAAGCAAACTTGATTGAAGATTTAAGTTTGCTCTGCTGCTCCATGCATGCGTGCCTTCCTGCTCCACTAGGGGGTGCATCCCCTCGTGGTCTCCAGTTCACTTAACTAGCAAAGAAGCCAACCTCGGGGAGGTGGGCAGGTTGTGAGAATATATGCCTGCTGTCCCTGGATAACACCTGTTACGGTAAGTAACTGTGCTTTATCCCAGGACAAGTAGGCATGATATTCTCACATGTGGGTGACCTCCAAGCTAACTGAAAAGGGATGGAGGGAAGTTGGCAATTTAAGCAAATAGATTTCGCAAAACCGATTGGCCAAACCGGCCATCGCTCCTGGACAGTGAGTCCAGACAGTAGTGGGAGGTGAAAGTATGAACCGAAGACCACGTGGCAGCCTTGCAGATTTCCTCGATAGGTGTGGACCTGAGGAACGCTATGGAGGCTGCCATCGCTCGGACCTTGTGTCCCGTTATTCGACCATGCAGCGCGAGACCAGCCTGAGCGTAGCAGAAGGAGATGCAATCGGCCAACCAGTTGGACAAGGTGCGCTTGGAAACTGGGTGACCTAACCGGTTTGGGTCGAAGGACAAAAACAATTGTGGGACTTTCCGGTGTGGCTGAGTGCGTTGGAGGTAGAAGGCCAACGCTCTCTTACAGTCAAGAGTGTGGAGCGCCACCTCTCCGGGATGAGAGTGGGGCTTGGGAAAAAACAAGGCAAGACAATGGACTGATTGAGGTGAAAATCAGACACTACTTTAGGCAAGAACTTTGGATGAGTGCGGAATACCACCTTGTCGTGATGGAATACCGTGAAGGGTGGATCCGCTACCAGAGCCTGTAACTCACTAATCCGCCGAGCGGAAGTGAGCGCAAGCAGGAAAATTACCTTCCAAGTGAGGAATTTTGGATGGCATTTGTCTAGGGGCTCAAATGGAGGTTTCATTAGTTGAGCCAAAACCACGTTGAGGTTCCAAACTACCGGAGGAGGTTTGAGAGGAGGGTGGACATTCAGGAGACCCTTCATGAAGCGAGAGACTAAGGGATGAAGCAAGAGGGCTTTCCCTTCCAGGGGCTGGTGAAAGGCCGCAATCACACTGAGGTGTACTCGAATGGAGTTGGTCTTTAGGCCGGAGTGAGATAATTGAAGTAAATAGTCAAGGACCAGGGGGACGGGGACCGACACCGGGTCCTGGCTGTGGGAGGAGCACCAGGTTGAGAATCTGGTCCACTTTTGGGAGTAGCAGGTTCTCGTCGAGGTCTTTCTAGAGGCCTCCAATATCTCCTTGACTGATTGAGACACGGGGAGAGAAGTCAGGGGGAAAGAAACCAAGCATTCAGATGAAGAGATTGAAGATTGGGATGTAACAGCGAACCCTGACCCTGTGATAGTAGAGAGGGAAACCGAGGCAGAGGCAGTGGATCTCTGACACTGAGTTGAAGTAGGAGGGAAAACCAAGGAGCAATCAGGATCAGGGTGGCTTGTACTGTTTTCAGGTGGACAAGCGTCCGCAGGATCAGAGGAAACGGTGGGAACGCGTACAGGAACCTTCCCTCCCAGTTGAGGAGGAAGGCGTCGGCCTCGAGCCGGTCCGGGGAGTACATCCGGGAGCAGAAGAGAGGCAGTTTGTGATTGTGGGGGGATGCGAACAGATCTATTTGAGGCGTCCCCCACTGTTCGAACACCTGTCGTAAGGTTTGAAAGTGCAGTGACCACTCGTGTGGCTGGAGGAGGCGGCTAAGTCTGTCCGCCAGACAGTTTTGTTCTCCTTGTATGTACACCGCTCGAAGGAAGGTGTTGTTGGAGATTGCCCATTTCCAGAGGCGCAGAGCTTCCCGACAGAGGGGCCAAGACCCTGTTCCCCCTTGTTTCTTTACGTAGTACATTGCTACCTGGTTGTCGGTTCGGATGAGAACCACCCGGTCGTGGAGCAGATGTTGAAAAGCTACAGCTGCGAGATAGATGGCCCGAAGTTCTAGCACGTTGATGTGGCAGCGACGGTCCTCTGCTGACCACATCCCTTGAGTGCGTAGGCCATCCAGATTGGCTTCCCAAGCATACTCCGATGAGTCCGTGGTGAGCACCTTGTTGTGTGAGGGGGGCGAGGAAGAGCAAACCTTTGGAAGATTTGAAGAGTCGGCCCACCAGCGGAGCGATCGTTGCAAGGAAGGCGTCACTGTCACGGGGCAATCGATCGAGTCCCGGTCTTGACGCCATTGAGAGGCTAGGTTCCATTGAGGGATTCTCAGGTGGAGACGGGCGAATGGTGTGACGTGGACGGTGGAGGCCATGTGGCCTAGTAGAGTCATCATCTGTCGAGCTGATACCGAGGGTAGCATTGAGATCCTTCGACTCAGATTTACTAACGCCTCTAGACGTGGAGGGGGGAGGAAGGAATGGAGGCGAACCGTGTCCAGCGTGGCCCCGATGAACTGCAGGGACTGCGAGGGGCTCAGTTGGGATTTTGGGAAGTTTACCTCGAACCCCAGACTCTGTAGGTAGATAATAGTCTGTTGGGTCACTGAGATAACCTCTTCCCTGGACGGGGCTTTGATCAGCCAGTCGTCCAGGTAGGGGAATACCTGAAGGCCCTGGGAGTGTAAGGCAGCTGCGACCACCACGAGGCACTTGGTGAAGACCCGGGGTGACGATGCTAGGCCGAAGGGGAGGACTCGGTATTGTAGGTGCAGGTCCCCTACTTGGAAACGCAAGAACTTGCGGTAAGCGGGGTGCACTGGAACATGTGTGTACGCCTCCTTCAGATCGAGGGAGCAGAGCCAATCGCCTTTTTCGATCAGGGGGTAGAGAGTCGGTAGGGAAAGCATCCAAAATTTTTCCCGTACCAGAAATTTGTTGAGTCATCTCAAGTCTAGTATTGGGCGTAGGTCTCCCGTCTTCTTCGGTACCAGGAAGTAACGGGAGTAGAAGCCCTTCCCCCGTTGGTCGGGGGGAACCTCCTCCACTGCTCGCAGGCGAAGCAGATCTCGAGCTTCTGAGAGGAGTAGCGGTAGCAGCGTTCGGTTGGGAGGGCACTTCCCTGGGGGGCTGTCTGGGGGAATGGCTCAAAAGTTGAGAGATTATCCTGATGAGATCACGCCAAGGACCCATGCGTCCGACATGAGTTGTTCCCAGTGAGGGTAAAAAGCTCTGAGGCGGCCCCCGATAAGCAGGGAGCCTGTAACTCTGGCGGAGGGGGTCAGCCCCCTTCCGCGTATCCTGTCAAAAGGACGGGGATGGTTTGGTAGTTGCAGGCGGTTGGGATTTGGGTGGGGCCCGGTGGTGGGTTTGCGGACGCCTGGGCGGAGGCCGGGAGAAAGCAGGAGTGGATTTTTGCGGGTAGCGGCGTGGAGGGGCCCTGAATGGCCTGGACACGGGCGGTTTTGGCTTTTGCCGGACAAGGGAGGTAAATGAGCATTCATGTTCAGAGAGGCGTTTTGTAGCCGCCTCGATAGTGTCGTCAAACAGCTCTTTTCCCACGCAGGGGAGGTTAGCCAACCGGTCCTGTAAGTTGGAGTCCATGTCGACCAGGCGCAGCCAAGCTAGTCGGCGCATGGCGATAGCAAAGGCTGCCTCTCTGGAGGAGAGTTCGAAACCATCGTAGGCCGCGTGGAATAGATGGAGGCGTAGGTTGGAGAGGGACTCTACAAGCAGGCTAAACGCTCCTTGGCGAGAGGCTGGTAGGTCAGTCTCAAAGGCTCTCAGTAGTCCGATGAGGTGTTTGAGGTAGGATGTGAAGGTAAAAGTGTAGCTTTGCACCCTAGAGGCCATCATCGCATTTTGATAAAGTCTCCTGCCGAACTTGTCCAGGGTTCGGCCTTCCCGACCTGGGGGGACCGTGGCTGAGACCCGGGAGGGGTGCGCCTTTTTCAGTGATGATTCTACCAACAGCGACTGGTGGGAGAGCTGTGGTTGTTCAAACCCCGTGTAGGGTACCGTACGGTACTTGGCCTCCATTTTGGAGGGGACGGCTGTGACCATATAGGGGGTCTCCAGGTTCCTGAAGAAAGCCTGTTGGAGTACCGGATTAGGCGGTAAGCGAAGGGACTCTCTGGGCAGTGATGGCATGTCCAGCTCCGCTAGGTACTCCTTTGAGTATCTGGAGTCGGACTGGAGGTCTAAGTCCAAAGCGTGGCCCATGTCCTGGACAAAGCGAGTGAAGGATGGGCGGGATGTTCCCGAGGCCCCGTGTGGGGTCGGTGAACGAGACATCTGTCGGGTGGAGAAGGACGGGGAGGCTTCCCTCGAGTATCGAGGTTCCCGCTCCGATCCACGTTCCGAGACCGGGGAAGCACTGTGAAAGTGTTCCGGGGTCGTGGATCTCCGACGTCTCGAGGAGCCCCTCGGAGACGATGCCAGGGTTCGGGGTACCGATCGATGTCGAATCGGTGACCTCGACCCGGACTCCCTCGGTGAAAGCCTGACACCTCGGATCAGAGCCCCGGTCCGAGGGGGAGTTCGGAGGATGCGCGGGTTGGAGAGTGATAACTCCGCCACCCTGAGCGGTCCCGTACGAGGTGTAGGGGAACGGCCTCGTAGAGTGGGGGAACTCCGGGCCTTCTTGGAGGTACGGCGGTTCGAGGTTTCTGTCGGTTTAGCACGACGTTTTGCCCTGTGGCGGTCTGTGGAGGGAGAGCGCCTCGGGTGCCTCGGCGAGGAGTCAGAGGAGGATGAGATGCGGCGAAGCTTGCGCACTTTTCCCCGAGGTGGCTCGACGCGAGGCTCAGGCTGGTCTGGCACATGCGGGGTCGAGGTCGAGGCCGGTTGTAGATGGGCCATTGCAGCGGACAACTCCGACGAGATCATTGCTCGGAGTAGGTCCTGGAAGACAGGCACGGACAGCATTGAAGGCATGTCCACTGCCTCGGTGCACTCCACCGGGGGCGACCTCGTATCAGAGTATTCCCGTGTGGTGGAGGCACGGCCCGAAGGCTTGGAGGGCTTCGCCGGGGCTGTAAGCATGGGGCTTCCGCCATGCGTCGCCGGTGTCCCCGAGGTTGGTTTCTTTGCTGGTAAAGAACCTGAAGAGGGAAGAGGGGACTTACCCGGAGCCGAGGTTTTCTGTTGTCCCGAGGACTTCGGAGTCGAGTCTCGAGGCGATGCCGAGGTATTGCCGAGGATAGTGCAGGAACTGTCCCAAATCACAGAACGGGCCCGTGACGAATCTCCCATGGTGACGCCAAGGCCGTCACCACAGAAACCAACTGTTGGAGTTCAGGAGATGGATGGAGACACTGACTCCTGGCAGTTGGTGACCTCATCCACAGGTAAATATAGGAGACCCCGCACCCCATTTACAAACTCTTCACCTTCTTACTCTTTCTCTCACCAGGACAGCTCCACATCGACTCCACATCTGAACCTGAAGAACAGATTCCAGGTCTTGCAGGAGGAGACTACCGACGTGGAGCAAGACCAGGATCAACACATATCTCCTTCTCCGGGGACAATGGATCGATACACCCAAAAGAAGCGTAGAGTCATAGCCATTGGGGACTCCATGTTGAGGGGCACTGAGGGACCAATATGCAGACCAGATATGCAGTCGAGGGAAGTCTGCTGTCTTCCTGGAGCCAGAATACAAGATGTGACCACCTGTCTTGATAGACTTCTCAAGCCCCAGGACTACTTCCCCATGCTGCTCATCCACGTCGGAACGAATGACACTGCCAAGAACACCCTGGAGGACATAGCCAGAGACTTCGGAGCTCTGGGAAAGAGGCTGAAGCAGACAGGAGCACAGGTAGTATTCTCTTCAATTCTTCCTGTTAGGGGCAGAGGAAGGGACAGGGACGAACGTATCCTGAAGACGAATGAGTGGCTACAACGATGGTGCCGGGAGATGAACTTCGGATTCCTGAATCACGGAGAGACACTACAGGGACTACAGGGACCAGACGGACTCCACTTGACCAACAGAGGTAAGAACGTCTTCGGACACCGACTAGCCCACCTACTTCGAAAGGCTTTAAACTAGGTAAGTCGGGGGTGGGTACCCACTTTTACACCAGAGCAGTAAGTAACAATCCTGATGTGGCGAACCAAAACTCCGCTTCTAAGTCTAAGGTAAGTACCCTTACTGCAAAAGAATTGCTAGGAGACACTTTAACTCAAATAGGTGGCTCTCTGCATGAGCTTAGTAAACAAAAAGAGTGGAGAGCTATGTATGTTAACGCACACAGCCTAGGGAATAAATTTCTAGAACTGGAAACAGAAATAGTTAATGCAGACCTAGACGTAGTAGCAATTTCAGAAACATGGTTCACAGACTCTCATGGGTGGGATATAACTATACCAGGATACAACCTGCTTCGCCAAGACAGAGAGGGTAAGTTAGGAGGAGGGGTAGCACTTTACATCAAAGAAAACATCAAAACAACCAGAATCACGGATATCAAGTATACTGGGGAATCCATCTGGGTAAACCTGGCCAGAGGCGGAGAAAAATGCCTGTATCTTGGTGTGGTGTACAGACCTCCAAGACAATCGGAGCACAAGGACATTGAATTAATTGAAGACATTGAGAATATCACCTTACGGGGAGACGTTGTTCTGCTGGGAGACTTTAACATGCCTGATGTAGATTGGAACACACTCTCAGCGACTACTTATGATAGCAGGAGGATATTAACGTCCATGAAGGGAGTACGGCTCAAACAATTGGTATTAGAGCCCACTAGGTCCCAGGCCATCCTGGACCTGGTACTTACGAACGGGGAAAGCGTCTCAGAGATCTCGGTGGGAGAACCGCTAGCCACCAGTGACCATAACATGGTATGGTTCAACCTCAGGAAAGGCTTCCCTAGAACACAAACAAAAACAAGGGTACTCAATTTCCGGGGCACTGACTTCACACGCATGGGAGACTTCGTCCATCAGACGCTTCAGGTTCAAGAAGTGACGGATAATGTGGAGGTTATGTGGTCAACCTTGAAATCAACCCTTCATGAGGCAACTATCCGCTACATAAAATCAGTAACTAAACAACAAAGAAAAAAGAAACCCCAATGGTTCACTGATGAGGTCTCGTACCTCGTCAAGGATAAGAAAAGAGCGTTTCTCTTGTACAAACGCACGGGGGAAAAAGAAGCAAACATTGAATACAGGACAAAGTCTGCAGTGGTCAAAACAGCAGTCAGGGAGGCCAAACTTCGAATGGAAGAAACACTAGCGAAGAACATTAAAAAAGGGGACAAATCCTTCTTCAGGTACATTAGCGACAGGAAAAAGAACGCAGACGGGATAGTACGCCTTAGAACGCCAGACGGGAATTATGTGGAAACAGATTCTGAAAAAGCCAAACTACTGAACGATTACTTCTGTTCAGTCTTTACCTGCGAGGCGCCAGGGCAAGGGCCACAGCTGGAAGCAAAGGAAAGCAAGGAAGACCCATTTCTGAATTTTGAGTTCACACCAGCTGATGTTTACAGAGAACTTTCAAGACTCAAGGTGAACAAAGCCATGGGACCGGACAATTTGCACCCAAGAGTGCTCAGAGAGCTGTGCGATGTTCTGGCGGAACCGTTAGCCATGCTCTTCAATCTCTCCCTAAGTACGGGGAGAGTCCCCCTGGACTGGAAAACAGCTAATGTCGTTCCTCTGCACAAAAAGGGTTGCAGAGCAGAGGCTGCGAATTACAGACCAGTGAGTCTCACATCAATAGTGTGTAAACTCATGGAAACTCTACTTAAAGGTAAATTAGACACGATAATGGATGAAGGGAATCTAAGGGATCCCTGTCAACATGGATTCACCAGAGGCAGGTCATGCCAATCCAATCTTATAAGCTTCTTCGATTGGGTGACAGGAAAGCTAGACCTGGGAGAGTCTCTGGACATAGTGTACTTGGATTTCAGTAAAGCTTTCGACAGTGTCCCACACCGTAGACTATTAAACAAGATGAAATTGATGGGTTTGGGTGAGAAACTAACTGCATGGGTCAGGGATTGGCTGAGTGGAAGACTTCAGAGGGTGGTGGTCAACGGCACCCTCTCTGAGACATCGGAGGTGACTAGTGGAGTGCCGCAGGGCTCAGTCCTGGGACCATCCCTTTTCAACATATTCATAGGGGACCTGACCCGGGGGCTTCAGGGTAAAGTAGCACTGTTCGCCGACGATGCCAAACTGTGTAACATAGTAAGTGAAAGTAACCTCCAGGATAGTATGACACAAGATCTGATCACGTTAGAAAACTGGTCCTCGACATGGCAGCTAGGCTTCAACGCTAAAAAATGTAAGGTCATGCATCTCGGCAGAGGAAATCCATGCAGAACATACTCCTTGAATGGAGAAACGCTAGCTAGGACTTCAGAGGAACGGGACTTGGGGGTAATCATCAGTGCAGACATGAAGGCTGCCAAACAAGTAGAAAAGGCCTCATCAAAGGCAAGGCAAATGATGGGATGTATCAATAGAAGCTTCGTCAGCCGTAAACCTGAAGTCATTATGCCACTCTATAGAACCATGGTGAGACCCCATCTGGAATACTGTGTGCAATTCTGGAGGCCACATTACCGGAAAGATGTGCTTCGAGCTGAGTCGGTCCAGAGGATGGCCACTAGGATGGTCTCGGGGCTCAAGGGTCTCTCATACGAAGAAAGACTGGGCAAACTGCAGCTCTATACCCTAGAGGAGCGCAGGGAAAGGGGTGACATGATTGAGACATTTAAGTACGTCACGGGTCGTGTCGAGGTGGAAAACGATATATTCTTTCCCAAGGGACCCTCGGTCACAAGGGGGCACCCGCTCAAACTCAGAGGAGGAAAATTTAGTGGTGACACCAGGAAGTATTTCTTCACAGAAAGGGTGGTAGATCACTGGAACAGACTTCCGGTGCAGGTGATCAAGGCCACCAGCGTGCTCGACTTCAAGAATAAATGGGATATCCACGTGGGATCCCTACGAGGGTCGAGTAAAGGAACTAGGTCATTAGCATTCAGACTTAATGGGGTGGGTCAATAGAGTGGGCAGACTTGATGGGCTGTGGCCCTTTTCTGCCGTCATCTTTCTATGTTTCTATGTTTCTATTCGGGGCCGAGGTCAAGGCCGGGGCCGACCTCGAGGCCGAGGTAGAGGGTTGGTCTGGGGCAAAAAGATCCGCCATGCGGGCTTTCCTTCGACGGAGGACCCGGTTCTAGAAAGTAGCACACTGGGGGCAGGAGTCGGTTGGATGAGCGGCCCCCAGGCAAAGGATGCACCGGTGATGCGGGTCTGTGATGGAAAGAAGCCGCTCGCACCGGGTGCACTTTTTAAAGCCGGTCAAAGGCCGGACATAGAATCGAAAGTGGCCGCGGCTTGAGTAGCCACGCGGCCACGGAAGCCTCCGGGTCGTCAAAAACGAAGCAGAAATCAAGTTGAGAAAGAAAAATTTGCTCACAGCGACTTAATCGAGAAAAAAACAAGAAAAATTGCGGTGCTAGAAGGCAGTTGGGGCAGAGCCTGAAAAAACACGACTTCTAGGCTCAGCGGAAAATTTTGAACTGGAGACCACGAGGGGATGCACCCTCTAGTGGAGCAGGAAGGCACGCATGCGTGGAGCAGCAGAGCAAACTTAAATCTTCAATCAAGTTTGCTTGAAAATGCTTCCGCATCGGGGCTCCGTAGATGACGTCACCCACATGTGAGAATATCATGTCTGCTTGTCCTGGGATAACATATTGACCTTCAACAAAAGAATGCAAAGTATAAAGTTGGAAAAAATGCCTGAGAAACCTTAAAGGTTCCATGAGTGTATAAATTTTAGAAACATAGAAACATGATGGCAGATAAAGGCCAAATGACCCATCCAGTCTGCCCATCTACAGTAAACATTATCTCTTCCTCTCTCTAAGAGATCCCACGTGCCTATCCCATGCTTTCTTGAATTCAGACACAATCTCTGTCTCCACCACCTCTTCTAAAAGACTGTTCCATGCATCTACCACACTTTCTGTAAAAACGTATTTCCTTAGAACTTAACTTCATCCTATGTCCTCTCATTTCAGAGCTTCATTTCAAATGAAAGAGACTCGACTCATGCACATTTACGCCATGCAGGTATTTAACTGTCTCTATCATATCTCCCCTCTCCTGCCTTTCCTCCAAAGAATACATATTGAGATCTTTAAGTCTGGCCCCATATGCCTTATGATGAAGAACACGCACCATTTTAGTAGCCTTCCTCTGGACCGACGCCATCCTTTTTATATCTTTTTGAAGGTGTGGTCTCCAGAATTGTATACAATATTCTAAATGAGGTCTCACCCAGGGCAGGATTAATTCATCGAGGGCCCCATTCCCCGCCCCACCCCACTATGCGCCCAGGCGGAAACAGGAAGCTGCGTCAGAGGGAAGCTTTGGGCAAGTAGCACCGCTTGCACAATTACAGTTCCCGTTGCCTTTCTTACCCGAGTTGCTTGTTTGTATTACTGTCCGTCAATGAGGGGGGGGGGGGGGGGAAGGGCCCGCATTGCCAATCGATGCTGGAGGGGCCCAACGCCGTTTTGAAAAAAAAAAGTTGATGCCCTCCTTCATTGGGCCCCCCTGACCATTTTGGGCTCTGGGCACGTGCCTACTTGGCCTATTGGTTAATTCTGCTCTGGTCTCACCAGAGTCTTATACAAGGGTATCAATACCTCCTTTGTCCTACTGGCCGTACCTCTCTCCCTCTGTACCCTAGCATCCTTCTAGCTTTCGCTGTCACCTTTTCAACTTGTTTGCCACCTTAAGATTATCACATACAATGACACCCAAGTTCCACTCTTCTGTTGTGAACATAAGTTCTTCACCCCCCTAAACTGTACCGTTCTCTCATGTTTTTGCAGCCCAAATGCATGAGCTTGCATTTCTTAGCATTAAATTTTAGCTGCCAAATTTCAGACCATTCTTCAAACTTCACTATGTCTGTCTTCATATTATTTACATCATTCGGGGTGTCTACTCTATTGCGGATTTTGGTATCATCTTCAAAGAGGCAAATCTTACCTAACAGCCACTCAGCAATATCGCTTATAAAAAACATGAAAAAGAACAGGCCAAAGAACAGAACCTTGAGGCACACCACTGGTAACATCCCTTTCCTCAGAGCGATCTCCATTGATCACTACCCTCTGTCATTTTCCACTCAACCAGTTCTTGACACAGCCTGTCACTTTGGGGCCCATCCCGAGGGCACTCAGTTTATTTGACATCTGTGTGGAACACTGTCAAAGGCTTTGCTAAAATCTAAATACATTACATCTAGCATACTCCCTCTCTCAAATTCTGTTTACCCAGTTACAAAAATTGATCAAATTTGTCTGACAAGACCTACCTCTAGTCCTGTAATCCACCAGATTCCAAAAACTTCACAATTCTCTGTATTAAAGGCGTTTCTATTAATTAGCTTACCACAGAAGTCAGACTTGTCTTCTGTGGTCCTGCTCCAGGTGCTTCAGTCGTGAACACAGAACAGAAATATTCGTTAAGCAATTCAGCCTTTTCTTTATGAGCTTCTACATATTTCTCCCCTTCACCTTCGAGTCTCACAATGCTACTTTTGCACTTCTACCTATCACTGGTATATCCCAAAAATGTCTTGTTTCCCCATTTTAACGTGTTGGCTATTTTTTCTTCCATTTGTATCTTTGCTTTCCTGACTATTTATTTATTCAATTTTTATTTATTTATTCAATTTTCTGTAAAGCTCTCCTAGGAGAGTTCAGAACGGTTTACATGAATTTATTCAGGCGTCTGTCCCGGTGGGCTCACAATCTATCTAACATACCTGGGGCAATGGGGGCATTAGGTGACTTGCCCAGGGTCACAAGGAGCAGCGTGGATTTGAATCCACAACCCCAGGGTGCTGAGGCTGCAGCTTTAACCACTGCGCCACACTCGACCAACCTCTCTTAACTTTTCCAGATATTTTTGTCTGTCTTCCTCTTTCTGCAATATTACTTTTACTTACTTGCCTCACAAAAAGGTTTGTCGCCCTTACAATAAGTCCTTTCAGTTTTGTCAACTGCAGTTGTACTCCTTCCAGACATTCCCAACCAGACAATTCCTTGATGTAATCCCCCATCCATTCAAAGTTAGTTTTTTTAAAAGTCTAGAACATTGACTTTTGAATTAGCCCTCTCTATACCTGTCTTAATATTAAACTATGCCATACAGTGATCACTGGATGCCAGATCACCCACTGTAACATCAGAAATACTTTCCCCGTTTGTAAGCACTAAGTCCAGTATGAACCCATCCCGCAAGAACAGTTTTCCTTGTAGGGAATGCAGGGTCTCCTTACTTCTAGAAGACCCCACAGTAGGGATACCCCAATCAACATACAGCATGTTAAAATCACCTAAAGCTTCCCCTTTTTTAGATATATTCAAGTTTAAAGTTTAATGGTTATTTGATACTAGTGTTTAAGCCCATTACATTAACGGGTGCTAGTAAAGCCTCCTTCCCTCACATGTCCCCAAATTTTCAGTCCCAGCTCCAAACCCATTTTTACCCCCCCCCCCTCCGGTCCAGCAGCACCTCTTCCCTGCTCCTCTGGCAACCCCTGGCAGGAAGGACTGAGAGCCGCCTCCGCCGCCGCCGAATACAGCCACGGAGGGCAATCGGGGCGGACAGGACGCATGCAGGGAGAGAGATTGCCTGCGCTTCTCCGGCGGTTGGTGAGTGAGGGCAGGAGGAGGGGAGTGGCCAGAGTGTTCCCTGCCACTGCATTCTAAAATAAAATCCGGCCAAGGATCAGAAAACACGGCGGCAGGGAACACAAAACCCTAAGTGTGCATGCGCACTTAGGGTTTTATTATATAGGATATCACCTATTGTAATACTAAGCGATTATACAAAATATTTAAAATCAGAGGGTACACAACAAAAATACATATTATCAGATATAAAGACAGAACGGACTAACATGGCACAAAAGGACTAAGGGTGAACTACAATAAGGTATAGTAAAGGCGAGAAAACAAAAAAGAAGAATAGAACAAAGGAGAGGGGATAGAAGTTCTATTTAAACTGTTGATTATCTACACGGAATGGAGAGAGAGGAAAGTAGGAGATTAGATCATTGTTCAAAGGCATCTCTATATAAAAAAGCTTTAAGAGCGCCTTTAAATTTATCTAGGCTTGCTTCCTCTCTAATGTAAGAGGGGAGAGCATTCCAAGTGAGGGAAGCAGTTACGGCGAAACAGGAGTCCCAGCAAGTGCCAAATGTATTACGAGAAGGCATGAAAAGTAAGTTTTGGGAAGAAGATCTGAGTGTTCTAAGTGGGGTATGAGGGATAAGTGACTTATCAATGAAGGACAATTCTCATTCTATGATGGATAGGGAGCCAATGGGCATGGAGAAGCATGGTTGTATTTCTTAGAATTAGTGATGATTTTAATAGCTGTATTTTGGATTAGTTGGTGTCGTTTGATATTTTTGATACAAAGTTAGTGGATATTCTGAATGTCTACTATTAAATCTCTGTCCACTTCTTCCGTCTGTGAAGGAGGCCTGTACATCTCATTTTGAGACTGTTCCAGTAAGCGTAGATTTTGCTATGTTGAAAAAAAATAAAATTTGGTTATTTCCAGACCTGACTATTTTCAGTTTGCTTAAAGTCATCAGGAATTTGAAGATCCATTAAATTCTTCAGCGAGGTGGTTCTGCTCCTTGATGCTTTCACTGAATCATTCATTTCAAGCAATTAATGTGTAGAAAATTAACTGATGAAGCTAAAGAAACTTGATTCAACAAATTATTAATCATAATTTGTGTTGATTCTTGAGTGTTTTATGCCTGTTGTCAAACATTATTAACCACTTTTAAACCTTCTATGCGATTGGCATCAGGTGGATGAGAATTACATTACATTTCGTATTCTGCCAAAGCCCTTACAGTTCGACACAGATAACAAAAATATTAGATTCTGGTAACAAAACCAGATAACATAATGAGAGATATGCAGTTACAAACAGAATAAAGGCATCAATGTTAATGATAAAAAATTTGAGCAAAAATGAAACAACCCTCTGATCTAACTAAAATGTGAAGTTCATTCCAAATTAAAAGGAGCCTGATTAAAAAAAGCAGCATTCCAAACAGTAAATAATTTGATCGCTTTCGGCGACAGAAATTGCAGGTAAAATTGCTTCTGTGAAACATGATCTGGCCTACCCACTAAAAATGCTATGGCACCTGGTCATACATGATCTTAAAAATCAAAACACAAAGCTTAAAATAGATTCTTGCATTCATTTAACGATTACTGTTGAACCATATCGCATTAATATCAGTGTGAGCTCTAGCCTTATATATCTTCCGCTTCTCACAAGCCCAATAAATCTTATCAGCTGAATCTGCTTCACAATTGTAAGCATAACCATCAAAAATTATTTCTGTTTTTTTAAGTTCAGTGTGATGAAATTCAGCCATATTAATATCAGACAAGACTGAAACGCAGTCAAAAATAGGCTGTTGAACCTGGAAAGAGGGAACCGTTACAAATACTTTTTTAAAATCAAAAATCTTAACAGTTGTGGCATCCTGCCCATTGCTGTAGCTTACCAATTGCTGAATCCTACAAGTGGTCATCCAACTACCGGATATACTTGAATATAAGCCAACCTGAATATAAACCAAGGAAACCTTTTCCTCCCCAAAAGTAGGAAAAAAGGTTGACTTGAATATAAACCAGGGGGTTAATATTTAAGTACCCTGCCCAGCTCTTCACCCAGCCCCACTCCCTCCCCTGCCTTGCCAGGCTCTGTACCCAGCTCCCCTCCCACCCTGACCTCTCCCTCCCTTGTACCCTCTTCCTCCCTCCCAATGTATTGCAAGCCTCCGCTGGGCCTGCTGTAAGACCTGGTGGGTCAGCGGTGGGCTGGGACAGGATGGATCCTCCCTCCTGTCCGACTCAAAAAACTTTTACCCACCCTCCCGTGGGAGGGAGATAAAGACACAGTCAGCTGGGACAGGAGGCATGATTCCCTCCTGTCCCAGCCCACCTCTAGACCACCAGGGATTTTAAATGTACACAGGGGAGGCAGGAGGATGGGTAAAAGTTTTTTAGTTGATCAGGACAGGAGGCGGGATGGATCCCTCTTGTCCCGGCCCATCAGGAATTACAGCAGGCCCGGCAGAGGACTGAAATAGGTCCAGGAGGGAGGCGGGTGGGTGCTGACCTGAATATAAGCTGACCCCCTAAAAAAAAAAAAAAATAATAATAATAATAATTAAAAAAAAAAAAATCTCAGCTTGTCTGGTAATTGACATTCTACCAATCAACTTCCTACCAATTGTCATATCCTACCAATGGCTATCCGACCACTTGTCTTCCTACCAATCATCATAAACCCACAGCCAGTACCCAAGATGTGCTCTACTATGTAGCTGCAGACGGACTTTTTTATTTTTTGTGAGGAGGGAGCAAGGAGTACAGGGTAATTCTCAATAGAGGGTCACCGGGGATGAGAAGGGAACTGACACCACCAGCTATTTACCTTGCAATAGGCACTCAGGAAGTCTAAACCCCTACGCTCATCTGAGTTGGCAAAGCTAAACAGGAACCGCCTCCCGCAGGCCACAATGCACAGAAGAAACCAGCAGCAGGACAAAGCCCATCCAGCCTCTTGCAGAGATAGAGAATACTACCGTACCAGTGAACAAACCATGGCCACTTCAGTACAGCTGTTTCATCATGGCCATTACACCATTGGCGAGCACTTACCTTGCTGAAGCTGCCGTTCCATCGGACAAATATTGTAGTGAAAGAGAGGAAATGTCAAAGAAGGCTTCCCCCCACACACACACTGGTGCTCCATGACCAAATGGACTGGTGAAAGAGAGGGTTGTTTCCCCCTACCCTCTACTGGTGCTTCAATAAATATATCAGAGACAGCATGGGGATATAATCTGTCAGACTCCTCAGCTCTTCAGGTGAGCTGGGCGATTCAGTGCAATGGGGCCGACTCGGGACAGCATCTGTCAGATTCCTTGCAAGAGCTGGTTGGGAGCCAACTCAGTACTAGAAACTGGCCCGTTCTTAAAGGGCTATAATGAAACAGCCGCAGTGAAATATCCCACACTGAACGGCCGCACCGAAATGGCCCATTCCCTACCATCCTACATATGACAGAGCTCAGCTTGGTGCTCTCTATCTCTGCTTGCTGGTGGATGGACACAATGTGGACACACCCACTTGTTTCTGGATTCTTCTGCTACTGATAACAAATTATACATTATGTTCTGTAGCATGTGCTATGTCATAGCACTGTGAAGTGAAACAGTCATGACACATATTTATTTCACTTCAGTTTGCCAGGTAATATATATCTGTAGTATTGTACCACTTGTGCTTTATACTCATCAGCCACAGCAATGCCTAATAAACTGTAAACTGAGATTTTTTTTTTTTTTTAAAGGTACTTAAACTCAGAGTATTAATTACAGAACAGTAAATGGCCTAGAATGTCCTCTCTGGGTTAATTACTCTTGCACAGTTAGACCAAAGTGACATTTAATAAACAGAACCCTGCATGAAACATCGATTGCAATTGGGAATCTCAGTCAGCATAAATGTCTTTTCTCCTGCTTCTCAGCACAATGGCGATGCCTGGGGCAGAAGATCTCCTGAAGTCACTAGAACAGCTGTCTCACTAGCAGCAGATAACTGAAGACTTAGGCTGGGTATACATCTTTACTAGTTTTTGCCTCTAACTCCAGCTAGACCAGTGGTCTCAAATAGAGAATGACACGGTGACAAAATTCATCACCGTTCCCGTCCCCGTGGATAACCGTGGGAAATAATCCCATGTCATTTTCTAGTGTCTATTTCAACCTCGGTCCTTCTACACCAGCATTCTTCAAAGCAAAGCTTGCGGGTCAGTGGTTGTGCCCAATTATACTCTGATTTTTCCCTCTCTCCTTAAAGAATGACATGAAGATCGTTTCCCACGGTTATCCACGAGGACGGGGACGGTGATGAATTTTGTCACCGTGTCATTCTCTAGTCTCAAACTCAAATCCTTAGTGGGGCCACATTTTGGATTTGTAGGTTCTTGGAGGGCCGCAGAAAAAATAGTTAATGTCTTATTAAAGAAATGACAATTTTGCATGAGGCAAAACTCTTTATAGTTTATAAATCTTTCCTTTAACAGTTAAAGGAAAGATTTATAAACTATAAAGAGTTTTACCTTAAGCAAAATTGTCATTAACTATTTTTTCCGCGGCCCTCCAAGTACTCTATTTTTTCTGCAGCCCTCACATTTAAAGTTTAATATCTTTCCTTTCTCAAAACTGACACATTTCAATCGTTATATTGAAAATAAAATCATTTTCTCTACCTTTGTTGTCTGGTGACTTTATTTTTCTGTGTTTTTAATTATGTTTCCAGGGCCTTCTTGTCCTTTGACTATTTTTCTCTCCATCTTCACTTTCTGCCTTGCATCCATCTTTCAAAAGACATAACTGACCATGTAAGTAAGACAAGCCTTTGAAGGCTGATCAAGAAATATTGTATAAAACTACTCAGAGATGTGAAACTCTGAAAGGAAGGCTACAAAATCTCCCTTGGGTAAAGAGTTTACCTTCCAGTCATTGTTATTCTATAAAAATCTTTTTTGATCACGGCCTGGAAAGGCTAAAAAGTTCAAACTGTTTCAAAAGTTCAAAATAACTGATTTGTTCTTGTTGTTAATATCATGTAAACGTCATTGCATACTTGATGAAAAAAAATCCACTTAGCTGTTAAACAGGAGTGAGGGGGAAGGTAAACTCTACCCAAGGGAGGTTTTGTAGTCTTCCTTTCAGAGTTTCACATCTCTGAGTAATTTTATACAATATTTCTTGATCACCCTTCAAAGACTTGTCTTACTTACATGGTTAGTTATATGTCTTTTGGATTTTGACTCTTTCTGACCTAGTGTTTGTCAAATAATATCCCTGAACGTAATTCAGTAATTGCATCCCTCTTTGGCATTAACTTAATATTCAATTTTACTGCTTTCTTTTCAAAATCTACGTTTCCATGTCTTACCTTCCCTTCCTATCTCTCTCTTCTTCCGTCCCTATTTCCATGGTCTGACATCTCCTTCCTTTCTTTCTCTCCCTCCCTCCTTCCTTCCTTTCCCCTGGTCTGGCATCTGTCTCCTTCCCTTCCCCCATGCCCTGGCATCTCCCCCTCCCCGGTCTGGTATCTCCTTTCCTTTCCCTCCCTTCCATGGACTTGGCATCTCTTGTTCCTCTCCTCTCCATTATCTTCCTTCCCTCTCTTTCCCCAATTGGGTGCAGCAGCAGCATTTCCCTTCCCCCTTTCCTGTGCAGCAGAAGCATTTCTCTTCCCCCTTCCCGCCCCCTCCCTTTCTCTGAGCAGCAGCAGCATTTCCCTTCCCCCTTTCCTGTGCAGCAGAAGCATTTCTCTTTCCCCTCCTCTTCCTTGTGGAGCAGCAGCATGTCTGGCCGTCTCCCTTGCTCAGTCGATCATTCCGTTCAAAGCCGCGGGTGGCGGCTCCACGTACGATCCACGCCTTCTCTCTGATGTCATGACGTCAAGAGAGGCTTCCGACGCAAGTGTGGATAGCGCGAGGAGAAATGAACCACAAAAAATAATGTATGATGATGTGTTGTTTTAACCATCTTCACCCCAAGCAAATAGCATACTATTCCTCCATTATATTGGTTAATTGTAAATGCAAAAATGTATTGTCATTTTTATTCTCTATTATTAAAAAGGTACAATTATAATTTTAATTAAAAAAATTTTGATCCTTCCTGTGCTACATTATACAGCATGCATATAATTACCACTACCAGCCCAAACTAAAGACCCTCATATAGCAAAGGATGTCTCCTTGCATAACCTTTCAAAAATGAATTATGGGACTGAAATTACAATAGAAGATATTCAGCTTGTCAAACTTGTTGATGTACTGATGCCAGTATACAATGCCAGTATACATAGGGGAAGAAGAGTTGACTGCTGCTTTAGAAATAGAGCTATACCAAATTGTATGTTTACTATTTGGCTGAATATGAATAATTAAAAATATTATTCGGCTGAATATGACTAATGGGCATTGAGGTTTAACATAAATAATAAAAAGCAGCTTGATATCAGATCAAGTATTTATTACAGTAGGATTTAGTACAGTAGGGCCCCAAATTATTCAAACTTAAATTACTATTTGGCCAAATATAAATCATGTATTTGGGGTCAAATCAAATCAAATACAAATATTCAGTATAACCTTAATTACAAATGCCAGGTTTTTTCCTTTACAGCTGCAAGAAAAATTTTAAAATTATGCAGATGCATTGAATTGCATAACACCGCATCAACACACACCCCTGACTCCCATTGATATACAGCAAATAACCAGGTGCCAATTAAAGACTTTTCTCCTACTTAATATAGGAAGCTGGCAAACATATGAACACCCAATAGATTTCCCCCTCCCCCCACGTGAAGGATATTTTGTCTAGAAAGATATAAAATGAGCTCCTAAAGTTGCTATTTGACTTTTGCATCTTCCCCTTCAATATCATCAACCATGTGGGATCCCTTAGAGGGTTAAGCCAAGGGAACCTGTCATCAGGAGTGGGATCCCTAGGATAGTAGACTTGGGGGAGGTTTCAGTAGAGTGGGCAGACCTGATGGGCTATGGCCCTTATCTGCCGTCATCTTCTATGTTTCTAACCACTATAAAAGAAGCCGTCTCTCACTGAATTGGCATCTGACTGGCCCAACTTGACCTGATGATATTAGTCTATGTCAATCTCAACATTGAGCTTAAGGTTTAGAACAGTTTTCATGCACCAGCCCAAGAAGAAAATAGAACCGTTTATGTTCTGAAGCGCAAAGCAACCTAAATTCATAGGAGTCAAGCCTCTTCAATGAAGACTCCAGAGGGTTTTATTGCACTTTTAGAGGATACATTTCTAAATCATTTATGCATTTAAATGGGTTCCTTTAAAATTAGGTCATGCCTAGAAGCAACAAGGTGTAAGCTGGCGTGTAGCTGTACCGTAGGTATGCTGAGTAAAGGATTCCAAGTGATGCATGGATAGTGAAATGATCTACATACATATTTTATTCAATGCACCCATAAATTTACATCTTCTCTCACGAAGGTGTAATGTCTGTACCATTAATCTACAGTAGTTGCAACTTATACAAGATCTATCTAGTATGTTAGAAAGACACACGTCTCTATAAAAGACACGTCTCTAAAAAACAGGCACCTTCCATCCCTATTAAACTAGGTTATCTTCTACCCTTAAAGTGACTTTGCAGTAGAGCTGTCCAATTAAGGAAAACATTTTTTGATTCAACTTGATTTTGCCAATTGAATTGATTTCTCAATTCAATACGACTCGATTTCTATGATATAGGTATGATAGCCGATATAGATTTGATAGCTGGAGGGTTTATTTTGCAGTCTCTTCACCCACCTCATCCCCCTTTCCCTCTCCAATCCCATTGTAAAACTAAACAAGCCAGATTAGTACAGATCGATCCTGCACAGTCAATGCGAACAGAAAAGTATGTCTTTTTTTTGCATACAAAGAACACACACACTCTCAACCAGTACAGAATAAGTTACCACAAACTAAAAATAGAATATATAGACAATAATGAAACTGCACCCTAAGAAGCCAGATTCTGTATACAATGTAGAACTGCAGAAATAGTGCTGCATGTCCCCTAGTACTGTGCAAAATATAAAGATAACAGATGCAAATTTGAAAAGACTGACAAATGTCAATCACTACATAGAAATAAAACAAACATGGAAAATAAGATACAATATTACTGGACTAATACACTTTTCTATTAGCTTTCAGAGGCCAAAATCTCCTTCCTCAGGTCAGTACTTAGTGTATACTGCTCTTGCGGTATCCTTTCCTGACCTGAGGAAGGGGGCTTTGATCTCAAAGTTTGTCAAAAATGTATTAAAATTAGACCAATAAAAAGATCACCTTATTTCCATTTTCAAATTATAAATGTTTATTAACACAGCTATAATACTAAAGTACATCCTCAATCCAAAAAAACAAACAAACAAAAACTCAAAAATCTCACAACCCTTTTATCTACTTTTGTTGTCTCTCTGGGTTTCTGCTTTCCCCATCTTCTCTTCGCTCTTATTCCTTCCAAAGTCTGCCTTCTTTCTATACCCTTTCCATATGGCTTGGCCTCCTTTTTCCCCATTCCATTCAGCCTGAGTCCCCATCTCTCTTTGATCCAGCATTTCACTTCTATATCCTTCAATGTCACCATTCCACTTCTTTTCCAGCATTACCTTTTGGTGAGCTCATCTCACCTATGTCCCTATTTCACTTCTTTTCCAGAATCTTGTGTCCCGGTCCTTATCCTCCTCCATGTTTACCATCTACCTTCTCAATGTCCTTATCTTCCCCCCTTTTTCAGCATTGCTCCCACTCTATGTTCCTACTGCTTCTTCCCCTTTTCAGCATTTCCCCATCTATCACCCAATCAACCTTCCATTTCAGTATTATCCCCTCTGTGTGCCTATCTAGCAACTTTCAGCACTGCCTGCCTCTGTGTTGCTATCTACCCCCCTTTCAGCATTTCTCCTTTGTATCCCTATTGCCCCTTCTCTTCTCTGTGTCACTCTTTGTCTCCATTTTCAGCTTATACCCCTCTTCCCTGTTTCCGCATCCTATAGCCAGCATCTTTCCACCCTCCCTTCTCCTCCCAGTCAAGTATGATATCTTTCCCTCCTCTCTTTCTCTCTCTTCTCCCTGTGGTATGGCATCTTCACTCCTCTCTCCCCTGCCACTCCCCAGGGAGTCTTGCATTTGGCATTCTCCCACCCACTTCTCCATCTTCCCTTGTTCCCACACCTCATAGCCAGTATTTCTCCACCCTCCATCCCCCAGCGCGGTATGACATCTTTCCCTCCTCTCTCCCCCCTTCCCCATGTGTATTGCATCTGGCCCTCAACCTTGCACCCCCTTCCCGGCAGCCTTCTTCGGCGACTTGGCAGCGATTAAGACAGATTGCCAGCATTGGGGCTTCCTTTTCGGAGTCCCGCCTACATGGAAACAGAAAGTTGAAACAAACCAGGCAGGACTCGCAGAGGGAAAGCCCCAATGCTAGCAGCCTGTCAATTGCTGCCGCATCACCAAATAAGGCCACTGGGAAGGAGGTGCGGATGCAGGTGCAAGGGAGAGGGCCAGATGTGAAGGCTGTCGGAAGAGAAAGGAGTTTCCGGAGCACAATGTTGACCCCAGGAGCACCTGAATCAGTGAGTCTGATTTATTTTTCCCCCTAAACTAATCGATTCAGCCAAAATGAATCGGTGAATCGATTCAAATTGTGAATCAGGCAGCACTATTTTCCAGACACCTACAGAATTTACTTTTAATACAATATTATATAAATATAGATAGATATAAATAAAAAGAGCGAGGGAGCACATGAGCGAGGCATATAGATATGCATACACAAGAATGAGCTTCTTTTCATTACCCGTTCAACTGACTCAGCTGAAACTTTGGCAGATCTATAACATTAATCTTACTAAACATGGTTAAAGTTATTAGGTAATGACACTGACTGTTGACTGTGCATTAAAGGATCAAAACAATTGCCTTTAAAATCATGCTGCCTATTTTCCCCCCAAAACCAGTTTCAGAAAGAAACATATAATGCTGTTGAAAGGTTGATTTTAATGTTGCTAAAACCAGAAGAAAATCCATTTTAATGCTTCTTTTGTAAACAGTAACTTAGCACACTGATCATACATCTGTATTGCAAAATTGCCAAAAATATTGTTAATCTTTTCACTCTTGACTACTCTAAACTGCCAATAGAGAAACTCAGACTGTAAGAAATCCTGAAAGCCAGAGATGGCATCTTTAATGAAGGCAGAAAGACTATTTGGGTTCATCTTGTTTGCCCAAGTATTATGTCCATGCCAGTAAGCACATTTCATTCCTACTAGCCAGAGAATGTGCCCTAGAATGAAGAAAATTATTGCAAGTAGTCAACCTTTTTGTTTTCTTCCCTTGCACATCATCATCTTGAGCAGAAAGGTATAGAAATCTCTCATCAGCTCTGTCCAGTCTCACCTTTCTCATGCCTAAATATAAGGTTCTATAATCTACTGCCAGCAACATCTAGTCTTGTATCTCTCTCCTACAGTATTTCAGACCAACCTAGCTATGCGAGTGCCTATGTTTCTGTTAGGATTTCTAATTACAGAGCCTGCCAAAGAGACCCAACTGCTAGTTTATCAGTGACTAACGGACATATACTTAACAACAACCAATTATCCAACATGACTGATTAAAATATGGAAAACATACAAGGTTTACTTTTAATCTCCTTAGAAATAAACATCTATTACACTGAATTAGCATTACAAAAAAACTTGCTACTGGCATCAAGGGTGAAACTTACAGCTAAAGCTTCTAACAACTGAAGCATTTCCAAATGTGAATATTCTCTAGTGCAAACTGTGTAGTACTGACAAACTGATGTATCTTGAATGCAATAATTAAAAACAATAATATTCAGCCAAGTGGGCATTATGAGATAATTGACCATCTTGAAGTATTAAGTAAACTGCAGTAAAAGTCAAGGGTGCTCATCACAAGGTCAATTAAGATAATTACCCATCTGAACAGGATTATTGCTGCCGTAAACTCTTAGCAAACAGAAAAATATGGAAACAGATGGATAGAACATGCATCTTAGGAAAACAACTCTTTACACAACTGTTTAGCATAAGGGAGCTTTAATCTTTGGCACTGGGGCAGCTGTGCATCCTAGCTAGAGCACCTGGTTACAGGCGCAAACCTGTTAGGTACGTAAAATGCACTGAAGACCCCTCCCCATCAGAGAATGAACTGAACCTTCAACTAGTAATCAGAAGACCAGAATCATCTGGACAACTAGACACAGGTGGAAAGCATTAGAGGAAAACTTTATATGGCTGCTCATGTCGCTCAGAAAAAGACAGAAAAATTTAGCATCAATAAAATCTGTTTCATAAAATACTGTTTTCTATAGTCAGCCTCTCCTTAAATGAACAGTATCATAGAGTTGCAAGCTCCAGTTGGCCATGAATAGCCAGCTACCTGGCCGGCAAGCAGAACTACCCATCTCAGGGAGACCAGATTGCAAAGAAATTCTCATAGAACACTGTATGTTTGTGAGGAACCTGGTGCTAAACCATTCATAGACAACCTGATTCTGGGACAGTTTTCATATGTAGAACAGTAGCTATCTCACTGCAAGCTACTGAAAGTCATTCCTTGAGTTAAGTTTTTTTTAATTTCATCACGGGAGTGGCTCTGGCAGATAAAGACTTGCATGATCCATCCTGTCTACCATCATATGTTACATACAAACAAACTACCCTTCTATATTTCTTGCATTCAAATTTGCAGAGAAAGGATAAATTAAGTCTACTCACTAATTCCTGGTCTTTTGCCATTCTAGAACAGTGCCATGGGCTAGCTTAGCAGACAAAGCCAATCAAGTATAAGAGTTCCATTTCCCCTCCCTTCTCAGGAGCCCATCTTCTGTCTTCCTCACTCATTTTGAACATTTATAGTAGTGCTGATGAAACAATAAAGAAAGATTAGGTTCTTACCTCGATAAATCTTCTTTCCTATAAACAGAAGCAGAGATCCTGAACTAATGGGTAGTCACCATGAACAGCAAGTTTCCTTGCATTAGATGCTGATCAATTTCTTGCATGGCTCCACCTTTCCTTCCAGAAGGCTGTGCTGTAGCCCCTCAGTTGGTCAAAAAACCAATCGAGGTAACTAACAAATAATACACAGAAAGTAGGGGAACTGGGAAATTCTCTGCATACCGTATATACTCAAATATAAACCAAGATTTTGGGGCCAAAAAAATGACCCAAAAATGGAGGTCTCAGTTTATATTTGAGTCAGCGCTGACCTGCCCCCCTTCCAAATCTGTTGCAGGTCTCTGCAGGGCCTGCTGTAAGACCTGGTGGGCCAGGACAGGAGGGATCCCTCCCATCTCCTGCCCCAGTCAACTTTAAACAACTTTTATTTCCCTCTCACAACCCCCTGCTGTACTTGTTAAATCCCTGGTGGTCCAGCGGTGAACCATGACAGGAGCGACCTTTCTTTGCTCCTGCCCATGCAGAGCCACTAGTTGATCGGCTGCTGCGAGAAATGCATGAGAGAAATTTGCATATAATGCATGAGAGAAATTTGCATATAATGGAGGAGACAGGGTTGCAAACATGTCTCATGCATATTCATTAGGGATATTCCCCAGGATAGGGTTGAATGCCACTGCTGTAGAGGGCTCCACTTTCCTGCTGTAACATTAGCCTTGGAAGCTCTTCCAAGCCTTAGTATAGGCAGAAACTGTCGCTGGTTTCTTGGACCAAAGAAGAATTGTAATAACTACCTCTGAATAGCCTTTATGCTCTAGTGGCAAGTACTCAAGAGCCAAGCTATAAGCCCAAAGTGTTCTGGATCTTCCAGGACAATCGGACCCTGAGAGAGCAGTGTCAGATGAACTGGGAGCTTGAGGCTCCTGTCTTTCTTCAGAAGAACAAGATCCGCATACCAAGGCTGTCTTGGTCAGTATGGGGCAACAAGAATCATGAAACCTGAGTGGGCCGCTATTCTTTGAATGACCCTGTCTAACATGGGCTAAGGGGGAAACACATACAGCAGCTCCATCTCGGGTCACTGTTGTACTAAGGCGTTCATGTCTGCGCTTCCTGGCTTGTATTTTTGACTGAAAAACCTCTCTGCTTTTTTATTGATCGCTATTGACATCAGATCGAATGTTGGGTGCACCCCACTGCTGTACAATGCTATCAAATGCTCTCTGGGACAGGGACCACTCTCCAGGGTCCAGGGTCTGCCAGCTCAGGTAGTTGGTTTGAACATTCTCTACTCCTACTACATGAGTGGCTGAGAGTGCCTTTAGGTGAACTTCTGCCCTTCAAAATAGCAAATTGGTTTCTAGTCTCAGGGAAGCACTCTTGGTTCCTCCCTGTCTGCTGACATAAGCCATTGCCGTGGCATTTTTCAAAAAGACCCTGACCGCCTGACCCTCCAAAGTGTTTTGCAGGCTCCACAATGCTAGTTAAATGGCTTACAACTCCAGATGGTTGATCGACCATTTCGTCTGAGAGGGTGACCATGTTCCCTGAACTGGATATCTGTTTCAGAGACCTCTCCATCCGTCATCAGGATTACCCAGGAATCTATGCAGAACTGCATTCCCTTGATCAATGACTCTGGACGGAGCCACCAACTTAGGTTGTGGCACGCCCTGGTATTCAGTCAAGCGACTTGTGAAGAGAATCCATTTGAGGCGATTAGCTGACAACAGTGTGTCCTGAAAGGGAAGGGGGTGTTCGTGGCATTTTGCTAGCCTACATTGTACGCGTCTACCGCTGACCTAGGGAGATGCGTTTGGCTGCCTAGGTCTTCCTAAGGCTACTTCTGGGCCAAGCCACGCCTAGCCTTAAGCGAGCTTAGGCGGACTTGTGCGCTTCCCTAGGCTCCTGGAGGCACCTCCAATGTAGGCGGCCTGTCTCAGGACTTTTTTTTTTTTTTTAAATGTGTGTCCCAATTGGCTGGTTAGGCAACAGTTGGCCGCCTACAATTGGGATGCAGTTTATAGAATCACACAGTCACCACTACTAAGTACTTGGTAAAGACTCTGGGAGAAGATGCTAGGCCGAAAGGTAGGTCCTTGTATTGATAGTGATGTGCCATTTGAAATCTGAGATATTTTCTGGATACCGGGTGAATTGGGATATGAGCGACCTGTGAAGAAAATCCATTTGAGTCGATCAGCTGACAAGTGTGTCCTGAAGGAGGATCAAATGGTGCTACCTCTATGGTTGCTGCTGTCAATCTTAACACCTGTAGATAGCCTCAGTTTCTGTCTGTTTGGCTTAAGAAGAAGAATATGACCCACTGTATTGTTGAAGAAAACTCCCAGGTATTCCAGGGATTGAGCTGGCTCTAGGTGGCTCTTACAGAAATTGATTATCCAGCCCAGATGCTGTAGTGTCTTCACTACCTGCTCCTCTGCCATCTCTACCTCTGCCATGAACAGAACTCTGATAAGCTAATTGTCCAGATAAGGGTGTACTTGGACCCCTGATTTGCATAAGTGTGCCGCTGCAACCATCATTACCTTGGTGAAGGTGTGCAGCTCTTTCAAGCCTGAAGGGGAATGCCAAGACCTGAAAATGCTGTTCTAACACATGAAACCGCAAGAACCTTCTGTGAGCTAGAAATATGAAAATATGGAGATAAGTCTCAATTGAGATCAGCAAGGCTAGGAATTCTCCTGGTGCCATCTAGGTAATGACCAATCTCACAGTCTCCATTCGGAAATAAGGCATCTTCAGTGCCACATTGATTGCTTTTAGATCCAGAATCAACTGCCAGTCCTCTGAGTCTCGTTTTGGCACGGTGACATATATAAAATATCTACATAAGCCAAATTTGCTGCCTGGGATGGGCTCTAAAACTCAAATATCTAAGCACCATTGCATAGCTGCGCAAACCTTTATTGCGTTCTCCAGCCATCCAGCTGGAGCATCCAGAAATAACTCTTGCAGAGGGCAAAATAATTCGAGCTTGTAACCCTCTTGGATTATGTCCAAACCCACTGGTCTGAGATCTCTGTCCAGGCCTCCCAAAAAGCTGATAGCCTTCCTCCTATCTATGGAGGGATGGCTATCATCCTGGTGTCATTGTTGCTTCTCTAAGGCCGCTGCGGTGTGGGATCCAGAAGACTGAAGTCATCTAACACCTCCAAATCTCTGCCTAGGGTTCTGGTAAGGATATCTGCCAAGAGAACCCCCTGGAGAACTGGAAAAAATCACAAAGAGCCACAAAAATTACCAAGCCCGGATTCCTCAGCGGTCCTTGGGCGAGTGTTAAGCAGTCTTGGGACAATGTTGTTACACTCGTCATAAGATCATCCAGGCTCTTGCCGAAAAAGATTTAGCCACTAAAAGGAAGCCTACTCAAAGTAGCCTTACAGGAAGAATCTCCTGTCCATTGTCTGATCCAGAGCATTCTGTAGGCAGAAACAGAGTAAGCAGAAACCTTGCTCAAGATCCTGAACATGTCATATACAGCATCTGCCACATAGTTGACTCTTGCCAACCCTAAGCATGGGCGTCTTCCTCCAACAGAGGAGCGTGGTGTGGAGGAGTGCCACATAAGAAGCTGCTGCAGCCGATTTCATCCCCAGGACCAGGGCCTAAAATTGTCTTTTGAGGACCGAATCCAACCAGCGGTCCTGCCCATCCTTTAGAATCACTCCTTCCTCACTAGGGAGCGAAGTATGCTTGGTGACCTGCACTACCAATGAATCCTCCTTGGGTGTGACATAGGGTACAGCTAGGCCATAGCCTTGGCTAACCTCAGAGGGCCCTCTGGGGATTCCCAATGCTCTGTTATGAGCGTTGTAATATCTGGATGTGAGGGAAAGCGTGTGGCCTGCATTTTAGAACCACTCATTACAGAAGTCTGCATAGCTGAGGGCTGTGGCAATTTCAAGTTCAATTCCTGCAAAGCTTCTGTGATGATATCCATAAGATTCGGATCATTACCCTGATCTAGTGCCACCACAGCCTGCTGACTGTTGCATCTGCCTGAGGTTCGGAATCCCCAAAGCCAGAAGGTTCACTTTGGGAGAACAGAGGCATAGAGTCTGAGCTCCAAAGATCCCAGCCTTTTTCTGACTGGCTTTCCAGGTCTTCTGCTGACACCTGCTTAGCAGACTCTGCATTCCTTGGGAGCACTCCTCCTCCCCCTGCGCTACTGCTGGAGCAAGAACAGAATTGGCAGACTGACTTTTATAATTCAAATAGCCATCATACAGCAAGCTTACAAAATCAGATGAAAAGACCTGAACAGAAGGGTAAGATGAGACCTTTGTGTGCTCATTGTGCCTCCTTGAGGGTTCAACATCCTCTGTGAAGCGCTGTTTTGCAGATTTGGCCTTTGCTGCTTCTGGAAATGACCTAGACCCTCCAAGAGTGGCCCACCTGTAATCCTAGGACCCTCAAGGGATCTGAGAAGGCAGAGCCTGAGGCCCTCGCACTCCCTCATGCACCCTGTGGCACATGGACCCTCCTCAGCTGGCCATCTAGCACAAATCTGGCATGAATCCAGTGTATCAGAGTCTGAGGAGTCAATTTGAGCTGCATTATTGAAAATTAAAGGAATATTAAGTAAATAGAAGCTTTTTAAAACAAATCTGGAAATTCAAGATGGCTGCCACAATAGTGATTTTGGTACTAAAAACAGCCAATAGGAGCCAAAACGAAACTCCACAAAATTTGGGGAAAGGGATTCAAGAGGTAGGAGCCCCACAATCTGGCCCCAAGAACCCTCAAAATTGCAATTCTCTGGCCCCTCTCCCCCCAAAAATTTCCCCATAGGCTGCAATAGCCAATACTCACATGTGCCTGTTGTTCTAGGGAAATACTTTATCTGCTTAAGTTGCTAGTGCAGTTAAGAAGAGAAGACTTTCTGCCTCAGGCAAGCAATGATTTCAGCTTCTTGTTCCTTTGGACTGCCAACCAAACCTTAAGAATGCAGACTGAGACCCCAACCCCACTGATCCACTTGCTTAACCATAGGGAGGGAGAAACACAGCCAGCCGGCCCGACCCAGGGCTCACACAGCCTGCACTCCTAGGGGAACAGTCCCCGAGCCTTCTTAACTGGTAAAGCAGGCTGGCTAGGTAGGTACTCTTAGAGACGCCTACTAGCAACAGACTTCTTTGCTGAAGAGTATGTGTCTTCTTGCAGTCAGAGCTATCCCAGGAACCCTGGGAACCTCTGCAGCACAAAAGCCTCACAATTTGCGAAGAAAGTGCCTGAAAATTAAAACAATAAATCAAAGCAGATCAGAAGACAACTTATCAACTCGATTGCAAGCTGTGCAAGATGATGACTGGCGGCTTCTGCAAGGAAACACTCAGTTTTGGGGCTGATACCTATTAATTCAGGATTTCTGCTCCCGTTGCATTGGAATAGAAAATAAGTGATTGGAACATTAGAATATGACCCATGTTCCACTCACATGTGGGCCGCACCAAATCAAAGCACACCGTTTTTGGGCAAGTGTGATCCAGAATGGCAACAGATTAATAGTAAGACAACTAACATCCTAGCAGGGCACTTGACATTACTCACATTTCCAACAAAAAAAATTTGAGAATCCCCACTCAGAACTTCTGTATTTTAGCACAATTTATATTCATAAATGTGATTAGATCTTAAACTGAACCCTAAGACAAAGATAATGCACTGACCTCCAAATTCTGTATATAGCAATATAGTTTGCACATGTAAATCAGTGCACACTAGTGCTGCCCAATTTCCAATTCAAATCGATTCACCGATTCACTTTGGGTGAATCCATTCAATTAGATTTTAAAAAATCGGCCTGGCCGATTCCGTGACCGACCCCGCTGGCCTGCCGCTGTTGCTCCTGCTTTAGGAGAGGGGTGGGGGGTGGAGGGTCAGTTGGGAAGAGCTGCAGAAATCCTGGTTTTACCTTATTCCTTGCTTTGGTGTTCTTTGCTGCATCCTCCGGCATCACCTCTGGCCTCCCGCTCTTACCGCAGCCTGCAGAAAGGATCACTGATGCTCTACGTGATCCTTGCAGGCTACCAACGTCCTCAAAAGTATGTGCCCTCTGACTCAGTCCTGTCCCTCCTCTGATGTAAGGTGCAGGATCGCGTCAGAGGGAACATGCTTCTGAGGACATGGCAGTCTGCAAGGATCGCGTAGAGTACCAGCGATCCTCTCTGCAGGCTGCGGTAAGAGTGGTAGGCCTGGGGGGAAGCCGGAGGACCTGCAAAGAAGGGGTAGGAACATGAAGGCCTTCGGGGGAGGGGAGGGGCAGGCCTTCTGGAATGGGGGCCCTGGTCTAGAAGTACACGGAGAGGGGAGATGGGGTACTGTTGGACAGGGGAACATGGAAGGAGGAAGGAGTACTGCTGGACAGGGGGAGCATGGGAGGGAGAAGGAGTACTGCTGGACATGGGGAGCATGGGAGGGAGAAGGGGTACTGCTGGACAGGGGGAAGGAAAAAGGAAGGGATAAGAGGTGCTGCTGGACCTGGCAGAAAGGGAGAGAAAGGAAAGGTGCTACACCCTGGAGGGGAGGGTGAGATGGTGCATGGGGAGAGAGCGTGTTGGGTTGGGGGGGGGGAAGGAGGGTTGCCACTCGAGGGAAGAAGCAAGGACAGAGAGAGAAAGCTTGCAGGAGGCAGAAAGTATTGGACTCATGGAGAAAGCGAGATGGATGGGGAGGCAGAAAGGAGGGAAGGAGAAATGTTACACTGGGGAAGGAGGGAGAGATGTTGGATGAAAAGATAGTTGAGACAAGGAGAGATGGTGGATCTGGGGATGGTGGGGGTCTATCACTGCAGCTGTATGGATGGAGATGAAAAAAGGGAAGATACCAGTCCTCCGGGGGAGGGAAGGGGAGGACAGAGATGGAAGATGGATGGTTAGCACGGAGAAAGAAGGAGACTCTGGCAAGCGAGTTATCAGAAGACAACCAGAGCCCGGGACCAACAAGATTTGAATAACGACCAGACAACAAAAGGTAGAAAAACATAATTTTATTTTCTGTTTTGTGATTACAATATGTCAGATTTGAAATGTGTATTCTGCCAGAGCTGGTGGCAGACCACAAATGTGAGCTAGGATTTAACAGAGAGAGGAAAAGTTTTTTTTATTTTGTATACACCACAGCGCCAGTGTGGGTAGAAGAGGGCAAAGGGGGTGAAAAGGCTATAAAAGGGGTGAAGAGGCTATAAAATAAACCCACCAGGCTGTTTGAAAAAAGACACCCACTTGGGCAGGAAAATCGAATCGAATCGAAAAATCAATTCAATAGGCTTAATCGAATCAAATTTGTTTTACTGAATCAGGCAGCACATGTGCATACAGCTGATTTTTTTGGTGCAACTCAATTTTTTAACTAGACCAATCAGTGCCAACAGTTGGCATTAATTGGCACTAAAAGAAGCTATACACACAACTTGATCAGCACCTTCTATAAAGTGTTGTGTGTCAGTTCTCATGTGTGAATCTTAAAAGGGGGCATGGCTAAGGGAGAATAATGGGCATTCCTAAAAGTTAAGTGCACTGTTATAGAATGTGATCGATAAATGCATAGCTCAGGAGCAAGTTTAGCTTTGGTTTTTCTTGGCCTAAATGGGTGAGCATAAGTGTTAGTGATACATACAGTCAATAAGCACGACTCTATATATGGCATGTGCCTTTTATACAATTGTGCTAAGATAAGCGCTCTTATGATCAGCGCCAAATTTTTTAAAGCATTATATAAAGAACCAGGCCCTGAATCAATTACTCAGACGAAACAGATATATTTTCATTATTTGTTCAAAATGATTCTAAAGTTTGTGAATCCTAAATATTTCCTGTAACTGCTGATCAGTCTCGCATCAGCCTTCCCTGTTAGGCTCATGTCTCCATACTTATTACAACTCTGAGACTTATTTTTTCAGAAGTATTTCATGTCGCTAATAACAAATATTCTAAATGGTTTAACAAACAGCTTGCTTCATTTCAGGACTGCTGAAAAAGTTTAATTATTGCTCATCTGTCTGAAGAGTGTCACAAGACCGTTTCTAAACATTTGGGGCTCCCTCTATCTGCTGTTAAGAGTCTACCAATGGAAAAGCTAGACTACAGTAACTACCCCGGAGCAGTCATTCTGCCATGACCACCCTGTGAACTAACTGGAAAATCATCCTCAAAGACAAAGATCCTAGATTAAAATTCAAATATCTCCAAGCCTCTCTCACTATGACTGGTGTGAAGGCTCACTGACTCAAATAATTGGGAAATTCACTATAAAAGCAGCATTCACATTCATCAGTTGTAAAAATCAATGTCGCAAAGGGTTTTATATTTATATATACTCATACAGAAATTTACCCCTGAAAATATTTTTAAACTCATGAATAATATTTGTGCAATGTGCTCAGTACATCTCCACCATGGTCATATCAACAAAAGATTGGATCTCGAATTGAGGAGAACCATCATCACATCATTCTGTTCCCGCCAAAATATTAAGATAAGTGTGGGTGAATCGCAGCATAACTTATCAATTTACTCAATATAAATATTCAAATGTGTATTCAATGTATTATAGTGCATGCACTTATCTGAAGCAACTTGGCTCCCCAAAACTGATGCGATGGAAAATCCAAATCAGGTCCAGTACAGTAACCGTGAATCTCCAAACATAAAATGGTGATTATAAAATCCAATACAAGTCTTGTGCGTCTCCACCTCTGTTTTTGCTCATACAGCAACCAACAGAAGGCTCAAACAGCAACCAACAGGAAAAAAAAATGAACAGGAATGGTGTTCATGGGAAGATCGAAACATATTAAAACACTATTGCCTGTCTCAGGTTTGCCAAAGTTCATTTTGATGGACCACAAGTTTTCTGAAGTATTGACATCTAAAGAGTTGTCAAAAATTGAACTTTTCAGTCAAAATAACATTTTGTTTGGTGAAAACCAAACAATTCCTTCCAGAGTAAGAATCCCATCCTGACTATCAAGCATGGTGGGGAAGCTTGCCATTATTGATGAAACCATGAATTCAGCTTTTATCTCAGAACATTCTGCAGAATGTCAAGTCATAAGTCAGTGAGCTAAAGCTGAATCAAAAATGGGTCATGCAACATGACAATGTCGAACATTCAAATAAATCTACTACAGAATAACAAACAGAAGAGATGGCGAAGTCAATGTGCTGACCTAAGACGTGAAGTGAGCTGTTTATGCAACAAAGCCTTCATATATCAGACTTCAAAGTTCTGTAAGGAAGAAATGAGCCAAATTTCCTTAAGAGTTATGTGAGAGACTGATCAACATTTACAGGAAATAGAGGAAGTTATATCTGCTCTAGGAGGAACCAAATTTACTGAATGAAGACTTCACATGCTTTTTGTACAATACTTATTGCTGAATCTTTACCTTGAACAAATAATATATCCTTTTTGTCTGAACATATTCAACAATGCTATCTTTATCAGATTAGGATCTAAATCGTAAGTATAAATTGTGCTAGACTGGAGATGGCCCTGAGGGTTTTATAAACTTTTTCTCAGCACTGTATGTCTTTTAGAACTCTTCTTCCAAATAGTGAATCCACTAAAAACCACCTGCTAATACAACATTCCAGAAAATATGTACTTGCTTCCAAGGTTACAGTCTCACCAACACATCCACTATCTACACGTTGCCACAGATGTCACTGATTGAGCTCTCAGTATGTGGCCCCTCCTCCCCAAGCTCCCATCACTTGCAAACTTCAAACATGCAATCTTATCTGATCTAAGAATGGATGTCTTAGAAGCTAGCTTATTTTTCTCGTCTGTCCCCCAAACAAAACAAACTGTTCTGATTTTGGAAAGGTATCAACATCTCTAAAAATAACTTTAAACACTTCCAACATCCAGACAGCATAAACTTTTATGTTATGAAGGCTTGGCTCTATGCATAAAGGCAGGAAGTATCACTACCTGATTCAAATGAAAAGCTAAGTTTGTCTTTGGAATGAAAGTATTTCAGAAAGACAAATCCTTTCTCTGAGGAGCTGGCATATAAAGGATCACCACAAGGCAAAGCCTGCAAATGACTTATTGTGAACAGAACTCAAAAACATAGTTTGGTTTATCAAAAATTAAGGAAACTAAAAGCTAAGAATTCAAAAGCCAGGTTAATGCTCTCAAAATCAGATTTAAATTCCTACTTGGTAATAAATTGTTTTAATCCTCTATTTCAAGATTTAACAGCTTTCTAAAACTTCATATCATCTGGTTGGGACGTAAACTTTTCTGCTCATTGGCCTATGTACAGCTGACAGGGACTAAGTCAAAGCACCTTTAGGCCTGACAGTAGTTCTAAACTAGGGGTAGCCTAAAAGGTTGATTGCGATCGACCAGTAGATCACAAAGGCAATGTGAGTCGATCTTGGAGCCCATCCCGGGCTCTGTGATCGACTCGCATTGCCTTCGCGTTCTACCTGCATCCCGACATAAACAGGATGCAGAAGCGCCGGGCTGACCAGCCTTCCCCCCCACATCAATTCTAACATTGGAAAGGAAGTTCCGGGCCAGCCAACTGCTACCTGGCTGGCCTGGGACTTCCTCATCGACGTCAGAATTGATGTCGTGTGGGAAGGCTGGTCAGCTCGGTGCTTCTGCGTCCTGTTTACGGCGTTGGGAAGCAGGGAGAGCTCAGAACTCGGTGGCGGTGGCTTGGGGGCCTGTTCCCTTATGGTGGTGGCAGTGGTGGTGGCTTGGGGCAGGGTAGGGAGAAAAAAAGACAACAAAAGAAAGGGGGCATGCCGGCAGGGAGACAGAAAAAAAGAAATAAAGGGGGGGACAGGGAGACAGAAAGAAAGAAAGGTGGGCAGGAAGACAGAAAGACAGACAGAAAGGAGAGCAGGAATACAGAAAGAAAGAAGGAGGCAGAGAGAAAGAAAGAAAGGGGAGGAGGCAGCGAGAGAGGAAGAAAAAGATGGGGAGGGAATGAGGTCTGGAGGAGAGGAAGCATACAGGAGGCTGAAAGAAGGGAAGAAATATTGGATGCACAGCCAGAAAGTGCAACCAGAGATTCATGAAATCACCAGACAACAAAGGTAGGAAAATTGATTTTATTTTCAATTTAGTGATCAAAATGTGTCAGTTTTGAGAATTTATATCTGCTGTCTATATTTTGCACTATGGCCCCCTTTTACTAAACTGCAATAGCAGTTTTTAGCGCAGGGAGCCTATGAGCGTCGAGAGCAGCGGGGGGCATTCAGCGCAGCTCCCTGCGCTAAAAACCGCTATCGTGGTTTAGTAAAAAGGGAGAGGTATATTTGTCTATTTTTGTATAGTTGTTACTGAAGTGACATTGCATAAAGTCATCTGCCTTGACCTCTTTGAAAAAACCCTGGAATAAAAAATGATAATTAACATTTTCTCCGTGTACAGTGTGCTTTGTGTTTTTTTTAAATTTTATTGTTGGCAGATCATTTTGACTTGGTCATTTTAAAAGTAGCTCATAAGCCCAAAAAGCGTGGGCACCCCTGCTCTAAACTAGAGAATTGATCCACTGCACTATCACTTTGTGCTGTAGACTTTTGTGAGAGAAGAGTTAAACATATATAAATAGGAGAAAAATATATCCTCTATAGCCTCTTCCTTAGTCTCACACTTCTCAACAAAGCCCCCTTCCTCCTTCCTACCTGCCAAATCTATCTATCTATCTCCCTCCCTCCCCCTTACCTTCGTGGCACGTTTTAAGTTTATAGAGTAATTTGCTCAAGCCACCAGAGTTTTTTTTCTTAGGTTTTACAAGAGTATGCCACCTAGTCTCATGGGCCAATAATTTTTAGGTAGTTGTGTCCAAAGAGGCACCAAAAAGCTCATCCCCTAAGCAAGGAGCATTAGCCAACCGATCTTGATGGTTGGCATCAAGCTCTGAAACTCTGAGCCAAGCTAGGCGTCACAAGGCCACTGACATGGCTGCAGTACGTGAGGAGAGTTCAAAGGTATCATAAATAGAGCGGACGAGGTACTTACGAAGTTGAAGCAAGTCAGAGATGAAATGCTGAAAAGCAGGGAGTTTGCGGTCAGGCAAATATTTATGAAATTTAGCAACTTGGTTAATTAAGTGCTTTAAATAAAAAGAGAAATGAAAAGCATAGTCGCCAGACCGGTTGGCCAGCATAGTGTTTTGGAACAGTCTTTTGCCAAACTTGTCCACTGTCTTCCCTTCTCTTCCAGGAGGTACTGAGGCATAGACGCTGGCTCCCACAGATTTCTTCAGGGTTGATTCCACCAGTAGTGATTCATGCTTAAGTTGGGATTTGTCAAATCCTGGAATGGGAACCACCCTGTAAAGTGAATCAAGTTTACGAGGAGCCACTGGGATGGTTAAAGGAGTGTCAAGATTTTTATAAAAAGTCTCTTAAGATGTCATGAAGAGGTAGTTTGAAAAACTCCTTAGGTGGCTTGGCATAATCTAAGGCATTTAAAAACTGCTTAGATTTTTGGGAATCAGCTTCAAGTGGAATAGAAAGAGACTCAGACATTTCCTTCAAAAATCTCTTAAAGGATGTGTCAGATTTGAAAGTAGGCTCCTGAAAAGATGGTAAATGAGAATCCTCATCCGAAAAAACCTCATCATTAGATACATGAGGTTCTTGATCAGAATCACCCCAGATCTGAATCTCGGGTTGGTGGAAGTCGGTGCCGAGAACTGGGTGTCGAGGCCTGGAAATGTTTCATTTTTGTTAATGTCTTGCTCAATTTGACTGACACCATCTCGGGAGATGTCTGAGAAGAAGATCGGTGTCAGATCGTCTCTGATACCGGTTCCATACCCAGAGGAGTCGGCACCGATGTGGACTCTCGAAAAGTCGGTGCCGTTGTCGAGGGCTCAGACGTGACTGGCACTGGAGGAACCTGTGTCGCCAAGATGGGAAGTAGTTGTAACTGTTCCAGTAACTCCACATGCAGCAATTCTTGAATCTGCTGCTTAATGGAATGCACTGGCTTTTTGCCAGTACCTTCGGTGCGGCTCTGCGCTCCGGAGATGAGGAGGCCGATGTCGAGGCACTTACCGAAATTGGAGCTGAGCATTTTTTGGGTTTCCTTGAGGTTGACAGGACTTGGCTCACTATCAGTTTGACTTGAGGCCCAGAGGGGGGTGGGGGGAAGGCTTCTTAGCCGGCTTACCCAGCGTGAGTTGTGACACCGGACCCGAGATTGGAGGGTCTACTCTTGGTGTCGTCTTGGTCGGTGCAGTCTTGAGAGGCACAGACGGTGTGGACAGAGTCAGAGATGAGCTGGGCTCCGTGTCCATTGCGGCGCCGAACAGTTGTCTTTGCTGAAGCAGCTGGTTTTTGAGGGTGTGCTTCTGAAGGGGTGAGCAGCAGGACCAAGAGTGGGAATGGTGCTTGGGCCCAGACACTGCAAACACCAACGGTGAGTGTCGGATAACAAAATGGCCCGAGCACAGCGACCACACTTTTTGAACCCGTCGATGGGCGTGACATGGATGGGAAGACAGCTGTTAAATTGAACTCTATGGTTAGACAGGTCCATAAGGCCCTAGAGAGCCAAAGCCCGCAACAGAAAAAAATTAAAAAGCTATACTTTTTTTTTTTTTTTTTAGAAAAATGACGACGAAGAAATTATAGACAAAAAAATTTACAAACTGCGAGAGCGGGAAGGCAAGCGAAGAGAAAAAAGTTCAACCAAAGCTGAAGCACGTCTTACTAGCTCCGCTGAAACTAGAAAACTGAGGGACTGCAGCCCTACTTCGGGCAGGAAGGCACTCGCGCATACGTGGTTCGGGCTATCGCAAACTTTCTAAGATCTTAAAGTGGCGATGCACTTTTAAAGTGATCCGTACCGGAGCTCCGTCGGTGACGTCACCCATACGTGAGAATATACTGCCTGCTTGTCCTGGGATAAAAAAATAGTACTACGCTCCACAGAAAATGCAAAACTGAGGTACCACAAGCCAACGTTGGGCGGAAAGGCACTTGTGCAAGCATGGTGCGGGCAGTCGCAAAGTTTCTAAAAACTTAAAGTGGCAATGCACTTTTGATACTGTCTGTACCGGGCTCCGTGGATAAAGTCACCCACATGTGAGAATATGCTGTCTGCTTGTCCTAGGATAAAAAGTACATTATACAAATAAAAAATATTTAAATTGCCCCTGGTTCCTAGAAAAAATTTGACTACCAGTTACTTTCATTAATGTCAAATACGTCTAATAGCTTGATGAACATATACTATGCTAATTCCAATAATGTAATATAATTAGAGAGAAGCATATACAATTTCCTTCTCACCAGGGACAGGAACAGAGACACAGCAGGGTACATGTGAAGTATAGTACTACTAGCATGCCCTGTTGCTGCGGGGGCCCTTTCAGCATCCTAGCAGAAAAAGGAAAGCAAAATGAGTGTGTATTTACAGCAGGTGCTAGCGACCGCCTGACTTCCTGACAGGTGAGATTCTTTAAAATAAATCTTGTGACTGCTTCCCCTGTAATCATCAACTGAGGGACACAAGCTGGGCAAAAGACTAATTGCGACTTGACAGCAGCACAGTTGAAGGAGATGTGCAAAGACACATGTGACGAACACCACCTCAGAAAGTGAGTGCTGGGGAAGACAATTATACAGAAGTGATTAGAGGCAAGAGTTATCAAGAGTAAGTCAAAGTAAAAAAATGGAAACAAGGGAAAGGGAAGGGGGGAGCAGAGCTACAATGAGAGGATTAGTGTTCTACATCACCTGTTATTTCCAGCTTTTGGACAGATGAAAGCTTCACAATTTTAGTTCCAATTTCAGGCATGCTATTGCCCAACCATCAGCCATCTTATGTTAGCAGAAGTTAATAGAAGGCAATAGCTGCACTTTTTCTGCAAGGAAAATTATCTTTAGTGCATGTCCCTGTCAAAATGTAGCAAGGGCAACGGATCCCTGAGTCATGCTGGCATCCACAGAGATCTATTTCTCTTCTGAATGTAATTGAAATGTTAGCAAAAAAAAAAAAAAAATCTCCAGAAAGATGAAAGGCGACAGTGATAAGTAGCAAAAATGAATGAGCTCATGCTAGTCTTTGCTAGGAGGGAAATAACCAACAGAAAAATTTATCATCTCTTCTGCAATGCAGAGCTAAGGGGGTAATTTTATAAAAGGGTGCCTAGGTCTGAAAGAGGAAAAGGCATTTATTTGATAAAGACATGTAGGTGCGTATGTGTCTTATAAAACAATAACAGAAATCATGCATAAATTATGCCTACTTTAAAGGTACAGATGCTATGCCTGCTTAAGAGCAAGTGTAAATATTGCTGTGTATTTTATGCATGTGTGGTAGACTAGCCTGGCTTGCTAGGAGCAATTAGTAAAAAACACACCTTTCACAGATACAAAAACACTTTGTTTTATTGTTTGCCTCATGCCAATCAAAGAATATAGCCGTGGCTTACCTCTGCCAGCTGCTATAGGCATTAGTCTGTTTTCCCAAGGCCTTCCTCTGCCTGTATCTAGGGAAAACTTGAGAGTTCCTCTTTTTTACTCAGGGACCTCTCTAGAATAAACCCAGCCTGAGTAGAAATACGTCTCTCCTGCGAGTCCTGCCCCTGTGACTCAACATTGAGCTCCATTGCCCAGTGCATGCTGGGACCTGTAGTTCCACATTTGATTAGCACCTCCTGCTGCCCAGGGTATAATATTTGCATGGGGGAAGAAAATCCCCTTAATCTGTTACAGCATATATGAATATATTTTATATAATATGTGCATAAATCGTGATTCCATCTGCCCTGAGTTCTCCGAGCCTGCTACTGTAAAAACACAATGACTCACACCTAATTTTAGAAGATCCCACAACCACATTTTAGGCAAGAAAATGGTTTATAAAATTAGCCTCCCTTCCATAAGGAAGTTCTAGGTGTCTATTTTGCAAAGAGTAATATAGTGGAAAAAGCCTGGGGCCTTAGATGCAGCAGGAAAAAAACATGGAGACATGGTTGGCTACTATGTCCCCTTACTCCCCTTGTTGGCTTAAGACTAGCACCCAGGAAAGGTACAGGGCGGAATGGCTATGGAAAATGAAGGGAGTAGTTGTACATAATAGAGATTTAAGCCTCATAGCCAGAAAATTGATGTGGACTGTAGGGAGCAATGAGGGGGAAGGACCCCATGGTATTAGGCAGACTAGGATAAAACCAGATCCAACTCTCATATGTCTTATACCCTAGCTCAGTCTCCCATCTGCCCGCTGTTAAAATTTACACAAGAATATTTCATTGTTCAAAGTTTTGGAGATGTCTGAGAGTTAGTATTCACTGGATCAAGAGGGGAAGACCCAAGTCAGATGTAAGAAGAAGTGCAGGTGAATTGTAGTGGAAATCCACCCAGGAGTACTGCTGGTGCTGTGCAGATGGCCTTGTTGGCTGATAGTAGCCGGAGGAAAAGATATTTCCACACCCCTTGGGCCACTGTAGCAAAGAATTGGCTGAACTGGATTTACGTGAACCAGCCATCTTGCATGATTAGGATTACCATATTTGTGAAGACAAAAAAAAGACGATAAATGACCCTGGCCCCATCCCCACCTCTCAGACCCCACTCCCATCCAAACCTTGTCTCCTACCAGTCCCATCCCTCCACCTTTCACTCATTTCCTTAGTCCTCTTTCCTATCCTCTGTACCCTTTTAACCCTCCTCCTCTCTCCACTGCATCTCATTACCCTCTCAGTCCTAGCTCCATCTCAATCTCTCCTTCCTTCCCTTGCCTCCAAAGACATTTTTCTATCCCTCTATTCTGCCCTCAATCCAACTTCTCTTCTTTCTTTCCCCTTTCTCCTGTACCCCCACCCCAGAACCAATATCTTTCTCTTTTTTCCTCTGCTCCCTCCCCACAGTACTGCATATCTCTCCTCCTCCTCCCTAGATCCACCATCTTTCTCAGTCTCCTTCCCATCCCAGCAATCTACCTTTCTCTCCTTCTTCACCCTCTACTCCACAGAAGCTCCCACATGGTAGCATTTCTCCCTACCCCCAGCCAGGAAGGGAAAATTAGTTCCTGTAGGGACTGGGAAAAATTTGTCCCTGTGTAATTCTCTAGTTCTCACCCACTTACCTCTGTACAGCAGTTCAATATTCTTTGGGCCACTGGCAGCTCAACAGAGTGAGCCTGCCGCCTTCTGCCTGCCCTGGAAGCCTTTTCTTTGCTACAACTTCCTGTTTCCATGTAGGCGGACTGCTGCAGACAAAAGGTTTATGGGACAGTCCGAAGGCAGCAGGTTCCTTTTGCCTACTGACGGCAGCCCAAAGCAGATTGAACTGCAGAGGTAAGTGGGATAGAACCACTGGACTCCAGGGTGTAAGCCGGTCCTGTCAAACTGGGTGGGCCGGCCAAACCCAGACAGACTCCCCCACTTAAAAATAAAACCTGTCACGATACCTGGATGTATGGTAACCCTATGCATGACCCAAGGAAATGACTAGGAAACATAGGGCGAGGGAAAGATGCCAGGTCTAAAAACCTACATGGCTCAGGTTACATGTTTATCAATAAAGCTGTATTTTATTAAATCCCATAAATCAGTGAGTTTCCATTGCAGTCTTGAGTCTACAACAGGAACTCATGGCAGCCATTTTGATGACAGCTCTGCATGGGGCAGGAGCATAGGAAGATTGTTCCTGCCCCATGTCACTGCTAAGACCACCAGATAAAGTCTGGGGAGGTTCGGGCAGCCTGCAAAAAGTAGTCCGGGAGGTTCGGGCAGCCTACAAAAAATCGCAAATAATCGAATTTGCGAGTAGTGAAACCGTGAATCTGGAGTCTGATATTTTAGTAGGTAGGGAGAGAAGAGGCATCTTGGTTGCCAATCTGATTGGTTGCCATGAGTTTCAAATGTGCCAATATCATTAAGGCATAATTTGCATTACAGAGGCAGGAAGGCTGAGTTCAAAAGGAGTTTACCAAAACTATGATTACAATACAGCTCTCCCTCCGGATTTGCGGTTTCACTACTCGCAAATTCGATTATTCGTGATTTTTTGCAGGCTGCCCGAACCTCCCCTGACTTTACCTGGTTTAGCAGTGACGTGGGGCAGGAGCGATCTTCCTATGCTCCTGCCCCATGTAGAGCCGTCATCAAAATGGCTGCCGTGAGTTCCTGTTGTAGTCTTGAGACTGCAATGGAAACTCACAGCAGCCATTTTGATGATGGCTCTGCACGGGGCAGGAGCATAGGAAGATCGCTCTTGCCCCGCATCACCGCTAGACCACCAGATAATGTTGGGGGATGCAGAAGGGAGGCGGGTCAGAGACAGCCCAAAAAAATTATTCACGATTTTTCCCTATTCGCGGGCCTGCTCTGCACCTAACCCCCACGAATACGGAGGCAGAAATGTACTTTCATTGAGCAGTACTCTCTTCTCCTGAAAAGAATAGTACAATAGAACCCTGTATGCACTGTATTAAAGTACAGACTGGCATATTTGGTAATTAGATCTAGCCTCTGATCTCCACTTTGCTCCAAAAATAGGGCATCGTCATTAAGTGATGTTTGTGTCAAAAAGCATAAGGAGTTTGCAAAGAATGAAGCCAGTTTTACCTCACTAATCATTTGCATATGTCAGCTTCTGATGCACTGCATTTTGGCACTGCACTTGCTACTGTAATCTCTCTTGAGATTGCTTCAAGGACCAATGCAGTGACCTTGCCCTTATAGTAAGTTCATCAAAAGATTGGCAAGAAAGAAAGTGGGCTGGGAGGGGGATGGATGATGCAAAAGTGAACTAAGAGCCATCACTATCCAAAGATCAGCCTGGGTGGCCAGAGAAAGCAGTGAAATAACAGGAACTAACAAGAGGGATTTGTATAGTTTAAAGAGTTGACACATTGGTAGTACTGAGACAACATTACTGGATTTGTGTCAGTGACACTCTACAGTCACAGGTAGGCAATTTATATCATTCTGGGTCACAGTCATCCTTCAAATGGTAAAGAGGTCGAAATAAAATAGAATGAAATCTGACAGCTTAAAATGCCAAACAGCTCAGTCAATTTTAGAAAATCCACCTAATTCTTAATAGGAGATTCAAAGGCAGAAGTGATCATAGCTTTTAACCAAGCTTTTTCCTGGTTTAGAGTAACAGTGTCCCTCAGCTATTGGTAAGTACGAATTACTTAGCAAGGGTCTCTTTTCTCATCCATAATGTTTTCAGTTCTTTTCTTTTTCCAATACTTTGGTTTCTATTCAGATTCCTTCCTTACATGCTTGTATCAGTTTTGGTTTACTTTTGTTTTTACTGTTGCTTACCTGAGATTGTACACTCCTATGCACACTGCAGTATTTTGAATACCAAAATAATAAACAAATAAAATTAAATGCTAGTTTTAATATTAAGAATTAGTTAACACTGCACTGGGAATGGAGATTGGAGACTGGGAATAAATGACAGCAGAAAATAGTAGTTTATTCTAAAGGCTGTGCTTTTCACACCTCATTCAATCAAAAAGCACTGGACAGTATACTTCTGAATTATCAGGGCATCCAGGTGCCATTTCAGAGTTACTTTGCCAGAAGTTAGTAAAAAGCAGAACATCTATCCTTCTTATTCAAATTAAAAGTGGAACTCGCACCTCAATGCCTAGTAAGGTTACACTCTTTCTTGGCTCTAGAGAGCAATATTTTTTTCAACCAGTGTGCCACAGAGTCCAAGAATCCCCTCCAGGAGTGCTATCCCAAACAGAACCAGCATGATTTGCTTCACTATCTTCCTCCTGCCACCCCTCGGGTTGCTCTCCTCTCTATTGCATGACATGACTTCCTTTTAGGAAGGAGGTGAGAAAAGAAATAGCAAATAAAAAAGGAGGCCCTGGAAACAGAGTGAAGAGCACAGACCAGAGGAAAGCAGAAACAAAAAGATTTGGAACAAGATGATTGGAATAATTAAATCACCAGACTAAAAAGGTAGGAAGAATGATTTCATTTTCAGTTTAGTGACTGAATTATGTCAATGTTGAGACTTTACATGCCAATTTTATGCCGAGTCTGCTATCTCTGTTTTCAATTTTTGTCTGCATAGGTGTTTTTTTTTTGCGGTTCCCTATTTTGCATCAGATGAGAGTCATGTTCTGCATCTGCAAGTGAGGTGAAGTATTCTTCTGGCATGTGGTGTCTTGTGTAGCCTCTGTTAACAGTCCTTCTTGTTCCAGTTTCTCAGTAACAGATATATTGGTGCTCTAATGAAGTGGTTCCCAACCCTATCCTGGAGGACCACCAGCCAGTCAGGTTTTCAGGATAGCCCTAATGAATATGCATGGGGCATATTGAGTGCCTGTCATCTCCATTATATGCAAATCTCTCACATGCATATTCATTAGGGCTATCCCGAAAACCCGACTGGCTGGTGGTCCTCCAGGATAGGGTTGGGAAACACTGCTCTAATGTATTTCAATAGCATAATTAAATGAAATATCTACTTCTGAAGGTTACAGGTACAGGCAGGGATGGAGTTCAAATAGTGAAACGATATCTTCCTGACAATTTGCCACTTGACTGTGAAAAAGTAGCAGAGCCAACAGCACAATTAACTGCGCTGTAGTTCATTCAGAATCACAGGAACTTGTGAACAGACCTGTGGGTTTTCCAGTTTGGGGACATATTTTCTCTTTTATGAAATCACATACAGCATCTACACTAGAGTCCCTTACCAGTGAACTTGTGAATTAAACTGGAGCACTGTGCAGCAAGGCAGCACGTCACAGAAAATGAAACACTTCAATTCCATATATCACTTTGCTCCTAAGTCTGAGTGATGCCAGAACAATGAAATTATAGCTTCGTGTTTCAAAACGTGCTAACAGGGACATATTGTCTGAATTATTCAGAGACTTAAGAAACCTACTGTACTGCATATCTGTTCCTAAAAGTTAGGGTAAATGGCAACAGCCTTTAAACAAACAGTGAAGCAAAGGGGTATTTTATTAAATGGTGGAATGAGTCAAAATACTGAGCTCGACTGAAGTTACTGTACAGATAGGTCTACAAATGCACTGTGAGTAAATGTGAATTCAGTTGAAACATACATATATTAATCTTGATTTTTTAATAAAGTACCGTAGTTACCTTATGCTCTGCTCAATGACAGCATCCAAATAAAAAATGGCTAGCTTGATGAGCTAGCAGTAGTGGTATGGACTCTTGGCTCTACCCTTTGTATGTCCTTTCTCCTTCCCTGTGGTCATCTCCTAACCATGCCCATTTACAGCCACAGAAGGAAGAAGGATCAGTTATGAGGTGCCGCTGCAAAATTCTCAGCCCAAACAAGAAGAGAATGATGTGGAGTCAAACTTACAAGGTATTTCACACTTTTCATTTCATATCATTGAAAAAAAAAATGTTAAGAAACATGTAGAATAACTTATAAGTTTCACGACTCCACATCATTCTCTTCTTGAATGGCTTAGAACTTTTCAGTGGCCCCTCATAACTGTGGCCAAAAATTAGGGTCTATAACTGTAGGGTTTCAAAAGGTGGCTTTGTACATGACCCAGGACTGTCATTCCAACAACTAGTTAGCTGGGAGGGAATATGAAAACAAGGGGGGGTATGGAGGGTGTTTGTGTGAGAGAGAAATTACTAGGTAATTGCACATGAAGACTTGGGATACCAGATCCCCAAATGCACTTTAAGTATAAAGGATCGGACAAACATGCTCTCAGTCACTACACAGAACAGGATGCTAGTGGTTGCTTTCAGATGTTGGCTTGAAAAGCAGGTCTGAGCAACGTTAATGAAGGATCCTGAAATCCCAGCAAATATGAAAATTCAGGATTCAGACTTGAAGAGACACCACTCCTACTACCAGACACACACACTTTCTCAAACCCACTAGCAAACAAGCAAGCAGCACCATAATTCTGAATTCAAACAAATAACTTGCACCAAGTGTGAATACTGATAAAATGAGCAGAAAGTATTACTAAACCAAAAAAAATTGTATATCTCCAGATTTCAATTGCTAAAAGCACAAAAACAGAGCCAGGGTAAACACGTGAACAGTGGACTTGAGGTAGGGTGATGAGATTAGAATCTTTGCTCTCAAGCCAGCTGCAAGTCACATAAAAAAAGACAGACCTGCTGCAACCTTCAGCTCCCAGAATAAAGTCATAAGGCATCAACAGACATATACAAAGAAGGGCTACTTGTTTTCAAAACACAAGAACAAATCAGACATATCCCATTACTCTCCATAAACAGCATTGCAAGCAGTACACCACTTCCTAAGCAGCAACCCACTACAGTTGCACCTTAAGCCAAAAAGCTTATTTGAGCGGAGGCTTAGGGTTGCCATAGTGAACCGACCTTTGCTATATTGCTGAAAGGAAAGTACAACTTACCTCTTTCCTCAAGGGTACAGAAAATAAGATTTTCAACAGCAGAACAATGGTAAAATCTTCAAAAGCATTAACCTGCCTATTCCTTGGTCCTATTTTTTTTCTTGTTGTTTTTCATGGCTTTCTATCTTGTGCTTATATACCATTTTTTAATACTTTAGATATTACAATAGAAATGCTATGCTAAGGGCGATTTATATTCCATTCTATTTCTTTCAGATTCAGAGCAGATTACATAAAATTAGGTAGGTAAAGAATGTTAAGATGTTGTAGAGTTAGGGATGGAAAAGATTAATTGGAGGACCATCTTTCAAATAGATATGTCTTCATGTTCTTCCAAAATATGATGTAGGCAGGTAAGGGTCTAATTGCAACAGGCAGTTCATTCAAAAATTTTGCTCCTTGGTATTCAAAGGATAGTTGATGATATTTTTTTGAATTTCAGTTTTTTAAATTACAGGAAATAAGAAATATTTTCTGCACATTATTACTTTATTCCAAGTTGAAGGAGTAGGAATCTTGTTGCTGACTGACTCTTGACTTTGTCCTGTTAGTGATTTGTAGACTAAGCAGGAGATTTTGAATTTGATTCTGAAATGGACAGGTAGCCAGTGGAATCCTTAACAGTGGGATGGTTGTTGTTAAGTGCCATCGACTCATCTTTGAGTCCTAGCGACTTGAACATCATCAAGTTTTTATGACAGAATACAGGAGTAGATTGCCGGGCCTTTCTTCTGCACAGTATAAATTTGATATTGTCGCATCAAACGCAATCCTTCACCTCCAACACTGCTGCTGCCCAGATGGGTGGTACATTGCTAGTCTGATATCTCTGCTGAAATCTGTCCTCATTGGGAAGTCCTAGTGGTAGAGAAACTACCAACGACATAGCTTTCAATTGCTCAGTTGCACACAAGCCCCAGTGGCACGACGAGCCAATGTACCATGACTGGAGACCAGTAGGGTTACTTCAAATTTGCTTGCTTTATAAATCAGTGTTGCAGCGGTGTTTTGCAGGAGTTATAATTTTTTCAAGAGTTTTACAGGGATCCCTTCAAATAAGGAGTTGCAGGAGTCAATCAGAAGTAGTAGGATGGTTTGTACTATAATCCGGAAGCTGAAGGAATCTAAAGAGGATCAAATAGGCCTCACCTGTCTTATTTTAAAAAGATTTTCTTGGAGATTCCAGAACTTGGCTGCAATAGGAATGGCTGTGTAGCTGCTGAGCTCCTCCCTTGGGCACACAAAATGAATATTTATTATTGTCTGATTCTCTTCAGACTGACTATTTTGATCTCTGATGGCCCCAGGAAAACAACAAAGCTTGGAATCTGCATTTGCCACTCAGGGGAAAAGCAAATGATTGAAACCAACTCCTGTGAATACTTCAAAAGTTCCTTTACCAGGTAATTCTATGGAGGTACTTCAACAACTGGTTGAAGGAATGAAAAATGTGTAAATGATGTTGCAGGATAACTCTCTAAAGTTAACCTCACTTCAGGAAGAACTGACAAATTTAACTCATCGAATACAAATATCTAATTCCAGACTGGATAATTGCGAGCAGCGAATTTCAGCCTGTGAGACAAAGCTGGTCCAGTCTCAGCTGGATCATAAATCTATCATTACCGTAACAAAAAAACTGGAAGATTTGGAAAACTGGGAAAGAAGAAATAATATCAGAATTCTGGGACTTCCTGAAAATATTAAGGTGCAATATATGGTAGATTTCCTGAAGGACTTTATTCCCAAAGTGCTTTCTGTGAAGTTTTCTCCATCTCTAGAATTTGAGAGGGCACATAGAATCCCTTCCAGGAAAAATAACACTGCTACTGGCCCCAGACCAGTAATTTTCAAGTTACTGAGATTCACACAAGTGTTGGAAATTTTAAAAATAGCCAAGGAGCAAAAGAGCATAAAGTGGCAGGTTTCTAAATTGTTTTTTCCCCTGATTATGCAAAGGCCACAGCTGACAAAAGAAAACAATTTTTGGCACTTCGCCCCCAGCTGAAACAAATGGGGGTGTTGTATGGATTATTTTTCCCTGCAGTGATGAAGATCATTCACTGCAACAAAACAATATATTATAAGGATCCGTTGAAGTTACAAGAATACATTAGTCAACACGAAAATGGAATGTCCTAAGAATAAAAACAGGGATGTGTTAATGTCAGGTTAATACAAGCTGTGGTCGGTTGGAGTAGCGCGAAGCTTTCTTAAGGGATGAACGGCCTTGAAAAAACTTCCTAGTGAAACATGTTGGCAAAGATAAGATGTCACTTTATTAAGAAGCAATGCTAAAATATTTATCTATATATTTAAACAGTTTTGATTAGAAAAATGGGATCTGGTGAGGAAGCAACACTTAAAGCCTAAGACAATTAATTAAAGGAGTCTGAGGTGGTGTTTCTGAGGGTCATAATAATAAACATTCATATAAGAAATCGTTTGGGTGAGAACTGGAGGTGGAACAAAAAGAGGTTGTTCTACATTTAGGTAATTTGGGCATTCAGCAAATCAACACTGCAGACCAAGTGTTCAGTATCCCACCAATGACGACCCTTGCCTGACCTCTCTCCACAGCTAATCATAATCAGAACCTAGCCTTCTCTAATACTATCAACACTCAGCAGAAGCAGAAAGCTTCACCCCAACCATTTCAAGCTGTCTCCCAGTCTCAGGCTTGCTCTTTATAGGCTCTGCTCCCAAAGCAGGGGTGAACATTTCCCTAGCCTGTTCTATAACTAGCATGCTTAAGTCTTTCTTTTATCTGCTGCCTGCAACCTTCCTTTAAGACGAACACTTCCTGGGTTCAAGTTTTGGGAACCGGGCTCTATCTCCTAGAAAACGACAAAAGCGAAGTAAGTGAAAAAATAAAACAACCAATTTAAAAATGATTCCCTCCCCAGAGTTACATTTAGGCTCACTGTTGGGCGTATTCTTGATCTGTCTGGTTTCAGTCTCTCTTTTTTGGGACTATGGGTGTTTTTTCTTGTTGGTCGATGTGAGGTTTGTCCCGACTCCTGGGTTTAGTAAGCTCAGGCTAATAGCCACAATTGGTGCTCTGATTCCTTGTGAGCGCAAGATAATGCTAAGCAGTGGAGAAGAGACTCAAGTACTTCCTTTTCCACCAGGGGAAATAATGTCAGTGTTCTCAGCCCATCCAATAAAGTTGGGGCAGTCTCCAATAAGGGCTATAAACTTAGTCCAGTGAGTTTCCACTTTTTTCGTTCCATCCGAAAAGAACTGAATGAAAAAAGTGGAAACTCATTGGACTAAGTGCATAGCCCTCGATTGAGGGTGTCCCAACTGAAGTTAGTTGGGCTGAGAATTTTTCAGTACCCCTGATATATTGGGCTGCTTTTTCAAGGTAATGGGCGGGATTCTAAAAATGTATCTGGCAAAACTAGATGGAAATGAACAGCTCTCTCACACTCATTGCCCTCCCCCACCCTTGCTGGGTGCCGGAAAAAGTAAACAGATGCAGGGCAGGATTAATTTGTCGAGGGCCCCTAGGCACACAAGTACACTGGGGCCCCTGCCCCGCCCCACCCCACCATGCGCCCAGGCAGAAACAGGAAGCTGCATCAGAGGGAAGCTTTGGGCAAGCAGCATCGCTTGCACAATTACAGTTCCCATTGCCTTTCTTACCTGCTTTTCTTGCTTGTCTTACTATCACTATCCATCGATGGGAGGGTCGCATTGCCAATCAATGCTGGAGGGGCCCATCGCCGTTTGGAAAAAAACAATGTTGATGCCCTCCTTCATCGGGCCCCCCTGACCATTTCGGGCCCTAGGCACGTGCCTACTTGGCCTATTGGTTAATCCTGCCTGAACAGATGAATCTACTAAGGGAACTGCAGAGCATCCAGTGTCAGAAGCAGCAGCAGGAGGGAAAAGAGAGGCAAGATAACACCAAAAACCAGACAACAGAAGAAAAATAGAAAAGCCGCCCAGATGCCTGACAAATCTCTCATAAAGGGGACATGTCCGGGGAAATCTGGTGACCAATGTGTCTATTCAGTTTAAGGAAATTGTCCTTAGCCCAGTTGTCTATGGTGTTGACGTTCTCTGATAGAATATGGAGTGTGTTACTGATTGAGTTCGATGCGGGGTATAGCAGAAATATGTCATCTATAAATGTGTAAATCTTTTGGTTAACACCTCCATACTTGATCTTCTTGGCAGGTGATCAAATGATCACATTACATTCACTGCTTTTGTGTGCTGGCAAGCTGCCTGCATGCTATGTTATACTCACATACTGCCTTTTCTTAAATGGAAGTTTGACACAAAGCTGTAAACTACCAAAATACCATGATCAAAAGGTTTCTGAATTAAACATAACATTAAATTACAAAGCTTTTTATATTCCGCCATAGCCCTTATGAGTTCCAGGTGGATTACAATAAAGCAGATGTCCGGAAACAAACCTGGTTAAATAGGCAATATTACAAAATCATAAAAACAATCAATTCAAAAATTTATTGAATAAAATTGTTTTTAAAAGCTTTCTAAAAACTGAATTATTAGTTTCTGATCCCACAGTGAGGGAAAGTTTAAACCACAGCAGAACCAAATACAGAATGGTGGAAAATAGCTTTTGGCTTTCCAAAATTTAAGTTCTCACATCTCCTGATGAATATGTGGAGTTCCCCTCCTTTGTAAGAGTCAACAGTAAAGTGTTTACATGTGAACACTGTAAGTAATTTACTAGGCTAATAAGGAGTCACTTGTACAGGGCATGCCTAGAGGGCTTCTGGTCCATGAGGAACCAGTGCATAGGAAACAGAATGTTTGTGTAATGGTTTTATATGTAGGACTCTGGACTACGTTCCCTAGATCTAAGTTCTACCTAGATCTAAGTTCTACACTGCACAGCCCAGTCATAACAAGTAATGATCCAGGCTGTGTATTATAAAAATAGAAGCTTTTATTTACAGACCAGTAACAAAAACATGAATGAATCAGAATTATATGAAAGTCAAACAGCATGGAAGAAAGAAAAGCACTTATTCTCATCTAACAAGTAGAGGAACACACACATATTCTCACTAAAGTCTGAAGACAGGCTGCAAATACTGCCCCATAGTAATAACTCGGCAGCAAGGTCTCCTAGAGAGGTGTGCGGACAGTGGGAAGCAGGTGATCCAGAGCGGAAAGCGTAGCTGGGTTTTTAAAAAAATTATTATTATTTATTTTTTCAACAAATTATACCAAGCATTATCTTGTATAGAAAGATATATTAAGACAATTATAATTTGAAATTAATAGCAATATAGCATATACAAGAAATTAAACAATTCTTAATCTATCTCAAGTCCTCAAACAGAAGAGTATGAAATCCAAGATTAACTTGAGTGACTAACAAAAGAAAAAAGGGAACTTTAACTTAAGAGACATTTATTCTTTTAAGGCTGTCAAACTTTCTTCTCTCCCAAGAAGTTTGAAAGACACAAAACTGGATAAATGAGAAAGGTTTGGACAATTTCCTGGAGGAAGTCCATAGTCTGTTATTGAGAAAGACTTGCCCTGGATTGGTAGCATGGAATATTGCTACCCCTTAGGTTTTGGCCAGGTACTAGTGACCTGGATTGGCCACCATGAGAACAGGCTACTGGGCTTGATGGACCTTTGGTCTGACCCAGTAAAGCCATTCTTATGTTCTGATGAACACTGCAGATGTCCTCCAAGTCTGATTTCACAGCAGCTAGCCAGCCTGATGTGTAGTCTTGCTTATAGTAACATAGTAAATGAATAGTAGTGAATGGTCCATCCAGTCTGCCCATTAGCTATCCTAATTAAAAATATATGATTAAATTAACAGAGTAGTGCTGCCCAATTTACTTTCTAAAAAAATCAGACTCACTGAATTAGTGAGTCCTTCAGTCTCCTGACATGTCGGGTCTCCAAAAACAGCAGCAGCGAAGGTAGAGGCCAGCAGACAGACAGGCAGAGAGCAGGCTTCTCCTGGTCTGCCCCGCCAGGGCCTTCCCTCTGCTGCATCACTTATGACATCACTGATGACATGGCAGAGAGAAGACCTGGTGGGCCGGCCATGATCAGGCTGCCTCTGCCGCCACCACCGTTGCTGCTGCTTTAGGAGACCCAAAAGTTGAGGTCTCATGGTGGGGTGGGGGTGTCAATTGGGGATTGCTGCACAGGGTGATAGGAAGGATAGAAGGCTGCTGCACAGGGGAATAGAAAACTAATGCACCGAGGGATGGGAGGGATAGAAAGCTGATGCATAGGATAGGAAGGAGGGATGGAAATCTGTTGCACATGGGGGGAGAGAGGAGAAAGGAAGAATTGTTTGACATGGGGTGGAGGAGATGAAGGGAGAGATGCAACAAGAAGATGAAGGGAGAGATGAAACAAGGAGGTAGAGAAGAGAAAGAGAAATCATGCATGTGGTGGAGGGGAGGGAGACATGCATGGAGAAGAGAGAAAAAGAAAGATTGTACATGATGATTGAGGGGAAAAAGGGAGGCATGCTGCATGGAGGAAATAGAGAGGTTTAACCCAGCACAAAAGGCAGGCAGAGATAGAGAGATGGTAGACAGTGGAAAAGAAACAGACATCTTGGATATGGCAGTGAAAGGGAAGGTACAGAGATGAAAAATGAATGGTGAGCACAGAGAAAGAAGAAAAAGTCAAATGGCCAGGAGACCCTGGTGCAGCAATTTTGGAGGGAGTCTGAGCCTAAAGGATAGATAGGGGGCTGGGGGCCTAAGGCCTAGGCACCCGAAACTATGCACTTGCATTAAACCTTATAAAATAATACTAGAAAACTATACACAAAAGAATGACACTGCTGACATTAGTCAATAATGAGTAACTATTCAGCACAACATTCAGAGACAGAGAAGGCATGCAGAGATCAAGAAAATATAGCAAGGCAGATATTGAAAATTCTCAGTTGCACTGGGCACCAACAGTCTGGTTTAAAAAACAAACAAACAAACTTTGAGGTGATAAACAATTTTGTTTTGCTGAACTCATGGGGGTCACAGGTACAAAAAAGATTGGGAAGCACTATATTATGCCCTAGAACGGGGGTGGGCAACTCTGGTCTTCGAGGGCCGGAATTCAGTCGGGTTTGCAGGATTTCCCCAATGAATATGCATGAGATCTAATTGCATGTATTGCTTTCAATGCATACTCATTGGGGAAATCCTGCAAACCCGACTGGATTCCGGCCCTCGAAGACCGGAGTTGCCCATCCCTGCCCTAGAATGAAGCTCTTTTTAAGAGCAACAAAAGTAATCAAATCTGAAAGACTGATATCATCATACCTAACCTATGAGTGTGGCTTATCTTCATGGTATATGCAAAAAAAAAAAAAAAAAAAAAGCTCACAAACACCATCCTGCAAAGATATTTCAAATTCACATGGTTTAACAGTACTCTCCAGACTAGATAGACTATATGGAGAGTCCATAGCTGAACTTCAGGATCAAGCTGTCTGCACCCCAGGTTGGATGTGGGATGATGCAAGGGCAGTGCAGACAGCCTCTGACGAACGCAGTTGTGGTCATTGTTAAGAGTGACATCTGCTGGCCAGACTTACAGCCCATATTACAGGGTTTCAAATGGCTTTCTGGCCTCCAGACCACTGTGGCAATCGCCAGACAAGAAACAGTGGGAGGGAGTCTTAAAATAGGGAAAAATACTTGTATAGTGGCTGTGAATGAAATCTCATGGTGTCAGAATTTGAAAAAATTTCTTCTCTCAGTTAGAACAAGTATCAGGTCCCCTACTAAAACTGCTCCCCGCTCCTCCCCCCAAAAACAATATTTTGCTTGGACTCCTGCAAAACTTCTTCAACCACCCCCAGCCAAAAATAAAGTGGCACCATAGATTTGATCAATCACAGTTTCTAAAAAGAAAACCACAAATATTAAAGGGTCATTTACTACTGATTAGCACATACTGTCTGCCACTGAGCCTTTTTTGTATCTATGCATTTGTAGAAGATAGCACACATTAAAACACCATTGAGTATGCTTTTCATTACTAAGGGCTAAATTCACTAAGGGATCTGATCCGATCCGTGTCCGGGGGGGGGGCTGATTTATGCCTCATGCCCCCAACTGACTGCAGAGATCGCTGTAGATGGTCTGTGTATGCGCTGGCCCTCTGTGCCTGGCAGAGCTTTTTACTTTTTTTTTTTTTAAACTATTTTTCACGAGCCCGTGGTTTTAACCTGCTTTAAACCCACAGGTTAAAACCACGGGCTTGCACTGCGGGGAAGAGAGCAGATGCAGCAGAGAGAAGGAGATTGGGCCGAGAGCAGAGAAGGCAGGGCAGTCAGAAAGGACCTGAGTGCCTGGTCCTCAGCAGTCGCTTATTTTTGGATCGGTCAGCCCAGTCGGTGTCCCTCATTTTTTTTTTTAGTGAATCGCTTCCTGCCCACATTTGAATGCCGTTCCCCCTCATTTGCATGCACGGATCGGAGGACAGAGGTTAGTGAATCGGGTCGGAGGGAAAACGGGTCGTAAAGGGGTCGCTAAGTGGTCGGAACTTGATCAGTGGGCTTAGTGAATCTAGCTCATAATTACCTCCCCCCCTCCCCCACGGTATGTGTGTAAACTAGATAAAGCTAGACTGCACAAGTTTATTATGGTCCTCTTACTATGGTGAACTCGAGTATTGGATCACCTTTATAAACGGTGTCAGGTCAAAAGCGCGCCAGGACAAAGGCGCGCCCAGACAATTGAGCGCAGTGCGCGCTGCCGCGCCGCTCTAAATTACTGTTTTTAGCGCTCCGACGGGGGGGTGGTGTGGGGGGGAACCCCCCCACTTTACTTAATAGACATCGCGCCGCATTGTGGGGGCGTTGTGGGGGGTGTGGGGGGTTGTAATCCCCCACATTTTATTGAAAACTTCACTTTTTCCCTGTTTTTAGGGAAAAAGTTCAGTTTACAGTAAAATGTGGAAGGTTACAACCCCCCAAACCCCCCATAACGCTGGCGCGATGTCTATTAAGTAAACTGGGGGGGTTCCCCAACAAAACCCCCCGTCGGAGCCCCTAAAAACTGTAATTTAGAGCGGCGTGGCGGCGCGCGCTGTGCTCAATTGTCGGCGCGTGCTTTTTTCTTTCGCGCCGTTGTCTATGAACCTTATAAACACAGTATTAACAAAATGCTTCCATCTTCTCCAGCTGTCTAACACACATCTGCTTACTACTTCAAATTCAATTTAAACTACGTATATACGTAGTACTGTATTTTAAAAGGTGACTCAAAGTGTTCAAGTGAATAACACATATTGCTGACTGCAGCAATTTGAGCAAAATTGTTCACGTGTGTGGTTTTTAAAAAATTGTTTTAAACGTTGTTTAACTCTATTCGTGTTAACTCTTTTCTACACAACAGTCATACTGGCCACAAAAGCCATTACCAGGAGTTGTGAATCTCCACTGACGGGGGAAAAAGTGACAGGGAGCCAATGTAACCTGTACACATGCGCGTGTCAGTTTCAACAATCCTCCTTCTCCCTGTTGTCAACAAAAAAAGCCACCACGACTGCCCAGCCCATCTGGCGTCTGGCCATTTTGTTTGTTCTCATTTGTGTCTAATGCCTTTGTCAACAGTACCACAAAGTCTAGAAGCAAACAATCTACTGCAAATACAGTGGTTGGAGTGGGACAGGGTACACAGCAAGTCGTGAATCGTTCACATTCATTCCAACCCAGCTGCTTGGTGTCTGTCCAGGCTGATCAGGTGGAATACTATGTCAACATGGAAGTGATGGGGGGGGGGAGGGGGTAGTGAGGAAAAAAAAAAAAAGAGAGAAAGAAAGTTGAAAACCAATAACGAGACAGGTCAATACTGTTGCACCCTACCCATCATTCTGCTCCTTTGCTTCACTGCTTCTGCAAACATTTGCAGTAATTCAGTCACATGGGCAGACGCTTGTTTGATCATTTGCGGTGTGAATTATTCAGTAGCTTTGCACACAAACTGCAGAGTGGCTGTCTTCATTATGTTGGATGTCTTTCATATATCTAATTGCCCAACAAAGAGGATGAGCATTATAATGCGTGGGGTGGGGGGTGGGGGTTGACAGCATAGTCTGATGATCTCTGTTCCACCAACAGCTCCAAATTTAAATGATTTCAGGTTGAGCGTATTATCTGGGAAATTTGGCTTCAGCAGCAAACCTTTTAACTATATCGTAGCCGTTTTACAGCTTTACTTCCCTAGGATCTGAAATCAAGAAAAAAAACCCCCAAAACATTCAGCCTTCCGCTCAAAATGATCTCACAAAACCCAAGGGAAAACCTGAACATCCCAATAAGAAAACACTGGCACTGGCAGACTGGCATTTCTGTATTTTTTTCCCCCCTATAAAAACATCCACGCCTTGTAAAGCTGTTTAATGCCCTGTAATCACAGAGATGCACCAATACCATGCTACCTACTACAATACCTTAAAACGCAATTTGAACTGTCATAACACACAGACATAGCGATGAACTTGAATAGTGCAGATCCAGTGATATTTCAATAAATGGCCATTTCAACCAACTCAGCCAGTTTAAACATTCACCTCAAGGGCAACTACCGAGTATGATTTATTTATTTAATTAGTTTTCTGTCCTGTTCTCCCCAACGAGCTCAGAACAGGTTACAGGTTAATGGGTTACAATTTGCCTTAGTTAAACATAGAAACATAGAAGATGACGTCGTGTACCTGGACTTCAGTAAAGCTTTTGACAATGTCCCACACCGCAGGCTGCTAAGCAAGATGGAATCGATGGGGTTAGGAGAGACACTAACTGCATGGGTCAATGATTGGCTGAGTGGCAGACTTCAGAGGGTGGTGGTTAATGGTACCCTCTCTAAAACATCGGAGGTGACCAGTGGAGTGCCGCAGGGCTCGGTCCTGGGTCCACTCTTTTTCAACATATTCATAGGGGATCTGACTCAAGGGCTTCAAGGTAAAATAACACTATTCGCCGATGACGCCAAACTATGTAATATAGTAAGTGAATGCAATTTACAGAATTATATGGCGCAGGACCTGCTTACATTGGAAAGTTGGTCCTCAACCTAGCAGCTAGGCTTCAATGCTAAGAAATGTAAGGTCATGCACCTCGGAAGCGGAAATCCATGTAGGACGTACTTCTTGAACGGAGAAACTTTAACTAGGACTTCAGCAGAACGAGATTTAGGAGTAATCATCAGTGCAGACATGAAAACTGCCAATCAAGTGGAGAAGGCTTCATCTAAGGCAAGGCAGATATTGGGTTGTATCAATAGAAGTTTCGTCAGCCGAAAGCCTGAAGTCATAATGCCATTGTACAGGGCCATGGTGAGACCTCATCTGGAGTACTGTGTGCAATTCTGGAGGCCACATTACAGTAAAGATGTGCGCAGAATTGAATCGGTTCAGCGGACGGCCACCAGGATGATCTCGGGGCTCAAGGGTCTCTCGTACGAAGAGAGACTGAACAAATTGCAGCTCTACACTCTCGAGGAACGTAGGGAGAGGGGAGATATGATCAAAACATTTAAGTACCTCACGGGACGTGTCGAAGTGGAAGATGATATTTTCTTTCTCAAGGGACCCTCGGCCACAAGAGGGCACCCGCTCAAACTCAGGGGTGGAAAATTTCATGGCGACACCAGAAAGTATTTCTTCACAGAGAGAGTGGTTGATCATTGGAACAAGCTTCCAATGCAGGTGATCGAGGCAGACAGCGTGCCAGACTTTAAGAATAAATGGGATACCATGTGGGATCCCTACGAGGGTCAAGATAAGGAAATAGGGTCATTAGGGCATAGACAGGGGGTGGGTAAGCAGAGCGGGCAGACTTGATGGGCTGTAGCCCTTTTTCTGCCGTCATCTTCTATGTTTCTATGTAGTTACAGTACAAGTTTTTTTCAATACAAGTTTTTATCCTAACTTGCCACATACTAGGGATCTAATATCAATATACATAATACAGTGATACCTTGGAATCCAAACTTAATCCGTTCCAGAACTCAGTTCGAGTTCCAAGACAATTTTTTCCATTGAAAATAATAGAAACTGGATTAATCCGTTCCTGGGTCCCACAAACTCAAATTTTAACAGGAAATACACTGGATTTTAAGGTAAAATATTAAGCAGCATTCAGATTCTGGGGCACAAACACACACATACAATGTGCAGGGCGTTCGGATTCCGAGACAAAATTTACTACAAAAAAAGTTTAGATTCCAAAACGTTCGAGTTCTGGGGCGTTCGGATTCCGAGGTACCACTGTATATAGTTTACAGATTATAATTTGCCATTGTTACAGTGCAAGATTTTTCAATACAAGTTTTTATCCTAACATGACACATACCAAGGATCTAGTACTAATATACTGTACTTTTCTTTGTAATCCATCGGCTGTGGGCAGGGGAGTTAGGTAAAGAGGTATGTTTTTATTGCTTTCCTAAAGTTTAGAAATCCTTCTGAACTTTAGGATCTGCAGATATTGTTGTGGTTTGGTTTTTTTTTTTTTACAGAAGAATTATATAGATCTTCTTCAGCTATAAACACACCAAATAAAGATAAGCAAGTCAATGGTGATGATAGTTCATGTGTACATGCAACAGTTCGAGCCTGCCTGGCTGGTTGTAAACAGCTACACTTCAAAGCACTTCATATAAGACTAGAGGAACAAGTGTTACAAGACAAGCTGGCTTGCTCTCCACTCAGCAAGCCGCCAAAATATCACTCCAGAATGTCATTAAAAGTACAAATTAGTATTTCACCATAGTAGATGATATTTAATAGCTTATGTTTCCCCTACAGTCATCTTGGATATACCAAGAGACTAGGAAGGTTAGGGCAAATCATTCTGAGACAAGCAACTACAGTAAATGTCAGCAGTGACTAGTTGATGGGGGGACGGGGGGTTGAGGCATTTATGTGTAGGTTTGGGCTGGGGTGGGAGCGGGAGAGAGCTTGGATGCACTTGATCTGGAATACAATACTGCCTAATTTGAAAAGAAATGCCAGTTTAGTCAAATGTCTTAAATCAATCCTACTATATACATAACTTTTCCTTATTTGCTATTTTCATTCAAAGTTTTACTCAGACTAGACCAGTGGTCTCAAACTCAAACCCTTTGCAGGGCCACATTTTGGATTTGAAGGTACTTGGAGGGCCTCAGAAAAAATAGTTAATGTCTTATTAAAGAAATGACAATTTTGCATGAGGTAAAACTCTTTATATTTTATAAACCTTTCCTTTTGGCTAAGTCTTAATAATAATATTGTAATTTATAGCTAAAGAGACATATGATCAAGAAATTGTTTTATTTTACTTTTGTGATTATAATAAACATACTGAAGGGCTCAAAATAGCACCTGGTGGGCCACGAGTTTGAGACCACTGTACTAGAGCATTTTAGATATAGTCAAATGCAAAAAAAAAAAAAAAAAAAAGAACCACAAATAATGTCCAGAAAATATAAGCAATCCTATCTAATCTCTTCAATTTTTTTTTGTCTTAAGAAAGATCCAGAAATACAAATTAATAATTCCCACATTTACAAAATCTAATACTCAGATTTTGGCCAACTGAACACAGTGCACCCATTTCTACCTTCATCTGATTTTTTTTTTATTATTATTCTTACTTCCCTACGCAGTAGAAAGTAAGCTAATAACATCCCACAGTGAGCGCTGTCAGGTTAAATCCCTCAAACATTGCCTGGATAAATCTCACTTCACTTTCCCATTTTCCCAACCACTTAGGGCAGGCCCCCGGGGGAACCCTCCTGCCTTATCCTTCCTCACACAAAGTCATGGGCGCGAGCCAGATCGGCCCAATCAGCGCCAGGAAAAGAAGCAGCTAAAAAAGATTAATTCACAGATGTTCATCCATTTCACATACACTTGCACCCCCACGGTCCCGTTGCTAGGGCAACAGGAGACCACCAGCGTGTGTTTTATTGGCTTTATGAAGTGCATGTCAGGGACTACAGTCCGAGAAATGCAGGCTGATAATAGGAAGAGCTTTGGGAGCACTGCATTGAGCTCACCCACGTTTAACGCTGCTATTTCAGACATTGCTATTCATATCCATGTTCTCCACTCTCCCACTTCCTATCCCTTTCTTCTCCTGCCCTTCCCTCCCTCCCCAAAAAAACATCAAAAGTGTCAAGAAAGGCAGAAACCTTCAAAAACTACAGAACCAAGCATAGGTCACAAGAAAGCAACATACTCCAGGCTGATTCCAAACAAGAGCCTTTATAATGCCCCAGCAAACCATGAGTAGGGGGAAAAAAGAATAAGAATAATCATCCCTCTCTCTTAATAAAAAGAAATCTAGATTGTGAAACACATGGCATGTCAAGAAGCAGTGTCAATTATCCACGTTCTACAGAACAACGGCCTCCCTCAGCCTCCACCTTCTCGCAGCCATAAGGCTGCTTTTATCTCAGATGAACTCGGAAGTGTGGCACTTAAATTTTGTCATTTCTGTTACCTCTCTTTGAACAGATAAGGCCAACAACCCTGCAGACTAGCCTTTGATTTGTGGATGAGCAAAGGGAAGGACAGAAAAAGGAGAGATGTAAAACAAATATCACAAATTCTCAGAAACGAAAACTGCATGTGTGTGTTGGGGGGGGGGGATAGAGAGTGGGGGGCAAGCAAAATAGATCAATAGAAGCAACAGAGCTTATATTCAGATTCAAAGGAGAAAGAACATGCCTGAGGACGACCATTTCCTGGGAAAAGCTAGAAGCCTAATGAGAATTTACTCTGTCTCCTTTATTCCTGCGACTGACCCTTTTGTGGAAGGGGCTTCCTGGCGGAAAGAAACCTTGGGCCCCTTAATAGGATTTCCATATTATTGCTAGCACCTGCCTAGAAGTTATTTGTTTATATTGAAGGAAGTAAGATTCTCAAATCAGACATCTGCTTCTAGTTCAGTCCTATCTTAGCAAACCATCTAGAAAGCAGCTTTGTTACCATGGTGATTTTTTTCTTTATTTTATTTCCCTAGTTGGCTGCAACACATTAGCATTTCCAATTTTATTTTGTTGTTCCAAAGGCCAAATGTCACTCAAGAAAATGTAGAACTTCCCCCTCCCCCCAATTTGCCATATAAATAGCTCTCTCAAGGTTTTCTAGAATAATTAAAAGTCTTGAAACAGGGGCTGGGATTTTGTTGCTAATGATTTCTCTCGTTTAACATGAATGCTGTCACTACGTTAGCTTAAGGACCTGTGGGTGTCAAACTCCAATTCTCCAGGGGCACAAGCAGTGCTGCATATTTAACTAAACATACTCATGGTGTTGATTTGCAGATGGTAGTGCCAGATAAATGCTTAATTTACATACATTTTGTCTCTTGGGAAAACTGGGCCAATCTGAGTTCCTAAAAAACAGGACTTGTGTAGATAAGGAAATTCCTCCCCCCCCCCCCCCCCAACACACACACACACACTTAATTTGACAAGTATCCTGGACTGGGATTAACTGGACATAAAGTATCTGTATATGGAACAATAATTTAAGTTCTCCAATTGTAAATATAAGCAACAATACGCAGTTGCATAACCACTCACAGCCTCTCACAAACAACACACAAATAATTCCTCAATGCTGTGTTGTGTTATTAACCATAAACAGGAGGTGTCACCGTTATCAGACAACTCAAGAACTTTTTTGTTCACAGATCATAGTATAGTAAAACCTTTGGGTATTAATAAGCATCTTCATCAAAGCATAATTAATAAGCCTCAGCTCTTTGGCCTAAGGGAAATTCGGTGATACGTAACCAAGTACAATTATGACATGCAGATATTAATGGGAATTCCCAATATAAACTCAGAAAATAATGGAAGGCTGCCAGATCTGTTTAGAAGGACTTATTTATAAACTTTGATTTTAGAAAAAGGCAGCTCAGTAGCTAAATAAAATGAGTAACAAATATTTCAATAATAATAATCCTCTTCACAATTATCCAGGCCTGTTAGACTTGCTAAGTCAGTGTGTTTCCCAAACTGTGGGCTAGAACCCCAAATAGGGTCACATGATCAGTGGATGTGGTCACACACTGGGTCATTCCCCCTCTCTCTAGACCCTTTTTTATGTTTTGATAACTTCTTTATTAATGATCCAAAACAACTACTACCTATCATTTCTATAGTGCTACTAGATGTACCCAGTACTGTACAGTAAACATTCAAGAGACAGTCCCTGCCCCTGCTCAGTAGAGCTAACAATCTAATTAAAATAGACTAATAGGACAAGTGTGTGTAGGGGGGGGGGTGGGGGGGTTAGGGAGTATCTCAGAGAGGGACTGATAAAACAGTCATGGGTACTTGACAAGCACGTGAGAGTTAGGAGTTAAAAGCAATCTCAAAAAAGTGGGTTTTCAGCCTAGATTTGAAAACTACCAATAACAAAGCAAATTGCATAGAGCAGTATAACTTGTATCAGTAAGATCATTAATAGCCAAAGGCAACTAGCACTCATAATTCATTTCTTAACAGTGGGCAACTTTTTCCTAACACCCCATGGCCTTACCATCTTTTCCCTCTACCCCCACACCCCTCACCAATCCTCAGATGTCATCTGAATTTTTAAGGCATGTGCCCAGAATTCAAGCTTATGAACCTTTGCTAAAGAATGAGGTACTGTATATATTCAAATATAAGTTGATCAGAGTATAAGACGAGGTACCCCTTTTCTCCCCAAATAGGAGGAAAAAAGTTTGACTCAAATATAAAACGGCAGGGGGCGGAGTGTGTGTGTGGGGTTAATATTAATGTGCCCTGCCTGGACCTATACCCTGCCCACCCTCCTTCCCTCACTCCCGCCTCTGTCAGGCTCTGCACCCAGCCCCCTCCCTGCCCTGTACCCTGACACCCCCCCTCCTGATGTCCTGTAGGCCTCCACCGGGCCTGTCATATGATCTGGTAGGCTGGAACAGGAGGGATCCCTCTTATTTCCTGTCCTGGCTGACTCTGTCAATTTTTTTTACCTCCCTCCCGCCTCCCCCATGTACCTTTTTGAATCCCTGGTGGTCCAGCAGTATACCAGGCAGGAGCGAGCTTTCTGAGCTCCTGCCCCGCACCGAGCCCCTACACTTCTCCCTCCGTATTCGCTGTAATAGGGGATTAACAGAACCGCAAATACAGAAAAAATGCAAATAACTTTTTCATATGTTATTCATGGTTTTCAATTAAAAACCATCGTGCATATGGTGAAACCGCAAATAACATGGTGGGAGGCCTGGCCTGTTCATGAAGGAGAGGCAAAACACGGTGAAGAAAGTGCTGGAAATCAGCGATTTTCCTCCATAAATGCTTGGAATCAGCGATTTCTCTATGCAAGCTGATGCAAGCTAAAAACCGTGAATAATCGAAACCGCGATTGCTGAAACTGCAAATATGGAGGGAGAAGTGTACTTGAATGGCTGCCTTGAGTTCTCGTGGCCCAGTGCACTGGGCATAAGTGAGCTTTAACGCTCCTGCCTGGCGCTGAGCCGCTCACTGAATGGCTCCTGAGTTCTTGTGGGACTTGTGAAAAGTCACGGCAGCAATTCAGTGAGCGGCTCAATGCCGGGCAGGAGCACAAAAGCTCGCTCCTGCCTGGTAAACTATACTGCAATAACTCAAGGCAGCCATTCAAGGGTGGGTTCAGCGCGGGGCAGGAGAGCGGAAAGCTCGCTCCTGCCCGGTATACTGCTGGACCATCAGGGATTCAAAAAGATACACGGGGGGTGGAGGCAGGAGGGAGGTAAAACAAATTTGCAGAATTGTCCGGGATGGGAGATGGAATGATCCCTCCTGTCTCAGCCCACCACGCCATATGGCAGGCCCAATAGAGGCCTGCAACAAGTCCAGGAGGGGGGTGAGTGGGCAATGACCTGAATATAAGACGAGACCCTCATTTTTGGGCCCCAAAATCTCATATTATATTCGAGTATACTGTATTTGGTACCGCTACTTCCATACGAACAATGGTTGGTTCGATGATTTGCAAACCCACTCAGCCATCTCACATTCAACTAGATAACACTAGATGGAGCATCTATGGCAGGGATCTCAAAGTCCCTCCTTGAGGGCCGCAATCCAGTCGGGTTTTAAGGATTTCCCCAATGAATATGCATTGAAAGCAGTGCATTCACATAGATCTCATGCATATTCGTTGGGGAAATCCTGAAAACCTGACTGGATTATGGCCCTCAAGGAAGGACTTTGAGACCCCTGATCTATGGCTACCCTGGATTTATCTTACCACGAACACGTTTCCTCAATCGTTAAAAACTGTTTCTTCAAACTACGTCAGATAAGAGCTATTGCCAAATTTCTTTATCCTTCTTCTCTAAAAATCCTAATACACTCATTCATTATTGCAAAACTTGACTATTGTAACGCCTTATTTTTAAACATTACTCAAAAAGAAAAAAGGAGACTCTAAATTGTCCAAAACACGGCTATTAAACTTATTTACAACGCCAAAAAATTTGACCACGTATCCCCATTGCTGATAGATGCGCATTGGTTGCCAATTAACCATAGGATTATGTATAAACTGATGTTTTTAATTTTCAAAACCCTAACATCTAGTGAACCACAATTCATATTTAAATCGCTGATCCCATACAAACCCCAACGATCTTTACGTTCATCCGAATTAAATTTACTATCTGTCCCTTCTTTAAAAGTCATCGGAACAAGAAGAGCGGATATGTTCACAGTCGCAGGTCCACAATGGTGGAATTCCCTTCCCCAATACATTAGATCAGAACAAGATATCTCTGTTTTTAAAAATTCCCTAAAAACTTATTTGTTCAAGGATGCATATGATCTCTAAAGATCCTAATCTTACCTATTTTGTTTTAATTAATATCCTCATAGTGTGCCTTGAAATTATTTACCCTACCTTTTGTTTTTCCCTTTTTTCCTATGCCCTTATTGTAACTTTACCTCCTTTCCTCTTTTTCTCATGTTTGTTACTGCTTGAATTTTATTATATTATGTTTAAAGTTGTTTTATTATATTATGTACATCGCCTAGAAAATTTGAAATAGGCGATTCATCAAGAACTAAATAAACTTGAAACTTGATTGAAGTGTACATCTCCTGACCAGTAATGTCACAAGAAATGGAAATCTACGAAGAGCAACAAGTCTGATGCAACAAGATTCTGTTTCCCACTTGTAGCAGCCTGTAGAACTAGCATAGTAAAGGGGTCAGACTGCTCCGGGCGCCATCTTCATAGGGGCGCAGCATCAGCTCTTCTTCTGATGTTACTTCCTGGACCTGAGTCTAGGAAGTGACATCAGAGGGGGAGCCCACACAGGTTGGGGGTTGCTGCTTGCACCTAGAATGTTACAGAGGTATGGCGGAAGGGAAGCGGCAGTGGGAGCAGAGAAAATTGGTGGGAAGGGCACCAACACCCCGAGTGCCTCTCATCCTTGCTACGCCACTGCGCCACTGAAGTACATTTTTAATGACAGCTTTTGCTTCAGACCACGGAAGTGGTAAGGGCGGGCATTTCAAAGAAGAATGGAGAAAGGTCTTAGTGTTAATTTTACATTTGTTGCAAGTAGCATCATCCCCAAAGCCCCATATTCATCCCTTTCTGTTCAGCTATGAATACTTGTAGTATTTTATGCTATAACAAGACATGTTGTATAACCATTGGCAATTCTTCAAATGCACACTTATTAGAATGGAAACACATGCACTGTACTGCGTCTGTGGGCACACAAGCCCTGCACCAACTCCTGCCACTGTTGCCATCATTGTTATTACTGCATTCCTGCATGGTAAGGTAAGGAGGAAGAAGCGAGTTGGGGGCGTGTGAGTAGACCCCTGCTATTTTGTTCTTTTATCATCTGGGGGTCACATCAATTTTGTTAAAATAGGGTCATTGTGTTATGTATTAAGTGTTTTCTCCTTCGGCCTCTTGGAATCCATCCACCTAGGCCAGAAGACAAAGGCATCCATGCTCAGTGAAATGTGTCAGTACAGACAGATTAAGGGGGGGGGGGGGCCTTCCTTTCTGGATGTTTGAACAAAAAAGTGAGAAAGCAAGAAAGAAGCTTTACATTATACAGCCGTTCATTCGCGGTCCCGGTCATTCACGGTATTTTCCGACCGCGAACCGCCGACCAGGAGAGGACAGCTGGAGAGGCAGGAGAGAGCAGCCGGAGCGCCGGAGAGTGAAGGAAATCACTCCCTGTATGCTCCAACCACCTCTTCCTGCACTAATGTTGGGCCTTACCAATCAGGAGCTGCTTTGACACGCAGCTCCTGATTGGTAAGGCCCAACTTTAGAGGAGGAAGAGGTGGTCGGAGCATACAGCAAGTGATTTCCTTCACTCACCGGCGCTCCGGCTGCTCTCTCCTGCCTCTCCCGCTGCCCTCTCCAGTTTCCACCACGAAAAACCGTATTTGCGGTTTTTCACGATTCGCGGGGGTTCCTAGAACGGAACCCCCGTGAATATCGGGGGAGTACTGTACTACATAGTTATTTTTAGATATTGAGAATTAATTTGGAGAGGAGGCAGAATACTATTCAGATATTTTCTTAATCAGTTTATCTTCTTAAAAAATCATCTATATTTCTTCTTTGGTAATCCAGTGTCCAACCCCTATCCTTATCCCTCCCCCTCCCTCAAAAACAAAAAAAAAGTCACCAATCGGTGGTCCCTCCTCAACATACAAAAACATTACATTTTAAGATCTGTTGCTATAACTGTTTTCTTAGTGTCTCAGGTGGATGTGATCATGGGTCAAAGTTCTGACAAAAAAGTTTTCTTCAAGTGAAGACAACAAAGAGCAATACATTCAGTACTTAGTTTCCAGAGCTTTTGTAGTTATAGCAGAAGCTGTTTTATTGCCCTATGTAGCCCTGGGTGAATATTACGCCGACAAACTGAACACATTTTTTTATGTCTGTGTTTATCGAAGAGGATATATATAACATACCGGAAGCAGACAGGCTATACACAGGAAATGAAGATGGGAAACTGACAGGGTTGACACTCAGTCTAGATAAGGTATGCAGGCAGATTGATAGGCTTAAAAATGATAAATCCCCAGGACCAGATGGCATCCATCCAAGGGTAATCAAGGAACTGAAAGGGGCTAATAGCCAATTTGTCAATCAAATTAGGAAGGATTCTGGAAGACTGGAAAGTGGCGAATGCTATGCCGATTTTCAAAAAAGGTTTGAGGGGACATCCGGGAAACTACAGGCCAGTGAGTCTGACCTCAGTACCGGGAAAGCTGGTAGATGCACTGATAAAGGACCGCATCATTGATCACCTTGACGGACACAATCTGATGAGGACCAGCCAGCACGGCTTCAGCAAAGGAATATCTTGCTTGATGAACTTGCTGCACTTCTTCAAGGGAGTAAACAGGCAGATAGACAAGGGTGACCTGGTCGACATTGTATATCTGGATTTTCAAAAGATGTTCGACAAGGTTCCTCATAAACGACTACTATGAAAAATTGCAAGTCATGGAATTGAGGGTGAAATACTCACGTGGATTAAAAACTGGCTGGCAGATAGGAAACAGAGAGTGGGTGTAAATGGGCAATACCTGGACTGGAAAAGCGTCACAAGTGGAGTACCGGAGGGTTCAGTGCTTGGACCCGTGCTCTTCAACATATTTATAAACGACCTGGAAATTGGTACGATGAGTGAAGTGATTAAATTTGCAGATGATACAAAGTTATTCATAGTAGTGAAGACGCAGGAGGATTGCAAAGACTTGCAACGTGACATAAACACGCTCGAGAAATGGGCCACGACATGGCAAATGAGGTTTAACGTGGATAAGTGTAAGGTGATGCATTTAGGTAACAAAAATCTTATACACGAATAAAGGATGTCCGGTGCAGTACTTGGAAAGACCCCCCAGGAAAGAGATTTGGGAGTACTGGTCGACAAGTCAATGAAGCTGTCTGCGAAATGTGCGGCGGCAGTGAAAAGGGCAAACAGAATGCTAGGAATGATAAAGAAGGGGATCACAAACAGATCGGAGAAGGTTATGTCGCTTTACCGGACCATGGTACACCCCCACCTGGAATACAGCATCCAGCACTGGTCGCCGTACATGAAGACGGACACAGTACTACTCGAAAGGGTCCAGAGGAGAGCGACTAAAATGGTTAAGGGACTGGAGGAGTTGCCGTATAGTAAGAGATTAGAGAAACTGGGCCTCTTCTCCCTTGAAAAGAGGAGAATGAGAGAGGACATGATCGAAACATTCAAGATAATGAAGGGAATAGACTTAGTAGATAAAGACAGGCTGTTCACCCTCTCCAAGGTAGAGAGAACGAGAGGGCACTCTCTAAAGTTAAAAGGGGATAGATTCCGTACAAACGTAAGGAAGTTCTTCTTCACCCAGAGAGTGGTAGAAAACTGGAAAGCTCTTCCGGAGGCTGTTATAGGGGAAAACACCCACCAGGGATTCAAGACAAAGTTAGACAAGTTCCTACTGAACCTGAACATACGCAGGTAAGGCTAGTCTCAGTTAGGGCACTGGTCTTTGACCTAAGGACCGCTGCGTGAGCGGACTGCTGGGCACAATGGACCACTGTTCTGACCCAGCAGCGGCAATTCTTATGTTCTTAAGGCATAGTGCATATATTCCCCATGATTGCAAATAAATGGTGTAAAAGTGTGGATGTTTTGGAGTGTGCAGTTTAAAATTATTAGTGCTGTGTTTTGCTGTGTTCAATAGCTGGCGTGTGAGCTTTTGATCTGTGTATACGGCTAAGCTGCTTGCACCTAGGTTTTTAAAGGAAGTGGAAGGTAGAGGTAGACAATTAGGCACCTTTGAAACTGCCTTAGGTTTCCAGCAGTTTCCAGAAACCACAGGATAATGTGAGAAGCCAAGCCAGTTCTTAAGACCTCTTAGAGGGTAGTCTTCGAAAAACAATGGCCAATCAGGAACTTCCTTAGACTCCTCCCTAAGGAAGTCCTTGTTTGGCTGAGGTGCCCTAGGCCCTTCCCAAGGGAGGAGCCCAAGGCACCTCAGCCAATCATGGCCTTAGGCCCCTCCCCGTGTATCACATGATGTACCGGGGTGTAGCCTAAGGCCGGTATCAGCCAGCAGAGCAGCAGGAGGACTTTGCGATTCCTCCTGCTCCCGAAGATCACGGGAGGCCTGAGGAGCAGGAGGGACTGGGCAACCCTCCTGTTCCCAAAGGTTTTAAAGGTACGGGGAGGGGTGGGCCCAGCGAGTGGGCATGGCCCAGCCCGGCCAAGTTTGTAATGGCAGGAGAGAGTTGGCATTTTAAAGGGCAGGAGAGTCGGCCAGGATAGAAGTGACTGGTCTTCAGCAGTCACTTCTTTTCTGATCGGCAAGCCCAATTGATTTAGTATAAATTGTTTAGTGAATCACTGCCTTACAAAATTTGCGTGCCATTTCCCTCATATGCACGAGCTGATCGGATCGGGTGTTGATCGGGTCGGGAGGAGGGTAAGTGAATTGGGTCGCAAAGGGGTCACAAACCGATCAATACACAATCAGTTTGCTTAGTGAATCTAGCCCAAAGTCTTTCCTTCACTCGAGTGGTCTTAGCGACATCAGGATATACCCATATTTTCTGTTCCCCAAACATTGTTTTTAGAGTTCTTAAATTATAATTTCAAAATCATATTAACGTCCTTCTCAAAAACAAACGACACCAACAGAGTAGCTCTATCAGTGTCAGTGTTATTGTTTGTTCAAGAAGAGCAGTCACATTTCCAAAATCAATCTGTTTTGCATTATTTTTTCTGTTCTCTTTTTCAGGAATCTTTTTATTTGGCAAATAATAAATCTTATTTACTGGAGGAATACAATTTGGGGAAATTTTTAAATGTTCAGTCAAATACCTTTTTAATAAATCTAGAGGTAACACACCCGAGGACAGTGGAAAATGAAGATTTAAACATCTGTTAAAATTTTCAAACTGTTCCAATTTCCTATGTATTAAGGTATTATCCTTGATTGTTGCTATCTTAAACTGCTGCAAATGGTATATATCATCCTTCATTTGCTTGGCTTGTCCTGTAAAATCCATTTTCATTAACTCAACACTTTTAGTTAAAGTATCAAGTTTATCTGTTATTTTAGCTACCTCTTCCGTTGATTTTGGTCTCCATACATTGAAGGAGTAGCCAGATATCGTACCAGGATGCCTCTGAGGGAGAGGGTGTAGACCCCTCTCTCTTGCTCGCAGACATCAGCTGTTCTGCCGCAGACGTTGTGCCCTCGCTGGGAGACCCCATGTATCTACTTCCGAGACCCCATGTATCTACTTCCGAGACCCCATGTATCTACTTCCAGGATCACGTGTCTCCTGCCCCAGCACCCCGGTAGTTGCTGGACATGGAGGATTGAGGGTTGCCAGAGGAGATAACAATGTTTCCATGCCCGAAAATGCAAAAGACTCTCTCTCATCTCTGCCCAATGCCGGGCTCTCCAAAACTCCAGAAAATTGTGCAGTTGCTGGCAGAGCCGAGAATAAGCAATCCACTGTCTGCTGGACCGGGGTAGACGCTAGGGCCGGTGAGGACATGGCCCTAATCACCTCTTTACTCTTCATATGCGGCATTAAACTATGCAAAAAAGGTATACAGTAATCGATTGAGGAGACCAGAGGTAGTTAGTTCTTTACAGCGTCTCACTCGGCTCCTCACACCACCGCCATCTTGCCACTCTCCAAGACATGCTTAATTTTTAAGTGTCACTTTATGGTGATAATTCATGGCATACTATAGCTTAGATTTACTATCTGTACAACCTGAAAAGAGAGCATTTTACAACTGAACTATCTATTGGTTAAAGCAGTTAAGTGTAAATCTTTTGTGGATTCTTATTTTTTTATATCAGGGAGTTAAAGTATGGCATACATTACCCTTGGGAATTAGAGGAATTCAGTGCTATACAACATTCCTTAAGGCTTTAAAGACTTTTTTTTTTTGTTCAATAAGAACCGAGTTTTAACTGTTTTATGATCTGTTTTTATTGCAATTATTCTATAATGTAGGATTTCTTATAACATGATCCGTTTAGAATCCAGATGGAAGTTAGTGGAATATAAGAATTACTAGTGTTTAAGCCCGTTACATTAACGGGTGCTAGAAAGCAGCCCCTTTTCCCTCTCTCCCTCCAGTTCCTCCCTGACTGTCTCTCTGTGGCCCCCCTTCTGTCTTCCCCCCCCTGCAAAACGATCTGCCTTCTAGCACTCCCCTCCTCCTGTAGCAGCCCCTTTCTCTTTACCCCTCCAATTCCTCCCTGACAGTGTCTCCGTGGCCCCCCTTCTGTCTCCCCTCCCAAGCAAAGCTGTCTGCCTCCCAGCACACCCCTCCCCCAAAGCAGCCCCCTTTCCTTCTACCCCTCCAGTTCCTCCCTGACTGTCTCTCCGTGGCCCCCCTTCTGTCTTCCCCCCTAAGCAAAATGATCTGCCTCGCAGCACACCCCTCCCCCCGAAGCAGCCCCGTTTCCCTCTACCCCTCCAATTCCTCCCCATGTCTGCGTGGCCCCCCTTCTGTCTCCCCTCCCAAGCAAAGCAGTCTGCCTCCCAGCACACCCCTCCCCAAAGCAGCCCCCTTTCCCTTTCCCCCTCCAATTCCTCTCTGACTGTCTCTCCGTGGCCCCCCTTCTGCCTCCCCCCCAAGCAAAGCTGTCTGCCTCCAAGCACACCCCTCCCCCAAAGCAGGCCCCTTTCCCTCTCCCCCTCCAGTTCCTCCCTGTCTCTCCGTGGCCCTCCTTCTGTCTTCCCCCCCCTAAGCAAAACGATCTGCCTCCCAGCACACCCCTCCCCCGAAGCAGCCCCCTTTCCCCTCCTGTGAGAATTTTTACCTGCATGGGCCACCTGCAGCACCCTCCAGCCGTTCCTCTGAGCTGAAACTCCTTCACTCGCCTCCCGCCTACACACTGTTGAAGATGCGCGCCATCCCCGCGGTCTGGCCAACTCCCCTAGTCCCTTGCCGCTGCCGCCATCCCCTTCCCTTCCCGCGGTCGAAAAACCTCCTGGTTCCAGCAGTGGCCACAGCACTGTAAACACGCTGCTTCGCGGCCTCTACTGCCCTGATTTGCTCTTCCGTGTCCCTGATGACATCATCGGGGATTCGGGTGTGTGTGTGGGGGGGTGAAGACGACGACGAAGACGAACTGAAAAGCACCCTAGGCGCGCATGCGCACTCCTGCGGCCACAGACCTACATCTCACAGATCAGGGAAAACGGAAGCGCGCAAGTAGGAGTGCGCATGCACGGCTAGCGTTTTATTATATAGGATGTAGTAAAGTATAATACAATATGGCACTTTTTTGTATTAAAAGTATGCTCTTATATTAAATAGCATATCTTTAAGAAATGTATTTGTTCTGGACTATCACAAAGCATGTGTATTTAAAAAAACAAAAATCTACCTGCTATTATAAACCAGCTAAAATAAGCTAGTTTGTTTGTCATTTTCATCTGTTGGTTCCCACACAAAAAAGTATGCACAATTATATAAACAGAGACAATTTAGTTCCATACTGATACACAGATATTTATATATCCAATTTTTTTTCTGGTGTGTAATGCAATTAAATAGATTGCTACTGTTGTAAACATGGAAAGAGGCTTATGAAATAGAAAGCAGAGGGAAAGAACGGAAACTGAACTACACAAGATAATCTACAACGAAGGGCTATGCAGCTACTTGTTAGGCCAGTAACAGTGTACATCGCCTACCCATTCCCATTCAGCACCTAAGGACCAGGCGTGCCCCCAAAGACTTACTCATCTGATCCACAAACAAAACAATAACCAATGAATGCTGCAGAATTAGGACACCTGTTACATTCCACACACCATACAAGGCCAGAGGCACATGTCAATTAATGTCAAAATGACTGAACTACAAGACAACACAATCGAGAGTTCCTAGTTATAGACTGTAGTACCAAATAACACCCACAAAATATCTAGCTTTTGAGAGCAAACAAGATGCTGAACGGCAATGCCTGTGTTGGGAAATACACTACATTTAATTGCCTCTCACGCTAGAAAGTAAACAAAGAAGTTGAATATGAAAACACATTGCACTCAAGAGAATTAAGAAAAAGGATGTTTGTGCTGAACATGGGGCATGGGAAGCTTCTTCCTGACAAGACAAGGAGCCTTCAAAGGCAGACTTTTTAAAACAAATACCATTTCGGGGACTATCCAAGTCTCCCTGCAGCCAGTGAAAGCCACGTTTCTTTGCTGGTTTTATTCTTACTAGCATCAAGGGTAAATAATTCACAGCATGCACCATTTCACTATACCCTACTGAGGTATACTGTCCCTTAATGGCAGGTAAAAGGACTGGGTAAAACATGGACCCCATGGACCTTGCAGATCTTAACCACAGACCCTTAAAAATCTGCTTACCTCAGTTATGACAGGTGCGCTTTGTAATTTCAGTTTATCTCTGATGGATCTGTAAATGAGGATTCCATAGACTGCAGATGTCTCTACCACATGACCTTAAAAAGAAAGCAGCCATGGCATGGGGTCTGAAGGGATCCTTGTTTTAACTCCCGCGGACCTCACAGATCCTGCTCACCTCATGTATGCTCATCCTACCCTCTTCCAGTGGGTTCCGTGAGGTCCACAGGATTTAAAACGAGGATCCATAAAGTGAGCGCGATCCATGAGGTCCACGGGAGTTTAAAAAAAAAAAAAAAAAGATACCTGTGAACCTCACACCAAGGCTGCTTTCTTTTTAATCCCATGCGCTTTTAGTTCCATGGGGGTCCACATTTTAACTTCTACACTTGCTCATTTTTTTTCTCTTTATGGTTGGGATTGGGAAGCAGTAAAACGTGGACCCCACAGAAGTCTTCGTTTTAACTTCCGAGGACCTCAAGGTTCCCGCTCACCCGAGGTGAGCAGATTTTTAAGGGTGTGCGGTTAAGATCCATGAGGTCTGCTTTTTACCCAGTACCTGAGGTAAAGTCCCCTCTGCTTTCAGAAGCAGCACCCTGCTGAAATAAACTCTGAGCAGACATTAAAATGCAGCACAGGACGGCAAATACAGAAAGCTGTACACTCAGCCATTTGTGCACAGCTCCAAGGCAAACACAAAAGTTTTGCTTGCATAAGAACATAAAATTTGCTGCTGCTGGGTCAGACCAGTGGTCCATCGTGCCCAGCAGTCCGCTCACGCGGCAGCCCCCAGGTCAAAGACCAGTGCTCTAAATGAATCCATCCTCACTTGCGTACGTTGCAGTTTAGCAGGAACTTGTCCATCTTTGTCTTGAATCCTTGGAGGGTGTTTTCTCCCCTATACAGACTCCAGAAGAGCGTTCCAGTTTTCTACCAATCTCTGGGTGAAGAAGAATTTCCTTACATTTGTACGGAATCTATTCCGTTTCAACTTTAAAGAGTGCCCTCTTTTTCTCCCTACCTTGGAGAGGGTGAACAATCTGTCTTTATCTACTAAGTCTATTCCCTTCAGTATTTTGAATGTTTCGATCATGTCCCCTCTCAGTCTCTTCTTTTCAAGGGAGAAGAGGCCCAGTATCTCCAATCTCTCACTGTATGGCAACTCTTCCAGCCCCTTAACCATTTTTAGTCGTTCTTCTCTGGACCTTTTCGAGTAGTACCATATCCTTCTTCATGTATGGCGACCAGTGTTGGTCGCAGTACTCCAGGTAAGGGCGCACCATGTAGCATAACTTTCTACGATCTGTTTGTGATCCCCTTCTTTATCATTCCTAGCATTCTGTTTGCCCTTTTCACCGCTTCATCGACTTGTCGATCAGAACTCCCAAGACTCTTTCCTGGGAGGTCTCTCCAAGTACCGCCCCGGACATCCTATATTCGTGCATGAGATTTTTGTTACCGACATGAATCACTTTACACTTATTCATGTTGAACCTCATTTGCCATGTCGATGCCCATTTCTCCAGCTTGATTATGTCACGTTGCAGATCTTCCAATCCCCCTGTGTCTTCACTACTCTGAATAACGTCGTATCGTCCTCAAATTTAATCACCTCACTCATCGTACCAATGTCCAGATCGCCTATAAAGATGTTGAAGAGCACGGGTCCAAGCACCGAGCCCTGCAGCACCCCACTGGTGATGCTCTTCCAGTCTGAGTATTGTCCATTTACCCCCACTCTTTGTTTCCTATGCTCCAGCCAGTTTTTAATCCATGTATTTCACCTTCGATTCCATGGCTCACAATTTTCTGAAGTAGTCGTTCGGTGGAACCTTGTCGAACGCCTTCTGAAAATCCAGATATACAATGTTGACCGGGTCCCCCTTGTCTATCTGCCTGTTTACTCCCTCAAAGAAGTGAAGCAAGTTCATCAAACAAGATCTGCCTTTGCTGAAACTGTGCTGGCTGGTCCTCATCAGACCGTGTCTGTCAAGGTATTCAGTGATGCAGTCTTTCATCAGCGCCTCTACCATCTTTCCCAGTACTGAGGTCAGACTCACCGGCCAGTAGTTTTCTGGATCTCCCCTCAAAACGTTTTTGAAGATCAGCGTAACATTCGCCACCTTCCAGTCTTCCGGAATCTTTCCCGATTTGATCGACAGATTGCTATTAGTTGAAGCAGTTCAGCTATATTCCCTTTCAGTTCCTTGATGACCCTTGGATGGATGCCATCCAGTCCCAGGGATTTATCGCTCTTAAGCCTATCGATCTGCTTGCATACCTCTTCTAGACTGACTGTCAACCCTGCCAGTTTCCCATCTTTGTTTCCAGCATAGTTCCGGTATGCTCTGTATATCCTCTTCGGTAAATATAGACGCAAAAAAAATGTGTTCAGTTTGTCGGCGATTGCTTTGTCCTTCTTTAGCACTCCCTTTATTCCATAGTATTCCAACGGTCCCACCACTTCCTTCGCGGGTCATTTCCCCTTAATATATCGAAAGAACGGTTTGAAGTTTTTTGCCTCCTTGGCTATTTTTTCCTTGTAGTCTCTTTTGGCCCCTTTTACTGCCTTATGGCACCTGCGTTGATGTTATTTGTGCTGATTCCAGTTTTCGCCCGTTTTTGACCTTTTCCATTCTTTAAACAAAGTCTTCTTGTCTCTGATCGCTTCCTTCACCTCTACAGTGAGCCGCGGCGGTTCCTTGTTCTTTTTCCTCTTGGATCCCTTGTTGATACGCGGTATATATAGCTTTTGCGTCTCGGTGACTGTGTCCTTAAAAAGGGACCAAACTTGCTCTAGTGTTTTTACAGTGCTTATCCTCTTTTTAATCTTCTTTCCCACCATGAACCTCATCCATTCGTAATTTCCTTTTTGGAAGTTCAGTGCCGTGGTCATCGTTCTGGACCGATGTTTCGCCCTTGCTTCCAGGTTGAAGCGGATCATGTTGTGATCGCTGTTTCCCAGCGTCCCTTCTACTTCTACACCTTGCAGTCCATTTAGAATTAAGTCCAGAATTGCATTTCCTCTTGTATTTTCCTCGACAAATTGTTCCAAGAAGCAATCGCCTACAGCTTCTAGGAACTTGGTCTCCCTAGTGCAGCCAGAGGTGCCTAGGTTCCAGTCTATCCCCGGATAGTTGAAGTCACCCATGATAACTGCGTTGCCTCCCTTGCAGTTGCATTTAATCTCGTACATTATTTCTCCATCAATTTCTTCAGACTGCCCTGGCGGTCTGTAGTAGATGCCGATCTTCGTTTCTAGTCCATTTGTTCCTGGAATTTTGACCCATAGAGACACTAACTTATCCATCTGTTGTGGCATGTTCTCTCCAGTAGATTCAATTCCCTCTTTGACGTATATGGCATTGTCCCACCTTTTTGAGCCACTCTGTCTCTGCGGTAGTTTGTATCCTGGTAGCACAGTGTCCCAGACATTTTCCTCAGTCCATCATGTTTCTGTGATGCCAATAATATTCACGTTATCTTTTTGTGCCATAGCTTCTAATTCACACAAATACGGTAAGCTAATCATAAGCACATTTGAAGTGCTCAGAACTTGTGTGCTAATCAGGGCAACCAGACCAGACACATGAGAACAAGGTTCTGGACAGAAGAAGCTAGTACTGTTCAATGCCCAAGCTGGTACACATTTGCACAAGAATGTGTGTACATAATTATATGCAGAACAACATTCCAGCATGTGCGCAGGTAATTTTCTGCTTGAAGCGGTGCACAGAGCCTTCACCTCCAGTTCTTTTGTTAACAAGTTGCAGGTACAGTTATGCTCACAGGAAAAAAAAGGGCCTTAAATCCTTACTGGAGTTCATAAAGTCACTAAAAACCTACCTCTTCGACAAATTCCGCTAACGCTGCCTTCCCCCCCTTCCCTGCACCCTCCTGACCTCGATATGCCTCCATGCCCTCTGACTACGCCCCCCTCCCAAGCCACTATGGCCTCTCTTACTCTATCTCTGTGTTATCTAATTGCCCTGCCTTATCATTTCCTCACATCTAACATCACTGTAAATGTATCACCGCTATAACATGTAACATCGCTGTATATGCATAGCCTCCTCTTCAGTATATGACTTTTTATTACTGCTATTTTATGTAACATCTCTGTAAATGTAACAACACTATAATATGTATCATCGCTGTAAATGTACAGTCTCTTCTATTGTTAACCGCATTGAACTTCCATGGTATTGCGGTATACAAGAATAAAGTTATTATTATTATTATTATTATATTGAGGAGGCTGAATACAGGGAGTAGGGGCACTGTTCCCTCTAATCCAGTGGTCTCAAACTCGCAGCCTGGGGGCTACATGTGGCCTGCCAGATATTATTTTGAGGCCCTCAGTATGTTTATCATAATCACAAAAGTAAAATAAAACAGTTTCTTGATCAGATGTCTCTTTAGCTATAAATTATAATATTATTATTAAGACTTAGCCAAAAGGAAAGATTTATAAACTATAAAGAGTTTTACCTCATGCAAAATTGTAATTTCTTTAATAAGACATTAACTATTTTTTTCTGCGGCCCTCCAAGTACCTACAATTCCAAAATGTGGCACTGCAAAGGGTATGAGTTTGAGACCACTGCTCTAAGCTGAGTACTGCCAGTGGAGGGCGCAGTTTCACTCACATTTTCAATAGACTTTAGGAAATCTGTCCATTGCAACTGAAAACACAATATTGAAGCACTACTTCCTACTGGCAGTAATGCAATTGGAGGCCACCCACTCAGTTTGGAGGGAACAGTGGGTGGGAGTGAAAAGCACAAGAGAGTAATGTTTTCTCCTTTCCCATTTTCCTGTAACCAATAATGCAAATTTCACCTACCTGAGGTGATAAGACAGAGAGTGGTGGTAAGGAGGGAAGGTAGGAAATGCAAGAGAACCAGGCAGTTGGAGAAACTGTGCAGGGGGGAGTAGGGGTACATAAAAGGCTGGGAAGGGTGTGCAAAAGACCTGACAAAATGGGAAGGTGGTTTAAGAAAGGCAGAGGGAGGTCTGAATAAAAAATGTCAAAAGTGGTAGTTTTTTTTTTTGTTTTTTTTTTTTGGGGGGGTGGGGGATGGAAAGCAGCTAAAATGACGATACTGGGTTATGTGAATGAATGAAAGAGGGAAGTAAAAAGCTTGCATTGCAGCCCTCTGCTGATGGCTGAGTGCACAACTTCTAATGCAAATTTAACACTCAACATTTGATTGCCCATATAGTAAACAACTTATATAGAAATAGGACCTGTGCATAAGCACAGTATAGCACACCAAGGGCAGCCAGTGCCATGCACATGACTGAGCAGAAAAGTATAGCCACACAAATCTGTGAACATTTTGGAATGCTATTCTGTACATAAATGTTTGCAACACTGATATTTTATGTGCAGAATGTCAATCCAACACTTGTGCAAATGTGTGCTGGTACAATTTTTTGTTATATCTGTGCACTAACAGTCACCTCCTCCATTCTGTATTTTTTTTTAAACCCTGCTCTTCATAAGCCAGCAGGAAAAACAAGATCAGGCATTAAATCTTCAAAGATGCTACTGCAAAAGAATGAGCTAACCCTTCAGACCTGGGGTTCTTAAAAGTCTTCCGTGCGGTTCTCTGCATCAGGACAGAATAGCTAATAGCCTTATTACCACTGGTGTCCAACTAAGGGTTTGGTGCAGCATTAGCTTCTGTGCAGAACCATTTTCAGGATCATGTGGAGATACTGCTTAACCATGATACTGTATATGCAAGAGAGACAAAGGTAGGGGAAGGGGAAGGAGAAGGGAAGGCGACAATCAGAAGTGGTGAAGAAGAGCCACAGGTGGGTAACTAGGAGGACGGGAGTGATCAGGAGTGTCACTGTGCAAAAGATTTAAAAAAAAAAAAAAGTGACAGTATACTTTAGACAGCCAGAGAAGACAATGGGAGGTATAGAGGAGAAGCCACAGAAACATTAAAAAAAAAAAAAGCAAACAGGGTGACAAAATTCCTCGAGATTTCGACTCCCATGGACTTCTTTATTGGACCATGATTAGATTTTAAGCTCTACTGCGAAGGGTCAGTCTCTTGAATGTTTAATGTACAAAGCTACGTGCAACTAGCAGTGCTGCAGAAATGATAAGTAGAAGTAATGGTAAGAATGCAAGTGTGTACCACATATAATACAATCATAAAACTCTGCACAGTTCCAAAGCAGCACATACCCTTACTAGGCTCAGTTATAAGCATGTTTAAAATATACACCTACATGAGTATTTGAGCCACATACCATGCACATCTGCATTTTTTTCCCTGAGCGGGTGTTATGCGTGGCTGCATTTTAGCCTCACAAAGCCAGCCAGAATCCCAATCCTCTTAAAGACACAAAGGTGCCTGTGTCTTTGTAAAACAGCTTTAAAATAGGTACTTATGTGGACTCTGAACCTTGGTGACCCGCTATAAAATTAATCTTAAATCTACTAGGTTATATTTCCTGGACGACTGGACAGACCTTAAAAGTCAGCCATCTGAGCAACGGGGTAAAAGGACAGCTTAACTAGCAAAAGCACAGTAAGAAATTTCAAGGAACAAACCAACCAATCAAAGCACTCCAAAACCCATCAGGAAACCAGTTTACCAAAAGTCTCAGTGGAAGGCGACACAGTTAGTTTATAATCAAATTTAACAGATTCCTTTCTCCCTTCTCTATGCCAGTGAGAAATGCACCTTAATTACCTGCATTTGTACCAGCAGCCCACATTTACATTTTACGAGTTAGTCTGAAACCGGCTCTGCTTAATAATCTGTATCACGGAGAAAACATTTTACGGTGCTTCTCTCAATTAAACCTATCCTCAAGCTCCTGTATAAATCAAAATTTTTTGCTGCCATATCAAAACGTTGCACAGGGGCTGTATAACACTGCCCACATCCTCATTACATGCTACACTAATTACTACCAGCAGACTCTGAATTTTCTGCACATTAAAAGCTTTTAGAGACACTATAAAAAAAATTTCAGGCACCATTAATTTAAATTTGTCTTGAAATTTCCCCTTTGACAGATGGCCAAAAATTACTTATTATTTAGCGCACCGGGGCTGCCTGTTTGCACATTAGAAGCAGAGGAAAGGGAAAAATTAAAAGCAAGAAGGAAATTTATGTCACGTTCATTACTTGTTAAATGTTAAGGAGTACTATTCTCCATGAATAAGTTATTGCTGAGGAGCCCACAGGCTCCAGCTGCTGACAACTTGCACACTCTAGCTGATAAAATGCATCTCAAGTCCCTCAGCAGACAATCATAAAAAGCCTCTCTTAACCAGGAGCCACTTAAGGGGCGGACAGATCGATGAAACAAGCGACTGAACTGCTACTCTGGGCAGAAGCAGAGAAAAACGTTTAAGGAAATTAGCAAACCATTTCGCTTTGCAAGGCCAGCAGTGAGTCTTCAGTGTTGACACAAACTGACTCACAATTTGAGGCCAGTACAAGGCAAGTGGCTATTTATAGTCATCCTTTCGTAGTAAATTCATGCAGCAGAGCTATAGTTTTTCCTTAGCCTCCCTCTGTGTAGTTACATATCAGCTGGCTGTTACAGGATTCAAGACAGAACCACCTAGCTTTTGGAGGTTGCTTTCAGAAATTTAATACCATGGCTCTTCCTGCTGATAGCCTTATTGATTTTAACCAGGTTTACTGTAATATATACATTTCCTGACACCTATATGACTCGTCTGTGTGCCATCATTAAACTGTAACCTCTGAAGACCAGGGGCTTTCTTTTGTATCTGTATGGTGTTGTCTATGTCTAGCCTGCTACAAAAATTAAAAGTAGTATTTTCTGGCATGGACAGAGAAGATACTCATATAAAACACGCAGGAATATCTATCTATCTATCTATCTATCTAAATGGACATGCAGTGCTTTCTCCCCTCTCTCCCACATGTGGTTATGAAATTTGCCCCCTCTCACCAAGCCACAGCCCAGCAAATTCTCCTTCTCGAACCCCATCACTTTTGCAGGCAGGAGCTGCAACGCGTATGTACTTTCTGTGCCAACTAGAGAGTTGCGCGGGGACAGAAATCCGACCCGTCCCCGCCAAAGACCCACCCGTCCCCGTGAGGACTCCCACCCGTCCCCGCGAGGAATCTCCTCCGTCCCCGCGAGGAATCCCCTACGGCCCCGCCCGTCCCTATAAACTACAGAAATAGTTATTTCATTTAATTATGCTACTGAATTAAAGGCTCTGGTAGAAACCCATTTAAAAATAAGCAAAAAGACTTTATTAATTTGGAAATATTAATTGGGAAGAATACATACTTTGTAAACGGGTTTCTACCAGAGCCTCTAATGTTTATAAATTTTTATCAACACAACTAATATACTACTTTATCCTTAAGCAAAAAAAAAAAAAAAAGAATTTTTTCCTACCTTTATTGCCTGGTTTCTGCTTTCTTCATGTTCTCATTCAATTCCTTCCATCCACTGCCTCTCTTCTCTCTGTGTCTTCCATTTGCTCTGTTACTGTGCCTCTCCCTTTCTCCCCCCTCCCAAATTGGTCTGGCACCCATCTTTTTCCCTCCGCTCCCCCCATAGTCTGGCACCTCTGTCTTCTTCCCTGCCAGCGTCTTCTTCCCATTCCCTCTTCCCCATTTCCTTTCAGTGTCCTTCTCCCCCACCATCTTCCCCATGTCCTGTCAGGCAGCATCCTTCTCCCCCCTCTGCCTTCCCCATGTCCTTTCAGCGTCCTTCTCCCCCCTCTGTCTTCCCCTTGTCCTTTCAGCGGCCTTCTCCACCCCTGTTTTCCCCATGTCTTTTCAGTGGCATTCTCCACCCCTTTGTCTTCCCCAGTGCTTTCAGGGTCCTTCCCCCCCTTCCTCCCGTTTACCCCATGTCCTTTCAGCATTCTTTTCCACCCCTTTGTCTTCCCCAGTGCTTTCAGCGGCCTTCTCCCCCCTTAAGCGTCTTTTCTTCTCCACTCCACCTTTCCTCCTTCCCTGCCTCCACCTTTGTGGCGCTTTTGCACCCGACCGACAACAGAACAGGCCCGGTCGGACAAATCTCCCTGTCCTGTAGCCGCAAATCTAAATTACCTTCTTACTGCAGCTGGAGTAGTGAAGCTGCTGTAAGAGGTAATTTAGATTCGCGGCTACAGGGCAGGGAGATTTGTCGGCCGGGCCTGTTGTCGGTCGATCGGGGGACCTGACCGGCTGTGCACATTCTCCGGGGCGGACCGCCCCCTCCCCCCTCTTTCGTACGCCATTGCCTTCTCCCTACCTGCCCTGCCGCACACAGCCGACCGGAAATCTTCCTGATGTCAGAGCTGACGTCGGAGGAAGGGAGGGCTTTGCTTAAGCCCTCCCTCCGACGTCAGCGCTCACATCAGGAAGATTTCCGTTCGGATGTGTGCTGCGACAGGGCAGGTAAGGAGAAGGAGACTACCCTCGCAGCTCGAGTGCACTGCGATCCAACCCCGCAGGAACCCCGCGACCCTCGGAGGCGTCCCCACGGGATCCCCGTGACCCAAAGGGGGAACCCGCGGGATCCCCGCGGGTCCCGCGGGATTCCCGTCATCCCCGTTCCCGTGCAGCTCTCTAGTGCCAACCTCAAAGCCTTTCCTTTGCCTCACCAGCTCTGGACAATGTCACTTCCTGTTTTATCTTTAGTGGGATGCAGCAGAGGGAATCCTGCAGGGCTGGTGTAAGTAGAAGATGTGTTGTTGCTGCCTCCCAGGAACTGAGGTACAGTGGAGGGGTGGGGGGGGGGGGGGGGCGCTGCTAGGCTGCGAAAGAGTAGCAGCAAATGCCAGATCCAGGGGCAGAAGTAGAAGGAGCAAGATGCAGGATAAATTATGTAGCGGGGAGTAGCTTGTAGTGCTGCCCAATTCAGGGAAAATCTTTTTGATTCGATTCAGCCTACTGAATCGATTTTTCAATTTTCCTGTCCAATTGGGCATTCCCCCCCCCCTTTCAAACACCCTGGTGGGTTTATTTTGTAGCTTTTCCACCCCACCCCCCCCACCCTTTGCTCTCTCCAACCCTACGTTGGCGCTGTGGTGCACTCAAAATAAAAAAAATAAACAAACAAAAAATAAAGACTTTTCCTTTCTCTGTTAGGTCCTAGCTCATGCTCGTCTAACACCAGCTCTGGCAGGATATACATTTCAAATCTGACATACTGTAATCACAAAATAGAAAATAAAATTATTTTTTTCTACTTTCCAGTACCATATCCAACATTTGTTTCTTTCCCACTACTTACCATCTCTCTCTCTGCCTTGTGCCCTGGATCAAACCTCTGTATTCCCCTCCATGCAACATCTTTCCTTCCTCCCCTCTATTATCATGTGCAAACATTTTTTTTTCTCTCTCCATGCACCTTTTTTTCCTGCCCTCTACCCTATGTCCATTTCTCCCTCTCTCTTCTCCATGCATGTCCCCCCTCCCCTCTACCATATGCAGGATTTCTCCCTATCACCTCTTTCTACCTCTTTGTTTCATCTGTCCTTTCCTCTCCTTCACCCCAATAATTCTTCCTCCCCCCCCCCAATGTGCAGCATCTTTCTACCCCTCCCATCCATCCCATTCCCCTGTGCAACAGCATCCCACCAACCCTCCCACTGTGAGCCTGACATACCTCCTAAAGCAGCAGCAGCATGGTGGTGGCAGGCCTTGAAGAGGGAGCACCATGAACAGGCTGATTGCAGCCTGCCCTGACAGGGCTTCCCCTCTGTTGAGTTATCAGTAACTTCATCAGTGACGCAGCAGAGGGAAGGCCCTGGAGCAGCCAGTGACTACTACTGCTGCTTTAAGGGAAGGAGGGGGGGTGGTTGGTCACTGAATTGGCGAGTCCAATTTTTTCAGACAACAAATCGATTCAAATCAGCAAATTGGGCAGCACTAGTAGTTTGGGAAGGCCCACCCAACATAACTGTGGGGCCACCCAAAATTACAGGTCTATGACACTGAATACTGTGTTCTGATGTACAGTGCTGGTTATGTCTCGTAGTGCTATAGAAATTATTATTAGTAGTAATAAAGCCAAGTTTTAACCTGCTTCCTGAAGTACAGATAGTCTTATGTTGAGCAAACACCTTTAGGGAGTGCATTCCAGAGTTTTTAAATTGTTACGCCAAAGGTACGTGAAAAAGTAATTGCCCCCTTAGTTACTTAACCAACCAATTGAACGGATTGAATTGATAATTCTATTCAGCTGATCGAACACAGACAGACTCGATGGCAGCTCAACCCCTCACTGCCATGTACCGGTTGAGAGAGATGCAGCCAGTCCTGATGAATCTAAATCTTACTAAATATTGAATTTTAGTATGAGAGAGTAGTAGTCACCACAAATTTTCTACAAAAACACAATTAGTCCAAAAAAAGGCAAGGTAGGCAGGCGTCTATTCAACCAATGAGAAGATCTTTATTCAAGAACGCAATGCCATGATTAAAGGAAATTCTATAAGAAATGTGAAAAAAAAGTGGTTGGCTCGGCTGGAATTGAAGATGGCTGCAGTCATCTGTATGGAAGCTCTTCTCTTGGTTTTTCCTCATTTCATAGTTTTCCTGGGGCTTCATGGAAACTTTCTTCATGCTGAAGCAGCATGGTAGGACTGCCACCAGCACCTCACGGTGCCCCAAACCCACGGCTTTGGGTTAACTGGAGGAGACCATAGAGTAAGATGATGTCAGATAAACACCTGCTGGAGACACCGGCATGAAGCGGAGGCACGGCAGAGCTCCCAGTGTGGACACTACATTGAGGCCCAACTGTAGAGCTCCTCCTCTGCTGCAGAACACCAGTTCCCCAAAGTGTGTTCAGGATACACCGATATTGGTGGCAGTTCCTGACCCGGAGGCTTTATTGACATCATCAGTGGGACTGGAGTCTTCCCAACTGGAGGACGGACCATCTAAGAGTTCTGTGAGTCTGTAAATTTCGGGGAGGAGGGGGATGTTTGGATTATTGTGGAGCAATCAGAAGGAATTATAGATTGGTGAGTAGATTACAACTGTACAATTGCAGAAAGTTTTGATAAATACAATAAGGATTGAAGTGAGTTATGTAAAAAACAGGATGTTATAGTTAAAGATAATATGAACTTGAGAAGAAAGATAGATATTTTGGAAAATAGTTCCCAGATTCAATGATACCTAGAGAAATATTGAAAATATATTTTTTGGAAGTACTTTTAGTTCCAGAAGAATCAATTCCTCCCTTTTTCCAAGGTTATTATCTACCAATTAGAAGGTCGCAAGACCAACAACTATTTTGGAGACCTCTGATAAAGATGCAGCTAAATCCTCAACATTAGTAGCTTCGGTGGCATTTTTGCCAGATAAAATTTGGATTTTGAAAATGTTCTTTAAAGACAGATATAAATAATTTTTAGGTTTTAAGATCCAGATATTTCCAGATGTTTCTCGGGATATACAAAAGCGAAGATGTCAGATTTCGCTTTTGAAACCAGGAGTCACTCTCATAGGAGGGACCTTTTATTTGAGATATCCATGCAAATGTATAATAAGATATCAATCTTTGAAATAGGTATTTTTTTAACCTTCTCATCTAACTGCTTTTCTATCCATGAAATTCTTTGAAGTTTTGAGCTCTTAACACTGATATTCTCTGGGAACCAGGCATCAAATGTTGTAATTTGCTTTTTATTTTTCAAGATAAATCTAATAGTACCTTTATTGCTCTGCTCAATGTAATCTTGGATCTAAAAATAGTGGACTTGAGAATTAGTCTAAAATGTTTCTTTATATATTTTATTTTCCTGATAAGTATTAGACTGTTCAATCTTTTCTGTACAAGATTTATGCTTGATAAGATAACTGAAACTTGATTTAAAAAATACGAGAAAATGAATTCAGAAATGTTGTGTAATGATAAGTTATTCAAATAAACTTGAGAGTCCATTGACAAATTTTGTTAACGATGATTAGCTGGATTATTCCCTTGATTTTTTTATTTTCACATCCAGGGTGGGTGGGAGGGCGGAGGGATAGCAGATTTTGATCAATATGTTCAACATGATTTTTACTACTTGTCTGAAGTAATGCATTTGTTTTTTTGTTCTGGTATTGGGGGGGAGAAATGTCTTGAAGTATTTTGATAATTGATTCAAGTGCAATTTTGAAGTTATTTAATATGTATATTTAATGTACTATTTTTGAATTTAAAAAAATCAATAAAGATTTTTTTTTAAAAAAAGAAAAGTTGTTGAAATATATCAATCTGGAAAGGATTAAAAGTCATTTCTAAAACTCTGGGACTCCAACAAAATACTGTAAGAGCCATTATCTCCAAATAGAAGACTTGAACATGAGGAGTGGCCTGCCTTGCAAAATTACTCCAAGGGTGCTATCACAGTTCATAAGAACATAAAAGCTGCCATACTGTTTCCTGTTTCCAACAGTGGCCAATGCAGATCACAAGTCCCTGGCAAGATTGTAAAGAGTAAAATAGAATGTATGCTGATTATCTTAGGAATAAGCAGTGTCTAAACCTTACTAACTGCTTTCAACAAATTCTCTGGTAGAGGCGCTGATAAAGGACCGCATCATCGATCACCTTGATGGACACAATCTGATGAGGACCGGCCAGCATGGCTTCAGCAAAGGAAGATCTTGCTTGACAAAGTTACTGCACTTCTTCGAGGGAGTAAATAGGCAGATAGACAAGGGTGACCCAGTCAACATCGTATATCTAGATTTTCAGAAGGCATTTGACAAGGACCCGCATGAACGTCTACTTCAAAAAATTGCGAGCCATGGAATCGAGGGTGATATACTCACGTGGATTAAAAACAGGTTGGCGGATAGGAAACAGAGAGTGGGGATAAATGGACAATACTCGGACTGGAAAAGCATCACGAGTGGAGTGCCGCAGGGCTCGGTACTCGGGCCTGTGCTCTTCAACATGTTTATAAATGACCTAGAAACTGGCGCGACGAGTGAGGTGATTAAATTTGCGGACGATACAAAGTTATGTAGTGAGCACACAGAATAGTGAGTGCACAGAAGGATTGTGAAAACCTACAAGGAGACATAAACACACTCGAGGAATAGGCTGCGAAATGGCAAATGAGGTTCAGCATGGATAAGTGCAAGGTGATACATGTCGATAACAAAAATCATATACACAGATACAGGATGTCCAGTGCTATACTCAGAGAAAGCCCCCAGGAAAGAGACTTGGAAGTCAATGAAACCGTCCGCGCAATGTGTGGCAGTGGTGAAAAGGGCAAACAGAATGCTAGGAATGATTAAGAAGAGGATTACAAACAGATCTGAAAAGGTTATCATGCATTATACTGGGCCATTGTACACCCTCATCTGGAATACTGCATCCAACACTGGTCACCATACATGAAAAAGGACATAGTACTACTCGAAAGGGTCCAAAGAGTGACAAAAATGGTTAATGGACTTGGGGAGTTGCCGTACAACGAGGCTAGAGAAACTGGGCATCTTCTCCCTTGAGAAGAGGAGACACAGAGGGGAACATAATCAAAACATTCAAGATATTGAAGGAAATTGACTTAGTAGAGAGAGAGATTGTTCACCCTCTCCAAGGTGAAGCGAACGAGAGGTCACTCGCTAAAGTTAGAAGGGAAAAGATTCCGTACAAACGTAAGAAAGTTCTTCTTCACCCAGAGAGTAGTAGAAAACTGGAACGCTCTTCCGGAGGCTGTTATAGGGAAAACACCCTCCAGGGATTCAAGACAAAGTTAAACAAGTTCCTGCTGAACCAGAACATATGCAGGTAAGGCTAGTCTCAATTAGGGCACTGGTCTTTGACCTAAGGGCCGCTGCGTGAGCGGACTGCTGGGCACGATGGACCACTGGTCTGACCCAGGAGTGGCAAATCTTAGGTGTGATTCTATAAATGGCATTTAGTGATTGATTGAAAACCGTGCAAAACTTTGCATAGGAGATGCCACTAGGCGCTGTTTGTAGAATCAGGTCCTCATATCTCCCTGTATTACAACACTCAGTATTTTATAGACCTCTATCATATCTCCCCTGGTTGTCTGTTCTCCAGGATGAAGATCCCTAGCCACTTTAACCTTTCTTCATAGATAAATCATCTGATTCATTTTAGTTGCCATTCTCTGTACCTTTTCTAATTCTGCTATATCTTTTTTTGAGATGTGACAACCAGAATTGCACACAGTATTTGAGGTGCGGCCGCACCATAGATCAATATAAAGGCATTATAATATTTTCATCTTTCTTTTCCATTCCTTTCCTGATAATCTCTAACATTCTATTTGCTTTCTTAGCTGCTGCTGCTGCCACACACTGAACAAGGTTCAATTCTAGGGCCTGTTCTTTTCAACATTTTTGTAAGTGAGACTGCTGAAAGGCTGTCTAGTAAAATTTGCTTCTTTGCAGAAAATATGAAATAGAATAGATAAAAGGAGGAAGGACCTAGCGAAGCTTAAGAAATGGCCCAAAATTTGGCAGTTAAAATTTAATGCTAAGAGGAAACGTTACATGTTAAGGGGTGAAGAACTTTTGGTGCATTAAACAGGGGCGGGACTTGGGTGAGATAGCATGTGATGATTTTAAGGTAGCCAAACAGGTTGAAAAAGTGATGGTGAAAGCTAGAAGGATATTTGGATGCACAGGGAGAGGAATGGCCAGTTCAAAAAAGGAGGTATATAAGACTATACTGTATAAGACTCTGATGAGACTTCATTTAGATTATTGAGTACAATTCCGGAGACCACACCTTTAAAAAAATATATAATCAGATACCATTTTAAAACTATTAACACCATGCTGATAACTTTAAGAAATATGTGTATTTTTTACTAATTGTATTCTGTAATTCGCCGACTGTTCAGTGACATCTTCGCTATTTGTATTCTGTAATTCGCTGATCGTCCAGCTCTCTTCACTGTAAACCGCCTAGAAGTCGCAAGATTGTGGCGGTACAGAAAAAATAAAGTTATTATTATTATTATAAACAGGATGGAGTTAGTCCAGAGGAAGACTACTAAAATGGTCAGTGGTCTTCGTCATAAAGCGTAAGGAAACAGACAAAGATTTCAATATGTATATTTTGGAAGAAAGGTGGTTGAGATGTTTAATTACCTGCGTGGCATAAATGCACACGAGGTGAGTCTCAATTGAAAGGAAACTCTAGATGAAGGTGAAAGGGGATAAACTCAGAAGTAACCTCAGAAAATAATTTTTCACAAAAGGGTGGTGAATGCATGGAATGGCCTCCCAGTGGAGGTAGTGGCGATAAAAAAAATGCATCTGAAGTCAAGACTAAACTAAACTAAACCTTAAGTTTATAAATCGCATCATCTTCACAATCGTAGAGCTCTGCACGGTTTACAGGAGCTTAGTAAGAAGAAGGAACTCCATAGTAAGGATTACAGGAGCTTAGTATAAAGAGGGAACACTGTAGTAAGGGTTACAGGAGGAATATAGAGGGAAGAAAGTGTTACATTTTTGAGAATAGTCAAGTTTTCAGATGTTTTCAGAATAGTTGGAAGGAGCCCAAATTCCGAAGTGGGGTAGTAAGGTTATTCCAAAGCTCTGTGATTCTGAAGGAGAGAGATGTCCTTAATTTTCCCGCATAGATGATACCTTTTAACGAGGGGAAGGATAGTTTACATCCAATGTACTTGTCTCAGGAAAGCTTGAGACAAGTACATTGGATCTCTAAGGTACAGTAAGAATTAGTAGATGACATGGATAAGCCAGCTAGATAAGCCATATGGTCTTTATCTGCCTTCATGTTTCTATGAGTCTTACTAGGCCACTAGTACAAGTGCTGCCTTGTATCAAAATGGGAATGTGAGGAATCAACTGGTTATTCTCTGTCTCCTGGCTCATTGGTTTGGTCGCTCCCACCTTTTTTTTGGATTTTCCCTGCAGTGACAGTTCAGCCAGAAGTCAGAAAACATCAAAAGACTTTCCATCCTCTCTAGCCTTAGCTGTCAGTGTTCAAGATCCAAGCTAAGAGAGATAGGACAAAAATGGGACTGGTTATGAATAGTGAGGCAGAAACTATGGCTAACTAAGAATAGCTTCAATGCTTGTCTCACATCTGCAAACACTCATCTGGATGATCCCTAGGCCTTTTGGGATAATGTTTTAGGGGCAGGCAATTCAACAGTGGAACTCTTTGGACAACACAGGTCCCACTATGTCTGGATAAAGCAAATTCAGTGTTTCACAGTAAGAACATCATACAAACAATGGTGGTAGTAGTGTGATGGTGTAGGGATGCTTTGCTGCCTCAGGACCTAAAAAACGTTGCATTCCTGAAGGCATTGAAGGCATTTCTGCACTGCGTGAGAAATTTCTTACAGAATGACCAGTCCGTGAGCTGAAGCTGAAACATAATTGGGTCATGCAGCAGGACTATGATCCAAAAACACAAATGCAACTCTGCATCTGAATAACATAGTAACATAGTAGATGACGGCAGATAAAGACTCAAATGGTCCATCCAGTCTGCCCAACCTGATTCAATTAAAATTTTTTCTTCTTAGCTATTTCTGGGTAAGAATCCAAAGCTCTACCCGGTACTGTGCTTGGAGAATGGCTGAGGAGAAAAAAAATTTGGACTGGACTAGTCGAAGCACTGATTTGAACCCAATACAGATACTGAAGCAGGACCTGAAATGAACAATTTATGGACAAAAACCTATGAATGTGCCTGAATTGAAGCAGTTCTGCAAAGAGTGAGCTAAGATTCCAACTGCAATTTGGAAGACTGACATGAAATTATAGGAGAAATAAAAGGAGTGGAACAGTAGTCTCTGGATGAGGCAGAAAAAAATTATTAAAATTGATATGGGATAAAAATTCTAATGTAAAAAACAAGAGCAAATATAAAAATCCAAAATATAAAACATAACTTAAAAACACTTATTGAGCAATATAATGATATATATAATTCACATAAGCAATGAGCTCCAAACAGAGATATAATACATGAAGGGCTAATTTGGACATAATGAAAACCAGTTGAGGTGAAACAACAATGCAGAGTTAATGTGCCTTTAATAAAGACCACTAGTAGTCAGACAAATCTGTGGTCTGGACCCAACATGGTCCGTGTTTCGGCTGTGTTATGCCTTTGTCAGGGGTCCTTAAGAAAGTTGATACGAATGATTAATGAAGAAAGGAGGGGGGGAAGCTTGGAAGATGTAGTTGAGAAGTAGGAGTGAAAATAAATTCTACCTGATTGCTGAATACAAATACTAAAGAATGACAGGAACTGGACTGAAAAAAACCCAGAAAAGTATCTATACTGTATTTATTTATATTTGTGATATGTTCTCTTAATGAAACCCAAGTGTGTCTTAAAGGCCAAGCATTGCTCGACATGAACTGCTTTGGTGACTTGACTAATTGACCATAGAATTGGTCTATGCCAAAACATCTGAACGCTACACAAAAGGGAAGTGATTGCCTATGTTGTCAAAAGTGTGGAACCAAAACTGAAGCAAAGATGAAACCAATAGCAGCTACGATCATCATAATTTGGTATGGGTGACTGTGTGAAATTAGGCTAATAGTGCCAAATTACAGCAATTGTGGGTGTATAATTTTAATCCTAGATAGCTAAAAAACAAAAAGAAGCATCTAACTGGGATTACTTGACACCCCGGGCTGTGAGGAGAGAGGGACCGGCGCTGGAGGGAAAGGCAAGCTGGGCTGTGAGGAGAGCAAGATGAAGGGAGAGAGGTTGCACCTGGGCATAGTGTGGAGGAAGAGGGGAAAAGATACTTGAAGGGAGAACTGTTGGGAAGAGAAAGGGAGAAATGGTGGACCTGGAGGAAGGGAGGCAGGGAGGCAGACAGGGTGAGAGATGGGATGTTGGGCAGTTGGGAAGAGAAAGGGAGAGAAGTTGGATCTGGAGATGGAAGGTAGGGAGAAATGTTAGGCCTAGGGGTGGAAGGGAGAACATAAGAATTGCCACTGCTGGGTCAGACCAGTGGTCCATCATGCCCAGCAGTCCGCACAAGCAGACCAGCGCCCTAACTGAGACTAGCAATATCTGCATACGCTCTTGTTCACCAGGAACTTGTCTTGAATCCCTGGAAGGTGTTTTCCCCTATGACAGACTCTAGAAGAGCGTTTCAGTTTTCTACCACTCTCTGGGTGAAGAAGAACTTCCTTACTTTCGTACGGAATCTATCCACTTTCAACTTTAGAGAGTGCCCTCTCATTCTCCCTACCTTGGAGAGGGTGAACAACCTGTCCTTATCTACTAAGACTATCCCCTTCAGTACCTTGAATGTTTTGATCATGTCCCCTCTCAATCTCCTCAGTTTGAGGGAGAAAAGGCCCAGTTTCTCTAATCTTTCACTGTACGGCAGCTCCTCCAGCCCCTTAACCATCTTAGTCGCTCTTCTCTGGACCCTTTCGAGTAGTACCGTGTCCTTCTTTATGTACGGCGACCAGTGTTGTAGGTAGTACTTCAGGTGAGGGCGCACCATAGCCCCGTACAGCGGCATGATAACCTTCTCCGATCTGTTCGTGATCCCCTTCTTTATCATTCCTAGCATTCTATTCGCCCTTTTCGCAGCCACCACATATTGTGTGGATGGCTTCATCGACTTGTCGATCAGAACTCCCAAGTCTCTTTCCTGGGAGGTCTCTCCAAGTACTGCCCGGAGATCCTGTATTCGTGCATGAGATTTTTGTTACCAACATGCATCACTTTACATTTATCCACTTTGAACCTCATCTGCCATGTCGATGCCCATTCCTCGAGCTTGATTTTGTCACGTTGCAGATCTTTGCAATCCCCCTGAGCCTTCACCATTCTGAATAGCTTCGTATCGTCCGCAAATTTAATCACCTTGCTCATCGCACCTATGTCCAGATCGTTTATAAAGATGTTGAAGAGCACAGGTCTGAGCACCGAGCCCTGCGGCACCCCACTAGTGACACTCTTCCAGTCCGAGTATTGTCCATTTACCGCATCTCTTTTTTTTTTTTCTTCCATCTCATTGTTCAGCATCAAGGGGGAAGGGAAGAAGAACAACAGAAAAGAGAGGGAGCAAAATGTTGGACCAAGAGGAGAGAGAGAAGGAAATAGGAGGCTGGGAAAGGAGTGAGATGGGAAATGGGAGAGCTACAGAATAAGAGAAGATGGAAAATTGATAGGTAGCTGAAAATTTAAAAAAGGAGAAGGATGAGAAAGGGTGATGTTTGAGTGGACAGAGGCAGAAAAGAAAAATGGAGAAAAGTTGAAAGGGAAAAATCAGTATGCTGGAGGCAGGGACTGGAGCAAGAGAGAAGAGAATAAAAAAATGGATAGCAGACACTAGAAAGAGAATTAGAAGATAGACAAAATCAGAAAGAGAAACTGGGACTAAAAGCAAAATGACCAGACAACAAAAGGTAAAAAGGCCCGTCTTGATCATGTGTTTAGTCATTGTGTCCTCAGCAGTATGATCAATTGGTTGTCGTCTGCGTAAATGTAGCATTCCCATCCCAGTTTTTTGATGAATTTTCCCAGTGGTTGGAGGAAGATGTTGAACAGCATGGGTGATATGGCGGACCCTGTGGTACCCCTATGACAGTTTCTTTCTAGTTGCTGGTATCCTCTTACTATTCTACTCGTTAGTCTTTTAGATAGAAATGATTCTATCCATACCTTGGCTTTTCCCTTGAGGCCTACTTTGCAACGTGATTTTAGCAGTGTGTGTTGGACTAGGTTGAAAGCCACTGAGAGGTCTAAGAACCCCAGCAGTACATCATGACCATTTGCTTGGTGTTTAAGGATGGAGTCCTGTAATCGCTACTAGCAGTCTCCATGCTCAGGTGTCTTCGGAATCCTGATTGGGCTTGGTCTAGTAGTTTGACTATCCATGGCTGGTTGAAGACACATGAAAGAGAAACACTCATCTGTGTGATTAACACTGGTATATGAGGCATAGGACTGTTCAGTAGCAGAACAATCTATGCCAGGGGTGTCAAAGTCCCTCCTCGAGGGCCGCAATCCAGTTGAGTTTTCAGGATTTCCCCAATGAATATGCATGAGATCTATTTGCATGCACTGCTTTCATTGTATGCTAATAGATCTCATGCATATTCATTGGGGAAATCCTGAAAACCAGACTGGATTGCGGCCCTCGAGGAGGGACTTTGACACCCCTGATCTATGCTGAAGAGGTCTACTGCAGTGTTGATCAGCTCCACAGAAGAGGTACTGGCACCATGCTAATGTTTCTTCACAGGAGTGCTTATGTTTCTTCACAGAACTCCCAAGCCTATTGGCCAAGAACCCTCTCCTCACACTGTCACACCACATAGCCAACAACCAGATTCACACATCAGTGAGTCTCATGGCCAATACTTGCAGGATAAGGAAGAAATACCATAGACTAGAGGAAACAAAGGGTGGGACTCTGAATTCATCTGCTATGACTAAAGGAAAGAAAATTATCAGGTAAGATGCATAATTTTTCCCTTGTCATCAGCAGCAGATAAATCCAGAGACAAGTGAGATGTCCTCAGTAGGGCAGGACCAAAAACAGAACATGAAAAAGAGAAGATACCACCCTAGGCAGTCCACCATCCTTTCAAGAAGGATGGACCCAGAAGGACTGCTATCTTCCCCAACACTACAAAGACCATCCATCTGTAGGAGCTCCACCCCAAACAGAACCCAGAGTCTCCCCAGAGGAATGAATAGCAGCATTGCTCCATGTCTGCACTAACAAGACCTGTTCCACTCCATGGAAGGGGATGCTAGGACATGTCTCCCACAGTATGCAGCTGAATAAGATGAACTCAGGCCACCAGCGCACTCAGAAAAGACAACAGCGAGAGAGGAGCTCCCCTCTGCAAGATTCGCAGGGTGAGCAAAGCTGGCAACCTTATGGAACCATTAGAACAAAAGGGTGCTCTTGCTCCTTCTAGGAAAGGAGCTGTGCTACATATAAGCACTTGACTGCCCAGGAATGCATCTCATGTAGCTGTCAGTGAAGACCATACCCCTCTGAGACTAGGCTGCACCCAACTGCCAGACAAGAAGATCCTGAAATTGGACCTATGCCCCGACATCTGAAAATGGGCTGCACCTGCCATACAGCTAAAGCAGATTTCTTTTGTGACATCACTCCAGATATCAGCTCAGATCTGATCACATTATAATCACTGTTTCCCAGCAGACCCAACACTATATTATGCCTTGCATTCTACTAAGGACCAAATCTAAAATAGCTACCCTTCTTGTTGGTTCCTGGACCAGTTGTTCCAAGAAGCAGTCATTTATGACATCTAGGAATTTTATCTCCCTAGCACTCCTTGATGTAACATTTATTAAGCCAATGTTAGGGTAATTGAAATCAGTTTGAAATACAGTATGATATAGCAACCATATCTTTTTGGGATATGCTGGTGCAAAAAAAAAATAAAATGGGAACAATTGTATGACAACAGTGTTTTCTAAAATGACAGATCAAAATTCTTTATTGTCTTTTTCAAGTATGCACCCTCACCCTATAAAAATGAGCATCCCCTTTGCACAGTTCCTTAGATATAGTCATATTTGTGGTACTGATCAATAATTTCAGGATAAATCTAAGGAGCTTCAGTTGTGATTTTTAAGCAGAGGATATCCAAGGTCTATTTTGAATAAGGCTTATAAAAGGATATTTTACAATCCAAGAGGAGTCACTGAACTATAAAAAACATACAAATGGAAGGGATTACACCATTGTTCTGAAGTATACAAGGCAGCCACAGCACAACTTCAGCAGGCTATTCGCCCTTGTCTGTCATTGCTGAAATTACATCCAAGATTGAGCGACCTTTGAGTGATTTTTGCATATAAATGTAATCAAAATTTATGCGATTTATTACGCCCCCATATGTTACCACTGGTATCTGAAACTGAAGCTCATGATAGGAAATTGGGACATTTTAAATGTGGACAGTATATGATGTGTCCTTTCATGGAGGAAATTTGTGAATATGAACACCCTATTTTACGCATAAAAGATATAAACCACTTCAGGTCTAGTGGTTTATTTGTTATGGTGTCCATCCCTGCTTTATATGTGTGACAAACTTTGCGAGTTTTAAAGATCAGACTGATAGAACATTGCTCAAGTTTAAATAGTTGGAGGATGAAGAAGCTGCTGGTCTCCCATTGTGTATAGAGACAGCATAAGTTTGCATATTTAAGATACATTGTTTTGGAGCTGTGTCAGCGATTGATTTGGAAGGGCGACTGGAGTCGGTATTTATGACAGCAAGAACAGCATTGGATTTTTGAGTTGGAATTGGTGGGTCCCTGTGGCTTAAAATGCACAAATAGAATGGACAGCCTTTTTTTTTTTTATGGACCTCTGTGTTTGCAATAATAGCTTTTTAAATATATAGAGAGGAGCATAATAAAAAAAAATGTCTAAGTCCGTTTTGGCCTAAGTCGCAAGTCGCCCAAAGTCAGCCACGGGAAAGGTCCATTTTCAAAAAATACGTCCAGCATATTTTTTTTTTCAAAAATCATCCAATTATACATCCAGCTGTCTGATCGTCCAGACCGCTAAGTCGTCCATCTTTATATCCCATTTTCGTCCAAAAATTTGTCCAAGTCACAAACCCCTAGAAAAATACCTTTTGGGCATGGGAGGGGCCAGAAAAGTGATGGACTGGACACCCAGACATGGCACCAGAGTAGTGGGATACCTTACAGGGCACTGCTGTGAACTTCACAAAAAGGGTCCCACATAAACATCTCACTACAGCTCCCTTATAAATCAAGGTGAGCCTCCCAAAACATCCCAGAATCTACTAGTCCCACCTATCTACCACCCCAATAGCCCTTAATAATAATAATAATAACAACAGTTTATATACTGCAGTATCGTGAAGTTCTATGCAGTTTACAAAAGATTAAATGAAGGTACAAATTGATTGAATTTAAGAGAGGTGGAAGAAAGATTAATAGGTCAAGAAAACTATTATTGAGGAGAAAGAGATGTATGGGTCAGTTGTCTAGATACTTCAGAACAGGTGTGTTTTTAGACGCTTCCTGAATTCCTCATAAGTAGTGGGCGAGAGCAATTGTTCTAGGTCTTTACCCCATAATGCTGCTTGATGTGAGAGAAGGTGTTCATAGTGTTTTTTCAGTTTACAGCCTCTAACTGGGGGAGAAACAAAGTTCAAATGTGAGCTTCTCTTGTGTCTGTTGGCTGAAAAGGAGAAAAGATCAGTTATGTATTTAGGGGCTAGTCCTTATAGTACTTTAAAGCAGAGGCAGGCGAACTTAAACTTTACGCGTGCTTCCATCGGTAGCTAATGCAACTGCCGGTAGTAGGGTGTCACGTGCTGCAGGAGCTGCATATGGCAGTACAAAAGGTTTGGGGGGTTTTTTTGTTTTTTTTTTGGGGGGTGCACATGTTTCACCATGAATGCAGTGATTACAGTGGCTTTTGGGCCTGGGTCCTCCTCTCCATGGTTCACTAACCCACCCCCAAAACCACTTAAGCCACCTCTGTGCAGCTCTACTAGGCTTTCCTATGCCAGGCTGTCAGGTACTGATGTTCTGGAGGCAGATATGTAAAGTTATTATGATTTTTATGAGGGTGGGAATGGGGACAGTGATGACTGGGGCAGTGTATGGGGGTGTGTACTTTGTGTCTGCAGTGCTTATCTGGTCACTTTGGATACCTTTTGTGGACTTAGAGCTTTTAGATGGCCTAAGTCACAACGTCCAAGTTACGTCTTGGCAGTGTTGTAAAACATTTGGTTATACATGTAGTACGACTTAGTCTAGGACAGCCCACGTCCCACCCAAATCCCACCCTCTACATTCCTCCTGACACGCCCTTTTAGCTCTGGTCGTTCAGCAGCACTGTGAAGGCCTAGGTCGTTTTTAAATATGTCTAAAGCCTGATTTGATTATCGGCACTTGGACGACTTTTGTTACTGATCGTCCAAGTGTTGATTTAGGCCGGTTTTTAGATGTTTTTCCGTTTCAATTATGAGCCCCATACAATCTAGGTGGATAGATTTATATGAGGGAGGAGATGTGCTGATGCATCTTTTGTGTTACCACCACTTTTGCACCCTGATTGATGCAAGACTGGTATTTCCAATTGGATTTTTGCTTTCACTGTTTTATGTAATCTGATTGGTGCAGTATCAGTTAGAGGGAGGAAGATATGCTAATTAAAATGCTGTGTTATCTCTGCAATCTGACTAGTGCAAGATCAACATGAAGGAGCGGTTATGCTAATAAGATATTCTATCACTATTCCTGCAATCTGATTAGTGTACATTGGCATGAAGGGGGAGTTAAATTATCAAGAAACAGCCCTTGGGCATTGGGGAGTTCCAGTGCCATTTTGTTTTGAAGATAGCAGTGAAGTTTGAAAGAAACAAGAGCAAATCCTTGGGGGAATCCTATTGGATTTGTTGCTACAATATAGTGTGGAGGTGTTCAGATGACATTTGGAACATGGAAGGAAGTGACTGGAGACATGCCACAGTCTGGACTGCAGCTAAGTACTCTGTAGACAATTTTGTTTTCTCAATGTGATTACTGAAGTTCGAACTTTGTGCAAGTGAAATGTTAAAGAAGCCTGATATATGAAGAGCAAATATATTATTGAAGAACTATAGAGAATGTTTTGTAATCAGTGTTTTTTGATGATAGATCTTTGGACTGTTAGAGGAGTTTTTATGACCTATGAAGATGAACTGAGGTCTTTTTTTCCCCTTTATTATTTTTGTAAGAAGGGTTAAAGGCTTGGTTGTTACAAATAGAATGTCTATTTTTTTGTGAATATATGAAAACATACTCTTTTCCTTATAGATAGTAATTGAAATTGTCTATTATTAAACTCTTGCCCAATTTGCCAGCTTTCCTAATATCCAAAAACATTTCTTCATCTGTCTGCTTATTCTGTCCCAGGATCGGTAGTATAACCCTACCTATATATTCCTTTCCTTCATACACAGAATTTCTATCCATATGGATTCCAAACTGCTATCAACACTGTTTCCCCGAAAATAAGACCTATCCCGAAAATAAGCCCTAGGATGATTTTTAAAGATGCTCCAAATATAAGCCCTACCCCAAAAATAAGCCCTAGTTAAGATTGACCCCCCCAAAGCCCCCCCTGCCCCCTAATGTCCCCGACACTCCCTGACTCCATCCTTGACACTAGTGTTGCCTGATTTACTGAAAAAAATCGGACTCATCAATTTAGCAACCACCACCCCTGCTACTTTAGGAAGCCTCAGAGCGGAGATATGTCAGTCTCACGGTGGGAGGTTGGTGGGGTTCTGCTGCACAGGGGGATGGGAAGGAGGGAGGGATAGAAAGATGCTGCACAAAGGGATGGTTGAGAGGGGAGGAATAATACTACATGTGGAGGGGGGGGAAGGAAAGAGGAAGAATTGGGGTGGAGGAGAGGAAGGGAGAGATGATTGTTGTACATGAAAAAATAAGACATCCACGAAAGTAAGCCCTAGTGCATTTTTTTTGGACCCAAAATTAATATAAAACACTGTCTTATTTTTGGGGAAACACGGTATGCCATGCAGAATGTGTATTTTGTTTGATTCAATTCTCTCTTTAACAAGTGGCGCAACCCCGCCCACCCTACCCCAATCCAATTTGTTCTACTCTATCCTTGTGATACAATTTGTACCCAGGTAACACAGTGTCCCATTGATTGTCCTCCTTCCACCAGCTCTCTGAGATGCCTATTATATCTATCTCATCATTCAGTGCTATATACTCTTAACTCTCTTATTTTATTTATTAGGCTTCTAGCATTTGTATACAGACACTTAAAATTGTGGGTTTTTTCCTTGTATCTATAGTTTGCTGAGAAGATGACAAGGATAATTTGAGTCCTTTACTCTGCCTTCCTCTTAAGAACTCTTGGCTTTCTTTCACCATTATTGGAAACCTCTCTATTAGGACTCCCTAAATATCCTGTTTCAATAGTATCCTTCAAGGATACTCCACACCAAACCATCCGTTCCTGGGCAACCATCAGTTCCCCCCCCCCCCCCCCCCCACACACACACACAAAATCTTAGTTTAAAAGCAAAAAGCAACCAGTATGGACAGTTACCAATTCTGAAAGTTACAATCTAACTCTACTGACAATTCCTTACAAGAATATTACACTGGAACAAGATTGCTGTCACATTAACACACACAAAAAGCAATAAAATCCCTTTCAAGTAATTTCTCCAACATCCTACCTTAATGGAGTCTCTGTCTGCATATGGTTTGGTGGCAAATTGGATCAGAGAGGATGCAATAAATAGAACAGAAAAACATCAGTTAGTTTCTATAATATTAGGTGCTACATACAAGCAATGAACATACAAGGATTGAACTGACTTGTCGATCGGTGCCAATCACCCAGCGCAAATTTTTTTTTTGGAGAGAAAACCAACCAACCAACCCCCTCCTCCCCAAAAAAACCACACAGATATACATTGTCTTTTTCTTATAAGAAAATTGAAAGAAAATTGTACAAAAGGTTATAGAGAGTTGAACATTTTTCACCTCTTTGGTGATCGCTGTCATGATGCTTCTTCTCATCTTTGATTGACAGGTGGGACTGTCCACTCAGTGCGCTGGAGAGGGCCAGGAGGCCTGCACTGCTTCCAATGGGGGGGATGGCTGGAGGCTGCAGACCAGACGGGTGTGGAGTGAGAGGAACGGGGAGACCATGTCCATGAGATAAATGCTGCGCCTGGAGTTGCTGCTGCTGTGAGAAATTTAAACAAATATTGAGCTGTTCCCAATCAGGGTGCTAAAACCATACCACACACAAGCAGCACATCATTAATAAAATTACTTTCTGTACACTTCGCTAGCGGTTTTAGCGCGTGCTACAATGCCGCAAGCGCTAAACGCTAACGCCTCCATAGAGCTTGCGTTAGTATTTTTCATTTAGCGCATGGCTAGCGTGCGCTAAAAACGCTAGCGTACCTTAATAAAAGGAGCCCTAAATGTAGCAACATGAAAGGAAATGTTGGCTTCATCCTTTAATGGGTGTTGTTTGATTAAGTTTCCTTTATTTTCAGCAAGCATGACAGTCTAAGTCAGGCATCCCATGGGCTGATGCCAGGCTGCCCTAAAACTTCAAATTACTGGTGATTATTTAAAAAAAAAAAAAAAAAAAAATGTAATTAGGGGGATGGGGATTTGTGTACACAAAAATTGTGGGAGACAGCCAATTGTTCATTGAATTGGCAAATCCAGATATTACACACAATCATCAAGACATATAGGCTACATGTAGTAGCACAAATATGAACATTCCCAGATGCTTTTCATTAAATATGTATTTAGCAATTTCTCTATTTGCTCACAGGCCTGAATACAGAATATAACAACCACCAATTAGAACAATTTTATCATCACTGAATTAAGAAAATAAATTCAGCTAATTGGGACTGTCCCACTAATTTACCACCACCACCACAAGCTAGTTAAGCTGGAGCTCCTATCCCCAGATCATGGGCTGAACAACACACAGAGTAAGATTGCATCTAGCCTGGTCCCCGCCGCTTCTGCCGAGAACGGCAGATGCGGCTGCCTCCTCTTCTGTTCTCTCGCAGCATAGCGGCGCACTAGGCTACCTGCCTGGTCCCGTGCCACTTTCCACGAGAACTCAGTTCTTTTTAAATTATTTTTAGTTCAAGTAGGTGAGATATCATGAGGGAAGTTTAGAGATCTATATAAAGTATGGTGAATATCCCATTGGTCTATTTGACAAGGATAACAACATTGATGGTCAGTGGTAGTGGAATGCTGTAGAGAGAGTGAGTCGCCCGTGGAGCTGTGGTGATGAAGAGAGGCATCTCCCAGCTCTGCAACATAGCATCTTTAAACAGATTGCAAAGAGGAGACTGAAGAAACTCTCGATGAGTCATCAAAATCCAATGTCTCGAGGAGTTTCATTGTAGGCGCAATGTATTTAGATTCCGATAATGTAGTAAACAATTTTGAATAATAAAGTCCATATCAGAGACAGAAGTGTCTTAGTAATAGTCAAGGCAATGGTCCAGATGTGATATCAATGCATCGAAAGCCATTCTTGAAGAAGTGTACAAGTAGTGTTATGGATACATTCGTTGTGCAAGCTGTTCTTGCAGAGGCGAACTGCAAAAGAAAAATAATAATCCATTTTATAGGCTCTACACCAAGAGTGGAGACCGTTGACAAAAAATAGTGATGTCAACAACGACAGAGCCAAATGATGGACAAAAGTGTTACAAAATACACAAGGAGATCCAAGCTTAACAGGCTCTACACCCAGTGGATCCCTGTGTTTAGAAGCTTGATATGGCGTGTAGAGTTGTTATGATGGGTAGAATAGGCTATCTATCTTTAACAAGTTCTACACCCCTGATAGATTTCTGTTGGAAGTATAGTGAGAGAGAGGGAAGCAGCAGAAGTGTTCCATGATTAGTATGCTCTACACCCATGAAGAAACCCCTCTGATGTACAGGATTGTTCATGATAAGCAGAAGAACTGAGCCAGCTTTGAAAGACTCTATAGCCATAGTGGATCCCTCTTAGTCCGGAAATTCTGGCAGGGAGCCAAACGGAATATACTGCTCAAAATCAGTCAACTTCTATATGAGCTGTTTGAGATAAAAGGACATAAAGAAGTTGAAATAAGAACTCTATTCCACATAGAGGTTTAGTAAAGACGGCGTCTAAACTTATCCATAGCATGTTTGTCACATCCTGATGGTGCAGTGGCATTGTCTCTGGAACTGAAAGACTTTCAAAGAGTGGATTTAACCAGCAAAGACTGATGTAACTATTGTGGCTTGTCAAGTCCAGGACAAGATTATATTCGGAGTACTCGATGGTCCAGATTAGAGAATGACACGGGGACAAATTTTTCCCTATCCTCGTGGGAACTTATTTTCTCGTCCAATCCCCGAGAGTTCTTTTCCTGTCCTTGCCCCATTCCTGCAAGCTCCATCCTCATCTGCACAAGCCTCATCCTCATCTGCACAAGCCTCATCCTCATCTGCACAAGCCTCAAACACTTTAAAATCATAAGTGTTCGAGGCTTTATGCGGTTAAGGCACAGCTTACAGGAATGGGACAGGCACAGGGACAGTGACAAAATTCACGGGAAATTGAGTTACTGCGAGGACAGGGACACAAAGTGCCTTGTGAGAGTTCTTGAAAGTAACATGGGTCGATGAACTATGGGGTGGTGGAACTTGTATGTAGGCTGATGATCATATGCTGAGGGAGGCTGGTACCAAGGGAGACAGTGGAAGCACCGATACCGGTTGTTAAACTGAAGCTACAGGAGCGGCGATGGTACCGAGGTAGAATGCAACATCAATACCAAGCTTCGACGTATGCAAATAGCACAAAGCAGGGAAGGATTGTATTGGTACTGAGGAAAGAAAAAAGTAGGCATCAAGGCCAAATTCATTGTGATCTCATGGCCAGCCATGCAGTGGACCTTGCATACGATGGAACATTGCACCGGTATTAAGGGCTGAGAAGCAGGTATCATAGGTGCCACAGGGTGTCGAAGTGTTAGGAACCCCAGGGGAAGTGAGCTTCAGAAATGACCTCCTGCATCGATGAACGATGGTGTCAATGATAGGCATGCATTGAGACTTGATGCTGAAAATGCCCGTGAAGCTGGTGATAGCAATGAAACTGTCGATGCTCACCAGTACTGGAGGGAATCGATACCACCCAGAAGATCAATCCGTGAAAGGAGGCATCGATACTGTATGCTAGTTGGATGCTACCATACGTGCAGCAGGGTGTCAAAGCATTGGTAACCCCATGAAGATCCACACTTTAGAAATGACAGCCTGCATCGATAGCGTCAAGGAGAGGCATGCACCAAGAGACTTCATGTGAGATATGCCTGTGACGCTGATGATCGATGTCAAAGATCGATGCAATGGTACCGCTAGGGCTCAGTACCACAGAAAAGTCCCAGTTGCTGAGTGCCCGACCCCAGGCCTAATATCTTCTTGTAGAAATAAAATGCAGGAACAAAAATAATAAAATATTTGGATAGGCATTTACTCTTCTTATTCTTCTGATTTTTATTTTTTTTCAGCTCTGGAAGATTGGGAAGAGATCCAGTAGGAAAGAGAAAACAGCACGTTTCGAGTGAAAAGAAGGCTGAAAAGCCATTGACGACGCCAGTGGGAACAAAGACTTCAAAAATACCCACAGGCCCCAAAAGTAAAAATTAAGAAATTTAATATTGGAAAGGATTTTAAAAAACAAACAAACAACTAAAAAGAAAAATAATGGGGAAAAAAAGCAAAGCAGGAAGGCAAACTCGACTAGACAAAGTCATAAGAACATAAGAATTGCCATCTCCGGATCAGACCCTGGGTCCATCAAGTCCGGTGATCCGCACACGCGGAGGACCCGCCAGGTGTGCCCTGGCATGGATCAATTTCCCATGTCACTGTATGCTTCCCAAGGGAGATGTGCACCTAATATACCCTTACCCGTGTCACTCTATGCCACTCCTAAGGAGATGTGCATCTAGTTTACCCTTAAATCCTAGAATGGTGGATTCTGCAATTACTTCCTCCGGGAGAGCATTCCAGGCATCCACCACTCGCTGTGTGAAAAAGAACTTCTTGATATTCGTCCTGGACCTGTTCCCCCTCAGCTTCAGACTGTGTCCTCTTGTCCGTGTCACATTAGACATTGTAAATAGCTGCTTTCCCTGCTCTATTATGTCGAATCCTTTCAGTATTTTGAAAGTCTCGATCAGATCCCCCAGCAGTCTCCTGTTCTCGAGGGAGAACGATCCCAGTCTCCTAAGTCGTTCCTCATAGCTCAGATTCTCCATACCATTCACTAGCTTTGTTGCTCTTCTCTGCACCCTCTCTAGCAGTTTTATATCCTTCTTTAGGTATGGGGACCAATTTTGGACGCAGATATATCATCTTCACTCCACGGAAAATGAAAAACAGATGACCTTATGAGTTAGCATCAAGCGGGAAGGCACTCACACATGCGCAGTGTGGGCAATCTTAAAACTTTCTAAAGCTTAAAGTGACAATATACTTTGGCACTGTCCATACCAGGCTCTGTGGATGACGTCACACACATGTGAGAATATGCTGCCTGCTTGTCCTGGGATAAAATAGATTATAGCAACAAAGGGAAAGGAATGCTAGAAAAGGAAGGCATGATAAATAGAATGCAGCCAACAAAATCACCGCGGAGGCTCACAAATTAGGTATGGGGGATTTGGTAACCATCACAAGGAGGCGAGGTCAGATCTCAGGGCAACTGTCAGCAGAGTGTAACCAGATTTCAACATCCTGTGTGCGACAGCAGCGTGAAGCAAATGACAGACAATCCCTTTTGTAATAAAGCAGCTCGAGGGCAGCAAGGACATTCAGGGGCGCAGCACACTCTTGGGTTTAGCATTAGGTCAGAATCAAATACACTCAGAGCAAAGCAAAGAAGCCAATATCTGCAGTCGATCCAACTCCATAGACTAACTCTATCTACGTTATGTTTATCTTAAAGGAGATACACAGGATTAATGCATATGCGCATTTATTATCGATAGACATAAGTGAATAGGTCTGAAAGCAGTTATACTATAAGAAAAGGTTGAAAATTGAGAAAATTAATGTTAAACAGTTCTCCCAGCACTATTGCGCAGCATGTGGCGAGAGTTAATTTGAAAGAGAAAACCTGAATTAACAGCCCAGAAAAGGAAGCTGGTTGCAGCCACCGTTTTAAGCCCTTTAAGTGTCCTCAGCGGTACTTGAGCAAATTACTAAAGAAAATCTAATGTAGCAAGGCCCGGGTCCTCCTGTAGGCTTGCTCAATAATGCTGAAATAATTGGGCACTCTGTGCACGTTTAGTGCTGCTCGAATGGAAAGCTGGAGGCCTGCCCTTGTACTCTTCGCTGGCTGCTGACTCGGTGTTGTGACAGGTTTATTTGAGTGGGACTGTGATGCATGCACCAGTAGCTGCGCTGACAAGAGCTTAAAGTCATTTTTACCAGTGCACTGGCAACAGAAAGAGAAAGCCCTCGAGGACGTTAGAAGCAGAGTGCTTGACCTGAACCAAAGCTGCAGCCAGCTCGGTGTTGTACTAACCATGCTTATAGGGAGAAGGGGGAGAGGCGGAGGACAAGACTGTTTGATGCTACTGGTGAATGGAGGGGAAACCCACCCATTGATTTGTGCCTATAAAAAATGTGGAAAAAAAAGAAGGAAAATGTTAGATAAAGCTTTATTCTCGTAATAGGTGTTGGCTAATGCCAATGTACAAAAGATTAATTGCACGCATGTTATCAGTACAGCCAGCAACCTGTGCTTTGGCGTTCAGATCAAAGGAAATATATATATATATTTTTATATGCTGCCTATGTGGGAAGACCATATAAGTGCCTATTTTCAGTCTATTTTATAAAGGCACATAGAAGGCTAGGTCTCTCTATAAAACTTTGGACCTGGGTTGGCCACTGTTGAAAATAGGATGCTGGGCTTGATGGACCTTCGATCTGTCCTAGTATGGCAATTCTTATGTTAACACCAGAAGCAAACTGGCAGAAATTGTATTTAGAATGGAGCTGTGAACATTTATGCTTGCTTTGCTGAATTCTACCCCAGAACATGCCTATACGCTTGAGGCTTAAAAGTACATGCCTTCTCATCACTAGACATCCTTTTATGCACATAATCCCTGGCATAACTAAAAGCCTTTTTAGATACGTGCAAAAAAATCCTTTACAAATTATCTTTGTTCATAAAACCTTCAGGAAAAAAAAGACAACCACCCAGTTCCCTCTCACAGAACACCTACTAGCAAGGTCATGAGCAGTTTTTGGGGGCCAGAAGGGGATGGAGGAGTAGAGCAGCCAAAGACCTAACTGCGCAGGGAAACCTTACGTGCACAGCACAACCTGCATTACAAAGTCCATGCTTTTTTTTAAAAATGCAATCACTGTAATCGTTGCTGTGTTTAGAATATCATTACTTTCAAACATGGCATTCAGACTCAACCCAGGTGGACTTGATAGATCAATGCAACTTTTGTTACTTTCTTTTGTACTTTTTCTTTAGTTGCTCAGCCCATTTTGCGGACTTTTAGAGCAGTATGTTATTTGTTTCTGAAAAATGTGTATTTGCTCTCTGCTTCTTCCCAAGTTTTAAAAACAAAGGCAAGACCTGCAATGGTGATGTACAAGATGCCAAGTGTTTAATTAAACTATCATAAAAAATAGGCTTTAATAAACAATCATAAAAAATGAATAATAAATATAATCATATAACAGTTTGTATCCAAAAGGATTGATGAACCCGGACCTGACACGTGTTTATTTTTTTGCTTCCGCTTTTATCCTGCACTGCGTAGGAGCTCTCACGGATTGTTTGGCTGTTCACTGCCGATTCCAGCTCCTATCCATCAGGTTTCCTGCATACGATACCTATTAGGACCCCTGAGGAAGGAGTGTTTCTTCGAAACATGGACTGTGTCAGGTCTGGGTTCATCAATCCTTTTGGATAATAACTGTTATATGATTATATTTATTATTCATTTTCTATGATGTTTATTAAAGACTATTTTTTATGATCATTTAATTCAACACTTGGCATCTTGTACATCACCACTGCAGTTCTTGCCTTTGTTTTTTGACTCGATACTTCACTGCAGTTCTGTTGGATTTTTTGCTTGATGTTGTCTTCCCAAGTTTTGACTTATACATTTTAAATTTTGAGAAACAGCATAAATAAAAAAACAAACACAGAAAAAAATAAAACTCAACCCAACTCCAGTACTAAAACCAGTAAGTGATGGCTCATTACCATGCTCAGTTTTAACACCCAAGAACAGGGACACCCAAATCTTTTGCACAGCATGTCTAATCATGTGGCAAATTACCATTACAAACTTTTTCTGCAAATGTATTCTAGCTGCTTTTTGTCACTAATGAGTGTAGCTCAAGAGCTTATCTCGACGGGCGTAAAGTAACACGAGGCTGGGAGGCCCGTGTGTTGCCCTTTGAGACAAGTTAGTGGGGGTGGGATTGTGTCAGGGAGTGTTAGGTTAGGAAGTAAGGAAAGAGTCATTCATGCCGAAAGGCTATAATGGGATTGGGGCATGGGGAATGATTGATGGTGCGGGGGGAGGTTATAATGCCGGGACCTTGGAGGACTCGGCTCCTTCCAGGGTCCTCCAGGGTGGCTTTTTTCAGTTGGAGCTCTCCCCCTGCTTCTCCCCCCAAACTAACCCAACAACCCCCCCGGCCAATGGGCGACACTAGGGTCTACCAGCCCCGTGTTACGTTCCACCCATCGACACGGGGGTCTCAGGCTCCCATTTCAGTTGGGCAAGTAGAATATTGCCATGCACACCAGGTTCCAAGGGGACAGAGGATAAACAAGGAACCTAGGTTTTTAGATAATGAGGTTTATGTCCATAATTGGAATGAAACTTTGATGTGCTGTTCAGTTGATCTAATGTTATTAACAGTGAATGCTTTGGCTCCAATTATTATGGAACAACAGAGTGAATTGGAAACAAAATTATAACCACTGAAATCTAGTGAAGAGGATGAAATGTTTGTTGACTGTGCGATGGAAAAGTTTCAAATTGAACAAAGAGTGTTTAAAGTAAAGAAGTACCACCAAGATTAATTTGATTTCACAAAAGGTTATATCTACCCATTGATGAATAAAGGGATGAAAAGTACGAAAAATCGTCAAAAAGTATTATTCAAAATATCATCCAGTGAATCTTCATTGGAGGGTGAAAACAATGCTAAACAAGTTGATACAGTGATACGGTTAGATTCTCTCCCTTCTGCTGTGATCTTAGACTCAGGAGAATCTTTGAAAATTGAGTTTTCCTCGTTAATACTAGGTATTGTTATCTATTCTTCACTTACATTTAAGGACCAACTAAATTTGTTTATTAAAAAGTGTTTTTTCAGCCTCCGTGCTCTGAGAAGAGAGCACTTTTTCACCAACAACACTTGGTTCAATCAATCATTTTGTCAAGGCTGGATTACTGTAATTCAGTGTATTTGGGTCTTTCAAAGATCAGTCTGCAGAGATTTCAATACAGAACACTGCAGCTAAACTTATCTTTGGTAAGAGTAAATTTGATCACGTAACCCCTCTGCTCAAGGAATTATATTGGCTTCCAGTGTATCTCAAAATTCAATTTAAATGCATTTGTATTGCATTTAAGATCCTATTTGGTATTTTTGCCACTTTGATTCCTTTAGATTGGAATGTTCATAGATCTCATCTTGCCAGAAGTTCTCAAAAATTAAAACTTACATTTCTCTCTCTCAGTGGTAAAAACAAAACCTTTAAGAGATTTAGTTATTCTTTTGCTTTTAAATTAACCGAATTCTGGAATGCTTTACCGCTTACATTAAGAAGTTTAGGTTCTTTTGCTTTATTCCAGAAAGTTCTGAAAACTTTTTTGTTTGCTAAACATTTTGGAAATTAACTATTTCAGTCTACTTTTTCTTGTCAAATTTATGTATTATATTTTACATTATTGTAAACCGAGTCGAGCTCCTCTTGGTTGATGACTCAGTCTATAAAACTAAGTTTTAGTTTAGTTTAGTTTAGAATGATCCAGAAGTAACTGTTGAATTACCAGATTCTTTTTTAAGACTACAATCTCAGAGTACACATCCATAGGGAATCAGTCAATAAGTGTTGACCAAAGCACCATGAGTGAAGACGACCAGCAGGAAATAAAAAACTGGTGTTTTCAATTTATCGAAGCGGTAAAGAAGAGGAGGTTCTACAGAAGGGTTTATCTTTTGTGCCCACAACCCGGTATGATGGCTTTGAGACACGTTCTCATCTTCACCATTTCTTTAGAACATTAAGATTAAAACTTTTTTTTAAGGGTCAACCAACAACAAATTCAAATCATTTTTTGGATAGATTAAAGCATAAATCAAAATGGATTTCCCTGGGCCCACCAGATGTATCAGTGGTGGCCTTTGAAAAGGCATTCTGAATGAGCTTGGACAGATTGAGTGACAATAGCACAAAGTTTTTTCAAATCTTTCCACATATCAACATCGGTTAATTCAAAAGTTGAGGATGGATAGATCTATTATCATTCAAAGGGCAAGGGGGAAGGGGTGATAAGGGGGCGACAGATCGTGATTCAGGAGTATGAGCCAGATTCACTAACCTGCCCGATTGGGCCAGTCCGACGACTTCAGCAAACTCCAACATGCAGATGCAAGCGATCGGAGGAACGCTCCCTTCTGCAAGTACGGATCGCTCTATAGCAATCCCTGCGCATGCGCAGATCATCTGTAGATGGTCTGAGCATGCGCTGGATCTCCAGGCCGTCTGAGGGTTTTTTTTTTTTGGGGGGGGGGTTTCTTCTATTTTTTTTATGGAAGGTGGATCTGCTTGTTAAACCACTGAGCGTAGCCAGGGAACCTGAAAAGTGCTGGACCTCAGGGCCGGCATAGATTTTTTTTAAATAGGCAATCGAGGAACTTTTTGGAGCCCTTGGTTTTAACCCGCTTAAGCCCGCGGGTTAAAACCACAGGCTTGCAGTGCGAGGAAGGGTGGGAGAGTCGGGGCAGGCAGGCAGGCAGGCTCCTTGGCCGATGATAGGTCGCATAGCTCACTTTCTGGGCTTGGTGATCCTGGTAGCTCTGGATTGGCCGCATCGTCCATGGTATGCAGACCTGATGCGTCTGTCGTCGGGTGATTGGTTAACATTTCCGGTGACTCCGGACTTACTAACTTAGGGTCCGATCTGCATCGAAAATCCGTCCCACTTTGGTCTTACATAAAGGAGACAACTCGGAAGCCATGGAAGAGCCAATGCGTCTACCCCCTCGGACGCCTGCTCCCTGCGTCTGCTGAAGAACCAAGGAAGCTTGCATTTCAAGAAGAGGCCATGAGATCTATCTTTAGAAGACCCCACCTCCGCACTAGCAGGTTGAATGCCTGAGTGGAGAGTTCCCATTCTCCGGGATCCAGAAGATTTCTGCTGAGGAAGTCCGCCTGAACATTTGCCTGACCGGCAAATGTGCGTTGCCGAGAGAAGAGGAAGATGAACTTCCGCCCATTGAAGCAGGACTATTGCCTCACCGGCCAAATGAGGCCTTCGTGTACCTCCTTGCGCTGAAGATTGAAGGCACTGAGCTCCCCATCCCAGCAGACTGGCATCTGTAGTAACTATGATCCAGTCCGGTGTGGCAAGGGGCATTCCCTTGAACAGATTGATCTCGCTGAGCCACCAATGCATGCTGATCGCTGCTTGAGAAGTCCACTGAAGACGATGATTGTAGTCCTGAGACACTGGGGCCCACTGTAAGAGGAGTGACTGCTGCAACGGTCTCATGTGGAAGCGAGCTCAGGGTACCACCTCCAGAGCCACCACCATAGAGCCCAAAACTTGCACATAATCCCAAACCCTCGGTCTGGGTGACTGGAGAAGCAGGCGAAACTGAGACTGCAACTTCTCTCCCTGGACTTTGGGTAGAAACACCTTCCCCAGACTTGTGTCAAATTGCACTCCCAGATGCGCCAACAATTGAGAAGGGGTAAGACAGCTTTTGGAAAGTTGATGACCCACCCCAAAGATTGAAGAAGAGAGATCACCCTGTGGGTCACCGTCAAACTCTCTTGTCTGGAAGACACCCAAATCAACCAATCGTCCAAGTAAGGATGTACTTCCTGTCGAAGGAAAGCCGCCACTACTACCATGACCTTGGAGAACGTACGTGGAGCCGTGACTAGGCCAAACGGCATGGATTGCAAAGCGAAGATACTTCTGATGCGGTGGCCATATAAGAATGTGCAGATAAGCTTCCTTGAGGTTGAGAGCTGTAAGGAATTCCCCCGGCTGAACAGCCGCTATGACCGACCTCACTGTTTCCATCCGGAAATGTCTGACTTGAAGAAAGCGGTTGAACCTCTTGAGATCCAAGACCGATCTGACCAAACCCCCCTTTTTGGGCACCATGAAGTAAATGGAGTTCCTTTCCTGCCCCTGTTCTGCCGGAAGAACTGGAATTACGGCCCCAAGCTCCAAAAGAACCTGAAGGGTGCACTGTACTGAGTCTCTCTTGGCAGCCCCTGTACAAGGGGAGACCAAGAAAGAATCTGCAATGGGAGAGGAAAATTCTAATTTGTAACCTTCTCGAATAATGTCCAATACCTACTGATCGGACGTGATCTTGGCCCGCTCCGCCAGAAAGGAAGACAGTCGACCCCCCAATGGCTACGATGGAGCTGACCTCCCGTCATTGGGAATTACGCAAGGCCGGGGTCTGAGTGGGCTGGGATTTTGTAGGACAAAATAAATTTTTTTGTGGAAACCTAGGCCTAGAATTAAAGGAAGCACCGTAAGATGGTGGAAAGGACGGCTTCCCAGATCTATATCTCTTAACGTCTCTGAAACGACTTCTGGCAGACACAGACTTCAAGGGGGCTTTAGGCCTATCTTCCGGCAACCGTTGTGTCTTGGTATCACCAAAATCCTTAACTAATTAATCCAAATCATCCCAAATAACAAGTGACCCTTAAAAGGAAGCCTCAAAAGTCTAAGCTTAGAAGCCACATCTGTCGCCCAGTGACGGAGCCACAAGGATCTTCGAGAAACAACAGAAAGACATTTGTTTCGTTGAAGCGTGAATAATATCATAGAGGGCATTTGCCACATACGCTAGACCCGTTTCCATATCTGGAAAGTTGGATGAAACAGCAATCCCCGTCTCCATCATTTTATCCACCATACCTTGCGCCCATTGCAGACAAGCCCGTGCCGCATAGGAACTGCACACTGCCGCTTGCAAGGTAACAGCCGCAACATCAAAAGACAGCTTAAGTGAAGATTCAGTCTTCCTATCCTGAATATCCCAGAGCGCTATACCACCTTCAACCGGCAATGTAGTCTTTTTTGTAACTGCAGCCACCAAAGCATCCACCTTGGGGTTCTTAAACTTGTCCAGTTCGTCCTGAGAGACTGGATACAACTGGTGCATAGCCTTTGCCACGCGGAGACCAACCTCCGGAGTGTCCCATTGAGCAGAGATAAGCTCATGCATCGCTTTGTGAACCGGGAATGCCTTAGCAGGCTTTTTCGTGCCTGCCATAAGGGGATTAGCAGACCCTGCCGCTTGTGGATCCTGCTGAGAGATATGAAGACCGAGTAGCGCCTTGGAAATAAAAGATGGCAATTCCTCCCTATGAAAAAGACGGAGCGCTGTAGGATCATCCACCTCCCTAGCCAGCGCATCCTCAAACTCCAAATCTGCCACTTCGCCATCCTCCAGAGATACCGGAAGATCCAGAGACAAGGCGGAGCCTGACAGAGGGTCATACCCGTCCATAGGCGAAACTCTGCGCCTTTTTGTTGCCCGAGACTCCAAAGGAGGTCTACTGGCATGAAGCACGGGAATCCGATCCAAATTACCTTCCCGTTGCTGCGTAGGCTGAGAGGTCTGCAATAAAAAGGCCTTATGCATTAGCATAACAAACTCCGGGGAAAACGCCACCGGAATAGATTGTGTTGGCGTTGAAATAACTGTTCCCTGCCCAGAAACCGGCCCTGCAAGGGAAGCAGAAGAAAAACCGCTGACTGCCGGCGCAGCCGCCGACGTGCACTGAAGCAGAATGGACGCAGCTGCGAGTGCAGGAGAAGAAGGCCGGGTTTCAATCGCACGGGAAATGAGCGGCACCTCAGGTGCGTTTTGAATCTCCTCCCCCATGGCATCGGCGCAACCCGCTGAACAGAGGCCCAATGGTGTTCGCCGCTTCCCACAGCGGGAACACTGTTTAACTGCCTCTGCCGCCATTACTCCCAAACAAGCCGCCGAGCAACTCAAAAACTGGCAGATAACCCAACACCGCGTGTCAGCGAAAACTCCAAGAACAAACCGGCAGACCCAAACACCAAGTCAAATAAGATAGAAACACGTGCTTACCAGAGTCCAGCGTTGCTAAAGTTGGTAGTTACAGATTGGAACAGCAACAGCACTCTGGCCCCAATAATTTTTTTTTTTTTGAAAAAAGAAAAAAAAAGGGGGGGGAACCAGGAAAAAAGCCACAATCCATCAGAGAGGAGGGTGGAGCAGAGACCTGGGGGGCCCAGGTCTAATTCCCAAAGTTGGCACCGTTCAGCTAAACACCCTGATCTACCAGAAGAGAATAATCTCAACAGAAGAAATAATAAGCCAGCCAGAATCCAGGAGCTAGTGGAAAAGCGACCATCACCTGCTGGGAAATAGAGAATACTGAAGATACAGGGAGAGTGCCAACCAGTAGGACCACCTGTTAATCAGTTCTCTATCTCCACCTGCTGGTAGATGTGTGGTATCCCACTAGTCTCTGGATTCATCTGCTGCTGTTGCTGAGGAAAGAAGTATTTCCTTAGATTACTCCCCTAAGCCTATCTCATCTCTTAATGTCATCCTATGCCCTCTTATTCCAGAGATTCTTTTCAAATGAGACTCGACTCATGCGCATTTACCCCACATAGGTATGTAAACATCTCTTTACCTCCCCTCTCCCGCCAAAATACACAGATTAAGATCTTTAAGTCTGTCTCAATGCCTTATGACAAAGACCATGCACCATTTTAGTAGCCTTCCTCTGGACCAACTCCATCCTTTTATATATTTTTGAAGGTGTGGCCTCCAGAATTGTACTCAATATTTTACATGAGTAGATAAGGACAGGTTATTCACCCTCTCCAAGGTAGGGAGAACGAGAGGACACTCTCTAAAATTGAAAGGGGGAAAGATCCCGTACGAATGTAAGAAAGTTCTTCTTCACCCAGAGAGTGGTAGAAAACTGGAATGCTCTTCCGGAGTCTGTCATAGGGGAAAACACCCTCCAGGGATTCAAGACAAAGTTAGACAAGTTGCTGCTGAACCAGAACATACGCAGGTATGGCTAGTCTCAGTTAGAGCGTTGGTCTTTGACCAGAGGTCCGCCGCGTGAGCGGACTGCAGGGCACGATGGACCACTGGTCTGACCCAGCAGCGGCAATTCTTATGTTCACCAAAGTCTTATACAGGGGCATTAATACCTCCTTTTTCCTACTGGCCATACCTCTCCCTATTCACCCTAGCACCCTTTTAGCTTTTGCCGTCACCTTTTAAACCTGTTTGGCCACCTTAAGATCATCACATGCTATCACACCCAAGTCATGCTCCTCTGTCGTGCACATAAGTTCTTCACCCCATAAACTGTACCGTTCTTTTGGGTTTTTGCAGCCCAAATGCATGACCTTGCATTTCTTAGCATTAAATTTTAGCTGCCAAATTTCAGAGACTAGTCTTCAATCTTTTCCAGGTCATTCTTCATGGTATTCACACCATCCTGGGTGCCTACTCTATTGCATATATTTGTATCATCTGGAAAGGGGCAAATCTTACCCGACAGCCCTTCAGCAATATTGTTTATACAAATGTTAAAAAGAACAGGCCTAAGAACAGAACTTTGAGGCACACCACTGGCAACATCCCCTTCCTTAGAGCGATCTCCACTGATCGCTACCCTCTGTCGCCTTTCACTCAATCAGTTCTTGACCCAGCCCGTCACTTTGATCCTACAATTAATTTACAGAGGAATATAGAGGACATATTATCTCAAGCAAAGCACATCCCTAGGACACCCTATAGTTTCTGGAATTGGTTCAGTTTTTGAGCCAATGGCACAATATGGGGCTTATTACATAAAGGATTATGTTCCACAGGCAAAATCCTATGTAATAGATTTGACTCATTTTTTTGAACCCTTTAACAGAGAATCATAGGAAAGAGGAGGGGAAGAATACATTTTAGTAACAGCTGATGTGATGTCGCTGTACACAAATATCCCCTAAGCAGCAGCAGTTGAGCTAATTCATAAGTACTTACTCATTTCAGAAAATAAGAGAGAATTGGTGGAAAAATTAAGTGCTAGTCATACAATACAATTACTTCATGATTGAGAAACAATTTTATTTCCAAATCAAAGGGGTTGCTCTGGGGGTCATGATGGCACCATCCATAGCATGCTTCTATATGAACAATTAGAACAAAAGTGGGTTTACCCTTCATGTCATTTTTCTAAAGTTAAAATATGGAAAAGATTTATAGATGTTGCATTTTTTGTTTGGGTGGGCATTTTGTTTGGGTGGGTTATGTGAATTTATGCAGGATTTAAATGATTCTGATATTAATATTGAGTTTACATTTAATACTAATGTAAACAAAATCTAATTTTTAGATATAGAGATTTAGAATATTAGTAACTGCATACAAACACCCCCTCATTGTAAGACATCTGATAGAAATACGTTATTACAATACCAAAGTTATCATCTGAAACAGTTACGTGATAGTATCCCCACAGGTCAATTTCCAAGGGTCAGGCAGTTATGTTCAGATGCTAAAAAATTTCAACATCAAGCTAGTAAACTGTATGGCAAATTTATACAGCGAGGTTATCCAGGAAAAGTTGTGAAGAGGGCCTGGAAACAGCTAGATTTTGCCAAAGAGAATGGTTACTGAAATCAATCCCACAAAAATCTGAAAATCCAAAAGTTTGTATACTACCATATTCAACTTGGGTTTTGGCCAGGTATTATTGATCTGGATTGGCCACCGTGAGAACTGGCTACTGGACTTGATGGACCATTGATCTGACCCAGTAAGGCTATTCTTATGTTCTTATTGGTCAATTTTAAGATATTCATGCTTCCCTCCAACAAGTTCCTAAATTTGCATACAGAAGGGAAAGGAACATTGGACAGTTGTTATAGCACTTGGGGCCGACTGATGTTGGTCAATTTAAATCAGGCATAGGCAACTCCGGTCCTTGAGGGCCGGAATCCAATCGGGTTTTCAGAATTTCCCTAATGAATATGCATTGAAAGCAGTGCATGCAAATAGATTTCATGCATATTCATTGGGGAAATGCTGAAAATCCAATTGGATTCTGGCCCTCGAGGACCGGAGTTGCTCGTGCCTGGTCTAAATGTTATGAACCACATAGATCATGGGGTCATTGTATATACTGCACTTACGTGTGGCCACTGGATAGTATTACAATCCCTCAGACTATGAGCAAAAAATATTTTTTAAGAACAAATACAAATTGTAGTTTGAGTGGGGTGGTTTATTACATAATATGCCCTTGTAATAAGTATTATATAGGCCAGGGGTAGGGAACTCCGGCCCTCAAGAGCCGTATTCCAGTCGGGTTTTCAGAATTTCCCCAATGAATGTGCATGAGATCTATTTGCATGCACTGCTTTCAATGCATATTCATTGGGGAAATCCTGAAAACCCAACTGGAATATGGCTCTCGAGGACCGGAGTTCCCTACCCCTGATATAGGCCATACAAAAAAGGTTATAAAATTACGGATAGTGGAACATCTTATTAACATTAACAGCTGGACCTGGAAAGACCCAGTTGTCAATTAATTTCTACCCCCTTTAAACCAGCCCTATAACAATTAACAAGACACAATAACCACAAGACTCTACTTTTGGTAAAACCGAGTCATAAGAACATAAGAACATAACCAGTGCCTCCGCCGGGTCAGACCACAGGTCCATCCTGCCCAGCAGTCCGCTCCCGCGGCGGCCCAAACAGGTCACGACCTGTCTGTATCACCAGAAGGGGCTCCCTTGCCACCTTGGTTTCTCATTTAAGTCCTGTCTTCCTATCGAAGTCCTAACCCTCCGGTCTTGCACCTGCACGACCTGGTTTGGTTTCTACTCATTACCTGGTTAGCTTTCTATACTTGTGTTACATCCCAGCTCCTCCCTCAGTATCCCATGATCCCTTTATCCTTCAGGAATCCGTCCAATCCCAGTCACAGCTCTATTTATTGAACAAATTAAACAGTTAATCAAAACAACAACTGAGCTACCAGAAGGATACCCAAGCAGCTTTTTGCCTGTGAACCCGGCCTCAGCCCCAGCAAGGGTCTGGGGGTGGCAGGGACCTACATGCCCCCATTGAATGGGTCCCCAGCCCACCTGGGGACCACCATTCGAACAGCTGCCCACCATCAACTCATTTCACGATGAGCCCCAATTGGTAGTTTGACACCCGCCGCTGCGAGCTCAGGGCTTCCAATTCCAGAAACCAACTCCAGAACCACGAGGGAGGGAGGGTGGGGAAGCCCGCCGCCGAGGACTGAAAAAAATACTGGTCCCAAGGCAGCCGTTACTTTCTTAAGGTCCCGCCATTCTCTCCCGCTGCACCACTGCACTTCGTTGCGGGAAACAAAAATGGGCCAATCACACTGGTCCCTCTCAAACCGCCAACCCTGCACCCCTCTAGGAGCCAAGCTCGACGGGTCAACATGCATGCCTTCCAGCCCCATGTTATTTGGTTGCTCAAGGGAAGCAGCAGGATCACAAAGTAGAGGACTTGCAGTATACAGTTTTGTGGCACATTATAAGTCCTCGGGAGTTAATATGTCTCAAGGTCTGCTATTGAGAGAGCATAGATTCAATCTCTGAGTGGCAGACTTCAAGCCCGATAGGTCTGAAAGCAGGTATTGCGTGGTTTGAGCTTTAGAAAGTTAAATGATAGGCGGGAAGCGGATTGACCAATGATGTATCGTTTTGCTTGATGATGTTAGTACTAAGGAATTTTAAAGGAAGAGAGTTTGGTAGTGTGAGGTGAAACAGGTAGCAGTTTGTTGGATTCCCCCACAAAATAAGTAGTAGCCGATGTAAGTAATATTAAGGGAAGAAAAAAATGTAAGTGATAAGTTAGATGATATAATGAAATGATTTATAGAATAGGTAAGAACATTTTTATAAGCCACTTTGCTTATTGTGGGGCAATAGATGTAGTAATTCATACTTTGATGTTTGTTTTAGTTATCTTCCCCTCTTGACGAAGTAGCCTTTAGCGAAACTCAAGTAGAGGGGTTGGTTGAAAAGGACACATTTCATGGCGAGAAAATTTGTTTAAATATCCAAGCAATAGAATGCTGACAAGCAGAACTGCCGAGACAGAAACAACCAAGATAAGTAGAGAGATAATTGATCACAACCGTGTAACGAAGAAACTATTGAAAAATTGCTACTAGGGCGGTAAAAGGGCCTGTGGAAGTGCAGTGATGGTCCCTGAGGCAACCTATGGCTTGTGTTTAACAAATGAGCACTGTGGTTTGTGGTCTGAGCACTTCACATTTAAAATTATATCTAAAAAAAATAGGTTATAAATATTGAATTGCAAGTTTGGAAGCTTTGAGGATATAGTATACAGTCTAAAAAAAAAAAATCTTCAAGCATCACAAATGCTGATTATTACGACCCTCTTTTACCACCTCTTTGAAAGTGCTTTCAACTCCTAACTCCTTTCACCTTAGGTTCTGAATCCCCAATCTTTATGTCGTGTCTGTCTGTCCGTATTAGATTGTAAGCTCTTCCAAGCAGGGACCATCTACAAATGTCAAAATGTACAGTGCTGCGCACATAAGTAAGAAGGGAGATGATGGATGGATTGATGGGAAGAGAAAGAGATGAAACCCTGGATGGATGGTGATGATAAAAGTAAAAGGGGAGATGTTAGATGAAATAGTGAGGAGAGAGGGGAAGCACTGAATGAAAGGGTGTGGTGAGAGAAAGAGGGGAGACACTTGATGAAATGGTGGGGTGCTGGATAGAAGGGGATGGAGAAAGAAGAGAGACATTGTTTGCAAGGGGAAGAAAGGAGATACAGGAAAGAAGGGAGGTAAAGAGAGGAGAGTTAAGATGGAAGGGGGAAGATGATAGAGTTAATGAAAGACTGGGGAATGAGAGGAATGGGAATTGGAGAACCAGGGCTACTTATATACCAGCGCTATATAAGTAGTAGCAGAATTAGTAGTAAGAAGCTGCGGTAGAGGCTTCTTCTGCAGCTTAGAGCACTAAATGCTCAGACACTGCTCCGATGCTCATTTGAATTCTATGAGCGTCAGAGCATTTAGCGCTCTGGGCTGCAGTAGAAACCTCTACCGTGGCTTAGTAAAAAAAGGGGGGGGGGGGAAGTTGGTTCATTAATGCACATCGCAATGCATAAAATCTATCTGTCTCTTTTACAACGGCCCCGAAGCCCTTTAAATCTCTATGGGCTTCGGGGCCGCTAGCGCAGCTTTGTAAAAGAGGCCGTATATTTCAATTCCAAACAACTTGAGGAGAGAGCAAACTTTGTTCTATGAGAATCAATATATTATGGCGGGGTGAGGGGAGGGGGGTGGTTAAAGAAAGTGGGATATATGTCAAGTCAGTATCGAGAGTTTGAACAATGGGAGGTCATAGGAATCCAGACCTCTGGCTGTTTATTACTTTTCTGGTAAGGGTTGATGGGGAAGAAGGGGTTGGAGGTAAATAAGGGTATAGAAACATTTAATTAGCATGAGAAAAACAAACAAACAAACAAAACAAAAAACAACAGGCACTGTGAAAAGCAAGCAAAAGAGTTAGGCAGAAAGTGCGAGAGAAAAGTGAATACAACATAACAAACTTGTGTTTCGTTAGAGTGCATGATGGGGGGAGGAGAGGAAAGACAATACAGTAGACAAATTTCCAAAGATTACAAACTATACTATGGTCACGTATAAAGAAACATTTCCTCTTTAAAAATGTACTCTAGAAACTGATGGGTTAGGGAAAAAAATCTGTTACATACAGCATTTTACATCACACTGAATACTTTTTAGGGAGGTCATATTATGTTTGTACTGAAGGCCACAGCTTTGCAACTTCAACCAAAGCATGGAAAGCAACATTTTAATACATTGTAAAGTCCCTTCCCTTTTTATTTATTTTTGAAGTACAGATTTCAGTGCGAGAACCATCACTTAAGAAATAAGAGTAGCTTCCATCCCTGGTAGAAGAGATCAGCAGTATGAAGCCGTTAAAAGGCAAAACAAGCAAAGCATGGCAAAATGTGGCTTAGTACAGGGGAAAGAGATGACATGACTGTGTGTCTCTCATGGCAACGCCTCTCAATCAAACAGCTCCATTCAACAAGGGTTTGCTCCTCAATACCCATCTGGTTTAAACTAATAAATCTGAACACTCAAGGGGGAAAAAAAAAAAAGACGGGACAAAAGATGACCGTTTTAAGCGTGCAAATTACTCATCGAAGAAATAAACTTGTGTGCAAGTTATTGTACATCTTGATATACACTAGAAAATGGTTAAGTCAAATAGTCCAAGGTTCTATTTCAGGTTTATAAGTATATGATTTTTCTAGGATTAAAAAAAAAGGTGAGGTTTAAAATTAGAACATTATTGGGGGTAATTTAAAACGCTCCTCCATCTTCCCCAGGAATACCTACACAGCAGCGGAATAAACTTACATGTATAAGTTAACATATATATTCTAAGGCATACAAAAGGCTGGAACAGAATTGGGACTTTCGTATATATATATATATATATATATATAAAGAAAATGCATAAGTGAAATAAAATGCATAAGTAAAATACACCTGAAAATTTACGTGCATCAAAGAATAGGTGTAAATTTGTATGTGTAATTTCCATAAAGTCATTTTCAAAGTACAAGTGGTCCTCGAGTTACAGACGCCCGACTTAAGTATGACTCGTACTTAAGAACGTGATTGTGGCTTCATTTGATTTCACTGATCAGTATTTCCAGCGGCATAAACTCCTACACTTCTCCTGTAGCAGATTCAGGAATGATGCATGGCCACGTTATCATAGTAAAAGAATAATAAATACAATTTGAATATATAAATAACATTAACATAGTAACATGATGGCAGATAAAGGCCAAATGGCCCATCCAGTCTGCCCGTCCACAGTAGCCATTATCTCTTCCTCTCTCTGTAAGAGATCCCACATGCCTATCCCATGCATCCTTGAATTCAGGCACAGTCTCTGTCTGCACTACTTCTTCTGGAAGACTGTTTCACACATCTACCTTAGAATACCTCTTAAATTCATCCTATGCCCTCTCAAATCCAGAGCTTCCTTTCAAAGAACAGTGTGTAGGTGTGGGAAACACTTGGTCCTTTTGTCAGCTGGGAGCATAAGTAAGAAGCAAGAATCTTAAAATCTAAAAGTTCTGAGTTACATACAAATTTGACTTAAGAACAGCTTTAAAAATATAACTTGTTCTTAACCCGGGGACTGCCTCTATGAGTATGCTTATCCTTCGAAAACTGGTTGGTTGAACTTAGCTTTGTAAAAAGGTCCCATAGTGTTTTGAGTAGGTGTACTCTGCTTCATAGTAACATAGTAAATGACAGCAGATAAAGACCCAAGTGGTCCATCCAATCTGCCCAACCATACATGCTCCATAAATTAATTTAGTTTAAGTGGTCTTTTTTCTTAGATATTTCTGGGCCAGAAACCCAGAGCTCTGCCCAGTAGTGTGCTTAGGTACCATCTACTGGAGTCTCCATCAAAGCTCACTCCAACCCATCTTAACCATCCCAGTCATCGAAATCCTCCCCAGCCCGTCCTCAACTGAATGTCCATATAAAGCAGTGATTCCCAACCCTGTCCTGGAGGAACACCAGGCCAATCGGGTTTTCAGGCTAGCCCTAATGAATATGCATGAAGCAAATTTGCATGCCTATCACTTCCATCATATGCAAATCTCTCTCATGCATATTCATTAGGGCTAGCCTGAAAACCCAATTGGCCTGGTGTTCCTCCAGGACAGGGTTGGGAACCACTGATATAAAGGACACAGGCCATGCAAGTGTGCCCAGTACTGGCCTTAGTTCTTTCAATGTATACCCATTATTTTCTGATTAGAGATCCTGTGTTCATCCCACACTTGTTTGAACTCTGTCACCATTTTCTTCTCCACCACCTCCCTTGGGAGCGCATTCCACTCATCAACCACTCTCTCCATAAAGAAGAATTTCCTAATAATATTCTTAAATCTACCACCCCACAACCTCAAATTATGCTCTCTGGTTTTACGATTTTCCTTTCTCTTGAATAGATTTTGTTCTAAGTTAATACTTTTGAAGTATCTGAACGTCTGAATCATATCTCCCCTGTCCCTTCTTTCCTCAAGGGTATACATATTCAGGGCTTCCAGTCTCTCCTCATACGTCTTCTGGAACAAACCTCCTACCATTTTTGTTGCCTTCCTCTGGACCACTTCAAGTCTTTTTATGTCCTTCACCAGATACGGTCTCCAAAATTGAACACAATACTCCAAGTGGGGTCTCACTATCGACCTGTACAGAGGCATCAACACCTTCTTTCTTCTACTGATACGCCTCTCTCTATACAGCCTAGCATCCTTCTGGCAACAGCCACCGCCTTGTCACACTGTTTCTTCACCTTTAGATCTTCAGGCACTATCACCCCATCCATGCATATCAGCCTCTCACCTCCCAGCACATACAGCTCCTTCCAATTTCTAATCCCCAAATGCATTACTCTGCACTTCTTTGCATTGAATTTTAGTTGCCAGATATTAGACCATTCCTCTAACTTTTGCAGATCCTTTTTCATGTTTTCCACTCCCTCCTCGGTGTCTACTCTATTACAAATCTTGATATCATCTGCAAAAAGGCAAACTTTTCCTTCTAACTCATCGGCAATGTCGCTCACAAACATTTTGAACAGGATCAGCCCCAGCACCAATCCCTATCCCTGAGAGACTCCACTCTCACCTTTCCCTCCTATGAGCGAATACCATTAACCACCACACTCTGGAGTCTAATCCAGTTCACCACTTTGGGTCTTAACTTCAGCCCGTCAAGTTTGTTCAAGAGCCTTCTATGAGGAACTGTGTCAAAAGGCTTTGCTGAAATCTAAACAGATCATTCCTATTTGAAATACAATATCATGTCAGGGTATGATATCTACGCTTCCATTGTTTCAAAGTACAAATATTTTTATTTTAAAAAAAGGGTTTTGATACTAATTCAAAGTAATGAAAAACCAGTTTCTCAAAAGTCCTAACAGAACAGCGAACAACCCCCCAAAAGATGTTTACACAAATGTGCCATGGAGGCCACATCTGCAGCTCAGTGATGCAGCCACAGGCATCTCCTGGCTACAACCACATAGGCTCAATAAAAGACAAAATCCCAAAAGGCTACCCCAGACTCCAAGTGCACCACTTCTGGGGACTCTAGAAGCTGCTGCAGCCACCACAAAATGGACCAGACCATGCAGCCCACATATATTGCTGCTTGGACCCCCACAGCTGTCAAGGGAAATGTCTACTCTTTTCTTTCTAGTAAGAGTATTTTCTGTTATAGGCAACAAAAAGAGGAAGGTTCAGGTACTTTTACTTGACTACCTATTAACAGTCCAGTCTTCAAATTCACTGGTTTGCAATCCCTTTGAGGTGTTCCTAACTGGTTGACCGTATTCTTGCTGCCAGAGTGGAAGAGGTAAGCCCACCCTACCTTGAGGAAAGATTCTTTTTTTTTGTTGTTCCCAATCTGGAGTTCCCCATAGGGGTGAGAAGCTGCTGGGCAAGCCACAGATGACAAGGTGGCAGTGTTGACCAGAGGCAGAGTATATAGTCAGAATATGCTGAAGACAATGGGTGTGAGCTTCAGGAGGAGTGAGTTTGCTAGGAACAACTTTGGATGTGTTGACTTTCTTGCCTTGACACAGAAACCTAGTAACACAATGGCAGATAAAGACCAAATGGTCCATCCAGTCTGCCCATCCATAGTAGCCATTATCTCTTCCTCTCTCTAAGAGATCCCACATGCACATCACATGCCTTCTTGAATTCAGGGAGGGGGGGTGAAAGAGAGAATGAGAAATGTTGCCGATGGCTGTGTGAGACCGCAGGGGGAATGCTGCAGCAGCACCCTTTTGGTGAGAGAGAGGGAACGAGGGAGAAGGAAGACCAGGGAAGGGGGGGGGGAAGAGAAATGTTGCTGTTGCACAGTGGGGAGGTAAAAGGAAGGGAAGAAAGAATGGCCTCATTGTGCTAAAAGTTTACACATCTATTCTAGCACCCGTTAATGTAATGGGCTTAAACCCTAGTCATTTAATAATCCTCAGCCAACAGGAAATTCCCTAAAGATAGATTTTACATCAATGTTTCTCATCACATCTCCAACTAGGACAATTGAGCAAGCTGTTTTGTCTTTAACAATATAAACCAGAATGGGATTATCCCAATTTGGCAACTCTGAGAAAAAAAATTTGTTGTATTGCTCTCCAGTCTCCTAGAGATGTGGTTCTCAACCTTGTCTTAGAAGCACATCTAACCAGGCTGCTTTCCAGGATAGATAAAATACATATATGTCAGAGTGATAGAGACTGTCACCTGTATATGCAAGTTACTTCATACATATTCATTACAAATTACTGTATCTTTAAACCCAGATCAATTTGCTATATCTCTAGGAGAAGGAAGATCCATGACTGTCCTTACAGGACACCTAAAAACTGGCCACATCTTCCCAAAATACTGGAACATTGTGACATTTTGATGTTGAAAGGCATAACTTATTTGTGCATCAGCCTTACTAAACACGATGGATCAATGGACCACAGATTTCAAACTGAAGCTAAATTCAGAAAAAACTAAATTCTTCATAGCCTCGCCACACGCACAAAACACGACAATATCATTACACATTAACAAACTAAACTACCCCATTCAACCAACGATGAAGATTCTAGGAGTAACACTAGACCAAGGTCTAACCATGAAGGACCACATAAACTCCTTAATCAAAAGAGGGTTTTTCACTCTCTGGAAACTTAAGTCCATTAAGGCGTACTTCCACACTTCAGCTTTTAGAATTCTAGTACAATCCCTAATACTAAACCACCTGGACTACTGCAACATCTCCCATCTGACAATCCCCCAGAAGCAAATGCAAAGACTACAACTGATACAAAATGCAACAGTTAGGATGATCTTCGGGCTGAAGAAGTCCGATCACATAACCCCTTCCTACCGACTCCTACACTGGCTACCGATGGAGGCGCGCACGAAGTTCAAGCTAGGATGTCTCTGCTTCAAAGTATTAAATGGTCTAGCCCCAAAATACATTACAGACCTCTTCTCATTCCCAACCAACAGACATGAAAGAAAAACACACATGAAATTTATCTCCCCACCGGCTAGAGGGTGCAAATATAAGAGACACCATCAACAACTGCTATCATATCAAGCTGCCATATGGGGTAAAGACCTAGTAAAACTAATTGCGCACACAAACAACTATGAAGAATTCAGAAAACACCTAAAAACTTACCTATTTTTGAAATACCTAGGTAACGAACCGGAACATCAACCCCCCTCGTAACATCACCACACACCCGAACTTGCAACTGTCAACCCCAAACCCCTAATCACTAAACATGAACACTGTATGAACTTATGGAATATTTCTACTTCTGGGCAAACAACTTGGCATTTCCTGGCCTTGCAATACACAAACTGACGCTAACATTATTAATGTTATCAGAAGTACAATGCTACACTCTGTAAGTCGTTGTACGAGATATACACTGCTATACTCTCTAATTCGCTGTATGTAAAACTTCTCTTGATTGTATTTACAGTTTTGTTTACTGTAAACCGCCTAGAAGTCGCAAGATTACAGGCGGTATATAAAAATAAAGTTATTATTATTATTATTATTATTATTATTACTGGCAGCCTTTCTAATATCAGGGAGTAGGGGGTTTATAAATTATATCTTTGTGTCCCAAAAGATACGAGGTACTGAGATGTGTTCCCCACGTACTACTCAGCTTTAGAATGTAGTGCCCCAGAACTTTTCTGAAAGGGTGTTTAACACTGGCATTCATCCAAATCCTAAGTACACATGGATGTTGCAAAAAGAGATGAGCTCTTCCTACACTGAGTGACAATACAATGGAATATTTAGTTTCTTTCATTACTATGCTTTGGGCTTTTTTCCATGTTTGAAGAAGAGGAAGTTTCTTTTCCTGCTTGAAAATTGAAATCTAACAATGACCAAATCAGTCAGAATAAAGAAAAAGTACCGTCATGAAACGGTGACTGTCATGTGAAAATGTAGCCGACACACACAGAAAAAGAGCAAAAATAAAGCGACTCCGAGGCAAAAGATCTGAGCTCAGTCGGGTGTAAAAAGCCATGTTGCAGAACGCTGCAGCTGAACAGACCACTGGAGTGCAACTCATTCAAAAGAAATACATCAGCAATTATCACATGGTGCAGGGCAAGCAAGCAGCAATGAAACGTAGCTGAGAAGATCGAGGCATGTCAAAATTTAAAGTGCAAATGAGAAAACTGAGGCCCCCATCAGTCAACGTAAGACACATTCTCCCCCTCACAACTGAAAGAAAGAACATGCCAGAGGATTGAAATAATGAGATGCTGTGGACTGCACAGCATGCATTGCAGTGTCATGGCTTTTAGAGAGCCAAAACACTGATATGCAGAAAAACCTTTAATATACAGACCGTTAACATGGTATTTATCACCCTCATACCCTCCCTCCTTTTGTTTAAATTAACTAGTGTTTAGCAACAACGCATAAGCAGGGCATTGACACACGTCTAAATATAAGGATGAACTACTGCTTTTAACTCTTAACACTTTATTCACCTGTTCAACACACCGTTGATCTAATCATTCCAATACGAATTATTTGTCTGTTTCTCTCTCTTTGAATAAATTGTAAGCTTTGTTGAGCAGGGACAAATCTCTTGCTTGTCTGTGTACAGTATTGCATACGTCTAGCTGTACTACAGAAATGTGTAGTAGCAATAAAACATAAGCTAAATCCAAATTCAACTTAAGAAATGAGAATAGCTATACAGAATGGGTAGGGAACTCCGGTCCTCGAGAGCCGTATTCCAGTCGGGTTTTCAGGATTTCCCCAATGAATATGCATTGAAAGCAGTGCATGCACTGCTTTCAATGCATATTCATTGGGGAAATCCTGAAAACCCGACTGGAATACGGCTCTCAAGGACCGGAGTTCCCTTTCAATGCATATTCATTGGGGAAATCCTGAAAACTCGACTGGAATACGGCTCTCGAGGACCGGAGTTCCCTTTCAATGCATATTCATTGGGGAAATCCTGAAAACCCGACTGGAATACGGCTCTCGAGGACCGGAGTTCCCTACCCCTGCTATACAGGGTCAGACCAAAGGTCCATTCTAGCCCAATATCTTGTTTCCACAGTTGCCAATCCGGGTCACAAGCACCTGGCAGAAACCCAAATAGCAGCAATATTCCACACTACCAATCCCAGGGCAAGCAGCGGCTCCCCCACCCCCCCATATCTGTCTAAATAATAACTTATGGACTTTTCCTCCAGGAACCTGTCCAAACCTTTTTTTTTAACCCAGCTATACTAAATACTTATCACAGCCACTGACAATGAGTTCCACAGTAAAAAAATAAAAAAATCCACGTAGCTTCACTGAGAGTCCCCTAGTCTTTGTACTTTTGTAAAAAAATTGATTCACTTTTACCTGTTCTACACCAGTGTTTCTCAACTTGGAGTACCCCCCTTGCCAGTCAGATTTTCAGGCTATCTACATTGAATTTGCATAAACTTGATTTGCATACATGGCCTCCGTTATATGCAAATTTCTTTCATGCATATTTATTGTGGATATCTTGAAAACCTGACTGGTAAGGGAGGTACTCCAGGACCAAGTTGAGAAACTGTTCTACACCACTCAGGATTTTGGTCACTAAAGTATGCTTTATCTCTTTAGATAACTTTAAAGTCTCAAGTTTTTTCATTCTCTGTTTATGAACTGGTTTATACTTTAAGTTTGCACCTCATTTCTACGAGGCTAATTTGAGAGGATAATGAGCACAAATGACTAACACCATATTTGTCATAGAGCCCATTGTATGTAACAGGCCCTATGGCAAAATAAAACATATTCATGTCATTAACATTAGTGTACTCTGTTAACAAACAGTCCCCTAAGACAGAGTTTCCCCAAACTGTGGAACAGGAGCCCAAATGGGGTTATGATCTGAATGGCCTCTCCATAGGTGCAAGCACCAAACAGGAGAAAAAGTCCCCTATTGAAAAAAAAAAGATAGAAAAGAAAACAGAAGTGAAAAAAAAAAAGAAACCTTGGTCTATATATAACGTAGACCAGTGTTCTTCAACCTTTTTACACCTATGGACCGGCGGAAATAAAATAATTATTTTGTGGACCAGCAAACTACTAAGACTGTAATTTTTAAAAAAAACATTGCCGCCCCGTCCCTGCTATTTCGGTCCCGCAAACCATCTGATTCCATCCACCAAGCTTCAAATAGTTATGATTTTATATTGAACATATTTTATTATAGTATAAAAAGAAACAATATTCTGTACAACTGTCATTTTATAAATACAAATAATACAGGAAAGGATCAACAAAACCCCCATCTCCCCTCTCCTTCACATATATCCCTTCTACTATCAAGAAAACTGAATAAGCCAAATTATTACAGAATGTTACACAAATATCATGCTAACAGAATACCAGTCACACATGGCAGGAATGGTGTTAGGGGAGTACAACTAGGGCAACTGCTCCCTGGTCAGAGAGAGCCCTAAGCCAGCTGGAAGCTAAAGAAGCACTGCCTGAACTTTGCACTCCCCAGTTATGTCTAACATCAGCTCTAGCAAGATACATATTTCAAATCTGATATATTCTAATCATAAGATAGAAATAAAATTATTTTTTTCTACCTTTTGTCATCTCTGTTTCTGCTTTCATCATCTTTTCACTCTCTTCCATCCAGCGTCTGCCCTCTGTCTCTTCAATCCAGCATCTACCCCTTCTATCCACTGTCTGCCCTCTCCCCTTCCATATGGTATCTACCCTTTTTCTATGCCCTTCTCCCCTTTCCATCCAGCCTATGTCCCTCTCTCCTTTTTACATGATTCATTCTGCTCTCTTCATTTTTATCTCTCCTACATCAGTTCTAGCATCTTTGTCCCTCTCTCCTTATTTCTCATCTGACCCCCTTCCCAGCATCAATCTCCCTCTACTTTCTCATTCCTCTATCGCTCCCCTTTCCCTTATCTGATCTCTCCATTCCATCCTGACTCATTCCCCTCCTCTAATCTCCCAGCCAGTTGTTTCCTTCCTATTTTCCTCCTTCCCTGTCCAGCAGTACCCTTTCTCCCTTTCCTCCTCCCCTTATCCAACAGTAACTCTCTTTCCTTCTCCCCTGTCCAGCAGTACCCCCTTCCCCTCCCTTGTCCAGGAGAACCCCTTCTCCCTTCCCTCTCCAGCAAATGTTTCCTCTCTTTAGCAGGGCAGGATTAATTATTTAAGGACCCCTAGGCACAAAAGTACACTGGGCCCCCTAGCTCCACCCCGCCCCCATTTATTGACCTGTTTTCTTAAAGTTAGTCAAAAATGTATTAAAATTAATCCAATAAAAGGATCATCATTTCTATTTCTAACCATTTGTCAAAACAGCTACAATACTACTTTATCCTAAAGCGATAAAATAAAAATATAGAAATTTTTTCTACCTTTGTCATATGGTTTCTGCTTTCCTCATCTTCTTGTCATTCTTTTCCTTCCATCCACTGTCTGCCCCTTCTATCCACTGTCTGTCTTCCCCTGCCATCTCTCCTCCTGCCCCTCCCCCAATTTGGTCTGGCATCCATCATCTTCCTTCTGTTCCCCTCATGGTCTGGCATCTTCTTCCATCTCTCCTTCCCTCCCCTGTGGTTTTTAGCATCTCTCTCTTCTCATTTCCTCCACTCAGATCTGATATTGTTCTCTCCTCTCTCTTCCCTTTCTTCTCTGGTCTTCCTTCTCTATTTTCTGCCTCCGTCTAAATTAAATTCTTTCTTACTATTCAGTCCTGTTTCCCTCTTTTCACTGTGTCTACCCACAGCTTGTCACCCTTTTCATTCACCCCTCCACTATCTTACTAACTTTATCTTCTTCCCCATCCAGCATGTGCCCTTTCTCTTTATCTCCTCCTTCCATCCAGTATGTGTTCTTTCCCCACTTCCATTCAGCATCTACTCTCCCCTCTCAACTGACATCCATCTGCCTTCTGTTCTCTCTCCCTTCTCCTCACTTCTATCATCTGCCCCCTTCTCTCTCTCTCTCCCCACTTCCATCATCTGCCCCCCTTCCCCTCACCTTTGCGGGTCACTTTCTTTCCCCTGAGGGTGGGAGAGTAGGCCGAAAACAGTTACACACCAGTGATACTATTTACCAGCAGCACCTGACATGTTGAACAGAAACTGCCTCAGCTGCTCCACAGCTCAAAAAAAGCTACAGAGGCGACGGCGGCCAATGTAGCTCTCTCTGCTCGGTGTGTCAGAAGTATACGCAGAAAAGAGCTTTGCTCAGACCTCGGGTACTCGTGGGAGCGTGAACTTTGCCACTTCAAGAAACAATCTTAGTTATTAAGTTCAGTGTGTATGAGGGGGCTGGGGGAAAGAGAGATGGAAAAGAAAGGCTGCCTGCATGAAAGAGATAGGGACAAGAAAACGAATATTTATATTACAGGTTTAGTGCATTGTGTATATAAAACCATAGCAAATGGCAACGGGCCCCGGCATCGGCGTCAAATAAGTTTCACTGTTACCTTGCAAGCGGTGCAGCTCGGCCAAAGCTTCCCCTCTGACATGAGCCACACCAAGGCGAAAACAGGAAGCTCACATCAGAGGGGAAGCTTTGGCCGAGCAGCACCGTTTGAAAAAAAAAAGTGGAAAAAAGGGACCTGCAAAGGGGAGAGAAAGGGAGACCTCCAGGACAGCTGCTCTTTGCCCTACTTCAGTGGGCCCCCTAACAATTTTGGGCCCTAGGCATGAGCCTACCCTTTAATCCAGCCCTGCTCTTTAGGCTAGCAAAAGCTCTGTGTACTTTTAACTTGGTTCACAGCTGCCCCTAAGCAGTAGTTTAGCCGCGGTTTCATGAGGCAGCCTCGGGGCTTTTGGTAGGCTGGCCCATATCGCATCCCCTATGACAGACTCCAGAAGAGCGTACCAGTTTTCTACCACTCTCTGGGTGAAGAAGAACTTCCTTACGTTCGTACGGAATCTATTCCCTTTCAATTTTAGAGAGTGCCCTCTCGTTCTCCCTACCTTGGAGAGAGTGAACAACCTGTCCTTTTCCACCAAGTCTATTCCCTTCAGTACCTTGAATGTTTCAATCATGTCCCCTCTCAATCTCCTCTGTTCAAGGGAGAAGAGGCCGAGTTTCTCTAATCTTTCGCTGTACGGCAACTCCTCCAGCCCCTTAACCATCTTAGTCACTCTTCTCCGAACCTTTTCAAGTAGTACCGTGTCCTTCTTCATGTACGCTGTACTCCAGGTGAGGGCGCATCATGGCCTGGTACAGCAGCATGATAACCTTCTCCGATCTGTTCGTGATCCCCTTCTTTATGATTCCTAGCATTCTGTTCGCCCTTTTTGCCGCCACCGCACATTGTGTGGACGGCTTCATCGACTTGTCAATCAGAACTCCCAAGTCTCTTTCCTGGGAGGTCTCTCCAAGTACTGCTCCAGACATCCTGTATTCGTGCATGAGATTTTTGTTACCGACATGCATCACTTTACACTTATCCATGTTGAACCTCATCTGCCATGTCGATGCCCATTCTTTGAGCCTGATTATGTCACGTTGCAGATCTTGTCAAGCCCCCTGCATCTTCATTACTCTGAACAACTTCGTATCGTCCGCAAATTTAATCACCTCACTTGTCGTACCTATGTCCAGATCGTTTATAAAGATGTTAAAGAGCACGGGTCCAAGCACCAAGCCCTGCGGCACCCCACTGGTGACGCTCTTCTAGTCCGAGTATTGTCCATTTACCCCCCTCTCTGTTTCCTATGCTCCTATGATAGGTCTGCATAAAACAATTCCCCAAAGACAGTGAGAGTTCAGAGGAAAAATATGACACAGTGCCATGTTTTAGTGCAACTGCCTAACTCAGGAGTCACAACCGTGTCAAATCTGTCCTCTGAACTTTGTATTTGGGGATTTGTTTTATGCAGACCTATTACTCTATGTTTTACAATTATTATATAAGATTCCTGGACAGAACTCTTGCCTTCCAGGCAGGCAAATGGAACGATTGGCTTAGTAACTTGATCACGCTCTCCTCTTCCTACTTCAATTTCAGAAAATTGGTAAAAACGAGTTTGTTCAATCGATTTGTAAACTGAGAATCTACACAGCTCTGCTAAGAACTATATAATTTTCCAATTCTTTCATTATGTAAGATTGTGCTGTTGACTTTAATTGTAACCTCTTCGCTGATTGTCCAGTGCTTCTTACTGTAAATCGCCTCGAACTTCCATGGCTTTGGAAGTATATAAGAATAAAATTATTATTATTATTATTATTATTAAAAGGAGCCCTATAATTCATTAGTGTTAAGCATCAAGGGAATAATACCAAGTAGCTTTCATGAGAAAATCTATGTGCTCACTCACCAAGCTTTAACCCCCCCCCCACCCCCTTTAATGAAGCCTGCCGCAGCGGTAAAGGTTCGTACGTTCATAGGAATTCTATGAGGGTTAGAGCTTTAACCGCCGCTGCCAATGATAAAAAAATGATAATGCGACTTCATAAAAGAAAGGGTTTATGTACTATCTGGGGAATTCTATAAATGGCGCCTAGATTAGACGCCACTAGGCACCCTAATTACTGCTGCATAGCGACGCCTAAGTTCAGGATCAGCGCCTAACTTTTAATTGGCTTAATCGGTATGGTACTTGATCAGCCAATCAAAAGAAAATTAAGCAATGGCGCCGGACTCTTGGGAAGCCTAGCAATGCCTAAGTAGAGGTGCCCTCTCATGCCTAATGATGCCTATGTTAAAAAGTATAATGTTAAATGGCCTGACTTATTTAAATGTCCAGGTAAGTATTTCTCAATGGTGTTATACATGCACAAATATCTTCTATATATCAGTGCTCCAACCTGGACCATATATGCTTATATATTTTTTCTAAAGGAAGCCTCAGCCCCACCACTCCACCGCAAAAGTATTACCTTACTGCGAGAAGCTTTATGTGGCGCCTCATCATTGGCCGTCCTTGTTTTGTGTTACTTAGTTGTACCATATACTAGCTTTAAATAAATATTTGCATGTTTCAATAAATATAAATACTGCAATAAAGTGCTTGTGCTTTTGTTAGTGTATTACTTAGCTTTATATTGTTGAGCTTGATTCACAGCCAAAAACTCAGGAGTCTGACCCGACATGTTTCGCATATAATGCTTTATCAAGTGTCGGATGACGACAGCACACTCGGGGGACCCTTGATAAAGCATTATATGCGAAACATGTCGGGTCAGACTCCTGAGTTTTTGGCTGTGAATCAAGCTCAACAATATAAAGCTAAGTAATACACTAACAAAAGCACAAGCACTTTATTGCAGTATTTATATTTATTGAAACATGCAAATATTTATTTAAAGCTAGTATATGATACAACTAAGTAACACAAAACAAGGACGGCCAATGATGAGGCGCCACATAAAGCTTCTCGCAGTAAGGTAATACTTTTGCGGTGGAGTGGTGGGGCTGAGGCTTCCTTTAGAAAAAATATATAAGCATATATGGTCCAGGTTGGAGCACTGATATATAGAAGATATTTGTGCATGTATAACACCATATGTTAAAAAGTAGGCAGGGTTATGGGCGGAGAATAGGCGTGGTTGAGTTAGGCATCCAACATAGCCATCGCCAAATTAGGCAAGTGAAAAGCTGGCCCAATGGAGCGATGCTATATATCTAGAATGCCTAGCAACACCTAGGGCTCCTTTTACTAAGCTGCAGTAGCATTTTTAGCACATGCTGCAGATCAGTGCACGCTAACCCACGCGCTATGTGTAAAAACTAACGCCAGCTCAATGGCGGCATTAGCGTCTAGCACGCGGGGCATTGTAGCATGCGCTTAAAACCGCTAGCGCAGTTTAGTAAAAGGAGCCCCTAGTCTGCTTAGGTACCACTCAGCATGATTCTATAAATGGTGCTTTTTTTTGATCGACAACTGTACCGAGCACAGTTTATAGAATCTTCCCTATGTGTACAACAGAATGTTAAAGATACCCAGATCTATTTAGTTTACTGGCTGGGCTGCAAAAGCAGAAGCCTGAACATTTAACACAAATTTGAAGCAGGGCAAATGTGTGTCACTTCAGGGTGTAAACATGCCAATTTTGGCAGTCAGCAATTTGAACTGAAGGCTTTGCTGCTTGCTCATTATTAAAGAGCATAAAAAAGTATTATAAGGCAATTGCTGTGTTTTCTCATCTTTTCCAACAAGAAAATCAACTAGCACTAAAAAAAAAAAAAAAAAAAGAGACCCTCCTGACTACCTAACCACACAAACACAGAAAAAAAAAATACATTTTTAATACACAGGACATTAAGAGTAAAACCATTTAAATCACTTCTTTAGCAATACAAGTAATATTTAAATAGATTTAATACATGCAGATCCAAATCAATGAATTATGAGTTTAAAACCTATTAAAATGTAATGGGGTTTTTTTTCCCTGAGCCAAGGGGAGAGCAACTCAAATCCACTGAATTTTAATATTTCAGCTTGAGCTGCAGGAGGCAGCTAAAGTCCAAATGAACTATTCCATCAGCACCATTCAAGCATGAACATTTTAATCAGTTTTCCTTCCTTGGAGTTCTCTAACACAGTTTACTGTCATTCTGAAAGCACTTAACACAGAGAGTGTGAAAAACCACCAAGGCTTGTTATTGCCTTTACAATTGATGGCAAATAATTTTGCCGACTTCCTATCATTAAAATGTCACCGCTAAAAACAGAACTTCAGTACTCCTCATTCTACACTGTATGTTCTGGACACTATTATATGCATGAGCATCTGTACAAATGTACATATATAAACCTACAAAATAAATTTATACTCTCTCACACAAACAAATTACCCTATATATCATATTTTCACATATATGTTATGTTTTCACACTATACCGCTGTATTTTTACTATGACATGCTAATTGCAAAGTTAGCTTTTTCAAGGTTTTTAACTTTTTTTTTTAAAGGGTTTTTTTTGCCAGTTTGTGTACTAATAATGCCTGCAAGAACCTAAAAGGAAAGCCCTTAAAAACAAATGCATTTATTTTTCTAAGATACGCTAAGGAACTGCTTTAAAACCCACCCACCAGTGCCAAGTCACTTGTGACGAGGAGAAAAAGTGTGCCAGGTTTTGAGGGAACTGTGATTTCTTTCATCTCTCCTAACTGCTGCTCTTCCTGGGAATGCTATCAGCTGATTCAACACAGTAGCAGGGAGGGACTCAGACATGTGATCTACAATCCAAAAAGGGGTCATCTAACAAACCATCTAAAATGAACCAGTATTTATGGCTGGGGCTGCAGCGGCGCTGCTCTAATGGCATGGGGATTGCCTCTTACACCCAGCTTTCAGCCCAGAGCCTCCGCTTGCATTCAGCTCCCAGCCCACCACTTCTTCTGGAGTCCCATGGGAGGACAGTCCACCTCTCTTCGTTCTGCCATCTCAAAGCAGGCTGGCGGAGCTGCAGCATTTGGTTCCAGCCTTTCAGGGGCAGGGAAATTGAAGAGGAGGAGCCACGTTTGTGGTATCTGCCCGGGATGGCCTGGCTCAATTAGGGACATGGAGTTAGAAGCTGACTGAGACTGAGGGTAGCTGAAATAACTGGGGTTTATTTTTATTTTATTTTTAATTTTCTTTTTGCTTTATTTTTCTTGGGCTTAATTTTGTTTATTTTTTTTTCCTGTTTTTATTTTAATGATTTTTTTGGGGGTTCTTTGATATTTAAGTTTCCCCTTCTGTTGTGCCTTTTACGCACATTTATTATTGAAATTATTGTATTATCTTTTCCCACTTCCTTCTCTTTATATAGGTAAATGTAAGCAATTATTTCTTTCATAGGTACCATAGTTAGATTGTGAGCCCGTTGGGACAGAGAGGAAAATTCAAAGTATCTGATTAGATTTTTGGTCATTACTTAAGTCAATTTAATTGTTTTGTAAACCACGTCAAATCCTTTGGGAGATTTAGCGATATATAAGACACCACGTTAAATTGTAAAATTAATTTCTATAGCATGTGTTATACGTCTGGATGCATTATACCAGTTTATTTTTCCACCAACACACAATTTGTACATGTTATATTCATTTGCACACTAAGGGGCTCATAATAATAAAAATAAAGAACACGTCTAAAAAGTGGCCTAAATGGGTACTTGGACGATCAAAAAGCCTGATCGTCCAAGTACTCATAATCAAAGCTGGTTTTAGACGTATCTAAAACCAGCTTAGGCCTTTCCCCTGCCTCTAAAAACGCACAGAGAGAAAAGAGGCGTTTTAGAGGAGGGGAAAGGGCAGGCGGTGGGCGGGAGGTGGGCCGACCTAGACCTAGGTATAACCAAAACTTTAGGCAGGTTGCCTAGTTGGCACTTATACGTTTTGACTTAGACCAAGTCAAAACAGGTATAAGTGCTGAAAAAGGGGCCACTGAGCTGATCGCTGCAGCTCAGCGGCCCCAACAACCTGCCTATCGCTGAAGGAGAGATGGCTCATCTCTCCCGCCAGCGATGGTGATTGCCCACCCCCCTCTGAACCACGGCACAGGAGGGGCCTAAGACAACTGGACTGATTCCGGTTGGCCCAGGTGCCTCAAGCCCCATCTGAGGGCGGGGTTTGAGCCGCCTGGGCTAATCAGGCCCTAAGGCCAGCCATTCCAGAGATGGCTGGCCTGTCGGATGGACGGGCTTGGCACCAGTCCATCCGACCAACTATTTTTAAGGTACGGGGAGGGGGGGGGTTGTGGGGGGAGTGGGGGGGTCGGCAGAGGGGTCAGCGGGGAGGGGGGTGATCAGGGGTTCGGGGGGCAGTCGTGGGGGGGTTGCGTCAAGGGCCGGCGGGCCTGGGATCCCTCCTGCCTGTATGTTAGTGGGGGGTGGGGGTTAGAGGGTGTCGCTGGGCCCCATCGGACTCGGTGGATGGGGGGGGGGGATCGCGGGGCAAGAGGGCTTGTGCTCCCTCTTGCCCTGATGTTGTCGGGGGGGGGGGGGGGGGTTCGTGGTTCGACAGGGCAGGAGGGCTTGGGCTCCCTCCTGCCCGGATCGTTGTAGGGGGGGATTCTGTAACCGGTGTTGTTTTTGACAGACTCCGGTTACAGAATCCAGCTTTTAGGCGAAGGACTGGCTCCTCCTTCGCCTAAAAGCCCTTGTTTTGGGCGTTTGGGACTTAGATATAGTGGTGGTCTGGGCGTTTAAACAGCTGAACGTAGAGGACGGTTTTTTTTGATAATGGACATTTTCCCTGCTTCTACTTTCAACGTTTAAGACCTTTGGCCAAAAGGGGACTTAAAACGTTTTTTTTATTATGCCCCTACATGTGTTTAAAAATACAGTAATCTTAACAGCACATGGATTTCAATTTTACTTTAATATGCATATTAAAGATTGAGGAGGCTAAAATATCTGACATCTGCAAGGCCACAAGCAGGTTAGTCCCTGAATTCAAGTATTTTCCTTAAAAATAAAAAGCCATGAATCCTAGTTTGAATATATTGATTGATTTAAGACTACTTACTATGTAGCCCATCCCAGTTTTGGTTTCTTGAGTATATATTAATTATGGGGCTCATAATAAAAAAACAAAAACATCCAAAAAGTGGCCTTAATCGGTACTTGGATGATCAAAGAGCCAGATCGTCTTACTACCGATTATCAAAGCTGGTTTTAGATGTATATAAAACCAGCTTAGACCTTTCCCCTGCCTCTAAACGCCTAGAGCAGGGGTGTCAAAGTCCCTCCTCGAGGGCCGGAATCCAGTCGGGTTTTCAGGATTTCCCCAATGAATCTGCATGAGATCTATTTGCATGCACTGCTTTCAATGCATATTCATTGGGGAAATCCTGAAAACCCGACTGGATTCCGGCCCTCGAGGACCGACTTCGACACCTGTGGCCTAGAGTGAAAAGAGGCGTTTTTAGAGGAGTGAAAAGGGCAGAAGTGGGCGGGAGGTGGGCCGACCTAGAGTTAGTCATACAACAAGTATAACCAAACCTTTAACAGGTTGCCTAATCGGAACTTATACGTTTTGACTTAAATCAAGTCAAAACAGATATAAGTTCCAAATAGGGGCTGCTGAGCTGATCAGCTCAGCATTCCCGGCAACTTGCCCCCCCAACCCCGCAACGATCGCGGCACGAGAAAGATGGCTCATCTCCCCTGCCGCAATCGCGATCCCCACCCCTGAACTGCCACAATCGCGATCCACCCCCACCCATGAAACAATACCGGCAAGAGGAAGCCCAACCCTTCCTACCAAGACGCAGCCGCAAACCTCCCCCTGAAACAATATGGGCAGGAGGGAGCCCAACCCCTCCTGCTGTGATGCACCCACGACCCCCCCCACCCCCATAAAATACTGGCAGGAGAGATCCTAGGCCCTCCTGCCCATGTAGCACCCCTCTGCGAATGCCCACAGAATGGCCCACCCCCACCCCGGATCACCACGACCCCCCCACCCCATTCACTTACGGTAAGTTGGACAGATGGATCTCAAGTCTGTCTGCCTGGCAGGCCCGCCATCCTCCGAATGGTGGGCCTTAGGGCCTGACTGGGCCAGGCACATAAGGCCTGCCCACAGGAGGGGCCTTAGGCACATGGGCCAACCAGATTTGGCCAACCCAGCCCATGTGCCTAAGGCCCCACCCACAGGAGGGCCCTTAGGCACCTGGGCCAACTGGACCTGGGCAAGGTCTTATTTGCCTGGCCCAATCAGGCCCTAAGGCCCTCCATTTGGAAGATGGCAGGCATACTGGGCAGGTGGGCTTTGGACCTGTCTGTCCAGCCAACTTACCGTAAGTGAAGGGGGGTGTCGGAGGTGATCGAGGGGGTCGCGGTGTTCGGGGGGCGATCAGGGTTGGGGAGCCGATCGAGGGTTCGGGGGCGTTCGCAGGGGGCTGCGCTATGGGCAGGAGGGCCTGGGCTCCCTCCTGCCTGTATTTTATGGGGGGTGCACAGTGAGCAGGAGGGGTTGGGCTCCCTCCTGCCCGTATTTTAGGTGGGGTGGGGGTCATGGGTGTGTATCAGAAAGAGGGGTTGGGCTCCCTCCTGCCGATATTGTTTAGGGGGGGTGGATCATGATCACGGCAGGAGAGATTGGGCATCCCTCCTGCCACGATCGTGATCCCCCCACCCACCGAACTGCCACAAACCACGGCAGGAGAGATTGGGCATCCCTCCTGCCATGATCGTGATTCCCCCACCCACCAAACTGCCACGAACCATGGCAGGACAGATTGGGCATCTCTCCTGTCACGGGTCATGCCAATTCGGGGGGTGGGGATTGCGATCGTGGCAGGGGAGATGAGCCATCTCTTCTGCAGCGATCGTTGCCGGGGGGGGGGGATTCTGTAACCAGTGCTGTTTTTACAGAATCCAGCTTTTAGGCGAAGGACTGGCCTCTCCTTCGCCTAAAAGGTCTTGTTTTGGGCATTAGGGACTTGGGCAATTTTGGGGTTGATAATGTGTTCTAAGTTTAGACGTAGTGGTGGTCTGGGCGATTAAACTGCATTCTAAAAATAAAAAATCTAATTTTGGACAGTTTTTTTGAGAATGAACATTTTCCCTGCTTCTACTTTGAGCGTTTAGGGCCTTAGGCCAAAAGGGGCCTTAGATGTTTTTTTTTAATTATTCCTATATATATATATATATATATATATATTAACGGGTGTTAGAATATCTGTCTGTCTTTCTTTCTGTCTGTCTCTCTCCCTGGCCCCCTTTGTCTGTCTGTCTTTCTGTGTCTCTCCCTGCCCCTGTGTCTTTCTTCTTTTCTTTCTGTCTCCCTTTCTCCCGCTGTCTGTCTTTCTTTCTATCTATCTGTCTCTCCACAGCAGCAGCATTCCCTCCCCCTCACCACTTCCCTGTGCAGCTGCAGCGTTTCCCCTACCCCCCTATCCCTTCCCGCGGTCTGGCTGGCTCCCTTAGTCCTTACCGCCCCCCCTTTCCTTCCCGCGATCCCAACAAACCTGCCGATTCCAGCAGCGTCTGCAGCACTCTACACACGTTGCTTCGGGGCCTTCTACTGCCCTGATTTACTCTGGCACGTCCCTGATGACATCATCAGAGACATGGCAAAGCAAATCAGGGCATTAGAAGGCCCCAAAGCAGCATTTGTAGAGTGCTGCAGATGCTGCTGGAGTCGGTAGGTTTGTAGTCGGGACCGCGGGAAGGGAAGGGGGGGTGGCAAAGGACTAAGAGAGCCGGTCAGACGTCGGGAAGGGATGGGAGGGTCAGACCGCGAAAAATACTTACGGAGTGAGCGGGGAGCCGGCAAAGGAGTCTTTTTGGTCAGTGCTTCTCTTCCCGAGCCGCTATTTGGGTTCTGCTGCCGCGAGCGTGGGGTCGTTTTAAGCGCGCATACGCACTCTTGTCGGCCACGGACATATGGATCAGGGCAGACGCGGTAAGAGTGCGCATGCGCGCTTAGTGTTTTATTATATATATATATATATTTTTTTTTTTTTTTTTTTTTTTTTTTAATACTTTTTAAAAGTGAGAGTTCTGGCAAACAGCAAGAACTACCACACACTACTTGAACATTTCAAAAATCTAGATAAAACAAAAATGAAGAGCATACCAGGCTCAGAATACATCTAATTGTAAAGATGCTGAAGCTAATTTTACTCCATGTTAAACTGAACATGGCCTGACCTACAGAAGATGTAAAATTGTTTCATTACATTGACGATAACTAGTTTGTCATTGTGAGAAAAGAGAAATCAACTACTCTACGAGGGGGTGCTGAAAAGTTCTCAGCCCAACCAACGTCCTAAATTTTGAGCATTATTTTGTCACTGTAGCTGGAAAAAATGTTTGTTTTATTTTGCAAAGTGCAATTTGCAGAATCGCAATGCTATGTTTTGACATTGTTTCAGATCATTGATTAATTAAACTATGTCAACATAAAGTGTGGAATTTTCAAGTGTGGAACTCCGAGCCATCACGAAGTTCCTATCTCTGAAGAATAAAAAACTCCAAAGGAAATCCACGAATGTATTACGTCAACACTGAGGGCTCCTTTTACTACGCTGCGCTAGCGGTTTTAGCGCGTGCTACATTGCCTCGCGCACGCAACACGCTAACGCCTCCATAGAGCTGATGTTAGTATTTTCCGCGTAGCACGGGGGTTAGCGCGCGCTAAAAACGCTAGTGCACCTTAGTAAAAGGAGCCCTGAGTGACAAATGCCCATCATACTGCCCAATGAAGTGGTGCGCAAACATTCAGCATGAAGATTTTGAGACTGAAGATGCAGCTAGGTCTGGGAGGCCTCAAACAGTGTCAGCTTCCGAGATTGTTGACCATGTCAATGATCTGATTTTAGCAGACTGGCAAATATCAGCTAAAACAATTGCTGAGACACAAGTTATCCAGGGAACATGTTGGGTGCATAAATCCATGAGCAGCTGAGTGTGCAGAAGCTGTCAGCCAAGTGGATGTCCAAATGTTTGTATGCTGGTGAGAAATTATGTCGAGTGGACAATTTCAAGTTGATTTTCAAGCATTTTCAGCAAGCTGGTGCCAATGTTTTTTTGTTGTATTTTTATGAATTTTCAAATTACATACCAAGATTAAACTTGTGCAGAAAGCAATTTAAAACGTGAAAGCCGGTGCCAACATTTTGGAATAACTAGTTACTGTTGATGAAACATAGCTGCACCACTATGATCCTGAGACCAAACAGTAGTCCACGCAATGAATGCACTCAGATTCTGTAAGGCCAAATAAAATCAAGACCCAAAAGTCAGCAAGAAATGTCATGGACACTGTTTTGGGATCGGGAAGGTGTTGTAATGACTATCTTGATGCAGTTGGGCTTTTTCAGTGCATGGATTATCCACCCTACTACTCACCAATGTATTTTAGGGTTTGGGGTTTTTGGGGATTTTTTTTTTTTTTTTTTTTTTGTAACCTCCACTTCTATGGTAGTAATATTATAAACCACTTAATACTCAAGCACTAGCTGTATAGCAAATGTAATAAATCCAATCCAATCCAGATCTTGCACCATTTAACTGTTTTCTGTTTCCAAACCATAGCAAGAGCTTGAAAGGGCAACAATTCTCGAGTCATTCGGAGGCGATTGCAGCAGTGACCAGACATCAGAGTATTTTTGGAAGGGTTACAGAAACTTCAGACATGATGCGCACAGTGTGTTGAACTTAGGGGTGACTATGTGGAATAACTTGCAAGCTTCATGGCTTCATGTCATTCCCTTCTTGGTTGGGCTGAGAACTTTTCAGCACCCCCCCCCCCCCCCTCATAGATGCTAGGCTCATGGTTATATTCTGACCTCATAACAGAGCAGCTCACTGACTTGGTTAATTTAACAATAAATGCAATTTTTTTTTTTTTTTTTAAAAGAAGTCCAATTTGAAATTTTATATCCTATGTAAAAATGTGCCTGTATAGACTATGGGCTCCTTTTACGAAGGTGCACTAGGGCCTTAACGCGCGGAATAGCGCACGCTAAATTGCCGCTTGCACTAACCGCTACCGCCTCCTTTTGAGCAGGAAGTAGATTTTTCGGCTAGCGTGCTATAGCGCATGCTAATCCGGTGTGTGCGGTAAGACCGCTAGCGCACCTTCGTAAAAGGAGCCCTATGTATATTTTTTCCGCAAGAAACCAGTCAAACCTTTTTTTTCACAAATTGAAGTTATTTCCAGGATATATGCATTAAGGGGTCCTTTTATTAAGGTATGCTAAATGCTAAGGCACCCATAGAATATAACGGATGGTTTAGCATTTAGCGCACGCTGATCTTTAGCACGCCTTAATAAAGGGACCCCTAAATTTGTTCTCTAAACTGTAAAATGGATAAATCTTAGTCAAACTCCATCCAGTAGAGCAACTTTCACAGTGAACACATTACGAAACCACTGTGCAGCACTCCAGCTTAGCCAAACCACAACAGCTGAACCAAATCTCACTTCCCCAGTGGGCCTGTATCAGAACGAACAGCAGATTTCAAACACCAACTGACAGAAGCAGTTTCAGTCTGAACTGAGTTTCAGTCTGAACTCAGCAAGAATGCAAGAATCCAGACCAAAAAGTAGCAGTATGATACCAATTCTGTAAGCATATGCAACAATTCTGCATTGCCAACATGGCTTGGAGCACTGTTTAAAAGAACCATAGCAAATTCAAGGAAATTTGGGGCCCGTTAACAAAATATTGTAAGTTGTGAATTATTGATATTATCTCCCTAAGATCGTTATACACATCCAGGAGGGGGGTTAATAGCTGTTTATTATTTGTTGGAGTAGAGTGCAATATGTTATATTACTTGATTGTTCAACTGTTTGCACTGTGTATTTGATTTTAAAATGAATAAAGAATTTATAAAAAAAAATAAAGAACCTTATACATCCGTTTATTTAGAGGAAAAATTTAGTTTCAACCTCGTCTAAAGGCAGATTGTTTTTTTTTCTATCTGTTTGGTAAAAAAAAATATGTATCAGTGCTAAAGCTTTTTAACAGTGATATAAAGAACTCAGTATTACAATCATTTCTGGTTGGCTCTGAAGAGGTAAACTAAACAAAGCATTCAATCCTTCTCAATCATCCAAACATGTCTCACTGAAAGCACTGTAGAAATTCTTACTTTTAAATACTGAGCCAAGGTAATGTATAAAAATAAAACAAAATCAAAGGAAATAAGGTAATACCTTTTTTATTGGACTAACTCGATACATTTTATGATTAGCTTTTGAAGGCTAATCATAAAAGGCCTTCAAAAGCTAATCATAAAATGCACTGAGTTAGTCCAATATAAAAGATATTACCTTATTTCCTTTATGTTTCTGTTTTATTTCTATATATTGCCTTGAAAAGCGGACTAACGCTATTGCACTCAAATATTGAGCCAGAAATTCCTTCATATAGATTTGTTGGTGCTTCCCTGCCTTGAGACATGTTTATGCATGTAGAATAAAGCCTAAAATTTCCAAGGTTAATGAGTCTGCAACATTATATCATTAGGTATTGCCTTATATCAGGGGTGTCCAATGTCGGTCCTCGAGGGCTGCAATCCAGTCGGGTTTTCAGGATTTCCCCAATGAATATGCATGAGATCTATTTGCATGCACTGCTTTCAATGCATATTCATTGGGGAAATCCTGAAAACCCGACTGGATTGCGGCCCTCGAGGACCGACATTGGACACCCCTGCCTTATATGTTCATTAGCACAGAAGATCATGTCCTGGAACAATATTCAAACCATTCAAAAAACAAAACAAAAAAAAATCTGCTTAGCGTACCACAGAAAGATGATTTAGAAATAATGCATCTTTAAAATTCAGCATGGTGACAGAAGACTGGAGCTTAGCCAATGTAATGTCAATTTTTTAATATGGTTCCAGAGATGATCCAGGAAATTACAGACCAGTGAATCAGACATCAGTGCAAGGCAAATGGTGGGACTATTATAAAGGACAATATTAAAGTATATATAGTACATAAGCATGGATTAATGAGACAATGCAAATCTGGATTTTGTAAATCTTGCCTCATCAATCTATTACATTTCTTCGAAGGAGTGGATAAACATGTGGATAAAGGTGAGCCAGTTAATATTGTGTATCTGGATTTTCAAAAGGCTTTGACAAAAGAACTTCATGAAAGACTTTTGAGGAAGTTAGAAAGTCATGGGCTAAGAGGTAATGTCCTATTTTCAAGGAACAAAAAGGGCACTTAGGGAGGATAAGGCCAGATAAGGCCATATTAGAGAGACTGAGGTGTCCTTTTACTAAGGCGTGCTAGTGCATCTTAGCGTGCGCTAAATGCTAACACTTGACAACGCGTCCATAGGATATAATAGACGTGTTAGCATTTAGCACGCGCTAAGATGCACTAGTGTGCCTTAGTAAAAGGACCCCTGAATGAATTCTTTGCTTCAGTCTCTACAGAAGAACTCACAAGAGATCTACCTAAACCGGAAATGGTATTCAAGGGTAACAATGTGGAGGAACTGAAAGAAATCTTGGTGAACTTGGAAGATGTACTGAGCCAAATTGACAAGTTAAAAAGTGATAAATCACCTAAACTGGATGGTATACAGCCCAGGGTACTGAAAGAACTCAAACATGAAATTGCTGATCTGCTGTTAGTGTAACCTATTGCTAAAATCATCTGTAGTACCTGAAGATTGGACAATGGCTAATGTTACGCCGATTTTTAAAAAGGATTCCAGGGGTGATTTGGGAAATTATAGGCCAGTGAGTCCGACAGGAAAAACAGCTGAAACCATGCTAAAAAAAATAAAATTACGGAACACTTATGCAAACATGGTTTAATGGGACAAAGTCAGCATGGGTTCAGCCAAGAGAGGTTTTGACTCACCAATTTGCTTGACTTCTTTGAAGGTGTGGATAAAGATGAGCCAGGTTGATGTAGTGTAACCACATTTTCATAAAGTTTTTGACAAAGGAGAAAATTAGAGTCATGGTATAGGAGGCAGTGTTTTATTCTGGAATAGGAATTGGTTATTGGACTGAAACAGAGGGTAGGGTTAAATGACATTTTCTCAAAGGATAAGGGTTAATAGTGGAGTGCTGCAGGGATCTGTAGTGGAACCAGTGCTATTTAACATATTTATAAATGATCTAGGAGTTGGGATGATTAGTGTTATCTGCAAATTTAATCACCTAACTCAACTATTCAAAGTTGTTAAAACATATGCAGACCATGAGAAATTGCAGGCAAACCTTAGGAAATTGGAAGACTGAATATTAAAATGGCAGATGAAATTTAATGTGGACAAATGCAAAGTGATGCACATTGGGAAGAGTAACCCGAAACATAGTTACCAGATGCTAGGGTACAACTTAGGGGTCGGCGCCCAAGAAAAGGATCCAGGTGTCAACGTAGACAATTTGATGAAACCTTTTGGCCAATGTGCAGCAGCAGCCATAAAAGCAAACAAGATGCTAGGAATTATTAGAAAATGAAATGGTAAATAAGACTAAGGCCCTCTTTTACTAAAGTGTGCTAACCGATTAGTGCACTCTAATCGATTTAGCGCGTGCTAAACGCTAACGCATGAATGTTAGTCTATGGACGCGTTAGCGTGCACTAATTTGGTTAGTGTCCCTTAGCAAAAGAGGGGGTAAGAATGTTATAATGCCTTTGTATCGTACCCATGGTGCAATCTTACCTTGAGTACTACGTTCAATTCTGGTTGCTGTATCTCAGACACCCGCGGGGTGTTAAAAATTGGTCCACCAGACATTTTTAATTTTATAGTAAATCTGGCCCGCCGGCACAAATCGCTACTGCCACTGCTGCTCTTCACTCGCGTCTTCCTTCACCTGTCCTCCTCTTCAAAGCAGCCTGCTGAGGATCGCCAGCTGGCTGTAGTGAACCTCAAAAGCTTCTGTCCACCTCAGTAGCACGTTCCCTCTGTCGCTATCCCGTAAGTCAGAGGAGGGGCAAGATCGTGTCAGAGGGAATGTGCTACCGAGGTGGACAGTGGCCTGCGAAGTTCAATACAGCCAGCCGGCGATCCTCAGAAGGCTGCTTTGAAGAGGCCAGGTGAAGGCAGATGCAAGTGAAGAGCAGCAGCAGTTCGTGCCGGTGGGCCAGAGGAGACCAGGAAGCCGAGATGGAGGGTAGGAACAGCGGGTCAAATCTTTATGTGAAACCGGGAAGAAGGGGGAAAAACATACAGGCCTTCGGAACAGGGGCAGGCCCTGGGGTAGAAGTATCCGGCGGGAGAGAAAGGGTCCAGATATGCATATGCCGGACTGAGTGGAGGGTGGGGTGGGAAGAAATAAACGGGAGAGAGGAAAGGAACAGAAAGGGAGAAGAGTTGGACACAAGAGTTGGTGTGGAGGGGGAATAGAGATACTGGATAGGAGGGTAGTTGGGAAGAGAAATGGAGAGATGGTGGAACCTGGGGTGGTGGGTAAGGAGGGAGAGAGGCTGGGTAGTTGAGAAAAGGACAGATGGTGGATTTGGGGATGGTGGGGTCTGCCATAATCAAGCCTCTTCTGTCAGCGCTTCTGCTTCACTACCAAAACACTTTCAATAGGAGAAAGGAGATTTTTGGGCGATCCATGTGCGAATGCATGCGAAGAGCATCTACAAGCAAAGAAGATGGTCTGCGCATGCGTCAGGATCGCTCTTCAGCGATTCATGTGGGGTGTGCCTCTGATTGCCCCCATTTGTATGAGAATGCGTTGTGGATCAGTCAGCCAGCCACAGAGCTGATCGCCCACAGAGTGCTAAGGTTAGTGAATCTAGCACTAAGTGTCTTCGTTAAGGATACATTGAAAACCTCAGCAGCAGCTACAAAAGCAAATAGAGTATTACGAAAAGAATGGAAAACAAACAAGATGAGAATGTTATAATGCCTTTGTATTACTTCACAGTATGTGGCCACACCTTGAAAACTTTGAGTTGATACTGGGAATCACAAAAGAAATATACTGTAGAGGCGTTTCATTTTCAAAAGGGTGACTGATAAAATTAGGAAAATGGTTAAAAAGAAGCTAAAAGGATCAGTTGCAAAGATTAAGACTGAAAACCTTTAAAAATACTATCATGGAGCCTAGACCAAAAGTATTCCACATATCAGTAAAGGTGGAAAGAAGAGGAAACGAGATCAGCATGGTTAAAAGGTGGCATGAAAGAGGCTATTAGAGAAAACAAACAAACACAAAAAAAAACCCCCATCCTTTAAAGAATAAAAAAAGATCTGAATGAAGAAAATAAGAGGAGACACAAGCACTGGCAAGTTAGTTTTCTTTATCAATGCTTTGCATCTAAGAAAGAATATGAAGCAATTTTTTTAGGTACATCAGAAGCAAAAAACCTGTGAGGGAAATACATGGGACCGTTGGATGATCAAGGAGCAAAAGGTGTGCTCAGGGAGGATAAGTGGAGAGACTGAATGAATTATTTGCTTCAGTCTTTACGGAAGAAGTAGTAAGAGATCTACCTGAACCGTAAATTGTTTTCAAGGATGATGTGGAATGTCAGCCTAGCATTGCTAGTAGTCAGAACTAAAAGAAATCTTGGTGAATTTGGAAGATGTACTAAGCCAAATCAACAAGTTAAAAAGTGATAAATTGCCTGTACCGGATGATATACATCCCAGGGTAATAAAAGAACTCAAACATGAAATTGCTGACCTGCTGTTAGTGATCAGCAACTATTGCTAAAATTGTCTGTAGTACCTGAAGATTGGAGGGTGGCCAATGTTACGCCGATTTTTAAAAAGGTTCCAGGGGAGATCCGGGAAATTACAGACAGGTAAACTAAACTAAACCTTAAGTTTATATACCGCATCACCTCCACGGAAGTAGAGCTCGGCACGGTTTACAAGAACTTAAAAATGAGAAAGGGTAGGAAAAAGTTTACATAAGTTTATAAATCGAGTGGAAAAGTAAGGGAAAAGAAATTACATGTTAGAGAAGAGCCAGGTTTTTAGTTGCTTGCAGGTAAGCCTGACTTCAGTGCCAGGCAAAATGGTGAAAACGATTATAAAAAATAAAATTTTGGAACACGTAGACAAACATGATTTAATGAGACAGAGTCAGCATGAGTTCAGCTGAGGGAGATCTTGCCTCACCAAATTGCTTGACTTCTTTGAAGTTGTGAATAAACATGTGGATAAAGGTGAGCCGGTTGATATAGTGTACCTAGATTTTCAGAAAGCTTTTGATAAAGTTCCTCGTGAGAAGCTCCTGAGAAAATTATTAGAGTCATGGGATAAGTGGCAAAGTTCAGTTGTGGATTAGGAATTGATTATCAGATAGAAAATAGAGGGTAGGGTTAAATGGCCATTTTTCTCAATGGAGGAGAGTAAACAGTGGCGTACCAGAGGGATCTTTACTGTGACCGGTGTTATTTAACTTATTTATAAATGATCTGGAAATTATAACGAGTAAGGTGATTAAATTTGCAGATGGATTGTGAAAAATTGCAGGCAGACCTTAGGAAATTGGAAGACTATGCATCCAAGTGGCAGATGAAATTTAATGTGGACAAATGTAAAGTCATGCACATTGGGAAGAATAACCCAAATTACAGTTACAGGATGCTAGGGTCCACCAAGAAAAGGATCTGGGCATCATAGTAGACAATATGATGAAACCTTCCACCCAATGTGCAGAGGCGGCCCAAAAAAAACCAAACAAACAGGATGCTAGGAATTATTAAAAAAGAGATGGTTAACAAGACTAAGAAGGTTATAATGCCCCTGCATCGCTCCATGGTGCGACCGCATCTGGATTGCATTCAATTCTGGTCTCCTTATTTCAAGAAAGATATAGTGGCACTAGAAAAGGTTCAAAGTAGAGCGACCAAGATGATATAGGGGATGGAACTCTTGTCATATGAGGAAAGACTAAAAAGGTTTGGGCTCTTCATCTTCGGAAAGAGACGGCTGAGAGGAGATATGATTGAAGTCTACAAAATCCTAAATGGAGTAGAATGGGTACAAGTGGATCAATTTTTCACTCCATCAAAAATAACAAAGAGTAGGGAATACTCGAAGTTACATGGAAATACTTTTAAAATCAACAGGAGAAATTTTTTTTTTCACTCACAGGATAGTTAAGCTCTGGAACGCATTGCCAGAGGTTGTTTTAAGAGCGGAAAGTGTAGTTGGTTTTAAGGGTTTGGCAATATCCTGAAGGAAAAGTCCTTAGTCTATTATTGAGACAGACATGGGGGAAGCCATTGCTTTCCTTGGATGTTGCTACTTTTTGAGTTTTAGCCAGTTACTAAGGGGGGCCTGGATTGGCCACCGTGCGAATGGGCTACTGGGCTTGATGGACCAGTAAAGCTATTCTTGTGTTCTAATTTTGGTTGCTGCATCTCAAAAATGATACAGCAGAATTAGAAAAAGTACAGAGAATGACTACAAGAATGACAAAGGGGATGAGACAACTTCTCTATGAGGAAAGACTAAGCGGCTACGGCTCTTCGGCCTGGAGAAGAGACGGCTCAGGGGACATATGATAGAAGTCTATAAAATACTGATTAGAGTGGAACAGTAGAGTGAATCACTTGTTCACTCTTTCCATAAATACTAGGACTAGGAGGAATGCGAAGAAGCAACTGAGTAGTAGATTTAAAACAAACTGGAGAAAATAGTTCTTCACTCAACATGTACAGTAATTAAACTCTGAAATTCTTTGCTGTAGAATGTGGTAAAAGTAGTTTCCTTAGCAGGTTTAAAAAAAAAATGTGGATTATTTCCTAAAAGAAAATTCCATGAGCTATTATTAAGATGGATTTAGGGAAACCCACAGCGTATTCCTAGGATAAACAGCACAAAATTTGTTTTACTCTTTGAGGACTTATGACCTGGGTTAGCCACTGTTAGAAACAGGATACTGAGCTTGATAGAACTTTGATCTGTCCCAGTAAGGCAACTCTTATTTTCTAACTGCATGGCTGATCTTACTATTATTTTCTCTTTTGATGATTACTATTATAATACTCTTCTTCTAAATATTAGTGCCATAGAGGGGAATAATAACTTTAAAAAAATGTCTAAGTCCCCTTTTGGCCTAAGCCCCTAAAGGGAAATGTCCATTCTCATAAAAAACATCCAAAATGAAGGGTTTTTTTTTTTTTTTTTTTTTTTTTTAGAATGGCCTACCTTTATGTTCAGCAGTTTAATAACCCATACCACTACTACATCTAAACATAAAACACATTCCCAACCAAAAAAATCGCCCAAGTCCTAAACGCCCAAAACAAGACCTTTTAGGCAAAGGAGGGGCCAATCCTTTGCCTCAAAGCTGGATTCTGTAAGCAGTGTCTGTCAAAAACAACACCGGTTACAGAATCCCCCCCCAAATGGCCACAAACCGGCAAGAGGGATCCCAAGCCCTCCTACCGACACCCCCAGACCGCCGATAATACCGGCAGGAGGGGGCCCATGCCCTCCTGCTGAAGATGCAGCCCCCAAACCCCCACCCTCCAACAAAACCGGCAGGTGGATCCCAGGCCCTCCTGCCAAAGATGGCCCCCACCACCATGAAACCCCCACCCCCCGATCGACCCCACCACCCCAGACCCCATCCCATGTGTGTAAGGCCCCTCCTATGGGTGGGCCTTAGGCACCTGGGCCAATCAGGCCCTAGGCCCCTCCTCGGTGTATCCCACAATGCACCCAGAAGGGGCAGGCCCGCCATTCCAAGGATGGCGGGCCTGCCGATGGCCAGACCAGGAACCTGTCCGACCAACGTTAAGTGTGTGTGGGGATACAGGGTGGTGGTGGGGATGTTTGGGGGAGTCGCGGGGGATGGGGAGTCATCTTCAGCAGGAGGGCCTGGGCTCCCTCCTGCCTGTATTGTCGGGGATTCGGGGGTGTCAGCAGGAGAGCTTTTGATCCCTCTTGCCGGTTCACAGTCGTGATTGTTGCGGTGGGGGGTGAGCAGTTTGTCGAGGCTGCTGAGATGATTGCGGCAGCCGCAATCAGCTCAGCGGCCCCTATTCAGAACTTATACCTGTTTTGACTTGGTCTAAGTCAAAATGAGGAAGTTCCGACTGGGTGATCTCCCTAGACTTTTGGTTATACTTGTAGTACGACTAAGTCTAGGTCGGTCCACCTTCTGCCCTTTCCCCTCCTCTAAAAACGCCTTTTTTCGCTCTAGGTGTTCAGAGGCAGGATAAAGGCCTAAGCTGGTTTTAGAAACGTCTAAAACCAGCTTTGATTATCGGTACTTGGACGATCTGTCTTTTGATCATCCAAGTACTGATTTAGGCCACGTTTTGAACATTTGGTTTTTTTATTATTATGAGCCCCATAGTATCTAACTGCATGGGGGATGTACATATGGGTGGAGCAGGCATGAGCAAACCATGAGGGTTTCTCAAATTTAGACACACAGAGGGGCAAAATCAAAACATACGTCTAAGTCTGATTTGGACGGATGGCACTAGACTCCCAAAGTCGGCAGTGGGAATATATATATTTTTTTTTGTTTGTTTGTTTGTTTGTTTGTTTGTTTTAATCATCTATCTGGACGTCTAGGCTATTTTTCATCCAGACCACCAGGACATCTATCTTTATACCACGTTTTTGACCAAAATTTTATCCAAGTCCCAAACGCCCAGAACAAGACCATTTGGATGAGGAGGGGCCAATCTTGTAATGGACTGGCCACCAGACATGGCAACAGAGCAGTGGGGCACCTTAAGGGCACTGCTGTAAACTTCATAAAAACTGTGCCAGATAAACATCTCACCAGAACTCCCTTATAGGTTATGGTGAGCCCCCCAAAACCAACTATAACCACCAGTCTATAACCCCAATAGCCCTTATGGCTGCAGGTGGCATCTAAATGGCAGTAGAGAAGGGTTTGGGGGATTTTGGTGGGTGCACATGTTTCACTATAAATGTAGTGGTTAGAATGGCTTATGGGCCTGAGTTCTCCTATGATTCACTATCCCACTCCCAAGACTATTTAAGACACCTGTGTGCAGCTCTACTAGGCTTTCCTATACAAGGCGCTGATGTTCTGGAGATAGGTATGTACTTTTTTATACTGATCTTTGCGGGGGTGTGAGGGAGACAGTGAACACTGGGGGAGTTGGGTGAGGGGGTCTTTATTTTGTCTGTGCAATGGTTATCTGGTTACTTTTGATACCTTTTTCGCACTTATACTTGTTTTTACATTGTCTAACTCGCGTTTAAAAGTTTTGTCTAGGATGTCTAGTAAAACATTCGATTATACCTGCAGAATTACTAAGTCTAGGTCGGCTCACATCCCGCCCTAACCACTCCTCCAGATACTCCCCCTTTCAGCTCTGGGCGCACAGCAGAATGCAGAAGCATAAAAAGTCCCTCGACACATCCAGAAAGTCAGATTGATTATCGGCCCTTGTACAACCTGTCTTTTAGGTCATCCAAGTGCCTACTTGGGTGGGTTTTTAGACATGTTTAAGTTTTAATTATGCACCCACTTAAGCCTGCCACTGACACGCCACAAGAGGGTGAACCAATGCCAACCTTACACTAGTATTCTATTCCTTTGCTACTCAAAAACATTCACGTAAAGCTCATGCTTTTTTTGTTTTTTCCATCAGTGACGGGTTGTAAGTTTAAAATATTTTATGAACGTATGCTTTCATATCAGGCTGCCAGTTGGGACAAGGAATTCAAACAACTATCTCTTATGTCTTTCTCTTATCTGGAATTTAGAAAACATTTGAAAACTTACTTATTCTCTAGATTTTTGGGTAATTAAATTCCAGAGCCGCATGCGGCTCTTTTCCACCTTTGCTGCGGCTCCGGTAGTGTGTCACGCAGGCATGCAGCTTAAGTCCGGCGTCGCGGCGGGAAATAGCCATGCTGAGCAGTGAGCTCAGCACATACACAGATGAAAGCCTTGCTTGCTGATTGGTCCGGCGGCCCCGCCCCGCCGGACCAATCAGCAAGCAAGGCTTTCATCTGTGTAGTGCTGAGCTCACTGCTCAGCATGGCTATTTCCCCCGCGACGCTGGACTTGTAAGGTACACGCCTGAAAAAGAAATCATCCTGGCCGGGGTCGGTGTCATGCTCCGGAGATCTACAGCCTTCCTATCTCACTCTCCCTTCTACCTGCTTCCGGCCACATCCCCTGCTCCGCGGCTCTCTTCGGCAACTCAGCAGCAGCGATCGACACAAGCTTCTGACGTCGGGGCCTACCCTCTGCGAGTCCCGCTTGTTTCAACTTCCTTTTTCCACAAAGGCGGGACTCGTAGAGGGAAGGCCTCGATGTCGGCAGCTTGTCTTGATCACTGCTGCTGACGAGTTGCTGAAGAGAGCCGCGGAGCAGGGGGGTGTTGCCAGGTGCAGGTAGAAGGGAGAGGGCCAGATGCAGGACTCGTGGGTGAGGGAGCAGAAGAGAGAGAGAAAGAGAGAGGGGAGGGAAACAAAAGGAAATATTTCATACTGGGCTGGGCCGGAGTGGAGGGAGGGTAGAAAGATTCTGGCTACCGGGTGCAGTAACAAAGGAAAAGGGGGGAAAGCTGAAAATGGAGATAGTGACACAAAGAAGAGAAAGGGTAAGCAGGACCTACTGAATAAGGATAGAGATACAGAGGGGACATGAAGAGGAGGTGAAATAGAGACATAGAAGTAATGCTGAAAAAGTGTGTGGGGGGAGATAAAGACATTGAAAGGGCAAATGGTGAACATGGCGTAAAGATAAGGACAGAGACAAATGAAGATTCTGAAAAAGTGGTGAGATAGGGATATAGGTGAGATGGACACAAAGAAGGGTGATGCTGGAAAATAGGTGGAATGGTAATTCTGACAGACACAGAAGGGAAATGCTGGATCAAGGAGAGATGGGGCTCAGGCTGGATGGAATGAGGAGAAATGCCTTGTTGGCCCGGAACTTCCTCTCCTACGTCAGAATTGACGTCAGGGAGCGGAATGCTGGTCAGCGCAACACTTCTGCAGGGAAAGCTTGGGACGGCGGTGGCTTGGGGGCTGTTCCCCGATTGCGGTGGCAGCAAACCGAGTGGCTTGGGGGACGGCACGGAGACAGAAAGAAGGGGGAACAGGGAGACAGAAAGAAAAAGTTGGGGGAGAGAATGAGGTCTGGAGGAGAGGAAACATGTAGGAGGCTGAAAGAAAGGAAGAAAGATTGGATGCACAGTCAGAAGAAGAAAGTGCAACCAGAGACTCATGAAATCACCAAATAGCAAAGGTAGGAAAAATGATTTTATTTTCAATTTAGTGATCCTGTATATAGCATTAAGATAAGAAACAATATATGCAGTGTTAGATTTGTTTTATAATGGTTTTGCGGCTCCAAGTTTTTTTTTCTTTTCGAAAATGGGTCCAAGTGGCTCTTTATGTCTTAAAGGTTGCAGACCCCTGGGTTGTAAGTAGATGTAATCTTTTGTAAACTGCACAGATCTGCAAGATTATGCAGTCTAGAAGTCGATTTTTATGTTATGTTATAGAATGGTGCTAACTACATACCACTGGGACACCTAGATTGAAGTGCCAATTTAAAGAATTGTCATTTAAGTCTTTACCTGAATCAATGGAGGGTTAAGTGACCTGCCCAAGATCAGAAGGAATTAGTGACTATCTTTTTTTTCCTTTTAACACCTATAGGGAAAACTTTAGCACTTTTATATATATAAACCACTACAAAATATTAGCAACCACAGAGCTTGTTCATTTCCCTGATTGCATCAAAGCTCAGGAGGCAAGTATTGAGTTATATATACAGTATATGTTTACATTTCTGACAGAATCAGGCTTTAGCGTTTAAGTGGTAAATGTTTTATAGAATAACATTTTCATTTTTTCATCTTTCTACCCTTTTAGATTTTGAAATACTTTCCCATTAAAAAATTCAAACACATCTCCATCACGCCACACTCCAAAAACAAGCATTTCACACAAACTTCACAGATCTTTAGCTTAGTAATAAAATCTAATTTGGAAGATCCTCCCACCCTCAACCAGAAGGTATCAGATTTAAAGTCCTCAGAACTGCACAACTGGCGATTCCATGCTCGAAATATTTGCAGTAGAGGAAACTCTACCGCAAATCCAGCGCTGAAAAAGTCAGCATGGCATGCTCAGAATAATATGCATGCAAGTTTGTGTTATGGCAGTAATTTGCTACTTATTATTGGTGCTATTTTTCTGTCAATGCCCGAGTGCTGACTGACTCAGGTACTGACAGGAGAGTTGACATTTTAAAATAAATAAATAAAAATCCACATCAAGTGACCCACCCCCATACACCCACCTTAAAACAAATGTCTCTGACCCCTAAAACCTTAGTCCTGATGGTCCAGTGGGACATCCACCTCCTAGCAGGCCCAGATCCCCGAGGCAGATCTGACTTCAACACTCCCCCCCCCCCCCACCTAAGCAGACCCAGAGACCCAACCTATGGCTCCAAAGTACCTTAATAAAACAGGAGGCGGCATCTTTTCCTCCTACCTGCAGGTATTGTTATCAAAATGGCAGCACCCAGGCCCACCCAGTGTACTCTAGGATGCACTGGGTGGGACCTAGCTACCAAATGAGGGAGTTTCTCCTCCTTATTTGGTAGATAGGCCCTGCCCAGTGCATCCCAGAATGCACCAGGTGGGGCTGGACAACACCACAGAGGGAGGAAGGAAGGATGCCTTCCTCCTTCCTCCAGTCTTGTTAAGGTTTGTTGGGGCAAAGGGATGGGCCTCTAGGCCATTGGGGGGGGGGGGGTGTCTAAGCCTACTTGGTTTGGGGAGGGATTCCCATTGGACCACCAGTACTAGAACTTTCAGGAAAGCTAGTTCAGGGATTGGGGTAATTTTTGCTGACACTAAATGCAATTTTTTTTTTTTAGCATGCCATGGGATATTTAATGACTGCATTTAAATGCAGTCCATGCTAAACTGCTAGAGCATTGAGTGGCTGATGCTAAAATTGTCTTTAGCATCAGGGCATTAGTATGGTTTCTTTGCTTGTTTCCACAGGAAAGAAAAAGATTTCTCGCCTCAATTACTAGCTCCTGACGGCCTGCCATTATTTTCCAGTGGTCAGAGGGACACAGGCACAGGTAGTAGATACCACTGATCTCTGCCACAGCCACTAAGGACCCGATTCACAGGTTTCTAATTTACTTATTTAAGGAGGAGATGCACGGTAGAAAAATATCTTCACGTTGAATTGATTATTCCGAGACCCCTACCCACATCTTCACTCAGCAGTTTGAATTTTAATGAAAGTAAATGGATTAATTGGCATTTCAATACATATACTGAGTAAAAAAAAAAAGTGTGGGGGGGGAACATATATAATTTATACACAGAAAGAAAAGCATTAGAGAGTGGGCTGGCTAAATGAAGAGTAGCTACAAGAACATTCATTAGATAAACTTAAGCAACTGTCTGCACTAGCTGTTTAATTAAAGATCTGAATGTGCTATTAATTTCTAATTTCTCATCTTTATGCTCCACGATGTTAACAGTCACTATGGCCCAGATTCAGTAAGGGCACGGATCGGATCAGATCCGTGAGCGATCCGAGGGGTTGATTCACGAATTGCCCTCATGCAAATGAGGGTGATCGGAATCACGCCCTCAACCAACCACCTGGATCACCTTTTTTTTTTTTTTTCTACTTTACTTTCAACTTTTTAGCAAGCCAGCGAGCCCGTGGTTTTAACCAGTTTTAAACCCGTGGGTTAAAACCATGGGCTCGCACTGTGGGGGAAGGCCGGGGCAGAAACAGAGCTGGAGAGTCGGGGGCAGAGAGAGCTGGAGAGTCAGGGGACAGATTCACTAAGGGCAGGAAAGTCGGGGCAGAGAGCAGGAGATGTAGTCGGAAACGACGTGAACAACTGGTCCCCAGCAGTCACTACTTGTTTGTTGATCGGCTAGCCCAGTTGGTGTTGCAGTTTTCTTTTTTAGTGACCGATATGGAGATTAGTGAATCGGGTCGGAGGCAAATCGGGTCACAAACCGATCGGTACACAATCGTTTTGCTTAGTGAATCTAGCCCTATATCATTGTTTTTCTTTTGCCTATCATCAAAAATATAAACAGTACTTAGCTAGGTCTATAAAAACTTGCTTAACTTCACTGCAGTATTAAAGCTGTTGAAATGCTAATATTATTGTTTTGGGAAGAAAGGGAGTGGAGACACCTCACCCACTATTCTCCTTTGCAGATGTTTCTACTTTGCAACAGGAATACTGTAGTATTAAACCAAATTGAGGGGGGGAAGTGTGTGTGTGTCTGTGTGTGTAATAAAGGTTAACTGAAGAAAAACCCACATTAGTTATATATATATATATTTGCTTTTTTAAAAACCTTAATTTCCATGCATTTAAATGGACAACATAGCAATCAGATTTTTTTATTAACATGGACATCATGAGGACAGTCTTGATACAATTTATAAGGGGTTTAATCATAAATCTGGCTGTAAATTTGTTCAACCTCAATGCAGCTTGTTCAATAATGCAAGTACTTTGAGCCACATTTAAAACTACTGTTCTCAGGAGCATGTACTTTTCCATCCTCCAAAAATTCTAGCTGCAGAAAAAAACAAACAGGTGCAAGTGACCGCATGTACTTCGTTTGGAAAACTGGTGTAAAACCCACAGGTAAAAAGGTATATACTGTCTTTCTCTCAATGTAGACAATTTGAAAATCTGTCACCTCCCCCCCCCCCTAATCCCACTGAATCTGTCTTTATTCCCTTCAGATATTCAAGGGGAAGGAAAGTCAGAAATATTTAAAAAATAAAAACCAAAAAAAACATTAATCTAAGATCAGTTTGTCTACAACACTGATCAGATGAAGGGCAAAATTACACAGGAAAGAAAATAATCCTGTTATATTTGCTTTCTCGCATTCTTCTGCTCATTTTTCAACAGTGTGATCAAACTTTATTTATGCTGCAGTCAGTTTTCATTTGGGCTGCTGACTGCAGCTTTTTTTTTTCGCTTTTCTTTAATTTTTCTATTTTTATTTATTTATTTTGCAACGGCATCTGCTGAAAAACAACAGCTACTTACAAAGACTATTATAACTAAAATGGAAAGACCACATACCCCAATGATTGCGTTCAGTTCTGCCATGGTCACTTGCTTGGCACGTTCCACAGCCTGCACCACTTGTTGCTGGTGCTATAAATGAAGATCAAAAACAGATTAAAATTTGCTCGTTTTCTAGTCACTTATGCACAGATTCCCCACCCCCCAGTCGCTGGTTTTTACTACCCCGCTGGCCACTGAACTCAAATGGCTGCCTCTCAACTTCCAATCCAAGGCGCTCTTCCCCCCATAGGGCTACTAATTGGTTCTATGGCAAATAGCAGGGCAATGCAGCCTTGGCTCTACCTTATAGCAAGAATGGGTAAAAGGAGAACCAAATTGGCCTGCTCTTTGTGGCGTGAAACCAGCTAGTTATGCTACGTGGAAGGTCAGACAAGAGACAGAGAAGCATTTTCAGTAAGTACGGTCCACTGTAACTTATTCTATCAGCGCCTCACCACCCTCCATGTTAAGCATTAAGGGCTCACTGGGAGCATGTTGGACCTTATTCTCCAAATTAGGGTGGCAAAACATTGAAAAGGAGGTCTAATGGTTTCTAGCAAGACGATGTTTAGAGAAAAGGACTGACGTACAGAAACGAGGAATGAAAACATTACAACAGAATCCTACTGCTGCTGTAGGGGCTACTCCCAACAGAAACCTGAATTTTCTCTCTCCCAAATCTATCACCAGCAGCATTTTTTTTTTTTTTTTTTAGAAAAATAAGATGCAATTGCTTGATGGCAGATAAATTACTAAAGCAATTAACACACAAAATAAAATTATTTGTAAAAAAAAAAATGTTCTGCTTCTAATGTAATTGAACAAATGTCAGGAAATTTACTGTTGTGTATACTCCGGCAACTGTAACTTTTCAGCATCATTACCTTAAAACAATATCGCAAATGATTTGCCTGCCTCATTATTCCACAATTATTTAAGAAGCTGGATATTACCATTTTTCTCATTTTGTAATCTCATACACATGACCAGTGTACTGTGTCCTACAGAATACCAAAGGGTATATCATCACACAACTAAGAGGCTGACTGCATGAAGTTTTGGGGGCTAACAGCTAAACAAACAGGCTACAAAAATAATTCCATAAACATAATTTAAATGGAATTGAAGAAAATCTGCTGCTTATTCCTGGGATAGCAACATGGAATCTATTTTACTCTTTTGAGATCCTGGCCAGGTACTTGTGACTTGGATTGGCCACCGTCGGAAACAGGATACTGCGATTGATTTGGTCTATCCCAGTACGTTCATGTTTATTGAGAGTTTCTATACTGCTACTAATGACTGGGGAGTCATAGTAACATAGTAACATAACATAACATAGTAGATGACGGCAGATAAAGACCCGAATGGTCCATCCAGTCTGCCCAATCTGATTCAATTTAAATTTAATTTTTTCTTCTTAGCTATTTCTGGGCAAGAATCCAAAGCTTTACCCTGTACTGTGCTTGGGTTCCAATTCAGGGTTCCAATTGGGTTCAATTCAGAATGGTTTACTTGAGCGTCTGCAAAGGTGTTACACTATATGAACTTCTGTAGAGATGTTACCATACAGAGTTTCAAAAGAGCTTCTGTAAGGTGTTACAATACAGAGTTATTAATATCAGCATGACTATGCCATAATCATCCTACTTATGTTACTGCCATATTGATCATCCTACCTATACGCACATGTTTATACCAAATCAATCATCCTACGTATACTGCAGCTAAATACACTATATTTATACGCCTCCAAAGGAGGTTGTCAATTTCAACTAGCTCTAACCTATTTAACACGCATCCCTGAAAGTTCTAGTTTCCTCTCTGTCAACTTCAGAATTTCAGTTGAAATAGTTTGAAAAAAGGATAGCTTTAATCCCTTTCTTGAATTTTCCAGTGTCCTTTTCTAGCTTTAGTTCCTTCGGTAGGGCATTCCACCACGTTGGGGCCATTACCGAGAACATTTTGCCCAGGTGCTTTTGTATTTCATATCTTTGAAGGAGAGTATTTGTAGTAAGGACTCTTGGCTCGAACGCAGAGCGTGTAAGGATTTATGGTTTGGTAGTCTGGCTGCTAGGTATTGTGATTCTGAGAAGTGAACAGTTCTGTGCATCAGCAATAAGATTTTGAATTTTATCCTGCTCTCAGTTGGGAGTCAGTGTAACTCTTTTAGTAGCGGTGTGGTACTCGTCTGTCTCGATTTACCTAGCAAAAACCTTGCCGCGGTGTTTTGTACTGATCATATATTTTGATAAACCCAGCAGGGGTGCATTGCAGTAATCAAAGATTGTTGAGTACCAAGGATATGATTACATTAGACATTGCTTAGTGGGAGAGGTAAGGTTTCAGTCCTCTAACCCAGTTTGCCATAAGCATTTTTGACTATGTGCTGGATCAGTGTTTTCATGTCTAAGCTTGGGTCCAGATGTCCTGAAAATGATTTATTTCTCTTTACAACAAAATAATAAAAATACAATAATAGCCTAACCGGACCCTACACGGTCCGTGTTTTGGCAAACACGCCTTCCTCAGGGGTCCAGTAGATGAAGAAACACAAAAAATAAAAAGGACTAAAAGCAAAGAACTTGTCTTTGGGCAGATAGTCAAAAATAACTGAAGACAAGCAGATAAAGTCGGGGGCTGAGAGCAGGAGATCGGGCTCAGCAGGGCGGCGAGATAGAGCTGGAAAGTCGGGGGCTGAGAGAAGGAGATCGGGGCGGCGAGACAGAGCTGGAAAGTCGGGGGCAGAAAGCAGGAGATTGTGGCAGAGAAGCTGGGCAGAGAGCAGGATGGCAGAAGGCAGGGCAGTTGGAAAGGATCTGAGCAACTGGTCCTCAGCAGTCGCTTATTTTTGGATCGGTCAGCCCAGTTGGTGTCCTTCAGTTTGTTTAGTGAATCGCTGCCTGCCTACATATGAATGCGTGGATCGAAGGATGATCGGGACAGAGGTTAGTGAATCAGGTCGGATGGAAATTGGGTCGCAAAGGGGTCGCAAACCAATAGGTACATGATCGGTTTGCTTAGTGAATCTAGCCCTATGAAACATTCCTAATCTTCCTTAAACTCAATTCCTTTCTTGATGGGGTTTCTCTATGATTCCATCTGTTTTTGATGAGATTCATTATTCCCTTCTTCAACCCCCCTCTCCCATGAAAAAGATACACCCCATAGCCCGGGCGACTGCTATCTGTAATCCCTTTGGCAGCGCCAGGGCTGGTTTTTCCTGCGGCGGCTGTTCCTGTTGTTTTTCCTTTCTTTTTCTTCCTCCCAGTGGTTTGCCGGAGGGACGGAAAGTTCTGCTGTCTCGGCTGCACAAACATGGGCAAACTATGGCCACCTCTGATACCACGGGCCGGATTAAAAAACTAAATGGGCCGGATATGGCCCGCAGGCCGTAGTTTGTCCGTGTCTGTTGCTTTCTTCCTTCGTATGTTGAGAAATACCCTATCATTCCAGCTGAAGTATGAACAACTGCAGCATCCTCCCTCTGCCGGCTGCTATTAGCGGTACAGCAGCAACCCACTGAACCTTCCACCCTAAATCTATGCTATGCCCAGAGTACATATCTTGCCATGTAAAGGCAAGGTCAATTACAGATCCTCCTGACAACTCTCATCATCTTCTAAGTGTGCTAGAGAGTTGCACGGAGATAGAAATCAAACCTGTGGATGAGGCGGTTATTCAGGTAGTTTGGACTGTCTCCGTATAAAGACTTAAATAGTAGGCAGTAGAATTTAAAATGTATTCTTGCTGGGATCAGAAGCCAGTGCGATTGGAGGTATGCTTCTGTAATGTGATCATGTTTCTTTAATGAGTAGATGAGTCTTAGTGCTGTGTTTTGGATAGTTTGTAGTTGTTTTGTTATGGTTGTAGGGCATGGGAGGTAGAGGATATTACAGTAGTCAAGTAGGCCTAGTATTAAGGACTGAACTATGAGCTGGAATTGAGTTTTCTCAAAGAATTTCTGAACTTGTCTTAAGTTTCTCATGACTAAGAATGACTTTTGTATTGTTTTATTGATTTGCGGTTGCATGGTGCAGCATCTGTCGATAGTTATTCCTAGCAGTTTTAGGGTGGTTTGTATGTTAAAATTTAATAAAATATTTTGCTTGTCTTGCAAAATACTTGCATACCACGTTATTTGCAATCCAAGGTTTTACTGTACTTTATTTATCGAGATTTGATTCTCTCATACATATATGACATATACAAAGTATTATTAAACTTTAAGGTAATCAATCTAAAAACAAAAAACCTCTCCTTTATTATGTAAAAAGTAATGGCTACTCATAATTATGAAATACAATCCTCTTGTGCAAATTAAAACAGATCTACTACTACTATGTTTTCTACTACCATTATTACTACTACTATATCTACTCTCTCATTATCTGTGAAAAATATCAACAGTAAACATAGAAACATAGAGATAGACGGCAGATAAGGGCCACGGCCCATCTAGTCTGCCCACCCCAATGACCCTCCCCCTACCTTTCTCTGTGAATAGATCCCACGTGTCTATCCCATTTGGCTTTAAAATCAGGCACGCTGCTGGCCTCAATAACCTGAAGTGGAAGACTATTCCAGCGATCAACCACCCTTTCAGTGAAAAAGAATTTCCTGGTGTCCCCGTGCAGTTTCCCACCCCTGATTTTCCACGGATGCCCCCTTGTTGCCGCAAGACCCTTGAAAAAGAAGATATCTTCTTCCACCTCGATGCGGCCCGTAAGATACTTGAATGTCTCGATCATGTCACCCCTCTCTCTGCGTTCCTCGAGTGAGTACAGCTGCAACTTATCCAGCCGTTCCTCGTATGGGAGATCCTTGAGTCCCGAGACCATCCGGGTGGCCATTCTCTGGATCGACCGGGCTATATAATGAATATAAATGTTAATTTTTAGCTGACCCTCACGGACCCCCTGAAACCCATCCATGGACTCCAGGTTAAGAACCCCTGATCTAAAATAAATATAAAATATAAATACTCCAGCTTATGAGGGCTCTCAAGCTATGTCAGCTGAGGACTTCCTCTCAAGTTGGCCGGGGGTCCCTTTTGCCAAGCTTGGCAGGCAGCAGTAGCATCCCTGAGTCACAGAAGATGGCACCTCAGTGGCTCAGGGATGCTGCCAGCGACTGCTACGCTTGGTGGAGGGAAGTTCTAATTGCCTTTAGAGGAGGTCCTCAGTTGGAGGTGCTTGGGGATCCCCACTAGCCACATCAAGGGTCAGCAAGTACTTCAGCACTGGAGAAATAAAAACATAAATGCATTTCCTTTTCTTTTAAACACACTACAAAGACATGTGCTATATACCCTACCCAAAGCTAACATATTTCAGTCAATAAATTTATTTTTTTAACCTTTATTGTCTGGAGATTTATTTTTCCATTAAATTTATCCAAGTTTCTCTTTTTTCTGCTTTCCTGTCTTCTGCAAATTCTTCTTCAGGCAGTTGCTGTCCATTGGTTTCTCCTATCACAGTCCAGCATTTCTCTCTCCCTCCTCCCACTGTACAACATCTTCACTCCCTTCTATCCTGGATCATTCTTCCTCTTTTTCCCCTCTCCACTCCTGCACAGCATTTCTTCCTCTCTCCCCTCCACCCCCATGGTCCATCATCTCTCTTTCTCTCATTCCCTTCCTTGCTGCAAAGGGAGTGGGGAAAGAGAAAGAGGGATCCAGAGTGCCTCTCTCCCATTCCCTCTACTGCTACATCCAACATTTCTCTCTCTCAAATCCACGGACCATGTACAGCAGGGGTGTCCAACCTGCGGCCCCATGAAGTATTTTGTGTGGTCCCGGTCGAAGGTGATGCAGTGTTTTCTTCTACTGCCCCCGGGTGTTTACCGTCTTGCCTGCTCCCTTCTCTGTCTTACTGCAGCGTTTGCGCGGCCCCAGACAAAAACATTTTCGGCCAATGCAGCCCAGGGAAGCCAAAAGGTTGGACACCCCTGTTGTACAGCATCTTTTGTCCCTGCCCACCAGCCCCAGGTCCAACATTTCTCTTTCTATCTCCCCTCTCCAGCACCATGCCATATTTTTCCCTCCATTCCCTCCACCACCATGTCCAACATTCCTCCCTCTTGCATCCCTTTCAATCTGTCCCACTGTTCACTCTCCACCACCATATACAACATTTCTCCCTTTCATCTTTCCATTCCCCATGCATCTCTATCTCACTCCTCTCCCTCCCTATGCCCAACAATTCTCCTCTTTCTTCTATTCCCCATGTGCACCATTTCTCTTTCCCTCTCACTGACACACCCATACCAATAATTTCCCCTTTCTATTCCCTTCCCCACCTCAGCATCTCTTTCCCTCCCTCCCTCCTATGTCTCAAGTTCATGTCCTCTCCCTTCCTTCTGTGTCCAAACGTGCTCCCTCCCTTCCTTTTGTGCACCAAGTTGGTGCCCCCTTCTCTCCTTCCAGTCTTTGTCCCAAGTTTGGGTCCCTCCTGTATCCCAATGTGCTCCCTCCTTTATCTCAAGTTCATGCCCCTCTCTCACCCTTCCTTGACCCAATTAACGTGTGCATGCTCACTCACTCCCTCCTTTCTGTGGCCCAAATACTTCGGTGCCCCCCTCCCACAAAACTGTACTGGAGCTGTCCAGGTCAGCTACCTCCTTCCTGCCTTCCAGACGCACTTACTTCTTGGCAAGGCCGTAGTTCCTGAACACTGCACGTGGCTGACCTGGAAGCCTTCCCTCTGATGCCAGCTCTGACGTTGGATGAAGGCTTCCGTGTCGGCTGTGGGCGGCATGCTGGGAGTGCTGCATACTGCTTTGTGGAGAGTTCAAGTGCGGCTGAAGGGCAGAAAAAGGGAGGCACACTACTGAGGTAACATTCGAGCCACTTGATGTGCCTCCCTCCCTGCGGGTTCTGCAGGATTCCCATCATTCCTGTTCAGCTCTGTGCTGAAGTCCATTCAAGCTAATATGGTCCTGAACTGCATATCACTGAGGGCATGGACATATACAAACTGCTAGCCCTGTCAACGTGTCACTGCCAAGTCTTGATGTATATAATCATTTGGATGCAGTGATGGCCCTTCTTGATCAACTGTAAACAGAAAGCAACCGTCAAGTCCACAAATTCAGTACTCGAGAACTATTTAGCAGCAGGCCACAGAATTGGCAGAGGAATGATTTTCCATTTCAAACAAATAGCAAAGCTGTAAAGGCCTTGGGAAGGTGAATGCCCCTACGGTCATTATCCTGTTGTGGTTTGTTTTTGTTTTAAAACCTTTTCAGAGCTTGAAGCAATGTCCTCATATAGACAGGTGATGCCAAACAAAGCAATAGAAGCACTGTAGACTGTAGCTGAACATAAAGCAAACAAATAGTTTTATTTATACATAATGTGAAATTAGAATTCAAACAGACAAGGTGATCAAGAAAACCAGCAGACTTCCTGCAGGCAAACTCCAACTGACCACACCAATGGAAGTATAAATCAAACAGAGATAGTAAACCTCCCCATGTACCAATTATCACAGCAGGAGACCTCTATATTTGGAAAGGACTCTCTTTCTGCCCTACCAGCAAAATAAATAAAAATCCAACTATACTCAGATCTTGAATAATTCTTCAAGAAACTCCGCTTAAAAGCACATTTCCACAATAAAGAGACTCCCAACAGACTGGAATACAACTTAAAACAAAAAAATGCACAGGAAGGACAAAACCCAACAGGATGGGCAAAACACAAAACTAGGCAACTACATACACAAGGGTGTCAAACTCAATCATATTAAGGGGACAAAATCCAAAACACAGGCTAAGTCGCAGGCCAGATCCTGCCCAATCTCTGCCCCAGACCCCAGACCCATAATAATACTAATTATAACACCATTTTTTCCATTCATTTTTCATATATACACACACAATATAATCTTATTAACACATAATGGTAATGGTTAACCACAAAATTAAACTACACAAAACACACTGTATGCTTCTCAACATTCATTCCTACCAGAACACAGATAACCCCTATGCCTATCCCCTTTTTGGGCTTGCTACTTGCTGCCCAAAACACAAAGCACACTGTATGCAGAGAAAATGTTAATTATCATTTATATTCTGGGTTTTTTTTTCAAAGAGATCAAGGCAGATGACTTTATGCAATGTCACTTCAGTAACAACTATACAAAAATAGACAAATATACCTCTTCCCTTTTTACTAAACCGCGATAGCGTTTTTTAGCACAGGGAGCTGCACTGAATGCCCTGCGCTGCTCTCGATGCTCATAGGCTCCCTGTGCTATAAACCGCTATTGCAGTTTAATAAAAGTCTGGTCAAAAGGTTGCCATAGGCCTCAGGAGCTGTCTTCCCTCTGCCGCGATCCTGTCTCTGACTCAGAGGAGAGGCGGGACCGCAGTAGAGTGAAGACAGCTCCTGAGGCCTATGGCAACCTGCAAGGATCACTAAAGTACTGGCGATCCTCTCTGCAGGCTGCTCCCTGCTAAAATTAGCTAAAGGGATGTGCGGGAAGCCAGGGAGAAAGCTGGACACCACAGCACTTCCCGACTGATCCTCCCCCCTCGCCCTCTAAAGCAGAAGTGGCAGCGGCCGGCCAGCAAGAGGCAGCGCTGCCGATCCTGCTTTAGGGGGGGGGGTCAATCACTGAATTGAGAGACTGATTTTTTTTTTTTTGGGGGGGGGGTTTAAAATCGAGACGCTTCTTGTCTCCTGTAGTGGGCTAAGCTCCATCCCCCCCGCCGACCTTCTAACTCCGCCCTTCCAGCACTCTGATTGGCCAGCGTTCTTCAAGAGGTGGATTAATTGGACACCGGCAAAGAGGGGGGAAAAAAAGAGAAGGGAAACCACATGGCTCCGCGATTGACTGGGGGCGCACCATGGCACTCAACTCTTCACCTAGGGATAAGGGTCAGCTAACTCCAATATTCACTCAACACAAAACCCTATATGGAAAAAGATACACACTCCGTAACACTAAAAGGCTTTCCATACATACTACTCATCCATACAGAACAAACATAAAGCAACAGGCAGATGAAAAAAGAAAAACAGAAAAAAATAAGTGGCGAAAAAGCCTCAGTTCTGCTTCATCTGGCAAAAAAAAAATCCACTTCTTCAAAATAAACACACCTGCATGTAAGCAAATACTGTTGGAGAAAAGCACTATAATAGCCTACAGAGTGCTATCAACCAGCACGCCAGGGCACACAGCCCCAAATTGTGATATTGTGGGCAAGGGGGCACTGCAGCAATACAGTCCAGGATCTTGCAAAAGAAGCAAATGAAAAAAAGAAAAAAACACTTAGCCGCTACTATCATCCAGGCGCTTTTCAATCCACAATTTCACCTCCTGGGCAAAAACAGCCAATGAACCCAATGGGGAACCTTCCGTTTTGCGTTGTCTTGCTGCGTCAGGGGTATCGGTTTCACTGCTGCATCTGCATACTTTCCGGACCCACCATGCCTCTCAGGCTCTCATTCCACTTCACAAATCACTTCTGGCACAAATCACTATTTTTCGCCTCATAACCACGTCTACCTTTTAACATAGGTGTCCTTAAGCATGGGAGGGTGCCTCCACTTAGACCTCACTAAGCATCCTAACAGTTTGGCACCAAACTCTTAAGTTGATTTTTATTTTTTGATTGGTTGAAAACATGCCAGGTCAATTACTACACTGATTAAGCCAATTAAAAAATAAAAATTAGGCATGGATTCCGAACTTAGGCGTCACTAGGCAGCTTTAATTAGTGCGCCTAAGTGGCACTTAATGTAGGCCCCATTTATAGAATTTGGCCCTAAGTCAAATTGATGGATAGGAGCAGCGAAGGAAGGAACTTCAAAATCTCTATTACTACCAACTCCATCCCAGTACAGATGCAAGGTATTTTATTTAATGAATGCACTCAGAAAATCTTAGATAAAAATTATTTCCTAGGCAGATCACAGTATTGCAAATGTTGGCTGCATATGGAACTCTGAAAATTCCAAGACAAGTAGGGTTGTGATGTACTGAGAAGCAAAAGGCTCTTATTTTACTCCCAATTATTTTATTTTACTCCCAATTATTTTTTTTGTTTTTTAAGCTATTTGATTTTCAAGAATATCACCTCTGTTAAGAGGGTCATATCTTCGGAAGGCATTAGCAAGATGAAAGATTTAAGTGAAGTAGGGGAACACAAGGCTAAAATTTACAGCAACCATTTTAAAAGCAACAAACCTATGATATTAGAAAGTGAATAAAAGAAAGAGAATGCAGTATTGCCTTGGCCTCTATTCCATTCCTTGAAGGATGCCAATGGGTCAAGTTTTCAGGTTCTTTCTACTGCCTCATTGTATGCAAAATTGCTCTCAAGCATGTACATTAGTGATATGCTAAAATACCTGACCTGTTGGTGACTCTCAAGCACTAGCAGTGAAGACCAAGGCTGTAAGGCAATCAAAAGAGGTGGCCAAATAGTTAAGGAAAAAGGTTAATAGTCAAAAAGGTACAAGGGCTAGTAGTTAGAGGAAGACTGGGATAAATACGTATCTGGAAAAGCTGAAAGAAACAGGGAAGGTAATTAAGAAAATAAAAGTAAAGTCAAAAATAGCAAAAGGAAGTCTGTACTCTTTATTATCATAGGGAATATAGTCAGTCACTGTTAACAGCCATTTTTGCTTCAGTTTGATATATCTGCAGTGTTTGATTCAATAGATCATAATGTTATGCTGTGTAGATTGAGTACTATTGGATTGGGTGGAAAGGTGTTGAATTAGTTTACAGGGTTTTTTTTTTTTGTTTTTTTGTTTAGGACAAAAAAAGTATTGTGTTAAAGGAATTAAGGTAAATTTGGAGTACTGGAGTGCAAATTGTGGTATTACTTAAGGGTCACCCAAGTCTCCTTTGCTTTTTAATTTGTATATGAGCTCTGGTTGAATGGTTAATAAATTTAGGCATTTTTATTTTATCTTATATTGATTATATTTTTATCTTAAGTCTAGCATTGGATAATCTGAAGGAGGCTTTGAGATTTGTTCAAAACGTGGATAAATTGGACAGTCAATTTCTTACAGCTGAATAAATAAAAAACTAAATTAACTTGTTTTGGTAATCCAAGTGGGTTTATTGGTCAGGAAAGAGTAGTGGAAAAATTCTTACAATAGAAGAAAAATCTAGGGTTTTGGGAATTATTTTGGATTGTGGTTTGACATTTGAGAATCAAATAGAGAGAGTCTTTTTTCGTTTGCGCCAATTGAGGGCAATACGCTCTGTTTTATCTTTAGAGAGTTTTCAAATGTTGGTAAGAGCTATTGTATCGCCCCAGTTGGATTAATGTAATTCTTTATATTGTGGTATTACACTGAATTAAAAAAATAGGCTGTGCATTTGATTTTTAGAACAAAAAAAAAAATATGACCAGGTTACTCCTCTTCTGAATCAATTACATTGGTTGAAGATTGAGAAGAGAGTAAATTTTAAATTGGTTATACTTACATATAAATTCTGGCTGGGAATGGGACCAGAAGGTTTAATGAAGTATTATAACTTTCCCAACAAACAGAACTACCTCCCAGTATAAGCAGTCATTGAGGCTTGGTTATTCTATAAGTTCATATGGTCATTTGAAATTTTGGATGAACAAATCTTTTGAGTTTATAGGAACAAAGCTTTGGAATGATCTTCCAACTACACTTAATATTATATCTTTAGAAAATTGTTTAATTTTTTTTTTTTTTTGAATGATTGTTAAATGAATAATTTTGTATGGACACAATATGTTTTTAATTGTTATTATCTGCTTAGAATCTATTGTGAGAATAATGTGGAATATAAATAAGAATAGAATAGAATTAACAAGTACTCTATAGACAGTAGTATAAATCAGTCACACACGTGGTAACATCAATATAGGGTGCCAAAAAAAACCTGTTCTCCCTGAGCTCAAAACTACTATAATTTGAGCATAAGTAACTTGTTCTCATGCACAGCAGTTCCCTCACCTAGTTTAAAGCTTATGATCAATTCTCAGGAAGGCTGGAGGGGCCCCAGAAAAATCCTGTCATCTATGCAAAATATTTGTTAAAGGTAAGAGACTATTTTCTCTGTTTACTAGGAGGAGTGGATCAGTTACACAAGTGGTTAACTTCCAGGTCCAGGTTTGCTCCAGGTCAACGTTTCAGTACTGAACAGCAACCTGTTCACATGGTAAGAATTGAACAAATCCCAAAGGACTGATTGCACATTACTGTTTGATTAAATGCACTGTCTCTGAGTTAAGACTGGTCCAGGCAGTAGTGTACAGTGTAAAATATGAAGCAAGGGCCAAGCAGCAGCCTGGCACATGCTAACAAAACTGATTTTAAGAGAGTTATAGTGCGAGCAGAAGGTTCCAATTTGATAAGTTTTGACTACAATGGTTAGAGAACTACCAATCTGATAACAAAACTGATACAAGGTTCTAGTCAATGAGCTAGTGCACACTTTGCCACTAAATTCCCAGTCAAGTAGGCTAGAAGGAAGCATTTAACTTTTTTGATGGATTTTCTTCTTTCACGATGGGAAACAAGAGCCCATCTATAATCCGGAATATAAAGGGTCTTATCACATCTGTTTATGAGGTTTAAGATAGAAGGTAAGTAGCACTATTTCTTCATTAATGGAAAAAAAAAGAACCCGGTTACAAGTACCTTCAGAAGGAATTTAGGAAGTGCATGTAAAACTACCCGATTCTGCTGAAATTCTGTGCATACTCACGTCAAATGAAGATGGGGGACAATGAACTCAATCAACTGTAGATATTAAGTGATTAAAAGTGATTGTATCAAATTCTATAGAATAATCACTCTATATATCATTTGCAATGAACTGGTTTAAATATGCATCAACTGCTGATAGAACTCGTGCTCAGAGACATGAAGGCAGTAACAGGGGAAAAACCCCAACGTCAAAAGACTTTTAAATAGCTTCATGGCGTTCTATCATCCATTGCAATGATAGGAGGAAGCAAATTTATGGCGAGAATGGTAGATTTTTGACATCTTTTTGGTGAGTCTTGTCCTTTAGCCATGATTAATTTTAAGTAGGTAAAAATGTTCATATTTTTATAATTATTATGAATAAAATATTAATTCTTTTAAATGTCAATTTCAAGAGACTACCTGGTTCCCTGAAGCAGTACCGAAATGTGTCACGTCGGAACCAGTGAGCTAAAAGCTGTTTGCGATTTTCAATGCATTTTCAATCTATTAGTGCAAATGTAGACCTTATAGCCTGTGTGGTATCACTAAGCTAAATAGTCAACAAACTTGATTATCAACTTCAGACTGTTTTGAACAATGCGATGAATGGGTGGTGAGGTGGTAGTGTTGGGGGGTTTCTCCTGTTACTGCCTTCATGTCTCTGAGCACGAGTTCTATCAGCAGTTGATGCATATTTAAACCAGTTCATTGCAAATGATGTAGAGAGTGATTATTCTATAGAATTTGAAATTCTGTGCATGGCTCAGGCTCATAGGTGACTAAGGCTTTATACTTCACTATCTTTTAGTCAAAGTAAAAGCAAACTAAGAAAAGTATTTTGCATGTTATGAGGATTCCATAGATTAAAATGGTGGCTTCTTAAGAAATTAAAGGACAATATGCAGGCCTAATGGAACTGGAGGTTTCACATTAAGGCAACCTTGTATTAATTTTTATACATGAGGAACATCCTTGTATGAAATTAGATAGAAAAGGAACACTGAAAAGATATGGCAGGGCATAGTAGGTTGAAAGAGCACAGAGATGGATATTAGAGGATATCTATAGTCCAGACTGGTATAGATAAGCAGTCTCAAACTCGTGACCCATGGGCCACATGTGGCGCCCCGGGTGCTATTTTACAGACTGCGGACTTGTACGCAATCTCGCACTCTGGGCACAATGACAGGCTCCAGCACCAGCTGACTTGCAACTTCCTGCTGCCGTCGCATATGCCAAAGGCAGGAGTCACAGAATACGCGACGGCAGCAGGAAGTTGCAAGTCAGCTGATGCCGGCACTGGAGCCTCTCTTCCTGCCCAGGGTGCGAGATCGCGTACAGACTGCAGCTGCAAAATATAGGTATTGCTGGACAGGAGGAGAGGGGAGGAAGGGCAAGGGGCGCAGGGATGGGAGAAGGGGGACAGGGGAGGAAGGAAGAAGGGGTACTGCTGGATAGGGGGGAGAAGGGGTACTGCTGGACAAGGGGAGCAGGAAAGGGAGAAGGGGTATTGCTGGACAAGGGGGAGGTAAAAGGAAGGGAGAAGATGTGCTGCTGGACCTGGCAGAAAGGGAGGGAAAGGAAAGGTGCTACACACTGGAGAGGAGGGTCAGATGGGTTGGGGGTGGGAAGGAGGGATGCCACTGAGGGAAGAGGCAAGGACAGAGAGAGAAAGTGTGCAGGAGGCAGAAAGTGTTGGACTCATGGAGAGGGTGAGATGGATGGGGACAGAAAGGAGGGAAGGAGAAATGTTACACTGGGGAAGAGGGCAAAAGTTGGACTCATGGAGGGAGAGAAGTAGATGTTGTTTGGTAGAGGGAAGGAGGACCAGAGAAGAAGCATGCAGGAGGAAGATAAAAATTGTTGGACTGGTGGAAAGGAGGGAGAAATGTTGGACTGGGAGGGGGGTCAGAAAGGAGGAAAGGACGGGAGATGGACTGCAGGGGGCAGAAAGGAAGACAGGAAAGAGAAATGTTACACTGGGGGGGGGGAAGGAGGAAGGAGAGAGATGTCAGACCATGGAAATAGGGAGGGAAGGGGAGAGAGATAGGAAGGGAAGACATGGAAAAGTAGATTTTGAGAAGAAAGCAGAAAAATTGAATGTTAAGTTAATGCCAAAGATGTATGCAAGTTTGATCCAAACACACTGGGGATTTTGAATTACAGTCCACTAGAGGGGGCAATACTTTCAAAATAGAACAAGGCAGAAAGTGAAGACGCAGAGAAAAACAGTCAATGGACAAGAATGCCCTGGAAACATAGTTAAAAGCACAGAAAAATAAAGTCACCAGACAACAAAGGTAGGGAAAATTATTTTATTTTCAATACAGTGACTGAAATGTGTCAGTTCTGAGAAAGGAAAGATTTGAGGGCCGCAGAAAAAATAGGGTACTTGGAGGGACGCAGAAAAAATAGTTAATGTCTTATTAAAGAAATGACAATTTTGCATGAGGTAAAACTCTTTATAGTTTATAAATCTTTCCTTTAACAGTTAAAAGAAAGATTTATTGCCGTGAAATGATTAAAAAGAGTCTCCACGCAAAGTAGAAAAGCAAATACTTTGGCACTACAAAATGTCAGCTAAACTTTTGGGCTTGCAGCATCTGACGTCATCCTGATTACACTCCCGGTTAAATCAGAAAGTGAAAATGAAACATAAAAAGGTAGGTTGACTACATGATGTAAAGCATCTTAAAGAGATAACTTTGATGCATAAGCAGATAGTCAATGTGAAATCCATATAGTGTTTTTCACTTTTTCTGTTCTTTTTGCTTTCTTATTATTACAAATATGAAGCAAAATTCAGGCAAATTATGCACACCCCACAAATCTAAACCTACCGTAGTTCTAAACCTAGGTTGACTTAGACTCCTAGAGGAATGACGTGTGTGTTTTTTCAATTTTTCAGAAAGATATATATCAATTTTCAAAAAAATATATAGAATACAAGAAAGAAGATGTTTCAAAAGAATAGATGCCAGTCTATTCAGGAATTTAACACTTGGGGTTCTTCGGACCCCAGATGAAAAATCTATTCCTGTTCACATCTGATCAGAATTCTCCTTCTGTCATTTGAACCTTCTGGAATATAATCTACAATGCAGCTTTTAAGTGAAGTAAATTGATGCTTCTTTTGCTTACAATGCTGAACTAAATGTTCTTCCAGTGTTCCACAGTTTAGACTGCTCCTGTGTTCCCCAAACCTAGTTTGGAATCATCTAGTCGTCTGCACCTCTGACAACTGAGTTAGGAAGTGAGAGGAATTTCTGATGTACAAGGGCCCTTGGGGTACTAAGGGTCGAAGAAAACAATCAGCAAAAATTGAGAGAGCTTCCAGCAAACCCCTTGCTAGATACGATGGGCCTTCCCGGCGGATTCTGCAAAGTTTTGTGGTAAGAGGTAGATCACAGGGACTCTCGAGCAGGTTGCGTTAAAAAAATATTCCTGCCGCAACAACAACAAAAAAAACTTGTTCTAGCCACTTGCATGTTAGTTCCTTAATCTGGAGCTGTAACAGAGGGGTGGGATTTTCTTGCAATTCACAATAACCAGAAGTCATTGATAGTTGCCTTAGCTTAGCATCTCAGTCATAATCAACCTTATTCATTAATACAACTGCCCCACCCTTGTCAGCTCTTTGAATGACTATGTCTGAGTTGTGTTTAAGGGACCATATGAACTATTTTTCCTCCTTAGTGCAATTGTAGTAGTGCATGGTCTTCTGTGTATGGTCAAAAAAACCAACAACCCACTAGTAGAATCATGTACAATCAATTGTTTAAAAGTCTGCAATAAATGTCCCATGGGGACTGGGGTGACCCATTTTGATTTAGACCTGACTGGAGGGGTCTCCCTCTCAGATGTCCCTTGTTGGGCAAAAATTTCCTTCAAGGGCAAGGTCCTAAAGGAATGCTCTAGATCCACCCTTTATTTGAAAATTCTGAATCCTCTTCAGAGGAACAAAGGACAGACCTTTTAGCAATACTTGTTCCTCCAAAGGTGACACAGCGTACTTAGAAATATTAATTACTACTGACTCTTGTCTTTCTGATACCTTGTGCACAGACGTCTTCCTTTCCCTCCTTTGAGATCTTCCTCACCTTCACTTGTCTAAAATATCATCATCTTATAATGACAGATGTTCCCAAGGACCCAGTGGTATCTTCTCCACTTCCTTCTTTCTTTTATTTGCTTGTCTTGCCCTTATATTCAGGATCTTATCATGGATAGACCAAGCCTTTCTTGTAGTCTTCTTCATCTCTTCTTTACTTTATTCTGCAACTCAGCTCTGAACTGCTCTATTTTCCTCAAGCTTTTATCATATTCCTCTACAACACCTGCTGTTTTCAACTCCTGTAGTTTCAAATCAATTTCTACCTTCAACTTGTTGGTGTTCTCTCTGGTTTTCTCAATGATCAAAACCATTAAATCCAAAGAGAATTTGTTCAAAATGCCTGCCCATTTATTTAGAAAAGCTTCATCATCTAAAAATAATCTAGGTTCCTTCATAATACACAACCCTCTTTGGATGTATTCTTTCTTACAATATTCTAATAAAGTTGCCCCATGTAGATCCGTTCTCACCAATTGTTTAGACAGGTTCAAAAATGCCTCCCAAGTAAAGGTTTCCATACTGTCCAACTGAATTTATAAGAAACTATTAAGGGAGAAACGAAAAGTCTACTACTCAGCAAAAGTCGGTACTACAAGCATTGATCTAAAGAAATTATTTCAACTAGTTAATACAGTGTTTAATGTGACTCAAAATACGCAATCCTTAGGATTACTTTTATCTACTTCAAATGATTTAGCAAATTTCTTCAGTTCCAAAGGCTTAAACCTGAGTGTCTTGTTTACCTTGTCTGGGAAATTCTGAGTCTCATTTAAATATGAATGAAATCAAGGTCCATGTAGATTTGTATAGGTCTTCATTTGAAGACCCAGATTGGGAGGATTTTTCTAAAATATTCTATAGATACGCTAAATCATATTGTATATTAGATCCCTGCTCTTCAGATCTTATGACAGCGGCTTCTTTAAGCTTTCAATTAAAATTATTGGATTGGCTATTTGATTCTTTGAAGACAGGAAAATTTCCACAAAAGGAGGGTAATATAATTATTACTCCAATAATTAAGAATAAGAATGAATCTATTTCACTACCAGCCAACTATAGACCTGTAGCATCGATCTCCTTTTTTTATAAAGATTATGGAGGGTTTGGTCCAAATTCAGTTGACGAAATATCTTGAGCAACATTCCCTTGCTCCTTCATTCTAAACTGGCTTCAGAACTTAATATAGCACAGAAACGTTGATAGCTACAATGTTAGATCATCTAAATGGTCTGTTGAGCAAGGGTAATAGTGCATTGGTTCTTCAGTTTGATCTGAGTAGTGCCTTTGACTTGGTACTAGTTGACCAAGTTACTGGCCTGCCTAGATGCCCTAGGATTGCATGGTAATGTACTCTTGTGGTTCAAAGGGTTCCTTGGATTGAGACTATCAAGTTAAGTCTAACAATCAGCTTTTCATAGCTAGGAAAAACCCTTGTGGGGTCCCTCAGGGTTCTCCACTCTCCCCTCACATTATTTAATGTGTATCTATCTTCTCTGGTGTTTCATTTGAACAAACTGGGCTGTAGACTGTTTAGTTATGCCGATGACATTATGATTAATCATTTCTTGTAATACAGCTATATCTCATATTACCCAAATAATTGAGTCTATACTGAAACTGATGGAATCATGGATAAACAAATTTAAATTCAAATTAAATCATTATAAGACCAAATTCTTTGTTGCGTCTCCACCTAAAATTTTACATGAACCATCAATTACTATAGACGCAACACTCTACAAGATCAATCCAACGATTAAAATATTGGGAGTTGTTATAGATCAACACTTGACCATGAAAAAGCAAGTAGATGCTGTGGTGCAAAAGGGTTATTAAACATTGTGGAAGCTATGTACCATAAAATCATATTTTGAGTTTCCGGCCTTTAAACTTTTCATTCAGTTGTTACTTCTAAGTCTTCTCAACTATTGTAACAGTGTCTATTTGACATGTACCAAGAAAGAGATGGCTAGGCTTAGACCGATTCAAAATACAAGGGTCAAATTAATTTTTTTTATTTTATTTTTATTCAAATTTTACATTTTAGACAAGCACTTCAACTTGAATATAGATTAAAATTAAAATACAGGAAACATGGATGGTATCCCCATCCAGGGAATTATTGAAAGAAAAATTTACAATTCATTATTTTGTCCACAATGATCCAAGACCTAAGCAAACAACAAAAGATGGAAATCACACAAATCATTTATCAGGACATAATAGAAATAAGAGAGACCGCATACTGCTGCCGGTTCGCTAAACTGTCGGAATCACCATTGGTCCTATAGCTACCTCCCCCTCCTTGGCCACAATAAATTGTAACAACTGTTTGGGTTCAAAAAAATAGGAAAGATTTTCCTTCTAATGAGATACAGCACTTTAGCAGGAAATTTTAATACAAAGGAAGCACCCAGAGCAATAACTCTAGGGGCTCCTTTTATCAAGCCGCGCTAGCGGTTTAACGCACGTAATAGCGCGCGCTAAACCACGGGACGCGCTAGCCACTACCGCCTCCGCTTGATCAGGCAGTAGTTTTTGGCCAGCGCGGGGGTTAACGTGTGATGAAAAGTCACGCGCGTTAACCCCGCTAGCGCGGCTTGATAAAAGGAGCCCTAGGTCTATAAACAAGAAAGTCTTTTCTTCTCTTCTGCGTCTCACAAGAAATATCTGGAAATATATGAATTATTGAACCCAAAAAAGTTTTATTCATATGTCGGAATGAAGAAGGCCTGGTTTAGTGCAACTGCGTAAAGCATTAGCAGGGCGTGATAAGAGACCTTCCTAGTCCTGATCAGAGGGTCTTATATACATGCAAACACATTTAAAACTTTGAAAAAGTCAGGATAATAAACAAAAGACCAGGAAACCGATATATAGCATAGAAAAAGGGGAATTCACTATTTGTATGAGGTGTTAGGTAGAGCAGAACCATATGGAAATCAGATATATAGATAAATAATAATACATAGAGGTATTAATGACTCCATCTTGTTTTCTGTCTTTCTGTCTCTTTCTGCGTCTTTGTGCAGTTTCCCACCTTGAGCCTCATGGCCTAATTGATAACAGATGTGCTTGAGCTGGTTAGTTTGGAGCATATTTAATTTCATATATGTTGGGTATAGAAGGAAAGCTTTCTTGTATTAAATATGAATGAAATATGTTGTGTGGATCTATGGATGGTTGGGGCCCCAAATGTGTGCGATACATGGTATGAATGATATGTGTATTTAATTTCAAATGTTTGAAATATATAAGATGCAAGAAACTTTAAGGGAGTCTAAGAGGCAACATCTGGAAATGGTTAAGTTAAGCCAGAGACACTGTTACCATGACAATACCAGTCTTTCAGAGGTCCAGAGCAGGAAAGGTCAGTTAGTTTGACCTCCAGCATAGGAAGGGGTGTGTGGGGGGGGGAGGTGTGTGGGTGTGTGGCGGGGTGTCAGTAAAATTGGAAAATGTCAGTGTATTGAGCATGTTATAATGTTTTATGCATATTTAGAAATTAATGTAAACAAAAAAATGATTTGTGAAACTTTGTTCTATGTCAAAAGGAATTTTCTTTGTTCAGACCTAAGGACAGCCTCTGTTGGTTGATTGGTTGACAAGTGATGATGTCATACTGATCAGAAGGTATATTTTGGTGAACAACTATTATAGAGTGGAATTCTTTGCTGGAAATGCCAGATTTTGGCTTCTGTAAAGACCCCATGATGCAAACAGCCTTTTGATAGTTGTTATGAAAATGAATAAAATCAATAATTTTTTGGAAACATTTTGCGTCATTTGCCATTATTTCTACACACTTAAGAGCAAGTCTAGCTGCTCAGGAAATAAGTTTGAAAAATCAAATCTCTGTTAAACTCTAAGGCAATAAGGGAATAAGGGTAGCCCTCTCAATTACTACTTCCAGAGAGTTTTCCAGAAAATTTGTTAAGTTCAGTCCACTTTTATCCGGTTCTGCTGGGTCCGTAGGAGTAAAGATTTCCTGTTTCTTTTCCAAGGTAATATATTGCACTCTAATAATAGGCGGTAGGCTTTCTTCTGGTACTAAAAGAACTTCTTTTAAGTATTTTCGGACCAATTCCAGAGCAGAAATCACAGGAGACTTTGGAAAATTCAAAAACCTGAGATTGTTCCTCCTCTGTTTATTTTCCATAAATTCCAATTTTCTATAAATAAAAGATTGCTCTTTAATAGTTTCCAATTCCCGTGATTTAAGTGAATTGATCTGTTCATCATGTTGCTGTATTTTTTCATCCTGCTCTCTTAATTTAAGTTCATGTTCCTTTACCTGAGAGCTGACAGTTCCACTATCCAAATGTAACACTGATATTGCCTTTTTGAGGTTGGAGTCCATTGTCTCAATGGCTTCCCACAGTGTGTCTAAACTGACTGTAACAGGTTTAACTCTCTCTTCAAATTGTTGGCTAATAGAAGCAGAAATTAAGTTCTTATCATATTCTGTGGATGGTGCCAGTAAACTAGCTACAGTGGGAGTCTCACCTCTCAACAACTCATCTCCCACTGCTCCTCCGGGGTTCTCAGCTGTCCCCATCTCCAGGTCTGCAGGAATACCTCTTCTTCCACAGGGTTCCAGCTCCCAGTCTGAAGAGGAGCCTGTATTTCGATCGGGCTAAGAGAAGCCTGATCCATACTGAGGTTCACCAAAGACTCTGGTGTTCCTCTCAATGCTGGTAGGGTCCCTCTCTGATGACGTGCGAATCCCGCGTCGAGCATCATCTGGATCAGGTTACCAGAGCTCACGGCTGCTGGAGGATTCAGCCATGTAGCTCCCTTTCTCTTCCCCATCAATCGGCAGAGAAATAGAAGCGGCAGAGCCGCAGAAACAGTACCGGAGGCCAAGCGGGAACAAAGACACACTCTGCCCCGCTTCCCAGATATAAAATTTGGCCGTTGGTTGTTGGTAGAGGGAGAGTCAGAGGACGATGACACGGAGCTCGCCACTAGATGTCCGACTCAATCGCCATCTTGGATGGGGGACAAATTAATTTATGATCTAAAGAAATATGATCATGTGACTCCTTTCTACCGTGAGTTGCATTGATTTTCAATGGAGATGCGTGTTCTGTTTAAGCTGTGTTGTCTTTGTTACAAAGTTACGTAAGGTATTGCTCAAAACTATATGACCAATAGATTTCTCATTGCATTCCATAATCTTAGGAGAGAATCACATGCATTGTTTAATTTTCCATCTGCTCAAGTGCAAGATAAGAGCAAGAAATCCTTTGAACATATACTAGCATTTCAGTCTGCTTTCTATGACAGAGAATTTAGGCCACTGGTGTGTAGCGCTTGCTCTTACAAGCACTTTAGAACACAATTGAAAACTCATCTTTTTTCAAAATATTTAGCTAATTTAAATCATACTTAGGTTATGTTATTTTTAATCTTTTGTTCACCGCATTGAACTTACGGTTATACAGTTTATAAGTACGATGTTATATTATGTTATGTCTTTGCAGCAATGACGACATAAATTCTGACTCAAAGATAAAGCCATTATGCAAAATTTGGTTTGCCATGTTTTTCACTTGGTGAACCCCATTATTTACCCTTCTCCATTCAGAATACTGACTATTTAAATCTACCTCTGTTTTCTGTCTTTCAACCAGTTCTTAATCCATAATAGGACATTACCTCCTATCCCATGACTTTCTAATTTCCTTACTTTGAGGTACTTTGTCAAATGCCTTTTGAAAATCCAAATACACAATATCAACTGGCTCACCTTTATCTACATCTTCATTCACCCCTTCAAAGAAATGCAGTTGATTGGTGAGGCAAGATTTCCCTTTATTAAATCCATGTTGGCTTTCTCTCATTAATCCATGCTTATGTATATGTTCTGTCATTTTGTTCTTTATAATAGCCTCTATGATTTTATCCACCGATGTCATTTTTTAAATTATTGATTGATTCATTTTCAAATTTAATACCAAGTTCAACTTGTACAGAAAGCGTATTTAACCAATAATTTTTACAGTATTAAAGTGTGGAACATCCACACTTCAACAAAACTTAGAAAAAGAAAACAAAAGAAATACCATAATGGTCAAATTAGCTCAAGTCCTCTATATAGATCCAAGAGGTTCTTACAAGTGAATCAAAAGGAAAAGTATAATTCTATACAACATAGGATATGATATAGACTATGGGGCTCATAATCAAAACAAAAAAAAAAAACAACATCTAGAAAGTGGCCTAAATCGGTACTTGGATGATCAAAAAGCCAGATCATCCAAGCACTGATAATCAAAGCTGGTTTTAGATGTATCTAAACCAGCTTAGGCCTTTCCCCTGCCTCTAAACACCTAGAGGGAAGAGAGGCATTTTTAGAGAAGGGGAAAGGGCGGGAGGTGGGCCGACCTAGACTTAGTCGTACAGTAGGAATAACCACAAGGTTTAACAGGTTGCCTAGTCGGCACTTATACGTTTTGACTTAGACCAAGTCAGAACAGGTATAAGTGCCAAAAAGGGGCCGCTGAGCTGATCGCGCCCAATCTCTCCTGCCGTGTTCCACCGCCCCTCCCCCCACCGAACTGATATGGGTAGGAGGGAGCCCAACCCCTCTTGCCCCGATGAAAACCCCCCCAACAGGAGGGGCCTTAGGCACCTGGGCCAACCGGAACTGGCCCAGTTGCCTTAGGCCCCTCGTGTGGGCGGGGACTTAGACACAGGAGGGACCTAAGATAACTGGGCAGGAGAGATTGGGCATCTCTCCCGTCGCAGCAGTTCGGGGGGGGGGTCGATCGCGGCAGGGAAGATGAGCCATCTCTCCTGTCGTGATTGTTGCTGGGGGGGATTCTGTAACCGGTGTTCTTTTTGACAGACACTGGTTACATAATCCAGCTTTTAGGCGAAGGACTAGCCCCCCCTCCTTCGCCTAAAAGGTCTGGTTTTGGGCATTTGGGACTTAGGCTGTTTTTTGGTTAGTAATATGTTGTAAGTGTAGACATAGTGGTGGTCTGGGTGTTTAAACAGCTGAATGTAGAGGTAGGTCATTCTCAAAAAAAGCCTCATTTTGGATGTTTTTTTTTTTGAGAATAGAAATTTTTCCTGCTTCTACTTTCAGCGTTTAGAGCCTATTGGATATTTGGTTTTTTTTATTATGCCCCTCCACACAGCTGGAACTGGAGTTGCACTTTCATTCTATAGAGCTCAAGATTTATCTTCATCCAAACGAGATAAAGCCAAGAATGCAGTTAGTTGCTGAGGCTAGAAGAAGACATACTTAATAGAATGGTATCAAATTATACATTACAAGGGTGCCTTAAGTAAAACATAGCCCCTAATGAGATGGCCCCTGGTCTTAAAAGAAGAAACTCACATCGGTGTTTTTGTATTTCTCTTGAAAGATCAGGGAACATTTGAATTTTACATCCAAGAAATTCTTTGTTTGTTTTTTAAAGAAAAGTCTCAATATCCACTCTTATCTATAGGAAGAGCTCCAACACCGATATCAGACTCACTGGTCTATAATTTCCCGTATCACCTCTGATACCCTTTTTAAAAATCAACATCATGTTAGCCACCCTCCAGTTTTCTGGTACTATGCTGGATTTTAAAGAAAAATTACAAATTACTAACAGCTCTGCAAGTTCATTCTATCATCATTCTGGGATATATATCATCTGGTCCAGGCAATTTGCTACTGTTCAGTTTGTCAAATTGACCCATTACATCTTCCAGTGCTGCAGAGATTTATTTGAATTTCTCAGATTCATCAGAATTGAATACCATTTCTGGCACCAATAACTGCCCCATATCTTCCTTGGTGACGACCAAAGCAAATAAATCATTTAATCTCTCTACTATAGCCTAGTCTTCCCTGAGAAACTCCCCCCCTTTTATCCTTTGGTCTTCTAGCAATCCAACTGATTCTCTTCCCAGCTTCTTGCTTTAAATATACCTAAAAAAGTTTTTACTGTGTGTTTTTGTTTCCAGCGTAATCTTCTTTTCAGGTCTGGCATGTGTATTCTCTTCAGATCCCCATTTAACTTATCACAAACATGTACCAAGTTTGTAAAGAGTGTAGGAAGAATATCAACTCTAGAAAAAAAAAAACATTCCTATAAGAGACCTACCATTCTTTTATGTTTATTTAAAATTTGATATATTACTTTTGCTAAATAAAAGGTGAAAGTGGTTTACAATAAAAATTAAATGACATCAAGGTGAAAAGGAACTCCAAATAAAACAGAAAAGACCACAGACAGATAGACACACACACACAGACACACACACCTTTTATACGAGGTCTGGCAATTAAGCAGTGCTGTACAAACAACTCAGTAAGGTTTCATAACCTTGGTATATCAGTGTCCCACAGCTGTGTTCATATCAACGTGTGGCAGTGCCAACGTGTGGCAGTGTCTTGCTGGATAATGTCATGAAGAAAACAGCAGTGTACAAATGGATTAAAAGATTTTCTGAGGGGAGAAAAAGCATCACTAATGAAGAAAGGCCAGAATGGCCAGTAAAGCACAGTTACTTACCGTAACAGGTGTTATCCAGGGACACATGTGGGTGACGTCATCCACGGAGCCCGGATGCGGACAGCTTCACAAGCATACTTGCTTGTAGAACTTCAGAAAGTTTGCGACTGCCACACCGCGCATGCGCGAGTGCCTTCCAGTCCAGCACAGGGCGGGTTTCTCCTCAGTTCAGATAGCTAGCAGAGAAACCAAACAGGGGAGGTGGGTGGGTTGTGAGAATATCTGCCTGCTGTCCCTGGATTAACACCTGTTACAGTAAGTAACTGTGCTTTATCCCAGGACAAGCAGGCAGCATATTCTCACATGTGGGTGACCTACAAGCTAACCAAAATGTGATGTGGGAGTGTTGGCAACTTAGGAGAATAAATTTTGTAAAACTGCCTGATCAAAATGGCCATCCCGTCTGAAAAAAGTATCCAGACAATAATGAGAAGTGAATGTATGAATCGAGGACCAAGTGGCAGCTTTGCAGATTTCCTCAATAGGAGTTGATTTGAGGAAAGCTACTGATGCCGCCATGGCTCTGACTTTGTGGGCTGTGACTCGACTCTGTAGATGCAGTCAAGCCTGAGCATAGCATAAAGAGATGCAAGCAGCTAATCAGTTGGAGATGGTATGCTTAGAAATCGGATGTCCCAACTTGTTTGGATCGAAGGAGATAAAAAGTTGAGGTGCAGATCTATGTGGTTGAGTGCATTGCAAGTAAAAAGCCAAAGCACACTTACAGTCCAGAGTATGAAGAGCTGTTTCTCTAGAGTGAGAATGAGGCTTTGGAAAAAAAACACTGGAAGTACAATGGATTGATTGAGATGAAATTCTGAAACCACTTTAGGTAAGAATTTAGGATGAGTACAGAGGACTACCTTATCATGATGGAATACTGTGAAAGGTGGGTCTGCAATTAAAGCTTGGAGCTCGCTGACCCTGTGAGCAGATATGTGAGAGCAATGAGAAAAACCACTTTCCAAGTGAGATATTTAAGATGAGCCGAATCCATTGGTTCAAAAGGAGGCTTCATCAATTGAGCAAGAACATTGAGATCCCAAACTACTGGAGGCAGTTTGAGAGGTGGTTTGACATTGAAAAGTCCTTTCATAAATCTGGAAACCACAGGGTGAGCAGAGAGGGGTTTCCCTTCAATAGGCTGATGATAAGCAGCAATTGCACTGAGATGGACTCGAATGGATGTGGATTTGAGGCCTGATTGAGACAAATGGAAAAGCTAATCCAATACTGAAGACAAGGAGGTAGATTGAGGCTCCTTGTGATGAATGGTGCACCAAGCAGAAAATGTAGTCCATTTCTGATTGTAGCATTGTCTGATGGTAGGCTTCCTAGAAGCCTCTAAAACATCCTGTAAAGATTGAGAAAACTGTAAGTTAAGAGGTACCAAGCTGTCAGGTGTAGAGACTGCAGGTTAGAATGAAGTAGAGACCCCTGATTCTATGTAAGCAGAGAGGGGAAAACTGGTATAAGCAGTGGATCCCTGCTGCTAAGTTGAAGTAGAAGGGAGTACCAAGGTTGCCTGCGCCACCAAGGAGGTATCAGAATCATGGTGGAATGTTCATGTTTGAGTTTGACAAGTGTCTTGAGAATGAGAGGGAATGGAGGGAACACATAGAGAAACTGATTTGTCCATTCCAGTAGAAAAGCATCTGCCTCCAGTCGGTGAGGAAAGTATATCCTGTAGCAGAACTGAGACAGCTTGTTGTTGTGGGGAGAGACAAAGAGATCTATCTGAGGAGTCCCCCACTGAGAAAAAATGTGAAGAGGCGGCGAGGAATTGAGTGTCCATTCGTGAGGTTGTAGAAGACGACTCAATTTGTCCATCAGACAGTATTCTCTCCTTGAATGTAGACAGCTTTGAGGAAGGTGTTGTGAAGGATTGCCCAATCTCACACCTGTAGTGCTTCCTGGCAAAGAGGGAGAGATCCTGTTCCTCCTTGCTTGTACATGGCGAATTGGTTGTCCGTCCGAATGAGGACTACCTGGTCGTTAAAAAGATGCTGAAAAGCTTTGAGAGCATTAAAAATCACTCTGAGTTCCAACAGATTGATGTGACACTGACGATCTGTGCTGGACCAATGGCCTTGAGTACGGAGACCATCAAGATGAGCCCCCCCAAGCATAGGTCGAAGAATCTGTCATGAGGACCTTCTGATGAGGAGGTGTTTGAAACAGTAAACCTCTGGAGAGATTGGAAGAGAGCATCCACCAGTGGAGAGACTGTCTCAACGAAGGAGTCACTCTGATGTGTTGAGAGAGTGGGTCGAAAGCCTGCACCCACTGAAATGCCAAGGTCCACTGAGGAATTCTAAGGTGAAGTCTGGCAAAAGGAATCACATTAACTGTAGAAGCCATGTGACCCAGAAGAACCCTCATGTATCTTGCTGAAATTGTAGTCAAGGAAGACACTTTGTGGCAGAGATGAATGAGAGCATCCTGATGTTGTTGAGGAACGAATGCTTTGAGTCGGACAATGTCTAGAACGCTCCGATGAACTGCAAAGTTTGAGAGGGCTATAGGTGGGATTTGGGAAAGTTGATTTCAAATCCCAAGCTTCGTAGGAACCACGTAGTCCGTTGGGTCGCTACAATAACTTCTTGAGATGTTCAATCCTTGATGAGCCAGTCGTCCAGGTACGGGAACACTTGGAGGCCATGGTTCTGCAGAGCTGCTGCTACTACAACTAGGCACTTGGTGAACACTCTTGGAGAAGAAGCCAGGCCGAAAGGTAGCACTCTGTACTGAAAATGCAGATTCCCCACCCGAAATCTGAGGAATTGTCGAGAGGCTGGATGAATCGGAATATGGGTGTAAGCCTCTTTGAGATCTAGAGAACATAACCAATCGTTTTGATCTAGAAGGGGTAAAGAGATGCCAGAGACAGCATCTGAAATTTTTCTCTGACCAGAATTTGTTGAGGACTCTGAGGTCCAAAATAGGTCACAGATCACCTGTCTTCTTTGGAACTAGGAAGTAATGGGAGTAAAAACCCTGCTCTGCTGTTCCAGCAGAACATCCTCGATGGCATGAAGACGAAGCAGAGCTTGAGCTTCCTGAAAACGAAGGGTGGTCTGGGATGGATTGGAAGGATACTCTTTTGGAGGCAGATCTGAAGGAACATGGATGAAATGAAGAGAGTATCCTTCCCTGATGATGGACAGCACCCAGAGATCTGATGTAATGATCTCCCAGTGGTGGTAAAAATGATGGAGACGACTTCCAATGGGAAGGGAGAGGACAGAGGCAGAACGATGGAGGTTATGCTCTGTATTATATGGTCAAAAAGGCTGAGAGGTCTTAGGTGCAGCAGGAGTCTGAGGTTTCTGCTACCTCTGCTGCTGTTGTGGTAGTTTCTTAGAAAGTGCTCTTGTATAAGGAGCTGCTCTCTGTGGAAACCGTCTCTGATAAGATGGAAGAGGTCTGAAGCCTTTAGAAGTATAAGGCTTAATCTAAGGACGAGTGATGGAAGCAAACGATTTTTCATGTTCAGACAATCATTTAGTAGCTGCCTTGATGGAGTCAAACAATTAATTGCCTTGACAAGGAATGTTGGCCAGACGATCTTGAAGATTAGGGTCCATGTCTTTAGTGCGGAGCCAGGCAAGCCTGCGCATCACTACTGAAAAGGCAGCGACCCTCGAGGAAAGTTCCAATGCATCAATAGGAAGATTGAAGGAGATGCATGCGGAGTTGAGTCAGAGTGGTGATCATCTGCTGAAACCCTGGAAGACAATGTTGAGGAATATATTTGAAATATTCAGGCAATGTGTTAACCAAATGCTTGAAATAAGAAATGAAAACAAAATTGTAATTCAAAACTCTACTTACCATGAGAGAATTTTGATACAACTATCGACCAAACTTGTCCATGGTCCTGCACTCTCTTCCAGGATTGACAGTGGCATAAACATTGGCAGGATTGGTCTTTTTCAGAGAAGACTCCACAAGAAAGGACTGATGGGATAACTGAGATTTCTTAAAGCCCTTGCAGTGGAGCATCCTGTAACGAGACTCCAGCTTTTCTGGGACAGCAGGAATGGAATAAGGTGTCTCAAGGTTTGAGAAAGAAGTCTATTAATGGGTAATTTGAGAGAGTCCGCAGGACGACGAGACATACCCATTTCTTCTAAATACTCCTGAGAGTATTTGGAATCAGAATCCAAAGTAATTTTGAGTTAGAACATAAGAACATAAGCAGTGCCTCTGCCGGGTCAGACCATAGGTCCATCCTGCCCAGCAGTCCGCTCCCACGGCGGCCCAAACAGGTCACGACCTGTCTGAATCACCAGAAGGGGCTCCCTTGCCACCTTGGTTTCCCATTTAAGTCCTGCCTTCCTATCGAAGTCCTAGCCCTCCGGTCTTGCACATGCACGACCTGGTTGGTTTCTATACTCATTACCTGGTTAGCTTTCTATACTTGTGTTACATCCCAGCTCCTCCCTCAGTATCCCACGATCCCTTTATCCCTCAGGAATCCGTCCAATCCCTGTTAGAATCCCTGGACCGTACTCTGCCTGATCACTTCCTCCGGTAGCGCATTCCAAGTGTCCACGACCCTCTGGGTGAAAAAAAACTTCCTTGCATTTGTTTTGAACCCATCTCCCTTCAGTTTCTCAGAATGCCCCCTCGTATTTGCTGTCCCTTTCAGTCTGAAGAATCTGTCCCTATCCACCCTCTCTATGCCCCTCATGATCTTGAAGGTCTCTATCATATCTCCCCTGAGCCTCCTTTTCTCCAGAGAGAAGAGCCCCAGCCTATCCAGCCTCTCGGCGTATGGGCAGTGTTCCAGCCCTCTTACCATTCTCGTTGCTCTCCTTTGGACTCTCTCAAGTACCGCCATGTCCTTCTTGAGGTGCGGCGACAAATACTGAACGCAGTATTCCAGATGTGGATGCACCATCGCTCGATACAATGGCATGATGACTTCCCGTGTTCTGGTTGTTATGCCCTTCTTTATGATGCCCAGCATCCTGTTGGCTTTTTTCGAGGCTGCTGCGCACTGTGCAGATGGCTTCAGTGATGCATCCACCAGCACACCCAAGTCTCTCTCGAGTCTGCTGTCTCCCAACAATACCCCCCCCCCCCAATTTGTAGTTGAACAACGGGTTCTTTTTCCCTATATGCATGACCTTGCATTTGTCCACGTTGAAGCGCATTTGCCATTTGTTTGCCCAGTCTTCCAGCTTGTCCAGGTCCCTTTGTAGGCCCTCATACTCCTCCCTGGTCCTAACTCTGCCGCACAGTTTGGTATCGTCTGCAAATTTTATAACCTCACACTTTGCCTCCTTTTCCAGGTCATTGATGAATATGTTAAAGAGTAACGGCCCCAGCACCGATCCCTGTGGCACACCGCTCGTGACTCCCCGCCAGTCAGAATATTGACCCTTTACTCCGACCCTCTGCAGTCTACCCGACAACCAGTGCTTGATCCATCTGTGCACATCCCCTCCCACCCCGTGGTTCCACAGCTTCTTAAGCAGCCTTTCATGTGGCACCTTGTCGAAAGCCTTTTGAAAATCGAGGTAAATGATGTCTATGGGCTCCCCATTGTCCACCCGACTGCTTATTCCCTCAAAGAAGTACAGAAGGTTCGTTAGGCACGACCTTCCCTTACAGAATCCGTGCTGGCTTGTTCTCAGTAGGCCATTCCTCTCGATGTGCTCGCAAATGCCGTCCTTGATCATAGCTTCCACCATCTTCCCTATAATTGAAGTCAGGCTCACCGGCCTGTAGTTCCCGGGGTCACCCCTCGATCCCTTCTTGAAGATAGGTGTGACATTTGCCAATTTCCAGTCCTCTGGTACCTCACCAGTTTTCAAGGATAGGTTGCAAACATGTTGGATTGTGCCCGCTATTTCCTGTCTTAGTTCCTTCAGAACCCTTGGGTGGATCCCGTCCGGGCCCGGTGATTTGCCGCATTTTAACCTGTCTATCTGTTTGAGGACATCCTCCTTACTTACCTCTATGTGCTCTAATTTCTCAGTCTGTTCCCCACTCATGAACTCCTCTGAGTCCGGTATATTAGATGTGTCGTGAAAACCGAAGAGAAGAACGTGTTCAACCTCTCAGCTACCTCTTTATCCTCCTTAATCACTCCCTTCCTGTCCCCATCGTCCAACGGCCCCACCTCCTCTCTCGCTGGTCGCTTCCCCTTACTCATCTGATGTAGGAAAGAAGAAAAAGATATCTGCTCCAAGGAAGGTTAGCCTCGAAGAGCAGAAGGTGACCTCGAGGTGCAAGGCAGAGAACGAAGGCAGAGAACGAAGGTGAAGCTTCTCTGGAGTACTGATACCTGAGACCTGAATATTTAGACGACTCACTGAGACCTGAATATATAGACGACTCACTGAGAGAATGGAAATCATTTTTTTTCTCTTTCCTCAATCACCCTACCCTTCCTCATGTCCATTCCCTATATGTCTCTCCAGACTTTTAATACAATGTAAATTCTCCCCTTAATTCCTTATGTTTCCAGTTCGTTGCATCTGTCTAAAGTTGAGTTTGTTTTATCTATTGTAGTAATAATTTTAATAATGTAATTTTATCATGATGTACATCGCTTTGAATCCAGATAAAGCGATTAATCAAAATTTTATTAAAACTTGAAACTTGAAACTTGATAGAATCCCTCGCAGGAGAAGAAGCAGCGGTATCTGGAGGTGGTGTCCTCGACTTTGGAGTTGGAGGCCTCGAAGAGTCCCAGGCCTGGAGAGACGAGTCTTGTCTCGAGAAGAGGATCTTTGCCTCGATGAATGCCTCGACTGATGTGGAGAACCGTACCTTGAACCAGGCAGTCTCTAGAAAGTCAAGGAGACTTTGCCCTATACCTCAGGAAGAGCGATGCCTTATACGAGGAGGGAGGACTGGAGACTGGAGATTGAGATACCAAAAGGGATTAAATGTCTGGTGTCATGGTATCTCGAGGCATTGACAAGGACTCGACTCCTTGAGTAGCATGTTTTTGCTCCAGACGAGACACTCGCAAAGACTCGACTCCTTGCATAAAGTGTAAAGAGTCCTCTTGAGGCATTCCCAAGGACTCGACTCCTTGTGATACTGCTAAGTGCTCAGGCTGGACTGCAGGCAGCCGAGTCGAGGTATGAGCATGTTTGGCAAGCATATTACCAAACTGACGATCCAAGATGGTCTGGATCATAGCCTCCAAATGTGACACTGAGACTTGAGGATCTGGTACATTTGGTGTGGCTATAGTCTCCGAGGAAGAGGAGGAAGAATGACTCTTTGACTTGGAGACATGCTTCTTGGGTATCTTAATAACTACTGCTGGTACCTGACCTGAGGGAGGCAGCGAGGCAAGCATCTCATCAGGAGAAGACTTAGCAGATTTACTCGAGGACCCACCGAACGAGGATGGCTTGATTAAAGTTGAAGCCGAGGTTGAGGCAGAAGGCGGAACTCCTGTAAGCTTGACCAGATTCGAGGTCCAGGCACAAGGTTGAAGGGTAGCGCAGCGAACACACGACTCCGGATGATGGTCAGGTCCCAAACAATGAATACACTACAGATGTGAGTCAGTGAGGGAGATCACGCACTGGCAACGACTACACTTCTTGAAGCCTATGACTGGCCAGGACATATATAGGAAGATAGCAGCAGCTAAGTCGAAACCCGCTGGCTGAGGCCGCGAGGCAAGTCTTTTTTTTTTTTTTAAAGTGCAAGAAATACACAGTGACCCTGAAAAGAAATAAAACATGAGCCGTGCTGAGAGAAGGCGCGAATTAGAACTGAGTCTAGCACAGAGCGTCGAAATAGGACTTTTGGGCTCCGCAGAAAACTGAGAACTGAGGAGAGACGTGCCCTGCGCTGGGCAGGAAGACACTCGTGCATGCGCGGTGCGGCAGTCGCAAACTTTCTGGAGTTCTACAAGCAAGTCTGCTTGCTAAGCTGTCCGCCTCCAGGCTCCGTGGATGACATCACCCACATGTGAGAATATGCTGCCTGCCTGTCCTGGGATAATGAGCAGAACTGATGAAAACATTGCAAAAATTTGTCAAATTGTGCGTCAAAATCGTCAACTAACTCTGAGAAGCATAGCAGACTAAGTAAAAATCAATAGAAAACAGTTAAGAAAATTTTAACGGAAAATCTTGGCTTGACAAAGGTGTGTGCAAAAATGGTCCCAAAGGAGTGCACCGATGAACAAAAGCAAAGTAGAGTTGAAGTTTGCCAAGACCTTTTGGAGAGTTAAGACGATGTTTTGGGCCATTTTATCACTGGTGATGAAACATTTGTGTACCAATACAACCCTGAAACAAAGTGTCAAAGTGTACAATGTAAGTCAGCCAATTCTTCACAACCAAAAACAGTTAATCAAGTTTACTACTTGCAAGTACTCAAAAGGCTGCATGAAAAGGTTAGACAAAAACAACCTGAACTTTTCACCAACTCATGGCTCTTGTATCACAACAATGCACCAGCACACAGCACTGTCTGTGAGGGAGATTTTAGCTAGAAAACAACTGTTATTAGAACTCTCCCTACTCACCTCATCTGGCCCCCCAATGATTTTTCTTTACCAAAGATAAAAGAAATATTGTAAGGAAGACATTTTGATGACTTTCAGGACATCAAGTGTAATACGACAGCTCTGATGAGCATTCCAGAAAAAAGTGTTCCAAAATTGCTTTGAAGAGTGGACTAGTCAGTGCATAGCTTCCCAAGGGGAATACTTCGAAAGTGACCGTAGTGATACTCAACAATGAGGTATCTAGCACTTTTTCTAGGATGAGTTTGCAAACTTGTCAGACCTCGTATTCTATAAAAACAGTAGTAGATTAACTTAAAAACTATAAGTTAGATTAGATTTATCTAATAGATCATCTCCAAACTCACAAGGAGGATATGCACAGTGGCAGCTAGTTAGTAGGCCTATTAAATGACATTTAGAAATATGTTTTTAATGATGACTTAAATTTGGGAAGAGAAAATTTGGCTCTATTTCAGAAGGAAAATTATTCCAGAGGGTTGGTTCTAAATGGATATAAGCAGAGGATCTAGTAGAATGATAAGTGTCCTTTTACTAAAGCCATAGCAAAGTGGCTTCAGCACACCATTTACACATGTCCTTCCCATGTGCTAAAGACACTTATGTTGCAGCCGGAAAATGACTGACATTTCTATTTTCCCCAATTAATGACCATGTGCTAATTTTGCCATTGTTTTGCAGCCATTAAAAATAAAAGTTACCACGTGAACCCCTACCTACATCTATTTTCTAGGCAGTAAGTGGCCACCTGCTAACCCCGAATTAATCAATCAGCGTGTGGCAATACCTCATGCACTGATCTGTCATGCCCACTCTCTATCCTCAAACAAGTCCCCTTAGAGGAAATTCAAAAAATATTTTTAGCACATAGACAGGCAAATTTACCTTAGGACAGAAGTGTATGTTCCACAATAAGCCTGTTTAATATGTGGTAAGTGTGCACTAGCGCTTACCATGGTTTAGTAAAAGGATCCCATAATGTGCTGTTCTCAAAGATGGAATAACTAATCAACATGCATCAAAAGAACGAAGGGAGTGGGTTGGGGTATAAGGGATAATCAATGAGGAAAGGTAAGATGGAGATCCTGAATGTAAAATCTTATGGGCAATGGTTAGAATTTTGAACCAAATTCAGAATGTCAGGTAACCAATGTAGTTGAAGGAATAATGGGGGAAATGATCTTATTTATTTGCACAGAAAGGTAGATGAATTGCTGAATTTTGAAGTGTTTGAAGACGCCAAAGTTGAAGCTGAGAAATACGTACCAGCATAGACAACATTACAATAGTCTAGTCTAGAAATGATCAGGGTGTGTATTGAAGTAAAGTTATCTAGGACTGAATGAATGCCGCAAAGTCAAAGATACCCTTCTGAACTACTTGGGAGATTTGTTGTTCGAATCATAATGTAGATTCTATAATGATACCCAGATATCAGAATGAATAGACTGTTGGTACTGGAAGATTTTTTTTAAAAAGTAGGGATTGCGGTTTTCTAGGCAAACCAGTGATCAAACATGCCATAGTTTTCATACCAATTTGTGTGCGGATGACCAATTTTTCAGTGCATGGAGAGCAACTTGAAGTGGGGTCAAAGCAGGATGGAATGGAGCAGGAAAAATGAGCATATTATTGGCACAGAAAAAAAGAAGCAAATGTTAAAATCCTGCAAGAGCATAGCTATTGGACTAATTAAGATATTGAGCCTTGAGGGACCCCATAGTGAACTAAAAAGTCTCTGGATATGGTAGAGTGGGAAACGACCAAAACGATTCTAACAGAGAGAAATGAGGTAAACCAAGCTAGCATGCTTCCTGTTGGACCAATAGTTTGTAAATGATTGAGGAAGAGGAAATGGTCAACCAAATCAAAGGCAACAAAGAGATCCAGTGATACTAAAAGTGCAATGTTTCCTTTATCTAGAATAAAGTAAAGTTCACTTATGTGCAGCAGCCATGGTTTCAGTGCTATAGTTTGCCCTGAAATCCGTCTGATGATGGAGCAATATAGGTAGTCTAACAGTATAGGAAAGAAATTGGTCAAATACCATCCTTTCAACTATTTTTTGAAACAAACAAAATAAAAGTAGGGGTCAATAATGAGCTTCTATAGAAGGATCAAGTGAAAAAATTGGTTTAACCATTGCTCTTTTCCAGTATTAGGGTACTATATCAGATGAAAGACTAACTGTAAACAGGTGAAGAAGCAGTGGTGGAAGGCCATGATGAGAGAATTTCAGTCAACTGGAGAGTAAAGGGTCTAATACATACACTGAAACCATGTATGTGAAACTGTTATGGTTAGCAAGGTAAAAGAGCCCCATGTAAAAGGAATAATTTTAGCATTCAGAGGAACACAGAGGCCGAGGTCTCAGCAAATGGAAGTAGTGCAGGACTGAGTAAGGGAAGAGTACCAATTAGATTACCAAAAGTTCTAAAAGCTCCTCGGCAGAATTTTGAGAATTGGTAATATATGATCAGTATAGAATTTGCCTTGCTGTTTTGATAGCAGAATTATACTGTTTTGAACACAATTTAACGGTGTCCAGTGTCATAGGTGTGTGATGCTTGTGCTGAAGACATTCTGCCCAAAAAGCTTGTCATAATAAGTACAAGCCATTATGGAACCAAGGGATTTTCAGCTTCTTCATGCAAGTTGGTACTGTAGAGTTGAGTTGGCCCATTGTATCTAAGAACAGTAACTTCAGTACCTCGTTCAGGTTGAGGCCACCTCTTCTAGAAGAAGAGCAAGAAAGTTATCTGGGAAAAGAAAGTCATTTGGGAAAAGTTATCTGGGAAAACGGTAAACAGAGGAGAAGAATTTGAGTGATCATGATAACTGAAACACGAGTTAACTGAATGCTTCGAGTTTAAAGAGAGAGGTTGTGGCATGAAAGGATAGTAAAACAGAAGAATCCAACCGAGACTGCAGTACACAAACAGCAAGCAAAAAACAAAAGAAAACTGCAGACAATATGTACAAGATGCAGGCTATATTTATTATACCAAATTTTTAAATGTGGTCACTATTATCACCTTTTTACAAACCAAGGGACTAGAGATCTGCACGGGAACGGGGATCGCGGGAATCCCGCAAAGGTCCCGTAGGAATCCCCCTAACCCACGGGACTCCCACGGGGACCCCCCTCTAGCCAACGGGACTCCCACGGGGATGGAAGGCTTTGAAAGAAGGATTCATCCATATAATACAATAGACACGTCAGCCTTAGTAAAAGAGGGGGTTTATAAGTTAATTACCTGAACAGAAAACAAAAAAAGGGTTCCACCAAAGAGATTCCACAAGGAAAATAGCAGCGCAAACACAAAAGAAACTGTGGAATTGATGATCTTGGCAGAAGTAATTGCTGCTTTTTATGGGGATGGGCGGGGATGAAGGTAATTCCTTGCGGGGATGGGTAGGGACGGAGAGGATCCTGGCCGGGATGGGTGGGGACGGAGAGAATCCTGGCGGGGACGGGCAGGGATGAGTGGGATTTCTGTCCCCACGCAACTCTCTACAAGGGACTCAACACGGTCCGTGTTTCAGAGAACACGCCTTCTTCAGGGCTCCATGGTTGTTAAGGATTAAGACAAACCACAATTTAAATTGGTAATAAATAAAATGCCTGTATATGCACAATAGAGCTCTGGCATTCGGGGTTTTTTTTGTTTTTTTTAATTATAATTTGAATAATACATTATCCAATGATATAAAAGTAAAAAAGGGATCTCTAATCAAAATACACAATCAATCATGCATAATTCCTTTTTAAGCCCACTAAAAGGGGAGACATGATACATTTACAACAGAAAAGTATAGGAAAAGATAAAATAATTAATTCTCAGATCATCTACGCGAACCTTGAATCATTCCTTACTGTTAATGGGGTTAGATTTCTCCTCACATTTCTTAGTGATGAAACTAAATGAAAATTAAACTTATTTCTGTTCTCGAGCAACTAAAAATTGTTGTAGTTGAATAGGATCCCAAAAAACATATTCGACATCTTTTAGTTTGACTAAGCATTTACATGGAAATTTCAAATAGAACTGGCATTCGTTTTTGTGCTGTACAGTTAGATTGCATCTATTGTGCATACACAGGCGTTTTATTTATTACCAATTTAAATTGCGGTTTGTCTTAATCCTTAACAACCATGGACCTCTGAAGAAGGCGTGTTCTCTGAAACACGGACCGTGTCAGGTCCCTTGGTTTGTAAATAGGTGATAATAATGACCGCATTTAAAAAATTGGTATAATAAATATAGCCTGCATCTTGTACATATTGTCTGCAGTTTTCTTGTTTTTTGCTTGCCATTAAAGGATAATAAACCAGAAGATAAAATAGCGATCAGACCAAGGAATGGATAGGGCACGTAGATTAGATGGAAAGTGTGGGAAATCTTTATGTAACAGTATTAGGTCTAATGTATGACCAGCTAGATATGAAGGGGAGGAAACTAATTGTTCTAAAGTGCTAAACCGGTGTCAGGTCAAAAGCACGCCGGGACAAAGGCGCGCCCAGACAATTGAGCGCAGCGTGGAGGTGCGCACCGCTCAAAATTAATGTTTTTAGGGCTCCGACGGGGGGAAACCCCCCCCCCCACTTTACTTAATAGACATCATGCCGGCATTATGGGGGGTGTGGGGGGTTGTAACCCCCCACATTTTACTGAAAACTTCACTTTTTCCCTGTTTTTAGGGAAAAAGTTAAGTTTACAGTAAAATGTGGAGGGTTACAACACCCCAAACCACCATAACGCCGGCGCGATATCTATTAAGTAAAGTGGGGGTTCCCCAACAAAACCCCCCCGTCGGAGCCCCTAAAAACAGTAATTTTGAGCGGCGCGCACCTCCGCGCTGCGCTCAATTGTCTGGGCGCGCCTTTGTCTTTCGCGCCGTTGTCTATGAACCTGCTAAACCAATATCCTCCAAGAAAAAAAGAATGAGTGAGTTCTGCAACATCAGCTAACGTTTGAAGAAGTAGGTCCCAATCTGTTTTAGAGACTGAAGGAAAGGCATAGCATTTTAGAAGCATCACTGCAACTGGGAACCAGAAGTTCCCAGCTAAAAGGTCTGGATAAGCAAATTCAGTAGGCGGGATTACGGTGAATAAAAAGGATGACTTTTTTTTTTTTTTTAAGTTCTGGTTGAACGGAGGAAGAACCTGATATCAGTGGGTTTCTTCACCATCTCTAAGCAATGTTTCAATCAGGCAAATCATGTCTAAACTGGAACTAGTAAAAAGATTCTGAAACAGGACAGATTTAGAGCAGATCGAGTGACAATATAATAAACCAAAGAAAAGAGAGGAGTGGGTAACCTGAGTACGTGAAGCAGAAAAGGTAGCAGGTGTTCGGTGAACTAAGTAACAATGTAATGGTGCCTAAGAGTAGCTTCTTACCAGTTGAAAAAGCCGCCTGCCTAGTTGACCCAGAATTTTATAAAAACCAGGCAGGGTTGCAAGTGGTGGGTAAAAAGGGACCATAAGCGATACTAGGAATATAGTTAAAGACGGCACCAATATGCGCCCTTAGAGTTCACCCCAAAGAGCTTGCCCAAGGAGCACAACCTGCTCCTAGGAAGTGCACCACCGCAGCATGAAACACCATTGGTAGATGATTTAAGTAACCAGACTTCTGGGTTCTGCTTACATTGGTCATCACATGACTTGATTCAAGGCTTGCAGTGCTTAGGTTGATAATAGCTGTCGCACTAAAGAATAAGTAACGAAAGAGAGAGATACCTAGTGGTAGAGCTAAGATATAACATAGTAATTGATGGCAGATGAAGAACAGCAGAGTTCATCAAGTCTGCCCAGTAACATGCATAGAAACATAGAAAATGACAGCAGAAAAGGGCCACGGCCCTTCTAGTCTGCCCACACTAATGACCCATCCCCTAAATACTCCCATGAAGTGATCCCACATGCCAATCCCATCTAGTCTGCCCACACTAATGACCCACTCCCTAAATATGCCCATGAAGTGATCCCACATGCCAATCCCATCTTTTCTTAAAGTCTGGTAACATAATAGATGACAGTAGATAGACAATCCATCCAATCTGCCCAAAATAAAACTCAAAGCAAAAGGTATAATGCAATACTAAATATGCATACTTGATCTTAATTTGTTCTTGCTGTTTTCAGCAACCATAGAAGTCTGTCTGGCACTGGCCTTAATTAAGAATTGTATGTGCCACTCTAGGCAAGTTGATATTTTTATTGTATGTATTTAGCTAGTTTCTGATTTGGAAAAATAAAAAAAAAACAATCTTGCTTTCCTGTGAACTACCATGAATTTAAAGGTTGCTCATGAGGAAGTTGGAAGTATTCAGTATGTAAGAACTTTTTGGGTCAAAAGAATTCAGTACTGCAGGTGCACAAGAATGGGTGATGAGAAACCACTAGGTTGAACATTAAACCATGTATGTAAAATCAGCTTGTTTGTAACTGGCCTGCTGAAATGTATGTTGTCATCATTTTAAAATTAAACATACACACAAATATATGCACATAAAAATACAAACAAAAGAAGCATCAAATATTTGATTACATGAAGCTACCAAAGCTATCAATGTTATGTCAGCATAAGGAGGAACAAACTGCACACTTGGTTCTCGTGATTATTTCCAAACCCCAACTTCCACATAAAGATTCTTTCCCCCCACCCTACCCAAGATAAAAGTGACAATACACAGATTTAAAATACTGAAACTTGTAAGTAAAACATTTAGGCAATGGAACTGGCTTCTTAGAGAAGGAACCCAGAAAGATTTGAAAAAGTATATCATAAGTACATTCAATTTTCAGTCAACAAAATGAGGAAAGGGAGGGGAAGAGTTCAAAAATCTATAGATCACAACCTATACAAAATATGCATGTTTCTAGATGAAGTAATGGAAGATTAGGTTTATACCTTTCTTAATCTTCTTTATCTGTTAGTCCCTTGAGAATGCAGTATGCTAAGGCCCTGATTCTATATAGGACGCCCAGGAGAGGTGTCCTATACAGAATCGGTCCTACACTAAACCCCGATTCTGTAACCAGCATCCATGGTACAGACGCCGGTTAGAGAATCGGGTTAAATTAGACACAGTCGCTACACTTATCGCTGCAATGGATCTCTCCCTGCTGCAATAAGTATAGCGGCCGCCTGTCCCATCACCAGCAGGAGGATGCCCAACTCCTCCTGTCGGAACCCTGAACCCCGAATTCCCCCTCCCCCCAAACTGGTAATCGCCGACAGGAGGATGCCCAACTCCTCCTGTCGGAACCCCGAACCCCGGACCCCCCTCCCCCCAAACTGGTAATCGCCGACAGGAGGATGCCCAACTCCTCCTGTCGGAACCCCGAACCCCGGACCCCCCTCCCCCCAAACTCGTAATCGCCGACAGGAGGATGCCCAACTCCTCCTGTCGGAACCCCGAACCCCCCTCCCCCCCAAACTCGTAATGGCCGACAGGAGGATGCCCAACTCCTCCTGCCGGAAAGCCCGACGACCCCCCGCCCCAACTAATCTCCCTCCCCCAACTAACCTTTAAATGTTGGTCGGCTGGACGGGTCTTGCTGCCGTCCAGCCGACAGGCCCGCCTCGTGGAAATGAGACGGGCCCGCCCCTTCCCGGCCCATCCCCGCTAAATCTAAGGCCTGATTGGCCCAGGCTCTAGAAGCCTGGACCAATCAGGCCTTAGGCATAGCGGGTCCGCCCATCCCTACTAATCCTAAGGCCCATCCCATTCCCGCTAAATCTAAGGCCTGATTGGCCCAGGCTCTAGAAGCCTGGGCCAATCAGGCCTTAGGATTAGTGGGGATGGGCGGACCTGCTATACCTAAGGCCTGATTGGTCCAGGCTTCTAGAGCCTGGGCCAATCAGGCCTTAGATTTAGCGGGGATGGGTCGGGAAGGGGCGGGCCTGTCTCATTTCCACGAGGCGGGCCTGTCGGCTGGACGGCAGCAAGACCCGTCCAGCTGACCAACATTTAAAGGTTAGTTGGGGGAGGGAGATTAGTTGGGGCGGGGGGTCGTCGGGCTTTCCGGCAGGAGGAGTTGGGCATCCTCCTGTCGGCTATTACGAGTTTGGGGGGGAGCGGGTTTCGGGGTTCCGACAGGAGGAGTTGGGCATCCTCCTGTCGGCGATTCCGAGTTTGGGGGGAGCGGGGTTCGGGGTTCCGACAGGAGGAGTTGGGCATCCTCCTGTCGGCGATTACCAGTTTGGGGGGAGGGGGAGTTCGGGGTTCCGACAGGAGGAGTTGGGTATCCTCCTGCCGGTGATGGGACAGGCGGCCACGGCCGCTATACTTATTGCAGCAGGGAGATCCCTTGCCGCGATCAGAATAGCGGCCGCGTCTACTTACAATGTAGACCAGCCTACATTTTAAGCGTCTCTTCCTCTACTAGGGAGACGCGTAGGGCCGCCTAGGTTCGCCTAAGGCCTTTAGGCGAGCTTAGGCGTCTTGCGGGCCTCCCTAGGCTCCCGGAGGCGCCTTCAATATAGGCGGTCTGCCTGGGGAGCATTTTTTTTAAACGTGCATCCCGATTGGCTGATTAGACAGCTGTAGGACGCCTACAGCTGCCTAAAATCGGGACGCACTTTGGAGAATCAGGGCCTAAGTGTTCAAACCCTTTCTGCAATCCAGGAGTTGAAAAAATCCTAACACTTTTCTGAACACATGCTCCTTCCACCTTAGAGAGAGTTAGAGCCCCCTGCAACATACCTGAAAAAAAATCCATGACAAGGAAGGGAGGAAGGGAAGCTCCCCAGAAACAATTTCTGAATTGGTCTGCTCAGCAAACATGAAAATAAGTAATAAATTGGCACAAAGACAACACAGAAAAACATTGAGGAGCAATGTAGAACTAGCTTGCTGTGTGCAACGAGCACCCACATGCATACTCACAAGCCTGTAAGGAGAATAACCGAGGCAGAAAAACAAGTGATTCAAAAAAACTGAGTTTACACAGAGAGGGCAGGCCATACTGAATCCTCCAGGGACCAACAGAAAGAACATTATCGAAATTAAAAACCAAATCTTCCATTCTGTTACATCCCTTCCAGATTCAGTACACTAGGTGACGTACCAAAGCAATGGCCACATTTAGTGAGGGAAAGAAGAGCCTGCCTGCAACAATGAGATCCCAAAAGCGGCATCAGAGCGAGCCACTACATCCAACCGGGTAAAGGTGTGAAAAGAGGACCAAGTAGACACCCTGCAAATGTCATCTGGATGAATCATTCGTGACTCCGCACACAAGGCAGCAACACGTCTAGTTGAGTGAGCCATAAGAGAAACTGGCGGCTGTCTACTGTGGGTGATGTAAGTCGCAGAAATGGCCATATGAATCCAATGGGTGATCAAGGTCTTAGACGCCACCTACCACGCTGAGGCAGAGTACTCAGGACAAAGAGCTGTCCTCGCCAAATAATGGAGCAAGACTGTTTTGACATCCAATCTGCATAGAATCTGATCCTCTCTCTCTGAGCCTGTGGAATGAAGTGACGGGATAATCGCACGCCAGACGCCAGCGCATCACAATTCGGCGGAAGACAGAAGCACGCGGGGGAAAAAATAATTTTTAAAGAGCTCCGACTGGGGATTTGGGGTGGCAACCCCCCCACTTTATTGGTTAGTGTTCGCACTGCTGTTGCGGAGGGGTGTGGGGGGTGAAACCCCCCACATTATAGAGAAAACGGAACTTTTCCTGAAAAAAATCAGAAAAAATTCTGTTTTCGCTATAATGGAGGTTTCCAACCCCCCGAACCTCCCTCCAACAGTAGCGCGAACACTAACCAATAAAGTGGGGGGGTTGCCACCCCAAACCCCCTGTCGGAACTCTTTAAAAATTACTTTTTCCCCGCGCGCTTGTCTTCCGCCGAATTGTCAGCGCACTGGCGTCTGGCGCTGGATTATCAGCGCGCTGACGTCTTGCACTCCACTGTCTATGAACCGTGGAATGAAGCACAGGCAAACGAACCTCCTGGTTGACATAGAAGGTGGAAACCACCTTTGGCAGAAAGGAAGGCACAGTATGGAGAAAAATTCCTGCATCTGTGATTCGGAGAAAGTGTTCCCTGCACAAAGAGCTTGAAGCACCAAAATATGCCATGTCGAGACAATGGCAACCAAAAAGACAGTTTTGATTGTCAGATCCAAAAGAGTAGCATCCTTTAGTGACCCTGTAGAACAATGTTAAGATTCCACGAAGGGAAAGGATGACGCAAGAAAGGCTGCAAATGAAGCGTCCCTCTCAGAAACCTGGTCCTATCTGGAAGAGCAGTAAGTGAACTAGAACCCCTGCAGACCCTGAAGCATGAAAGGCCTGCTACCTGAATTATAAGGGAAGCCACTGCTAAACCCTTGTCTAAACCTGCCTGAAAGGTCAGGACCACTGAAACAGGAGCCCGCTCAGGCTCTACACCAAGGATCTCAAAGTCCCTCCTTGAGGGCTGCAATCCAGTCGGGTTTTCAGAATTTCCCCAATGAATATGCATGAGATCTATGTGCATACACTGCTTTCAATGCATATTCATTGGGGAAATCCTGAAAACCCAACTGGATTGCGGCCCTCAAGGAGGGACTTTGAGATCCCTGCTCTACACGGTCCTTAGCACACCACTGTTGGAAAGCCTTCCAGGCTTTGGCATAATACAAGAAAGTTGAGGATTTCTTCGACTTCCTCAAAGTGGTGCACGAAACTGAATTTCTACCTGAGAGTTTTCAAGAATTCCAGTTATATAATTTAAATCTAGTTCTTGTGATTTATCCAATTGCTTATCTATAGGATTTTCAAGATTTTCTAATTTTTTTCTTGGAAGATAATAAATCCTGTTTATTGGTGGTATCATTTCAAAAGAAATTTTTAAAATTTCCATTAGATATCTTTTAAAGGTGTAGTCAAGAGTCAATTTAGGAAAATTAAGTACTCATAAGTTCAACATGCGATTAAAGTTTTCCAATTGCTCAATTTTCCGTTGAAGCAAAAGTTTATCTTTAACCATAGTTGTAGAAAGAGTTTGTAGAGAACTATCTGTATTAACTTGTTCAAATTTCATATTAGTTTCAAGTTGAAATTTTTGTACTAATGTGGATAAAGCTTACTCACAACTTTAGATAAGTCAACAGCTGATTTTGGCGCTGCAGTTCCCAGTCTCTGTAGTGTCTTACAAATGTTTTCCAAAGTCACTGCCGAGGAGCCGAATCCCTCTGCTCCTTCCGGTGTTACCTCAGCGTCCCAGTCTGCACGGGAACCCCCTCGGCGTGTTAACACCAGGCTCATCTCAACCTTGGCACTTTCACGTCCTGCGCCATCCTGCGCTGGATTCGGCAGTGATCGAGCTGCAGTGCGGGACAGAGATATTTCAAAGCCTAAAGCTCCGGCGGCTCCTTCCGACAAAGCTACAGCGGGCAAAGTCCCCCCCCCTCCTGTAATAACCAGCGAGCTCATCAGAAATCGGTCCATCGACGATTGCCTGGGTGTAGAGGGGTCCATCCGGAGAACGCCCTTGCGTTTAGTATGGGGCATGTTCAAAATCCTCTCAAAGAAAAAAGTATTTCCACAAGCAAACAGCAAGATAAGATGAAACTCTGAATCTAACTGCTCACGCCGCTGCCTTCTTATTCCAAACTGCACCCTCTCCTCGGACAGAGGACAACTGGAAAGGGGTCTCACGGCACTCAAGCCACCAAAAAAGGTGAACTTAAGTGAAAAAATAAGAAAAAGAAGCAGAGCAGAAAACTTCTGCACGGATTGCTTGCAGAAATTGAAACTGCAGGGAGCTCTAACTCTTTAAGGTAGAAGGAGCATGTGCTCAGAAAAGCGTTAGGATTTCTGCAACTCACAGATTGTGGGAAGAATTCAACAACTAGTGTACTGAATCCAGAAGGGACGTAATAGAATATGAGTATTGCTTCCAGATCATAACCAGCACAGGTTCCATAGGGTTGATATCAGGGCACATGGACATATATATCTTCTAGTCCTCCTCCATTACTAAGTTAAACATTGATTCCAACAGCAATTTTACAGAATTGAGAATCCCATATCATCACAAGCCACTCACTACATGAAAATGTAGTATAAAGGTAACTTACCCTACCCTTGTGAAAATGGAGGGCTGTAGCTTCAATGCCTGATCTCAAATTACTGTAGAAAAAAATTTAGGTTCTACGCTCTGGTCAAATATCTGCCCTGCTCATGCAGTCTGCCGATCATCCCTATAAAATGCATTCACTCCTTCTCCTCCTAGGAGGCAGCTTTAAAAACAACTTCTTGGAATTCATATCCAGCTGCACAGAAAAACTGCAGATCAGTATGCAAAGCCCTAATCTGTTTTCAAATTAGCACCGATACATACTTTTTTACAGGTCATTGAAAAAAAAAAAAAAGCTATAAAACCAAAGCAAGTTGTTCCTTAAGCAAAATATTTTACAATACAGCTTTTAATGAAAACAAAATAAATGAATGCTGTATAATTTATTATACTTTTCCAGAGGGCTAGTATTAGACATACAAGGGCCTAGGCATGAACTGGGAAAGGGATTCCAAAGCTCACCTTCAGGCACTGTCTCTTTTAGCATGAGGCCAGTTTGTGGACCTCAGAAATGCCCTGAACAACTCCTGACTTTCTATCACACCAACTGTAAAATACCATATTTTACGCTCCATAAGATGTACTTTTTACCCCAAAAAGTGGGTGAAAATAAGGGTGAATCTTATGGAGTGAATATAACAAACTCCTAGTCCTGCAAATGGCTGCTGTCAGTCATATCCCTTCTGCAAAGCCCCACTCCTTTTTGCAATCTAATCTGTGCAACTCTCAATCATGCAGCTTCACGCATGCCCTTCCGTTTTGCAGCAGCTCGCAGTAAGGAAGCCTCACAGGAGCAGTTTGCAGTAAGGAAGCCTCGCGGGGGTCGCTCATCTGCACACTGCAGAGAGAGGCAAAGACAGGGTCACTTACTTTGCAGCTCAGACTGGGGAAGAGTTGCGGAGGACGGCTCAGGGGTCGCTTATTTAGTAGCCCGGACTGGGAGGAGGGTTGCAGAGGAAGGAAGAAAGGATTGGGGGTCGTTCACTTTGCAGGCGGGAGTTGCTCATTTTGGAGCTGCAAATATAACTGGTGGGAAAGATCGAGGGTGGCTCACCTTGGAGCTAGTAGGATGGGGGGTGCCGAGAAAGGAAGGACAAATCAAGAGTTGCTCCTGTTGCAAGCTGGGGGGCAGTGGATCGTGGATCGCTGAAGTAGAGGAATTGGTTTAGGCCCTCCCCTCCCCGCAAGACTTTCATAAATTTTGCCTTCCTGTCCTCCCCTCCAGGGCTGCAGCTGCTCCTGTCCCCTTATTCCCCCTGCCTGTCTGTCTTCCTGCTGGCTGTAGTATTTCCTTGCTCTGTGTGGGTGGGTAGTGCTTAACTCCCCAAACTGGTTTATTTCAGTGGGAGGGACAGACAGGCAGGTCCACGGTGGTGGTGGTAATAGTGATGATGGTGGAGGTTGTTCAAGGACAGCTTCCCTGTAGGGTCTCTGGTATGGGGGTACGTCCCTGGATATTTTTTTTTTTTTGGAGGGGGGTACTTTCCAAATTGAAAGGTGTTGTCCATTGCAGATCCTTGCACAAAGGTTTTTGCAGTCTGTCCTCCCTTCAAGTTGGCATTTGGTGAACTCACTTGCTGGCAGAGGGCATGGCTTTGCCTTCTTTCCCAGAGGAGGGGGACCGTATTTTCTTTTCTCCAGACTTACTGCTCTGTCCTCCCACCCTTCCCATGACACTCTCACCTTGATCTCCCCTTCTGGTTCAGAACATTTTTTTTTCTTGGTTTTTCCTCCTCTACAGGTTGGTGCATCTTATGATCAGGTGTGACTTATAGAGCGAAAAATACGGTACCTCCCTTCCCTCAAAAATTATTTTTCCCCATGCTAGCCAGATATGTTCCTTTGCCAAAAGTGAAGGGGGGGAGCAAGAAACTAGAGAATGACACGGTGGCGGTTTACCCGCGGCCACCGCATTTTAGCCGCGGGTCACCCGCCGAAAACGGGGAAGAAAACTAGCAGTCGCTGCGGCGACGGGGACAAGGCCATTCACCACCCGCGGGGCGGTGAATGGTCTTGTCCCCGCAGTGAGGCATGAAGGATCGCGCGGTCCCCGCAGCTCACACCCGCCTGCCCAATCGATTCTAGTGTTTAGCCAGCTCTCTCCCTTCTCCTCACCTTAGTTTGTAGATTTTCTTTTTCGGCGACTCGCACGCTATCAGAGAGCCGCACACCCGCTGCTGCTCAGTTTCGATCTTCTGCTCTGATGCAACCGGAAACAGGAAGTTGCAGCAGAGCAGAAGATTGAACACTGAGCAGCCGCGCGTGCGTGGCTCTTTGGGAAAGCTTGCAGGTCGCCGAAAAAGAAAACCTATAAACTAAGGTGAGGAGAAGGGAGAGAGCTGGCTAAACACTAGGATCGATTGGGCAGGCAGGTAGTGGCTGTGGGGACCGTGCGATCGCTAGTGTTCCCGGCTCAAATTGGAAGGAGGGAGTGAAAGGGAAAAGGATTCTGGGCCAAGGGGATGAAGTCGGAAAGAAAAACCCACAGCAGGAAAGAAAGGGAAGGACTGGCAGGTGAGCCAGATGCTAGAAGCAGGGGGGGGGGGGAAGAAAGAGGGAAAAAAGCTAGATGGGGTTGAAAAGAAGAGACACACTGGTATGGAAGAGGAAGAGGAAATCTGGACACAGGAAGGTAACAGAAAGAGGGGAAATTATGTGCATGGGGCATAGGGACAGAGACATAAAGGGGACATGCCATGGGGATGGTATATGGACACAGGGGGGGCAATGACAGATACATAGGGGAGATATTAGAAATGGAGAAAATAGGAGCACAGAAGCGAGATGGTTTGTGGGGATGGGACAGGGACCGAGCTTGCAGGCTCAAGTGGCTTGCACAAATTACATTGTAACGTGCCATGAAAATAAGAGGAAGGAAGGTAGATAGGCCACGCGAGAGGAGCTGAAGGGTAGTAGAAAGGAACAGATGGTAAAGGAGGGAGGGAAGGGTGGTGGTGGAAAGGAATAGAACAGACATTGAAGGAGGGTGGAGAGGAACAGACCCCCAAGGGAAATGTGGAAGACAGAGTGGGAAGAAGACAGATGCCAGACTATGCGGGAGCGGAGGGAAGAAGATGGGTGCTAGACCAATTGGGGGGGGTTAAGGGAGAGGCACAGTAACAGCAAATGGAAGACGCAGAGAGAAGACACACAGTGGATGGAAGGAATTCAATGAGAAGATGTGGAAAGCAGAAACCAGACAACAAAGGTAGAAAAAAAAATTATATTTATTTATTTATTTTTTGCTTTAGGATAAAATAGTATATTAGTTGTGTTGATAAAAATTTATAAACAAAGCCCTGCCAGCTGAACATCTCTTTCTCTAGTTCAGCAGCAGGAACTTTGATTTATAAGAAAGGAATAAGCTAAATATTACAGTACTAAGGCTTATATGGATGCAGCGGGGACGGTGACGGGGCGGTGAATGGGATGGCGGTGGCGGTGACGGGGCGGTGAAAGGGATGGCGGTGACGGTGACGGGGCGGTGAAGGGAACGGTGGTGACGGGGCGGTGCAGAGGATGGTGGGCCGGTGACGGGGACAGATTTTTTCCCCGTGTCATTCTCTACAAGAAACCTGACCTAAACCCTCTCTTCCCTCAGTCACCTAAAGGCTCACACACAGTGTAAGCAAAGATCTTGCTGGTGCAGTATGATTCTAAGAAAATTCATACTTAGGCCTGCACATTCCTTCCCACCCCTAAGTATATACACAAGGCAAGAACACACTCAAAAAAATCCACACACCAAGTTGCTTAAATACATTTGCTTCCTGATATATCTCCACTTGATATGCTTAATATGTTCTTTTATTGAAATGCTAACCTATTCAAAACTAAGGTCGTAATTCTATGGTCCTTGCAATCTCTCTATTCTGATAAAGATGTAAGTTATATGAATAACATACCATAGTAGCCAGCAGATTTAGGCTGTCTGGGCCTATTAAAAGTCATGCAAAAGTGAATTATAATTATACCACAATAACACCTTAGTTTCACTTGTTATTCCTGGTTTTACTTTTATTATTATTATTGGCTGCCTCAGTTTTGCTTGTTTTTTTAGGTAATTGTATATATTTTTATTCTTTTTTTTATTTTTTTCTTCTTATAGGATGCATATTTTAATATGCATCTTTTTTCCTTCCCCGATTTTTACATTCATTTCTGGTATATACGTGTCTAGTGATTATGTCACAACACCATGACTTCATGGCATCTCTACGTCCGTTGATGCTTTTATATTTGTCTCCATGTTAGCGGTTCTTTCATACTTTCACTTTTGGTGTGAAGCTCGTTATGTTTTCCGACATTTAAGTACTTTTTACCCTTCATTATTGGTGATTTTTGATTTATCCATATTTTCTTCTCTGGGGCTGGATGTTTTTCGGCAATGCACAAGCACTTCTAATTTGAAGCATGACAGCCATTAACTTCAAAGTGAAGCCCTATTTTTTTTCTCAAGTTTTTTCTTAAATATTTTCCATTTAATATGGAGTGTGTTGATATTATAAATGCTCATAAGATTTATATAAGTACTTTTTGAATCTATAAAAGACCTTCAGCAAAATTTCTTCTGCTATTCTTTAGTGGTATATTTCCATTAAAGTTTGTCATGTTTTTAGCATGGTTTCCTTGGTTTTTCCCTTTTTTGTCACAGTATGGAAAACACACTTTAGCTTTTGAAGTGGTTTTATTCTTATTTTTGATTTCTTGCTAGATTTTGGGGTTATAAAAGAACTCTCTTATTTTTTATTATAAAAAGGTTTCATAAGACCTATTACCGTATTTTCACGCATATAACGCGCGCGTTATACGCGTTTTTACCTACCGCGCATACCCCTCGCGCGTTATATGCGTGAGCGCGGTATACGAAAGTTTTCAAACATAGTTCCCACCCCGCCCGACGCCCGATTCACCCCCCCAGCAGGACCACTCGCACCCCCACCCCGAACGACCACTCGCACGCGCTCCCACCCGCACCCGCATCCACGATCGGAGCAAGAGGGAGCCCAAGCCCTCTTGCCCGGCCGACCCCCCGACGTCCGATACATCCCCCCCCCCCCCCGGCAGGACCACTCGCACCCCCACCCCGAAGGACCGCCGACTTCCCGACAATATCGGGCCAGAAGGGAGCCCAAACCCTCCTGGCCACGGCGACCCCCTAACCCCACCCCGCACTACATTACGGGCAGGAGGGATCCCAGGCCCTCCTGCCCTCGACGCAAACCCCCCTCCCCCCCAACGACCGTCCCCCCCCAAGAACCTCCGACCGCCCCCCCAGCCGACCCGCGACCCCCCTGGCCGACCCCCACGACCCCCCCACCCCCCTTCCCCGTACCTTTGGAAGTTGGCCGGACAGACGGGAGCCAAACCCGCCTGTCCGGCAGGCAGCCAACGAAGGAATGAGGCCGGATTGGCCCATCCGTCCTAAAGCTCCGCCTACTGGTGGGGCCTAAGGCGCGTGGGCCAATCAGAATAGGCCCTGGAGCCTTAGGTCCCACCTGGGGGCGCGGCCTGAGGCACATGGTCGGGTTGGGCCCATGTGCCTCAGGCCGCGCCCCCAGGTGGGACCTAAGGCTCCAGGGCCTATTCTGATTGGCCCACGCGCCTTAGGCCCCACCAGTAGGCGGAGCTTTAGGACGGATGGGCCAATCCGGCCTCATTCCTTCGTTGGCTGCCTGCCGGACAGGCGGGTTTGGCTCCCGTCTGTCCGGCCAACTTCCAAAGGTACGGGGAAGGGGGGTGGGGGGGTCGTGGGGGTCGCCAGGGGGGTCGCGGGTCGGCTGGGGGAGCGGTCGGAGGTTCTTGGGGGGGCGGTCGTTGGGGGGGAGGGGGGTTTGCGTCGAGGGCAGGAGGGCCTGGGATCCCTCCTGCCCGTAATGTAGTGCGGGGTGGGGTTAGGGGGTCGCCGTGGCCAGGAGGGTTTGGGCTCCCTTCTGGCCCAACTACCAAAGGTACGGGGAAGGGGGGTGGGGGGGGTCGTGGGGGTCGCGGGTCGGCTGGGGGAGCGGTCGGAGGTTCTTGGGGGGGGCGGTCGTTGGCGGGGAGGGGGGTTTGCGTCGAGGGCAGGAGGGCCTGGGATCCCTCCTGCCCGTAATGTAGTGCGGGGTGGGGGTAGGGGGTCGCCGTGGCCAGGAGGGTTTGGGCTCCCTCCTGGCCCGATATTGTCGGGGAGTCGGCGGTCCTTCGGGGTGGGGGTGCGAATGGTCCTGCCGGGGGGGGGATGAATCGGACGTCGGGGGGGGGTGAACGGAGAGTCGGGACAGCGCACGGAGAGGCGGGGCAGTGCACGGAAGTCAGGGGGGTGAACGGAGAGTCGGGACAGCGCACGGAAAGTCAGGGCAGTGCACGGAAGTCAGGGGGGGTGAACGGAGAGTCGGGACAGCGCACGGAAAGTCAGGGCAGTGCACGGAAGTCAGGGGGGGTGAACGGAGAGTCGGGACAGCGCACGGAAAGTCAGGGCAGTGCATGGAAGTCAGGGGGGGGTGAACGGAGAGTCGGGACAGCGCACGGAGAGGCGGGGCAGTGCACGGAAGTCAGGGGGGGTGAACGGAGAGTCGGGACAGCGCACGGAGAGGCGGGGCAGTGCACGGAAGTCAGGGGGGTGAACGGAGAGTCGGGCAGCATGCGCGGTATAATCGTGAGCGCGTTATACCAAAGTTTTTGTGCTTATCATCGTGATTTCTGCGCGCTATACACGTGTGCGCGTTTTATACGGGTGCGTGTTATTTGCGTGAAAATACGGTAGGTGTTTGTTCTCACTTAAAATGATTGTCATTGTAGAGTTTCAATAGAAACATCATTTTATTCTTATACATGTTTTTAAAGTCTTTATATGTTCTCATTGTTATTATTTGCTATTCCTTTTAAACATATTTCAAGTTTGTTATTATTAAATTACATTACATTAGTGACTTCTATTCCGCCTGTACCTTGCAGTTCTAGGCGGATGTATACGATAACATTATTAGAGTTGTTTTATAGTTTGATTATCATTCCTTTTTAGTATAGTGTATGGTTTGCCACGATATCCATGGACTGAGTTATCTCAATTGACTCACACCTGGGTATTTGTACATTTATTTATTTATTTATTTAGTCATTACATTTTAATATCACATCATGTTTTTAGTTTATGTATTGTTATTTTTAATATGTATGTTTTAGGATTCTTGATGCAGGCATAATTGCCAAAACATGGTCCATGTCGAGTCCCATGTATGTTTTCTATATACAACACTGCTTGCTATTAAAGTGTGGCTTGTTTGAAGACTAGGCTCACTCTGCTTCTTTTGTTTGGATTCCTTGGATTTGTGCAGAGGGGACCGTTTCTGTTTCCTGTTTTATCAAAAACAAACTACTGCCAACTTTCAACAACAAAAAAATTAATATTCAAACGTGCAGAACAACTTTTTTGCCTGTCTGGCAATTTTTCAGTCCAACCTATTATGTGCCATTTTGACAAACAGTAATAATTCAGAGCAACACCACACTGTACATGACGGGAAAAACATTTTTAACAAGTGCATTTGGCTTGCTCAGAGAACATTTCCCCACTACTTAAGTATGTCTAAATTATATTCTGTCGCATTTTAATAAGGTGTCAAAACTAGGAGTGAGAAGGGCACCAAGAGAAAAAATAAATAAAACCTACAAAAACTGCTATCAAACTGACTCGCAGCAGCAAACAGCATCGCTCATGAAGCCCTCTGATTTGCACATATCATTTTAAGTGGCTCGTAGCCACTGCCCTCTTACCTCTTGAGACAGGAAAGGAATGACTTGAGCACAGATAGCATTAAGCCTCTTGACAATTTCTGCCTGCACAAAAAAAAAAAGCAATAATAAATTTAAACAAGGAACTTTTAATGAATCACATTTTTTTTTTTTTGTATTTTATCAGGTATTTATAAACCGCCTATCAAGGTTATCTAAGCAGATTATAATCAGGTACTCAAGAATTTCCCTATCTGCCCCAGTGGGCTTAACATACCAAGCATCAACTGTTAACTCCTGCTCCTTTAGGCATCCACTGGAATCACTCTCTACTGCAACTACAGTGAACAAAGGCCCAGATACACTACACTCACCGTACTTTTAACGATCGTCGTTAAACCAGTATGGCCAACCTTATTTTACCGACCAATGTACACAATGGCTCAACACAGGCTTTTCTATGCATTCATTGCAGCCTCTGTCATGCAAATGATCTCATTAGTATTAAAATGAATCATTAATATTAAAACGAGCACTCCAATTGATGCTCTAACATCACTAAGGCATGCACAAAATCTAGTGACAGCTACTAATGATCCAAAATTACCAACTGGTTAGCAATATTACCACGGAAAAAAAAAAAAAAAAGGCAGTAGAAATGCCCACTCCATGCTGCCTCAGAAACCCAACCCCCCCCCATACACATACACTCCCGACCCACCACCGTGACAATCGCAGTGACCCAACCCCCCCCCCATGAGAATCACAGCCACCTAGTTTCCCCCAAATTCTCAACCCCCCATTTCCCGTGAAGATCACCAGCAGGAGTGAAAGCCACTCCATCCTGCTTTAGCCACCCAGATCCCCCACCTTTAAATTGCAAAGTGGCAGGAGGATGCCTACTCCATCCTGCTGCAAGATGGTCCCCTGCGGAAACGATCCCCTGATGCCATGGCCCCCTACCCTACCCCCGCTACCATATACTTTAATAAAAATCAGCAGGAGGAATACCCACTCCCTTCTGCTTCAGCCACCTGCTCCCCCTTGCCGCCCGACCAGCCCCCATACCATACATGAAAAAAACAGCAGGAAGAAAGCCCAGTCCCTCCTGCCGGAAGGTCTGCCTCTTCATAATGGTAGGCCTTCCCCATCTCTATGCATCCTAGGATGCATGAGGAGGGGCCTAAGGCCATGATTGTCTCAGATGCTCCCTGGGAAGAGCCTTAGGGGCCAATCCAGGGCCTTATACCCCCTGCCCAATGCATCGTGGCATACACATAGAAGAGACTAAGGCCCTTACTGGCTCAAATTCCTAAGCTCCTCCCCTGGGAGGGGCCTTAGGCATTTGAGCCAATCAAGGCCTTAAGTCCCTCCCTGTGCATCCCAAGGCCAGTCATTTTGAAGAGGCAGGCCTGCCGGCAGGAGGGTCTGGGCATCCCTCTTGCTGTTTCCTTCCTATAAGATACAAAGGTGTGGGAGGAGCAAGGGGAACAGGTGACCAAAAGCAGGAGGGAGTGGGCATCCCTCTTGCTTATTTATTTATTTATTTTAAGGACAGGGGCTCGGTTCCGCAGGGAACAACTTGGCAGCAGGACATGGCATCCCCCCTGCCACTCTGTAAAATAAAGGTGGGGGATCTGGATGGCCAAGGCAGTAGGAAGTGGGCATCCCTCCTGCCGACAATCTTCACGGGGCAGGGGTAAGAGCAAAAATGGATTTTCCTGTTAAATACAGTTAAACCATGGGGTACGAATGCTGAGGTGGAATGGATGACATTAATTTAAAAAAATGTAACCAACTAGCTCCTCGCCATCTCTTCTGACCTGACTGGATACATACTGATGAGGTCATGACGTAAAACTCTTAAAATTAAAAAAAGCCACGGCCATGTTGGCTGTGAAAACTGACAGGATGGCATTCATGGAAATGGCATAACTTAGGTAATTTCAAGTAAATTATATTCTAAATGGCATTAAAGTATACTAAATACGACTAACCTTATAGAATTTAAGTATATGTTCTTATAGGAAGTCATAAAAAGTTTTGTTGAACGTTCATCGATAGGGAAAATATCTTGATAAAGCCCTATGGGCGAAGCATAGTCTATGTCGGACGAAGAGCCCCTGCTATGCTTCTCTAAAGAGATGAGTATTTGAATATAAATATAAATTAATAACATTAAATATAAGATATAAAGACTAAAGACAGACCGATGAAGATTCTGGTGCTATTGGATCTGTGTAAGAAATTTGACACACAACTGCACCGCTGAGGTTTAAAAACAAGCTTGAATCTGAATATCTACGGTGGTGATTTTTGATATTGTATGATATTAAGGTGGCCAAACAGATTGAAAAGGCTGAGGTGAAAGTTAGAAGGATACAAGGGTGCATAGAGAGAGGTATGGCCAGAAGGAAAAAAGGAGATACTAATGCCTCTGTATAACTCTAGTGAGACCTCATTTAGAATATTGTATAACCGCACCTTCAAAAAGACATAAATAGGATAGAGTCTGTCCAGAAGGCTACTAAAATAGTCAATGGTCTTTGTCATAAGGAATATGGTGACAGACTTAAAGATCTCAAAATGTATACTTTGGAGGAAAGGTGAAAGAAGGGAGAAAGGTATTTAAATATCTCTATCATATGCATTTAAACATTTCTATCATATGTGGCATAAATGTACATGAGGCGAGTCTCTTTCATTTGAAAGGAAGCTCCAGAATAAAAGAAGGCATAGGATAAAGTTAAGAGGTGACAGGCTCAGGAGTAATATAAGGAAATACTTTTTTACAGAAAAAAAAAGATGCATGGAATAGTTTCCTGGCAGAAGTGGTGGAGACAAAGACCGTGTCTGAATTCAAGAAGGTGTGAGATAGGCACATGGGATCACTCAGGGAGAGGAGGAGATAATGGATGTTGCAGATGGGCAGACTGGATGGGCCATTTGGCCTTTATCTGCCATCATGTTTCTCTGTTTTTATGTTTCTTCACAGCAAAAAGTTTCTGTAGAAAATCAAGTTTTGTGGGGGTTTTTTTTAACTAGTAAGCGATATTGCTGAAGGGCAATCTACCCTGATCAATTACACCACAGACACTCATTCACGCTCACAAACTTGGTTCTGAAGCATCCTAACTCCTTGTTACTTTAAGCCAGCCAAATGCACCCCTGGTATTTATTTATAAAGACAACTATAATTTCTTGGAACATGGAAGAGGGGAAGGATTATGATCGTACACACAAGCTTCACTTGCATATACAGAAATAAGGTTCAAACAAGTTGTAGGCAATACCTTGAAAGTTGGGAGTGGAGGAGAAGCTTAATGACTTATACAGTAGACCGAGAACCAGGGGAACTGGGCTCATTTCCCACTGCAGCTCCTTGTGACACTAGGCATATCATGTAACCCTCTTTGTTCCAGGCACAAAAATCAAAAGGTTTTTTTTTTTTTACTGAGGAACACTAACGATTTAGCATTTAGTGCATGCTAAATCCATTAGCACATTTTAGTAAAATGATTTCTTTGATTTTGAGCTCACTAGGGACACGGAAAATTACCTGTACGTATATAAACCACTTTGGCTGTACACCAAAAGGCAGTATATTTCAAATGCATTACCCTTACTATTTTATTGGATTACCTTGACAGGATAACTTTTGAAATCGGGTCTCAGGTATTAAAAGTATTAAAAAAAAAATTGTGCCTGGCTTTTGGAGTATGAAGATAACCATTTTATTGGACTAGCTTTGAAGAGTTATCACCTACAAATTGTCTGTTGATCCCATTTCTGGGGGGGGGGGGAACATACACATGTATACAACCCATAACTCCTTTCTCCCATCCCCCAAAGAACAATTTTTATTTATTTATTTATTCTTTCTTTACATTTTATTAGGAAAGGATACGTGACAGTATATCACAACAAGACAGCTAGGTTACTTATGTAAGGATATTCAATCATTCACTGCTTCATTCATCATTTATACCCTGCATCTCATCACACCCCATGTTCTTCTCTCAGTAAAACTGCACTGCGGTTCTGGATGTTTCCCAGGAGCTAGTTATCACTAGATAAAACCAATATCACTCTTTACTTGCTGTCAACTCATGAAACCACCAGCCTGAGGTCTGCATCCCACAACAGCACCTTTCTCCATCAAAAAACCATTGTATTATATGTGTCACACTAGCCAAGATGTGTACAACTCTTAAAAATTGTTCAGAGTAAGGGAAAGAGGAAGCAACAAGTCATTGCAAAACAATTATAAGAATGGCCCAAAAATAGCTCCTGGACAGGATCAGTTCCTCATACGGTAGAGTTTTGTTTCTTGCAAGATCATTACCAGAACCAAGATACTCATGGTTGGGCAACATGAGCAACAGGCTACATTTCAGAACAAAACCAAAATGCAGCTGTTGTAACTTGAATATAATACCAAATGAGTAAAACTGCAAACCACCTCCATTTAAATCATTAAAATGGAAAATCAGTGGTGGCTACTTCAGAATTTAAAAAAAAGAAATGCCTTAGTTCTACTTTTAGCACCTGCCTTGCTCAGCCAATCAATTCACCAGCAGAGATAAGCAGGCTACTGAATTCCAGCAAGCTGAAAGCAAGTGCAAGACTAAGACAGCACATACAAGTCCTTTTGGAAGCCCTGCTTCCCCCGTTTTTTGCTGAAAAGGAAGCCTGGGGTGTACTAGACTACTATATTGCAGGCCATAGGCACCAACTCTGTGAGTGCTAGAACACCCTCAATATTCTTTCCAGCACTGCCCAAACATTTGAGCTGAAATCTTCCCAATGAAGCTGAATGTGAACGCAGGAAGACAGACAGTGTATCTGTAGCTACTATTCCCACCTCCCCCTATAGCTCACTGGTCAGATATTCCTTAGCTAGCCAATAAGCTGCAAAGGAAGCAGGACCAGTAGCTTAGGAGACACCATTGGTCAGGCATTCCTTAGCCAGCCAATAGCCTGCAAGTGAAATCAGGACTGAAGGTTGTCTCCTAAGCTATTGGTCCTGCCTCTTCTGTGGCTGATTGGGTGGCTAAGGAATGTCAGAGCAATGGGCTAATAGCAGAGAACACAGAAGAGCTGCAGTGTAGGTAAGCGAGGCTCCTTGTCATTGGTATACCATAGAGAAGGGGATATGTGCTGAGGGAGGTTCAGGGAAAGGAATGAGGAAGCAAAGAGTAGTTCAGGCACTGAGAGCTGGGAGATATGGGTTGTGAGAGGAAGAGATATGGAATGTAAAGGGAGAACAGAGCTGAAGTGAATGCAAGCTGGGGGGCATGGTCTGTGAGGGATGGGCTCAAGAAAGAAACAAATGAGGACAGGGATTCGAAGTGTAGGGGGCCGATAGGATAGATAGGCTGAGAAAAGGGTTCTGAGATGAGAGGATCAAGTTGAAGGGAAGAAGCACTAAGGGGTGAAGAAAAGGATAGAAGTGGCAGGAGGGGTAAGACAAGGGGAAAAATTCAAGAAGAAAAGATAATTTTCAGATTTAGGGGAGCATGGTTTGACTATCAATTGCTCCCCACAACTGAGTGAGCCCAAGAATCACTGGGTAGGAATATATTATGTTGCTATTTGAGTTCTGAATTAATAAGGTAAGGTATTTCATTAGAAGGATGGGGAAGCGGAAAGGGAATGGGTTTGTGGAAGCATGGAAATCTTCCTTTTGAAACTTACTTTCTCTTAGCACCTCTGGTATTGGGAGGGGCTATGGTCAGAGATTGAATTTAGGGGGAATAGAGAGTAGCACTGTTCCATTTCCTAACAAATATTAAAATTATTATTCCCTATTATATCTCAAAGGAGGTAGAAATGGGCACTGGGCTACGTGAGCCTAAAAAAGTAGCACAGCAGCAGCAAGAAGAGGTGGCAAGAGATCACTGACAAAGTTGGAGGAAGGGGTAGAGAAGGGACATATTGTTTCACAAACTCTGTGTGTTTCTTGGTTTAGCTCCCTGGCGTCCTTCATGGAGGCTGAGCTGAGACAGATATGCAAAAGCGGAAGTGTGATGGTGATGGGAGACTTCAACTACCCTGGGATAGACTGGAGTATTGGACACTCAAACTGCACAAGGGAGACCAAATTCCTGGAAACCACGAGGGACTGTTTCATGGAACAGCTGGTCACGGAACCAACATGGGGGGATGCAACTCTCGACCTAATCCTCAATGGGCTAGGGGGACCTGCAAAGGAGGTGGCGGTGCTAGAACCCCTAGGAAACAGCGATCACAACATGATCCAGTGCAAGCTGGAAATTGGACCATCAAAGGTGAAAAGATCCACAGCGACAGCACTCAACTTCAAAAAAGGGAATTATGATGGCATGAGGAAATTGGTGGGAAAGAAACTCAACGGTAGCGCAAGGAAGATGGAGTCTGTAGAAAAAGCCTGGTCCCTACTCAAGGGCACGGTGCAAGAGGCACAGAACCTGTACATCCCCAGATTCAGGAAGGGGTGCAAAAAAAAACAAACAAAAAACCCAGCATGGATAACAACTGCGGTGAAAAAGGCGATAAGTGACAAGAAAGCATCGTTCAAAAAATGGAAAAAGGACCAAACAAAGGACAACCAAAAGGAGCACAAAGAACACCAAAGGGAGTGTCACCGTGTGGTTAGAAAAGCTAAAAGAGAATATGAGGAGAGACTGGCAGGGGAAGCAAGAAACTTCAAATCGTTCTTCAGATATGTGAAGGGGAAGCAATCGGCAAGGGAAGAAGTGGGGCCATTGGATGATGGAGACAAAAAAGGAGTGGTAAAGGAGGAAAAAGAGATAGCAGACAGGTTAAATAAGTTCTTCACGTCAGTCTTCACGAGGGAGGACACATCCAATATTCCGGAACCGGAGGACATCGTAAATGGGGATCGGGATGAAAAGCTGGTCCAACTAGAGGTAAGCCAAGAGGATGTCCTCAGGCAGATAGACAGACTAAAGAGCGACAAATCGCCAGGTCCGGACGGCATTCACCCAAGGGTACTCAAGGAACTAAGGAACGTAATAGCAGAGCCACTTCGCCAAATATGTAACCTATCCTTAAAAACTGGAGAGATCCCGGAGGATTGGAAAATTGCAAATGTCACACCCATCTTCAAGAAGGGTTCAAGGGGGGACCCGGGGAACTACAGGCCGGTGAGCTTGACCTCGGTCCCGGGAAAAATGATGGAAGCATTGATTAAGGACAGTATCTGTGAACACATAGAAAACAATGGACAGCTAAAGTCGAGCCAGCACGGCTTCTGCAAGGGTAGGTCATGCCTCACAAACTTATTGTACTTCTTTGAGGGGGTAAACAGACAGGTGGATAAAGGGGAATCCATTGACATCATTTACCTTGACTTTCAAAAAGCCTTTGACAAGGTACCGCACGAAAGACTGCTAAAAAAGCTGTGGAGACACGGGGTGCAAATCAATAAGAATTTAAAAAAAACAAAAACAAAAACAGTTTACTGTGGTCTTTTCTGAGTTTCCTAGCAGTCTCTGACTCTGCCATGCAAATGTATTACAGCGAGGTCATTAATATTTAAACGAGCACTCCAGGCGATTCTCTATTATTGCTGAGTGATTCCCTAACTTCGCTATCCCACAATTACGAGCAAAATATTCCGGCGGGTCTGAGCTGTCCTAGCCTTACTTTTTGGTCAGTGCCTGAGCACCGATTGGCTCAGTCATTGGCAGGAAAATAAGGCTTAACAGCTCAGACCTGCCATAAAATGTTACCGTTGTCAAGCACCCCCCCCCCCCGACAGCGGGAGGGATGCCCACTTCCTCCAACCACTGCTGTTAAGCAACTCTCTCCAACACCCTCCCTCCCAGCAACAGGAGGGATGCCCACTCCCACCACCAAGTAATCCCCCTGACACACACACACACACACACCCAGCAACGAGAGGGATGCCCACTCCCTCCCACCACTGCCATTAAGCAAACCCCAGCAGCAGGAGAGATGCAGACTCCCTCCCACCGCCAAGCAAACTCCCCAATAAACCCCCTCCCCCTAGCAGCAAGACGGATGGCCACTCCCTCCCACCGCTGTTGTAACCCCTGATGATCCCCCCCATGCCTCTGCTGACCCCCTTGCCCCCTTACCTTGTTTACAAAGACCGGCCAGAGGGTGAATCTTACCTCTGGCCAGCAGACCCGCCTCTTCAAAATGGCGGGCCTTCCTCTCCCCGGTACATCCTGTGATGCGCCATGGAAAGGCCTAAGGCTCTAACTGGCTCAGACGCTTAAGGCCCCTCCTATGGGGGGTCTTAAAAAGGTTACCTTGGTTTATATTCAAGTATATATGGTAAATCCCATGGCAATGAGGTCATTAGCTATTTAGCACAAATGCAAAGTGCACAGAAGACCAAACGACTGAGCACAAGGCTGGGTCTTTAGCACCTGATCTGAGGGATTAGTTCATTCTATTGCTCAAGCTATCAGCTTTAGTAGATGTTTCATGCTGTTCCTTCTCTTTACTATGAGCATTAAAAAACCTGCAATTATTTTTCTGAGCAGCACGAAAAGCATGTATTAAAAAGGAGCAAAGTGTCAGACTATTCAAAATTACATGTGCTCACAGGTCTGACCATTAAAATAATATATCCAGAGCTGCATGCGCTACATTTGTATGTGTATTGGAATGCAATTCTGCTAATAAATATTAGTATTAAAAAAATTTAATGCATACTTGCACAGTACTCCAGCACACACACATCTATATGTGCATGCAACTCCAAGTGTCAATACAATTTTTTTTGTGCTCAGACTTGTATGTATAGTATGGCTCCCGCAGACCCATATGTACAAGTGTCTGATGTGTTCTCCCATGTTATGAGAAGCACAAAAAAAGTGTGCCATTTCCTTACTATTTGGTTACTGCATTGGGAAGGGAAATTCTTTGCATTATGTTTGTGTTAGGAAACCACACCCTAAACATTAACACTTTGTATGTACCTGGAAGCATCTGGTATTAATATATAATTACCTAAGCATGTATTACTATGTGTCAAGGAGATTTACAGATTTCAGTAGTTTAGGGCAGAAGAAGGGTTGCTGTCAAAGTCATCAAGTTAGGATGCACTTTCTTTACCCTGTTTGTTTTATTTTATTTTGTTTTTTTAATTAAATTGAAGGTGGGTTTGCTGAATACAAGGGCAGTGAACTCAAAGAAGGGTCAAGCTTAATGACTAGATAATGGAACATGTGCAACTTTGACTGAAACTTGGATTTCTCAAGGTGACACTTTCTCCCCTGCAAATTTACCCCTCTAGTTTTTCATGTGAAACCCACTCATGAGATCTGAGAAAAGGAGGGGGGTCTTGCTTTTATTTTTAAAGCTCCTGATCAGTTTTATAGAAAGCCCATCATGGATGTATCTCCAATAGAATGTCTTCTAATTTCATCTGATAAATTGGCAATTTCATTCCTTTTAGTATATATTCCTCCAAAAGTTGGAAGTTTTTACGTCAATCTTTTAATGGATCTTATGGCTCAACTTGTTATTCAATTAACAAATTTGATAGTTTTGGGAAATTTTAATTTTGCTGAGATCTCTGGTTTAAGTAGTTACCAGCATTCTTTTTTAGCTACTATGGAAGATCTTCGGTTTGAGTAACAAGTATCTATTCCTACACATGTGCATGGAAATCCAACCAGGTCGTGCATGTGCAAGACCAGAGGGTTAGGACTTCGATGGGAAGATAAGACTCAATGGGAAACCAAGGTGGCAAGGAGGCCCCTTCTGGTGACTTAGACAGGCCGTGACCTGTTCGGGCCGCCGCGGGAGCGGACTGCTGGGCAAGATGGACCTGTGGTCTGACCCAGCGGAGGCACTGCTTATGTTCTTATGTTCTTAGTGTTTACTTTTAATGCTATTTCTCATTGTTGGAAGGTTGCCGTATTTCCGGTCAGTTAATCAGACCATTATTCCATTGTTCATATTCTTTGATTAAGGGAGGGAATAAGGTTTGAAGTTTGGTTTTGACCAAGATCACCAAAGTCAAGGAGGATTCAACCTTACCATATATTACAAATGCTATTCGTTCAATTGTTCGTTTGTCTAGATCTTTTTATGTTAATGAGAGCATTTTAAAATGGGACAGGGTCATATTTTAATAGCTAAGAGAATTATAGACCATAAGTGGGCTAAGGTTTAAAACAAATCAGTTTCATTCGGGTTTGTCTCTTTTATGCAAGTGAGCCATTTGGAGCATAAATGGAGGAAAAACCCATCTGATGCAAGTTAAATGTAAACTACAGAGTAAATTCTATTATACTGAGATTTTAAAAAGTACAAAATTAAAAAGAGTATATAAATAAGAAACTCGCTGAGGTTGGAAAATAATCCTCACCATTTGTTCAAGATTGTCTCCAGACTTTCTAACACAAATTATACCTCAAAGACTTTGACTAACTGTGGTAATACTTTGACCGCTACAGGTTTTAAAAAAATTTTTAAGTGAAAATGTCTTCATTGTTTGTTAAACCATTGGGAACATGCACATGTAGAGATTTCTTCAAGCCTTTCAAGTGTGAATGATTGTTTTAACAATCCTGTATTGTTCACACAATCTTGGGATCATTTCAAACTGTCACTGATGAGGTGAAACATAATGTTCACTGTATACTGTATAGTCATCTACTATAGAGCTGGATATTATCCCTTTTCGTATTCTCTCTCTTGGAAGGGAGGCAATGGCCCCCTTTATCAGTCACACTGTGAATTTGTCTCAGACTACTGGTTTATAGTTTATTATTTATAGCTCATCTTTAAATAATATAGTCAAGTGTAGTGTCAGATTGTTTAAGGGAGGCCATTGTTATTCCAATCCCCAAGAAGGGTAAACAGGATGGCACTGATTATGCCAACTTCAGCCAACTTTAAATGGAATTCAATATTCAATTAGTAATCAATAAAGATTAAATAATAGCAGAGTAACATGGTTTCATCTTTGTAAGCAGCTGTGTAAGGTTTGTAATCTTAAATTGAGAGATGCCAGTAGTTAATTGATTATATAGCAAAATCAACTCGGATATGTGAAAAATCAAAAATACTCAAATCTACATTTTCACAGTAGCGAAAAATAATAAATCATGTGTCAGTGGACAGTGCTGCCTCAGTTCAAGTGAAGAGAAGTTTCAAAAAATGGAGGAAAAAGCCTCAGACTGGAGCCTTCCCACCACTACAATGGTGGTCCAAGGTGGTTAGACAATAACCTCAAAAAAACCTCCATTTGCACTCCCCATACATAAAAACTTTAGGCAGGACTGTTTGTGCATACAAAGAAGATAGTAGAGATTGTCAACTTATCTTCGAATGATCCTAGGAGATGCGTTTCGGCGTCCCACTTAAAGTTTGATCGGATCGTTTTACACCCTGAGGCAGCAGATTTGTGAAACGCTGTCCACCGTCGGTCATTCGAACATAAGTTGACAATCTCTACTATCTTCTTTGTATGCACAAACAGCCCTGCCTATGCAAATGGAGTGCAAATGGAGGTTTTTTGCCAGTGAGGTTATTGTCTAACCACCTTGGACCTCCATTGTGGTGGTGGGAGGGCTCCAGTCTGAGGCTTTTTCCTCCATTTTTTTGAAACTCCTCTTCACTTGAACTGAGGCAGCACTGTCCACTGACACATGATTTATTATTTTTTGCTACTGTGAAAGTGTAGATTTGAGGACAGTAGTCTAACTGAGACATTAAGGCATGAAGGAGGTATGCAGTATAACATTATCAAAATACTTTCCGATACAGCTCAACTTACATAAGATGAAAAAAAACAACCCCATGATCCCATGATACTGGAGACCTACTGAGTAAAAAAAGTTGAGTCATTGGAACCCCTAGTACCTAAATGACTTTACCACAGGACTGGTGCAATCAGAGAATGCAGATTACCAAGTGGGTTTAAAAATGCAGCGCATGATCCACAACACTTCATTAGATAAGTACTATATAAGCTAGTTTTAAGCCAGGCTTCAACAGCATATAAGCAGACTTGAAAGGAATATCTGGAGAACTGGAGGCCATATAAAAATAAAATATCATCAATGCAGCAATATGTACTGATGCCACAGCCCAGTATCAGTGTAGCTAAGGGATTCAAAAGGTATTAAAGTGGTGACAAAATTGATCCCCGGGGAATATTCTGGGAAAGCATAAAAAGCACATAGAGCAGTGAAAGAGCAGTCTTATAAGAAACATATAAACCAATTTAATATTGTGTGACCCCCCTGGAAAAATGCCTCTCCTGCAGAGTGGAGGGATATGGGATTTTCCTGGAGGTCACAGAGTGAGTGTGTGCTTGTAGATAGCAGAACACTGTGGGTGGAGTTGGAGGCTCCTTCCTGGGTGAGAGGGGGACTAGTATAAAAGGGGAGAGAAGAGTAGATTCAAAGCTTTTGGTTATCCTGATCTCCTACCACATTCCTTGTACTGAGAGACTCTCCTGGAGTGCTGATTGCTTGTGAGGAGAAAATCCAAGAGGGTTTGCAGCAGTGCAGACAACAGAGAGGACTCGTCAATACACCCTTCCTCTCCATTAGCGGATGACTTAGCAAAAAATTTTAACGAAAAGGTTGCTATTATAAGAGACTCTGCTCCATCATTAGCTTCTTATAATTCTCTGGTGCTGGGTGATACTAATCCTATCACAGTTCCAGCAGATAGAATCTGGACAGCCTTTGAATTTGTTATCTGAGGCCCAGTTTGCAAACCTGTATCATAAATTAAGATCCTGCAAATGTGCTCTGGATCCATTCCCTTCATATCTATATGAGAAAATTTCTACTCAGGCCATTTCATCTAGTACCAAACTTATTAATAATAATAACAACAACTTTAATCTTTAATACCGCCATAACCAAAAGTTCTAGGCGGTTTACACTAAAAAGATCTGGACAATCAGTGAAATACAGTACAGTAAAAAATACAAATATTTGTAAAATAGAGTTTCAATAATAAAACTCACTAAGTAATAAATTTATCGAACAAATTGGTCTTAATTAATTTCCAAAAACTGCAATAGGATATCATAGCTTGCTGAATACATTTACCTAACCAAGACTGCTGCCTACCAGCTTGAAATGCTAGGGTCCTATCTAAGAAGGTCTTATATCTACACCCATTAATTTTTGCCTTATCAGCAGCAATTTTTTCTGCAGAGATGGGTCACATTGTTCTGTCCCCACTATTGAAGAAAGCTGACTCAGATCCATCCTCACCATCTAACTATCGACCTATAACGAATATTCCTCTACTGACCAAAATGTTAGAGACCATTATATCTGCTCAGCTTTCATCATATTTAGAGAGATTTTCCATTCTTTTATCTTGTCAACATGGGTTCAGACCTAATCTCAGTACTGAATCTCTACTCATCTCATTAATCTCTAAGATTCAGCAATTGCAAGCACGTAATAAGTTTGCAATTTTGCTGCAATTTAATCTATCGGCAGCCTTCGATGTCGTTCACCATGATATTTTGATTTACCAACTTTCTGAGATAGGTACTGATTACACAGTCTTAGACTGGTTTTCAAAATTCTTACGATCTCGCTCATATACTATTAATATGAACGGCACCATGTCATCCTCTTGGAAGCCTTTATGCAGTGTTCCGCAGGGATCACCTTTATCACCCAACATCTATATGACTACTTTTAAACTTTTCTACTTATCCCCCTGCAAAACACTATTTACGTATGCAGACGACATCTTTGTTCTCCTTGAGATTGACTTGAACCTCACTAACTTTGTTGGGAATATAATAGAATGGATAATGAAACTTCAGTCTTGGGCCCTTACGGTACAAATGAAACTGAACAAGTCCAAAACAAAGTTACTTTGGCTTGGCCCAAAATTAGAGCAGATACCTTCGTCCATTCTGTTGCCTTCAGGATCCTCACTGCAGATTGAATTTTCAAGTAAAGTTCTGGGTGTCATTATAGATTCAACACTTTCATTCACCGACCATCTTAATTCTCTGGTAAAAAAATGTTTTTTTAGTCTCCATATGTTGAGGAAAGTGAGATTCTGTTTCCATCATCAACACTTTGCTGTCCTTGTTCAATCAATCATCCTTTCGAGGCTGGATTATTATAATTCAGTCTATTTAGGCTTGACCAAGAAAAGTTTTCAGAGACTTCAACTGATCCAGAATACTGCTATTAGGCTGATCTTTGCAAAAAGTAAATTTGATCACGTCTCTCCGCTCCTGCAAAAACTTCATTGGCTTCCTTTAATTTCCAGGGTTTATTTTAAATGTGCCTGCTTAACATTTAAGATCTTGCATGGCATCCTTCCTCCTTTAATTCCCCTGTCTTGGAATTCTGTAAGATCTGACTTTACCAGATCTACTCAAAAATTTAAATTGTCTTTACCTATGCTGGCAAATTAGGGAAGTCTCTACTTTTCAAAATTACTGAGCTATGGAATGATTTTCCTATTCATCTGTGCGATTTGGGTTCTTTCTAAACATTTCGAAAACATCTGAAAACTTGGCTATTTTCAAAGTTATAAATTCCACTCCTCTCCATACTATTCCAAATCCATACTGTATCCGTTCTCCTTTCTAATTTTCTTGTAAACCATGCCGATCTCTACTGTTATAGAGAAGATGCAGTATATAAGCCTAAGATTTCATTTAGTTTTAGTTTAGTTTAGGACAAAGAGGGAAGCTAGTGAGATTCACAGCTATAGAAAAAAAGGATTACTTCTCTAAGGGGTCACCAGAAAAGGACAGACAAGAATGTGTGGAGACCCATCTGTCCCCATAAAAAAAAATAGTGCTGTGCTCCACCCCCACCCCCAATGACAGCCCACTCCAGCCCCGATGCCCCCTAACAAAATAAAGAGAGGCAGGAGGGATGCCCACTCCCTCCTGCTTTGGCTACCCGGACCTCTCCACATTCCTGACACACACACACACACCTCAACGAAAATCGCAAACCCCTCCACAAGGATTGAGGTGTGTTCCCCCCCCCCCCCCCATATACCCCTTCTCTGTGAAGATCCTTGGCAGGAGGGATGCCCACTCTCTCCTGCCTCTGCCACTCAGCTTCCCCCACACACCCCAACCTGTCCCTGTAACTTATTTAGAAGGAGAGAGCAGGAAGGATGCCCAGTCCCTCCTGTGTCAGGCTCACCTCTCCAAAATCGTGGACCTTCCTGGTGCATCCTGGGATGCACTGGGAGAGGCCTAAGGCCTTGCTTGGATGAGGCACCTAAGGCCCTTTCCAAAGGTAACGGGTCATAGGTGCCTGAGCCAATCAAGGCCTTAGGCCCCTGCCTGGTGCATCCTGGGATACACTGGGCTACAAAGGCCCTGATTGGCAAAGGCACCTAAGGCCACGAGACTAACGGGAACTCATGGCAACCATTTATGTTTGTAGCTCTGCACAAAGCATGAGTGTAAGATTGTCCCTGCCCCGCTTTACCACTAGACCACCAGGCTTTAAAAAGTAAGTTGTGGAGGGGTCCCTAAATTATGAAGGCTTTAAAAAGTAAGCTGTAGCGAGGTCCAGGAGGAGTATAAAAACCACAAATAATCTAAGTCGCAAGTGCCAAACCCGCAAATATGGAGAGGTAGGGTGAGGCTGCAAGATGGAAGAGCCTTGTGGTACTCCAAAAGGTGGAAACCAGTCAAAGAATGTTCCATCTTTTAACACTCTGTAGCTTCTTTTTGTAAGGAAGCCTTGCAACCACTGTAATACCATTTCTGAGATTCCTGTTTCAGCTAGTCTGTTTAGCAGCAGAGTGTGGCTGACTGTGTCAAATGCTGCTGAAGCATTGAACTGTAGTAGTAAGATTTGTTCACCTGTGCTTAATACTGATCTAACTCTTGATGTCAGATTAATCAAGTATATTTCTGCACTGTGTTCATTTCTGTACTGTGTTGGGAGGGTAACAGTAAATTCTATTTTGAATTATAATCTTTTAGTTGGGTGGCAACTACAAAGTCTTCTAGCTTGCAGCTTAGGATAGGTCTAGGTTTGCTCCTTTAGGGATAGGTGTAAGTAGAATTTCCCAAATTCATCCTGCACTAAATAGATGCCTAAAATGCATATGCAAACCCCTTTGCCCAAACACACACACATATACTATTTATACAAGAAAACAAGTTAAAAAGGTCTATGAGCTAGTCTGTAAAACATTGTCTGTTGCCAAGAAATTACTTATTTCAGGAGGTGGCCACAGAGGAAGAGAGGGAAGGGTTGTTTTATCAAGTTATTAATCATCTTTTTGGCCATTAGAGATTATGGTATGTCAGTTAAACATATAAACAAACCTCAAAAATATAACTCTATGGGCCAGATTCACTAAACTCCCCTACCGATCCGGGTCCGATCCGTGGCCAGGGGGCTGATTCACAACACGTCCTCATGCAAATGGGGACGATCAGAATCACGCCCCAAACTGACTGCACGGATCGCTGAATAGCAATCCCAATGCATGCGCAGACTATCTGTAGATGGCCTGCGCATGCTTACAGAGCAGTGACCTTTGTTTTTTTTTTTACTTCGTGAGCCCGTGGTTTTAACCCGCTTTAATCCCGTGGGTTAAAACCAAGGGTTTGCACTATGGGGAAGGCAAGGAGAGTCATGGCAGAAGCAGGGCGGCGATTGGGGCAGACAGCAGGAGAGTCGGGGGCCAGAGAGCAGGAGATGCAGTCGGAATGGTCCCCCGCAGTCGCTTGTTTCTTGATCGGCCAGCCCAGTCGGCGTTCCAGTTTTTTGTTAGTGAATCGCTGCCTGCCTACTTTACATGCTGTTTCCCCTCATTTGCATGCGTGGATCGGATAGGAGGATGATCGGCCACGAGGTTAGTGAATCAGGTCGGAGGAAAATCGGGTCGTAAAGTGGTTGGGACATGATCAGTGTCCTTAGTTAATCTAGCCTTTTGGTAAGTGGAAGATCCTTAGGTCACTCCCCTACACCCACAGCTGAAAATCCTTGTATAGGCTGGCATGCCCATCAGCAACAAGATGCAAACCGGAATATAAATGGAAGAGATCTAGTTTAGAGAAATTGTTAATGAGAAATTAATAGCAATGTGCCATAAGAGATATGAAAAGCTCAACAGTGGTAAAAAAATATACATGTTTGGGAAAATTAGTTATGTGCTAGCTATCTACATTATCATTTGTTTATTGCCTGTAAATTTGGACAATTATAATTGCATTGGAAGACTATCAAGAGTGTTGGTTGGAAGTATATATTTAAGATTTTTGAACTAAAAAAAGGAGAGGAGTATTTTTTGCCTATGAATGACATTGGTCCAACTGAGTATTAGAAGGTTTAAAAGATGACATATTGCTACATACAGAGAAACATCTGAGGCTTTCCTCTTTTTTTTAGTTTTAGTTTTGTGATTTGAACAGAGTATTTTTGAATTCCACTTTTTTGTTGTTTAAAAATATACATGTATCATGCTATGTGTATCCAGAGGCTCTGTGGCAAGAACTGAGGTTTTCTATTTATACTACTATAACAAAGAAATTGCGTAAAATTAAAAATATCAAAGCACATTCAGAATAGTACCCTGTTTCACCGAAAATAAGACCTATCCCAAAAATAAGCCCTAGCATGATTTTTAAAGATGCTCCTAATATAAGCCCCACACCAAAAATAAGCCTTAGTTAAGATCGACCTCCGAAGCCCCTGCCCCCCCCCACCCACACACACACAAATGTCCCCGACACTCCTTGACTCCATCCCTGACACTAGTGCTGCCTGATTTGCTGAAAAAATTGGACTCATCGATTAAGCAACCCCTACCGCTCCTGTTTTTGGAGGCCTTGGAGCAGAGGTATGTCAGTGGGATTCTGCTGCACAGGTGGGTGGAAGGAAGGGATAGAAAGATGCTATATAAGAACATAAGAATTGCCGCTGATGGGTCAGACCAGTGGTCCATCGTGCCCAGCAGTCCGCTCACGCGGACTGATCAAAGCCCAGCGCCTAACTGAGACTAGCCCTACCTGCGTACGTTCCAGTTTAGCAGGAACTTGTCTAACTTTGCCTTGAATCCCTGGAGGGTGTTTTCTCCTATGACAGACTCCGGAAGAGCATTCCAGTTTTCTACCACTCTCTGGGTGAAGAAAAACTTCCTTAAGTTCATACAGAATCTATCCCCTTTCAATTTTAGGGAGTGCCCTCTCATTCTCTTTACCTTGGAGAGGGTGAACAACCTGTCCTTATCTACTAAGTCTATTCCCTTCAGTACCTTGAATGTTTCAATCATGTCCCCTCTCAATCTCCTATGTTCGAGGACGAAAAGGCCCAGTTTCTCTAATCTTTCACTGTACGGAAACTCCTCTAACCCCTTAACCATTTTAGTCGCTCTTCTCTGGACCCTTTCGAGTAGTACTGTGTCCTTCTTGTACGACGACCAGTGCTGGACGCAGTACTCCAGGTGAGGGCGCACCATGGCCCGGTACAGCGGCATGATAACCTTCTCCGATCTGGTCGTGATCCCCTTCTTTATCATTCTGTTCGCCTTTTTCGCCGCCGCACATTGCGCAGACGGCTTCATCGGCTTGTCGACCAGAACTCCCAAGTCTCTTTCCTGGGAGGTCTCTCCAAGTACCGCCCAGGACATCCTGTATTCGTGCATGAGATTTTTGTTACCAACATGCATCACTTTACACTTATCCACATTGAACCTCATTTGCTATGTCGATGCCTATTTCTCAAGCTTGATTATGTCACGTTGCAGATCTTCGCAATCCCCCTGTGTCTTCACTACTCTGAATAACTTTGTATTGTCCGCAAATTTAATCACCTCACTCGTCGCACCAATGTCCAGATCATTTATAAAGATGTTGAAGAGCACGGGTCCAAGCACCGAGCCCTGCGGCACCCGACTGGTGACGCTCTTCCAGTCCGAGTATTGTCCATTTACCCCCACTCTGTTTCCTATGCTCCAGCCACTTTTTAATCCACGTGAGTATTTCACTCGATTCCATAGCTCGCAATTTTCCAAAGTAGTCGTTCATGCGGAACCTTGTCAAACACCTTCTGAAAATCCACAAGGAGATGGGTGAGAGGGAAGGAAAGATGCTGCACATGGTGGGGGGGAAGAAAGAAAGAAAGATGAAGAAATGAGGTGGAGGAGAGGAAGGGAGAGAAGATTGTTATTTTTTCATGTACAAGATATCCCCCAAAATAAGCCCCAATGTGGTTTTTTTGGACCCCAAATTAATGACACTGTCTTATTTTCGGGGAATTTTTTCCACAAAGTCTTTTTTTGTGTTTTCATTTGATGTGTGTTATTACAATACAGGCTGTACTATTTGTTTTTTTTAATGTTACATTTTGTAGGTCGCTTAGAGCTGTATCAAGCTGTTGAACATTACTTAATTGTTTAACACATTTGTCAACAAATCCAACAGGTACTGTTCTCAGACAGCTGCCGATACTCAACCCACAGAAATCAAAAATAATTTACCTACAATCAATCATCCTTGACAGAAGTAGTGCACCAAGCCTCAGAGATGGATCATACAACTCCCTCTCATGTCACTACATGGCCCATCTGTGTGCTTCTCTCACATCTGCTTGTCATTGGAAAAGGTGTTAACACTTTATTGACAATGAGCGCAAGGGTTAGAGGACAGGAAGTTGTTGAACTTTCCACAAAATCACAACATGCTAATCTACCTCAGTACAAGCTGTACAGCCTGATGAAATGTGTTGCAGGATGAAATTTGACTGGAATTTTATTTTGCCAAGATGATGATAAAAGTGCACAAATTCTAGAGCCTTACAAAACATGAAACAAAAAATGGGGCCTATTTGCATACCACAGAATTACAGAGAACAGTGGGTGTAGTAGCTCCTTCAATTCAAATCAGGAAGAGCAATTTATTCTGCTTTAGCTGTGCTGGGCCCAGTTCTCAGCCGCAGCCACAAAGGCCTTAGGTTACTTTAAAAAGGTTTGTTTTGATTCATATATTCCGCGTGAATCATCTTCACACCAAGCACTTAATACCATCAGCATGTTAAAACTTCACAGTAAACAAACAGCTTAGTATCTCAGCACTCGCCCAGATGTGGCAGAACCTGCCACACACCACGTCACAGATAAGAGTCTCATCATCAAGACTGAGAACAGATAAGCACAAAATTAAAATGGTGATAAGGATTCACTATCCGTTTTATAAATTTTACAGGCTTCTTTTAAGGAAGCTAAACTTTCAATCATGGTTCAATCTGTTCCATGCCTTCAATATTAACACAAAGGCAAAAACAGGGGAAGAAAACACTTTCATTAGTGCACATCATTCTGATCTGGACAATTCCACTCAGCCTTTGGTTCAATATTAACCCTCAATATTGGACAAGTTCTCAAGAAAAGGATCATCCTCAGCTTAGCCACCATTTTTGCTCTCAGCTTATAAAAAGCCCAAGGTTACCCTACCACTGTATCTTGGGATCAATTAGAGAAGTGGGCACCTCCTTTTATGAGCCCTGTTGCAACGTGGTAAGAGCTTGTTCTATAGAATACTTGTGTAACCTGCCACTGCCAACTCTTACGTTAAAGGCGGTGTAACTTTAGGTGCATACACTTGATATAATTGTGGGAGCCTAAATGCAGCACATAACTTACAGCACTCTGTAGGTTACAGCACCACCCACACCCATCATGTTCTCCCCATGTAAACACCCCCTTCCATTTATACACTATAACATTTAAGTGCACCTGAACAAAATAACTCGTTTGATTTGCTGTCAATTAGACGGAGCACAAGTGGTTTGTAAATGTGAGCATCCTTCAATAGCAATTTTTCATGTGTTAAGGGTTAAAGGATGCTTATTTACCGTACATATCTGAAGATTAGCACTATATCTTTATGTAATCGCTCTTGTGCAAGCAAAACTCTGTATATTGAAAATGTGAAATGGATGTCACCTCCACACCCCTTTCTTTAGACTCACACTTGTCAAAAGTTTCTTCAATATTCACCAACCCTCAGAAGTGCGTGAAGCGAGATGCAGTGAAATGTTTTGAGTATCGTGGTGGCACTTTTGAAGGTTGGTGAATATTGAAGAAACTTTTGACAAGTGTGAGTCTATAGAAAGGGGTGTGGAGGTGACATCCATTTCACATTTTCAATATTTACATATCTGGGCATCTCCTGTGATAACTCCGCAGGCCTTTAACTTTCTTGTGGTGGGCACAGGCCAAATCCTGTGCTTTTAAGGAACAGCAGCACAAGTATCTCAGAAGGTTCTCACAAATTACTTCAGCGTGTTCATCTAATTTTAATTCATACACCTTAAAGGAGCCTGCGGCAATGGAGTGATTATTACAGCCAGAGAGGTTATGCCACACTTTCACATCTAGCTCTTCCTTCTTATCTAGAGTAGCCGTTGACTTAAAAGGCAGTGCACGCTGCAATAACCTAAGAGAAGTAGAGACATCTAAAAAGCACATTGTTTTCAAATGGCTCTCCCAAACTGAATAATGGAATGGGGACCGCAATCTGCCTTAATTTGTATTAATTTGTACTGATTCATGTTGATTTGGGTTTATTTACTTCATATAACAGTTTTAGTGGATATGTTTTAGAAATGTTAATTTATTTGATGCTCTCAAGCTCTGCCAGTGACGGATCTGTTAAGTGTGCTATGCCGGGAGTTGTTTTAAGACCTGCACTAAAATACGACTGTTTGCTATCAAGCCGCTTCAGAGACTTTTCTCTCTCTTAAATTTGTTTTATTTTAATTTTTTTTTATCTTCTTTCATTATTTCTATTTTCTATTTCTTTGATTTTTGATCTTGGAAATTTATTACATATTTTTATTTTAATCAGGTACTTTAGCTAGATTGCGAGCCTTCGAGACAGATAGGGTAGTTTTTCTCACGTACCTAATTTCATTTTAGTTTGATACATTGTAAACCGCTTTGATCAGTAAAATGCAGGAGCGGTATATCAAATCTTAAATACAAATAAACACAATAGTAAGTAGCAGTAGTCGTAGTGAGCTGTGGATGCAGAAGGGGATATCAAGGGGAAATGAGTGTCATGGGCAATCACTAGTAAATGGTTGGGGGCAGGTGGGAGAGAGGAAATACCCTTCAAAGTATTTATAAGAAGGAAGGAAGGCCAGCCTTGACTCAGGGACAAAATGGTAGAGACTATTATAGAGAACAAAATTACAGAGCATATACATATGCATAAGCCAACACCAATCTACTACATTTCTTCAAAGGGGTGAATAAATATGTGGCTAAAGGTAAGCCATTCAATATTGTATATCTGGATTTTCAAAATGCATTTGACTTCTGAGGAAATCTGACATTGTATTATATCGCTCTTAATTGAATTTCAGTACTTTATAAGCATATTTTTGAAACTGTCACATGGTAGCCTTATTATTAAGTTTCAATTTGTTGATTCTGAGTTTACCTCACTCAATGTATTTATATTTGGGGCTCCTTTTACAAAGGTGTGCTAGCGTTTTTAATGCACGCACCGGATTAGCACGCACTAGTCGAAAATCTACTGCCTGCTCAAAAGGAGGCGGTAGCAGCTAGTGCACGCGTTATTCCGCGCATTAAGGCCCTAGCGCGGCTTTGTAAAAAGAGCCCTTAATCTTTTTACGAGTTATGCTGCTAACAAAATAGAAAGTTTTATGTTGAATTGTACTTGCTGTACACCGCCAGAGTGAATCTCTTGGGTGAATCTCTTCATAAAGGCAGTTAATAAATCCAAATAAATAAATGAAATTATAAAGTCATGGGATAATCCTATTATGGATTAAGAGCTGGTTAAAATATAGAAAACAGAGTAGAGTTAAATGGTCAATATTCTCAACAGGGAAGGGTAAATAGTAGGGGGTTCCCCAAGGGTATGTGCCGGGACCGCTGCTTTTTAACACATTTTTCATTGATCTCGAGATGGGAATAACTAGCGAGATAATTAAATTCACTGATGGATCAAAGTTGTTAAATAGCAAGAAGATTGTGAAAAACGACTGGGCATCAAACTGGCAGATGATGTTTAATGTGAGCAAGTGCAAAGCAATGCATATGGGAAAAAGGAATCCTAAACTATAGCAAGTGATGCAGGGTTATCTGTTAGGAGTCACTGCCTAGGAAAAGGATCTAGGTGTCATTGTTGAGGATATGTTGAAACCCTCAGCTCAGTGTGCAGTGGAGGCTAAGAAAGCAAATAGAATGTTATGAATATCAGGAAAGGAATGGAAAACTAAGATGAAAATATTATAATGCCTTTGAATTACTTCATAGTGTGGCTGCAGTTAGAAGTTCATCAAGGAGGCATACAGAGAGGCTGTGAAAAATCATCAACAGTGGAACTGCCAAGATACACCTACAGCGAGTGAAGACCACCTGGAGGACAACCACAAGGAAGGAATAGATGACACAGCAGCGAGAGCTGGAAACAGCGGAGGTAACCCACAGGATGGAATTGGGTTGGAGAGAAAGAAAGGGGGCAGATGCTGATGGAAGTACAACTCTATCTCTGGAGGAGCGGAGTCCTCCGAGTCACCCTGGGGAGTTAGAGGGGATGTTGGAGGGGGAAACGCCCTGGAGTGCTCTCTTTCCCAACCAACAGAGTGCGGCAGTCAACTCTGCCGGGGTGGGGGGGGGGAAGAGAAGCCATTGAGACAGCCATCGGAGCACTCATAAGAAGTGAAGCAGTGGATCTCTGAAGATTTCCTTAAGATGAATGCCACTCCTGTTGAGGCTACAGGTACTGTGATTCCACCAGTGGGCCTTGGAACAGATCTAGTGCCCATGCAAAGACCCATGCAAAGATGAGAAGAAAGAAGAATACCCACAGATTGAATGCAGGGCTACGATTATTTACATTTTATAAAATACATTTTAAAACCCCCAATAAAAATAAGCCATAGAATAGGCACAGAATTTGTTTTTACATTCCAAATAAGGTTTATAGGGCATCACATGCAATACAATAGAAGGAGGAAATGTTGTATGTTTGTGCCAGGGTCATCTCTGCTAGGTTCAAGTAATATAAAAATTAATCCACTTCTATACCTGCTCCCAACAACTAGGCATCCATGAAACAGCAGAAATCCTCGCCCCCCCCCCCAAAAAAAAAAAAAAAATACTTTCCTACAATTAATATTTTTCCCCCAATCAACACAAAAAAATTCATGGATTTTAAAATACTTAAATAGCCATCCAAAATTTATAGGGAAGGAACAAAGGGGGTATGACTATGAAAGATGCTTTAGAGACTCTTTTTCAGTCAGTCATATTCCGCATCTAAAGTTGCCTGAGAAACAACGAAGCTTCCATAGCCATCACCTAATTTTGTCTTTTCTCTCATCCCGCAGGACACAGCTTACAGAAGGCATAATTTATTTCCAGGCCTTTCCACTGGGCCTCAGTTATTGCCCAATAATACCATGAATACACACCTCTAATGGCCTTGTGTTTTGAAACCAAGTCCTAATCTAATGGCTCAGAGCCCAAACTCTTTTTGCAGCACAGCCATTAAAGGATGTAGATTATTGCTGTTGTCACCGTTGATATTTGTCATTGTAATGTAATTAGGGCCCTAAAATGATGCATTACAGCCCTTGGCACAGCTTCTATTAAAATCATTTCTTCTGTTCGCTGAACCTGCGACCTGCTTCCTGATAAATAACAGACAGCTTTAGGCTAAGGAGCAGATTCATCAAAGATGTGTTTTTCTGCTTTAGAAAAAGAAGGGAGGGGGAGGGAAAAGCAAGAAGAGGAGGAAGCCACCATGCACATTTGAATTTCATCTGATCGTTTTAAAATTCTGATTGCAACCGGTGAACCTTGCCCAGACAATGTATCCACAAGCCTGTGAGTAACACGGTTAATCAGGATTTTAATCTGCTATCCATCAGCCTACGTGTGGTGCTGTATCTTCCAATTAAATTTATAGGCCCAGTGGGGTCATGCATCCCTGAGGAGGGACAAGGTCCCCAGCTGCCCAGTTTAAAAGTAAGAGGCATGCTGGGAAGCTGTTGTAAGGTTGCAACTCTACTCCCTGAATGCTTTGCAAACGAGGCTTTCAAAACAGCCACTAAATTGTTGTTCAGTGCAACATGGCATTCCAAAAGAGCATAAATAGAACCTAGTTGACACTTTGGAGCACATACAGATGAGAGGCTCTGTTTTTCCACGATTTCTCCCTCATGCACACAAACACTTGGGCTTATAAATGGGTACAAAGGCTAATTTTTTTGTTGTTGTTGGAAGAAAAAAAAAATATCCTATCCAAACAAAAGTAACAAAGTACACAACAAAGAGTATACAACAGTTCGCTTAGAACCTAACGGATGTAGCGGTATATAAGAAATAAATTACATTACATTACATTACATTTCCAAATGTTATACAGCCCACTCCATTCCACCCCACACCAAGAAGACGACCAAAAGGTCTCTAGCACTCCAGAGGCCCATACCAGATTTTGGGAAAGAAAAAAAAAGAGTGCAGTATCTGATCCCGAGCCAAAGCTCAGTGCTCAGCAGATCCCCTAAGGTAGATAAGGAGATAAGGAAGCCAAATATGCTCCCCAAACAAGCAAAAAAAGACGACGCCTACATAGGCCCACCGCCTCACGGTCTCCCACGCAGCCAAAGTATGCACCAGTGGGCACCAACTCCAAAAAGACGGAGGTTCGGGGACCGTCCAAGATTGTAAGATACATTTGCAAGCAAGGAGACCTCCTTTAGGGAGGCCTCGAAAAGCTCTCAGCATGTCCAAGACTAATTGCTCCACTGTACCCGAAAAGGTACACTTGTATAGTCCTTGCAAATACTGCGTAATAGATTGCCATAAGTATCAAATAGTCCAGCAAACCCAAAAAGAGTGAGCAAAGGTATTAGGTTCCCTACCATACTTCAAACAAAGAGGAGAAGGCATGCCTAACGTGACCATTTATTTTTTTCATCAAAAGGGGACATCTATTAATTGTCAGTCCCGCCCCCAATCCCATCCCAACCCCGCCCCAATCCCACCCTAGCCCCACCCCAACCCTAACTGCACCCCCCCAATCCCGCCCCCAATTTCTTCCATTCATTTTTCATGTACACATAGCTTATTAATTCATAATGGTAACCATAAAATTTAAAAAAACTACAAAGCACACTATACACAGAGAAAATGTTAATTATCATTTATATTTGGGGGGTTTTCAAAGATGTCAAGGCAAATGACTTTCAAATATGCAATGTCACCTCAGTAACTAAAGAAAAATAGACAAATATAGTGCAAAATATAGATAGCAGATATAAATTCTCAAAACTGACACGTTTTGATCACTAAATTAAAAATAAAATCATTTTTCCTATCTTTGTTGTCTTGTGATTTCATGAGTCTCTGGTTGCGGTTTCTTCTGTCTGTGTATCCTTTCTTTTGTTTCTTTCTTTCTGCACTCAGGCCCAACAATTGTCCCTTTCTATTACCTCCCTCCTTCCTTCCCATGTCCTTAGTGCCCCCAGAGCCTCCTTCCCATGTCCTTAGTGCCTCCGTCCTGTGTCCTTAGTGCCCCTTCCTATGTCTTTAGTGCCCCCAGTACTTCCTTCCCATGTCTAGTGCCCCAGTGCCTCCTTCCCATGTCTTTAGTGCCCCCAGTGTCTCCTTCCAAAGTCCTTAGTGCCTCCAGTGCCTCCTTCCTATGTCCCTCTCACTGCCTTCCACACTTTGTCCCACCCCCACCCCCCAAACCAGCCTACCTGCCTGCCTACCTCTCTCCCTCCCTCCCTCCCTGGCCAAAGCCAGCCTGCTTGCCTGCCTACCTATCTCCTTCCCTCCCTTTCAATTCTGACAGGGAGGGAAGGAGATAGGCTGGCAATTGGCTGGCCCGGAATGTCCTCTCCAACGTCAGAATTGACGTCGGAAAGAAGACTTCCTGTCGGGTTTAGCAGCTGTAGCGGCAGGGCAGTAAGAGCAGCAGACAGGGGGAAAGATGAGGAGGCTTTTTTTTTTTTTGGCGGCAGGGAGTGACAGGAAGTGATCACCTGTCCCGTTGTCCCCGAGCACAGCTTCGGGACGCTGTCCCTGAAAACGGGACATTTTGGCATCCCAAAGCTGTCTGTGGGGACAACGGGACAGGAGGTCTGAAAACGAGACGTATGGTCACCTTAGGCATACCCCCAATTTTATGCAACTGCACTTGGGTTTAATCAAATATTTCATGTGCTTTAAAGGCCACATTTCAAAAACATGCATGTGAAAGCAAGAGCCAGTGTTATCCCAAGCAGTGAGAGCTATTTATATGTATTTTATTCACAGTATTTTATTATAGTTCAGTAATCATTAAGACCACAAGTTAGTAGGTTCTTTCTAGCTATCTGCATTTACCAAAGTCTGCAGCAACAGTATGTTGGTCATCTTACTCCTCTGCAAATCAAATTTAAAGAACAGAAAAGGAATTGAAACAAAACAAAAAAAAGTTTCCTCAGTAATGAAGTAGGCCAAACCACCAAAACCTCTTTGATATTATAGTTCTATTATACAATCCAATTATTTTTATTGACTTAAAACAAAATTTATTTTCATTCATTTAAGTTTCTATCCATAGAGACAGATCTGGGATCTCCCAGCACTAATCACTGTTAGAGTATAAAATGGGGGGGAGATTGCTGGAAGACACCGGACTTGAGAGAGACTTGGGTGTGCTAGTGGATCCATCCATGAAACCATCCGCACAGTGTGCAGCAGCCTCGAAGAAAGCCAACAGGATGCTGGGCATCATCAAGAGGGGCATATCAACCAGGACGCGGGAAGTCATCATGCCGCTGTATCGAGCGATGGTGCGCCCACATCTGGAATACTGCGTTCAATATTGGTCGCCGCACCTCAAGAAGGACATGGCAGTTCTTGAGAGAGTCCAAAGGAGGGCAACGAAACTGGTAAGAGGGCTGGAAAACTGCCCATATGCTGAGAGGCTGGATAAACTGGGGCTCTTCTCTCTGGAAAAGAGGAGGCTCAGGGGGGATATGATAGAGACCTTCAAAATACTTAGGGGCATAGAGAGGGTGGACAGGGACAGGTTCTTCAGACTAAAAGGGACGACAGGTACAAGGGGGCACTCAGAGAAACTGAAGGGAGATAGGTTCAAATCAAATGCAAGGACGTTTTTCTTCACCCAAAGGGTCGTGGACAAATGGAATGCGCTCCCGGAGGAAGTGATCCGGCAGAGTACAGTACAGGGATTCAAACAGGGATTGGACAGATTCCTGAGGGAAAAGGGGATCGTGGGGTACTGAGGGAGGTGCTGGGGTGTTGCATAAGTATAGACAGCTCACCAGGTCGTGCAGGTGCAAGGCCGGAGGGTTAGGACATTGATGGGAAGATAGGACTTCGATGAGAAACCTAGGGGGCAAGGGGGCCCCTTCTGGTGATTAAGGCAGGTCATGACCTGTTGGGCCGCCGCGGGGGCGGACTGCTGGGCGGGATGGACCTCTGGTCTGACCCGGCAGAGGCACTGCTTATGTTCTTATGTTCTTATAACCCAGCTCCGATTCAATTGCAACAACTGCAGTTTTTCTGTTAAGCTGTGCAATCAACGCAGTCCTCAAAATCCTGCACTATTCTCAGGTCTAAACCACCCACACCAAATGGACCTCTCCACACCTTACTTTTAAAGCCCGGTGGTCTAGCGGTGAAGCAGGGCAGGAGCGATCTTCCTCCGCTCCTGCCCCTTGCAGAGCTGTGATCAAAAATGGCTGCTTTATGTTTCTGCTGCAGACTCGCAAATCACCAAATTTATGAATCCTAAACTCACAAAAATGGAGGGAGGAGTATAACTTTCACCTAGCAATTTGAAACACTGAAGAAATAAAAATTTACACAAACTGTTGAAAACAATGTAAGATCTGAAGACCAAGAAAAATACAGCAAAACCTATAAAAAAAACTGGTAGACCAACACATCATTGCAGACGACCTGCTGAAGATTAAGCTGACGCTAGAATAGATGTCCACATACAGTCGACTCCACTTAAGTGCACGCTCCTTGGACCGGGTCACCAAGTGCGCTTATGTATGCTTAATAGGAGTAGGGGGGAGGGGAGGGGGAAGCTGTAACTAAGCCGGCTCATTTTAAATATGGTGCGTGGGCTGCTGGAGCCTAAAGTACAGGAAAGCTATGCCCCACAGCTTGAATGGAAGCGGAGCACTCACTTTCCCAGCACTCACTTTCTAAGCTGTCCCAACGCTTAAGCTGCTGTGTGAAGCCTAGCCATTCCCAGTGAGAACCTGATTGCATTTAACCGGAGTGAATGTAAGGTGAAAGAATAGAGGTTGGACCTATGACATCAGTGCACATAAGTGGATTGTGTGCTTATCTGAATTGCAAATATCCGGAGTTTACGTTCATTAACTTTAATGTAAAAAAATTTAAAAAAAACCCAAAAACGGGACCATGTTAGTAGGGTGCAGATAACCGAAGCGTGTGCTTAACCGACATGCACTTAGGTGGAGACAACTGTATTTACACTGCAGTGTGGTTTCACAAAAATGATCTGAATGGAAGAGTTTTCAGAAGGAAATCTTTCTACACCTCATTACAAAAGTATGCAAAAATTTGTTAAAAAAAAAAAAAGGTTTCAGTCATATCACAAATTACTTTGCACAGATGTAATAGAAACTGAACTGTTCAACTACAAACACAAGACACATGGAGAGAAAAAGCACTTGAACAAAACTCGTCGTCAACCATTAAGCATAGGGATAGATCTATTATGATTTAGGCCTGTATGGCTGAAAGTGGAACAGGAAATACAGATAAGATGGAAGGCTAAGTGGGTTCAACTAAACAAATATATCCTAGAAGCTACGGTCTTGCAGTCTAAAAAAACGTGAAGCCAAAAAGTAGTCACTGGAGATTGATTTGATTTTAATACTCGATATACCGCTAACTTGTCCATGCTGGTTCCAATCTCCAAACGACAGCCTTGATCTCCTGCAACAATCTCATGAGGCTGCCACAGGAAGTAGAAGCCGCCATTTTTACAACACAGCTCAAGATGCTCCTGCCCTAAAAAGGCTACTAGACCACTAGGGCCTGGGGAGAAGGGTGAGGGATAGGGTGATAGGCTCAAGGGGATGACATGTGACTTTAGCAGCTGGGGGCGGGGCCACAGTTTTGGTTTTGATGCCAGCCAATACCGAATTTGAATGTTAGCCTCTAAGGAACTTGCATTTTGCAGTTAAGTTAATGCACAATAATGATCTATGCATTGGCACATGTAATTGCTCTGAGTTAATATTACCCTCAGGAGATGGAGCTAACAGCATTGTGAATTATTTGCCATACGGTTAAGAAAAGTTTGTTAATACAAGTTAAATGCATGGCAGCCCTCCCAGTAATGCTGCCAACACCAACAATAGTTAACACAGAGGTTCTGCAGTTACCACACATTAATTTTGGCAATTCATACAAAAATGCAAAGTCTTAGTGCACCTTAATAAACAGTGATATTAGCTAGCTAAAGGAAATATTTGGAAGCTTTTGTTTCTGCCAAAGGAAGTATTACAAAATATTGACTGGAAGGGTATCCAAAGTTCACCATTTCCTTATTTTGAATCTGTAAAAACACACTGCAGATAAATAGTAATTATGCTTATAAAATATGCAGAAATATGTTATGTTCAACTATGTTCCATATGTGTCAAATTCTGTTCACCAAAGGATACACTGACACACAGTTTGGCTAGGAGTGCTTAAACATCTGCACACAAGCCTGTGTGTTGAGACCTTAGAAATTCCAGTTGTTGAAGATGGAATTAACTACTTTTCTGTACCTTTGGGAGAGGAGGGGGCAGCAGCATAATAAGATTATGCTGTAAATCAGCACTAATTTTTTTTCTGATTTGTTTTGCTTTTCTTCCAATGAAATGAGTTAATGACATGCAGAAGCCTGCATAATAAAATTATTTATTAAATCAAAAGTTAAATGTGCACAGAAGATAATGTTACAGCTAAGAACATAAGAAATGCCTGCACCGGATCAGACCTGGGGTCCATCCAGTCCGGTGATCCGCACACGCGGAGGCTCAGCCAGGCATACCCTGGTGAATACATTAGTCACTCGTATCCCTCAATGTGTCCTGCAAGGAGATGTGCGTCCAATTTTCCCTTAAATCCTAGAATGGTGGTTTCCTCCATCAGCTCTTTCGGGAGAGAGTTCCAGGCGTTCATCACTCGCTGTGTGAAGCAGAACTTTCTGACATTTGTCCTGGCCGTGTCCCCTCTCAGCTTCACTGCTATAAAGAGGTTTCTTTAGAGAATGACACGGGGAAAAAATTTGTTCCTGTCTCCGCCCCATCCCTGCGAGCTCGGTGCCCGTCCCCACAAACCATCTGATCCCATCCACATAAGCCTTGAATAGTTTTATACTGAACTTATTTTATTAAAGTATAAAAAGAAATATTCTGTACAACTGTCATTTTATAAATCAAAGTTCTAGCTGCCAAACTAGAGAAAGATCTTCAGCTGGCAGGGCTTTGTTTATAAATGTCAGTGTAAAAAAGGGATCCTGTTATTTTGAAACCATGTAGTACAGAAAGCATACAACTGAATTTAAATACATGAAAAAATTAAAAAAAAGCAACCCACATACACACACAACTTGTTTCATGTCCTTTTACTTTACCTCTTCCTCATTTCCAGGAAACTAGAAGTAGATGTGATGAATTGGGAAATACAACAATATAATGGAGTGTGGTCAAGACTGATCAGCTGGAGATACCCATAGGAATTCAATAGGGGTAGGTCGGTAGGGGACTGGAAACTGAAGTGAATGGCTGACTAGCGTGGAAACTCACCTGGACTCCACGCCGATGAGGAGAAAGTCAGCGTGCCCCATTAAGCGCTAGTTGAGCTGGAAAGCAGGAGAATAGTCTCTGTGGCGTTCTTGGCGCGAGTGCACAAACTGTGAAGAAGAGAGCAGGGGCCATGGAAGAGGGCGCCTTGCACTCGACTGACCACAGCGAGTTCTGCTGGGCGTTGGCACGGAAAGGAGTAATTGTTCCACGACACTCTTGTTGCAAGAGCGAGCTGCGGAGGAGGGTGTTTTCCCTCTGACGGATCTTGGCAGGCCCTACTGGAAACAGAGAGGAACGTACGAGCATAGGAGTGGAAGTGTGGTTTGAATCCCGAGAGCCCGCTGTGGAGAGAGAAACTTGGATGTGAGCTTTTGACCTTTTTGAGAAGTAATGAGCAGTCCTTTAGTGGTTGATATGTGGCTGTGGACTCTTAATTACGCTTCCCTGTAGTCTACAAGTAAAAGTGGTGAGAACAAGTTCTGTACATGCTGGTTGGCGTTGGAAGAAGCTTGGAGGTTTGGAGCCCCGGAGGCCTGGAGGTTTGAAACCTTGCTTTTTACAGTACACGGTGTAATTTGGGATAAGAAGGGCTCCTTCATACCAGGACTTGGGGAATGTGTTATGATAATACCCGAGTGGAGTTTGATGATAATAAATTAATGGTATTTTCAACTGGATTTATTATGAAGAAACTAGATAATTAATAATTCAAACCCCTGCTAATTGGAAGGGAAAATACTTTGGAGGTGAAAATTTGAATATTTGCACCAAATTAAAGTATAAGAAGAGCAAGCTACAAGTGTGAGATCAGGCTAAGCCAAATTGGTGAGCGAAATAACTAATAAATCTCTGAAATTATCTAGTTATTTGGAACTGAAATAATTTTGGAAACATGGCTAATAAAAAAACTAGACCTGATCTTAAACTATTTGCTTATCGTGCAGAAGAATCAGCTCCTAAGCAGACTAACACAGGAAGAAGCTGAGCCAAATATACTTGGAAAAGAAACAATAGACACTAGAATCTCCAATATTAGCCAGTAAAGGAGATCTACAACATTGGATGGCTGATATTAAGCTCTCACTAACAGTATTTACCTCAGATATTAAAGTAAATATGGTTTACATAAAAAAAAATGGATGATATGAGTCAGAATCTCCAGGAATTTGAAGAACAGATTCTTTCACATGATCAGGAGATATCTAAAATTCATAACATTGTAAACAAATAGATTTATCAATGGAGGAACTACTTCTCAAGGTTGAAGATGGAGAAAACAGGGCAAGATGAAATAATTTGAGATTCCGTGGAATTCCTGAATCAGAAGAACTTAAAGATACGACGACTTTTATACAATCTTTATGTCATAAGTTCCTTAAAGTAGAAAATCCAGAAGTGGACTTACCAATCATAGAATTTGAACGGATACATCGGGCCTTGGGACCACGTAAAGCAGAGAAACCAAGAGATATAATAGTATGTTTTTTAAGATATCCACAGAAAGAGAGATACTATAGGCAGCACGGAAAACTAGTCACTTGCTGTGGAATAACAGCGCCAACGAGATTGTCGAGAAGTTACCAGATGCTTGCAGCAAAATGATATTCACTATAAATGGCATTATCCATTTGGGATTTATTTTATATTGGACAATAAACATTATAAAGTAACATCAGCATCAGAGGTCCAACAGCTACTTGTACAGGCCAAATTATGGACTAATGAGGGAGAAAAACAATTGGAACAAATAAAACCTTCATCTACTGGACTGTTAAACCAGAGATGGCATAGAAGGGATCAAAAAAAGTTATTACAGAGACAAATAGAATAAGAGTAACTGCATTAATAATGAGAGGAACTGATAAAAAATTTTTTTTATTAATATTTGCTAGATTTAAGAGGAAAAAGGAGTTGAAATGGGGTAGATAATTGATAAAGGTGTAGAGAAACCAGGACAGGGTTAACTTTCTCCAACCCTGGTATCTGGAAGTGGATCTGACTCCTGGTTTGTTCGACTGGAGGTTGGATCTGGGTCTAGAGGTAGGGGACGGGAAGGGTTTGGATAGGTTGGGGTGAGGGGAGAAAGGGATAAATGGATGGGGGATGTGTGCAGAGGGAGGTAAGCACAAGATATGAATGTTGGAAAGGAATTAATTGGTTGGATGAACGACTAGGAAAATGCATGTTAGGGAGTGTATCTATGGCAGCTTTGTGTTTAACATATGACTGAATGAGTTTTCATGTCCCTGAATGTTCGGGAACTGAATTCTCAGCGTAAACGACAACTTTACTTTCAAGAGGCTAATAAGAGTCAAGATGGAAATTAGTTTCTTACAAGAAACTTAGTACCAGCCCATGAAAGAGTTTTCTCTCATGCTCACTATAAAGAAATTAATTTTGCTTCTAACAAATTGAAATCTAAAACGAATGGAGTGGCTATTGTATTTGCTAACTATATCTCTGTAAATGAAAAAAAGAGGTGGTCCGGGATAAGGAAGGTCAATTTTTGCTTTTAAAAGTACTCATAGGGGGCCAATTATATACTTTGTTAAACCTTTATGCTCCCAATGTAAATCAAAGTGTTTTTTATAATAAAGTAGGGGATGTATTGACACAACATGCAGAAGGGAAAATTATAGTGCAAGGTGATTTCATTCTCACTCCAAATGTGAAGCAAGATAATTCTAGTATTGGCGTAAATTATGGTAAAGTTGAGCGACGTCAATTACGTTTGTTTATGGAGGCATGGGACTTTATTGACCTATAGAGACATCAACACCCAACAGAGATTGATTATACATAGTATTCTGATGTTCATTCTTCTTATTCTAGAATTGATCTCTGGCTGGTGGGAAAAGATTTGATGGAGACTGTTAGCTCCTCTACCATAGGCACTAGGATATGGTCTGATCATCCTCCAATTTGCTAGTGTTACAATGTGTCCAATTTAGCAGGAAATATTGGTGACTAGATGATAATCTCCTATCAGACCCTTCACATGTACAACAATTGGGTAAATAACGGGGAATATTTACAATTTAATGGTACTGAAGATATCTCTTCGGAGACTCTCTGGGAATGTCTAAAAGTGGTCACGCGGAGCAAAATTATTGGTTTGGGGACCCATGTTCAGAAGATACGTATGCTTAAAACTGGGGCCCTGCGAGATCAGATCTATGCATTAGAATGGGATCGGAAGGGTGGGAATTTACCCCCTTGAGAAAGAAGCAAAACTACAACTTAAGCTAGATCTCCAGGCGTTAGATTTAGAGATAATCTGTACTAAACTTCAATGGTTATGCTAGGAATATTTTGAAACAAATAATAGGGCAGGTAGAATATGGGCCCATAAGTTGAAAAAAAAAGACAGCTTTGCAATGTTATCACACATATACAGGGCCCAACTGAGGACTGTACTACTTTAGACCATATTCAGCAGGCTTTTATTAATTATTATCAGCAATTATATCAACCTGAGTATATACCGAAGGAAGCGGATATTCACTTATTTAGACCCGATATCCTTATCTAGTCTTACACCTGTGGAGGCTACAACTCTCTCTGCCCACTACAGTGGAAGAATTAACATGGGCTATTAAAGATATGCCGGTGGGAAAACTGCCCAGATTAGATGGCTTTACCGCCAAATTTTATAAGACATTTTGAATGATTTTGATCCCCCCTCTGTTGCGCTTTAATACTCTGATAGATAAACAGGAATTGCCCCACTCTTGGCCTATAGCTGGTATAATTCTGATACTAAAACCAGGTAAGGATTTGATATCTTGCTCTTCCTATAGACCAATTTCACTATTGGATGTGGACTATAAATTGTTTACTAAGATTTTAGATAAACGTTTGCAGACTTATATGCCTCATTTAATAGTTGATGATCAATCTGGCTTTGTACGGGGCCGCAAGACTTTTGATAATATACGCAGAGTTTGTCATATATTGTGGCAAGCTTAAGGCGAGCATGACACGACTCTTATCCTGGGCATCGATGCCAAGGCATTTGATAGGGTTTATTGGCCCTACTTCTTTCAAGTATTAGAAAAGATGGTGATACCTGGAACCTTCCTACATTGACTTCGGCTGTTAACATGGCCCCTCTGGCATCGATCAATATCAATGGAGGATACTGATTGTTTTGCTTTGGCAAGGGGGACCCGTCAAGGTTATGCTTTGTCACCTGTACTCTTTGCACTATCCATGGAGCCTCTTGCACAATTGGTACAACAGGCTTCAAATATTTCAGGCATAAGCTGTGGTGGGATGGAGACAAAAATATTATTGTTTGCAGATGACATTCTTTTTACAATACAAGATCCCCCCCACCTCGTTGAAAGCTATAGTGGAAGCTTTGACAACTTATGGACAGATGTTAGGATTTTGGATAAATATGTCTAAATCAGAAATCTATGCCTGTTTTTGTTGTCTCTTGTTTTGAGACATTATATTATACTGTTCTCTTTTCTGGTTGACTTTTGTATTTTCTTCCTTTAATAAAAGCATTTTCAAAAAAAAAAGAAAGAAATCTTGGATCTTACCCTATCAGATTTAGATCACAGATGGATTTCTAGTAATTATTCTTTTAAATGGGCACAATAATCATTACGATATTTGGATATTAATTTGACTAAGCAAGTGGATATGTTATATATTGCTAACTATCCTCCTTTCTTGAGAGCGATCTGGCAGGATATTGAGAGGTGGAAACATCTTAATATCTCTTGGCTAGGTAGGGTACAAACAATTAAGATGGTGGTGCTCCCAAGGTTGCTGTACCTTTTTCAGCCTTACCGATCTCTTTACCTAAAAAATTTTTTCTCCATTTGGAGCGGAAGATATTTGCATAAATTTGGCAATATAAAACCCCAAGAGTATCTCATGTGATGATGTACCAACCTAGGAAATAGGGAGGAATGGCAGTCCCACATTTTCTTTTTTTTTTTTTTTTATCTTTATTCATTTTTAATACTTTCATTAAGTGAATACAAGAAAAAAGATACATTTTTATACATCACTTAAAATCCTTAGAATATATAATAAGATCAACATATTTCCCCATTAAAAATTATTATAGATATAGTTATTGATAAAGTATATTTATACCCTTCCAAAAGTGCAAATGTCAAATTTCATTTTTATAAGGAAATAGTAAGCACCTATATAAATATTTAATTATTCAAGACTCAACCCAATCCCTCCCACCCACCCTATCACCCAATCAATTAAAAAAAATGAAATTAAAAGAAAATCCCCCCCCCCCCCGGATGTGCAATTGATATAACAACAAATTCAAAACTATAATAAATCTACAAATGACATCAATGGGCCCCAAATTAATTTAAAAATTTTTATGTTTCCCGACAAATCAGCATTCACTTTCTCATATTTATAAATTAAACAGTCCCACATTTTCAATATTATTATGAAGCAGCTCAATTGCGATATTTAGTTAATTGGAAATGGGATAGGGGGAAATCATGGATGCATATGGAGTAAGAGATATTGGGCACGTCCCCGTTGTGGGCGATACCCTGGCTCCAATTCCCCCAACTTTCTGTTATAGCTAAGATGTGTAACCCTGTAATACGACATACTCTCAATTTGTGGACCCAGGTGTGTAGGCGATGCTATGGGGATAAGATCTACTTTTTGGGGGCAGCTATTATATATATGCCTAATTTTCCTCCAGGTGAGGTTGATGTGACCTTCCATCTGTGGGGAAGGAAAGGTCTTAAAACATTGGATCAACTATTAGAAGATGGGAAAATTGTCCCCTTTGAGATATTGATGGAAGAATATGGTCTCTTATCGAGAGATCTATTTTACTATAGACAAATTGAAAGCTTTATTAAAAAAGTGGCCCTTAGAGAATGGGTTACCACTGAAAAGTCGAATTTAGAGAGGGTCATGATAAAAGAGAGCAGGAGGGGCAGTATCACTAGATTATATAATGCACAATTGGAGCATCTTCATCCTCCTTTGAAATATAGACGCCTTTGGGAAAAAAATCATTAGTAAATGTTACACTGACAAAGAATGGTCTAAAATAATGCATTCCCTTCTTTATGGTACTCTAGCTAGTAATATGATAGAAAATGGTTACGAGATGTTTTTTTGTTGGTATTACACTCCAGTGTGAATGCAGGCTATGTATGGGAAAGGATTGGATAAATGCTGGAGAGGATGTGAGGAAGTAGGTAATTTTGAACATATATGGTGGTATTATATAAAAACACAGACTTAATGGGATAAAGTGATTTCCTTTATAAAGTGCTAGGTATCTTGATTCCTAAGACTGAATATGGGACCAGTTGTCCTGCCTCTTAAGCAGCAGAGATGGATATATTTGATAATGACAGCAGGTCGACTTGTATTGGCATCTGCTTGGAAACAACTAGATCTCCCGGTATTCCGAGTACTGCTGACCAAAGTCCAATTTATACAACAAATGTCAAAATTGATTGCTCTTCGGAGAAATCAGATTTGTAGCTATAACACCGTTTGGGGTGCATCTGAAACCTGGATTAGCTCCCAAGGGGGTACCTCCATCGATCATTGATAGTTTTTATATGTCTATATCTTATGAATCTCCTGCACACATCCTCTCACCGGGGTGGGAGGGGGAGGAAGGGGGGGAAAAGAGGGTTTGGTTATAGAAGCTATATAGGAAATTAGATATTTTTAGTATGTACACTTCCCCCTCCGAATCCGCGGTTTCAGCATCTGCGGATTCGGTTATTCGCTATTTTTTAAAAAAATAAACATTTTTTTGGGGCTATTTTAAGCCCTATAAGCCCCCCCTTAAGCCTTACCTGGTGGTCTAGCAGGTTTTCAGGGCAGGAGCGATCTTCCCACGCTCCTGCCCAGTAAACCCGCTAGACCACTAGGTAAGGCTTAAGGGGGGGCTTACAGGGCTTAAAATAGCCAGGGGGAAGCGGGGGTTAGGAGCAGAACCGGCCCAAATATTATTCGTGGTTTTTTTAATATTCGTGGGCTGGCTCGGCCCCTAACCCCTGTGGATACGAAGGGAGAAGTGTATTATGAAATAAGACATACAATGAATTAATGTTTTGCTTTTCGTTTGATTATATGACAGATTTTTTAAAATGCATTTAAACTATTAATAAAGTATTGAATACAGCTGTACGACAACAAAAGTCAGCATTGCTTAATGCAGTGTATTGTCGTGGCAAGATTCCAGGTATGCCATGAGACATTATCAAGGAGGAGAGGCACTGGCACTGGCTGACTGCCTTCAAGATGTGCCTCTTGCAGCACACACACACATACATTGGCATAGTAATAGCAAACTCAGGGCCCCATCTGGAGGGTCTCCGTGCATGCCCAGATGTCAATGTGAAGACATCAAACATTAATGACGGTACTGCATTGACGTCCGTGCCTTCCAGATGCAGGACAAAGTTTTAGTGTGCCATTGTTTCAAAGGTTTGTGAGACATTAGTTTAATGATTAGGTCTAGAACCCTAACTAGGCTCTGCTGTCAATAACTTAGAGCGGTGTATCGCAAACTGTGTGCCCCAGAGGATTCCAGGTATGCCCCAAGATGCCGACGAGGAGAGGAGGCGCTGGCTGACTGCTTACAGGATGTGCGTCTTGTGGCAAGAGGCATGTCCTGTAGTCAGTCAGCTGGTGCCTGTGCCTCTCCTCCTCGCCAGCACCTCTACTCATTCTCCTCATCTCTCCTTCTGCAGCACCGCCCCCCCATTGGTGGAGACAAGGCGACCAGAATTGAATACTATACTCAAGGTGATGTTGCACCATGGATCCATTTGCATACAATGGGAGGCAGTGCATACAAATAGATCTCATGAATATTCATTGGGGAAATCCTGAAAACCCGACTGGATTCCGGCCCTCGTTGCCCATCCCTGATCTAGCCTAATACCATGTTTCAAAATAGTGGCCAATCCAGGTCAAATACCCAATAAGATTCCATGCTACTTACCTTCAAGATTAAGACTTTCCCAATTTAATGGTTTGTGGGCTTTCTTTCTAGGAATTTATCAAACTTTTTTACACCCAGCTTCGCTGTTTTTAACCATGTTTTCCAGCAATAAAATCAATTGAGTGGAAAAAACCTTCTATTTTAAATGTACTATTTAGTAATTTCATGTAGTACCCTAGTCTTTATATTTTTTCAAAACAAATTCATATTTACCCATTCCATTTCACTCAGGAATTTTCAGGCCTCTATCATATCTCCCCCTCAACTCTTTTCCAAACTGAAGAGTCCAAACCTCTTTAGCCTTTCCACATGAGATTCAGTTCACCCTTTTAAATCATTTAAGTCACCCATCTCTGCATCTTTACTAATTTCACTATATCATTTTTGAGATGCTGTGATCATAATTACACAGTGTTCAAAATATAGTCATACCATGAAATAATAAAGAAGAATTATATTATTTGTTGTTTGGTTCTCTATTCATTTCCCAACGATTCCTAACACTACTTTTTTGGCTACCGCTACACATTGAGCAGAAAATGAAATGTGTTATGCATGATGACACCTAGATCCTTTTCCTGTATAGCAATTTCTAAATGTGAAACCTAGCACATTAATTTAACCATATGTTAACTTAAGATGACTAAATTGTATCCTAAGCTCATCTTTCTGTGTATGTCAACCTAAGACTATCTTACGTTAAAGTACACATGTAAATTCATAATCTGTTTGTCTATGCATTACATACGTCAACCTTGCAACCCCTTCTGAGGATGGGATATAAAACAAACCAAATAAATACCTACATTTCCATGTTAGGACATCTGAGATTAGAGAAAGTCAAAAAGAGAGCAGCAGCAGCCGCTGAGGGGATAGGTCCTCAAAGCTCAGTAGAGCCAATTTATGGCTGAAATTCAAGGAAGCATTAATGAAAAATTTGAAGCTGTAGATAACCCGTAAATGCAACTGAAGATTATATCCTTCAAGGACAGAGCAATAGAGAAAGCGGGTATGGAAACTCAGATGACTGGAGGAAGAAAACCAGCAGTGTCGTCTACACTGTTGGTTAGGGTAGGGGTAATTCTACAACAGGGTACTTAAGTATAAAATGGTGCTTATTTTATAAAATCCAAACATCCAAAAGAAAGATACTACAAACACAACTCTAAAAGAAAAAATTTTTTTAAGTGATATGGAAATATTTGCAACATTTACTGGAAGTGGGGTTTTTTTTAGAGAGATTTTATAAAGGCAACATGTGGGTCTATTAAAGACTTTCAATAACCCATCACAGTGTACAAATCCTATTGTACAAATTATATGTTCTGTTTACTCATGAATTTTTATGTAATATGTACATACGTCAAATATCACCCTGCTTCACACAAGCTACTCCCAGGCAACCACTACGCATCATCTTGTCAGCGCACATTTTTGACCATCCAATTTTATAAAGATTGCTTAATAAAATTATCCCCCCTCCCCCCGTATGTACACATTTTTTCTTTCTATTCTTTATACAATCTATACTCCATTTGCCTAAAACTAATGGTATACAGGAGCTGCCAGATATCAACAAGGTGCTGAAAATATGGCAGTGTTTCCCATCCTTATCAACGGACTTCAGGAATGAGACTTAGAAAAGAAAAATGCACACCCTGTTCCTTCCCAAGATCCAAGCTCTTCAGCAGGCAATAAGTTGGTCCCATGTAGGATAGTTCATTATTCAAAAGGTTTGCCAGCAGAAAAGAAAAGGCATTATGTTTAAGACAGGAGTCCTTGATATCTTCCTAAACAGAACTTCTGTGCACACACAGAAGAATCTGATCTAGCAGCAAATATTTCATGCCAAGAGAGGGCTGCCACCTAAAAACTGACTGCATGCCCACAGCCACTCCTCCACAGATCTGGATCTCTTTCCACTAAGAAGCTAAGATAGCAATCTGTCGTTATTATCCTAAATACATCCTCAGTGCTATGGTTACAGTACTTAACACTGCTCCAAAGGTCAAGAATGATTGAAAGGAAGATCTTGTACTATCAAAGTTCACAGCTAAGAGCAGGGCAGCAGACTTACTAATGCACCGTTCAACCGTCTAAATGCTCAAACCAAAAAACACCAACAGATCTGTTCATAGAAGCCTCTATGTTGAAAAAAGAATGGAAAAAAAGATACATGAAGAACTGGTGGATGCGGCTTTAAGAGTCAAAACCATACAGGCTGAATGTTCCCAAGCACTTGCGTATGGCTCAGAAATTGTGCAGAATAGAGGCCACTATAGCTTAATACTTTGTCAAAAAAAAAATTAAAAAATAAAACATGAAGCAGTGTTTCAGCCATCACCAATTGGGTGGCACCCACTGCTGAATGGAACAAGTATTTGTACTGTTCTGTGAATCTGGCAGAAACAATTCACAATTATAAGAGCTGCTCCTTCCTCATGAGCCAGATTCCGCTATAGCACTTGACAATGTCATCAAAAACAAGATGACTCAAATTAGACTTCATTAATACAAAGTCCCCAAAATGAAAGGATTTCATATGAACAGGGCACTTTCAAGTCACATCAATATACAATCACCCAACCAATACTATTTCTGTTTTGTCTTATGTATTATGAAAATGACCAGTCTGAGAATTGGCCTATGCAAGCACATCTGAGAATGTTGCAGTAGTAAGGTGAAAGGTATTAAAAGATAAATACTAACCAGAGGCTCCCAGATATCAACTTGCTTTTTCTTGCACCAACTGTTGTAACAAGGGTTGTTTATATTCTTGCAATACGATTGCTAGACCTCATCTTCTGTATTTATACCGTAGTTTTCTTTCTTGGTCTACAACAGTGGTTCCCAAACCTGTCCTGAGGGACCCCCAGCCAGTCAGGTTTTCAAGATATCCCTAATGAATATGCATGAGAGAGATTTGCATACCTGTCACTTCCATTACATGCAAATCTCTCTCATGCATATTCATTAGGGATATCTTAAAAACCTGACTGGCTGGGGGTCCCCCCAGGACAGGTTTCGGAAACACTGGTCTATAAGAACATAAGAATTGCCACTGCTGGGTCAGACCGATGGTCCATCCTGCCCAGCAGCCCGCTCACGTGGTGGCTCTCAGGTCAAAGACCAGTGCTCTAAATGAGTCCAGCCTCACCTACGTATGTTCCAGTTTAGCAGGAACTTGTCAAACTTTGTCTTGAATCCCTGGAGGGTGTTTTCCCCTATAACAGACTCCGGAAGAGCGTGCAAGTTGTCTACCACTCTCTGGGTGACGAATAACTTCCTTACGTTTGTACAGAATCTATTCCCTTCCAGCCCCCTTCTATTCCCTTCCAGCCCTCTCGTTCTTCCTACCTTGGAGAGGGTGAACAATCTGTCTTCATCTACTAAGACTATTCCCTTCAGTATCTTGAACGTTTCGATCATGTCCCCCCTCAAGTCTCCTCTTTTCAAAGGAGAAAAGGCCCAGTTTCTCCAATCTCTCACTGTACGGCAACATCTCCAGCCCCTTAACCATTTTAGTCACTCTTTTCTGGACCCTTTCGAGTAGTACCGTGTCCTTCTTCAAGTACGGCGACCAGTGCTGGACGCAGTACTCCAGGTGAGGGCGCACCATGGCCCGGTACAGCGGCATGATAACCTCTGATCTGTTCGTGATCCCCTTTCTTTATCATTCCTAGCATTCTGTGCGCCCTTTTCGCCGCCACCTCACATTGCGCAGACGGCTTCATCAACTTGTCGACCAGAACTCCCAAGTCTCTTTCCTGGGTGGTCTCTTCAAGTACCGCCCAGGACATCCTGTATTCATGCATGAGATTTTTGTTACCGACATGCATCGCTTTACACTTATCCACGCTGAACCTCATTTGCCATGTCGATGCCCATTTCTCAAGCTTGGTTATGTCACGTTGCAGATCTTCGCAATCCCCTTGTGTCCTCACTACTCTGAATAACTTTGTATCGTCCGCAAATTTAATCACCTCACTCGTCGTACCAATGTTTATAAATATGTTGAAGAGCATGGTCCAAGCACCGAGCCCTGCAGCAGCCCCACTGGTGACGCTCTTCCCGTCTGAATATTGCCCATTTACCCCCCACTCTCCGTTTCCTAAGCTCCAGACAGTTTTAATCCACGTGAGTATTTCACCCTCGATTCCATGGCTTGCAATTATCCAAAGTAGTCATTCATGTGGAACCTTGCCGAAAGCCTTCTGAAAATCCAGATATACAATGTCGACCGGATCGCCCTTGTCTATCTGCCTGTTTACTCCCTCAAAGAAGTGCAGCAAATTCGTCAAACACGATCTGCCTTTGCTGAAATCGTGCAGACTGGTCCTCATCAACACGTATCCGTCAAGGTGATCAATGATGCGGTCCTTCATCAGCGCCTGTACCATCTTTCCCGGTACCGAGGTCAGACTCACAGATCCCCCTCGAACCTTTCTTGAAGATCAGCGTAACATTTGCCACCTTCCAGTCTTCCGGAATCTTTCCCAATTTGATCGACAGATTGGCTATTAGTTGAAGCAGTTCAGCTATAGTCCCTTTCAGTTCCTTGATGACCCTCAGATGGATGCCATCCAGTCCCGGGGATTTATCACTCTTTAGCCTATCAATCTTCCTGCATACATCATCTAGACTGACCGTCAACCCTGTCGGTTTCCTTTCTTCGTTTCCAGCATATAATCTTCAGTGACTGCATTTCTGTTTTATACTTATGCACAATGCCCGCATGTGCTTACCACTGAGTCATAGGAAAACAGGGCTGTGAATAGAGAGCTCATCTAGTTCAATTAATGCGTCAAACAAATGATTGGGTGACCTGCTCTTAATTTTGACAGCCTTATGATCTGCTGCTGTTCTAGGACAAATCACACAACATCCCCTTTCCCTCAGCAACTTGGAATTTTGCAGCTAAATGCATTCTAAATTTACCTGGTCAGAATAGGAGTATTTTGTCATTTCTATCTGATCAACCCATTAATCAACTGCACTCCCAGCTGAAAAAGAAACAGGCCATGAGGTTGAGGCTCTTCAGCTTGGAATAGAGAGCGTTAAGGAAGGATATGACTGAGATTTACAAAATTTTGAGTGGGATTAGAACTTGCATACCACTTTATTTTGGTTACACATTCAAAGAGGTTTACATATATACAGGTACTTATGTTGTACCTGGGACAATGAAGGATTAAGTGACATGCCCCAAGGTTACAAGGAGCAGAGCTAGGATTTGATCCCACAACTTCCCCTTTGGGTAATTCTATGTCAACTAGTCCACTTTCAAGGAAAGTCCCCACTCGCTATCTTCCATGGATACAATACAAAAATGTGGCCCCTAACTCGACCTAGTTGAGACCATGCCCCAAAACTCTAGATATCTTCATTAGAGTTCCCAATCAATTTCTGAGATGGTTTAGTGTGAAGCTCTGGACCACATGATATGGAATTACTCTTTCTCAAAAATGCAAAAAACAAGGAACAATCAATTAAATTATATAGGAATACTTTTAAAACAAAATAAGAGTAATTTTTTTTTTTTGACTCAAAGAATAGTTAAGCTCTGGAACTCGCCAGAAGAAGTTGTTACAGCAGTTAGCATAACTAGGTTATGAAAGCTTTGGACAAATTTCTGAATAAAAAGTCTATAATCTGCTATTGAGATAGACAGGGGAAAGCCATGTCTCACTGCTTACCCTGGGATTGGTAATATAGAATGTTGAGTTTCTGCCAGGTACTTGCGACCTAAATTGGGCACTGTTGGAAACAGGAGACTGGGCTAGATGGACCATTGGTCTGACCCAGTATGGATGTTCTTATGCTCTTGAATACCTGAATATAAAACCACTTAGACAACCTCCATTGACATGCAGTAAATAAATAACTAAAGTATTCAAACAACAAAAGGCACCCCTGTACTTTCACTAGTCACTAGTATTTCGTTGACTGAGATGTGATCAGAACCGTTGTCAGGTAGAAAGACCACAAAACGGGGTCAAGCCCCTAAATTCAGCTAAATGCAGTCTATCATTGCACAGCAAATAGTCTTTAGAGATACCATGTCAATAAACCATTACTGTATGTTTCTTTGAAAAATATGAACTTGGATTTAACAAATTTCTTAGAGAGATCTGATAATGAGGTACCGGCAACTGCTACGCTGCTTGCACAATTTGCTATTGATTTGGACAGGGAACAGATGCTTAAGCTGTTTTTTTTTTTAAATATAAAGATATTTCATTTAAGTCAAAAATAGTGAGAATATATCCAGATGTGTCATGATCTATTCAGAAGAGAACAGTTTCTTATCTTGACCCCCAGGCCTTGATGTTGGGTGCAACGCTCATTCTAAGATACCCCTGCAAATGTGAGATAATCTATCAAGGGAATAGATAGGGGGTTTTTTGAACCTCAGCAGTTGTCAAAGTTTATTTCTGCCAAAGAGCAGTGTAGTTACTTTGTGAGATCTGCTACTTCAATATTAGCTCAATGAAGTTAAGTTTTAGAGCTCACATCTTTATTTTCCTTTGTATATATTATTAAGTGAAATATATTTCAGTTAAATTCACAGCTTTAGCTTCTTATATTGTGGACTAATTATACAATCCGGTATATTTGATTTCCTGGTGTATTTTTGAATTCTTGAAAGGATGATTTCTGATATATTAGTTTTTCTTATGTACTTTTTGAACTGCTTGAAAGATGTCAAAACTGGTAGAAACATAGAAAGATGACGGCAGAAAAGGGCTATAGCCCATCAAGTCTGCCCACTCTACTGTCCCACCTCATTAAGTCAGAGTGCTGCTCGACCCACGTAGAGATCCCACGTGGATGTCCCATTTATTCTTAAAGTCGAGCACGCTAGTGGCCTTGATCACCTATACCGGTAGTTTGTTCCAGTGATCCACCACCCTTTCTGTAAAGAAATACTTCCTGGTATTGTATTATTTCTTTGCTTTTGGCTATTTTGTTTGTCAAAAAAGTAAAATAATAAAGAATTTAAAAAAATAAAATAAAATAAAAATATGAACGTTCTCAAATCCTTTTACTGGGTACTTAGCTGAGGTTGCTGAAATGATCTTCAAAAGCTAGCAATATCGGGTTCTGACGCGTTTCGCCAGACCGGCTTCCTCAGAGAACCCACAATTAACTTTGTTGTAACAGTCTTCTTCTTCTTCATAACTCTGCTGTTCTCACTTCCTTTTCCTGTTGAATCAGATGGTTCAACTAGTTTGTAAAGACTGTTTGTTGTGCAATGATAGACTAAGGAAGCTGCATTTAGGAGCTTGACCCCGTTTTGTTGTCTTTCTACCCGACAACAATTCTGAGCACATCTCAGTCAACAAGAGACTAGTGAAAGTACAGGGATGCCTTTTGTTGTTTGAATACTTTGGTTATTTTATTTTTGGCTCACCCGTTTATTTTGAGATTTTTCCCAGTAATTTGTTTTGGGTATATAAATAATTTACATAAATTCTTAAGTTTCTCATGGTAACTTACTGTTGGAAACAGGACGATTACTCATCTACGCACCAACGTCAAATAAACCGACATATATTATCATTATCCACAATTTGCAAGCAGTCATACATATATAGCGATCCAGGTAATTCGCCACACCATTGGTTGTTAAAGCCCATTAGCGGCTTTCTTTCTTCACCATCTATTGGCATGTCATAGTACGATGAAATAGCAACGCTAATGAATGAAACCTCCTGGGCAAAAACAAAACTAAGTTTAGATCCCAATCAAAAGCAAATATGGATGAGAATTTCTCTGAGATCAAATTGGACTTTGCTTGGAATATATCAGCCTTCTTTTTCCTGATGATACTCAAATAGCTCAGACTTTATATAAATATTGGTGCCTCTGCTAGGACCATGATGAAAAACATTTCCTCTTTACTGGCAACTAAACTAACATTTTTGAACAGCATGGCTACCCATTTGTGTAAATCACCATTCAAGGGAGGGGAGAGGGAGGAGTGAAGGCTATGAAGTTGCCAAATCACAGCACTACCAAATCTAGATGCCAACTTTTGAGGGAATATAAGGGGGCACATACATCAAAGTTCCAAAAATGGGTTTTATTTTTAAAACCTATTTTGTAAAAGCAACATGGGCATTAAATAGGTGCCCAGGGCTATTTGACAGCGCACAAATTCTTGTGCACAAGATTTACAAATGTTCCAGAAATGGATTTTGGATTTACTTCATGCCTGTTCAGTGGTTCAAGGCAAGTTATTCAAGTACTATAGGTTTTCCTTATCCTTGGAGGGTTTACACCTTCAAGTGCCAGATTCTATAAAAAGTGCTATAAGTTAGGCAGCAGTAGGTGCCATACCACCGCCTAACTTAATTACCTTAATTGGTTTTAATTGACATGGTAATTGACCGCACATTAAAAAACAATTAAAAACTCATTTTAAAAAATATGCGCTGATAGACGCCTTTGAAGGTAGGCATAATAATCACGTTTAAGGAAGCATCTAACAGTGCCTAAGGCATGGTTAGGGGCGAAGATGACCTTAGATGCCATTAGATGCGATTCTCAAAAGAACTTAGGTGTTTGCATTTTAGGCCAGTAAAACCCTGGCCTACATTGCAGACACCTATGTTTTGTGGCAAATACCCTTAGCCATGACTCTTTAAACGGTGCCTAAGCGTGACTGACATGCGGCCAGAGGCATTTACAGAATCTGGCCATAAGTCTGTACCAGAATCAGAGGGTAAGTAATCTGACTAAGATCACAAGCAGCATCATTGAGATCTGTGCCTGTCTTCCCCAGTTGTTAGCATACTGCACAATTAAGAGTGATCTGGCATGAGCAGAAAATTTCTTCCCCCACATCTCATCCTCACTGCCTCTTTACAACACTGATACTCTACCTTCGTGCGTGTCCCTCTGCTCTCTAGACTGGTCCACAACCAAGCTTCTTCTCAGTTTCCCTTCCACCTTACACTGTTATGACTTCCTTACTTCCCTTCCTGTGATATTAACCATCCCAATGTTTCCCTTCTCCCTAAGCCTTTGAGCACCTTAACACTTCAACCTTCATTCTTTAAACCCACTGCCTCTCCCTTCCTCTTATTCTCTACCCTCTTCTCCATGCTAAAGATCCTACACTTTCTCCATCTCATTCGGTCAACCCCTCTCTCCCTGCATGCACCTCACCCACGTTGCAGCTAGATGCCCCCTCACCTGTACCTTCCTCTTCCTTCTCTTGCTTTCCACTGGGACATCAACCCCAATCCTGGTCCTCCCAACCAACTCCCACCCTGCTCTTACAGTCTACCTTACTCCTACGGGTCAACACGCAAAACCACCAACCTTATTTCTATTCCTCTCCTCCCCCCATCCTTCTCTTGTGCTTTATGGTATGCCTGCTCCATTCCCAACAAGCTTGCCTACATACATGACAACTTCATTTCTCGATCTCTTCACTTGCTTGCACTAACAGAGACCTGGATCTGCCCTGATGACTGTACCTTAGCTGATGCCTTGTGTCATGGAGATTACCTTTTCTCCCACTCACTTCACCTAGTTGGTCAAGGATGAGGCGTGGAGCTACTTCTCTCACTCTCTTGTAGATTTCAACCCCTTTTCCCACCATCATCTCAATGTTCTTCCTACTTTGAAGTCTATTCCATTCATCTTTTTGCCCCCTACCTCTCTGAGTAGCAGTCATCTACCGACCCCCCGATACGCTCCACTCTTCCTTCCTCACTGATTGACTGCTGGCTCTCCTTCTTCCTCGAGCCCTCATTCCCTTCTCTCATCCTCAGTGACTTCAATATCCACGTCGATGATCCCTCCAACTCCTTCGCCTCTAAGTTCCTTGCCCTAACATCCTCATACAACCTCCTGTTGTTCTCCACTACACAGCAGAATGGACACTGCCTAGAGCTAATCTACCCTCCAACTGCTCAACCACCAAATTCTGAAATATCACCCTTCCCTTCCCTGTTAGCATTCACTATTCATCACCCTACTCCCCAGATCCAGCCAATCGGCACCAACACATTCAGGAACTCTCAGGCTATTAACCCTAGAGCCCTCTCCACTGCTGTCTCAACCCTCTTCTCAACTACTATATAACACAAGACTGTCAACAAAGCCATCCTCTCTTATAATACCATTCTCTCCTCTGCTCAGGATACCCTTGCTCCTCCAATCACGCTCGCCGCCTATCCCCCCTTCAATTTCTCCCCAGATAATGGCAGAGTTCTTCTACAATTAAGATTGAGAAGATTCACCTTGAGACTCAACTAGGCTGCTTCCCCCTCCCCCTCCCTCTATCTGCCCCTTCTATTAGCCCCCCCCCCCAACATCTGCCACTCTCTCCTCTTTCTCTGAGATCACCGAGGAGAAAATCCCACATCTTCTCTCATCCTCCAAACCCACCACCTCCGATCCGATTCCCACTCACCTACTTTGTGCTATCTCGCCCTCTATCATCCCTCCTATCACATCTCCAACCTATCGCTCTCCACTGCAACTATACCTGATGCCTTCAAACATACCATTGTCACACCCCTTCTCAAGAAACTCTCACTGGACCCCACATGTCCCTCTAACTATCGCCCCATCTCCCTCCTCTCCTTCTTATCTAAGTTACTTGAACGTGCTGTTCACCGACGTTACCCGAACTTCCTCTCATCCCATGCTATTCTGGATCTGCTTCAGTCAGGCTTTCACCCGCTGCATTCCATGGAAACTGTCCATACTAAAGTTTCCAATGACCTGTTCTTGGCCAGATCCAAAGGCCTCTACTCTGTTCTCATCCTTCTTGATCTGTCTGCCACCCTTGATACTGTTGATCACTAACCTACTCCTTGATACGCTGTCCCTGTTGGGATTTCAGGGTTCTTCCCTCTTCCAGTTTTATTCCTCTCTCCTATCATGCCTTCAGTGTATGCAATGGGGGTTCCTCCACAGCCTTCCTGCTATCAATTGGTGTAACTCAAGGCTCTGTCCCAAGACCACTCCTTTTCTCAATCTACACTTGCTCACTTGGAGTGCTGATCTCCTCCCATGGATCCTAATATTACCTCTATGCTGATGACTCCCAGATCTGCCCCTCTATGTCAAATATCTCTACTGAAACCCAGACCAGCATCTCAGCCTGCCTGCCTGACATTGCCACCTGGATGTCTCACTATCTTAAATTGAATATGGCTAAAACATCTTTCTGCCTAAGAACACCTCTCCATTTCCCTTGTTCTCCATCTCTGAGAACAACACTTTTATCATTCCTGTTTTGTCTGCTCATAATCTCGGGGTTATCTTTGACTCCTCTCTCTGTAGCATGAAATGATTTTATAATTCTGATATGATTTTAAAATATGGAGTATGATATAGTTAATTTTGCTGGGGTTATGAATTTTGAATTTGAATTATTGTCTGATCCAATAGATTATTTATTCTGAGGGACTTAAAGTAAAAATGATATGGTTTTACAATTCTGCTTGGAGTTAAAGTATATTAATTTGATGGATTTAAAAGTGAATTTCTGATGTGATCTTTGAGCCAGCACAGGCATCTGTTCAGAAAGGTGTTAAATGCCCTATTCAATAGAGCACAAAAGAAAGGACTGAGCCAACACCTTCATAAAGTGCTAAGTACAATCATGGCCAGGGTGGATACCAGAACTTTAACAGGATATAGATCAAACAGAAGCCCTTCACACCAAATTCACCTCTGGACTACAAGAGCCCTTCACACTAAATTCATCTCCAGTCTGCAAGATCAAATAGAAGCCCTATACACCAAATTCACCTCTAAGACTGCAAGATCAACAGAAGCTGTTCACACCATTTTAAGCTACTCAAAGAAGATTCGATCAGATGACCTCATCTGCCTAGAACAGAGGGAAACTACTCAGACATAGATTCACACCACATCCAGGAAAGACAGTAACACTACTCTATACTGGGACATCTTTTTAAGCCATTGTTATTCAATCATAACACTACCTGGAAACAAAGGAAAAGGCTGAATTGCTATAATTCAATCATTACGTCGTCCACCTAGGATTCTATTTTTAGAACAGGTTTCAACCCTATAAATATGAAGTGGAATCATTTTTTAACCAGGGAAGATGCTCGTTCTCCCTATGGAACCAGCATGGATCAAGTTACAACTCTTCTTCTCCCTGGATCACCATGCTGCTTTACTACACCATGCGGCCTCTACTCCATTTTAAAAGGACCATTCACATTGTGAGTAACTTTTTGAATCCAGATAAATTAATCCTTCTGCTTTAGCAATATTTATCTTGTGCAATCCTATTGTCTTTGTTCAAAAGGTCCCATCTGTAACAGCTTTACCTGCTTGATTAATGCTTTTAAATAAATTTTTGGTTTGCTTATAAATGTTCCGAGTCTTAGTTCTTGATATTTAATTAGCTAAGTTTTAATCAAGCAAGCTAACTTTCCCCAAATTAATAGTTCTTTATTTTATATATATCTAAGTCAGAGAGGGATATATATTATTGGTGGAGTTCCCTTCATTTAATAATAATTTCTATAACATCTCCTTCACTGAACAGATACATCGCTAAAACCAGCTGCTTCTTCCTCTATAATATTACCTAAATCCAAACTCTTCCTCTCTGAGCACACTACCAAAACACTTATCCACGCCCTCATCACCTCGTGCTTAGACTACTGCAATTCACTACTCTCAGGCCTTCCACTTAGCCCATCTTGCTCCCCTCCAATCCATCCAGAATTCAGCTACATGACTCATATTCCGGGAAAGCCGCTTTACTCACATTACCCCTCTCCTAAAATCACTTCATTGGCTTCCCATCCATTTCCAAATACAATTCAAGCTCCTCTTACTGACCTACAAAAATCACTCACTCAGCTGCCCCTCACTATCTCTCTTCACTTATCTTCTCTTATGATCCCCCTCCCCAAGAGCTTTGCTCAATTGGTAAGTCCCTCATATCTGTGCCCTTCTCTTCAACTGCCAACTTCAGACTCCATCTCTTCTGCATTGCTGAACTGTAAGCTTGGAAAAATCTGCCCAAATCCCTATGGCAGGCTCTGTCTCTGGCAGTGTTCAAGGCCCAGTTAAAAGCCCACCTCTTTGAGAGTGCTTTTGACTCCTAACTCCTCTCACCTTGGGTTCTGCATCCCAAATCCTATATGTTATGTCTGTCTGTCTAAGTTAGATTATAAGCTCTTCTGAGCATGGACCATCTATAAATATCAAATTGTACAGCACTGCTTACACCTTTCAGTGTTATATAAATGATCAATAGTAGTAGTTGCTCCAACCACTAGGCCAGTGTTTGTCAGTCTTTTTGTTGTTGTGATCCAATGATAGTAGCCAAATAACATTGTGTAACCCTTGGGTGGTGCAGAATAGTGATGCACCTATAGAGAGCATACTCAGGTCATAACCCTAAATGTGGAGGTTTTATGACTCAGCAATATACACAGAGTCAGAGTAGGAAACTATCAACTAAACCATTGAACACCATTCTCTTCCAGACAGGTCCAGGTAACTACTGCCAATATATTTAAGTGGGAAAAAAGACCCCAATATATACTGTGCTCAATTAATACCAACATTTGCTCCAAATCAACAAAGCACAGCTAAATCATAGGTCATAAAAAAACTCAACAATAGTTGTCAGTGCAGACAATCACAAATCAACTCCAGGAAAGTTTTCAATCTCTCTCAATCTTGCAGAAAGTAAAGGGACAAATAAAAATGTACTTAGCATGTAGAAAATTTTCTTATCTCCTAAGCAGAGTCCCAAAGTGACCCGAACTTTTTATGACTCCCATTTGGGTCCCAACCCACAGTTTGGAAAACTGTGCCTCCACTCCAAGGCCATGCCAAATATATGCATGTTTTCTATAAATGTATGTTTTTATTAAATATACATTATATACATCACAACTCCACCCACTGCTAGTACAAGAGGTTTGAGTTGAAGAATCAGGACACCTGAAGTCCCTGGCCACAAAATAATGTATCCTTTTTAACATAAGCCTTCATAACCATAATCTTTTCCTTTCCAGAATAAGGACAAACAAAAGGGTAGCTGTCATAGCAATATTATCCTGAGATACTTCAAGAAATTCAACAACACTGAAATCCATGAGCTTTTCCATGACATCAAGAGCTCCCTTCTGCACACTTTGTCTAACATTTCTAGAAGTATAAAATCATTTTTAAATAAATTAAAATACATGGACTGCTAGCCAGGCCAAGAAATAAATTGAACAGAAATGTGATCCATTACCTCAGGTTAGTACTATATTAATAGAGTACCTTTTTCTAAGCAGTTAAACACCCCTTTAACAGTAGCATGGGATAGACCATATTGTCCTTGTTCGTTTATATCATGTGAATGTGTCAAATGCCTAACTGAAACAGAGATATCAATCACATTTTATCTACATGGACTGTTAACTCTACTCACAGAAGAAATTGTGGTTGCTTTGACATGATTTCTCCTCACAAAGATATATAGATCACCTAGGGCAATACTTTCCACTGTTTTAAGCCCCCAAAGCACACTTAAATTAACAAAAATGTGCAGTATACCAACTTTTGCAGAGTAGATAGCAAACAGACAAACGAGCTAAGATACCAGTATAAGCCCCACCAGCCATATAGATAAGAGAAATTCCTGTGTTTTGTTTTGTTTTTTGTTCTTTGAACTGGATAGCAATGATTGATTGATTAAACAAGCCCTCAATGTAATAATTTGTAATACCAAAAAGGATGATTATTTTTGCAGATACTACTGTTGTCCGATATACAGGATTCCCATAACACCAAGCCACACACATGTTCATGACTCGGTTATTTTTTTTACTCCCTCCTTCAGTTTACTATTTGCAGTCACTCACAGTCAAACTACTACAACAGACACAGTCCAATGTCTGGTATTGTAATCACACCCAAAAGAAAACTGCAGGGGAAAAAAAGGAATAATTTTTCCAGGGCTGTGGAGTCGGTAGATAAATGTTCCGACTCCGAATTCTCAGTTTTTTGTACTTCAGACTCCGACTCAGACTCCAGGTACCCGAAATTTCCTCCGACTCCTCGACTCTGACTCTGACTCCACAGCACTGGTTAATTTTCAGATCGTTAAAATGGAATGTCAAGTTGAGAGAAATGAGCATTTTCGACACCACCTTCTTTTTGCTTTTAATCAAGGTTCTAAGGCCGCAGAAGCTGCTCGTAACATTTGTGCTCTGTATATAGTGGGTGCTATAGTTGAAAGAATCGCTCGTGATTGGTATGCCAAGTTCAAAAATGGAGTTGGTAGATAAATGTTCCGACTGACGTTTTTTGTACTTCTGACTCCGACTCCGATTCCAAGTACCCGAAATTTCCTCCGACTCCGACTCCACAGCCCTGAATTTTTCTACCACTAAAATGGCAGACGTAAAAAAAAAAAATAAACAAGCTAAAATAGACTACATCTGATAAAGGGGAATCTGTCTTCAGAAACATTAATGCTGGCTTTTACAAAGCTGTGGTAGAGGTTTTGTACCACGGGCTGGAGCGGTAAATGCTCCGATGCTCATAGAATTCCTATGAGTACAGCAGCATTTAACTCACCAGCCTGCAGTAGAAACCGCTACTGTGGCTTTGAAAATGGAGCCCTAAGGGCCAAATTCTGTAATTGGTGCCTAAAAAAAGATAGGTACCTATTGCATGTCAATCACACTTAAGTGACCATTATAGAATCACGCTTAATGGCGCCTAACTTAAAACTTAGGCACCTGTAATATAGGCCAGGGTTTTAAAGGCCTACATTATAGACACCTAAGTCCTTTAGAGAATTGCGCTTAGCAGCGCCTAAGACTTTCTCCACCCCCGAACATAACTACTTTGGTGTTAGGCACCGATAGGCGCCTATCTCTCAATTATTTTTTTTTTTCCAATTATGAGCTTGTTAACACATTATTGAAGCCAATTTACTAATTAGGTTAGTTGCCTATCTTTGGGCACTTATTTAGGCGTTTTTTATAGAATTTCTCCCTCAATGCCTTTTGGTTAATTTACTGATGTAGTGTGGCAGAACAGAAGTTTCAAGAACTGCTGCTGAATAAGACCCGAAAAACTATGAAACAATGGGATAAGGACAGGCTCTGCTAACAGGTTACTTTCAGGATAAGCAAAAACATGCAAACAGATTTTTCTCTATTGTTTCATAGCTCTGTTTTTGTAGATCTCTTGTTACTCTGTGCCACATAGAGACTAGTAGCCCAGCATTAGTCTTTTTCAAGGTGCTCATTCCCTTCTGCTGCTCTAAGCACTTTCTTCCAGCAACACTAGAGAGGAAAAAAGCAACCCAAATCATTCCAAACCCTCTCACCCAAAAATTACCCGTAACAGACATCTAAAACCGTCCGTTGTTTAACAGATGACTCATTGGTCTTTTTCCTAACTTTGTCCTTGCCCCTTGAGTATTTGGGTATTCATTTTTGATAAAAACACTTATTATGTAAAGGTTACATAATAGTGTTATCACACTGAATACCCAAATGCATCTTTGTTGTAGTCAAAACTTCCTGAATGCTAATATCAAACCTTTTAATTCCCAATCATCACTACTCCAGTTGCTGGATCAGAGCAGGAGAATCAAACACAGTTTTAAGAAGTTATTTTCCTTAATTCTCAGAAGGCTTGGATTTCTATACAGTTGAAAACTGTATCTTTCTGCAGATTCTCAAAAAAAAAAAAATTAAAAAAATAAACAAATCCCAAGGAAGTTTCTTGCTAGGAGAGCCTCTTACTCTGCTATTTCTTTTGCAATCTCATCCATGTGTAAACCAAAAAGACTAGTTTACCTTCGAAAGGAAATCTCAGAGGAAAGTTCATCAGGAACTACCGTATTTTCGCGGATATAACGCGCGCGTTATACGTGATTTTACGTACCGCGCATACCCCTCGCGCGTTATATGCCTGAGCGCGGTATACAAAAGTTTTTAAACATAGTTCCCACCCCGCCCGACGCCCGATTCACCCCCCCAGCAGGACCGCTCGCACCCCCACCCCGAACGACCGCTCGCACGCGCTCCCACCCGCACCCGCATCCACGATCGGAGCAAGAGGGAGCCCAAGCCCTCTTGCCCGGCCGACTCCCCGACGTCCGATACATCCCCCCCCCGGCAGGACCACTCGCACCCTCACCCCGAAGGACCGCCGACTCCCCAACAATATCGGGCCAGGAGGGAGCCCAAACCCTCCTGGCCACGGCGACCCCCTAACCCCACCCCGCACTACATTACGGGCAGGAGGGATCCCAGGCCCTCCTGCCCTTGACGCAAACCCCCTCCCCCCAACTACCGCCCCCCCCAAGAACCTCCGCCCGTCCCCCAGCCGACCCGCGACCCCCCTGGCCGACCCCCACGACACCCCCACCCGCCTTCCCCGTACTTTGTGTAGTTGGGCCAGAAGGGAGCCCAAACCCTCCTGGCCACGGCGACCCCCTAACCCCACCCCGCACTACATTACGGGCAGGAGGGATCCCAGGCCCTCCTGCCCTCGACGCAAACCCCCCTCCCTCCAACGACTGCCCCCCCCCCAAGAACCTCCGACCGCCCCCCCAGCCGACCCCCACGACCCCCCACCCCCCTTCCCCGTACCTTTGGAAGTTGGCCGGACAGACGGGAGCCAAACCCGCCTGTCCGGCAGGCAGCCAACGAAGGAATGAGGCCGGATTGGCCCATCCGTCCTAAAGCTCCGCCTACTGGTGGGGCCTAAGGCGCGTGGGCCAATCAGAATAGGCCCTGGAGCCTTAGGTCCCACCTGGGGGCGCGGCCTGAGGCACATGGGCCAAACCCGACCATGTGTCTCAGGCCGCGCCCCCAGGTGGGACCTAAGGCTCCAGGGCCTATTCTGATTGGCCCACGCGCCTTAGGCTCCACCAGTAGGCGGAGCTTTAGGACGGATGGGCCAATCCGGCCTCATTCCTTCGTTGGCTGCCTGCCGGACAGGCGGGTTTGGCTCCCGTCTGTCCGGCCAACTTCCAAAGGTACGGGGAAGGGGGGTGGGGGTCGGCCAGGGGGGTCGCGGGTCGGCTGGGGGGGAGGGGGGGTTGCGTCGAGGGCAGGAGGGCCTGGGATCCCTCCTGCCCGTAATGTAGTGCGGGGTGGGGTTAGGGGGTCGCCGTGGCCAGGAGGATTTGGGCTCCCTCCTGGCCCAATATTGTCGGGGAGTCGGCGGTCCTTCGGGGTGGGGGTGCGAGTGGTCCTGCCGAGGGGGGAGAAGAATCGGACGTCGAGGGGGGGCATCAGGCTTTCAGGATGGGGACAGGACTTCAAGGGGGGACAGGCAGATCTTCAAGGGGGACAGGCAGACCTTCAAGGGGGGACAGGACTTCAAGGGGGACAGGCACGGAGAGGCGGGGCAGTGCACCGAAAGTCAGGGCGGGTGAACGGTGAGTCGGGGCAACCAGAGGAGAGTCGGGGCAGTGCACCGAAAGTCAGGGTGAGTCGGGGCAACCAGAGGAGAGTCGGGGCAGTGCACCGAAAGTCAGGGTGAGTCGGGGCAACCAGATGAGAGTCGGGGAGGGCGAAAGGAGAGTCGGGGTGGCCAGAGGAGAGTCGGGGAGAGTGAAAGGAGAGTCGGGGTGGCCAGAGGAGAGTCGGGCAGCATGCGCGTTATATGCCTGAGCGCGGTATAGAAAAGTTTTTGTACATATCATCGTGATTTCTGCGCGCTATACCCCTGTGCGCGTTTTACAATGGTGCGCGTTATATCCGCGAAAATACGGTAGTTTAGTCAGAGGCTCCTCATGTCAATGCTTCAACTAACATTGCTCTTCAGAGGCTGTGTCCATCACCTTAACTAGATCTTTTTAACAGCTGCCGAATACGCCATGTCATCATCTATATATATATCCAGAACTATTGTTATGAGGGGGTGCTGAAAAGTTCTCAGCCCAACCAAGAAAGGAATGACGTGGAGCAATTAAACTTGCAAGTAATTCCACATATTCCCGCCTAAGTTCACACACTTAGCACATCGTGTCTGTAGTTTCTGTAACCCTTCCAAAAAAAAATACTCCAATGTCTGGTCACTGAAATACTGCTCCACTGCTGCAATCACCTCCAAATCACTCAAAAATTGTCGCCCTTTCAAACTCTTGTTAAGGTTTGGAAACAGAAAATAGTCAGATGGAGCAAGATCCGGTGAGTAGGGTCGATAGTCTTTGTACTGAAACCCCAACAGTGTCAAAATATCCATCGCTTTGGCAGCCTTGTGAGCAGATGCATTGTCTTGCAAAAAAAATGAATAATAATAATAATAATTAATTAATTAAATAATTTCCACAACTTCCCTCTCCTTTTTCTTTCAATGCCTCCTTTAATCGGTCCAGCAAGTTACAGTAGTATTCTGCATTATCTGTTTGGCCCCATGAAGAGGTCGGGGGGGGGGGCACCAACTTGAATATGAACAGAGACCCCCATTTTTGGGCCTCAAAATTTCAGTTTATATTTGAATATATATGGTAGTCCTCTCTGTTTGCAATGACCTCTTCTCTTCATGGAAGGAGTCTCAAGAGGTTGAGAGGATTATGGAAAAAGAGGGATTAAGATACTTGTAAAAAGGAGATTAAATCAAGGATGTTTTAAGCCTCTGATTCTGAAAAAGAAACTAAGTTTGTTTTGAAATGTTTTCCTGGGCCACTTCACAACTCAGGTATCCAAGACCTCTGTTTCACCACTACCCCCAGTATCTTCATTCTTCCTGCCCTCTATGCTCACTGAATCTGCCTCATCACCAGTCTGGTATGATTGTAGTTAAAGGCCTATCTAGGCATGGAAATCCTCTTTTGGCCTTTGATTTCTTTAATAGACTGTTCTTGATAAACTATTGGTTGTAACTCATGAAACATATACAGGACACAGGTATGAGAGGTCCAGACAGTTCTTTAGGTCCATTGCCATATCCTCATCAATATTTTTTTAACTCTGATACTGACCTCTGTCAGGCAGACTCAGCATGCAAATCATCTCAGCTCTTCAAACCAGGCCTCCAATGAAGCAAAAGAATAGTTTATCTGCCCATATGCAAAACAGAAGCTTGCAAGATAATGACCCTACTTCTCCTTTCTAGCAAAATAGGCAAAAAGGAGGTAGAAGCAGCAGCAGCAACAGAACGAAACCTGGGAATTTTAAAGATAATTGCTATTGTTCTGAGTACACTACATGGTACAGTCAAGCAGACATGCCACAGAACACATGTTCTTATATTTAAACATATTTAACAGACAACATGACTAATGTTCACACATAAAACCACACCAAGAGAGGATCCAATGTAGACCAATGTAATATTACGAGAGGCCGATGAAAAATTTCTCAAGCCCAACCAACAAAGATGGGCCAGTCTCCATCAAGGGCTATATACTTAATCCAGTGATTTTCTACTTTTTTCATTTCGTATTTTTCCAACAGAACAAAAACAAAAAAAAATAGAAAATCACTTGACTAAGTATATAGTCCTTAGTGGAGACTAGGCCTAGAACTTTTCAGCAGCCCCTCGTATTGTCTTAACAGCAAAATATTCAGCATGTTTCAAGGTTTTATCATCGGTGAGATAGCCACATAAAAAATGCCCATGTACTCAATCCTGATGCAACTATGATGAGCACATCAACAGTATCAAAGATCACACTTAATCAGAAAATCACACATATGTCATTTTGGGTGTACAGAAATATACCAGTGTTATGATACGCATGCTTAGCTGCCTCTGATATCATTGGCTTCCAGAGGTGAAATTAAAGAAGTCCTATGGTGCTCTACCTTCTCTCCTCCCACAACAACAAAACAGATGACTGTTCTGGTGAACAAAAGAGGATTTATTTCTCCCCTTTCCCTGAATAGACAAATACCAGTTGATATGAAAGAATTAATCACTCATGAAGAAGCAGAGAAGCAAAGGTGATTGAAATATAGAGGACTGCGGAGCAGAAGAGTGGCCTGTTGGTTAGAGCTGCTGCCTCAGCACCCCGAGGTTGTGGGTTCAAGCCCAGTGCTGCTCCTTGTGACAGACAAGGAAAATAATTAAAAGAGCACCTGATTAGGTTATGAACTGCTCAGATGGTCTATGTCGATAGGCAGTATATCAAATACAGAATAAACTTGGAAACAAGACCCTGGATGCAGCCAGGAGACTGATGGCGGATCTCTGTTCACTTGATATTCAGGAAAAAGCCAGCCCCTAGAAAGCTAGCCAAGAGATGGAAGCTAAAGAGCAGGGGCTGAATTCTGCAGCATTAGGAATTGCCTGTAGCTGCTTGTTTACTTGCCCTGCAGCTGGCAGACTATGATCCCGATTGGATGCAAGTTGTGAAGTATGCACTTGTGACTGGAAATCAAGCATGTCAACACAATGTGAGTATTCTGCCCTATTTGAGGAGAAGAGAAGCCCTGATTTCATGCCTTAAAACTTACTGAAAAAGGCAGTTTGCGACAGGTGGATTTCATGCAAGGATACTAACTGAAAGCTGACCATGATATTGAGCACTGCTGACCTGGCAGTAAAACATGCAGTGAAGAGGTTTTGCATTCCCCTGGAATAGACTGCTATAAAGAAATCAGCCTAAACCAGGGGTGCCCAATAGGTCGATCGCGATCGACCGGTAGCTCACCAAGGCAAAAAGTGAGTCGATCATCCAGGACTCACTTTGCCTTGGCAATCTAGCGGGCCTATCAATCTTCCTCTCCCCGACGTCAATTCTGCCGTCGGAGAGGAAGTTCGGGCCAGCCAATCGCTGCCTGGCTGGGCGGAACTTCCTCTCTGACGGCAGAATTGACGTCGGGGAGAGGAAGATTGATCGGCCCAAAGCAGAGAGAGCATGGGTTGGCATCGGCGTTATCCATTGGTGGTGTTTGGGTCGTGTTCCCCGATGGCAGTGGCAGTTGCTTGGGGAAGGGCAGGGAGAAAGAAAGAAAGGGGGCAGGCAGAGAAACAGAAGGAAAGAAGAGAAAGAAAAAAAGATCAGGGAGAGAGGAAGAAAAAGTTGGGGGAGGAAATGAGGTGTGGAGGAGAGAAAGCAAACAGGCTGAAAGAAAGATTGGATGCACAGTCAGAAGAAGAAAGTGCAACCAAAGACTCATTAAATCACCAGACAAGGTAGGAAAAATGATTTTATTTTAAATTTAGTGATCAAAATGTGTCTGAATTTATATCTGCTGCCTATATTTTACAATACGGTCCCCTTTTACTAAACCGCAATAGTGGTTTTTAGCGCAGGTATCCTATGAGCGTTGAGAGCATCGCTGGACATTCAGCGCATCTCCCTGCGCTAAAAACTGCTATTGTGGTTTAGTAAAAAGGGAGGGGGGTGGGTATTTGTCTATTTTTGTATGGTTGTTACTGAGGTGACAATGCATAGAGTCATCTGCCTTGACCTCTTTCAACCCCCCCCCCACCCCAAATAGGAATGATAATTAACATTTTATCTGCCTACAGTGTGCGTTGTGTTTTTTTAAAATTTTATTGTTGGTAGATCATTTTGACTTGGTCATTTTAAAAGTAGCTCGCGAGTCAAAAAAGTGTGGGCACCCCTGGCCTAAACTATTCAAGTAAACTATTCAAGGCATTTGCACTGCTCCTATGGCTCAAAAACAAGTATGTTTTTAATAATTAAGCTATGCCAACCAGCCATATTCTTAAAATGTGTGCAAAAACATATCTGACAAAACACTCAGAATGGATACCCTGAAACCCCAAACATGTCTTTTATGGTCGTTGCCAGCCACATTCTCAGCCTAATAATTGGCCACTGAACATTTTTTTAAAAGTGTTTCTTTAGCACTTCCCTCTGGAAAAATTCCACTGCTCATCACTAATTTCGAAACAAGAGCAACGGAAGCAGAGAAAATTAAGACCCACCATGATGCTAGTCTCTCTCCAGAATTAGTCATGATTACAATTTCCGATTATTCCCTCTCTCGGTGATCAAGTCTGAGCAAGTGGTAGGAAATATTTACAATACTCGGATACTCTCCATGGAGTCTTAACACCAACATTAGCATGCAACACCAACAAAAGGGCTTAATGTCTCTCAAGCTAGCCCTGGACAGCTCAGATTTTGGGATATCTGCAATGAATAAGCATACAAAAATTCTGTATGAACTGTCTCCATTATGTGCAGATCTTTCACATGAGTATCCTTTGAAAAGGAGACTGGCTAGGAGGTACATGAAAACATTAGCGTTACGCATGCTTAACAAATCATTGGTTTGTTGCAGATGTAATTAGCTCTGCATACTAGATCCGCAAGGGTGATGTCCAAGATCTATCATATGAGAGAAACAACAACAGTACATACAGTACATGTCCAACACTTGTGGCTGCATAGACACACAAAGCCATGGAGATCAGAGCAGCTCTCAGTGCTGGGGTACACTAATGTGTCACCAAAAATTGTAACAGCCATGTGTGTAGCAAGTTGGGGAGAGTTGAGTTGACAACCTAGATGTCAAGATGCTTGAAATTTCTATAACTAGTGATGGAATTGTTGCAAGCCTTCAACCCACCCCTCCCTCTCTCTTCCTTGCAGTTACAACCATTGCATCTTTATGTCCCTTGCATTATTATTAGCAGTAATGAAATATGTATTTTCTTTTGTTCAGCTGTGGAATGTATCAATACAACAACATCTATTAACTATTCCGTCATTAAAAATAATAGGGACCAGGAGATCTACCATTTTTTCGGTCATAGCACCCCAGCTCTGGAACAATTTACCACTATTTTTACATAATGAACCTTCTTTAGAAAAATTTAAGCGTTCCCTTAAAAGCTTTTTGTTCAAGGACACTTTCAATGTATAGAAAATATTACCTACAAGTACTAAATCCCAGTTTTTAATGAGTGTTATGTGTAGGTCGCCAAAATACTCTTTATTTTAACTTTAAATCTTGGATTTGAGATCCTACCATATATGTTTTATATGACCCCTCCATATGTGTTTTTTCCTTAAATGTTTCTTTTTCTTTTCTTAAAAATTGTCTTTGCCTTTTGTACCAGTTTGTAATAGAATGCCAAAATTTGTCTATATTATTTTGTTTTGTCCTCCCCAATTTGTTAATTGTTATTTTAAAAACAATTGTTATACGCATTGAAATATATGATGTTGCGTAGATAATAAATCCCAATAAACTTGAAACTTGATTACACAAGTGAATAATGTCCGTCAGTTGTGTCACAACAGAAGAAAGGTTGAGAACACCAAGAAGAAAAAATTATGTTCTTACCTATTAGTTTTCTTTCCTTTAGACGCAGCAGATGAATCCAGAGACCAATGGGATAGCACACATCTACCAGCAGGTGGAGATAGAGAAACTGATTAACAGGTGGTCCTATTGGCTGGCACACCTCCTGCAACTTCAGTATAGCTCATTACCCAAGCATCCGTAACCATCAATAGGCATAGCATGTAAAAAAACTTCTTTCCCATAACAAATCTCAAAAGGCAATAATACAGAATACAACCATCAATAATAACAAACTTCAAAAGTTGCAAAAGAAAAAACCAACAGACAATATCCAGAAAGGGTGGGGCACTGGATTCATCTGCTGCGTCTAAAGGAAAGAAAATTAACAGGTACGAACATAATTTTTCCTTCCTTTGCAACAGCAGTAGATCAATCCAGAGACCAATGGGATGTAGCAAAGCAATCCTCAATCTGGGTGGGAAGCAAACGCCGCCTCCGCAACAACCGAAGCACTAAACACATCCACCGCATGCGTCCCCACATCCAACCGGTAATGCTGAGATAAAGCACTCTCGGAAGACCAAGTAGCCGCGAGACAAAACTCCTCCAAGGAAAAAACCTCTGGACCGAGTCCAAGAAGTAGCCATCGCTCTGGCGGAATGGTCATGAAGTTCTTTCGCCAACCGCTTCCCTGCCATCAAGCAAGCGTAACTAATGTCCTCCTGGACCCATCAAGCGATAGAGGCTTTGGAAGCCGCCATACATTTGAGGCGTCCCTTGAAGAATACAAAAAGGTGATCTAAACAGCTAAAAGTTGTTAGAAACCTAGTTCGTGGAGAACGCTATGCACTTTCAAAAAAATGCAGTGAATAAAAGCACATCTCCCCATTTCTCCTCCCAGGAAGAAGGAAGGAAAAGTGAGAGTGTCATAAAATAAAGGATGACACCTCCTTAGAAAGAAATTGTGGTACTGTCCGAACTGACACCCCAGATTTTGTAAATCAGAAATAGGAATCCCCGCCGAACAAGGCCTGCAACTCAGAAAACCACTGAGCTGAAGCCATGCCCACAAGAAACCCCGTGTTCAATGGCACAGCCCTTTAGAGTCTCAAAAGACAAGGATGAAATGAAGCCTTCGGTAAACTGCGAAGAAGTACCTTAAGACAGGGTTTTCTAAGAGGTGTACGAATATACCATACTCAGTTTAGGAACTGAACTACATTAGGCTAAGAAGTAAGTAAAGAGCAATATACCTAGCCCTTGTAACAAGCTAAGAATGGCACTTGAAGCTGAAGGGAATTGAACGCTAAGCCCTTGGCAATACACTTGTGCCAAAAAAGAACTCTGGAAGGGTGCAAATGTTGAGAAGTATGGGAGTGCTATATGTTCTCAGCCAGCCAACGACCCCTGGCACAGGAATTGTGCTGACACATGGTTATATTAGGTTAGTTAATGGAGATATTGCATTTTCAATTTGTCATCATGCCTCTGTTCTTTGCCATCTCCACTTTGTGTTGTCTCTGTCATTATTCTAACATATAACACATGTATAACTGTAGGTGCATAGGTTATAGAATTGCCCTTAAAATACCACATAACCAACTCCAAGATACCATGGGGACAAAGAGATTATTCAAAAGGCAATGCAACAACTTTGAATTGGAAACCACTATACCACAGACTTATGAGCCATATTTTAAACAGCTTGAGAAAAAGGTTCAACACAGCATGAAATAATCATCCTTGGGCAACACATGGTATTACAGGAATCCAACACAGTTTAATAAAACCGAGTAACATTCCTCCAAGCAGCAAAAGGTGCAGAGAGATGAAGTCTCTCCTGTATAATCCCAGCAACCTGTACACCTTCAGGACAAATCCCAGAATGCTATTTCATAACTATATAGTAACCATAAAACAAAAAGCATCCAAGTTAAAGTACTGAATCTATGATCTTTTCCTGCAAAAAGAATACCCGAGAACTTCATATCCCACTACTTTAGTAAGGCTTTATAAAAGGAAAAAAAAAATCATATTCAGTCCTCTATTTAAGAGCATATTAAATAAGACTGAGAGGGTAGCTTCTGAAAAATTTTTTCAGCAAACCATTTTAACGCAAGTTTTGATTAAAAAAACAAAGCATTAGGCAGACAAACACAATAGCAGGCTGTATTTACCCTCAGTTGCAACAAACTGCATGACACAGAGCTGAGCCACAGTCCTGGACACATTTTTTTGTTAAACCTGCGGCTTTTCGCCATAGAGCAACAGCGTGGTTTACCAAACTGCAGTCAAAAGACTTGTTAATTTTAGTAGGTGGATTTTTTTAAAAGCTTTAAATGATGTGCTAAAACTGTTCCACAGCATTCAGAAGAGAAACCACCAACTCTGCAGTCAACTTTGTGGGAAAACTATAAAAAAAAAAAAAAATTACAGATACTGCCAGACTATTTTATATTTTTAGCACATCATAGAAAAAAAAACAAATGCACAATAGCTGTCTTGCCTTGAACAATGATATGCAAAAGCATAATTACTATTTTGTAAATGTTCTAGCTTCCCTATGACAATCAAAGCCCAAGTCCTGCTATTACGTTTTCATTTGGAATGTAATAGGAGTATCACTAAGCGAGATCTGGCATCAGTGAACAATCACTGTTTACAAACTGGTGTGTACATAATCACTACCTGCTATTTAGGTGGAGATGAACCCTCTGAAAGAAAAACATTTGGGCAGGACCAAAGCTATTCAACTTATTTATTTACTGGACTGCTTTGGGTATGGCTTTTGCTGGGGGGGGGGGGGGAATCCCAAACAGGAAATTGACTAGAGCAAGGGATTTTAACCTAATTCTTGGGATGCATCCAACTAGTCAGTTTTTCAGGATAGCCACAACAAAAGTGCATGCAAATTTATTTCATGCATAATCTCCAATATATGCATATTCACTGCAGCTGTCCTGAAAACCCTATCGGCTGGGTGTGTCCCAAGGACTTGGTTGAGAGCCCTGATCAACCAGTGGCATCTTGGAATACTGACAGTCTAATGGCACTACAACTAACAGCGGTACCTGGAGTGACCCGCTTCCTGTTACACTTGACCCCGCCCCCCAGCATACCCCTACCCAATCCCAAGAAGACAAATACACCTTAGTTGGAAAACACCTGGCCGCAGCCCTGTTTATTGAATAATAACATATTCTTAAAACACTTAACACAATTAAATATACATAAGTTAACAGCCACAATTAAAACATTAACAAATACCCCATAACAATGGTATCACCATTGTTACCTGATCCCGAGCTACCGTCAGAAGTAATTGGCCTCCGACCCCGCCATCTAAGCTAGGGTCTGAGGGGTGGCATGTCCCACACATGCCCCATTATCCAGAGTCAAGCGACCCACCAGGCACGGCTCCCAGCCGGCCCACCGCTCATCCCTTGATGAGCCCCAGTCAATTACTTCTGACGGTAGCTCGGGATCAGGTAACAATGGTGATACCATTGTTATGGGGTATTTGTTAATGTTTTAATTGTGGCTGTTAACTTATGTATATTTAATTGTGTTAAGTGTTTTAAGAATATGTTATTATTCAATAAACAGGGCTGCGGCCAGGTGTTTTCCAACTAAGGTGTATTTGTCTTCTTGGGATTGGGTAGGGGTATGCTGGGGGGCGGGGTCAAGTGTAACAGGAAGCGGGTCACTCCAGGTACCGCTGTTATAAGTAAGCCCGAGAGCTTGTCTCGACGGGCGACCCTAACGCGGGGCTGGATGGCCCGCTGAGTCGCCCGTCGGGCTAGATAGGATAGAGGGAGCCAGGATAGGAGAGGGAATGAGAAAGCTGGGGGAGGGGGGGGGGCGGACCGTGGTCGAGAGATCTCTTCTTCCCCTCGCTTCGGGTTGTCGCGGCCGAAGGGGATTGTGGGTGGGAGGGGTTAAAAAGGAAACGTGCTCGGAGGACCTAAACGGTTTGGTCCTCCGAGACAGCTTTCCCACCCGCCCGCCCTTTAGTTTCAGGGTGCGTGAGGTTGGTTGGGGTTGCGTGGCACTACAACAAATAAATAAATAAATAAATGATAAAGCAAAAAGCAACACAATTTGGTAGTTGTATAATAACCACAGCTATCAAAAAAACCTCTCATCCACATCCGGTGTGGCAATAAGTCTATTGAGTTACTAACATATAATGATAAAAATCAACTAAATGCACTAGATCAGGGGTAGGCAACCATAGTCCTCAAAGCGGAAGGGAATGGGACTTGTATACCTCCTGATTTGTAATTATACAACTACACTCAGGTACTTATTTTGTAGCTGAGGCAATGAAGGATTAAATGACTTGCCCAGGGTAACAAGGATCAGTGCTGAGGCAGCAGCTCTACTACTAGGTTACTCTTCATATCCACAACGCAGTCGCATTGTCAAGATTTCCACAATGAATGTGCATGAGATCTGTTTGCGTACAACGGAAACTGTACACGGAGTGGAGAAGTAGCCTTACGGTTAGCGCAGCAAGCCGTGGGTTCATTTCTCACTGCAGCTCCTAGTGACCCTGGGCAAATCACTTAACCCTCCATTGTCCCAGATACAAAAAACACACCTTAGATTGTGAGCCCACAGGGACAGAGAACGTGCCTGTATAGCGCTGTGTATGTCTAGTAGCACTATAGAAATGATAAGCAGTAGTAGTAGGTGCCCACCCTTGTACAAGGCTAACCCAAGTGTGACCCTTAATTACTAAACTGCAGCATTTTTGTAAACAAATGTTGGCTAGTAACAGATATCTAGTATCCTGCCCCAGGGTGATTCGGGAGTCCAAGAGCCTGTCTCAAAGGCGATGTTAACGCAGGGATGGGAGGCGAGCACATGTGGTTAGCGGGGGGGAGGGAAGGATGTAAGGTGCAATCGGTCACGGTTTGGCTGACAGCGACTTCCCGCCGAAGATCAGGAAGTCGATTGGCAGGCCGTGGCCACAGGGGACGACGGGAGGGAGAGATTAAAAGTTGTGACCTCGGAGGACTCAGGGCGGTTCCTGGTCCTCCGAGGTGGCTTTTCCCGCCTATCCTCCCTTGTGGGTGATTTGAAGAGATTCAAAGGTGGCAGTCTGGTGTGGTATCCTGGCTGCTGGGCTCATCGGGGGAATGAGCCGGGGGCCGGAGGGGGAGCTGTGCCCGGGTGACCCTGGTGAATGGCGCATGTGGGGGACATGCCACCCCTCAGATTCTTGCTGACATGGCAGGGTCGGGCGTTATATTTTTGATATTGACTAGCTAGGGTCAATTGTTCTCTTGGTTGGTTGTTAAATGTTAATTACCAATAAACAGGGCTGCGGTTATGTTTCCACCAATAAGAGTTGTGTGATGATGTTGTACGAGTTGGGTCACTTGAGTTTGGGGGGGGGTTTGTAGGTTATCTGGATCCAGCTGTTATAATATGCATTCATTACAAAAGCAAGCTCTAGTACAACATCATTTATAAATAGAAGGTTGTCAAACAGGGACAAATGTGTAATTCTCAAGCCACTATGAATTTTCCTCATACTCCTACCTCATCTCCATACATAATCCATCTACTCCCAATAAAAAACGTAGAAAGTAATCCCATTCTTTCCCAACAGGTTTTGGGACAAATTTTCTCCTTGATGATATCTCAACTGCGTAATCTCCCCCATTCTGGATTTGAAAGATTTTATTTCTCTTTTCTTATTTAGCTATGATGATCTCTTCCTGGTTTACTGCCCCAACATATGTCAATTCTTATTAAAACTTTAAAGTAAATCAGTCTTCTTGAAATATCGTAGACTCCTGCCATTCTAGTAAGTCTATAGCAAAAGTAGAACATTCAGACTCAACAGAACATGCCAAGCAGGCTGAAATATTTATGGAGCACGGGAGGATTAAGTGACTTGCCCAGGGTCACAACAGTTGTCAAGAATAGGTTTTCAATACATTAAAAGCAGAGGGATTAAAATGGAGGGGGAATGCAAAGTACAGAAAAGAGACAGACACAGTTGAGATCTTTGCTATCCAAAATGCATCCTCCCTAATCGTATCAAACCAGATCTCAAACACTACACAGTGGCCAAAAGCTAGTATGAGTACGAAAAGAAATGAAAATTCACATACCCCCTTCCCTTTCCCCATGAATGGGAAGTGCCTCATACTTTCTTCAACTTTTCTGTGAATAAAATAACCTTCCTCACCTATCAAAGGAACGGCATTATGCCCTCGCATGACCAAACGTACTAATAGACTTTTTCATCTATGTAAAGTGAACATATTTACGAGCCTAATTACTAAGCTGCACCAAGGTTTTGGCTTTAGTGCCATTTACAAACAAAGTTAAATGGCTCATTACATCCAGAACTTCTGTATTTTTTGGTAGGGACTTTCTAAGAACACTGGGGAAAGACTAATGTGCAATAACACACACTACCACACACTGAGGAAGAGTTTGATATATTTCTAGGATTGTAGTTAACTATACAGTATCACAATATCTGCCCATTTTAGCAATTAATGCATGATAACGATCTCCGAGACAACTGCAAAGCACAGTCCCCACCCATACCAGGCCCACAATATGAATTCCTGCATTAGCATGCATTAAAAGCTGAATTAAGCATTTAATGCAGATTAATAAGCATGCCACCAATTTGCAACTGGAGCAAACAGATCCATAACCAGGTCTGAAGGGGAAAAAAATCAAAAGAAAACAAAACTTGAGAATTTAACATTTAGGGATTGTTACCTAGCACTAGTCTTGAAGCAGTGCCAAAGCCTCAGGGGGAAAAAAAGCAGGTAAACAGCTGTACAAAATTGTTTCTTAAAATGTTGGCCGTCGCTAAGTTTTTGGGGAAAAAAAAGAAAAATCAACTACAAACGTGGAGGAACATAATCGAAAGGGACGTCTAAGTCCATTTACGTCCATCTCGCAAGTCGTCCAAATTAAAAAACAGCTTAAGACACATTTTCAAAAGATACGTCCAACTTTTTTTTTGTTTCGAAAATCGTCTAATTATACGTCCTGCCGATCTGATCGTCCAAGCCACTAAATTGTCTATCTTTATACCACATTTCCGCCCAAGTCCAAAACGCCTAGAACAAGCCCTGTTGGACGTGGGAGGGGTCTGCAAAGTGATGGACTGCACACCCAGACATGCCACCTAAATAGTGGGGTACCTTACAGGGCACTGCTTTGAACTTCACAAAAAGGGTACCATGGCTTCTCCTCACTACAGCTCCCTTATAGATCATGATGAGCCCCCCAAAGCACCTCCAGAATCCCCTAGACCCACTTATCTATCACCCCAATAGCCTTTATGGCTGCAGGAGCCACTTATATGCCAGTAAAAAAAGGGTTTTAGTGGTGTATAGGGGAGTGCACATGTTTAAGTATCAATGCAGTGATTACAGGGGCTTATGGGCATGGGTCCTCCTCTCCATGGGTCCCTAACCCACCCTCAAGATGACTTAACCCACCTCTGTGCTGAACGACTAGGCTTTCCTATGCCAGGTGGCCAGGTGATGATGGTCTGGAGGCTGAATTTTAAAGATGTGATTAATATTTTTATGGGGGTGGGGAGGGGTCGGTGATCACTAGGGTAGTGTGTGGGGGTCTGTTTTATGTGTTTGCAGTGCTTATCTGGTGACTTTAGGTGGGTTTTTGTGACTTAGACCATGTTTTACATGGTCTAAGTCACAACGTTCAGGGTTCCGTCTAGGCTCTGTTGTAAAACTTTGTTATAAATGCTGTACGACTAAGTCTAAGCCGGCCCACGTCCCGCCCAACTCCGCCCTCAACACACCTCCCGAAACGCCCCGTTTAGCGCCACTATGAAGGCCTAGGTCGTTTAGAAATGCGTCCAAAACCCGGTTTTATCATCGGCACTTGGACGTTTTTGAGAAATGTTCGTCCAAGTGCTGACTTAGGCCGGTTTTTGGACGTTTTTCTCTTTCGATTATGAGCCCCATAGCATCCACTCTTGTCCATACCTTATACTGCAACCCCATTCGAACTGGTTTTAGTAAATGATATGCACATGAAGAATAAGGAAGTTGATGGATGCAGAGGGCTAAAGCTATTTGAAAAAATGCATAATAAGCAATAAAAATAAGTCTAACCCAAGCAGTTTCAATTTTTTTGTCTAAAAATGTGGCTCAATCACAGGTCTGCTCATAACCTAATATTCTATTCAACAATCCTGATGAGTTTCCAACGTTAAGAAGATTTGGGGCAGTGGTCTCAAACTCGCGGCCCACCAGGTACTATTTTGAGGTCCTCGGTATGTTTATCATAATCACAAAAGTAAAATAAAACAGTTTCTTGATCATATGTCTCTTTAGCTATAAATTACAATATTATTATTAAGACTTAGCCAATAGGAAAGATTTATAAACTATAAAGAGTTTTACCTCATGCAAAATTGTCATCTCTTTAATAAGACATTAACTATTTTTTTTTTTTCTGAGGCCCTCCAAGTACCTACAAATCCAAAATGTGGCCCTGCAAAGTGTTTGAATTTGAGACCACTGATTTAGGCAGAAATACTGCAAATAGATTTTTTTTTTTGGGGGGGGGGATGTCTCCCATTGCTATGCCTGTGCAACTTTTTTTATGCTAAAAACTTTTTTGATTAGCAAACTGGCCCCATAAGCAATGTAAACAAGCCAGTCTTTTTCCCAACCCATACTCTGTTCTCGACAGAAAAGATTGGCTAGGGCTTTTGTCCATGAACTGCAGGCAAAGTCTTGCCATACATTTTCTATTGGATTCAAGTCTGAGTTTTGACTGGGCCATTCATTGACACTCATGTTCTTCTTGCTGGGAAATCCTATTGCTGATTTTTCTTTGTTTGAAGATGAATCTTCATTCTCAGGTGTGTGGCAGATTCTCTGTCCCTGCTGCTGCAAAGAATACGAACATAATGTGCCACTACCATGCTTTATTGCGGCAGTGGCGTCAGCAGGGCAATGTGCTGTGTTTTACATCCCAGAGGTCACTTAGCACAACCAAAACAATCCACTTTGGTATGTCAGACCACAAAACCTTCTTCCACAGGCAGGCAGTGTCCCCTAGTGTTTTCTTAGCCAACACAGTATAGCACATTGTATGGCTTTTTTATTTTCAGCAGTGCTTTTCTTACATATCAAATCTCTTTCTCTTTCCTATGTATTTGTTTGTGGAATAATCCTAAAACTGATGAAATCAGCATTTCCCTCAGTCTCAGCCAGGAATCTAATTCTAAAGTATAGGCCCTGCGGTAATCTTTCCTAGCAGTTTCCTCATCCCACAGCTACTGACTTCTATGGTATGGCTTGATCATGGCAGTGTCTTAGCTGCACCAAACTATTTCCACTTTAAAATGATGGCTTACTATGCCAGTGGTCTCAAACACAAATCCTTTGCAGGGCCACATTTTGGATTTGAAGGACCTTGAAGGGCCTCGGAAAAAAAAACGGTTAATGTCTTATTAAAGAAATGACAATTCTACATGAGTTAAAACTCTCTTATCATTTATAAATCTATCCTTTTGGATAAGGGGTCCTTTTATCAAGCTGCGGTAGGAGTTTAATGCGCATAAAACCGTGCGTTAAACCACCTGCCGCGCTAGCCGCTAACGCCCGGATTGAGCAGGCGTTAGTTTTTTAGCTGGCCGTGGGGGTTAGCGCGTGATGAAATGTCCGACGCACTAACCCCGCTAGTGCAGCTTGATAAAAGGACCCCTAAGTCTTAATAATAATATTGTAGTTTATAGCTAAAGAGAAATATGATCAAGAATCTTGGGGGGTTGGGGTTTTTTAAAAAAAATCTTTATTCATTTTTAAACTTATAATAAGTGTGATAACATATCCATACAAATAACCATAAATTTACTTTTGTGATTATGATAAACATACTGAGGGCTTCAAAATAGTGCCTGGTGGGACGCGAGTTTGAGACCACTGTACTATGCCCAAGAAATACTGAAATGCAAAGAAATGTTCTTAGTGTCTTTCCCTAGTCTCTGCCCTTGAACAACAACTTCACACTGGGTTCTTTAGGCAGTTCCATGTTCAAAGACCAATGGTTTTCAACCAATGTTCCCTCTAAGGACTGAGTTCATATGAGGGGAAAAAAAAAAAAAATTGCAAACAAAAGACCGAGTTGATGTGAGCAAAAATTTTTCATTACATTACCCTGATGGTATTATACACACTGTACTTTACAAATTAAGGCCCTCTTCTATCAAACTGCGATAGCAGTTTTTAACGCAGGGAGCCGGGCTGAATGGCCCACGCTGCTCCCAACACTCAATGAGTTCCTATGCGCGTCGGGAGCAGCGCGGGCCATTCAGCCCGGCTCCCCGCGCTAAAAACTGCTATCGCAGTTTGATAGAAAAAGGCCTAAGAATCACAAATATAAATAAAAAAATAAGATGCTTTTTTATTAAAAGGATTGAAAAACATTCTTCAGTTAGCTCTCAGAAGCCAGAAGGCATAACATAATATGCTTGAATATCGCAGCTATCTCTCAGTTATGTGCGGTTTACAGAATAAAGATACTAGACATTCACAGTGAATTACAATCCATTAGTTAAAAAATTTACCAAACAAAGTATGTTTGACAAATTTCTAAATGCCAGAATTAAAAATACAATTTTTACTATTTCATTTTCTAGCTATTCTCTGGTTTCTGCTTTCCTCCATCTTAAGTCTCTTTCAAGGATTTTTCTCTCCTTTTCCTTTCAGCTTTCTTGACTTTATTTTTCTACTACTATATTAAGATTTAACTCATTCTTACTATCTAATCTTCAAGTTTCCTCTTTTTTATGGTCTACCAGCAGCTTTTCCATCTCTCCCTCACCCTGGCTCTATTTTATTTTCCCTTATTCCCAGTCTTTCACTAACTCTGCCCTTTTTCTCTGCCCCCTACATCTGCCCTTTCTTTCCCCTGTCATCATTATCACCCTCCTTTCTGTCTCTTCTCCCACAAGCATCTGTTCATTTCTCTCCCCTCTTCTTTCCAGCATCTACCCCCTTTTATACACTGTCCACCTCCTCTTTCCCTTACCATCCAGCGTCTTCACTTTCTCTCTGCTTCCATCAGTATCTCCCTCCTCTGTCTCTTCCCCCTTCCAGTCTGCCTCCTCTTCTCCCTGTCTCTTCCCTCTTCCTTCCAGGCTTCAATCTCCTTCCTTCTATATAGCTTATTCCCCTTCTCTTTCCATCCAGCATCTCCTCTCTCTCCACTTCCATCAATATTTCTATCCTCTTGGTTTCTCTTATTTTCCATATGATGCTCCCTCACCTTCCATCCAGCATCTTCCCTTTCACTTTCCCCATTGCATCATTTCCCTCCTTTTTATACTCCAATTTCCAACATCTAGAATGTCTTCTAACTTCTATACAAAAATAAACCCCTTCTCTCCCCCACCCTAAACCAATTCCACCAGCACCTTCCCCCTCTCTCTCTCCCAATCCATATCCACCAGCGTCTGCTCCCTCTCCCTCCCCCACATCCACCAGCATCTGCTCCCTCTCCCTCCCCCACATCCACCAGTGTCTGCTCCCTCTCCCTCCCCCACCCCACATCCACCAGCGTCTGCTCCCTCTCCCTCCCCCACCCCACATCCACCAGCGGCTGCTCCCTCTCCCTCCCCCCCACATCCACCAGCGGCTGCTCCCTCTCCCTCCCCCATCCCACACCCATCAGCGTCTGCTCCCTCTCCCTCCCCATCCCACACCCATCAGCGTCTGCTCCCTCTCCCTCCCCCACCCCACACCCAACAGCGTCTGCTCCCTCTCCCTCCCCCACCCCACACCCATCAGCATTTACTACTAGCATCCCCACTGCTGCTTTCCCAAAGCAGCAGTGGCGAACAAACCAGCTGTGGGGCCTTCCCATATATATCTGCGACTGCCGGCTTTACACTGGAAGAAGAAGTGAACCCAGAGAGGGTGGGACAGCAGTTGTGGATGTGTTTGAGAAAGTCCCGCAGATGGTGTGTTTCAGTTTGCCACTACTGCTGCTTTGGCAAAAGCAACAACAGCGGCATAAGATAGAACAGTGATATCGGAGGGGTGCTGGTCCCGATTTCTCTTGTGCGGCGGGGCTGGACGGCTGCGCAGCCTCCTGCTAAAAGGTGCACAGCTGCGCAGCTTAGGGGGGGGAACATTGTTCTCAACCCAGTCCTTAAGACACACTCAGCCAGTTAGGTTTTCAGGATATCCACAATGAATATGTATGACAGAAATTCATACAATAAAAGGTGGTGCAAATCTCTCATGCATATTTATTGTGGATATCCTGAAAGTCTGCCTGGCTGAGTGTGTCCAAGGACTGTTGACAACCCCTGGTTTAGATCTTTGCTTTGAAATCACTTCATACAATAAGAGTAGTTTGATTTTTCATCCTGGAGTACTTCAATCAACTCAGTTATTGTGATCAGATATAGGTGGGCTCTATTTAACTTATTATGCAACCTGATAATTCAGTTTTTGAAAATGGAACTAATTTGGGTTTAATTTTACAAAGGGTTTGAAGATTTATTCCATCAAGACTTTCTGGTTTCATATTAATTATTCTTTGAATATTTCTATAATTGTTTTTTGCATTGTTTCACTGATCTACAAAACATGCTCTATACTTTCAAATAGCTACTTTAATGCAGTTTGACTTTAGTCAGAAGAATGTAAGAAACGTACAATGGTATGAAGACTTTTACAAGGAACTGTACCAATCTGAATTAATTTGCTCTAAATTATAGCATTCATATGGAAATCAATAAGCAATTCTGAAACTTGCACAATCCCATCTCCTAAACTCATACAAATTTGTGAACAATTAATGCGCCTACTTATGCTCTCTTTAGACTAGACCTAGGATGTGGTCTAGGTTTAAAAGACAACCATTTGGTCAGGTTTCAGGTGGACAGATCAATTACAACTTCCTGACCTAGGCATGCTTTGAAAACAATAAAAAGGAGATGGTCTTCCAGGTACTGGATCAACTACTGTCAAGCAAAATAGTTCTTATGCTCTAATTAATATCAATTTATATTTTGCTTTTAATCAAAAGTGTGCTAAAACAGTTAATGAATGATGGCATGGCTGTTTATGTACGCTAATTCACACTGACTCAGAGGTGAGCAAACACTGACTAAGCACTACTACTCAGACAGGTTTTCAAGATTTCCACAGTAAATATGCATGAGATTGATATGCATGCTACTTCCATTGTATGCAAATAGATCTCATGCATATTCATTGCAGAAATCTTGAAAACTCAACTGGGTAGAAGCCCTTAAGGCTCACTGTTGCCCACACTTGCACTAGATGTACAAGGCTAACCAAGTGGGTCTCTTCTGCAAAACTATAGCATTTGTGTTAAACTTCTTTTAAACAAATTTTGGCTATTAGCAGACGTGTAGTATCCTATCCAATTGTGGTCCAGGTGCATTCATTATACAACTCAACTGGTTTTTGGCCCTCAAGGACCATTGTCGTTCATCCCTTTAACTGCATATTGGATCACAGGCCATAAACTAGGCGAATGGGTGTGGTTCTATATCAGATTTACCATGTGTTCTTACTTTTACAGCGAGGCCCAATTAACTGCAACCAGGTTTACAAATGCTAGAGGGCATACCATGCATGCTCTAACAATTACCGCACAATCTTTTGCACTTAGCTTGTTTTAATGTTTGCCGTTAAGGCATGTCAAGTGCAAAAATTTAGCACACATTAATAAAAGACCCCTTTTATCTTATCTTATGTACAAACCAACAAAAATTATTTTCTCTCCTCCACTTACCCCCCCCCCCCCCCCAAAGAACAGTCATGGTGATATACAACCTAAACATCTCGCTCAGCATCCTCTCTACCATGATGACCTTCTGATCTCATTTTTCAAGAGTGTTCAGGGTGTTTACCTGCTGTTGACAAAATACAAATGGGCAAACTCCACATTCCACAAAGAAAAGGAAGGTTTATGCAAGCGGCTTAACATCTCATTTCTGTAAGCAAGAGAGGGTAGTAAAGGTATAAGACACAGGCACAGCTCTCGTCTAAACCAGAAACCAAGCAGGAAGACATCTCTGGTTCTGCTGATCCTTTTCTCCTTGTTCCTCCCTTCCCACTCCACTACTCAAATTTGATTTATTTGATAAACCACCTATATATATATTCTTAATTTATATATCTGAGGTAATCTAAGCAGGGGGGAGGAAGGGGGCTTCCAAACAAAATACAAAATAAAGCAAGCCAATATAACATGAACATATACCATGGGACGTTTATAATATTGTCTAAGAAAAGTTAGGCAAGGAACAAGAGGGAGGCTCAACAGTTCTCAATGCTGCAGAGTCAAACCAGTTTCATTTGTCACCCGTAAAAGTCACCATCATGCAGAATCAGAAGTCCTGTATAACAGAAGGCAAGATGGAATAAGCTTGAGCGCATCTATAGGTTCAAAAATCAAATCCTTTCATAATTTGTTGCAAAATTATTTTGCATATTTTAAATTGGTGGCAAGTGGGGTAACCTAGTGACTAGTACAGTGGACTGTGAACCAGACAGACCAAGTTTCAAAAGCTCAACATTCTTTGTGGGCAAGATGCTCAGCTATCCATTGTCTAAGGTACAAAATTAGAGCCTTCTGGGGACAGGAAAATACCTACAAGTACCTTGAACTAGCATTAGAAAGGCATGAGCCCAACTAAATGTGCCCCAACAAGCAAGGTTCCCACTGTGGATTACACTTCGATACTACATAAGAAATTTAGAACAAATTAGCAGATAAAAAATCAGGAAAATATTCATGCTGAAACACACTTTTGTTAAAGTACCACAAAAAAAATATATTAAAATGAAAGTGCATATGGCATATTTCCACAGAGGAGATGGAGGTTCTTTGCTTCTGCTTTCCCCAAAGGGAGAACAAAAAAAATGTGTAACTAAGGAATCCCATCAGTAAAGTGGTCAATTATCTTTTTTTTTTTTTCCTTCTTGCTAAGCCTGACATACTGCAATCATAATAATAAGAAAGGCCTGTTGCAGCCTCAGGGAACTTGCACCAAGGCATAGATGAGAATGATAGCTTGGACAAGGAATAATGAATAAGGACACAGCAAGCTTGCCGCTTTCATAACAGCTGTGTCTGGAAACATCTAAACAAGAGAGCCCCAGAGTGAGGCTTAGGGATCATCTTACCTGTCAAGCAGGCCACAACCTCACTTTAAAATGTGCTGGTGGTTCTTTTTCCTGACCGATTGTAGGCTCTTCTGATATGAATATCAATGCTAGAAAGACACTGGGGGTAATGAGACCAAATTATATCTTCCACTACAGAGAAAGATTCTCAAATAGATGCTCTGAGTGAAGTCTGCATTACAAGGTCTTGTGAAGTTGTGTATTAACAAATACCTTTGTCGGTAAAGCTACAGCCCAATGTTACCCTTTTAAGATATATTGCTGACTTACTTTGTGATGGTGAAGGTGGAAGAATCGGAGCCGAAGTACACAAGAAGGGGTTACATGGACTACTCATTATTAGACCATTTCTTTTATTCAATCCAATGCTTCTCTCTCAGCACCCCCCCCTCTCCGTTTTGTTTTCCTACAATTGGTTTGCAAAGGGCATAACTTCCCAAGATGTGGTAATTCTAAAACCACAACACGTCAACCATTTTGACATTAGCAGTCATGCAATCCTCATTTGAATACAGACCTTTTGCAATCTCTGACAGCTTAAAAAGCATCAGAATTCTCTTCTACACACATGGCCACGCTCTATTCAAGCAGACTTTATGCTTACCAAGTCAGCTGAAAAACTGTACCAGATGTAGCAGATATTGGTGCATATATGGATATTTAGTTTCATTAAGTACTCAAGCTTTCCCCCCTCCCCCGTTTTCCCCCACAGCTTTTGTGGTGTCCATCATATGATCAGGCCAGTAGAGTGAAGTGCAACGAAGTAGACTAATGACATTTCAACAGGCCCAGAGAGAGGAAACCCCTTACTTACTCAGCTCTGCAAGCAATACTAGAAATCCCTCATGTAAATGGATGTAAATTTTGGAGATTAAAGCTGCGTTAGAAGACCCATTGACCCATGGAATGCACACAGGACTTTACAATGCTGTGTGCACCCATGAATCTGGAGAATATGAGATTTGATTCTGTGATCTTTCGCTCAAGATCAGTGCTTACCCATGACCACAGCCAAATAAAACTGTGTGGCACTTCCCCCACCACCCGCCCCAGAGGTGCAGAATAATTATGCATAAGAAAATAAGAATTTCCACTGCTGGGTCAGAGCAGTGGTCCATCACACCCAGCAGTTCGCTCACATGGCAGCCCCCAGGTCAAAGACCAGTGCCCTATGGAAAGCCCAACCAAGTTGCGAGTGTGAGTATGACACGGTGACAAAATTCAGCACCGTTCCCGTCCCCGCAGATAACCGCGGGAAATAACCCCATGTCATTTTCTAGTATCTATTTCAACCTCAGTCCTTCTACACCAGCATTCTTCAAAGCAAAGCTTGTGGGTCAGTGGTTGTGCCCAATTATACTCTGATTCTGCCCTCTCTCCTTAAAGAATGACACGAAGATGGTTTCCCGCGGTTATCCGCGGGGACGGGAACGGTGATGAATTTTGTCACTGTGTCATTCGACCTCAAACATGGGTTCTAATACACCATTTGAGATCCTGACCAACAATATGGGAAGCTCTACTCAAGATAAATCATCTCTCATTTGTAATTAACACAATCCACAAGCTTAAGCTTCCCATTGCAGGAGGGAGACTTTGGCTAGTCCTGGATTTCTGACCACCTCATCTTAGTGTATTATGGATAGAACCATGGACTACAAATAGTACACTTATTTGGGATATATGTTTAAAACCACAATCAGCCCAAATGCCACATGGCAGCATGTGTGTGCGTGCGTGCGTGTGTCAAGGTAAACCTCTATAGGAGTCTTTACTAACCCAAAATCCAGCCCAATATGCATTTATGTAATGAGAGAGAAAAAAATGCTTTACCTGCTAAGTATACCCGTCTAAACATAGGAATCTAGGAGAATAAAAGCCAAAGATGTAACCGCTTTCTTAAACAACAGATCACATCAGGGTTGTTACACAAATAGAATTTATTTATTTTATACTTATATACCGCACAATCCAAAGTTCTTGGCGGTTTACAAGAGAACATATACAGCAGAGTAAACAACAGACACAACTTTACAGTGCAAACTTCCAAACTTATCTAACAGTAGAATTATCAACTAAAAGAAACATTCCAAGATGGGAGGGGCATAGATGGAATAAAGCAAGGGGTCTTCACAGTGGATAATGCACAAAAGATGATTTTTTTAAAAAACACAAAAAAACAGCACATTACCCCAGAGAAAGAGCCAGAAAGATGGATTTGCAAACTAGCATTGCCTCCCAGTCCCAACAGACAAGAAGAAAATTCATTCAATGCCGACTCCAGACTCCATCCTTTCTACCTTGTGCGCCTTATGCTTGGAACAAGCTGCCCGAATCCCTACAGCGGGCTCCATCTCTGGCAGTGTTCAAGGCCCAGTTAAATGCCCACCTCTTCGAGAGTACTTTCGATTCCTAACTCCTACTCACCCTATATGTCATGTCTGTCTGTCCAAGTTAAATTGTAAGCTCTTCCGAGCAGGAACAGTCTATAAATGTCAAAATGTACAGCGCTGCATTCATCTTTCAGCGCTATATAAAGTGATTAGTAGTAATAGTAATTCATTCCAGCATCAGCATCCATGTGGACTGCATTTGCCAGTAGTTCTGAGAATGCTCTTGAATAAACAACCCTGCAGGGGCTTCATCCTTTTTTTTTTTTTAGTTTGCTCATTTCATGACCTCAGATCAGATACATCTATGGATAGAATCTTACATACCATGCGACCTGGTAAAACACTGGTATTAATTTAGCTCCGATTCTGTCCATTTATAACATTTTGATTCTCTTGATTTACACTCTCCCCCCACCCACCCCCTAGACTTGGCCCAATAGTAAGAAGCAACCAGAACTGGAGACAATATTCAAGGTGTTGGCACAGAATAGATCAGAGAAGGTTAACTTTTATATACAGAGGGCTGAATTAAATATCAGTGCTACCCCTAATGAGCTGCAACATTACAGTATTTTGGAACCAGAAATGCACAAGAGCTCCGCAGACCTGTGATAAAGTAAAAATTTAAACAATGGGAACAAACTTCGAGAATAGCTATTCTGAAAAATGTATATAATATAGTACTGTATTCAAAATCAACAAAACAATAAAAATTGAAGGTAAATAAAGACTATATCGCCCATGCAATCTGCCCTAGACATAAAGAGAAAACAAATAAATATGCTGATTTTCAAAAGTCTTGAATTGTTCCACCTTAACTGAAAATATTTACCAAAATGTTTGACCCTATTATTTGAATATCTAGAAATAGCTTAATCATCTCAAAATTGACAAAAATAACATATATAAATGGAAAGGTATCAATTATGCAACGTATTCAGGCATTTTGTCACATATAAGTTTACAATACAGAATGCAGTGCTGTAGAAAGTAGAGGAGTGGCCTAGTAGTTAGCATCCTGAGCTGCTCCTTTTGACCCTGGGCAAGTCAGATTGTTAGCCCACAAGACAGATAGGGAGAAATACTTGAGTACGGGCATGGAAACTGCGTACTTTACAGGCTGTGTATAAATACTTTAAAAAATCAGTTCAGCATTGCCAATTTACAATAAGATCTTACGTTGAGACTTGCCTTTTGTCATGAGGCCACTGTATTCTTGAATGAGAATGCAGTCACATTCAGCATGACCATTCCCCACTGTAATGGCACACACAGTCTCCACAGCCTGCTAGAAGTCTTCTCATGACACACACGTCCGGGTCTACAACAAGAAACGTATCTAAAGGATAAAGGGGATGGAACTTGTGTATCACTTTTTCAGTGTGGTTTACACAATCAAATCAGTTTACATATTTTAGACAGGTACTTATTTTGTACCCGAGACAATGAAATATTAAGTGACTTGCCCAGAGTCACAAGGAGCTGCAGTGGGAAATGAACTCATAACCTCAGGTGCTGAGGCAACTGCTCTAACTACTAGGCCATTCCTCTACTCCAGAAGCTCTATCATTTGAAACAAATGTCTTAGACTTGGTCAAAATAAAATCTTTAAGGTTTTCTCTGAATGACTGAAGTTCCACAGTGATTTGTTTGGTATGATCCTGGTAAAAAGGTTTTATATTACTGCATTTTAACTTTGGTACAATAAATATTTGCCTGCATCTTGTACACAGTCTGCAGTTTTTGTTTGGATGATCCTGCTCAATGTCATCCTCATTTTTCATAGTATTTACCATCAACCTTAGAAGCCTTAGACATCTAAGCCAAACAGGGTCTTGGGCCCCTCACCATGCATCATATGATGCACCGAGGACAGAAGGCCCGCCATTTTGGATTGGTGGGCCAAGGGCCAAGAAGGTGGAGAGATAGTGCTGCCCTCCCGCATCCAACAGAAAAGGTATTGGGGGTAGGGTTTGGAGGGTTCAAGAGAGCATCTGGTGGCAGGAGGAAGCGGGCATCTCTCATGCCTTTTTAGGGGGGCATGGGGCCGTGAGCTTCCCTCTTGCCTATTTGTTCTAGTGGAGGAGCACCATGGCAGGAGGGAGTGGGCATCCCTCCTGCCATTTTTTCTCACACGGGGGGGGGGGGGTCAGCATGGCAAGAGGAAGTGGGCATTCATCCTGCTGTGGGGTTGGGGGGTCGGTTCCAGGTACCAGTTCATCGTAGAGGGCCATCATCGGCGGGGGGTTGTGCTTTTTTACTTTTTATTCTAATAGGGCAGATATTATACATGTGTAACATGCACAGCATCTGTGCCCATTAAAAAAAAAAGTTAAGACAGGTAAGCGACTGGTCTTGACGACCAATCGTTTTTGGGTTTTTTTGGATCGCTAAAAACGATCGCTTTTTTTTAGTGCATCAGAAAGACATGTTAAAAGCATCAATCGTTCTACTAGTTGATATGGCATTTCAATATTAATGAGTTTATTTGCATGATTAGATCAGAGAATTAGCAATCATGCTGAATCAGGTCAACAAATGCAACCGTCGCTAAAGCTGTTAAAACAGGTTTAGCATCAATCTCTGGCTTTAGTCCTACTCCATTTTCTTAGCTATGACTTATTTGTTCAGTAAAACCTTATCATGGACTTTACTAAAACCTTTCCGAAAATCCACCTAACTCACACTTTGAAAAAAATTCTAATAGATTTAGAATGGCTGATTTCACTTTGCCTGCTCTTGCCCATTAAGCTTTGTTTATCCATATGAGCAGTAATTTTGCTCTTAATGGTAGCTGCTACAATTTAACCTGGCACAAGTGTCAGGCTCACTGGTCTGCAAGTACTTAAGTCACTCCTGAATAAGCAATGCAGTGCCAAAAGGGATGTTGAAACAGTGATTTCTGTATATAATCAGGGAATAGTTGAATAGTCAAATGACACTAAATTTAGAATCTTATGTATAAACAGAGCAAAAGTGCTGATCAGTTTAGCCATGACTATTTGCACAAGAAAAGAAGGACTTCATAATAATGCAGCAGGTGCTCAGATTTAATGATTAGCCCTCCCATCATATATACAGGTTCTGTATTTTTCCCCATGATTTCAATCCCCAGGCTTAGCCCATTATGCTGGAAAGTATATGGGCCTTGTGGATCTTATACACAGGTCTGGCAGCCCCGTCTTCTTGAAGCTTCCCAGAAAGCTGACTTTCTTTTAGATCCATCTCCAGAGCTGGACCACTGGGGTGACTCATCCCCATCTATCAAAATAAAGACTTTCTCAGATGCTATTGTCTAACAGGCCTCTGCCAGAATTTTGGAACACTCGCCAACTGTCACCATCTGGCATGCCCAGTTTTTTGGTTTTTTTTTTTTTTTTTTTTTACATATACGAGATTGCATGGAGAAGTTTCTTGCGAGAGAAATTTCACATCAAAACATGATCAGATTTGAAGGTCATGAGCTTATTGTTCTGTACCAACTCAAAGTTTTTTTGGATTTTACTTTTTTGGGTTTTTTGTTTTTTAAAAAATAATTCTCCTTTTCAGATATGCTACTTTATTTCTTGTATTTGACTGCATATTAAAGGGTCTATTATTTTGAAAAGAAAAATTAGTCAGGCTGCTTGCAAGTCACCAAAGGACTGCATAGATTGGAAACTGTGGTATAAAACAAGTGCACCCTGCCTCCCAGGGACAAGAGGACTGTCTACTGTATAACAGGGAGCATCCAGTACCCCTCTGTAGCTCATTGGGCCACATTCTATATTGTTTGAACAAGATTTTAAAAAAAGAGGGGAGGGGGGAAATAGATGGTTTTAAGAAAAGGCAACCCACAACACATTTATTTACCAAAACCATTCTGTACATCAGCAGCCAATTTTGAGTGCCCTGAACTATACATCATTTATGAACTTATGTAGCTGTTATCACACAGTGCAGGCCTGTCAAACATGCTGCCTGCAATACAAGTGACACTGGTGTCCTATTCACCAACAAACCAGCCTCTCTTCCCAGCAAGAGTCAATACTTCCTTATTACCGGCTATACGCTGCATAATGACTTTTTGTGGTCAGTTTAAAATAAGATCCACTGTAATGCAGTTCTTGTACCTTGGAGAAATCTGGAGCCTTTGAAAACTGTCAGTAAAAAAAACTAGCAGATGAGTTTTTGAGGCCTCACAGGCGTATTCTTCATAAGAGGAAGTGAAGGAGGGGCACATGTGGTTTTGAAAGCACAGGGTACTGCAACACCTTTGTTGATCCTTTAAAAAGGAATTGCAGCCTAAGACGCCACTGCATTATCTACACAATACAAGTACTGTACTATACAAACTGAGTTACAAGAATCCCGTGTTTGAACAGCTGTTAGCTGAACTTGATTGACGGCTGTTGACACAATACTCGAACAATTATCACCCCTTGAATATTACAGGTGTAACTGCTGATGAACGTGATAAATGCTGTGTGTAAGGGCTGCCTGTTCAGCTACATTCAGTAGGGCACTTGACAACAGCTGACATTTTAAGCCACATAAAAAGGCTACTTTTTCACAGCACAATAAAGTGGGATTTGACCCGGCTTACAGAAATGTATCAGTGCTAGATACATGAAGTAGTGTGTACCACTCTCTCATTTCTAGATACCAACAGTGTCAGGAGAACGAGGGGGGGGGAACCCTCACACACATCTGGAAGGGGGCAAAAGCAAAAAATTATGGCTTAAGGTTTTTTGAGTTTTTTAAAAATTAGACCAAAGAAAATGATGTGTGAATTTAAGGAAAAACACGACTACCCAAGGAAGAGGCAGGAAAGGGACTGGTTTATTTTGACTAGATACGGGCAATATAACCCTCCCCCCCCCAACCACCACCCCACATACACACACACACAAAAAAAAATACAGTAAACCTAATCGAGAAACAAAATTCACTGATTCAGGATCTTTACTTTTTCACTTGCAAGTGGATTAAACACTGACTTTTCTTCTCCAGGACTTCACAGGAAACTCCTGACTACAAATGCAATATATACAACACAGGGAGGGGAGAAAAGGGCAAAATGAGCTCAGATGATTTAATTACAGAAATTAACAAGTGCTTAATTGGCACCAGTTATGATTTGCACACAATCTGGCTGCAACTATAACGGGCATCTAAATTGGATCACATGCAACTCAAAAGGGGATGTGGTTATGGGAGGGGCATTCAAAAGATTTAGGCACAGTGTCGGAAAATAATGGCGATCCGCGTCCAACTTCTGCACTAGGATTTACACCCGGTGTAAGTTCTCGCGCTCAAATTTGGGTGTTGAAATCCACCCTAAGCGCTACCCAATAAAAGGACAATCATCTTGGAGCGCCTTTATTGAATACTCTGAACAAGGATTTTTCCCAGTGCCCTTTCTAGAATTTGGCCCCAAATACACACACACACACTACTTGATACCTAATCAAGTGTCATTATATGCCAATTACAGTGAGCGAGCATGCACCATACCACACTCGCACAATGCAAAGCCACACACACCTGCACATTCTCCATACAAACCACAGGATAACCTGTAGACAAAAGACTTTAAAAAAGTTCAAAGTTTAGAAAAACCACCACACTAAACAGGAACTCAATAAATCTCAGACACCAGATTGCCACGACACGAAATTGCACCCTAGTGACTGGGATTCTGTGCCCTTGCGACATGCTTCCGGCATATTCATCAGAAGAGAGAAGGGAGACAGAAAAAAAAGTAGGGATGAAAAAGGGGAATGAAATAGAAAAGGAAAAATACATGGAAAAATTATAAGCATGAAAAATGAGAAAATAGTCTAAAATTGTATTTAAAAAAAAAAAGACACACACACACAAAGAAAAATTACATAATGCTGATAAAACAAAAACCGAGGGAAGTCAGTCTTACTCTTCCTAGAACCTGCCTATGGTGGTGGGTGGGGGGAGACGAGGTGGATACTAGGAAGATTGAGACTATGGAAAACTACTGAAGAGGTCAAAGGGGATCACAGAAAAGGAGGACTGAAGGGAAGAGGAGACTTAAGGAGAGATACAGTAAATCTCAGGGTACAGCTACAACTCTACCTCAAAAAATATCACCAGAAAAATTCCAAGGCATGCCACAATCAATGAGCATGCAAATTATTATTCTGTTAATCACAGCAATAATGTGCAGTTTTATGATTAAATGTCATCTTTCCTGTTGGTGCACAACTCCTCTACACCCACGTCTTATCACATATGGACTATTGTAATGCACTTTTTGTTGGACTATCCAAAAAGCACAGTTACTTACCGTAACAGGTGTTATCCAGGGACAGCAGGCAGATATTCTTGACTGATGGGCGACGGCACCGACGGAGCCCCGGTACGGACAATTTTAGAGTGATTGCACTCTAAGAACTTTTAGAAAGTTCCAGCTAGGCCGCACCGCGCGTGCGCGAGCGCCCTCCCGCCCGACAGAGGCGCGCGGTCCCCAGTTAGGATAAGCCAGCTAAGAAGCCAACCCGGGGAGGTGGGTGGGACGCAAGAATATCTGCCTGCTGTCCCTGGATAACACCTGTTACGGTAAGTAACTGTGCTTTATCCCAGGACAAGCAGGCAGCATATTCTTGACTGATGGGTGACCTCCAAGCTAACAAAAAGAGGGATGGAGGGAAGGTTGGCCATTAGGAAAACAAATTTTGTAAAACAGATTGGCCGAAGTGTCCATCCCGTCTGGAGAATGCATCCAGACAATAGTGAGATGTAAAAGTATGAACTGAGGACCAAGTAGCAGCCTTGCAGATTTCCTCAATAGGAGTGGAACGGAGGAAAGCTACAGACGCTGCCATAGCTCTAATCTTGTGGCCTGTGACAGAACCTTCCAGTGTCAGGCCCGACTGAGCATAACAGAAGGAAACGCAAGCGGCAAGCCAATTAGACAGGGTGCGTTTAGATACAGGATGACCCAACTTGTTAGGATCAAAGGACAAAAACAGTTGAGGAGATGATCTGTGAGGTTTGGTGCGATCAAGATAGTAAGCCAGAGCACGTTTACAATCCAAGGTATGCAAAGCCTGTTCACCTGGATTAGAATGAGGCTTTGGGGAAAAAACAGGTAAAACGATGGATTGGTTAAGATGAAACTCAGACACAACCTTAGGAAGGAATTTTGGATGTGTACGGAGAACGACCTTATCATGGTGAAAAACAGTGAAAGGTGGATCAGCCACCAGTGCATGGAGCTCACTGACCCTCCTGGCAGAAGTGAGAGCTATAAGAAAGACCACTTTCCAAGTTAGAAATTTAAAATGCGTTGTGGCCAAAGGCTCGAAAGGAGGCTTCATTAACGCAGAAAGAACCACATTAAGATCCCATACAACAGGAGGAGCCTTTGAAACCACATTGAAAAGGCCCTTCATGAACCTTGAAACTAAGGGATGAGCTGAGAGGGGTTTTCCATGAATCGGCTCATGAAAAGCTGCAATAGCACTAAGGTGGACCCTTATCGAAGAGGATTTAAGACCAGAGTCAGATAAGGACAATAAATAGTCCAACACCAGTCCCACTGCTGTAGATATGGGATTATGGTGATGTAACAGGCACCAGGAAGAAAAGCGAGACCACTTTTGTTGGTAACATTGAAGAGTAGACGGCTTCCTGGAGGCATCAATAATAGAACGGACAGGCTGAGACAGGAGAGCATGAGCTGGAGTCAGCCCGAGAGATACCAAGCTGTCAGGTGCAGAGACTGTAAGTTGGGATGAAGTAGTGTTTGCTGATTCTGTGTAAGCAGTGAAGGAAACAGAGGAAGAGGTATGGGTTCCCTGGAACTGAGTTGAAGTAGAAGGGAAAACCAATGCTGTCTGGGCCACCGTGGAGCTATGAGAATCATGGTGGCTTGTTCCCTCTTGAGCTTGAATAAGGTGCGCAGCATGAGCGGAAGAGGAGGGAATGCATAAAGGAAGAGATTGGTCCAATCCAGGAGAAATGCATCGGGTTCCAGACGGTGAGGAGAGTAAAGTCTGGAGCAAAACAGGGGCAGTTGATGGTTGTGGGGAGCTGCAAAAAGATCCACTTGAGGTGTGCCCCATTGGGAGAAAATGGACTGGAGAGTCGAGGAGTCGAGAGTCCATTCGTGAGGTTGAAGAATTCTGCTGAGATTGTCTGCTAAGCAATTCTGTTCCCCTTGGATGTAGACTGCCTTCAGGAATAAGTGACGAGCAGTCGCCCAGGTCCAAATCCTTAGAGCTTCCTGACATAAGGGATGGGATCCCGTCCCTCCCTGTTTGTTGATATAGTACATTGCAACTTGGTTGTCTGTGCAAATGAGAAGAACCTGAGGAAACAGGAGATGTTGGAAAGCTTTGAGGGCGTAAAACATCGCCCTGAGTTCCAGGAAATTGATGTGGTGTTTCTTTTCCTGTGTGGTCCAAAATCCCTGAGTTTGGAACTCGTTCAAGTGAGCTCCCCATGCATAGGGGGAGGAATCCGTGGTAATGACCAGTTGATGAGGAGGTAGATGGAACAGTAGACCTCTGGACAGATTTGATGATTTCAACCACCAAAGAAGCGACTGTCGAAGAGACGAGGTCACAGATATGTGTTGTGAACAAGGATCCGTCGCTTGTGACCACTGAGTCGCTAGGGTCCATTGAGGAGTACGCAGGTGGAGACGTGCGAAGGGAGTGACATGTACTGTGGAGGCCATGTGTCCCAAGAGCACCATCATGTGATTCGCAGAGATGGAAGGTTGTTGGAACACCTGCTGACAGAGATGAAGGATGGTGTGAAGGCGGTTTGGAGGAAGAAAAGCCCTCATCTGAACAGTATCCAGAATGGCTCCAATGAATTGAAGTCGCTGAGTTGGAATGAGGTGCGACTTGGGTAGATTGATTTCGAACCCCAACAGTCGAAGGAAGTAAATGGTCTGATCCGTGGCTTTGTGAACGGACTGAGGAGAAGGAGCCTTGATGAGCCAGTCGTCCAGGTAAGGGAAGACTTGAAAGTTGTGGGAGCGGAGATAAGCTGCGACCACAATCAGACATTTGGTGAATACCCTGGGCGAGGAGGCTAGGCCGAAGGGTAGCACCTTGTATTGGTAATGATGATGGTTGACAAGAAAGCGAAGATATTGTCTGGACATCAGATGAATTGGAACGTGAGTATACGCCTCCTTGAGATCGAGGGAACATAGCCAGTCTTCCTGAGAGAGAAGAGGATATAGGGTGGCAAGAGATAACATCTTGAACTTCTCCTTGACCAGACATTTGTTGAGCTCCCTGAGATCTAATATTGGTCTGAGATCTCCGGTCTTTTTGGGTACAAGAAAGTACCGGGAGTAAAATCCTAGGCCTTGCTGGTCCAGAGGAACTGGTTCGATGGCATTGAGAAGAAGGAGGGATTGAACCTCCTGAGCGAGGAGGAGGGACTGAGCCTTGTTGGAAGCAGACTCTTTTGGCAGACTTAATGGTGGAGGAGTCTGAAAGTTTAGAGAGTAGCCGTGGGCGATTATAGCAAGTACCCACTGGTCGGAGGTGATTGCTTCCCAGCGAGATAGAAAAACTTGTAGTCGACCTCCTATGGGCTGAGGCAGAGGACATGAGGGAGGAAGACTGGCAATGTTCTGGAGAAAGGAGTCAAAAGGGCTGTGTCGACTTAGGTTGAGTAGCCGGTTTGACAGCAGGCTGCTGTTGTTGACGAGCCTGTTGCTGCTGCTGACGCTGTCTGCGAGGTTGAGGAGGATGAGGCTGGGCCGGCCGAGCAGAAAACCTCCTTTGATATGAAGATTGTTGCCTGAATGGACGAGGAGGAGGAGGTTTCTTCTTGTTTTTCAACAAGGTGTCCCACCTAGTTTCATGGGCGGAGAGCTTTTGTGTGGTGGTATCCATGGACTCCCCAAACAGCTCATCCCCTAGGCAAGGCGCATTGGCCAGCCGGTCCTGATGGTTTACATCCAATTCTGAGGCCCGCAGCCATGCCAACCTTCTCATTGCTACAGAGATAGCAGTAGCACGAGATGTCAGTTCAAAAGTATCATAAATAGAACGGACCATAAACTTCCTGAGTTGCAGAAGACTAGAGGTACATTGCTGAAAAGCAGGAAGTTTACGGTCCGGAATATACTTTTGAAAAGAGGTTACCTGTTGAATGAGGTGCTTCAGGTAAAACGAGAAGTGGAAAGCGTAATTACTTGAACGGTTGGCCAGCATGGCATTTTGGTAAAGACGCTTTCCAAATTTGTCCATGGCCTTTCCTTCCCTACCAGGAGGGACAGAGGCATACATACTGGCTCCTGCAGTCTTCTTTAGGGTTGACTCTACCAACAGGGATTCATGGGGAAGTTGGGGTTTGTCAAATCCAGGGATTGGAATCACTTTATATAGAGATTCTAGTTTTCTTGGGGCTCCTGGGATTGTCAAAGGAGTTTCAAGATTCTTATAAAAAGTTTCCCTCAAGATGTCATGGAGGGGTAACTTTAAAAACTCTTTAGGAGGTTGGTCAAAATCCAAGGCATCCAAAAATGCCTTGGATTTTTTAGAGTCAGACTCTAAAGGAATAGACAGGGTGTCTGACATCTCCTTTAAAAATTTTGTGAAGGAGGAGTGCTCTGGCTTAGCAGTAGTATCCTGCACCGATGGATCCTCCTCATCAGATGTGTAATCCTCCTCGGTACCGAGGGGATCATCCGAATCGTCCCACAAATCAGGGTCCCGTACCGATTGTAAACGGCCCTGGGAAAGTGGAGTCGATGTATCAGCATGTTTAGTCTTGCGTATCGATTTACCAGACCAAGTGGAGACGGTACCAGGGGAATGTAGTACGGTACGGGGTTCAGAGAACGGTACCGGTTCCGACCCCGTAGGAATAGCACGCCGTTTTGGTTCTGCTGACAGAACAGGCATGGACAAAGATTTATGCGGTGCCGAAACAGTCGATGCCAATAACAGAGGCTGTTCGACAGACGGCACCGAAGGCTCAGTCGGTACCGACACTGGAAGGTTCGGAGACAATAGAGCCGGGAGCAACTGTTGAAGTTGCTGCTGAAGCTGGACCTGGAGGATAGAGGCAATGCGCTCATCCAACGTTGGCACCGGCACCGGTACCGGTTTTTTCTTGCTCGGTACCTTCGGTGCCGCTCGACGCTCGGGTGAAGTCGATGCCGATGAAGAGGCCGAGACTTCAATGGGAGCGGAGCGTTTACGGGGCCGGCGCTCAGTCTGCAGGACTTGGCTCACTGCATGCTCGACTGGCTGGCCTAGAACAGTAGGGGAAGGCTTCTTAGCCGGCTTACCTACAGGAGTCGACACCGCCGATGGATCTGGCGGTGCCGAGGTAGTCGGAGTCGATTTGGAGGAAGTCGTCGACGTCGATACCGGTGCAACTTCCATAGCGGTACCGAAAAGGATCCGCTGCTGAATTTGTCGATTTTTTAAAGTTCTTTTTTGTAAAGAACTACAGCGGGTGCAGGTTTCAGCCCTATGGTCCGGACCCAGACACTGGAGGCACCACTTGTGTGGGTCGGAAAGGGAGATAGGGCGCGCACACCGTTGACACTTTTTGAAACCCGGTGACGGGGGCATGAAGGGAAATACCGCTGTAGCAAAATCGAAGCCCGAGGCTTCGATGGTGCCAACAGGCCCCGCCGGGTCAAATTCGATAAAAAATCTGAAAAATAAGAATTTTTTTTTTTTTTTTTTACACAAAAGGTAAAAAAGAAGGAAAGAAATAAAATATGAAGAGAAAAATACGCGCGAGCGGGAAGGCAAGTGAAATAGAAAAAAACTTCCAACAGCCGTTGGAAACACGCGTCTTCTTAGCTCCGCGGAATTAAGAAAACTGGGGACCGCGCGCCTCTGTCGGGCGGGAGGGCGCTCGCGCACGCGCGGTGCGGCCTAGCTGGAACTTTCTAAAAGTTCTTAGAGTGCAATCACTCTAAAATTGTCCGTACCGGGGCTCCGTCGGTGCCGTCGCCCATCAGTCAAGAATATGCTGCCTGCTTGTCCTGGGATAATGCTGCTGCTGCACAGGGAAGTGGAGGGGACGGAGAGGGAAAGGGGGCCTGGGAGCAATCTTGGTTTGCTTTGGGGGAGGGGAGACAGAAGGGGGGCCATGGAGAGACAGAAAGACAGGCAGGCAGGCAGCACATTAGAATGAAAGACAGACACACAGAAAGACAGCAGGCAGGGAGAGACAGAAAGAAAGACAGACAGACAGACAGGGTGCCAGAGAGAGAACCAGAAAGAAAGGAGGACAGACAGTGGGAGGGAGAAAGACAGAAAGTAAAGAAGAGAGAGACAGGGGCAGGGAGAGACACAGAAAGAAAGAAAGACAGACAGACATATATTCTAGCACCCGTTAATGTAACGGGTTTAAACACTAGTACATATAATAATAATCATAATAAGCACTTATAATCACTAAATAACAATACAGAAAAATGAACCCCTATTCCCATCCATTCTTCCATTACAGAACAAAAACATACCCTCCCTCCCACAGATGTGTGTGAACTAAACAACGAAAAATAAAAATAAAAACAACTATAACGAAGCCACAAAAGACATCAATGGACCCCAAACTAATTTAAATAACTTACTGTGCCACAGCATATCAGCGTTCATCTTTTCATACTTATAACATAAGCATATATTCGTCTACCAAAAAAGTAAAACTAAGGCAATCGCAGTTTTTCCAATTGTGAATAACCTTTGCATGGCTATCCCGGTCATAAGAAGAAGAAGCCGACATTTATATCGTTCCAATGGGGGTTTAATATGCAATATCATCCCACATACGACTACATCATATGTCAATGGGATTTATGACTCAAGTATGGTATTAATCTGTTCTCATATAAGACAAAAGATTGAGGCTGATAAGAAGTGACTTTTGGCCTTTCTGGCAGTGTCAGTCCAACACGGGAAGCTTGCAGGACACATTTACAGCAGTAACTTTTCTTTGCTGGTTCCTGCTGCCTAATCAATAGATGAACGGTGAATTGCCTGAGGTATTTTGGCTTACAGTGAGCCGTCGTTGTTGGGATGAAAGCAGGGAAGTAAAACAATGGATGTGGTGGTTTGAATAGGTAGGCAGGAAGGGAAGAGTCCGTTAACCCTTTAATCAGGGACTGGTTGCTAAGACCTTATCTGTGCGTTGATTTGAGCTTAATAATTTCGCTTCCTAATAACATTTCACAGCTGTCGTGGAAGGTAGAAAGGGGGGGAAGTAGGGGAGGAACCCCCCCAAAAAAAACAACCTTCCCTGTTGATTGTAGAGGTGACAGATAATATCAGCTCTCTCTCTAACTCTGGTGTCTGACAGTATTTTAAAGGCACAAAGCAGTGTACTTTATTCTCATTGTAACTCAAACTGAAAGTTTGAAGGATCAGTGGTCCGTCTTCTAAAAAACCTCAGCATCCGGGAGCACATCACCCCCGCATTAGCCTCAGCAAACTGGCTACCCATAAACAAACTGCATATTCAAGGCCTTAACTTTAAACTACAAATCCTTTCATAACATGATCCCAAGATACATGCAAGACAAGCTCCCAACCTATCACCTAATCGCCCTCTAAGATCCCAAGAAGAAAAAACGTCCGACAGTCCCACCTGGCCACTCGCTGTTATATGCAAAAGCCAGCAGAAGCTCATACTCACACTTCATACCCAAACTCTGGAATCAAAGCCCATGACCGATCTGCTCACTCAATTCATTACTAATCTTCAGGAAGTCAGTGAATACCTGTTTACTTAACTCTCTCAGACCAAAGCACTCAACCAAGAAACTTGCATAGTAGCCATTAATTTTGGAATCAGCCACAATACGATGCGATGTATTCAACACGCATGTATTCTAAACCGGTATAAACAAACCAAAACAATTTAGCCTTTGTCGTACTTATGCTTCTGGCCATGCAATTTCTCCTACTTATTTCCATATCTTCCTAGTAAGTAAACCACTACTCATATGTATCTTTTGTCCATCTTTTATAAACCCTGGAATCAGCTGTAATCTGAAATGTGTTAAGCGCGAATAGAAACTGAATACCTAGCGTTATACCTATCCCTTACCTCTCCTCCTTCTCAAATTCCTTATTCCTTGTATACAAACCTCTGTTCTATCTTGCACCATGTATTAATCACCGGCAACTGAAACACACACTCCACTGAATGTTCTAAGTATGTATTCTTGTAACCCGTTCTGTATTATGCATGTAATCTTGTAATCCATTCTGAGCTCTCCTGAGAGGACGGGTCATAAAACTAAATAAATAAATAAGTGTCTCAGCAGCGATTGGCAGTTCCTGCCCCACCCAATGCATTCTGGTATACAATGGGCAGGGCCAGTGTGCCATATAAGGGAGAAATTCCGACTGCCCCAGATGCATGACTCCTTCCATATGTAACACAGAATCTGGGGGGGGGAGGGTGCCACTAGACACCAGAAACATGTTTAAGATTCTGGGTGGGCAAAAGATGTCCAAGCCTGGAGGTTTTTTTATTTTGGTTTTTTTCCCGTCACCCTGCCTGAAAGAAACTAAAGGCTCTCCTCTTCAATGCAATATATTCCATTGACAATCAGTAGCTTGTTCAAACTCACAGGTTTCTTCCTTTCCTATGTAAATTGTACTTCAAATATCTCCTCAATACTTTCCTGTAGAGGACTTCACTCCTCCCTCCTCCCCTGCAATATCTCCTTATACCCATTTCTTCTATCTTTTGCCCACTACTTGAATTGTAAGTTGCCTTGAACCTATTTAGGCATAGAGCGACTCACAAATCGTAGATTAGAACCAGTGAACATGGTTCCTGCCACGAGAGGTATTGGTCAGAGGGGGGAGGAGAGAAACAGCCATTAGACACCAGGGACATGATTTTAAAATTATTGGTGAGCGGGAGGAAGAAAGGCTTCCAAGGCCGGGTCCCAATGCCAGTCCCAAAGTCAACTGCAGGAGCTCAATGCCAGCCATCAACGCACAGCTCTGCATGTTGCAGAACTGCTTTAATCAGCTATTTTTCATGCACTATGCACTGATGTCTACTGCGGCAGGAGTAAACTGCTTGTTAACCCCTGAGGCTACTCAGAACAGGAGGGATGAAAAATTTAAAATGGCAAGAGGTAAGAGGAGGAAACTAGTAGACCCCAGCCACAGTTGACAACTGAACCAAAGAGGTTAAGTCACACCCGAACGCTTAAGGGAGGGGGCTGCTGGTCCGTCAACCCTATGAGGTGGCACATTAGGAGATTGTTTTTGAGAATCCTGACTTTAGTAAATCAAGCGTTAAAAACCAACGGGGTGCTGTCACAGGCGTTCCGGTAACGAATTCAAAAGCGCAAGACATTCTGGAAAAAATCACGGCGGACAGTAGCGAAGATTGGCTAAATTTATATGCGTCAAGTAGCTGCTGACAGTGATCGGCACATGCGCAGGAAAGAGGTGTGAATGCGCTTATGTGCCGGGAAAGCAACGCAACAAGCACAGCGCGAGCAGTTTGTGTTGCAAAGCCCAGTGTGACAATAAAGCAAGAAAGGAAGGGAGGAGGAGAGAAGCAACGTTGGCATAAAACTGGCCTTTCTCTCCTAAAAACTACTATAATTCAGGTAAATCTTGTCATTTGCTTTTAATGTAAAATTTTATCATGAACCACAGCCAGAAGAAACACATAAGACACAGGTATCATACACGTGCTCAAGAAGCATGCTTTTTACCTCTCCCACAAAAAAACCTAGTTTATGAGAATCATGTAACTTATTTTTTTCATTAGCCAATGTGACACATACGCCACAAGATGCACTTCTAATCGTGCTGGCACTGTACAGGCACCCCCAGACCAGTCGCTGATTTTTGTCGCCAAAAGCAGGCATCACTCTTAGAAAATGGCTCGACTTTCAATAATCCACCGGCGTGCTCATTTCAATGTTTAAGAGCCCATTTTGCATGCCATTGTCGGAGACTGCTAGAAAGCTCTCTAAATACAGAGATAATCTGCATTATAGTTTTGAGAATCTGGCTCTAAGTTTTTTTCTCATGGCAACAAAATGGGGAAAAAAGTCTTAGGGGGCCTTTTACTAAAATTTAGTCCCAAGTGAGGAGATTTAGCCACTGGTTTTGAGGTGGCTCCTAGAATGAAAGAAGATTTTGTCAAGGCCTGCACTTCGTTATTAATGAAATCAGTCACACATATTAAAGAGGCCCAAAGGGACTTTGTCCCTTCCATAATCAGACAATAGCCTACTACCTCCATTTTTCCAGTGCAGCGGGACAGATTTGAATCATAACAAGATGACAAGAACCGATAGATAAATCTTTAGATTGAGGTGCACAGGAAACATATTCCACCCCCCACCCCACCCCAATATGTTACAATTCATTTCAGCTCCTCAATAACAAAGGTTACCCTTTTTCTTTTGCCTTCTGTTAGAGCAGTGTCCTGCAAACTTTCTCGAGCCGCAGCACACTAAACGTAGTGGCCATGGTGCGAGGCATCTGGAAGAGTGCAGACATCACTGTGATGATGCCACGTCCATGAGTGATGTCATCACATCGACGTCCATGCATGCGCGAAGGCCCTCCAGAAGGGCCCTTAGACACCAGTGGGAGGTGCCAGCAGGGAAGAGGGCCGGAGAGAAGAGGCATCAGCGAGAGGAACATCCTGTAGGCAAATCAGCCGACGCCTCTCCTCCTCCCCCACCTGAAATCTCAGGAGGTACACTAGTGTGCGATACACTGTGTTAGCAAGAAGTTCCCTTTTTTGGGAGGACAGTGTATGAAAATGTTCAAGGCAAACATAATCTTCTAAACTCCATGGCCAATCAAAAGTACAGTATGCATCATTCATGACATTCTGTCATGAAAGTCAAACTTTATAGTGCAGGCAGCCAACAACTAGCACAAAAAAAATAAAGTTTGCTTGCAACACCAGTAATGAAGCAGTAAATTAATTTTCACACTCTGGTCTGAATGTTAATGAAAGCAAACTAATTATTTGCTCTAAATACAATTTTTTCCATCCCAGACAGGGTCAAAACGGTTACAGAAATTAGTTTACAGCGAGAATAAGCAATTTTCTAATCACATTTAGCATTTCAGGGTCTCGGATAAAAATTAAAAAGCTGCCACACCCACTCTAATTCTCCAAACATAACACTTCAAGGTGAATTGATTTCCTCCTTCCTTCCCTTCAACTCCCTAGACTGCCAGCAGCGCTGTCATTTATTATCTAGCCACAACACAATGACAAAATGTTCCAGGCCAAGGGAAAAAAAAAAAAAGGAGCAGAATCATCTTTCAACATTTTCTAAAACAGCTCCCGTTTGTAAAGAAGGGGTGGGGGGGGGCTGTTTTGTGACTTTGGACCTCAGGATAAAAAGGTTAGTGTGAGCAGTAAGGAATTTGAGCCAAGGTGGAAGAAGGTACTACTAACAGCACCAGCATCCTGGAAGTATGGATAAATTAGTTAATCTAGTGCAGTGTTTTCCTAGCCCAGGGGTAGGCAATTCCGGTCCTCGAGAGCCGGAGCCAGGTCAGGTTTTAAGGATCTCCACAATGAATATGTATGAGATGGATTTGCATGCACTACCTCCTTGAGATGTAAATCTATCTCATGCATATTTATTGTGGATATTCTGAAAACCTGACCTGGCTCCGGCTCTCGAGGACCGGAATTGCCTACCCCTGTCCCTAGCCTGTGAGCCCACCAAGACAGATAGGGAAAATGCCTGAGTACCTGATTTGTAACCCATTCTGAGCTCCTTTGGGAGGACAGGCTAAACAATTGAATAAACAAATAAATAGCCACTGATCCCTGCTAGAGTCAAAAAAAAATAGATCTTTGCGGGGATGGGAAATCTGTGGTACTGATGACATAAGATCCATTTATGCCAGGGATGGGAACAAGATTACAGTACATCCCTGTGCACACCTCTAGTCCAGACCAGTGCCTCATACAAACGTGTCTGAATTAGGGGACTCTCGAGTCTCTCCCTCTCCACCCCCAGAATCCTTCTAGCCTCTGTACTACTCCCAAGCTCAGTGAAATAGAGAAAGCAAATACAGAAATGTCAAATGTGCCTTACTAAGGCCAGAAAGCTTAGCATGGATTCTGTGCACGATTTTCTGCACCACTGTGGTTGCTGTAGATTTGAAGATGGCACAAATTTCAGCCTACTGTTCACTCAAATCTAAAGAAATGATGAACGAGTTTTTGTTTTGGCACCAAAATAGACCTGAAATCTTAATTCAGCCTTGTTTCAGTTTTGGCCAAAAACAGTGGTGCATTTTCAGTTGAAATGATATATTTTGTTCTATGTTTCATGGTTCTCCTCCTTCCCTACCCCATAAATTGAAGGAGCTCCTAATCCCTCCCCTCAAATCACCCTCAGGCTGCCACCACCAGCCTTAGGCCTATCTTATCACCAGGTGGTCTAGTGGCTAGTTAGGGCAGGGAGATTAGCAGTCACTCCTGCTTGTTCTAGCTCCACTCTCAAAATGGTTGTCATGGCCTCAAGTGGCAATCTTGAGACTGCCACTGGAAGTTTTGGTAGTCATTCTGTTTGCTCACATGAGAAGGGCAAGAACAACTGGGGATCACTCTGCCCCCAACTAACCGCTCGACCATCAGAGTGATAAGATAGGCCAAAACTGGGAACAGGAGCTGGACTGGTTTCAATTTTGGCCACCCACTAGATGGCATACTACTAAACCTGGATGCAAAGAACAGCACAAGACCCCAATGCCTGGTTTTTAAATACTAAGGACTTTGTACATCAGTGTATTGCAAACTGTGTGCCACAAGAGGCACGTCGTGTAGGCGAGTCAGCTGGCGCCTCTCCTGCTCTCCGCATCTCCCCACCAGCCTAGTCATTTTAGGGTTAACAAGCTAAGGGCCTCCATCTGGAGAGTTTCCACGCATGTGCAGACGTCAACGTGATACCTTCACAAATGAGCATGACATCATCGCATCAACATTTGCGCATCTGGGAAGACCCTCCATCCGCAGCCCTGAGTTTAGCATGTCACGGCTTGGAAAAGTTTGCGATACACTGTTGTACATGGTCCAAGGAGTAGGAACTTAGCTTGCTATTTTGCAGGGGTTTCTTTTCTTGTGCAGAGATAATCACCCACAACTTTTCTTGTTTTATTGAAAGGGATGAGTAGAAATCTAGTGAATACACACAAAGGGAGAGGGGGTGGGAGATGAGGACCTGAGGTATTTATGTTACTGAATACAGGGGTAAGGCACTGCAGCTATGAAATGCTAGACAATGCATGTGACTGCAGAAATGTACCCGATTCCATATCAATAATTTACACATATAATATACATCTGGCATTGTACATATGCAGCTAATGCGTGTAACACATACATGCCATGCTTATCCATGTCTTGGTACAATCTCTGTGCAAAGTATCGATTCTGCAATTATCACACACCCATTTCTAAGGCAAATCAGCATGATCTGCTACATTTGAAGAACACATTTACATTGGGTGAGGACAATTTGTCCATGTGCCTTAGAAGTCTGTGCATCGGACATCAATTAATATATGTCGGCCCTTCAGAAACACTGGGAGCAGCTGCACTGGAGGAGCTCTGGCAGCCACAATAAACTACAGTAGCTGATCTATTAGCTGAGAGGAAGATTAACTTGATGGTTAGCACAAAAGGCTGACATCTGATGAAAACAGAGCTCAAATTCCACTCATGTTCTTTATGACCTTGGACAAATAACTTAACCATATATCGTTTTAGGTATAAATTTAGGGGCCCTTATACCAAAATTTTATTAAAAGGGCCCCTTACATTGTAAACCCTGTAGGGACAGGAAAATAGCTACAGAACCTGAGCTATGAGCTATTACAGAAAAACTTATAAACCAATTCTTAAATAAATTATTGCTTCTGTATTTTTATCCTTACTTGTATCTGTATTATAGATTATAATTGTTGCTTTTGTTATTGTGTCTTGGCCAAGTGATCCCTACCTATTGTGTCATTAAAGACCCTAGTCAACCATCCTCATTGCTCTCTTGATCTTTGTCTCAGACCTCTCTATCCCAGTCACATTTTGAATGTTGCCACTGCTTTGATTATGACCACCCCTACTGGCAGACTGAAGAATCAGAAGGGAACCAGGAGAGACAAAACAATCCAAAGGCAGGCTGTACTCAAGCAGTGATCCTGCTTGAACAAACACATCAGTACCTGAGCAAAGCAGGAGTTGAAAGAGGTCAAGCACTCACACCCTCACCAATACTAAAAGAGCATGCTTTGGTTTGCTTTCATTTCCAGCACTTATCACCTTTCAACCTCATTTTTACATTTTGTTTATTTGTTTTTTAAGGGATGGGAAGAATGAAATAATAAGTCTACTGGAGTTATGCTAAGAAGTTGATCCATTTTTGAAAACATGAATAAAAAAGCCGTATCCACTTCACTATGCATCTAATGCAAGAACTATTCTAACTTGGATCAGAACAAAACATGTTCTACCATCTTTCCTCTAGCTCTTGTGCCACACAAAAATGACAATCTGGGCAATAAGTTTATGCTCAAGATGGCGAGTCTATACAAATTACTAGGAGAAAGAAACCCACAAAACAGTGCACAAAAACATCAGCTATCTTCTGATGGGAAAAATCTGTCGGCTAAGAGAAATCAGCCAGCTGAACATAGGTGTACACTAAGAATTCAGTAGCAAAAACCTTTATTAGCGTGCACAAAAATGGGTAGATTTTCAATCCCGGCCAAACTGCAGACTACTACAGATTTCTCAGTTTCATACAAAGAAAAACAAAGAGGTGGGGTGTGAGGAACAATGACATTTTACTTCACTTAGTGAGACAGCTAATATTAAACCAGAATTGATGATGCCTGGCCATCGCTCCAACTATCCTGCCTTCCGACTTCCCTTTCTGAAATCCAGATGGAATCCAGATGTTTTCTCCTTCCTGAAACCTGCGTTACCCTCGCACCTTTTCATCTCCCAACATTTGCAGCCCTTCATCATTTGCACCACATACAAAGCAACCCGCCACCACTACGGACTTTCTGCTAAAGGCATACAACATCCCTGAAAGCCTTCTTGTATAAAAAGCAATTAGTGATGGCCTACTTCCATTAATGTACAAATTGCAAAAAAAAAAAAAGGGGGGGGGGGTCACCGCTAAGATCAAAATGTATTTGCACAGGAAACCTCCCCATTTCAAAATATGAAAATAGAGCATTCAAAAGCACTACATTTCAATTAAGCAGATTCCTGCATTTACCCTTTTCAGCAAACATGTCCTAAAAGCACAAGAAACCAGACTGCTTAAGGCTGGGACGTTCTGTAAGCCACAAGCTACCTCAATAAGGCAATAAATCTTTGCTTGCTCTCCAGGCCCTTCAGTAGTTTTCTAAAATAGCTCACTAAAAAGTCCCAACCTAATTAAAAACAGCTTCCTCTGCACCAGCAGCCTTGATTTCACTTATTTACACATTAACTTCAGCCTCTTTTTGGCCTGAGCCAGTCTATTCCCTGTACCATGCAAGGCCTTTTATCTGCCCTGGACAGCATTTTCTCCAGCAGATGAAGTAGATGCCGATTGATTTGCTGTCGAGCATGGTAAATTAATAGCGGCAAATTGCTGAGGGCCCCCATCTCCCTGCTCCACCATGCTCCAGCGGCTCTGCTTTATTTGCTCCATGATGGGCAGCAGTCAGGCCTCTTCAAGTCAATTCCTTCTTAACAACCTGCAATACTTTTCAATGGTGAAAATAGAGCTGTTCCTTGTAAGTAAGAAATCAATATCCTATTGCCCTTAGAAAATGCTAAACAAGCAGTATTGGCAATCCGCTTGGTACTAGAGGGTATCAGATATAATGCAAATCCATACTGCTTCCCTCCTTGTAGTTATTACAGTTTGCTAAAAGGTTCCTAATGCCATTTATCATCATTTACCATCGACTGCTGCTGCTATGATTATGATATCCTATCAGCCAGCCGAGCCCGTTCATTTCTATTCAATTAATATTTCAGCAGCACTCAAAATGGTCGCTACTCAGCTTCAGCAGGAGCCTTTCCATGCCCTGGAATGAGGCTATTTGGCTACCATTCAATTTTTCACTTTAAAATTCTTAAAAATAATAAAAAGGAGGATCTGGCTTCTATGTACCAGAGGCAGCCAAAGAATCTTATTTTAGAAAACTTGCAAAGCATTTCCAAAGAATCCAATAAAGGGGTTTTCTTTGTTTGTTTTTACTCAGATCACGACCACTCAAACCACACTGCAGGTTCCCCCACCACTTCTGGTGTTCATTTGCTATTTCTCTGCAAAAGCATCAAGGTTAGGAGCGAGCATTCACAGCATTGATTTTATATTCAGTACTATTGTCCTCAGTACTTTTAGGGTCAAATCAGTCTTAAGCCCATCAAACATTTCTACCCAAACAATATGGAGATATTAATTCAAATTAAAATTTTGCCCCATTCAGCAACTTACAAATCGATAAGACATGAACAAAAACAAGGCAGATATGACCAGTTCCCAAGCTTGCATTTTATACTCGAATACCACAAGTAGTGTTTCAGAAATCCCTCCACCCACACACCCACCTAGTTTTCTCAAAAATCAGGCTGAGTGCTTCAACCAGCCTATTGCTATTTACTCAGTTACCAAAATTTAAATTAATTAGGTTCTCAAACATAATTGTTAAAAATTGGCAACATCATGCAGACTTAATTAAGATTAAATCCAATTTACTAAATGTACTTTAATTGGTACTAATTGCATTAGCTTGCCTTTCAGAATGACAAATTCCCCATAGGTTCAACTTTAATAGTCTTCTATGAAAATCAGCACAGGATGACTAATGATGAATGTCACATGAAAAGTTAGACGGGGAGGAGGACATATGGACCCCCACAACTTTAGGATGCTAAAGGTGTTTAATCTCATCCCATTAAGTCCCTGGGCCCTGACTATTGCCACCATGATTTTTATTTTGCAATGCAAAGCTTCCATAAAAATAAATGCCAAACAGCCAGAAAGTACAAGAGCTTTAAAAGAAAAAAAAAATATTACACACAAAGGTTTCAAATACCAGAGTTTTTCCAAGAACCCCGGGGAGGCATTCGCTTGAACCCTCAGAGGCACAAATCTAATAAATGAATAAGCCTAACCTGATCTTGAGAACTAGGCCCAATTACGCCACAGGGCAACTACGCTGCATTACTGCCTGCTTTCCATTATAAGGGCATCCAGTGAATACATCTGGAAGAGAGGCTAAGAGGAACCAAGGCTGTCTGCCTACGAAAACAAATAAAGACAGATATGCCTCTGTGCTTAAGGGGGAAAAGAGAAAATATAATAAGTAGGTGGTTTGCAGGACTGTCTGTATTTCATAATGTGATAAACCGCCTTCAGGATTTCTGATATGATTACATTTAGGAAGCCTAAAACAGAAAAAGGCACAATTTCACTGGGGAGTGAAGGAAGGAGGGGGGGCCTAAGATTTTGTATCTAGAAAGCAAATGAGGAAGGAGAAAAAGAAACAGATTCAATTTCTCACTGGAATGGTAAAGCTCTGTCTGCCTATCACAAGGTGCAGAACATCTTAGATTATCAGATAATAGCAGCATGCACAAAGGGGGAAAAAGAGCCAACAAATGGCCTTATACACTAAAGATTTAATTTTCAATTGATTCATTCTGGAATGAGGTCCAAAGTCTTTAAAGTAATCATCAAAGTTCCTAATTAATTTTGATGCTTGGGGGAAAAATTGTGACATAAAAAAAACAAACACAGAAGCCAGAAAGCTAACCTAAACACTTGTAATTATTTAGAAACCCTCTTTTCCTTGTTTGAGCCAACAGAAGTTAATGACATCCTTAAGTATAAATGTGTTATGAATAAGGGTGTGTTATTTACATTACTAATCTGGACAGAAATGGGGGAAAGGACCTTCGTTAAACCTCAATTCCTCCATAAATCTAATCATAACTTGGTCTATAATTTCTGTTAAACTGTGAATGAGACCATCAGCATAACTGTATTCGGCATTTCAACTGAAATTAAAATGCCAGCCTACTCAGTTGTAAAAGCTAGCACTTATATTATCAAAGAGGTACCAATTTGTTATTTGGAAATTAAAATAGCTACAAATAAATATACACCGTATTTGCATTTTAAAAACCTTTATGCCGCCATTAATACAAACTTCGTAAAAACACAAAAGACTGCATTTTGTTCAGCAACCCCTATGCAACAAAATTGAATAAAATACAAACGCTATATGTTTTTCATCTCCAAACACCATGCCTCAGGACAAATATATCAGCACTTTGAGATTTGCTGGAATACACAATCCCTATCTATTGACGCAAGTCCAAAAATATAAATGTACATTTAAGTAAAAGTTGGGAAAATAAGCATAAGCAGCCACCATTTTTATGCAGCAGAAATATACGCCAGGGTACTTGACTGATCATTAAAGGCTTTCTTTTGACTAATTGCCAACCTGTTCTAAAACAAAAAACAGCTTGTCATCATGCCCTCCTATTACTTAAGGGAGATCTGAACAGTGCATTCCTGTAATATTCACCTCAAAGTAGCCTCCAGGGTCTAGTATGAGGATTAGATTACAATTTTTTGGGATTGAATATTGGTCCTTTTTTAATATAAATAAACAAACAAACCATGACTTTTTTTTAGCTTGGTTTAATTATTTTTAAAGTTTTCTATACAATTCTAAACACATTTCCAGTTTTTTCCCCCATAATATACCTCTATCAAATGTACACAACAACTACCAGGGTATCCCTAATATTCTACTTAAAAAGTCTAATATTTATATATTTCAGGGCAAGTTATTCTGCAGGATATCTAGTTTACAATATCTATGTAGTGCCAGTGAGTTACTTATTAACTCTGAGAAAACAGTACTTTAAAAAATGCCAATAAAGCACATATAATGTCAACAAGACTCCACTGCAACTGCGCAATCGTGCCCATAAACAAGAGAAGGGAAAGGAATCAAGCCAGTTCATTGTGCAGGTATACAAATTGAAAAGATAAACAGGGTGAGAAAAAGCAGTTGGGAGAGGAGCCATCACTCAGTCAAGAGAACAGAAAGTTTGCCTACCTGCTTGTGCATCTCTATATTCAATCCATAAGACATCTCGTAATACTATGGGACGGGAAAAAAAAAATAGGCTGTGAAAATGCACCAATCCTGGAAGTAGCAGAAATCAGTGTACACTCTGCACCTCCAAACCATTTGCCCCCCACCCCCTCCCCATGTGCAGTTTAAAGCAGAGGATCTCAGCGTGCCCAACAATGCAAATAAAAGAAGATATCTGAATGTGCCCTGCGGATTCCTTACCATGACATAATGTCGCTGCATCTCAGTCTTCTCGCTTGCCAGTTTTTCACACTCCAGTTTTAAACTGTTCCAAAACAGAAGTATGGAGGGTATTTCAAAATACGGTAAGATGTAGCTCAAAATGACAAAATCACTTCTACCCAATGTACACTAACAAAAAGTCAAAGCCCTAAAGAGGCTGGCTTAGGGGTAGACTCTCTCTCTCCCATTAGCTGACTAATAAGGTAATGTGAAACTTGTCCATTAGGCAAATTCCAGTTGAGCAAATTTAGACAAAACATCCAAGCTGAGCTCTTTCCATTTTAATAAGGAGAATGTAGGAGAAAAAGATTCTTCCTCTGAAGTGCAGCTTCTAGTACCTGAATACACATCTGAAGGATCTGATAGTCATAGTCAGAAATGCCTTAGGATAATTCTTACAATACTTCACAGCCTGTCAAGTCACTAAATAAATACTGTATAAATATTGTCAAGTCTGCATTTAGGCACCTTAAAAACTTTGCCTAACAGAAGACTAAAATCTGACCAGGAGTTTTAAAATGCTGAAGGAAAACAGACCCTGTTATAGGTTAAGTCATGATTCAAACTTGCCAAGGTGATAAAATATGGCCTAAGAACTAGCAGCTGCCAATAAAAATGCAAAAGCCACATGGGTTGAAGATAACTGAAAAGGCATCCCAGCATTCTCCTGGAGGTTAAGACAGAAACAGAGGCGAGAACAGAGGTGATGTGCTGGGACAGGATAACACAGAGAGAGAGAGAGGCCTGGCAGTGCATGTCCCCCCTCCTTCTCCTTCCGGGGTAGTCACAAAACTAAGCATATCCTACCCCTGATGCTCTTTCTTATGCTGCCCCAAGACTCCCAATATCACTCCCTTCCCCTTGTGGCTGTGGCAGAAGCTGCTGCTGCTCGACTCTCACCTGTCTGACGGGGTGAACCTGTCTTTCCTCTTTCCTTAGGAGTTAAAAACAGTCGACAAGGTGCAAAGAGGAAAGGCGGCGGCGGCAGAAGAAGGGAGGGGGAGAGGGGGGGGGGGAAGAGAGAAGAACCAAAGCAGAAAAGCAAACAAGATCTGACAACAAGAGCTAAACAAACACGAGACAGGGCGAAAGTAAACACCATTACCTGTGGTATTGAGCCTGCAAGAACTGGAACTCCTCCTTAATCCGATCACAGGACTCCGAGATGGTGAATTTAAAGGGTTGAGCTGGCTGGTGCGGAGCCTAAAATAATAAACATTAATTACAGGCCAACTCGGCAAGAAGATAGGGGAGGAGAAATAACCAAACGCAACCTCTAACCCCCCCCCCCCCCCCGTACACCGGGAAGAGGTACAAACATCAAACCAGGGGGGTAGATGCACTTAATATTAACTACTCCTCCCTCCCTCCCCCCCCCCCCCCGCGCCAATTGCGCGTTTCTCCAAAGAAAAAAAAAATACTATTCTAAGCCTAAAGATGCGGGTAGAAGCAAAGGCGAAAGCCTGGATTGGGACAGATTAATTTACTTTCCACCATTAGCAAAAATAATTGTTAAAAAAAAGACAAAACACACTACTAAAACTCCAATCAATAGTATCTAGACAAGCAGAAGCAGCGCAGCAACCTCTCTGGTGCAAACAATAAGAAAATGGCTACAAGTCAAGTCCTGGCTGCTCCTGGGAGAGCGCGATCGCTCCAGAGCAGCAGCAAGGCTGTTGTCACCCGCCTGCCCCCGCACAAGCCCCACGGGGGGGGGAGGGGGGGTCTTCAGTGGCCCCCCCTCCCCCACACGTCGCCACACTCACCGGGTGTCGGCTCTGGGGGTACATCTTGCTCAGGTCCCGAATCATCCAAGCCGCTGGTTGAGAGCGCGAGAGACCTCCTCTTCCTCCTCCACCACCGAGATCCCGCTGCACCAGAGCCCCTCCCCACCCCCCAGCCTCGGGGGTCACGGGCAAAGGAGGCAGCACCGAGTGTCAGGAGCTCCCCGGGCGGGACGCACCAGCATTGCACGGGGAAAGGCAGGGAGGGGGGGTCAGGGCCGGGAGCTCCTCATCCCGCTGAGAAAGGAGCGAAGAAGGCTGCAAAAGGAGGGCACGGGAGATCCCCCGGCCAGGAGCACGGTCACCGGAGCAGCAGCGGATCCTCCTCGGTGCGGCAAATCCCTTGGAAAGTGACCGCCGTATCCGAATCGCTCTCTTTCTCTCTACCACCACTTTCCGACTCTGGCTGCAAAGTGCACCTCAGGTTTCCTTTTCCTCGTTTTCACACCTTGCTCGCTCGTCTTCCTTTTGGTGTGTGTATGTGTGATTTTTTCCCCCCCTTTATTTGTTTTCTTATTCTTGCTGGAAACAAAAATATTCTAGAGAGGAAAAATTTAATCGTTAAAATGTTGTGTGTCGGGGGTCCCTTCTCTTTCCTTGTTCTTTCTTTCTTCCTCCCGTACTCTTTGGAGTGTCACCGAACACAAGCTCCTTACAAAAGGGAAAAGAAAAAAAACAGAAAGAGGCGCGCGCGCGCGCTCACACACACACACACGGACAAGGAAAGCAGCAGTCCAAAACGCTGCTACCATACAGCTCTCACAACACGCTCTGTGTAGGTGACTTCTTTGACCAAATTTAGCAGTAGCGCACTATTAACATTCTGATACATATTCACAAAACTAGGGCAGGCAATATGCCGGGACGCTGGGAAATGGAGTTAAATTGCCGAGGTATGCTCCGGTCTAATCAACCTCCAAACCAGCATTAAAGAACTACCTTCCCCAGAAACCACAGCGAGCATTCGCTCAAGACCCCTCCCATCACACTTGCTCTTTTCCGCCAACCCTATTAAAAGAAAAGAGAAAAAAAAAAACACCCAACCAAGGCGTCTTGCTACAACCAATCATGTGCGACGGGACGCTAATCGGCCCGCTGGTATTAAATGCCCATCACGTCCATCCGTTTGACCAATGGGGCACAAGGAGAGGAGGGGCACTGGTGCTTTGCCTCCCACGTGGGGCCGTCGCGTCTTCCAGCGGCTTTGGCCAATCAACGACGGCTATTCGTTCTACCCTTCCCCTAGCTGGAGAGCAGGGCGAGAAGCGAAGCGGAGAGAGAACCTGTGACGTGCTTCAGTTGGAGCATTCGAACAGGGGAAACATTTGTTCAGTTGTCAATCAAAGTAACGTGGGTCTCGAAGAACAGCCTGTGTGTGTGCGAGCGCGCGAGCGCGCGCAGTGAGCCCTGCTGAAACTTGAAAGCAATCTATGGTGGGCGGGGAACGCGCGCGCGTTTGCTCGTTCTTTTTCTCCTTCTGCTATGAGGTGTCCGGGTTGGATGCTCTTTCTCCCTCCCCCCCCCCACACTCCTTAGGCTTGGCACGCTGGCTAATTAGGGTCCAGTGTCTCCTTAAAGAGACAAGATCGGGCTTGTGTAACACGTCGGCAATCTCTTGTTGATTCGAGGGAGGAAGATCGCGTTGATCCCACTTCTCCCAGTGCACATCAATTTCACGCCCTGCCAGAGCTGGCAGCTTGTGCATGGGAACCGAGCTTTTAGCTCGGCGTTCCCGCTAGATGCTCGCTGGCCTGACTGTAGGGGATTTTTTTAATACCCCTAGATAATAGATATATCAGAAAGAAGGTTTCATGGCTAACGAGAGACGCTAGCACTTGTCTACCCGTTCGCTTTTTGTCAGCGTTCAAATTATAGCTTTGGCCTTGAGAGCCAATTACTGGTTTCCTTGGACATTTTTGTGCCGGGGTAGGGGGGCTGGAAGCATCGCCTTTCTTTGTCCTTTGCAAAGCTAACAAACAGTTTCTTTTCTTAAATGTTTCTGAGAGTAGATAGCATCTCCTTCCAGGCTGCTTGATGTAGTTTACAGGAAAATGCCTGCTTTGTTTGTCTACCAGTTAAAAAGACAGTACAGTATATGCTGCTCTGTATGAATCGCTTACATGAGAAATAAGAGATAATCAGGACAGCAGGAGGCTGGGGGGATGTTTCTTTAGCTTGTTTACACTTGACTTGGTTCAGTTTGAATCAGGGTTGCTCTGTAGGCCTTATGTATGCATTAGAGAACGACAAGGGGATGGGGCGGCCATAGGGACAGGGACAGAGCCCACAGGGATGGAGTTAGGATTACCTTATGGTTCCAGAAAAAGGAGGATGGATTATGACATCTGGGTTTTAAAACCCAGAAGTAGAGAATGACATGGGGGGGGGGAGTGCTCACTGCGGGCACGGGGACAAGGCCATCTGCCGCCCCGTGGAGCGGTAAATGGCCTTGTCCCCACAGTTAAGGGAGGAACGCACGTGGTCACCGATCGCGTGCGGCCCCCCTCCCTCCTTCCCCCTTAGCTTCGCAGCGCATTAGTTTCCAAAGTAACTTGCTCAAGCCGGCCGAGCCTGCCTGCAATCGCGTGCATCTGTGGGTGGAAGCTTCTCCTCTGACGCAATTTCCGGTGGCTGCTTCCCCTGTCACTGCTGTTAGGGCTCTGCGCGTATGTCAATCGCTCACTGAGCGATTGGTTAGTTGTATTTGCATGCAAACTTGATAGCACATCAATCAAATCGGCCAGAGAATTGGCCAACAGCAATCCAGTCGGTATTTGTAGTGCATCCAGGCTAGGGTCATTCATGTGCCCTGTTGCCGTCACTTGTGCACCAGCATTTACGTGTAGGTGCTAGGCCCAGAGTTAAAGTGTGAGATCTGTGCTAAGCTAGTGTTCTGTAAAGGTTGCTCCGCACATAGTGCCCTTAGCGCAAATCTTAACAGCATGTAACTTTGGGAGCCATTTATAGAATTCCCCCCTATATATTTTCAGTATTGTATTCTGTGTTTCAACATGATCTACAACCATCAAATTGCACACTCCAAAATACACCTGTGACACTATTTCCTACAAGTACACAATACAGTACACTTACCTTTATAACTAAGTTAGCAAGCAGCAATCATTTGTATCCTACTTTTTATCAAGGCTAATGTATAAACTCATGCACACATTTTTTTAATATTTTTCTACAGAAACCCCCCCCCCACACACACACACACACACATAGTGTTAGGATTTACTGAAAAAGTGAAAGCATTATTTTTCAAATGGGTTGCTGGAGTCAGGGTTTTACCCATGTTCCCCCCTCCCCCCTACTGTTGGACCATCTCTCCTTGTGCTGTTAAAATAAGACCTTTAAAAAAATCTGACATTGATTTCATACTTTTATACTTACAAATAAGATTTAGTGTAGCAAATGCAATTTGGGTTCATGAACAAGGACATATTAAACATTTCAGTGTTGTCAAATACTGCCTGTTATCATTATTACAGCGAAGGCCATCCAAATGAAAACACAAGAATCGGGCCTAGCTGGCAGAATGATGCTCAGCATGTCCTTAAGAGTTGAAGGCAGCTATACACAAACAAATCTGAGATAAGTTTGCCATGGTGCAACTGCTAGGTTAGAGAAACATGCAATTAACTCCCAGTCTGCAGCATGAATGGCACAAGAAGGAACAAAATTGGTGTCTTCATGGGGAAGGATGACTATAAGTGGATAGAGAAGTACTGTACTGCTGCTTCTTGTGGGTATAGATCAGTGGTTTACAATAAAAATCAAATGAATAAAAATAATAGGATAGACCTTAAATCACAGGTGTCAAAGTCCCTCCTCAAGGGCTGTAATCCAGTCAGGTTTTCAGGATTTCCCCAATGAATATGCATGAGATTTATTTGCATGCACTGCTTTCATTGTATGCTAATAGATCTCATGCATATTCATTGGGGAAATCCTAAAAACCCGACTGGATTGCGGCCCTCGAGGAGGGACTTTGGCATCCCTACCTTAAATGCTCATCCATTCAGAATGAACATGCTCCTCTTTCACAGGCAACACCCCAATCCCTAAGGTCCAAAAACCAGTATAAAAATGAGTCTTCATCAAAACTACATTTCTGTAAAGAACCCGAGACCATAATAAAATCAGATTCCATAAAGCACTTGCCTTTTCTGCACCGAGGCAGTGCATCATTCTCTCAGGGCAGTTATTGATCATATCTGCGGGCTCTTGAAAATGAGTGATGTCTGGATCACACTGGAGATTTTGTGTCAGTCTTGTTTGGGGAAAAGCATGTGAAATGTTTTTGGTGCTGTACACAAGTGGAGGGGCACAATCAAAAGAAAGTCTAAGTCCGATTCAGACTTATTCTGGGCAAATTTCTGTGCAAGAAACACTCAAGAGGTATAAGCAAACAATCCAAGAAACATTTTTTTTAAATGAAGTACATGCACAAAAATACTGTAGTTGTTGACTAGTCCAAAATTAATACAAATAAGCAATGTTTGTGGCTTTTAAAGCCTTTTTTCAGTATTTTGAGTGTTGTCCTTTGTTGTCGAGTACAGCTTGGATTCAGGCAGGCATCGAATGGCATAGCTCCTGGCAGTATTCCGGTGTGATCTGAGTTGTCCACACCTGTTTTATTTTGTTCTCCAGATCTTCTAGTGATGTTGGATGCATGTCAGCACAGCTCTCTTCATTATCACCCTTGCATTCTCGATTGGATTGAGATTGGGAGAGTTTCCAGGCCAAGGAGCCAGTAAATTATATCCAGATGACGCTATCCATGCTTTAACTGCTTTAGTTGAATGGCATGGTGCTCCATCATGCTGAAAATGATTGGTACCATGTATGGACATGAATACTGGTAACTTGTCTTTCAGAACCTGCAGGTAAACTGGTCCCGTCATGGTTGTGTTTCTAGGCATCATCCAGATTCCAGCTCATCCATGTGCCGAAATTGCACCCCAAACCATCACTTTCATACTTCTTTACTGTAGGCACCACTTATTTTGCATTGTACCTTTATTTTGCAGATCTCCAAACACTCCCAGTGAAACTGAGTGAAGGTGGCTTCATCACTAAACATCACTTTCTCCCAATCTGCAGACTTCCAGCTTCTGTATTTGTTTCAAAACTGAAGACAATCGGCAATGTTCTTCGCAGACAAAGGTTTTTTTGCTGGATGACATGACTTCAGACCACCATCAAACAATCTGCGACAAATTGTCCATCTGCTCAGGTTCTGAAGGTGAGATGGTAAGCAAGAACAGTCAGATAGCATTGATATGAGGAGATAACTTTGCAGTCATTACAATTTTCTGATCATCCCAGCTGGTTGATGCACAAGGATCAACAAGGAACGAAAGGATCCAGTATCTTCCGAAAAGGGGATTACGAAGGGATGAGACTCATGGTGGGGAATAAGATTAAGAAGAGGATAAGCACTGTAAAAACACTAGAGAAAGCATGGTCCCTTTTTAAGGACACGGTCACCGAGGCACAAAATCTATATATAGCATATATCAACAAGGGATCCAAGAGGAAAAAGAACAAGGAACCGGCATGGCTCATTGTAGAAGTGAAGGAAGTGATCAGAGACAAGAAAACTTGGTTTAAGGAATGGAAAAGGTCAAAAACGGATGAAAACTGGAAAAAGCACAAACAGCATCAAAGAAGGTGCCATAAGGCGGTAAGAGGGACCAAAAGAGACTATGAGGAAAAAATAGCCAAAGAGGCAAAAAACTTCAAGCCATTCTTTCGATATATTAAGGGGAAACGACCCGCGAAGTAAGCGGTGGGGCCGTTAGATGACCAAGGAATAAAGGATTGCTAAAGGAGGACAAAGCCATTGCAGACAAACTGAACACATTTTTTGCATCTGTTTACCGAAGAGGATATACACAACATACCAGAAGCTGACAGGCTATACATGGGAAACGAAGACGGGAAACTGACAGAGTTGACAGTCAGTCCAGAAGAGGTATGCAGGCAGATTGAAAGGCTTAAAAATGATAAATCCCCGGGACTGAATGGCATCCATCAGAGGGTAATCAAGGAACTGAAAGGGACTATAGCTGAACTGCTTCAACTGATAGCCAATCTGTCGATCAAATCAGGAAGGATTCTGGAAGACGGGAAAGTGGTGAATGTTACGCCAATCTTCAAGAAAAATTTGAGAGGAGATCCGGGAAACTACAGACCATTGAGTCTGGCTTCGGTTCCGGGAAAGATGGTAGAGGTGCTGATAAAGGACTGCATCATTGATCACCTTGACGGACACAATCTGATGAGAACCAGCCAGCATGGCTTCAGCAAGGGGAGATCTTGGTGGACGAACTTGTTGCACTTCTTCGAGGGAGTAAACAGGCAGATAGACAAGGGCGAGTCGATCAACATTGTATATCTGGATTTTCAGAAGGCGTTTGACAAGGTCCCACATGAACGACTACTATGAAAAATTGTGAGCCATGGAATCAAGGGTGATATACTCATGTGGATAAAAAACTGGATGGCGGATAGGAAATAGAGAGTGAGTGTAAATGGATAATACCTAGACTGGAAAAGCATCACGAACGGAGTGCCGCAGAGTTCGGTACTTGGACCCGTGCTCTTCAATATATTTATAAATGACCTGGAAATTGGTACGACGAGCGAGATGATTTTATTTGCAGACGATATGAAGCTATTCAGAGTAGTGAAGATGTAGAAGGATTGCAAAGACCTGCAACAGGACATAAACACACTTGAGAAATGGGCCGCAACATGGCAAATGAGGTTTAACGTGGATAAGTGTAAGGTGATGCATGTTGGTAACAAAAATATTATACATGAATACAGGATGTCTGGGGCGGTACTTGGAGAGACCCCCCAGGAAAGAGACTTGGGAGTACTGGTCGACAAGTCAATGAAGCCATCCGCGCTGGCGGCGAAATGGATGAACAGAATGCTAGGAATGATTAAGAAGGGGATCACGAACAGATTGGAAAAGGTTATCATGCCTCTGTACTGGGCCATGGTACGCCCCACCTGGAATACTGCGTCCAGCACTGGTCGCCATACATGAAGAAGGACACAGTACTACTCAAAAGGGTCTAGAGAAGAACAACTAAAATGGTTAAGGGGCTGGAAGAGTTGCCTTACAGGGAGAGATTAGAGAAACTGGCCTCTTCTCCCTCAAAAAGAGGAGACTGAGAGGGAACATGATCGAAACATTCAAGATAATGAAGGGAATAGACTTAGTAGATAAAGATAGGTTATTTACCCTCTCCAAGGTAGGGAGAACAAGAGGGCGCACTCTAAAGTTAAAAGGGGATAGATTCCATACAAACATAAGGAAGTTCTTCTTCACCCATAGAGTGGTGGAAAACTGGAATGCTCTTCCAGAGATTGTTATAGGGGAAAACAACCTCCAGGGATTCAAGACAAGTTCCTGCTGAATTGGAACGTATGCAGGTAGGGTTAATCTCAGTTAGGGCTCTGGTCTTTGACCTGGGGGCTGCCGCGGGAGCAGACTGCCTGGCGCAATGGACCACTGGTCTGACCCAGCAGTGGCAATTCTTATGTTTTTTCACACGTTTCACACGTTTCACACGTTTTTTCACACGTTCACCACTCCAAGTGAAATTTTCAATGATGATGCAATTCTGCGATATGAAAGACCTTCGTTTTGTAAAGCAGTAATCTGTGCCCGGGTTTCAGGACTGAATTCTGCTCCTCTTTTTGGCATATTTCTGCAAAAAAAAAAAAAAAAAACCCAAAACTAAAATAGAATTAATTTTAAAAGAAAACACATTTGTATCCAAAAACATCAGAAATCTCAATTAAGATTGGCTGGAAATACAATTACTGTGTGTTTGTTTACAGTTCACAGTTATTTAATAATTAATTATTAGAAATAAAAATTAGAGAAATTAGTAAATACCACAAAATATTATTAGTTATGTATAAAAGCAACACAGGCAAAGACCTACAAATGTGAACAGTAATTATTGTAGTATGAATTTTTCAGAAATGCTAGCATCAACACACATACAGTAGATTTAAATCTATTCACCTGTGTTCTGATGGGTGTAGTCCAAATTTCTTCAAAAAACACCGAACTATCACAATGTTTATACAGAAACATGCTTTCAAGTAAACAAACATTTACTGAAGAACATTGGGAAATAAAATAGACCATTATAGCCTTAGGGCTCTTTTGATCAAGCCGCGCTAGTGGGGTTATTGCGCACGAATTGGCTAAAAACTACCGCCTGCTCAAGAGGAGGCGGTAGCGGCTAGCGCGGCCGGTGGTTTAACGCGTGCTAGCATGGCTTGATTAAAGGAGCTCTTAGTTTCCTTAGCACACTTGCGAGATCTATAACTTCTGACTAGGTGTTCACAAACTCTTGCTTCCCACTGTAAACATCTCACCATAACTCCCTTATAGGATAGGGTGAGCCCCTCAATATGCCCCCAAAACCAACTATACTCACCTGTCTACAACCCAATAGCCCTTATGGCTGCAGGTGGCACCTATATGGCAATAGAGTAGAGTTTGGGGGGGTTAGAGTGGCTTATGGGCCTGGGTCCTCCTCTCTATGGTTCACTAGTCCACCCTCCAGGCTATTTGGTTTGATTTGGTTTATTTATTTAGGTCCCACCCTTACCCAGGGCGGGTTACAAACTTACATACAAAACCAGAAAATTACATATAAAAATACATACAAGATCGACAATAAATACACCCACAAAACAGAGCAAAAATACAAACAATAAAACATATAATAATAATAATAACAGCTTATATACCGCAATACCGTTAAGTTCTATGTGGTTTACAATAGGTTAAGCGAGGTACAAATTGATTGAATTTAAGAGGGGGGAAGAGGAGAGTTAATAGGACCGGAAATGCGTTGTTGAGGAGAAAGAGATTAATAGGACAGAGCAATCACTATGGAGGAGAAAGAAGATGAGTGGGTCAGTTGTCTAGATACTTTAGGAACAGTTGAGTTTTTAGACGTTTTCTGAATTCCTCATAAGTAGTGGGCGAAAGCAGTTGATCTAGGTCTTTACCCCACAATGCTACTTGATGTGAAAGAAGGTGTTGATGGTGTTTTTTCAGTTTACAACCTCTAACTGGGGGGGGGGAAACGAAGTAGGAATGAGAGCTTCTCTTGTGTCTGTTGGCAGAGAAGGAGAAAAGGTCAATTATGTATTTAGCGCTTTAAAGCAAAAGCAGGCGAATTTAAACTTTATGCGTGCTTCCATCGGTAGCCAATGTAACTGCCGGTAGTAGGGTGATACATGATTGAATTTCTTTAGTCTGAAGATTAATCTGACCGCTGCATTTTGCATTAGTTGTACACGTCGCATATTTTTTTGGGAAATGGCTAAGTAGGCGATGTTACAGTAGTCAAGTTGACTTAGTACAAGGGATTGGACCAGAATTCTGAATGCCGACGTATCGAAATAAGCTTTAATGGATCTGAGTTTCCAGAGAGTGAAGAAACCCTTTCTGATTAAGGAGTCCACCTGGTCTTTCATGGTTAGGCATTGATCTAGAGTTACGCCTAGTATCTTTATGGAGGGCTGGACGGGGTGATTAAGTTCATTGATGCATAGAGATGTTTTGGTGTCAAACGGATGTGGTGAAGCAATGAAGAATTTTGTTTTTTCTGAATTGTTTGAGCTTGAAGTTTGTCATCCAGTGCTCCATCATGTTTATGGCTTCTGAAGTCTTGGGAATAGTTTCCGAGATAGAGTCAGCAAATGGGATTATAATTGTGAAGTCATCTGCATAACTGAATAGTTTTATCCCCAGCTGAGTTAATTGCAAGCTCAGTGAGGACATGTAGATGTTAAATAGCAATGGTGACCCTTTGGCACACCGGATGGATTGCTCCAGGTATCGGAAAGCTCATAATTGAAGCGTACCTGATAAGTGCGGGATGTAAGGAAGCCACGAAACCAGTTCAGCACCTCGTCTTTGATACCAATGGCATCTAGGCATTGTAGCATTTTCCTGTGGTCTACCAGGTCAAAGGCTGAACTCATATCGAATTGCATAACCAATGCATTGAGGCCCCTGCTAAACAGTAGGCGCAGATTGTCTAAAATAGCTGCAATTACTATCTCCGTACTGAATAAAGGTCTGAAACCGGATTGGGTTTTGTGTAGAAGAGAGAACTGATTAAGATAGTATAGGTAACTAGCAGTTTATTGTCATCATCTCTTCCTCATTAGCCACACAGTATTTCATCTGACAAAAAAGATGCTGTTTAAGCAGTCTTTTAAAGTTCTGTATTTTCTGTTGCCGATGAATGTACTCAGGGAGATTATTCCTTTCCCTAGGCCCTATACAATGGAATATACTATCCCTCGACCTTGTCAGCCTTTTACAGTTGGAATTTGCAACTCTAATTGTTCTGCAGATCAAAGTGGATGAGACGGAACACCTGTATTTAAGACATCTATGGGCAGCTGTACTAGGCTTTCATAAACTATGTGTTGATGTACTAGAGACAGGTATGTACGTTTTTATTCTGATCTTTGCGGGAGTGTGAAGGGGGGTCAGTGAACACTGGGGAAGTGTTTGGGAGTCTTTACTTTATAACTGCAGTGGTTATCTAGTCACTTTGGATACCTTTTGGGGCACTTATACCTGTTTTTACATCATTTAAGTCACAATGTATAAGTTCCATCCAGGAAGTCTTGTAAAACTTTCAACTATCCCTACAGGACGATTAAGTCTAGGTTGCCCTCCATCCCACCCTAACCACTCCTGCAGATACGCCCCTTTTAGCTCTGGGTGCGAAGCAGCATTCAGAGGTCTTAAAAAGTCCCTGGATACATCCAGAAAGTTGGTTTGATTATCGACACTTGGATGACCTGTCTTGTAGATCATCCAAGTACCAACTTTGGCGGGTTTTTAGATATGTTTAAGTTTCTATTATGAGCCCCTAAGGTTTTAGAATGAATGTACAATTCTGAATTGAAATATCCATGTTGGGAGATGTCAATTTTCACTAATATTTAGGAAAGGATCTGCCAACCTAGTACCTTTTCTAATGTATATGTATGCATCACTCATTTTGCAATTGCCAACATTTAAGATATCAACAGGGACAACACAGCAACTTAAACCTGTACATTTCAGTATATATACTTGTATGAGGGTATTTCAAAACATACACATGTAAAAAACCGATCTGTGGCTGAAATTTGCTGCTCAATTTTGGCTGAAACCAAAACCAGTAGCTAAGACCTGATTGCTGCTTGGAAAGAGCAGTATCTCCCTCTAACACCCACCCTCCCATTCATAAATAAATCTCCTTCTTGCCTCTTTCCCCCTTCTGGGACTCCCTCCTGGCCTATTATCTATTCCAGTTTCTCTCAAACTTTTTTTTTTTTTTTTTGCTCTGGCACAGTAAATAGAGCAATTGTTTTTTGTGGCGCATTATAACTGACATTATAAAACTACAAAACCAACAAAAATTTAAATTTGAGAGTTATTTCATTAAAGTTCTTTAAGTATGGATAATTGTAAGACCTGTGAAACTAAAGTAGATAGAATAGAATTGCTAATCAATGCAATGGATGTGCTTGTTTCTGAGAACAAATTAACTCAATACGCAACTCGATAGTTGACAAGCAAACACACATTTCATCATCTGCCATCTGCAGACATTCTCTTTTTTTCAATTTAATTTCTGTCAGAGCCGAAAATCCAAGTTTTTAAAGATAAGATCCAAACGGTAACAAAGCCTTGATTGCTTTGCTGCTCAAGTTAGGATATCTACTGCATAAAAAAAAATAAAACTAAAATTGCTTGCCGTTAGTTTTCAAGGACCAACACATCAAAGAATTCTGCTTGTCTGGTGGTTGTGTCCTTACGTACACAGATGCTCAAAACATTGACAGACTTTTGCGTACGCAAAGTACATGTCATCTATTCTAGTATATACTTATGAAGGGAATTTTTAAAAATAAAGTAAAATTCTGGAATCTCTTGTGGCACACCTGGAATCTCTTCGGGGCACACCACTGTGCCATGGTACACAGTTTGAGAGACACTAATCTATCCCTTGGTGACCTAGTGGGTAGTTAGGGCAGGAGCATTCTTCAGTCATTCCTGCCCAGGAACTTTCTACTGCCAGAATCTCACGAAATGGACACTAGAGATTGTGGTAGCCATTTTGGTGGCAGAGAGGACATGGGCAGGAATAACAGGATGCATTGGAAAGGTGGAAGGCCTGATATTCTGAGCACGCAGCCCTATAGGCAGGAGGCAGTGGGCTTCCCTCATGCCGATTTGTCATCCGAAGATACAGGGGTTGTCAGGGGATGTGGGGAGATGTTGGATGGATATGAGGAGATGGGGGAAAGGATGTATGAGGGAGGGTGTGAGGGAGAGAGAGACAATTTTTTTCTTCCTGCCAATTCAGGTGATCCTGGCGGGGGAATCCACCATCAGCAGGACTGCACCAAAACTGGATGAGCTGATGGGGATTCCCATACTGCGATCAGACAAGGTAGTTGGGTATGTCTGCAAAACTTGCTTTTGTGCGTTTTTCACGTGAACGTTTTATATCTGAAAATGGCCAAAAAAGATAGATCTACTAAGGACCAAAACATCTATCTACATAGATCATTTTCAAAAATAAAAGATAGACATCTGGCTGTTTTGAAAATGGACATTTTCTCTACTGGATTTCTTGACTTTTTTTTATGTCCAAATTAGACTTAGATGTCCTATCGAAAATGTCCCTCAGTGTCTCAAAAAAATCTTCCATATAGAAAAATATAAGTACTGTATATCAAAAAATCAGTACTTATCTGCCTAGGAGAGAAAGAAGACAAAAATCACTCCGCTACAAATGCCCAACAGCACAAATGCCCAACATCACTCCCCTACAAATGCCCAACACTAGAGAATGACACGGTGACAAAATTCATCACCGTTCCCGTCCCCGCGGATAACCACGGGAAACCATCTTCATGTCATTCTTTAAGGAGAGAGGGAAGAATCAGAGTATAATTGGGCACAACCACTGACCTGCAAGCTTTGCTTTGAAGAATGCTGGTGTAGAAGGACCGAGGTTGAAATAGACACTAGAAAATGACATGGGATTATTTCCCACGGTTATCCGCGGGGACGGGAATGGTGATGAATTTTGTCACCGTGTCATTCTCTACCCAACACCATTTAGAAAACTGCTTCAGGGTATTGGGTGAGTAGAATGTCCATAACGAAGAAAAATCTCTTTGGTTTTTGGTCTCTTCCCCCCCCCCCCCCAATCAGTAAACAGGGCAGTGCAGGATTACGATATCCTGTGATGAGTTTGGATGGTGAGGGTGGGCCAGTTGTCTGCTTTTGGAGAAATCAACTCCTAGCCCAATTTATTGTGTCTTAGGGCATAGAGGCCTTGATTCTGTATAAGACGCCCGGGAAGGGCATCCTATACAGAATTGGGCCTACACAAACCCCGATTCTGTAACCGGCGCCATGTTACAGACGCCGGTTAGAGAATTGTGTTAGAATAGACGCGGACACTACACATCGCAGCAAGGGATCTCCCTGCCGCGATAAGTATGGCAGCCATCTGTCTGATCGCCAGCAGGAGGGTGCCGAACCCCTCCTGCCGGAAGGCCACCCTCCCCCAGACACTCCCGATCACCGGCAGGAGGGTGCCCAACTCCTCCTGCTGGAACACTGCACTCCCCCAAAACTCTTGATCGCCGGCAGGAGGGTGCCCAACCCCTCCTGCCGGAATGCTGCCCTACCAAAACTCTCGATCGCTGGCAGGAGGATGCCCAACCCTCCTGCCGGAAAGCTGCACTCCCTCTGGACCCCTCCCCCGCTAGAGCCCCCCCATGCTACTACCTCCTCCGATGACCCCCCCCCCAACTAATCTCTAAATTGTTGTACAGACGGATGGATCTTGTTGCTGTCCAGCCGGCATGCCAGCCTTGTCGAAATGAGGCGGGCCCACCTCTTCCCGGTCCATCCCCGCTAAGTCTAAGGCCTGATTGGCCCAAACTCTAGAAGCCTGGACCAATAAGGCTTAGGCATAGCGGGTCCGCCCATCCCCACTAAGCGTAAGGCTTGATTGACCCAGGCTCTACTGTATTAATTTTGTAAACCGCTTAATACTCATGTTCAAGCGTTAAATTAAATACAATATAATTCATGGTAAACTGGCTCAATATAAAACTAGCAATTGGACACAAGATCCAAGGCATTTCCTTTTCTAGCTGGAACTGTTGAAAGAACAGTGTGAAGAGGTAAGGAAGACAGTCATGCCTACAGTGAGAAGATCAGTTTGGTATGGTTACAGCGAGTCTGGTCTGCAAGCTACTCATATGTTGTGGAGAAGATATTGAAGATCAGAGGTGGAGCTAAGAAGATGCAGTTTGGAGACAGCAGGGTGAGACCCAGGAAAACACCATCTTTTAACACTGACTCACCCAATTACTTGACTGGAGCTCCAGAGTCTCTGAGCCCCTTCTTACCTGTACCATGACAAACACCAGAGAGCAAGGCATTTATGAGAAAGTCCATGGTGGTTCCAAATTGGCCGTCACATACCCAGTCCATAGAAAGGTATGTAAAATTGACAACTGAAGCTGCTGGTCATGTGCACAATCAGGAGAGGAGGGAGCATTATATTAGGGGTCAAATGGATAGCAGGGAGCTCATGAGCTGAAATAGAAGCAAAAAAGGTATAGAGAGGTACATAATTGAAATGAAAGTGCATCTAAACACCCACATAAATCGCCACTTGGATGACTTAAAAGACATGCCTTTGGACTGCCGCTGTGCATCCAGAGTGAAAAGGGGTGTTTTTCAAGGAGTGGTTAGGGCGGGGTGTGGGCCGACCAAACTTAGTCATCCCGCAGCAATAATCGAAGTTCGATGAGACTGCCTAGATAGAACTTATACATTGTGACTTAGGCAATCTAAAAACAGGTATATGTGCCCAGAAAGTATCCAAAGTGACCAGATAACCACTGCAAGGAAAAAGTATAGACCCACACACACTCCCCCAGTGATCACTGACACCCCCGCCACACCGCCATAAAAATCGGTATAGAAACGTACATATCTGCCTCCAGAACATCAGCAACTAGCATAGGAAAGCCTAGTAGAGTTGCACAGAGGTGGCTTAAGTAGTCTGGGGGTGGGCTAGTGAACCATAGAGAACATGACTCAGGCCCATAAGCCACTCTAACTATTGCATTCATGGTGAAACATGTGCACCTACCAACCCGCCCAACCCTACTATATTGCCATATAGGTGCCACTTTCAACCATAAGGGCTATTGGGGTTGTAGACAGGTGGGTATAGTAGGTTTTGGGGGGCTCACTATGACTTATAAGGGAGTTCTGGTGAGATGTTTGTGTGGCACCCTTTTTGTGAAGTTCACAGTAGTGCCCTGTGAGGTGCTCCATTAGTCTGTTGCCATGTCTGGGTGGCCAGTCCATCGTTTTGCTGACCCCTCCCACGTCCAAAAGGTCTTTTTCTAGGCATTTTGGACTTGGATGATTTTTTGAACGAGAATGCGGTATAAAGATAGACAACTTGGCGGTATGGACAATCAAACAACTGGACTTATAATTAGACGATTCTTGGAGAAAAAAAAATATTTTGAACGTATTTTTTGAGAATGGATTTTAGACCCTGCCAACTTTGGGCGACTGGGCCCAAAATGGACTTAAGACATTTTTTTTATTATGCCACTCCACAGCCTCTTTGCTGAATTTTGTTCAGTAACATTAACTCCCCTTTTACAAAACCGTACAAGAATGCTCTGTGCTGCTCTCACGATCATAAGAAGTGACTGTCACAGCAACGCAAAACATTCAGCATGCCGGCCGGTGCTAAAAACCTGTTGCATAGGTTTGAAAAATGGGAGGTAAAACTATGGCATAAGACAATTATGTGGCTACAGATATAGTTCTGACTATTTGTACATTCAAATAAATATTACTTAATTTTTACATAATACTGTGATTTGATTTAGATAAGACTCACTTTAAGCAGTTTCTGAAGTTAGCTTTAGATTCAGCATGCAAAACTGCATAATTTGGTCACTGGTAGTTTGTAAGGTTTAAAGAAATGAAAATCGGCCCCTAAAATTGACACGTCCTATGGGAGGATCTTAAGATAACAAAACAATGTGATGAGATGGTGGCTGTAGCCAGAAGGTTTCTAAGTTGAATAGAGAGAGTCATATCCAGTAGAAGAAAGGGGGGGGGGGGTTACTGCCTTTGCATGTCATTGGTGAGGCCTCATTTGGAGCATTGTGTTCCATTATGAAAGCTGTTTCTTGCTAAGCACATCAAAAGATGAGACAGTTCAGAAGGAGGCAATAAAAATGATATGGGGCTTGTGCTAAAAAGATGTATGAGAAAAGACTTCAAGACATCAATATGTATACCCTAAAGGAAAGGAGGGATGGGGGATATGATACAGATGTATAAATATTTAAAAGGTATTGATATGCAAACTAATCTTTTTCAGAGACAGGAAAGCAGTAGAACTAGAAATCATGAGCTGAGGTTTTAGGAGCAATGTCGGGAAATATTTATTCACAGAAATAATCCTTTAATCAAACTTCTAAAGGGCTCCTGGGTTTCAAAAACTGTAGCCCAACATGGCCTTGCTTCACCAGTCGGTTGCATCAGGGGCTATATACTGTATCCAAATTAAAAAAAAAAAGTAGTGCTAAATATACACAGCTTACCCAGTAAGTGCTAGAATCCAAACGCCACTATAACTGGTCAAAACATTTCCACTGATTCTCTCCAAAGACCCTGTGCAGAGCTCAGCTTCCCCAACAAGGGCTGTGGGAGAAGCTGAGCTCTTGCCCCTGATGCAGCCGACCAGCAAAACATGGACAAGTTGGGCTACAATTTTTTTGAAACATGGGCGCTTTTTAAATATTTGATTAAAGGATTTCTTCTCTGGCAATCCTATTCTCGGCCTCTAAAGACAAACATCTATGCGCTCCCTTCAGTACCGATTCCTCCCCCCATTCAAATGGACAGCAAAGTTAAACTTCTAGGCGTTATCCTCAACAGAGACCTTACATTCCATCAACAAATTAGTGCTGTAACACAGAAATGTTTTCACAAACTAAGGGCCTCTTCTATCAAACTGCACTAGCAGTTTGTAGTGCGGTGAACCGTGATGAATGGCCCACGCTGCTCATGAAGCTCATAGAGTTCCTATGAGCATCGGGAGCAGCGCAGGCCATTCAGCGTGGCTTTCTGCACAAAAAACTGCTAGCACAGATTGATAGAAGAGGCCCTAAGACGTATCTGTACTATCTCCTCTCTCCTTGATTCCCCTTCTATCAACATTCTGATTCATTCTCTTGTCATTTCGACACTTGACTACTGTAATGGCCTCTACCAAGGTATAACCCAGAGAGAAATCCGTCGGTTACAACTGTTACAAAACACTGCTGTTAAACCTCTTTACCATGCAAAAAAATACGACCATGTCACTCCCCTACTCCGCAAGGCACACTGGCTACCTAAAACACAGTGCCTTACTTATAAAATATTACTTCTTGTCTTCAAAACTAAAAACTCTCATCAACCAGCTTTCATTGACAAGCTTTTAATTCAATATGCATTTTGTAGGGCTCTCCGATCAAGTAACCAAAACTTGCTCACTATTCCTCCGATACGAGAACTCTTCTATGACACTTCCCGCAAATCCATTTTTTCCGTTACAGCTCCTACTTTATTGAATGCCCTTCCCGCCGATCTCCAATTAGAAAACTCATTAGATAAATTTAAAATCAAACTCAAAACTTTTCTTTTTAAAGATGCCTATTCTCTTAATCGCAGGTCCCCCTGACAAATCATCCTTTATTTTTGCAGAACCCTTTCGGAAATCAAAACGCTTTTTTTTTTTAAGCGAGCCCGCCCTCTCTAAATGTAATTCCCTCTACCACTTCCCTTCCTTTTTGTTTTATTTTTTCTATTACAATATATTTAATCACTTACCTCTCCCCACTTCCCCTCTGTTTCATGTACGTCAGTGCTTCCCTCCTTTTTAGCTTAGACATGATTTTAATTTTTAATTATATTTTATTGTTAACTGTTTAGACACTTGTATGATAAACGGTATATCAAAAATAAAGAAACTTGGAAACTTCTTTGTTTCCTTCTATCTTAGATATTGTAGATTAATTGCCTTGTTTTCTGAATATATTTTTTAATGGAAAGGATGGTAGATCCCTGGAATGCCCTCCCGCAAGAGGTTGTGAAAACAGAAACAATAATGGAATTCAAGAATGTTTGGAATAAACACAAAGAACCACTATATAGAAAAAGGATGGAATCCAATTAAAGCAAAACTTAAATGACCTCAGAACTAGAGTGAGCTTTGATTATAGCTGCAGAGGTTGGGAAGTAAGACCAATGTTGGGCAAACTTCCATGGTTGGATCCTGTAAATGGCAAAGTCAGTTCAGGAGCAAAGCTGAAGTGGGCTATGACAGCAGCACCGGTAGTTGGGAAGCAAGATTGATACTGGACAGACTTCTATGCTCTGTGGCAACCAAATTGGCAGAGAGAGACGGGGATTCATGAAGATGTGGAACCTATGCAGCGTCCAAGATTTGACTCTGGCCACCTGCTTGGGCAAACTGGATAGATCATGCAGGTTTTTATCTGCTGATATTTATGGGGTCCTTTTATTAAGGTGTACTAGCCATTTTAGCAAATGCTAACGCATCCATTATAGTCTATGGATGCATTAGCGTTTAGTGCACGCTAAAACGGCTAGCGCACTCAAGTAAAATGACCCTGTTAGATGGCAAGCTGGCATTAACATGCATAAGTATGTGCTTATGTATATAAACACTAAGGGGCTCATAATCGAAAAAGAAAAACGTCCAAAAACCGGCCTAAGTCGGCACTTGGACGAACATTTCTCAAAAACGTCCAAGTGCCGATAATAAAAACAGGTTTTGGACGTATTTCTAAATGACCTAGGCCTTCATAGTGCCGCTGAACGACCAAAGCTAAACGAGGCATTTCGGGAGGCATGTCGAAGGCGGGAGTTGGGCGGGATGTGGGCCGGCTTAGACTTAGTCGTATAGCATGTATAACCGAAAGTTATACAGCCCACGATCAACGGAACTTGGACGTTGTGACTTAGACCATGTAAAACATGGTCTAAGTCACAAAAACCCACCTAAAGTCACCAGATAAGCACTGCAAACACATAAAACAGACCCTCACACACTACCCCAGTGATCACCAACTCCCCCCACCCCCCATAAACATTTTATTCATAACTTTAAAATTCTGCCTCCAGACCATCAACACTTGGCCGCCTGGCATTGGAAAGCCTAGAAATCCAGCACAGAGGCGGCTTAAGCCCATAAGCCCCTGTAATCACTGCATTGATATTGAAACATGTGCACTCCCCTATACACCCCAAAACCCTTTTGTACTGGCATATAAGTGGCTCCTACAGCCATAAGGGCTATTGGGGTGGTAGATAAGTGGGTCTAGGGGATTCTGGAGGTGGTTTTGGGGCTCACTGTAACCTATAAGGGAGATGTAGGGAGGAGAAGCCATGGCACCCTTTTTGTTAAGTTCACAGCAGTGTCCTGTAAGGTACTCCACTATTTAGGTGGCATGTCTGGGTGTGCAGTCCATCACTTTGCAGACCCCCTCCCATGTCCCACAGGGCTTATTCTAGGCGTTTTGGACTTGGACGGAAAGTTGGACGAAAATTTGGTATAAAGATAGATGATTTAGTGGCTTGGATGATCAGATCGGCAGGACGTATAATTAGACAATTTTCGAAACAAAAAAAGGTTGGATGTATCTTTCGAAAATGTGTCTTAAGCTCTTTTTAACTTTGGATGACTTGCGATATGGATGTAAACGGACTTAGACGTCCCTTTCGATTATGCCCCTCCACGGCTCCCTTTTATCAAGCCGTGTTAGGTTTTGGTTTTTTTTTTCACCGGCCACTGTGTCATAGAATTCTGTGAGTGTCAGAGCTTTTATTGCAGTGGTCTGCAATAAAAAATCCTTACACAACTTGATAAAAGGGAGCCTAATATTCTAATTATTTGCATATGTGGCAAGCACATAAATGTTAATGCCTAATTATAGAATCTCCCCATACATAAGCTAGTGAGAGAATTCTCTATCTGCATAGCTCTGCTGAAAATTCTTCAATGGAGACATATGTTTGGAGGGGCATAATCAAAAAAAAACATCTAAGTCCCCTTTTGGTTTAAGGCCCTAAACGCTGAAAGTAGCAGCAGAGAAAATGTCCATTCTCAAAAAAGCCAAAATGAGTTTTTTTTTTGAGAATGGCCTACCTCTACGTTCAGCAATTTAAATGCCCAGACCACCACTACGTCTAACCTTAGAACATTATCAACCAAAAAATAGCCTAAGTCCCAAACGCGGAGCCTTAGGCACATGGGCTGGGTTGGCCCCATGTGCGTACGGCCCCATCCACAGGAGGGACCTAAGGCAACGGCCAATTCCGGTTGGCCCAGGCGCCTAAGGCCCCTCCTGTGGGTGGGACCTTGGGCGCCTGGCCCAATCAGGCCCTAAGACCCGCCATTTGGAGGATGATAGGCCTGCCAGGTGGACGGGCTTAGGACCCGTGCGTCCGGCCAACTTACCGTAAGCCAAGGGGGGGTGTTGGGGGTGGGGGGGGCCTGGGGGGTCATGGGGTTCAGGGGGGCGATTGGAGGTTGGGGGCCGATTGGGGGTTCAGGGGGCTTTCATGGGGGGGTGCACCATGAGCAGGAGGGGTTAGGCTCCCTCCTGCCTGTATTTAAAGGGGATGGGGGGTCACCGTAGGCAGGAGGGGATGGGCTCCCTCCTGCCCATATTTTAAGGGCGGTGGGGGGGTCACGGGGCTCGCGCCTCAGCAGGTGAGGTTGGGCTCCATCCTGTCGGTATTGTTTCGGGGGTGGGGGTGGATCACGATCGCAGCAGGAGAGATTGGGCATCTCTCCTGATGCATCGCCCTCTCCCTCCTCCTGAACTGCCACGAACCATGGCAGGAGAGATTGGACATCTCTCTTGCTGCGGGTCACGGCAGTTCGGGGGGAGGATTGCGATCGCGGCAGGGGAGATGAGGCATCTCTCCTGCCACGATTGTTACGGTGGGGGATGGGCAGGTTGCTGGGACCGCTGAGCTGATCGCGGCAGCCGATAAGCTCAGTGGCCCCTTTTCAGAACTTATACCTGTTTTGACTTGATCTAAGACAAAACGTATAAGTTCCAACTGGGCAACCTGCTCAAGTTTTTGATTATACTTGCTGTACGACTAAGTATAGGCCCACCTCCCGCCATTCCCCCTCCTCTAAAAATGCCTATTTTTACTAGGCATTTAGAGGCAGGGGAAAGGCCTAAGCTGGTTTTAGATATGTCTACAACCAGCTTTGATTATTGGTACTTGGACGATCTGGCTTTTTGAGCATCCAAGTACAGATTTAGGCCACTTTTTGGACTTTTTTTTTTTTTTTGTATTATGAGCCCCTTAGTGAATGCCACATTAAACACTTTGATTATTCAGACCACTGTTTTAAAACTGCTTTTTGTGAAGAAGAAAAATAGGATTATGAGGGGTCACTGGAAAGTTAACCCAACCAAGAAGAGAATGATGTGGAGCCATGAAACCTACAAGTTATTCCACGTTTTCTTGACACTTTGCGTTTCAATGAAAAGTGTCAAGAAAAGCGTGGAACAACTTTTTTTTTTTTAAAAAAATTCTTTATTCAGTTTTATGACTTACATCAAGTGTAACAAAAAGTAACATCATTTTAACATAAATATATCACTTGAAATTCTATAATTAATCATACTCAATATATTTTATCCCATTCCCTCCCAACTCTTCAATATATCATAACACATATATCATATAATAAATACTTTCCTTTCATTCAAAGCACCTAGTGAAAATTCAAAAAATTACTCCTTCCCCATTATTTCATTTGTACTAACCAGGGAAATTATATTTATTCATTATAATAATTTGTTAATGGCCCCCACACATCTTGAAATTTATTAAAATTTCCTTTCTGAAGAGCTAATGTTCTTTCCATTTTATAAATATGACACACTGAATTCCACAAAACACTATAGTTTAATCTACTCCAATTTTTCCAATTGCATGTTATTTGTTTTATGGCGACTCCTGTTAAAATAAGTAAGAGTTTATTATTTTTGGAAGATATTTGGCTCTTAGCCCTCATAGACATGCCAAATAATACTGTATCATACGATAATGCCACATAATTTTCTAACAAACTATTAATTTGGCCCCAAATTGATTTCCAGAAAGCCATACTAAATGGACAATAGAACAATAAATGATCTAAAGTCCCTGCTTCAAGATGACAATGCCAACATCTATCCGACTTAGAAAATCTAATTTTTTTAAACGAACAGAGGTCCAGAATGCTCTATGTAACAGGAAAAACCATGTTTGTCTCATAGATGCAGACATCGTACATCTCATCCTCCAAGACCAAATTTGTGGCCATTGAGACGCAGTAATTTGATGCTTAATGTCAATGCTCCACATGTCCCGGAGACCAGTCTTTGTTGTTTTATTCATAAATCCAGATATTAATTTGTACCACTGAGCGGCCTGGTGTCCCAGGAAATCCACCTGAAAGCATAAGAACTCTAAACTATATTGATTATTAAGATTTTTTCCATTCAGGGAACCAAACCTGAATGGCCTGCTTCAGTTATATCCATCTAAAATTTTGTGATTTATTAAGGCCATATTTATGTTGCAACTGTGAAAACTCAAGCAGTTTACCATTAGAAATAACATCTTCTAATATACTTATTCCTGCAATCATCCAATGCAGGAAAAAGAAACCTTGCAGAGAAATTTAGACAATATTTTTCTAGGCATTTAAACTAGAAGGTGGGGGTGGTGTATGTAAGAAGGACAATTATAGAGACCACCCCCGGCAAAAGAAAAGATGTGATAGTAGTAAAGGCTGCAACATAAGCAATATTAGCAACTCATTTCTTAGTATTGCAACGGAAAGTGAAACGACACAAAAATCCATACGAAAAAGGAGATTATCGCTGAAAAATAGCTGGAAAGCGATGACCACAAATGCTCGCAGTCTAAGCAACAAAGTTCATGATCTGCAAGCCCTGATATTAGAGGCAGATCTAGATATTGTTGCTATCACAGAGACATGGTTCAGTGAATCACATGGATGGGATGCAAACATACCGGGATATAATCTTTTTAGGAAGGACAGAGATGGTCATAAAGGAGGAGGAGTAGCTCTCTATGTAAAGATCAATATCCAAGCGACCGAAATGCAAGGGACCTGGGGAGAGGAAGAAGCGATATGGATTGCTCTGAAAAGAGAAGATGGAACTTCTATCTACGTGGGTGTAGTCTACAGACCTCCGACTCAATCGCAGCAAATTGATAAGGATCTGATTGTGGATATCCAAAAGTTTGGAAGGAAAGAGGAGGTTCTGCTGTTGGGAGATTTCAACCTGCCGGATGCGGACTGGAATGTTCCGTCTGCGGAATCGGAAAGAAGTAGGGAGATTGTGGATGCCTTTCAAGAGGCTCTGCTCAGACAAATGGTGACGGAACCCACAAGGGAAAAAGCGATATTGGATCTGGTCCTCACAAATGGAGAGAGTATCTCTAATGTTCGAGTGGGTGCTCACCTGGGTAGTAGCGATCATCAAACGGTTTGGTTTGATATAACGGCTAAAGTGGAGAGCGGCCGCACGATACTTAAAGTCCTAGATTTCAAACGTACGGACTTTAATGCAATGGGAAAGTACCTGAAGAAAGAGCTTTTAGGATGGGAGGACATAAGAGAAGTGGAAAGACAGTGGTCTAAGCTGAAAGGAGCGATAAAAATGGCTACGGACCTTTATGTGAAGAAAATCAATAAAAACAAGAGAAAAAGGAAGCCGATATGGTTCTCCAACCTAGTGGCTGAGAAAATAAAGGCGAAAGAGTTGGCGTTCATGAAATATAAAAAAAACCAAGAAGAGGAGAGCAGAAAGGACTACAGGGTGAAACTGAAAGAAGCCAAGAGAGAGATACGTTTGGCGAAGGCACAGGCGGAAGAACAAATGGCTAAAAATGTAAAAAAGGGAGATAAAAATTTTTTCAGATATATTAGTGAAAGGAGGAAGATAAAAAATGGAATTGCTAGGCTGAAAGATGCTGGGAACAAATATGTGGAGAGTGATGAGGAGAAAGCAAATGTGCTAAACAAATACTTCTGTTCTGTGTTCACAGAAGAAAATCCTGGAGAAGGACCGAGATTGTCTGGCAAAGTTACACGAGAAAATGGAGTAGATTCTGCACCGTTCACGGAGGAGGGTGTTTATGAGCAACTTGAAAAACTGAAGGTGGACAAAGCGATGGGACCAGACGGGATCCATCCCAGGATACTAAGGGAGCTCAGAGAGGTTCTGGCGAGTCCTATTAAAGACTTGTTCAACAAATCTCTGGAGACGGGAGTGATTCCTGGGGATTGGAGGAGAGCGGATGTGGTCCCTATTCATAAAAGTGGTCACAGGGATGAAGCAGGAAACTACAGGCCGGTGAGCCTCACTTCAGTTGTTGGAAAAATAATGGAAGTGATGCTGAAAGAAAGGATAGTGTATTTCCTTGAATCTAATGGGTTACAGGATCCGAGGCAACATGGCTTTACAAAAGGTAAATCGTGCCAAACGAACCTGATTGAATTTTTTGATTGGGTGACCAGAGAGCTGGATCGAGGACATATGCTAGATGTAATTTACTTGGATTTCAGCAAAGCCTTTGATACAGTTCCTCATAAGAGGCTGTTGAACAAACTTGAAGGGCTGAAGTTAGGACCCAAAGTGGTGAACTGGGTCAGAAACTGGCTGTCGGACAGACGCCAGAGGGTGGTGGTTAATGGAAGTCGCTCGAAGGAAGGACAGGTGACTAGTGGAGTCCCTCAGGGTTCGGTGCTGGGGCCAATCCTGTTCAATATGTATGTAAGTGACATTGCTGAAGGGTTAGAAGGAAAAGTGTGCCTTTTTGCAGATGATACCAAGATTTGTAACAGAGTAGACACCGAAGAGGGAGTGGAAAATATGAAAAAGGATCTGCAAAAGTTAGAGGAATGGTCTAATGCCTGGCAACTAAAATTCAATGCAAAGAAATGCAGAGTAATGCATTTGGGGATTAATAATAGGAAGGAACCGTATATGCTGGGAGGAGAGAAGCTGATATGCACGGACGGGGAGAGGGACCTTGGGGTGATAGTGTCCGAAGATCTAAAGGCGAAAAAACAGTGTGACAAGGCAGTGGCTGTTGCCAGAAGGATTCTGGGCTGTATAAAGAGAGGCGTAGTCAGTAGAAGGAAGAAGGTGTTGATGCCCCTGTACAGGTCATTGGTGAGGCCCCACTTGGAGTATTGTGTTCAGTTTTGGAGACCGTATCTGGCGAAAGACGTAAGAAGACTTGAGGCGGTCCAGAGGAGGGCGACGAAAATGATAGGAGGCTTGCGCCAGAAGACGTATGAGGAGAGACTGGAAGCCCTGAATATGTATACCCTAGAGGAAAGGAGAGACAGGGGAGATATGATTCAGACGTTCAAATACTTAAAGGGTATTAACGTAGAACAAAATCTTTTCCAGAGAAAGGAAAATGGTAAAACCAGAGGACATAATTTGAGGTTGAGGGGTGGTAGATTCAGGGGCAATGTTAGGAAATTCTACTTTACGGAGAGGGTGGTGGATGCCTGGAATGCGCTCCCGAGAGAGGTGGTGGAGAGTAAAACTGTGACTGAGTTCAAAGAAGCGTGGGATGAACACAGAAGATTTAGAATCAGAAAATAATATTAAAGATTGAACTAGGCCAGTTACTGGGCAGACTTGTACGGTCTGTGTCTGTGCATGGCCGTTTGGAGGAGGATGGGCAGGGGAGGGCTTCAATGGCTGGGAGGGTGTAGATGGGCTGGAGTAAGTCTTAACAGAGATTTCGGCAGTTGGAACCCAAGCACAGTACCGGGTAAAGCTTTGGATTCTCGCCCAGAAATAGCTAAGAAGAAAAAAACAAAAAAAATAATTTAAATTGAATCAGATTGGGCAGACTGGATGGACCATTCGGGTCTTTATCTGCCGTCATCTACTATGTTACTATGTTACTATGCTTCCAGACGACCTTAAATCTACCAATTTGAATCTTGGAGTTCAGCCATATAGTCTGATTTGTTGATTTGTGAATTGGAATAGGTGACAAATTACTCACATATCTTATTGTTTTCCATGTGTCTATAAATAATCTATTTTCTTTATATAATCTAGGCATTTTGGCATAATCGCAGAAGAAACATGAGGCGCCATTCCAACCATAACCAATCTGGGATATTATCAACAGGCTCTGGGGTGATCCAATACATACCCTGGTGCATAATATAGGATTGATGATACCTATAAAAGTTGGGAAAATTTACCCCTCCCTCTGTAATCTGTTTTTGTAGAGATATTAAAGCAATTCTAGCCTTTTTGCCCAGCCAAATAAATTTTGTGAGAATATTATTTAACTTTTTATAAAAAGACCCCTTAAAAAAACCTGGTAACATACTCATTTGATATCAAACCACAGGCAAAATCATCATTTTAATAGTTTGAACTCTCCCCCACCAAGAAAGATGTAAAGGATTCCATTGCTCACACATTTCTGTTACCTTCTGTAATAAAAAAATTTTTCATTCAGTTTCATTGTTTCTTCCAACATGTTTTTTATCCAAATGCCTAAATATTTTATTCCGTCCTCTTTTCATAGAAAGGGGAATGTTTCAAATAAACCTTTTGTACAATGGACATTAAGTGGAAGAACTTCTGATTTACTCCAATTTATCTTGTACCCTGAGAATTTTCCAAATTTTTCTATCAATTCTAGCAAGCTTGGAATGGTTGTTTCCAGATTTCTCAAATGAAGCAATATATCATCTGCATAAGCAGAAACTTTATATTCATGATCTGAATAAGGAATACCCTGTATCTCCTTTGCTTGCTAAATAGCTAATAACAAGGGTTCTAATACAATATCAAAAAGCAAAGGAGACAAAGGACAGCCTTGTCTAACCCCCCTCTGCAGACTAAAACACTCAGAGAAGTTATTATTAATATATAATCTAGCAGCAGGAGAGCTATACAATGTTTGGATCATTTGTATAAATCCTGAACCTATACCAAACCACTCCATTGCGTGATACATGAAGGCCCATTCTATCCGATCAAAGGCCTTCTCTGCGTTCAAGGATACAGAAAAGGCTGGATCATTCATGGCTTTTGTTAAATTTAAAATATGAAAAGCCAATCTGGTGTTATTAGAGGAATGTCTCTGAGCAACAAATCCTGTTTGGTGCATACCAATAATAAAAGGGAGAGCCTTGCCAACGTGAAATAACTTTTAAGTTTCATGACTCCATATCATTCTCTTGGTTGGGTTGAGAACTTTTCAGTGGCCATTCGTATTAAGGTCTCAGTGAGTGTTTGCCCCTCCTTCCCCTCTTCCACCCAAATAGCCTGTGTTTTGTTAATGCCAAATTTTCAGGCATATCAGGTAGTTGGAATATCCTGACCAAAAGTTGTTGGGTTTTATATTTTTTAAATAGAAGTATACATTTACATTTATGTTTTTTAAATTTATATTTACCTAAGCACACATCCTGGAGATTAAGGTCTATTCTGCATAAAACGTCCTTGTTTTTTCCAAACTTAGAAAATTGTTGAACAATATTTACAAGTCTCAAATTTTAGTGATTAGAGCACATGAGTTTTTGGAAATAAGTTGTGTGTGTTTTCTGGCCATTTTCTGTATTTGGCAAGAGCTTTTGTAAATACTCTAACCTTTCTTCTTATAGATGTGATTGTCTTCATGGAGTTTTCACAGGGGTAGTGCTAGAAATCTGTTTTAAGAAAGGGGCTCTTGCCAGCTCTTCACTGTGGTATTCTTTGTACTCACAAGTGTAACAAGGAGCTCAGGGGTTTCTAGGAGCTGTTCCATCTTCTCACTGCATGAGAACTGGTACATTAAGTATATTCAGAAGAGGAGGCATGGCTAACCAGTGAAAGCTTTTGTAAGCTTTGAGCACTTTTCAAAAACAAAATAGCAACAATCATGTTATTTAAAGGGCTTTTTGATTTCAAGTACCAAATGAATAATCAGAAATAGTGATTGTTGCCACTACTATGGAGAGATGATTAGTAAACATTTGAGCAAATATTTGCATTTTTCTTCCACTGCAAAAAAAATATGGGGTGGTGTCCCCATAACCAGAAAACTACAGGAGCTGTTTAAATGTTCACAAAAGTGCATGTTTTGCAAATTTTTAAAAATTAAAGTTCTGCCTTAAATAGGGCTTGTCAAAACAGTTGGGTTTTCAGGAGCAAAGAACATAAGAATTGTCATATTGCGTTAGATCAAAGGCCCATCAAGCTCAGTGTCCTGTTTCTGTTAGTGGCCAATCCAGAAGTTAGATTCCATACTGCTTAATTCCAAGACTACCTTAATGCATGGAACAGTCTCCCGGAAGAGGTGATGGAGACAGAGACTGTATCTGAATTCAAAAGGGCCTGGGATAGGCATGTGGGATCTCTCAGAGTGAGAAAGAGATAATGATTACTATGGATGGGCAGACTAGATGGGCCATATGGCCTTTATGTGCCATCATGTTTCTATTAATGGTTTATGGACTTTTCCTACAGGAACTTCAAGGGGTTGATGCTCAATACTAACAACAGCACTAAAGAGGGTTAACACCAGGTTTGCACATACGTTACTGTGCCCCAAATGCATGCTGAATCCATTAGCACAGACCACATTTAAATGCAGTCATTAGTTACCCAGCAGCCCTGCTAAAAAAAAATAAAATAAAAATCCTTTCCCAAGTACATTTAATGTGGGAAATGCTCTACCAAGTCTGGGGCGGCATCAGAAGGGTTATTTGAGAGAAAAGGTGTCTAGCAGCTTCTCTTCCTCCAACCTGACCACCCTGCACTGGATAGGGTCCCTTTAAAAAGCCTGGTGATTTAATGGACCTCCCCCCACCTGCCCTAAGCACAAACCAGCCTAAACCTTGGTCCCCCAAACTTTAAATAATGCCCTGGTGGTCCAAAAGTCTAGTGCAGTCCCTCCTTCCCTTCATCTTACAAAATAGCCTGTTTGTCTTGTGGCCCCAACCCAGTCCATACTGTACCTCCTTCCATCCTCCCAAGTCACAAGCTCTAGTGGGCTGATGGTAGCCTAGCCCTGTAACTTTTGTTGAAAGCTGGAGCGATGTCCACTCACTCCTGTTTCTCTGGGCTGCCATCTTTAAAATGATGTCACAACACTCTGTGCAATGCATCTTACTATATGGTAATTAGGCCCCACCCAGTACATCCCTGAAAAGTTAGTGCTGAGTGCTGAACAGCAAATTACTGCCATGATTTTAACACAGCATTCATTTTCATGCTCACTACTTTGAGCATGCTGTGGCACCTTTTCTACGCTAGATTCATGGTAGTTTCACCTTTGAACCTTTGAGCATTGACCCCAAATTCTTTATTAAAAAAATATTGGTTATCCTAAGAGCTCTACAATGTAACGAGTGAAAATATATTTTCTCCTGTTTGTTTTCAATGTGCTATGTCATGGCATGTCCTCTATTCTTTGTGCTTTTTTGAAAGAGTAAACAATCAGTTCACAAGTTTGCCTGGTCACTCAGTATTTTATAGACCTCTGGCATATCTCTCAGCCATCTCTTCTCCAAACTGAAGTGCCCTAACCTCTTCAGTCTTTCCTCATAGGGAAGTCATCCCAACTCCGTTATCATTTTGTTTGCCTTTCCTAATTCCGCTATGGGGCTCAATTTCAAAGAAGAAAAATATCTAAAAAGTTGCATAAAGGGGCAGCTGGACATTTTTCTCTCCAAACCCTTCCGATTCGCTAGTTTGGGCTTATCATCTGAATGTTTTTCTGCAATAATCGAACATTTTAGAAAACATCCAGGGCGCAGTTTGAACATTTGGGGCTAGATCTGTTTAACAAGTACTATAAAGGTGCCCCAACAGACCAGATGACCACTGGAGGGAAGAAGGCATGACCCCACTCTCACACTCCTCCAGTTGTCACTGATCCCTTCCCACCCCCCAAAGATGTGAATGAAACAGTACATACCTGGCTGTATGATAGCTTTAGATGTTATGACCAATCCTAATAGAGCAGCAGGCAGGTTCCTGGAGTAGCCTAATGGGCAGTATAGTCTGCCATAGAGATGGGGAGTCAGGCCTAAATCCTACTCTGCTACACTTAGGGTGGAATATATGAGTTTTCCAAAACCCACCCAAGTCCTACTATATCTGTATATACAGTAGGTGACACTGAAAGGCATAAGGGCCATTGGTGTGGTATACAGTCGAATTCAGTAGTTTTTGGGTGGGTTTTGGCATGCTCACCATACACTATATGGGAGTTATAGTGAGATGTGTACCTGGGCCTTTTTATATGAATTTCACTGCAATTCCCCCTAGGGTGTCCCACTCCTCTGCTGGGATATCTGTGTGGCCAGTCTACTAAAAATTGTGGCTATCTCTACATCCCAATGGCTTGTTATTTGTGCATTTTAATTTGGGCCATTTTTTTTTTTTTTTGCAAAGATGATTCAAAAAGACAGATGCATTGAGGACAAGTACATCTAAGAAATGACAATTTTCAAAACAAGAAGAAAGACATTTTTCTGTTTCTAAAATGGTCATATTCACCACTGGAATTTTGAGCATCTTTTGCAAAATGTCCAAACGTGGATTTGGACATCATATCGAAAATGCCCCTTCAATCTTTTTTTTTTTTCCAGATGGTAAGACCAGAACTGCAAACAATGATCAAGATGCAGTCACATCATGGAGCAATACAGAGGCATTATGATGATTTTTTTTTTGCCTTATTTTATTTATATACCACTTATATCCTAAGCAGTTTTACATTCAGATACTTTATCATATTTCCCCATCTGTCCCAGTGGGCTCAAACTCTATCTAGTGTACTTGGAGCAATGAGGGGATTAAGTGACTTGCCCAGGGTCACAAGGAACAGCAAGGGATTTGAACCCACAACCTCATGGTGCTGAGGCTGTAGCTCTAACCCCTGTGGCACACACATTTCTTAATAATTCCTAACATTCTGTTTGCTTTCTTGGCTGCTGCCGCACACTAAGCAGACATTTTCAATGTATTGTCCATAATGATGCTTCTTCCTGGATAGTGACTTTAGTGGATCATTTTATAAAATGGGTGCTCATAATTATGGCATATACATACATATGTGTGAAAAAAGTATATTCTACTACTTTTACTACTATTTAACATTTCTATAGTGTTGATAGCCATATGCAGTGATGTACAACAACTAGCTAACTAGGTACTTGGGATCTGGGTTGGCCACTGTTGGAAACAGGATACTGGACTTGATGGACCTTTGGTCTGTCCCAGTATGGCAATTCTTATGTTCTTAACATATTTAAGAGTTGGTCCCTGCTCAATAGAGCTTACAATCTAAATCAACAGACAACAGGACAAGTAGGGGCTTAGGGAGTTTCTCAGGGGGCTTAGGTTGAGGGCTTATGAGTTAAATGCATTCTCGAAGAGGTTGGGTTTTGCTCTGGATTTGAATAGTTCCAGGGATGGAGTTTGATGATTCAGGCAGTTTGTCCCAGGCATAAGGTGCAGTAAGAGAGAAAAGGCGCAGTCTATAGTTGGCAGTAGAAGAGAAGGGTGCAGATAAGAGAGATTTGCCTGAAGAACGGAGTTCACAGGGAGGAGTGAAGGGAGAGACAAGAGAGGAGAGAGATTAAGGAACTAGTGAGTACACTTGTAAGTCAATAAGAGGAGCTTGAACTGTATGTGGAAGTGGATGGGGAGCCAGTGAAATGACTTGAGGAGGGGGTGATGTGAGTGTAGTGACTCCAGTGGAATATAAGTTGCACAACAGCATTCTGAACAAATTGAAGGGGAGGTAGATGGTTACACGGGAGACCAGTGAGAAGCAGGTTGCAATAGTCTAGGTGAGAGGTAATGAGGGAATGGATAAGGGGTTTGGTAGTGTGCTCAGAGAGAAGCCATTATAGAACTGGCACTTAGCATGTGACATCGGCATGCCTACCTTCAGGCGCTAAGTTATAGAATTGACCTTGTAGTGCTTGAACCATATGGGGCTCATAATCAAAACTTAAACACATCTAAAATTCCGCCCAAGTCAGCATTTGGACAACCTAAAAGACAGGTCGTCCAAGTGATGATAATCAAATCGATTTTCTGGACATGTCTAGGGACTTTTTAGGCTTCTGAAACCCGCTATGTGCCCAGAGCTAAAAGGGGTGTATCTGGAGGAGTGGGTAGAGCAGTATGTGGGTGGGATGGGGGCCGACCTAGACGTAGAAATCCTGCAGGGATCATCGAATGTTTTACTAGACATCCTGGATGAAACTTAAACATTGTGAATTAGATGATATAAAAACAAGTATAGGTGCCAAAAAGGTAACCAGATAACCATTGCAGAGACAAAGTAAATACCCCCGCATACTCCCCCCAGTGTTCACTGACCCCCTCAAACCCCTCTCAAAGATCAGAATAAAAAAGTACCTACCTATCTCCAGAACATCAGCAACTGGTAAAGCCTAGTAGAGCTGCACATAGGTGCCTTAAATAGCCTGAGGGGTGGGCTAGTGAACCATAGAGAGGAGGACCCAGGCCCATAAGCTACTCTATGTTTATGTTTATTAAAATTTGATATACTGCCAAATCTTAACAGAGTTCTCAGCGGTTTACGTAAACATCAAATGTGTAAATTAAAATTTAAAAAGAACGCTATTTAAAATAGAAGAGCACATAGAGGACAAACAAATTACATAATAACCAATACATTTATGGTGGAACATGTGTGCCCACTAAACCCCCTCTCCCAAATCCTACTCTACTGGTATATAGGTGCCACCTGCAGCCATAAGGGCTATTGGGGTGGTAGACGTAGGTATGATGGGTTTTGGGGGGTCTCACCATAACCTATAAGGGAGTTCTAATGAGATGTTTATGTGGCACCTTTTGTGTGAAGATCACAGCAGTGCCTTCTATGGTTCCCCACTGCTCTATTGCCATGTCTGGGAGGCTGGCCCATTACAAGATTGGCTCCTCCCATGTCCAAATGGTCTTGTTCTGGGCATTTGGGACTTGGATGAAATTTTGGTTGAAAATGTGGTATAAAGATAGACATTCTGGCAGTCTTTATGAACAATAGCCTGGATGTCCAGATAGCCAATTTAAAAAAAAAATATATATATATTAGATGTATTTTTCAAAAATAGGCATTTTCTCACTGCCGACTTTGGGCATCTAGTGCCATATGTCCGAATCGGACTTAGATGTATGTTTTGATTATGCCCCTTTAAATCTTTTTTTTATGGTTGCTGTGTTTTTTTAAAGGATGGTGTCACCCTGTGGTTAAACTGCAAGATCCATCCTTTCAACCTGCTCCTTCCTCTCTTCCTTCCAGATCAAATATCCACAAAACAACAGACACACAGAGGGGCTGGAGATTATTACATGAGCCATGCTCTGGTTGCTTTCCCCACTTTTTCCAAATATTTTGGGTTTTGCTTCTTTCTTATCCTACCTTCCTGCCACTCTTTCTTCCCCTCCCCCAACCCATCATACTGCGCAGTTCAGTCGTACAACTTGAAATAGATTTTCTTGTCTCTGTGGTTGTTTCTGTACACAATAATCTGTCTTAAGTTAGTAAAATTTCCACATAATATATATTTAAAACAGTTTCAGATTTCATCAACTTCTTTTTAAAGTGTCCTAAGCAGTTGTTGAATCAAAAACAAATTTCTGTCCCTATCCCACTGACATAGACAGATGTCTTTTTGCTTTAAGAAGTAATATGGAAACAATTAGACTATGTCCAATGAATTAGAAAAACCTGTTAGACTGCAAGAGGCAGATCATTCATAGCTAGTGTGATACAGAGTTCTAAAATGTTCTACATATTAATAAGTCCAAGCTCTCCTCTCCCAAGCTATTGTGAATTAAAGATTAAGTAAGGCTTCTCTTTGAGAACCAGAGTGGAAAAACGTTTGATATTACCTTTGCTGCAGTCGACATATTTTTACCTCCATACATGTATGATGAAATTAAAGCACCATGGAATTATTAACTAGGTCCCATGAAGGGGAAATCTCTACGGATATGCAGGAAGGTCATTAATATTTTGTTTATGGCAGCAGCCAGGCTGGTTAAATTCCCTAGGCAGGAACAATTGGTGTTACCTGTGGTGAAGGTGGACCTGTCAGTTTTCCATAATACAGGAGACTGCTTCCCGTGAAAATATTTTTTTTTTAGGACTTGAGTTGCTAAGCAAAGTTAATGTACTTTCTTAGCTGTGACAAATTACAGAAGAGGTGCAGAAAATCTCTGATATATCAAGCTGCACAGACCGAAGTCGTTATGCTAAGTTCCATGCAACTGGCTTTTCTAAACAACAACAACAAAAGTAAAGCAGTGTTTTTCATCTGGCCTGGCATCAGTCACCTTGTCCTTTATGGTTATGGTTCAAGCACAAGCCAGGGTTTATGGTGTGACAACTTGACACCTTGTGCTTACAAGTGTTATATAAGGGTGTCAGGCATACAAAGGTTACCCTGCAAAGCTACCTGAAACGATTTTCCACTGAACTGATGTGTTACGTTAAGTTCTGGTGTAGTGCTATCAGAAGAATACAAATATATGACTAATTCAGAAGCAATTTTTACCCTCTGATTGACTAGAGGCTCTGCCATTGATTGACTAGGCTGAACATCGATTAAAGTCTGCAAGCAGAGTGAAGGTGAGATGCTGTGGCTTCTTAAGTAAACAAATCCTCTTACCTTTGCCACTTAGGCTAGCCTGCACAAACATTCACTGAAGCCTACTGACATACTGATGCATATTGTGTTGGGTTTTTTTTTTGTTTTTTTTCCTTGTGCTAGCATTGTTTACTGAATACTGAAACCTAAAATCTAAAAAAAAAAAAAAAGATAAGAAATCAAGCCGCATGTGGCAATGTGGCCCGCTCAAGTCATTGTGCAAATATACATTCTGTTATGTTAAAGCAGTGAATGTCACCTTTCTCCAGTTAAACTCATGAATTTAGGGGTCTGTTTATTAAGGAGTGCTAACTGATTTAGGGCAGGATTCACTAAAGTCCCAAAATCTATCCTATTCGAGTCATTGGAGTCGATCGATTCAGTAAAGCTTGTCCATGCAAATGATCCAATCGTAAACACACCGCTCTTAGCGCTGAAACATCGATCGACGCGCATGTGCACTGTATCCTTGTTGGTTTTGAAGCTCATAACGCGTGCGCTAGCTCTTTAGGACTTTACTGCGTAGAAATAGGGCGTGGTTTAATCGCGGATGTCATTAGCGGGCTCTGAATGCGCCTACCGCAAAGCATTGTTGTCGTAAAAAAGGCAATATAAGGAAGTATTCTTACCAACCGTTTATTTTTCTGAAGTACTGTTGCAAGCTGTACAAGCTGTGACCCTAACTTTTTGAAAATTTTTAGCATCGGAGGTTTGTGAGTGAGCTGTTGAATTTTTCGAGTTCGTCCTCGAGTAGTTTCCAAGTTTTCCAAGTTTATTAGTTTTTAATATCCCGATCATAAAACAAATATCTGACCGGTTAACAATAAAATTTAAAATAGGTTAGAAAGAAATAGTAGTTTGGTGTATTTGAATAATTAGAGCAAACATATAAAACATATACTGACAGACCTGAAAGTGAGGATAGGTGGGGAGGAAGGGAGAAGTTACATATGATTAGAGGAAATGAGATAGAGGGAAGGGATAGAACATGAGGAATGGGGATACATGGTAAAAGTGATACGCGCTGAAGAAAAGTTAATTTTGAGAGTTACAGGTAAACTGCACTTAAAATGAAATTTATAAAAAAAAAATAAAAAAATTCAAATATAATTAGAGATTAAGATTTGTCAAAGGCCTCATCTTCCTCGGCATACTCGTGTTCCAAAAGTGTAGCCGATGAGCGCCGCCCATTTCTCTCTGGAAAAGTACTGTTAAGTTGCTAGAAGGCACAACAGTTAACAGCTGTTGAATGCGCTGGGATCAGGCGCTGTTATATATAGCCTATGAATCCCAGGAGGCTGTGCGGCGCTATCAGCCGTGAAGCACGTCACATGCATGCGACAATCCAGCTGGAAGGAAGGGGGGGAGGGATAACTGGCCCATAAAAGTTTTATTTGATTTAGGATTTTTTTTTTGTTATTTGGCATTGATATTTGAAATGTACAATGCGCAAAGAGAGCACAGGGTTAATCAGCGATTTGCTCACAATGCGCATTATAAATCCGAAATTCACTCCCGCGCTCGCTATGCGCATTCCAAAAAAAAGAAATAAAAAGTATTTCTAATACTTATGTACATGAAGGTTTACATATATTTAAAAGTTTTGATATATTTAGGAATTTTGGAGGGGTAGATATATATTTTTGATGGGGTTCTTAACATGCACGCATCAGTTGCTAGGCAGAAATAGTGGACGAGGATGTAAACGACTGGTCCTCAGCAGTCGTAACTTTTTGGAACGGAAAGGCCAGCCGGTTTGGACGAAATGGTCTCATGAATTGACGCGTTAAGAAATTTACATGCCTTTTTACTCATTTGCATGCGCAGATCGGATAGGGTGCGGATGAGGTCTGAAGGAAGGTTAGTGAATCAAGCTGGAGTCGGAAAGTGAGCGCAAACCGAGCGGTACACGATCGGTTTGCTTAGTGAATCTAGCCCTTAGTGTGCGCTAAATGTTAAGATGCCCATAGGAATATAATGGTTGTCTTAATAAAAGGACCCCTTAGTTTGCTGAGCATTTCTTTAGGTTCGGTTCAGCCAGCTTTAGGACTCGGGGAAAACATATGCCTGAACGATATTCTGTATTTCAACAAATAAAAAGCAACTGAGATGTCTGGCATCTTGGAAAGCCAAAATAAATCCCCTTTACCCGGGATTTAAAACCCTGCCCACCTACTCTCAAGTTCACAACATATCTGTTTCATTACAGCGTCTGAATGAGTGTCTCAGTAATGCATTTGCAGGTAGGAAGAGCAGCTCTGCTACAATAGGGTAGAGAAAAGATGACGTTAGCTTGAAAGAAGAGAAATGAGTCAAAAATACTCATCCAGGCTTAAGTTGCCTATAAGCCTCATTCAGACATCTTCTTAATATTTAACAGATCTTATTTTCTGAGAAGGAATAGGGAAATAGAATTATAAAGAAAAGGCAAAGAATATATTCAACTATGTTTACAATCTATTTTACACTAATGCTATATATTTACTATGGGGCTCATAATAATAATTTAAAAAATCTAAAAAGCGGCCTAAGTCGGTACTTGGACGATCAAAAAGATAGATCGTCCAAGTACCAATAATCAAAACTGATTTTAGACGTATCTAAAACCAGCATAGGCCTTTTCACTGCCTCTGTACACCCAGAGTGGATAGGGCGGGAGATGGGCCAACCTAGACTTAGGGCTCATTTTACTAAGCCGTGTTAGGGCTTTAATGCGCGGAATAGAGTGCACTACATTGCCGCGTGCACTAGACCTTAATGCCAGCATTGAGCTGGCGTTAGTTCTAGAAGGGTAGCGCGCGGTAATTTCCTGTGTGCGCTAAGAACACTAGTGCACCTTAGTAAAAGGAGCCCTTAGTCGTCTGGTAGCCATAATCAAAAAAGTTTGACAGGTTGCCAATCAGAACTTATACATTTTGATTTAAACCAAGTTAAAACAGGTATAAGTTCCGAATCGGGCTGCTGAGCTGATCACGGCTGCTGAGATCAGCTCAGCAGCTCAGGCAACCCGTTCCCCCCGCACCGGTAACGATCACAGCAGGAGAGATGCCCAATCTCTCCTGCCGTGATCCCCCACAAACTCCCCCCCCCCCGAGTCTTCTCCAGCAGGACAGATGCCCAATCTCTCCTGCTGGACAAAATCCCACCCCTGAACCGCGCAATCACTGGCAGGAGGTTGCCCAATCTCTCCTGCTGGACACAACCCCACCCCTTCCCCCTGCAGGCCCACCCACCCACCCCTGAACGAGCAGCAGTGGCAGTAAACTTTAAATTTAGTCATCGCGGAACCTTCTTGCATCTCCCTGCAGCTGCCGATCCACCCCCTTCAACATCACTTTCTTGTTCCAGAGCAGAGCCGGCAGCCGTGGGGAGGTGCAGCAAGGTCCTGCGATGACTATGTTTAAGTTTAAAGCTGCTGTTGCTGGTTCGAGAAGCATACAGCAGCGGTGGGGAGGTGAAGGGGCAAGATACCGGATGGCATTGGGATTGCAGTGTTCCCTCTAAGCTGTGCAGGTGTGTGGCCACACACTTCTCTTCAGAGCCCAGTGCAGAAACTCTTGGCTGCATTGCACCAGGAGCAGCACTTCCCGCCTCCTTCCCACCATCAGGATGTATCTTGGAGCAGGCCAAACGGCTGCTCCCTGCAGTTTGGGGCACCATCCACCCCTCCTCCATGGGATCCAGCTCTGCAGCTCTTTCTTTCTCTGTTAGCATTGACTGTGCAGGATCAATCTGTACTAGTCTGGCTTGTTTAGTTTTACAATGGGTGTATTGATGTACTGCTCACTCCAGTATGTAAGATGTTACATTTTCCTAGGTACACTCTTGTTGTGTAATGTGTGGTTTGTTACTAAAAAATCATGTTTTTCATATAGATGAAGGAGGTGTAAAAAAATGATGGGCCCTGGGTGTCACATATGCTATGTACTGAATGTGAAGATGTCCAAAATTGTAATACAGGAACAGCATAGACCTAACTCAATCTACAAACTACACACAATTAGTAGAGAACGTGCTTTTTCATTTCAACAGGCTTTGCTGTAACATGAGTGTTAAAGTCCATTATCTGCACAGTCACTTAGATCACTTTCCAGAGAATCTTGGTGACTTAAGCAAAGAGAAAGGTGAAGGATTTCACCAAGACATAAAAAACAATGGAAGCTAGATACCAAGGAAGATGGGATGCACACATGATGGCAGATCCTACTCTCAGAAGTCTTACAAAAGGAACTTCTTGTGTGTCGAATGACTGGAAAGTGTGTGTGACCGGGACCGTGATGCAAATGACCACGGGAACACTATTTAAAATTAATACCTTTTAAGCATGAAAGAAACATTAAAAATTAAAAGAAAAGTGTACAACATGAAAGTCTACTTATTTCATACCAAAAGCACAAGTTTATGACACACACTTTCCAGTCATTCGACACACAAGAGCTGATAGAAGAAAAGTGGTGCCATTTTTAGAATCAGCAGGTCAAATATACCCAGAAACAGGTCTAACATTTGAGGCACCAAAATGAATGTTGGGCAGTGTTATTCATATTTGTTCGTATTTGGTTGAAAAACATTTTTCATTATTATTATTTGGCCAAATAGTAAAAGATACTGTTTGGTATCATCCCCATCATGTTTGGCTGTCTATATGGTTGACATGGTGGTGACTTCATAACTGGCATTTAAATGTGTGTGACCTGGGCCTACATGGAGTGGTAGGCATGGCTCTGGTCACCTTGTTGAGTAGACCAGATGGACCATGAGGGTCTTTTCTGCTGTCATTTACTGTGTTTAAAAAAAATTGCAAAGAGAAAAGTAGGGAACTATTGAAATGAAGAGAGTACAGGAGCTGAAATTAGAAGAAACAGGAAAATAATTTAGCTCATATATAAATGAGATCTTGGTGTTTTTCAAATAAGCACTCTCATGCATAATACCAAAGGGAAAGGATTTAGGAGATGAGTGTAGACAAACAAGCCCTTCACTTAGCAGTGCATACAGCAGCACACAGACACGCACTGCAGTAATCACAGCATTGCCGAGGAAACACTTGGACGGTGGTGAAAGGAAAAGAGAGTTTTTAGATGTGGTATGCCTCAAGCAATCTCCAGGTTGCGCTACATATATGCCATAATTAGCATGAAAGTTGGCTTGGACTTTCTGCCACACACAATTACATAAGCCACCCATCCATCTGTCTTAGGTTAAATGAGTCAGAGGTCAGATCGAACATTCTTCCCATAATATAAGGCTTTCAGTTCATTCAACTCGTATATCATACGGTATTTTTTTTAACTCTTAAAGGTGTAGGGACTCTTAAATGTTCTTCCTGCCACACTTATGGTTTCACGCTGTGTTTCTCATGTACTTTTGTAACTCATCTGAGCACTGAGATACTAGTAGGGATGGCCTGTCTGCAATGGTCTCTCTAAGCCAGTGGTCTCAAACCCGCGGCCCGGGGGGCCACATGCAGCCCGCCAGGTACTATTTTGAGGCCCTCGGTATGTTTATCATAATCACAAAAGTGAAATAAAACAGTTTCTTTATCATATGTCTCTATAGCTATAAATTACAATATTGTTATTAAGACTTGGCCAATAGGAAAGATTTATAAACTGTAAAGAGTTTTCCCTCATACAAAATTGTCATTTCTTTAATACGATATTAACTGTTTTTTTCTGAGGCCCTCCAAATACCTACAAATCCAAAATGTGGCCCTGCAAAGGGTTTGAGTTTGAGACCACTGCACTATACACAATAGAGGTAATTCTACAACTGAGTGCCTCTGTTTGGGTGCCCTGAGAACCTGTAGTAGGAGCCTATTCTGTAATGGCAGCTGGGGCTGGGCACCCAGATTCTGTTACAGAATACTGGCATAACCTGTTAACAGCATGTCTAACATTATAGTATGTGAAATCAGCCATAAATCTGGCATAACTGTGGCTATGTAAATGCAGCATGAATGCATGTCGCTTGTTACCTGGGAACCTCACCCATGTATATACCTACTTTGCATTCATGTGCCATAAGTAGCTACAGAATAGCACTTAGGGGGGCAGATGGGTCCAGATGCCATTTTGGTGGGGATGCCAGCACCTCTCCTCCTCCACCCCACATCTCCCCCACTGCGTGTGCACCTTCACTCCTCCCCGTACCTTTAGCTTTAACTTGCTGCTCGCGCCAGCCTCGGTGCTCCCGTCTGACATTACTTCTGGGTCCCGTGATGAGGAAGTGATGACAGATGGAGAGCTGATGCCAGTGTGGGCAGCTTGTGCCGGGGAAACTAAGCAGGTACAGGCGAAGGGACATGTGTATGGCGTGGGGGTGGGAAAAGAGCAGGGGACAGAGAAGAGGGTGAGGAGGGGGGGGCGCCTCCTACCCTGGGCACCTCCTACTCTTGCTACGCCAGTGGCTTCTCCACTTTGGAACGAGGCCCACCAAGTCAGTGGCACGAGAAAAGGCTAATGAGAGAAGAATTGGATGCGACATTGCCATCATCACTGACCATTGCTCACCCAGGAACTCGCTCTTCCAGCCCTGACATAGACAGCAACAGTAGTAGTCACTCGGGCACTCCACACCCTCACACATTCCAATCCAGGGGTGGGCAACTCTGGTTCTCGAGGGCCGAAATCCAGTCAGGAATATGCATGCATGAATATGCATGAGATCTATTTGCATGCACTGCTTTCAATGCATATTCATTGGGGAAATCCTGAAAACCCGACTGGATTCCGGCCCTCGAGGACCGGAGTTGCCCACCCCTGTTCCAGACGCACACAGTTAACACAATCGGCACTCGCTCTCCAGCTCTTAGTCTAGAGCACAGACACACAGTGGCAGCACAGCAACACAGAGCAGGGGGGCCTGACTGGGAGTGGGACAGTGGGTGAGAGACAAGTAGCAGGTAGGAGGGGTGAGGGAAGAGAGTGTCTGGAAGATATGGGTGCGGGTTGAGAGAGGCGGCAGGCAGTGGAGCAGGGCTGGTTAAGTGAGGGGTTCGGACGGGCAATACAGCACTCAGCACCTCTCCAGTAGTTCAGACGAACACAGTCTCCAACACAACCAAATCGCTAGCAGGTCAAAAGACAATTTGTTGCTCACCTTATTCACTTTTAAAGAAGGCCTAAACCTGGGCACGTTTCGGGATGCCCAAACAAATTATTGTGTCCTTCGTTATCGCACCAAGACACACATCCCCTGATACCGCCCATGTCGCATCTTCGTCACTTCCACAGACATCTTGATTTTGGTAAGATGTCATGTGATGCTTTTTTGGTGGTTTTTTAATTATATACTTTGGATGTTTTGATGCCCTGTGGCCATTCATCTCCCATTATGTCATTTGTTTGGATTTTTTTTGTTGTTGTTAGTTGGCATATAATAAATTCTTTTTAAAGGAGGAATAGCTTCTGGGGTAAGAATTTCAGTCAAATATCTTTTGAACAATTCTACAGGTAGGATACCAGGAGATTTAGGAAAGGGGAGGAGTCTTAAGCATCTGAGCCAAAGTGGGCTTAGGCCCCTCCCTGTGCATATCAGGATGCACCGGGAAGGGGAAGGCAAGCCATTTTGCTGTGGTGGGCCTGTGAGCAGTAGGGACTAGGCATCCCTCTTACTGTCTACTTCTTGAAAAGGTACGAAGTGGTTCGGGGGGGGGGGGGGATGGGTGGGAGGGCCAAGGTGGACATTTGGTGGTATGAAGGAGTGGGCATCCCTCCTCCTATTTTGGTTCTGGGGGGCAGCTCACTTTTTTTTTTTATGGGGCAGATAGTGTGTGTATGTAACACATGCACAGCATCTGTGCTATAGAAAAAAGCCCCAACAGCTGAGTAGCAGGAGGCTGCTTATGGGGCTTCCTCTGCCGCTCAGCTGCTCAGGCTTCCCCAAACTGGCTCTGCACATGTGCCAGTTACTCTCACAGTAAACGATCAGACAGGATTATGGCAAACCTCCATGCTAACCATTTGCTTGCAAACTTGTTGGAACATTGATCACTGTTACAAAATCAGGCAAAAATTGGCCCACAGTGACCCGCATGGTCTTAGCGACCGGGTTTGTGCATCTTGCCCTTTATCACCTATTGTAGTTTTCAAGTTGCGCTATTTACTGTTTCTGATGAAACATCTTATCCTTCCAGAGGAAGGCTACTAAAATGGTCAGTGATCTACGTCGTAAGGCTTACGAGGGACAGACTTAAAAATCTCAACATGTATACTTTGTAGGAGAGGGGAGATATAATATATACGTATAAATACCTATGTGGCATAAATACACGTGAGGCGAATCTCTATCAATTGAAAAGAAACCAGAGTGAGAGGGCATGGGATGAAGTTAAGAGGTGATAGGCTCAGCAGTAATCTAAGGAAACACTTTCAATTTTTTTTTTAAGGGGTGGTAGATGCTTGGAATAGTCTCCCTGTAGAGGTGGTGGCAACAAAGACTGTGTCTGAATTCAAGAAAGCATGTGACAGCTTGTGGGATCTCTTACGTAGAAGAAGAGATAGTGGATGCTGCGGATGGGCAGACTGGATGGGCTATTTGTCCTTTATCTTAAATATGATGTTTTACAGCACTGTGGATGCCTATCGGAGCTATAGAAATGTTAAATAGTAATAGTAGTATCTGTCATCATGTTTCTATTTATTGCTTTAAATTCATGAAGAGAACATAAGAATAGCTTTACTGGGTCAGACCAATGGTTCATCAAGCCCGGTAGCCCATTCTCACGGTGGCCAATCCAGGTCCCTAGTACCTGGCCAAAACCCAAGGAATAGCAACATTCCATGCTACTGATCCAGGGCAAGCAGTGGCTTCCCCCATGTCTTTCTCAATAACAGACTATGGACTTTTCCTCCAGGAAATTGTCCAAACCTTTCTTAAAACCAGCTACGCTAGCCGCTCTTACCACAACCTCTGGCAACACGTTACAGAGCTTAACTATTCTCTGAATGAAAAAAATTTCCTCCTATTGGTTTTAAAAGTATTTCCCTTTAGCTTCATCGAGTGCCCCCCCCCCCCCACCAGTCTTTTTGTAATTTTTGATGGAATGAAAAATTGATCCACTTATACCCATTCTACTCCACTCAGGATTTTGTAGACTTCAATCATATCTCCCCTCAGCCTTTTACTTGATGAAACTGATTAGCATTCTCCAACTTCACACCGTTAAATGTCTTTAATTCTTCCACTTTAGTAGTTATAACCTTTACCTCAGCCATGGATTCTGCAACTATGGAATTCAAATGTTGAAGGCCCCTCCATATGTGCTCCAGAATCTTGGGATTTTGGTTTAATTTAACCCCCCCCCCCCTTTTAAAAAATTTTTTTAACAAAACTTTGAAAGCGGTTTTTAGCGCAGGCCGGTGCACTGAATGCTCTGCACTGCTCCTGACACTCAGAGTTCTATGAGACAGAGTTCTCTGGGATGGGAACGGGGACAAATTTTGTCCCTGTACTCTCTACCCAGAGTTTACATATCCCTCACTATTGAAAATGTGATGATACAGCTCTTCCCACTGAAGGACTATAGGTGGCCTTCTGCTCAGCTTAGAGCAGTGATCTCAAACTCAAACTCGTTACAGGGCCACATTTAGGATTTGTAGGTACTTGGAGGGCCTCAGAAAAAAATGGTTAATGTCTTATTAAAGAAGCATTCAATTGAGCCATCCTCTTCAGACACTTAGGCCCTGATTCTGTATAAGACGCCCGGGAGAGATGTCCTATACAGAATCGGGCCTACACTAAACCCTGATTCTGTAACCGGCATCCATGTTACAGACACCGGTTAGAGAATCGGGTTAGATTAGACACGGCTGCTACACTTATTGCGGCAAGGGATATGTATAGCGGCCATCTGTCCGATCACCGGCAGGAGGATGCCCAACTCCTCCTGCCGGAACCCCAGACCCCCCTCCCCCCAAACTCGTAATCGCCGGCAGGAGGATACCCAACTCCTCCTGCCGGAACCCCGGACCCCCCTCCCCCCCAAACTCGTAATCGCCGGCAGGAGGATGCCCAACTCCTCCTGCCTAGCCTGGGCCAATCAGGCCTTAGGATTAGTGTGGATGGGCGGACCCGCTATGCCTAAGGCCTGATTGGTCCAGGCTTCTAGAGCCTGGGCCAATCAGGTCTTAGATTTAGCGGGGATGGGCCGGGAAGGGGCGGGCCCGTCTCATTTCCATGAGGCGGGCCTGTCGGCTGGACAGCAGCAAGACCCGTCCAGCCGACCAACATTTTAAAGGTTAGTTGGGGGAGGGTGGTTAGTTGGGGGGAGGGGGTCCGGAGGGGGTCCTGCTTTCCGGCAGGAGGAGTTGGGCATCCTCCTGCCGGCGATTATGAGTTTGGGGGGAGGGGGGTTCCGGGGTTTCGGCAGGAGGAGTTGGGCATCCTCCTGCCGGTGATTACGAGTTTGGGGGGGAGGGGGTTCCGGGGTTCCGGCAGGAGGAGTTGAGCATCCTCCTGCCGGCGATTACGAGTCCTTTATCTTAAATATGATGTTTTACAGCACTGTGGATGCCTATCGGAGCTATAGAAATGTTAAATAGTAATAGTAGTATCTGTCATCATGTTTCTATTTATTGCTTTAAATTCATGAAGAGAACATAAGAATAGCTTTACTGGGTCAGACCAATGGTTCATCAAGCCCGGTAGCCCATTCTCACGGTGGCCAATCCAGGTCCCTAGTACCTGGCCAAAACCCAAGGAATAGCAACATTCCATGCTACTGATCCAGGGCAAGCAGTGGCTTCCCCCATGTCTTTCTCAATAACAGACTATGGACTTTTCCTCCAGGAAAAGGGGGGGAGGGGAGTCCGGGGTTCCGGTAGGAGGAGTTGGGCATCCTCCTGCCAGTGATGGGGCAGGCGGCCGCTATACTTATTGCAGCAGAGAGATCTCTTGCCGCGATAAGTATAGCGGACGCGTCTACTTACAATGTAGACCAGCATTTTGCTGGCCTACATTTTAAGCATCTCTTCCTCTACTAGGGAGACACGTAGGGCTGCCTAGGTTCGCCTAAGGCCCTTAGGCGAGCTTAGGCGTCTTGCGGGCCTACAGTTGCCTAAAATTGGGACGGCACTTTTCAGAATCAGGGCCTCAGTGATTTTAGTAAATTCAAGAAAGATCAATACACTATCTCAGTGGTATAACAAAAGTGTAACAGTTCTAATTTGTTATATATGGGATGTCAGATTGATCTTTTGAGTTTACTAACTTGTTGGGTCTGTCAATTCTTCAGTCATCCCTATTTACTAGTCTTCATCTTCATCTTATTATCTTGTTTCATTTGCAAAATTAATTATAAATAATTTAGATAACTTAGCTTTTAAGTAGTACTATTTCATTATTCGATTGTATTTCTCCAGCACTTCAGTAATTCTCCCCTTTGGCTGGAGAAATACAATCGAATAATGAAATAGTACTACTTAAAAGCTAAGTTATCTAAATTATTTATAACTAATTTTGCAAATGAAACAAGATAATAAGATGAAGACTCTAGTAAATAGGGATGAATGAAGAATTGACAGACCCGACGAGTTAGTAAACTCAAAAAGTCAATCTGACATCCCATATATAACAAATTAGAACTGTTACACTTTTTGTTATACCACTGAGATAGTGTATTGATCTTTATTAAAGAAACAACAATTTTGCATGAGGTAAAACTCTTTATAGTTTATAAATCTTTCCTTTTTAGCTAAGTCTTAATAGTATTATAATTTATAGCTAAAGAGACATATGATGAAGAAACTGTTAATTTACTTTTGTGATTATGATAAACATACCAAGGGACTCAAAATAGTACCCGGCATGTGGCCCCCGGGCCGTTAGTTTGAGATCACTGGCTTAGATGGAGCAATGATCCCAACTCTGCTCTTCCAACCTTGTTACATGTTAGCCTGTAACAGATTTCCATCACTAGCCATATTCAGATCCGGAATAAAACCTCCCCTTTTAGAATGCTTTTACAGTTTGACTACTTCTCACATTCTACTTGAATCTTGCCGGTTTTTTTAACTACATAGTGGTGTGTGGAACAAGGGACTGTGCATGTTACAACTTTGAAAATTAATAATAGTTTTCTAATAGGGCTTCTGGAGGAAACAAAAAAGTAGCTATTGACTGCAAGGGTGCTGAAGTATACTGAAAGCTGCTTTTGTAATGAAGTGAAAGAGTTCATTGTAGCCAAGGTTCCTGGTTTCTCATAAGCGTAAATTAAACTTTTCTAATAAATTGCTTCCTTAGACAACAATGGTAACAGCATGACCATGACAGTTCTTGGATCTGAGCTGAAGCTAGCCTGGAGCAGGAGAAACATGTACAGGTTAAGAGATTCCCAGAGGCAAACAGAAAGGTGAATACGTGTTTGAGGGCAAAGTGGAAGTTGTTTAATGCTCCGTCTGTTGTGGTTTCTCTACTTTCTGTGTACCACCTTCTGCTTCCTGCTGTGTAGAATATCTGCTCCAATGACTGACTGTCCTCTTTTGCAATAGTTGCTCTTAAGCAGAACACACGCGTTCCAGTATTTGCTCTTCTGTTGAATCAACTCCATTTGGCAGTTCCTTCATACTTCACTACAGTTCCAAGTATCATTAATCCAAGGTAATCCGTTCTATTTCTCATTGCTCCTCTTTTCCTTTACGTAAGGTTACCCATAGGTCTCTCACAGTGTATCTTCACCAGGGAGCATAAATGACTAGAGGAGGTGGTGCTCACACACACTCATCGCTGGATGGTGCCTTGGAGATCCAGGCATTATGAAAACTTAAGCACAGAATTTTCTGGGGCTTTTTTTTTTTTTTTTTTTACATGGTTTAGGCATCTCCTCTGGGTTTCTAGGGAGGCGGTTTCTGGGACTGTCAGGTGTTGATGGGGGGGAGGGGGAGTTTTATGGGAAGACTGAATAGAATTACAGGAGTCGGGGCATGTAGGGAAAGGCAATGAGATTTGATATAGAGAATGACACGGGGACAAATTTTTCCCTGTAGGAACTCAGTTTCCCTGTCCCTGCAAGTTTTGTTGATGTCCTTGTTCCTGCCCCATTCCTGCAAGCTCTGCCTTAACTGCACAAGAACACTTATGATTTTAAAGTGTTTGAGGCTTGTAAAGATGAGGACAGAGCTTGCAGGAATGGGGAAGAGACAGGAAAAGAACTTGTCGGTACAGGAAAATGAGTTCCCTTGGGGACAGGGAGACATTTGTCCCCATGTCATTCTCTAATTTGATATCCTGTCTTTCTGAAGTGACAATCAAAGCAGTTTACATATTTTAGGATTATCACATTCACCTTCTTAACCAACAGGCAGCCCCAAAACCTGGAGATTGCAAACTTTTAATTAAGACTCAACTGCTAAATCTTACCCCAGACAGTCCTAAATGTTAGGGACTGCAAATACCTTTTTACACCACTGTCCAATTCACATTTGTGCAGCCTGGTAGAGAATCCATGCACCCCACTTCACTTCCACAGTGGGTGAAATCCCTATCCTGCTTCACTCAACCCCCAACACACAAATGATTTCCTTGATAAAGGGGCTCATTTGTCGGAATCCTCATCGTAAATTCCAAAGTAATAGAAGCTGAAAATTTCCTCTCGTGCAAGTGACATGGGTGGCCAGTCCAAGCATGGGAAATCGGCAGATGGCACATGATTCAAACTCTCCCTGATTTCGGAGAGACTCTTCAAGTTCGCATTTTAAAGAGTTTACTCAGGTGTTACCAAACTCTCAGATTTCAGCAGTATCGCAGATGGAAAAATACTTTTTACTCCTATGCTGTTTCTCTGATTAGAGAAATGCTCCTCCTGAAATGCACATGGGTGTGTGCACTGTGCCAACTTGCTGTTGGCCACAAAGATATACAGTGCTAGTGTGTTTCTGGGCACCAAATTAAGACTCCTTTTATCAAACCACGTTAGGGTTTTTATCACCAGCCACTGCAGTAAAAACTCCGACGCTCACAGAAGTCCTATGAGTGTCGGAGCTTTTACCGCAGCAGCCGGAGATTAAAAAAAAAAAGGGGGGGGGGCTTTAAAATAGAGTGGCTGTGTGTTGTGAGCCACAAAATATTGGTATGTTGTGTCAGTGGGTTGCTAGCCATTTAGAACTGTAGATGGGACTGCAGTCCCCTAAAACAAAATTTTGAAATTAAATGTAAAGTTGAGCTGAACTTAAAACATACTACATGTGTTAATAACGGAACACTTCTTTTCTCCTTATTTTTGTTATTAAATAAGAGTAACAAGGACCCAAACCAAATTTCCATGAAGTTTCCTTTTCTCTTGGGGTCTCTGATATAGAGGCCACCCCTACCAGAATTAATCTAACCTGTTACCATTAAAATACAGCAACAATTTTCATATATTTCATATAACAGAAAAATAGAACACTATCGGTGTGCTCCTCTAAGAGGACACAAGACTTCAATTTACCAGCATTTAAAAATAGAAATCTGACAAAAGTTAAACTGAGTCGCCAAGAAGCCAGACTGCATACAATAAAGCACCACAGAAACAATGACGCATGTCCCCTAATACTGTGCAAAATATAAAGATAGCAGATGATGATTTGAAAAAACTGACAAATAACAATCGCCGCTTTACAAATTAAGAAATAGAAATAAAGCAAAAAATGAAAATGCCATTTTATTGAACTAATACATCTTTTTTTTTTATCTTTATTGATTTTCAAACTTTGATAGTGCAATACAATTGGTAAAACATAAATACTGCATAGAACGTACTAATAACTATACAATTATTACATTAAACAGTCACTCCCATCCTCATCATAATTATTAATACATATGATGTGATTTCAATATTATAATTAAATAATTTAGCTCCTCAATGTACATATCCCTTCCCCCCCCCCCACCCACCCTCCCTGGATGTGTAAAGAAATCTAATGAAAAGGGAAGAAACATGACTGGACTCCATACATCGTTAAAGGACTTACTAGTCCCCCAAATGTTCCGCCATCATTTTTTCATACTTATATGTGGTACACACATTTACGCCCAAAAAGTATAATTAATCCTGTCATGGTTCTTCCAATTATGTGTGATCAGTTGAACAGCTATTCCCGTCATGATCAGGAAAAAGCGACTAATACATTTTTCAATAAGCTTTCAGAGGCCAAAACCTCCTTCCTCAGGCGGTAATACTGAGCAAGGTGGTCTAGGTCCTCCCTGTTACCATAGTAATTATTTCGGTAACCATGGAATTACCGCTGCAACAATTATCATGTCACTCTCTAGTTAACATCCCCTGGGATTCAAAATCTCAACAGCTTGGACTTATTGTAGGAAAATTCCTCCTAAGCTTTCCGCAGATCATTGTAAAAAAAATAAAATAATGTTTTTGTCCCCATTAGACCAGTGGAACCCAGCACCACCATCTGAGGCTCATAAGAACATAAGTTTTGCCACTGAAGGTCCATGAAGCCCAGTCCATCTGTTTCCAGCAGTGGCCCATCCAGGTCACAAGTACAGTTGTGATCCACCGTGGAATGAGCAAAATATAAATATTTTAAACAAAATTCCTGTCATAACAAAGGATTTTCCAGCTTAAATGTACATAAGGGTCCTGATTCAACAAAAGATGCCTAGTTAGGCACCTAGATAAGCTCACCTAACTTAACTTTAATTGGTTTAATCAGAACAGATAATTGAAAGCACCATTTAAAAAAAATTTTTTAAAAAATTTTAAAATATTAGGACCCCTATTACTAAGCTACAGTAGAGGTTTCTATCGTGGTTCAGAGCACTAAATGCTCCGATACTCATAGAATCCCTGTGAGTGTCGGAGCATTTAGTGCCCTGGGCCATAGAAACCTCTACCACGGCTTAGTAAAAGATGGTTTTAATTAGCTAGAAGGTGCCAAACTCAGTAGGTGCTTTGAAGAACGTACCTACACTAAGGCAACTTCTAGTAAATAGGCATAATTAGGAGCAGATTTAGGGCAAAGTTTGGCATGGATTGACTGGCACCTACCTTAGGCATACTCATTTAGGCCAAGAAAGCCCTGGCCTAAATGCCAGTGTGGCCAAGAAAACCCTGGCCTAAATGCCAGTGTGCCTAAGTATACTTAGGTACTGGTAGGTGTTGAATCCTTAAGTGCCACTCAACATGATTATAAATGGCACCTAACGGGTAACTGGCTGCCATGCTTAATGGTGCCTACAACTTAGGCACCATTTATAGAATCAGGCCTAAGATGCCTGTACAATCCACATCAGATTGCATATCCTTTCTGGACACAGCCAGAAGAGTCCAACAAAACTAGTGTTTTGAAGTCATCATTACTTCGCAGATTAATACTACCAGTGGCTCATGAATCTAGAGCAGGGTGCCCACACTTTTTTGGCTTGTGAACTACTTTTTAAAATGACCCAAGTCAAAATGATTTACCAACAATAAAATTAAAAAAACCGCACTAAGCACACTGTATGTGGAGAAAATGTTAATTATCATTTGTATTCATTTTTTTTTTCTTCCAGAGGTCAAGGCAGATGACATTAAAATATGCAATATTAACCTCAGTAACAACTATACATAAATAGACAAATATGCCCCCGCCCCTTTTACTAAACCGCGATAGCATTTTTTAGCGCAGGGAGCTGCGCTGAATGCCCCTCGCAGCTCCCGATGTTCATAGGCTTCCTGCGCTATAAACCACTATTGCGGTTTAGTAAAAGGGGGCCATAGTGCAAAATATAGACAGCAGATATAAATTCTCAAAACGGACATATTTTGATTACTAAATTGAAAAGAAAATCATTTTCCCCACCTTTTTGTCTGGTGATTTTATGAGTCTCTGGTTGCGCTTCCTTCTATAAATCCAATATTTCTTTCTTTCTGCCCCCTCCCCTTTTCTTTCTTTCTCTCTCCCCTTGCCTGTCTTTCTTTCTCTGCCCCTGCCCCCCCCCCTCTTTCTTTCTGCCTTTATTTCTCTCTTCCTGCCTGTCTTTCTTTCTCTCTCCACCAGCATCTCTCAAGGTTCGCTTGACCAGCAGCATTGCCTCTTCCTGGGCAGGGTCTCGGGCAGTGCCTTCTGCAGAGTTTTGTCGATTTCTCCACTTCCCTGATTCTTTTTCTAACCCCCCCCCCCCACCAAGCCACTACGCCAATTTCTCCCTGCTTCCCCGAGCCAGGCCTGGCGCGTACAAGCGTCGGGCCCACAAGCCTTCACCTCCGATGTCAATTCTAATGTCGGAGAGGAAGTTCCAGGCCAGCCATGCAGAGATTGGCTGGCCCAGAACTTCCTCTCCGATGTCAGAATTGACGTCGGAGGTGACGTCTTGTGGGTCCGGCGCTTGTACGCACCTGGACTGGCTCAGGGATGCAGGAAGAAAAAGATTGCAAAGGCAACACGATAGACTCACATTGCCTTTGCGATCTACTGGTCGATCATGATTGACCATTTGGGCACCCCTGATCTAGAGTTATCCTTAAAGTTGGGATCAATAGGTCTGCCTCATACCATAGATTCCAATCCAGTGAGTTTGGCCTCCAGATACAGACATCATGCAGTAAGGTCCATACATATTGATCAATGCTCAGTGCATGAAATAATGGCTCATGACCTAGGCACAGTCCCAACCCATGTGGCCCACCAATACCTAGAAGGAAATTGTAATGTTTCCCCAACTTCACGTACGTGAGGGAAATTCTATAAATGGCACTCAAAATGTGTCGCCAAAGAAATGATGAGCACCCATTATAGAATTTAGCATTGAAAGCCAATTTTGGCACCCAAATGTAGGTGCCAGGTGTCTGCTGATACTAGGTATGATTCCTGGTGCCCAATTTGGGCATACATCCCCAGTATTCTCTAAGATTGTACATAAATTTTAGTTTTAGGAACACCCCTGACTTGCCTATTCATCTCATATGGCCGCACCCCCTTTGGGCTGCGTTCTATGGGATTTAGGTGCACGTTGTTATAGAATAGCATATAGCAAAATGTGTGCCCAATTCTAAATTGGTGCCGATTACTACCAATTAGCAGTAATTGGCTCCTCAGCCAATTTAGTTAGGTGCACATAAGAACATAAGAGTTGCCATACTGGAACAGACAGAAGGTCCATCAGTGGCCAATCCAGATCACAAGTACCTGGCAAGATCCCAAAGAATAAAATGGATTTTATATCGCCTATCCTAAAAATCATAGATGGAGCAGGGGGAGAGGACACCGCTGTACTTATCCACGTGGGAACAAATGATGTGAGCGGGCGGAAGTATGACAGGGAAGAGCTGAAGGGCCAGCTCCGCTCTCTCGGAAGACAACTGAAGATCAGGGAGGTGAAGGTGGCCTTCTCTGAGATCCTCCCAGTACCAAGAGCGGATGGAAAGAGACAAGGGGAATTGCAAGTAATCAATGCCTGGATGAGACGATGGTGCGAAGAAGAAGGCTTCGACTTCGTGCGCAACTGGACGGCGTTCTGGGGAAAAAGCAAGTACTACAGAAGGGACGGACTACACCTCAACAAGGAAGGAGCAAGAGTTTTGGCAGGCAACATGAAGAAGGCAATCGAGAAGGCTTTAAACTGAAAGACAGGGGAAAGCCGACAGTCGACCACCGGTCGATGGTACGGATAGCAGGATGCCCCGACGAAGAAGCCAAGGACAACTACACCTACACAAGAGAAGACGACCTCACAGCCAATAAGGGAGAAAAAGCAGGAAGGGACAACTCAGACACAGGAGGGGACGACCACACAGCAAACAAAGGTGATAACACAGGAGCAGTAAAGGATACCGTAATTGAAACTACAGGGAAGGCCAAGAGTAGAAGGTCCAAAAAGGTAACACGAAGGGAACTTAGATGTATGTATACGAATGCTAGAAGTCTGGGTAACAAAATGGGGGAACTAGAGACAATAGCAAGACATGACATATTGGATATCATTGGCATAACAGAAACATGGTGGAATGAAGAAAACAAATGGGACACAGTACTACAGGGATACAAACTGTATAGAAGAGATCGAGTAGGGCAGAAAGGTGGAGGTATTGCTCTATATGTTAAGGAGGGAATAGATTCTGTTGAAATGGTTACAACAGAAATGAAAGAGAAGCTTGAATCACTCTGGATCAAAATTCCTGGTCAATATGGCGCAGATACGAAAATTGGCCTTTACTATCGTCCACCAGGACAGGCGGAGGAAACTGACTCAGAAATGATGGAGGAAATCAAACAAGAATGCAAGACAGGCAATGTAATTATATTGGGAGACTTCAATTTCCCAGGGATAGACTGGAAACTAGCAACCTCCAACTGCGGCAAGGAAGCCAAGTTCCTGGAGGTGCTAGGGGATTGCTTCCTGGAACAAATGGTAAAAGAGCCGACAAGAGGCAACGCCACCTTGGACTTGGTCCTAAATGGCCTCACGGGACCGATAACAGAAGTGGAAGTCATAGTTCCACTGGGAACGAGTGATCACAATGTAATCAACTTTAAACTTGACATCGGGAAAGGGAAACATGCCAAAACCTTAACCACCACCTTGAACTTTAAAAAGGGTAAATACGATAGCATGAGAGCCATGGTAGAAAAACGACTCGAGAAGATGGTGGACAAACTTGAAACGGTTGATCAGGCATGGACCCTACTGAAAAATACTATCACAGAAGCACAAGATCTCTACATTCCGAGGATTTCCAAAGATCGGAGAACAAAGAGCAAAAGAGAACCGGCATGGCTTACCATACAGGTGAAGGAAGCCATAAAAGAAAAGAAGGACTCTTTCAAAAAATGGAAATGCATAAAGACAACCGAAGCCTGGAACAAACATAAAGATGATCAGAAGAAATGTCACAAGGCGGTGAGGGATGCAAAACAGGAATATGAGGAAAAAATAGCCCAGGAGGCCAAAAACTTCAAGCCCTTCTTTAGATACGTGAAAGGGAAAAAAACCTGCAAAAGAGGCAGTGGGACCCCTGGACGACCAGGGAAGAAAAGGGTACATCAAGGAAGATAAACAAATCGCAGACAAACTAAATTCCTTCTTTGCGTCCGTCTTTACGAAGGAGGACACCTCAACAATACCTGAAGCGGAGAAAGTGTTTGCAGGAGAAATAGAAGACAGCCTCACCACAGTTGAAGTGGACTTAGACCAGATATACTATCAGATCGACAAACTTAAAAGTGACAAATCCCCTGGACCGGATGGGATTCATCCGAGAGTCTTAAAGGAATTGAAGTTTGAAATCGGAGAGTTATTGCAAAAACTTGCAAACCTGACAATCAGAACTGGACAGATACCGGACGACTGGAGGATAGCGAACGTCACCCCAATTTTCAAAAAAGGATCGAGAGGGGAACCGGGCAACTATAGACCTGTTAGTCTTACGTCTGTCCCTGGCAAGATGGTTGAAGCACTGATCAAGGATAGCATAGTCCGGCACTTGGACGCATACGACTTGATGAAACCCAGTCAACATGGATTCAGGAAAGGGAAATCATGTTTGACTAATTTACTCCAATTTTTCGAGACCGTGAACGAGCAAATTGATAGTGGGAAGCCGGTGGACATAATATACTTGGACTTCCAGAAAGCGTTCGACAAAGTTCCACACGAAAGACTTCTCAGGAAACTACAAAGTCATGGCATAGAGGGGGATATACAAAGATGGATAGGCAAATGGCTGGAAAACCGAAAGCAGAGAGTGGGCATAAATGGGAAGTTCTCCGACTGGGAGAAAGTGACTAGTGGTGTACCCCAGGGCTCGGTACTTGGGCCGATCCTTTTTAATATTTATATCAATGACCTGGAGGAAGGAACATCCAGTGAGATCATCAAGTTTGCAGACGATACAAAACTATGCCGGGCAATCAGATCGCAGGAGGATCGAGAGAAACTCCAGAGCGACTTGTGTCGGTTAGAAACATGGGCGGAGAAATGGCAGATGAAGTTCAATGTGGAGAAATGCAAGGTAATGCATTTAGGCAATAAAAATAAGGAATACGAGTATACAATGTCAGGTGCAACTCTGGGGAAGAGTGAACAAGAAAAGGACCTGGGTGTACTGATAGATAGGACCCTGAAGCCGTCGGCACAATGCGCGGCAGCGGCAAAGAAGGCAAATAGAATGTTGGGCATGATAAAGAAAGGAATCTCGAGTAGATCAGAGAAAGTTATAATGCCGCTTTATAGGGCAATGGTCAGACCACACTTGGAATACTGTGTCCAACATTGGTCCCCCTACCTAAAGAAGGATATAAAGCTGCTGGAGAGGGTGCAGAGACGAGCAACAAAACTGGTGAAGGGTATGGAGAAACTGGAATACGAGGACAGACTTATAACACTAGGATTGTTCTCCCTTGAGAAAAGGAGACTGCGTGGGGATATGATCGAGACCTTCAAAATACTGAAAGGAATCGACAAAATAGAGCAGAGAAGATTATTTACATTGTCCAATTTGACACGGACTAGAGGACATGTAATGAAGCTGAGGGGGGACAGGTTCAGGACTAATGTCAGGAAGTTCTGCTTTACTCAGAGAGTGGTTGACACCTGGAATGCTCTCCCAGAGGAGATTATGACAGAATCGACCATCCTAGGCTTCAAGAGCAAACTAGATGCATATCTCCTTAAGAGAGGCATATAAGGATTTGATGGACTATAAATTACGCCAGGTGTACACCTGGCAGGGCCTCCGCATGTGCGGATTGCCGGACTTGATGGACCGAAGGTCTGATCCGGAGAAGGCAGTTCTTATGTTCTTATGTTCTTATGAAAAAAGCAAAACAAATAATAATTTAAAAAAAAAAATTGGCAAAGAGGGCCCCTTTTTCCACTCGCCAGCCCGGTGCAAGCTCTGTGTGAATACAATCATTCCTGTATGATCCCACCCGAATAACATTTATGATAAAGAAAACTCAAACATCTCTTACTGCAATCTTAGCTAGTGATTCTGCATGTATTTGTTTAATGCAGCAATAATGCACACACTAACTTGGAGTTTACGAAATACATGGCATCATTCCAATTCTCTATTATTTACTTGCTGATTATCTAACTTATGTGATACTGTGTATGGAAACATGATTTGTTCAAAGTCCCAAAGTAAATGATAAAAGGGGAACTTGAACTTTTCTCCTGATTCACTGCTCTATTCAGCTAATAAAAGGGAAGTACCAAGATTTCTTTATGTTCTTGCAAAACATTATACCTGCTCTCTTGGAGTGGAGTAACCTAACTAAGTAAATGTAACTAGTTACTGTACTTAAGTAAAAAGTTTTGTTACATTTGTCACCTTTTCTTTTACTGATGTAACAATTTCACCCATTTTTACTACTTTCACACAGTTACATCTGCTGCTTGTTGTTAAAAGTAAAAGCGAAAGGGAGATTTAAATGACAATTTCTCAGTAAGCCCAATGAAACAGCAAAACTGGGAACAGCATTTTTTGCTACTGCAAACCTTGTCGTGCAAACAGTGCATTATCTGATCTTAAATTTAGCTCTTCAGTGAGCATAGCCTATAAACATAGAAACATAGAAATAAACGGCAGATAAGGGCCACGGCCCATCCAGTCTGCCCACCCTAATGACCCTCCCCTACCTTTCTCTGTGACGATCCCATTTTGTCTTAAAATCACGTGACGATCCCATTTTGTCTTAAAATCAGGCACGCTGCTGGCCTCGATCACCTGAAGTGGAAGACTATTCCAGCGATCAACCACTCTCTCGGTGAAAAAGTACTTCCTGGTGTCACCGTGCAGCTTCCCTTCCCTGATTTTCCACAGATGCCCTCTTGTAGCCGTGGAACCTTTGAAAAAGAAGATATCTTCTTCCACCTCGATAAGGCCCGTGAGATATTTGAACGTCTCGATCATGTCTCCCCTCTCTCTGCGTTCCTCGAGTGAATATAGCCGCAACTTATCCAGCCGTTCCTCGTACGGGAGGTCCTTGAGTCCCGAGACCATCTGGGTGGCCATTCATTGGACTGACTCCAGTCTCAGCACATCTTTGCGGTAATGAGGCCTCCAGAATTGTACATAGTATTCCAGATGGGGTCTCACCATGGATCTATACAATGGCATAATGACTTCAGGCTTAAGGCTGACGAAACTCCTATGTATACACCCTATGATTTGTCTAGCCTTAGATGAAGCCTGCTCCACTTGATTGGCAGTCTTCATGTCTTCACTGATGATCACCCCTAAATCCCGTTCTGCTACAGTCCTTGCTAGGATCTCGCCATTAAGGGTGTAAGTCTTGCATGGATTTTGGCTGCCAAGGTGCATGACTTTGCATTTTTTGGCATTGAAACCTAGTTGCCAGATCCTAGACCAGCGCTCCAGTAGGAGAAGGTCGTGCGTCATATTATCTGGCATTGTGTTTTTGACCATTGCATTCCTATCTACTACATTGCATAGTTTGGCGTCATCGGCGAATAACGTTATTTTACCTAGAAGCCCCTCAGCCAAGTCTCTTATAAAAATGTTGAACAGGATCGGACCCAAGACCGAACAGTGGAGTTGTCTGTGTTTGAACTGTTTCCAGCCAAACAGAACAGTGATGATGAGTTGGGTCACTAAAGTGGAGGTGAAGCTGAAGTAATGATGTGTCATGAATTCTTGTATGGAAACATTCCAGAATTGTTTAAAAAATAATATACAGTACTCCCCCGATATTCACGGGGGTTCTGTTTCAGGAACCCCCGCGAATCTTGAAAAACTGCAAATATGGTTTTTCATGGGGAAGACTGGAGAGGGCAGTGGGAGAGGCAGGAGAGAGCAGCCAGCTCACCAGCGAGTAAAGGAAATCACCCACTATATGCTCCGACCACCTCTTCCTGCACTAAAGTCGGGCCCTACCAATCAGGAGCTGCATGTTGGAAGGAACGAAAGCTTGTTATGGAATTTCCCCGATGCAGCCACTGGTTGGCGAAACAAGAGCCTTGTTGGAAATTCAGCTCTGCTTATCTTTACTTGACTGTTGGTGGTGTATTGACCGGAACATCGTGATAGTGGATGGAGTAATGGATCATCAGTGAAGCTAAGTACAGTTTTTTGGTTTGTTTATTCTGTTTCTTGTTCCCTGTGCACAGTGGTGGGATGTTTCCCTGTTTTTGAAAATGACATTTTGATTGTAGTGGAGTTTTTTTGCCCATGATACAGAATAAGAACGGCTTAAACTCATTGGGTTGCCGTCTGCATATTATTGATGGTTGAGGCTTTTTCTCTACTTTTGAGTAAATGGTTTTCAGCGGGTGCTTCCACCACTCTGGCAAATAACATTTTTCTTAGATTTTTGATTTAAATGTCTCTATCATATATCCCCTCTCTTGCTTTTCCTCCAAAGTATACAGATTGTTCCCATATGCCTTATGACAAAGACCAAGCAACAGTTTAGTAGCCTTCTTCTGGTCCGCCACCATCCTTTTTATATCTTTTTGAAGGTGCGGTCTCCAGAATTGTACACAATATTCTAAATGAAGTCTCACCAGAGTCTTATACAGGGGCATCAATGCCGCCTTTTCCCTACTGGCCATACCTCTCTCTATGCACCCTAGCATCATTTTAGCTTTCACCAACACCTTTTAACCTGTTTGGCCATCTTAAGATCATCTCATACAATCACACCCAAGTCCCGCTCTTCTGTCGTGCATATAAGTTCTTCACCCCCTAAACTGTACCGTTCCCTTTATTTTTTTTCAGCCCAAATGAATGACTTTGTATTTCTTATCATTAAATTATAGCTGCCAAATTTCAGACCATTCTTCAAGCTTCGCCAGGTCTTTCTTCATGTTATTCACACCTTCCTGGGTGTTTACTCTATTGCAGATTTTGGTATCATCCGCAAAAAGATAAATCTTACCTGACAGCCCTGCAGCAATATCGTTTATAAAAATATTAAAAAGAGCAGGCCCAAGAACAGAACCTTGAGGCACACCAACTACTTGTTTGTTTTAGTTAAATGTTTATTGTTAATTTGTGAAACTCTTTTACCTTATTATATATTGTAATGTACATCGCTTAGTGATTTCAATAGGCGATAAATCAAATTCTGTTAATAAACTTGATAAACTTGATAAACTTGGTAACATCCCTTTCCTCAAAGCGATCTCCATTGATCATTACCCTCTGTCGCCTTCCACTCAAGCAGTTCTTGACACAGCCCGTCACTTTGGGACCTATCCCGAGGGCACTCAGTATATTTATTAGACGTCTGTGTGGAACACTGTCAAAGGCTTTGCTAAAATCTAAATACACCACATCTAGCATACTCCCTCTATCCAATTCTCTAGTTACCCAGTCAAAGAAATTTATCAGATTTGTCTGCTAAGACCTATCTCTAGTGAATCCATGTTGCCTCTGGTCTTGAAATCCACAGGATTCCAGAAACTTCACCATTCTCTGTTTTAAAAGCATTTCCATTAATTTGCTTACCACAAAAGTCAGACATGTTTGACGTACACCAAATACAGCATTCCAGGAAAAGAACTCCGTATAGCTGTGAAGCATGGAGGTAGAAGTGTCATGGTTTTCTGCAGCAGGACCTGGCCAGCTCACCATCATAAAATCCACCATGAATTCTACCATGTATCAGAGGGTGTTTGAGCAACTTGTGAGACCGTCTGTAAGAAAATTAAAGCTGAAGCGGAACTTGACCCTGCAACACAACAATGACCCAAAACATACCAGTAAATCCACCAAGGACTAGCATAAAACTAAAAAATAGAGATTCCTGGAGTGGCTGAATCAGACCTGATCTTAATCCCATTGATATGCTGTGGGGTGATTTGAAACGGGCTGTACATGCAAGAAACCCCTCAAACATCTCACAGCTGTAAGAATTCTGCATTGAGTGGGTCAAAATTTCCTCAGACTGATGTCAGAGACTAATAGATGGCTACAAGAAGCATCTCACTGCAGTTATTTCAGCCAAAGGGGGTAGCACTAGCTATTAGGGTGTAGGGTGTCCTAATTTATTCCTCTGTTAAAATTCACATTTTTGTGGATATCTCTTGTTTCGTGAGTAAATCAAGGAAAATTTTTGTTGTTTACCTGTAATTACATCACTTTCTTTTCCAGAGATTTAAAAAAAAAAAAAAAAAAAAAGATATTTGACATCGATATGTGAACATTTCTTAAGAGAGAATTGAATATTTCATGGGGTGTCCTAATTTTTTCACATGGACCTCTGGTCTGACGCATCAGAGGCACGGCTTATGTTCTTATGACTGTATAAAGCTTCCGTAGAGGCCAAATGGGATGGAAATACTTTTCAAATAAAGCCCTATGACCTTTTACTAAAAACAATTTAAAATGTAATTGGCAACCAATGATATTTAATAAATAAAGGAGCAGCACATGGTTCTCTCCAACTGGCCTCACTTAATCCTAATTGCTGTATAGATCCACAGTTTGGAAGTTTTCCTTTTGCAGGCAGGAATATTTACTCATGTTAACCACAAGAGATTTTAAAGCTTATAAGAAAAACCTTTAACACTCTATTGAGCAAAATTCCCCAGTGCTTACAGGCACAGTATATGGAAAAAAGAAGTTTAAAGGATGCCTATCAAACTCTGTCACCCAGTTATGTCTATATCACAGGTGTCAAAGTCGGTCCTCGAGGGCCAGAATCCAGTCGGGTTTTCAGGATTTCCCCAATGAATCTGCATGAGATCTATTTGCATGCACTGCTTTCAATGCATATTCATTGGGGAAATCCTGAAAACCCGACTGGATTGCGGCCCTCGAGGACCGACATTGGACACCCCTGCATAAGAGTATGGGTTGTGGACTTTACCATTTATATTTGCACTCTGTCATTTCCAGGGTCTAGAGCAGGGGTGGACAACTCCGGTCCTTGAGGGCCGGAATCCAGTCGGGTTTTCAGGATTTCCCCAATGAATCTGCATGAGATCTATTTGCATGCACTGCTTTCAATGCATATTCATTGGGGAAATCCTGAAAACCCGACTGGATTCCGGCCCTCGAGGAGGGACTTTGACACCCCTGGACTCTATATAGATCAAAATGCATTACAATAGCCATGGGAAGCACATACATCAACCTGAAGAAGAAATGAACAGCTTGCGATGGATATTCTATTGATTTGACAGAATTTGGAGAGGGAGGGAGGACGGCTCTGTTTTTCTGACTACTGAAAACACATTTTGGGCTCCTTTTACTAAGCTGCGATAGCGTTTTTTTAGCACGCGCTAAACCCACGCTACGCAGCTAGAACTAACGCCAGCTCAATGCTGGCGTTAGCATCTAGCGCAGTGGCAATTCTGCGTAAGCTAAGTGTGCGCTAAAACCCGCTATCACAGTAAAAGGAGCCCTTTGTTTATTTATTCAATTTTCTATACCATTCTCCCCAGGGAGCTCAGAACAGTTTGCACAAATTTATTCGGGTACTCGTGCAACATACAGATAATAATAATAATAGAGGAAAAACTCGCAGAATACCAAGAGTTTTATATAGGTAATATTTTTGTCCTGGCTGTTTCCTTTTGCTCTTTTGGCTAATAGTGGAAGCCAAACTGACCTCTCTTTGATATCCAATATATTTCCCTAATTTTCGTAATCTTCCTTAGTCAAACTACTGCAGTGATGGCCCTGGATTATAAACCATAAAACACAATTCTCTAGTACAGGGGTGTCCAACCTTTTGGCTTCCCTGGGCCACATTGGCCAATGTTTCTGGGGCCACACAAACGTGCAAATGCTGCAGCAAGACAGAGGAGGAATTCGGCAAGATGGTAAACACCCAGGGGCAGCAGAGGAAAACACTGCATCACCCTCGACCGGGGCCACACAAAATACTTCACTGGGCCGCATGCGGCTCTCGAGCTGCAGGTTGGACACCCCTGCTCTAGTATGTAAAAACCATCATTCCTGCCAGTAGGTGACATAATGGAACAATGGCTGACATTCCCACTGGAGTACAAGAAAGACGGAAAAGGTGACCTGTGATGCTCAATTCCTTTATTGTAATTGAGACTCGACACGTACGTGTTTCAGCCATAAGGCCTGCCTCAGGAGTCTGTAGAGTAATAGAGAAATATATATATATATGCCAGAAATAGTCTCAGCCTTGCAACTGTAGTGCTTGAGTTAAAGGTATAATAAAGAAATCTAAACCATAAAAAAGTGTATCGGCTGGACTGAGTAAAATGACAGCTAGCCTAAGGATGAAAAGCCGGTGTAGTAATTGAACCCAGGTCTCCCAACCTGTCACTGAGCCATAGATATTAGAGAGATATTTTAATTCCTTGATCTGAGCATATAGGAAAGAAGTTCACAGAAGGAGGGAAGGGAAGATAACTGCTGCAATTATTTGCAAATGTTGCTGCTAGTGGCAATGAACAGTAGAATTCATTCATGACTGATTACTTTGTTCTCCAGTGTCGTTCAAGGTAAGCTACAATCTGAAAGAAAAGCACAAATGTGCCCCTCCGATTATTCACCGAATTAAGGGGGGGGGGTAATATTTGGGAGCTGCTAGAGCTAGACCATTACAGCCCATAGGATTCCTTTGGCTGAGGGGGAAGGAGGGGGAAGTCTTACTTCTGTACCCTTAGAGCTATGTGAACACTTCTGAAGTCTTGAAATTAAAAGGGCAACTCAGTCCATGCAACAATAAATTGTGCCAAAATAAACAGTTTAATGCTTGATGGTATTCAGTCCTCCACTGAACCATACTATCGCCTTGTTTTCCAATCCTTGGCTCACTTTCTCGTTTTCAGTCTGTCCGTGTTAGCCAGATTGATTGTAAGCATCAAGGAGCAGGGAATGTTCGGCATATATGTTCCTTTCTAGCAGTCCTTCTCAACCCTCTACCAGAAGCATGCCTAGTCAGTCAGGTTTTCAGAACTCCCAAAGAAAGCTAACAGGATGTTAGGCATGATAAAGAAAGGAATCACGAGTAGATCAAGGGAGGTCATAATGCCGCTTTATAGAGCAATGGTCAGACCACACCTGGAGTACTGTGTCCAACACTGGTCTCCATACCTGAAGAAGGATATAACACTACTGGAGATGGTGCAGAGGAGAGCGACGAAGCTAGTAAAAGGTATGGAGAACTTGAGCTACAAAGATCACCTCAGAAAACTGGGACTATTCATCTTTGAGAAGAGAAGACTGAGAGGGGATCTGATAGAGACTTTTAAATTGCTAAAAGGGATCGACATAATGGAGCAAGCTCACTCACCAGCAGGGGGGGAAGGATGGTGAGCAAGAAACAGCGTTATTCACATTGGCAAATGTAACCCAGTCTCGGACCAGAGGTCATGGCCTGAAGCTGAGAGGGGACACGGCCAGGACAAACGTCAGAAAGTTCTGCTTCACACAGCGAGTGGTGAACGCCTGGAACTCTCTCCCGAAAGAGCTGGTGGAGGAAACCACCTTTCTAGGATTTAAGGGAAAATTGGACAGGTTTAAAACAAACGCTAGGAAGTTCTTTTTCACTCAGAGGGTGGTGGATACATGGAACGCGCTCCCAGAGGCTGTTGTAGGCAGCAAAACATTAAATGGTTTCAAAGAAGGTTTGGATAGATTCCTTGAAGAAAAAGGGATTGAAGGGTATAGATAGATATAGACCACTTCTCAGGCGATGGGCCTGATGGGCCGCCGCGGGAGCGGACCGCTGGGCAGGATGGACCTATGGTCTGACTCAGCGGAGGCAACTTCTTATGTTCTTAACATCTCCTTGTAGAAGACATTGAGGGATACGAGTGACCAGTGTATTCGCCAGGGTGTGCCTGGCTGAGCCTCCGCGTGTGCGGATCGCCGGACTAGATGGACCCCAGGTCTGATCCGGTGCAGGCATTTCTTATGTTCTTATGAGATATATTTGCACACAATGGTTCTCCAGTATGCTGAAATTTATCTCATCCATGTTTATTCTGGGAATCCAACTGGCTAGGTGTGCCTCCAGGAGAGGGCTGAGAAGCACTGCTGTAAAGTAGTGCATACACTATACAATTCATGATAACTTATCACTTTCAGCAGGTGCATTAACAAAACATTTTCTTCTGGCAATATACATAAAGTAACTTTTGTCATTTAAAGAGTTCAAAGCTCATTACTCTCTAAATACACCTTCAGGCTACTCCAGGGAACTGAATAACTCCTCTGGACTCTCCTCAAGTTCTCCTAGGTCAAGATTCTCAAAATTTTAACGCGGTCACTAAGCAGTTTTCCAGCGGTTTAGCCTGCACGCATTTTAGCGGTGGATTATCTCTGTCTTTAGCGAGGTTTCTAGCTGTCTGACAACGGCATGCAAATGGGCTCTTTAACATCGAAATGAGCCCTGTGGTGGATTCTTAAAAATCGCTGAGGTATTTTCAAAAAGTGATGTCAGCTTTTGGCGACAAAAAGCAGCGACTGGTCCGGGGGTGCCGTTACAGTGCCAGCACTTGTGTTTTGACTGTGGCTAATGAATAAAAAAACAGTAACTATATATTTTATAAGTGGAGGGTAGTAAAATCATGCTTCTTTTGAGTTTCTGGGAGAGACAGGCATGTTTCGTGCGTGCTTCAACATTTCTTCTTGAGTGCGTGTATGATACCCTTGTCGTGTGTGTTTCTGGCTGTGGGTCTTGATAAATTTTACATTAAAAACAAATTACATGATGTACCTGAATTATAGTACTTTTTTTGGAGAGAAAGGCATGTTTTATGCATGATTTAAAAAAGTCGACGTTTCTCCCATCCTCTCCCTTCCATTTGTCCAATAGTGCAGCAGGAGAGTGGGTTTTTGCTTGTTTGTTTGTTTTTTTACGGCGTCTTTCTGCACATGTGCCTGTCGCTGCAAATGTTGGAAATCTTCACTGCTGTCCGCTGATCTTATTTGCATGCGCAATTTTTTAAAGAATATCTTGGGTTTTTAGATTCGGTATCAAAACAGCTGCATTACCAGACTGTCGCTTTTTAACACGGGTATTTGAAAATCCTATCCTTAATCTTCTTTCAGTGTGGTAGTCTCACCTGAGACATAGGCAAATACATCCAGCTCTTTTATTCTCTCCTTCAATTAAAACACCACAATGCATGGGAGTAAAGCCCAATGCATTTTTTTCCCATTGACTGCAGACACACTGGATCATCTTGATCCCTTGTCTGTCTTTCAGTTGCACAAAGCACTGATAAAGAAATCTCCAGGGCACTATTATTTCAAATTGGGAAAGGTTATTGAAAGATTCTATGGCTTTGTGTTTTCTTGTTAATTATTGGGTGAATGGGTGGGAGGGTTAAAATGATTGCTCATGTATGTCTGTAAGATAAATGTGTTTTTCTTGATATTATTATATGTATATATATTTGTGTTTTGCACTGTTGTTTGGAAAATCAATAAAGTTAAAAAAAAAAAAGATTGTAAGCTCTTCTGAATAGGGACCGTCTATTAAATGTCAAAATGTACAACACTGTGTACGCTTTTCAGCATTATAAAAGTGATAAATAGTGGACCACCAATCGGGCATGGTCAAAAGGGACACATCGGCAGAAGGCGGAGACATAGCCCATGTAGAGGCAAATGGAAGAATTTTTAAAAAAGGGAACTAAAAAATCTACACCCCGGAGGACCAAAGTTAGTGCCATGCATGTGATGTCACCGCATTGCATCTGCGCATACACGGATGTCCTCCTGAGGAGGTCCCGAGCGGGAAGCTTTTCAAACTACGGAGAAAGTGCCGAGTTTTGAAAAAAGCCATCGAGATGCCTGGAAGGACATGTCTGGGAAAATCTGGACATCTAGTAGCCCTAAGAATGACCCTCCTGCTCATTACAGGGCCCTTATACTAAAGCTTAGCATGCACTAGCAGACAATAATGTGAGCTAAGTGGCATGTGGTCCATAGGTATAAAATCAGACACACATCATTTGGCATGGGCCATTGTTCATTACTGCATGCTAAGTTTTAGTCAAAGGATCCTTATATAACTCCGCCCACATGAGAACATAACATAAGCAATGCCTCCGCTGGGTCAGACCTGAGGTCCATCATGCCCAGCAGTCCGCTCACGCGGTGGCTCAACAGGTCCAGAACCTGTGCAGTAACCCTCTATCTATACCCCTCTATCCCTTTTTCCAGCAGGAAATTGTCCAATCCTTTCTTGAACCCCAGTACCGTACTCTGCCCTATTACGTCCTCTGGAAGCGCGTTCTAGGTGTCCACCACACGCTGGGTAAAGAAAAACTTCCTAGATTCGTTTTGAATCTTTCAACTTTTCCGAATACCCTCTTGTTCTTTTATGTTTTGAAAGTTTGAAGAATCTGTCCCTCTCCACTCTCTCTATGCCCTTCATGATCTTGTAGTGCGATTTTATGTTAAGGTCCAAAGTTTAGTTCAAAATACGAAAGGAGAAAAAGCAATAGCTTCCATTATTTGTAAGTAGCTTAAGTTCATAATCAGTTTAGTGTGATCAGCTTTGCTGGATGGTGCAGTCTCCATCCTTTCAGTATGAGTGATGTGAGTATCCTCTTTACAAATCTGGCTGCAATAGAAAAAAAAATAATAATAATACCAGGCTCCGACACCTTTCTTTTCCACAAGGGCAGCCCTTCATTAAATGGCCGCCTTCTATGAAATAATTTTTCTTTAAACATTCACTCTGCTGCTGTAAAAAAAAAAAAAATAAATAAATAATTAAATGCCTATGTAGCAGTAATGGTGGATTGGGTTACTATTCTGTTTTTGTTGCTGCTTGTCTTGTGTGTGTTTTAAGATTGTGTATATCCCTTCAAGGAATCAATAAATTATAGCATATGCATGTTGAGAATGGAAATGGTAATCATAATGGTAGTCATATTACATGCATTTTCCACATTTTGTTATTCACACTTTCACCTCTGAACTCTGACTCCAAACTGTATTTGTAATGCTTGCTTATTGTGATATTTAAAAAGCACTCAAACACTGTTGTGGCATAATTTTAAGTTGCTTAACTTTTCTGCTCATAGTCCATCAAATTTTAGCTGATTATGAAAGTGAGAAGTGTGTACAGTCTGTGATTTTTTTCGTGTGATATTTCAATAGCTGACAAGATTTAGGGCTCCTTTTACGAAGGTACGTTAGCGGGTTTAACGCGCGTGACTTTTCATCGCGCGCTAACCGAAAAACCACCGCCTGCTTAAAAGGAGGCCGTAGCGGCTAGCGTGGCTGGTGGTTTAGCGTGTGCTATTATGCTAAACTGCTAATGTGCTATCGTAAAAGGAGCCCTTAATAACCAACTGGCTGATATCTAGCTGACAGAAGTCAGCATTTTTTTTATATCCGGCTGTATTCCTTCCAACCTCCTGCCCACGTTAAGAATACCTTTGCTGGTGGGGATGCCAAAGCCGTTCCATCCAAAGATATTCAGTGCTTGGGCTGCTCCCCCTCTTCCCTGTGCTGCTGCTGCTGCTGCTGCTGTAATGTGATGTTGGCAGCCTGCCTGCAGCTGCTGATACCAAGGACAAAGAAAGAAACTGCAGACAGATGTACAAGATACAGGCAAAGTTTATGTAAACAAATAGATTGTCGCGTACAAAATGACCATTTTTTTTTTTTAACAATATATGGGACCCAACACAGTCCGTGTTGCGATCAACACGTCTTCTTCAGGGGTCCCATAAAATGGTGGTATTGAAGAACTACTGCTTTAGGTTTTTGAGCAGCATATTTTGACCGCTAAAGTACACAGCCATAGTTGTTGCATGTTTTCTGCTACCACCTTTTTATGGGTCCCCTGAAGAAGATGTTGATCGAAACAAGGCCATGTTGGGTCCCACATTTTGTAAAAAAGTGGTCTATTTGTACGCAACAATCTGTTTGTTTAAATAAACTTTGCCTGTATCTTGTACATTGTCTGCAGTTCCTTTCTTTATCCTTGGTTTACCGCATTTTCACTGCAGATTTGTTGCATTTTTTTTTGTTGTTGTTCTAGCTGCCGATACCAAGACTTCTTTCCCATGCTTAGTTCAGGCAAGAAGTGAATGTGCTGGCAGAGTCTTGGTGGCAGCTGGAGGCACAAGCAGCAGCACAAGGAGGAGGGGAGCCGCTCAAGCACTGAATTTCTTTGGCTGGTGGGACTTTGGCATCCCCGCCAGTAAAGGTATTTTTAATGTGTGCAGGAGAGAAGAGGGAATGTGTTGCCCTCCAGTCCAACTCTGGTCCCCCCAAAAAGTACCCTGCCACTAATATGAATGAATATACCTTCATATAAATGCTGTCAAACAGGTGAGATGCAGATAGGAAAAATGGGACTCCAGGATCCAATATTTTTCACCAAAGCCCAGTGCATTTGCTGTGATCCACCTTAAAACTTTTTTTTTTTTTCACAAAGGGCAAAAATGGTGCAAGGGTATAGCAACCCTAGGTGAACCTCCAACTATAGAATCGGGCCCACATGCAGTAAAGTGCCAATATTCAGCTTTTAACTGCATAAAACAAGCACTCTCTTGGGCCGCATAAATAGCAGTCCTATCTTTATGCTGTTAAGGGCTGAATATTGCACTTAACCACGTGAGCTTTAGTGGCCAACCTAAACCAGATATTTCAGAGGTTCTTAAACCTGTCCTGAGGGACTCCAGCCAGTTGGAGTTTCAAGATATCCCTAATGAATATGCATGAGGCATATTTGCTGCCTATATTATATTTAAATCACATCCAGGGAAGGGGATGGGGGGGATATTTCTATCTATCTTAGTTCTACACATTTGAATATATACATCTAGGGTGGGATTGCATTATTATTTTATATAAGAGAAGGTTATTGAATGAATATATGTATTTGTGCTGTGATTGATTAGTCAGTGGGTGGGTTAAACTGATTGACCAGATATGTCTGTAAGATGAATGTACTCTTATTGTTTTATTATATGTTTATATACTTGTTTATTGCACTGTCAATATTTGGAAAATCAATAAAGTTTAAATTAAAAGAAATTATATATATATATATATATATATATATATCCGTTCTACACCACTCAGGATTTTGTAGACTTCATAGAAACATAGAAAGATGACGGCAGAAAAGGGCTATAGCCCATCAAGTCTGCCCACTCTACTGTCCCACCCCATTAAGTCAGAGTGCTGCTCGACCCACGTAGAGATCCCACGTGGATGTCCCATTTATTCTTAAAGTCGAGCACGCTAGTGGCCTTGATCACCTGCACCGGTAGTTTGTTCCAGTGATCCACCACCCTTTCTGTAAAGAAATACTTCCTGGTGTCACCACCAAATCTCCCTCCTCTGAGTTTGAGCGGGTGCCCCCTTGTGACTGAAGGTCCCTTAGGAAAGAATATGTCGTTTTCCACCTCGACACGACCTGTGACGTACTTAAACGTCTCAATCATGTCACCCCTCTCCCTGCGCTCCTCTAGAGAGTAGAGCTGCAACTTGCCCAGTCTTTCCTCGTATGAGAGACCCTTGAGTCCGGAGGCCATGCTAGTGGCCATTCGCTGGACTGACTCAGCTCGAAGTACATCTTTACGGTAATGTGGCCTCCAGAATTGCACACAGTACTCCAGATGAGGTCTTACCATGGCTCTGTACAGTGGCATTATGACTTCAGGTTTACGGCTGACGAAGCTTCTATTGATACATCCCATCATCCGCCTTGCCTTGGTTGAGGCCTTCTCTACTTGTTTGGCAGCCTTCATGTCTGCACTGATGATTACTTCCAAGTCCCGTTCTTCTGAGGTCGTAGCTAGTGTTTCTCCATTCAAGGTGTATGTTCTGCATGGATTTCTGCTGCCGAGATGCATCACCTTACACTTCTTTGCGTTGAAGTCCAGCTGCCATGTTGAGGACCAGTTTTCCAACTTGATCAGATCCTGCGCCATACCATCCGTGAGATCGCTTTCACCTACTATATTACACAGTTTGGCGTCGTCGGCAAACAGCGCTACTTTTCCCTGAACCCCTCGGGTCAAGTCCTTTATGAATATGTTAAAAAGGGATGGTCCCAGGACTGAGCCCTGCAGCACTCCGCTAGTCACCTCCGATGTCTCAGAGAGGGTGCCATTGACCACCACCCTCTGAAGTCTTCCACTCAGCCAATCATTGACCCATGCTGTTAGTTTCTCACCTAACCCCATCGATTTCATCTTGTTTAATAGTCTACGGTGTGGGACACTGTCAAACGCTTTACTGAAATTCAAGTACACTATGTCCAGAGACTCTCCCGAGTCTAGCTTTCCTGTCACCCAGTCAAAGAAGCTGATAAGATTGGATTGGCATGACCTGCCCCTAGTGATTCCATGTTGACAAGGATCCCTCAGATTCCCCTCACCCAATATCGTGTCTAATTTCCCTTTAAGTAGAGTTTCCATGAGTTTACACACTATTGATATGAAACTTACTGGTCTGTAATTCGCAGCCTCCGCTCTGCAACCCTTTTTGTGCAGAGGAACAACATTGGCAGTTTTCCAGTCAAGGGGGACTCTCCCCGTACTTAGGGAGAGATTGAAGAGCATGGCTAACGGTTCCGCCAAAACATCGCATAGCTCTCTGAGCACTCTTGGGTGCAGATTGTCCGGTCCCATGGCTTTGTTTACCTTGAGTCTTGACAGTTCTTGGTAAACATCAGCTGGTGTGAACTCAAACTTCTGAAATGGGTCATCCATGCTTTGTTTTGCATCCAGCCGAGGCCCTTGCCCTGGTGCCTCGCAGGTAAAGACTGAACAGAAGTAATCATTCAGTAGTTTGGCTTTATCGGAGTCAGTTTCCACATAATTCCCGTCTGGCGTTCTAAGGCGTACTATCCCGTTTGTGTTCTTTTTCCTGTCGTTAATGTATCTGAAAAAGGATTTGTCCCCTTTCTTGATGTTCTTCGCTAGAGTTTCTTCCATACGAAGTTTGGCCTCCCTGACTGCTGTTTTGACCGCTGCAGACTTTGTCCTGTATTCAATGTTTGCTTCTTTTTCCCCCATGCGTTTGTATGATAGAAATGCTCTTTTCTTCTCCTTGACGAGGTATGATACCTCATCTGTGAACCATTGTGGTTTCCTTTTTCTTTGTTGTTTGGATACTGATTTTATGTAGCGGATAGTTGCCTCATGAAGGATCGATTTCAAGGTTGTCCACATAGCTTCCACATTATCAGTTACTTCTTGAACCTGCAGCGTCTGGTAGACAAAATCTCCCATGTGTGTGAAGTCAGTGCCCCTGAAATTGAGTACTCTTGTTTTTGTTTGTGATCTAGGGAAGCCTTTCTTAAGGTTAAACTATACCATGTTATGGTCACTGGTGGCCAGCGTCTCTCCCACCAAGACGTCCGAGACGCTTTCCCCATTCGTAAGTACCAGGTCCAGGATGGCCTGGGCCCTAGTGGGCTCTAGTACCATTTTTTTGAGCCGTACTCCCTTCATGGACGTTAATATCCTCCTGCTATCACAAGTTGTCGCTGATAGTGTGTTCCAGTCTACATCAGGCATGTTGAAGTCTCCTAATAGAACAGCCTCCCCCCGTAAGGTAATATTCTCAATGTCTTCAATTAATTCTGCGTCCTTTTCCTCCGATTGTCTCGGAGGTCTGTATACCACACCAAGGTACAGGCATTTTTCTCCTCCTCTGGCCAAGTTTACCCAGATGGATTCCCCAGTATACTTGACATCTGTGATCCTGGTTGTCTTAATGTTCTCTTTGATATAAAGTGCTACCCCACCACCTAACTTACCCTCTCTATCTTGTCTAATCAGGTTGTATCCTGGTATGGTTATATCCCACCCATGAGAGTCTGTGAATCATGTTTCGGATATTGCTACTATGTCTATGTCTGCATTAATTATTTCTGTTTCTAGTTCTAGAAATTTATTCCCTAGGCTGTGTGCGTTAACATACATAGCTCTCCACTCTTTCTGTTTGCTAAGCTCCTGTTGTGAGCCACCCATTTGAGACAAATTGTCTCCTAGTGATTCGTTTGCAGTAAGGGTACTTACCTCAGACCTGAGCCATCTCTTTTCCAAGCTGAAGAGCCTTAACCTCTTTAACCTTTCCTTATAGAAGAGGAGTTCCATCCCCCTTTATCATCTTTGTCATTCTTCTTTGAACCTTTTCTAGTGCCCTATATCTTTTTAGAGATAAGACCAGAACTGAATGCAATACTCAAGATGAAGTCGCACCATTGAGCAATACAGAGGCATTATAATATTCTTAGTCTTGTTTAAATAATTCCTAGCATCTTGTTTGCTTTCTTGGCCACTGCCGCACATTAGGTGGAAGGTTTCAGCCTATTGTCCACAATGATACCCAGATCTTTTTCTTGAGCGCTGAACCCTCGAGGTGGACCCTAGCATCTGGTAACTATCATTTGGATTATTCTTCCCAATGTGCACCACTTTGTATTTGTCCACATTAAATTTCATCTGCCATTTGGACGCCCAGTCTTCTAATTTCCTAAGGTCTTCCTGCAGTTTTTCACAGTCTGCTTGCGTTTTAATAAATTTGAACAGTTTAGTGTCATCTGCAAATTTAATCACCTCACTTGTAGTTCCAATTTCCAGATCATTTATAAATAAGTTAAATAGCATCGTCCCTGTACAGATCTCTGTGGCACACCACTATTTACCCTTCTCCATTGAAAAAAATAGTCATTTAACCCTATCCTGTTTTCTGTCCAATAACCAATTCTTAATTCACAACTGAATATTTGCCACCCATCCCTTGATTCTTTAATTTTCTCAGGAGCTTCTCATGAGGAACTTTATCAAAAGCTTTCTGGAAATCTACACTATATCATCCACATGATATAGTGCTTGCCTTTATCCACATGTTTATTCACACCTTTACAGAAGTCAAGCAAGTTGGTGAGGCAAGATCCCCCTCGGCTGAACCCATGCTAACTCTGTCATTAAATCATGTTTGTCTAAATGTTCCACAATTTTATTTTTTTATAATTGTTTCCACTATTTGCCCGGCACTGAGGTCAGGCTTACCGATCTGTAATTCCCTGGATTTCCCCTAGAACCTTTAAAAAAAATTATTTTCTGATGAAACACAATGAAATTAAAAACTTAAGAGCATAAGAATAGTCGTACTGGATCATGGGGAAAAAACTTCAGTTTACACAGTTTTTCCAACTTTAGGTTTTTCTGGACAACCTTAACCACCACCTATGCCCAACCTACATCTCCTGTGCTTCCCTGAAAATAAAACCTACCACGAAAATAAGCTCTAGCATGATATTTAAAGATACTTCTAATATAAGCCTTACCCCCATAAATAAGCCTAATTATGACTGACTCCGCAGCCCCCCCACCACACACATATACCTGACAGTCCCCGTCTCAATCCCTAATTTAAAAAAAATAAAATAAAAATCCAGGTTCCACTATTTCTGGGCTGCTGCCCACCATCAGCAGTAGGAGGAGAAGATAAATACATACCAAAAAAATCGGACTTGTTGATTCAGTGACCCCACCCCCACCCCGGTGAGACCTGACATACCCCCACTCTGAGTAGGGCAGTGCTCTGAACAGGCTGCTTTGTTGCCTTCCCCGCAGAGAGAAGGCCCTGGCGGGGAAGGCCACGCCGCTGTTTTTGGTTGCCTCGGAGGTATGTTGGTCTCACTTTGGGAGTGTTTTTGGGGTTCTGCTGCACAGGAGTATGGGAGGGAGGGATAGAAAGATGCTGCACATTGGGGGAGGGGAGACAAAGGAAAAAGGAAGAATTGGGATGGAGGAGAGGAAGGGAGAGATGATTGTTGTACATGAAAAAAATGAAATCCCCTGAACATAAGCCCTAATGCATTTTTTGGAGCTAAAATTACCGTAATATAGAACCCTGTCTTATTTTCAGGGAAACACGGTAGTATATCCTACCTATAATCAGTGGCGTACCAAGGGGGGGACGGGATGGGTGGGCCTGCCCGCCCTGGGTGCACGCTTCAAGGTGGTGCACAGCTGGCTGGGTCCGAAACCTCCTGCGCTGCTCAAAATGGCACCTCAGCGTGGCTGCCGACACTGCTCTGGAATAAGTACGGCAGCCACGCTGAAGTGCAGGAAGGTCCCACGATGACTACTTCTGCTGCCTCTGCTCCGGAAGAGGTAAGTGACAGGGGGGGGGGGTGGATGGCAGCCACAGTCTTTGTGGGACCTTGCCACAACTCCCTGCGTCTGGCAGCCCAGCCCCCCTCTGATGTCACTTACCTCTTCCAGAGCAGAGGCAGCAGAAGTACTCATCGCGGGACCTTGCTGATTTGGATGGAGAGAGAAAGGAGCATAGCAAAGTGGTGGAAGGAGAAAAAGGGGGTCAGGGTGGTATGGAAGCGTGGTGAAGGGTGAGAAAGGGGGTCAGGGTGGTATGGAAGCATGGTGAAGGGTGAGAAAGGGGGTCAGGGTGGTATGGAAGCGTGGTGGAGGGAGAGAAAGGGGGCAGATGCTGATGGAAGTGGGGGGAAGGGAGAGGAGAGACCATGGGGGTGTGGGAGAGGGAAGGAGAGGAGAGGAGAAAGATGTCAGGCCAATGGGGGTGAAGGGAGAGATGGAAGGGGAATAGAAGGAGAGAAGATGCCATATAGAAGGGACAGAGAGAGGGTAGACAATGGATGAAAGGAAGAGAGTGACAAGACGATGAGGAAAGCAGAAACCAGAGAAGACAAGGTAGAAAAAAATTATATTTATTTATTTTTTTTGTTTTAGGGGAGATGCATCGCTGTTTTTGAGGTGTTGCATTGTATGCAGAGTCCAGCTTCTTGGTGCTTCAGTTTAATCTTTGTCTACATATTTTTATTCTATCTCCCCATTTACAAATCTGTAGAGCGTTTTTTAGCGTTGGCATCTGAGCTGTTACCACCATGGCTAAATACCACACTACAGTTTTGTAAAAGGGGGATGGGTTGGTTTGTGATGACAATCCATACTAGGCAAAGGTGTTTTCTGTGTTCTGTGTGTTCAAAAAGACATGGTTTGACTGTGTAGGATTGACTGTGTAGGATTGATCTGTACTAGTCTAGCTTGTTTAGTTTTACAATGGGTTTAATGATGTACTGCTCACTGCAGTATGTAAGCTGCTGCCTTTTCCTAGGTACATTCTTGTGTGACATGTGGATTGTTACTAAAAATCATGTTTTTCATACAGATGGGGGGTGTGTCAAAAAATGATGGGCCCCGGGTGTCACATATGCTGATGCAGCTAGTCGGTGAAACGCTGGCCTCCGTCGGTGTGCCGATCAGTTAAAGATAAGTGGCTTTATTCCTCTATCTATACTAACACACGTGTGAAGCATAAGTTTCTTTGCTCGCATCAATTGACTTTTGAAGGTTTTGCCTGTGAGGTTACCGTCTAACCACCTTGACATCCACGTTTTGTGGTGGTGGGAGGGCCTTTTCTGAGGCTTTTTCCTTCTTTTTGATTGAAAAGCGAGGTGACACCTGCTCCACTGTGTTTCAGCAAAACGTTATCTTTTCATGTCCTAACATTACAGCAGTCGACAATTGAAAGTGTTGGTTAACATATGCTAGGTGCGCCACTACCTATAGTATGCTTATTCTCCAGTGCTGCCTTTTGACTCCCCAGACACCTCAATGACTATCAGGCCTAATGTCTCTGGAACAGCATGGCAGTTTTCTTCTGATAAGGCCCAAGAGAGAAGTTCATTCTCGGGTTTTCTCTAACACTCCCCGACAAGCAGCCAGGATCTTATTCTGCTGGGTGCATATGGTCAGCCTTTTAAGTGCTCCACTCAAAAGAGATTACAGCCACTTCTTGCCTTCCATAGATGAAAGAAGACCAAGAGAAAAAGTTGGATGTTCAGGAAGTACCTACCACCTATCCAAAGTCCTTTAATGCTTGAGGGTCTTCTCTGCATTAGGATATCACCACACCCGCATATGTTCCTTGCTCAACCCCACCCAATCGCTGAGCGCAGGATTCATATTTGTTCCTATGCTCATTGCTATTCATCCTCATTCCTTCTGACCTAGCGTTACTATACAGCTCCAGAAAAAGGAGAATGGATTGAGACATCCAGGTTTTACTTCCATTGCTTTCAACCAGATGTCTCAATGTGTCCTACTTACTTCCATTGCTTTCAATGGAAATAAAACCTGGATATCTCAATCCGTGCTCCTTTTTCTGGAGCCATATTGTAGCCCTGTTCAGACCATCACCTCCCCCCCCCCCCTTTTTTTTTCTCACCACCAATCCTCTGGCAAAGTGTGGAATGGAGGAGGGAAGGATGTTAGACAGATCTTCAGATTCCATGCCAATTTCTTTTGGGCAGGCCAAAGGCCGGTCTCTTGTATACCCCAGCTCAATGTGTGTATATGTGGGGTGGGGAGAGGGAAACGAATGACCTCTGGATTCTGCTAGAAAGTGCCTGTGTTTGGTACCCAGACTCTGAAAATGTGGCTTTATAACTAGATTTGCTGACTGTATGTACAGGCACAGATAGAGGTTAGTTATATTGGCATAAGTTTGAAACTGCGTAATCATATGCCAAAGTGCAGATGAGATCATTACTGAGTTGAGAACCAAAGCCTGGGCAAAATGTAAATTAGAGAAAGAAAAGATAAGGCACAGAGCTTTTTTTTTTCTTCCCTGAGGAGGTCTTTTGAGCAGTTGCAAGTTGTATTTGGCTGACTCCTGGGAACTCTTATCAGTTGTTCTCACTTGAAATTTTTGAAGTCATAGCTACTCTTTTTTGCTGACCTACCCTAGCTCTAGGCCAGCTGAGGGAGATTGCAGGCAAGCACGTGGCGAGTGGAGCGTGACTGCTTGCAGGATAGAGGAGAGAAGCGGGCTGGAGTAGAAGCAAGGGCACAGAGAGGTGGAAGCAGTGGGAGAGAGGATCATAGTCAGTAAGGCAGAGGAGCGGAGGTGACCGGTTCAGAGGAGCGGAGGGACCCGGACAGTGAGACAGAGGAGCGGAGGGGACCCGGACAGTGAGACAGAGGAGCGGAGGGGACCCAGACAGTGAGACAGAGGAGTGGAGGGGACCCGGACAGTGAGACAGAGGAGCGGAGGGGACCCGGACAGTGAGACAGAGGAGCGGAGGTGACCGGGACAGAGAGGCAGAGGAGCGGAGGTGAACGGGACAGAGAGGCAGAGGAGCGGAGGTGAACGGGACAGAGAGGCAGAGGACTGCATAAAGGGCAGAGAACTGCTTTAAAGGCAGAGGACTGCATTAAGGGGAGCAGAGGAACCACAGCAGATTCGGGACACGGAGAGGGGAAGAGGCGGGTTGTAACTCCGCCCACCTCCCGACATCACAGCCGATCTCGCCCATAAAAGGGGGTGATCCACCAGAGAATCCCAAGCTCTAGGCCAGCCGAGGGAGATTGCAGGCAAGCACGTGGCGAGTGGAGCATGACTGCTTGCAGGATAGAGGAGAGAAGTGGGCTGGAGTAGAAGCAAGGGCACAGAGAGGTGGAAGCAGTGGGAGAGAGGATCGTAGTCAGTAAGGCAGAGGAGCGGAGGTGACCGGGTCAGAGGAGCGGAGGGACCCGGACAGTGAGATAGAGGAGCGGAGGGGACCCGGACAGTGAGACAGAGGAGCAGAGGGGACCCGGACAGTGAGACAGAGGAGCGGAGGGGACCCGGACAGTGAGACAGAGGAGCGGAGGTGACCGGGACAGAGAGGCAGAGGAGCGGAGGTGAACGGGACAGAGAGGCAGAGGAGCGGAGCTAGCTGCGCGCCAGGAAACACCCATACACACCGTGGGACATAGGAACAAGAGAACAGCAATGGAGGCGGTAGGAACCCAGCAGTGCTACCCAGTATACTGCATCGAGTGCCACATGTATGACTACCTCCCCTCTGGGAGACAGGCATACATGTGCAGTCGATGCCAGGAACTGGAGAGCCTGAAGAAGGAGGTCGGGAGACTGCAGGTTAGAGTCCAGGAGCTGGAGGGACTCTGCACCATAGAGGGACAGTGCTGGTCAATTGAAGACACCACCAGAGAAAACCACATCACAGAACAAGTTAGAGAGCTGGAGAAATTCATCGAGGAGGCCTGCAGGATGGTGGAGGCACAGGACCACGAGCACATCAGGAGAGAACCAGACGCCATAGGAGGAGGACCTTGCGGAGAATCTGGACAGTCAGATGAGACGGAGACCCAAAAGAGCCAAGAGGAAGGACTAGCAGACTGCGCCACTGACACAGACCTGAGAGCAGAGAGACAGTTGAGGAAGGGGAAATCTGCTATTGTAGTGGGAGACTCAATCCTGAGAGAAGTGGACAGTCATATAGCCGGAGGGAGAGAGGACCGACTGGTGACATGTCTCCCAGGGACAAGAACGAAGGATGTCATCGACAGAATTGAGAGGATCCTGGAGGGAGCTGAAACGGAGGAGACAGCAGTAGTAATCCACATAGGAACCAACGATGTCAGCAGGAGGAACTACAACAGGACTACACTAACTGACCAGTTCAGGATCCTGGGGAGGAAACTGAAGATGAGGACACGAAGGATAGCCTTCTCGGAGATCCTGCCAGTACCGAGAGCAGACGCAAGGAGGCAGAGTGAGCTACAAGCAATCAACGGTTGGCTGAGGAGATGGTGTGAAGAGGAGGGTTTCCACTTTATTCGGAACTGGACTACTTTCTTGGGGAAGAACAAGCTCTATAGGAGAGACGGACTGCATCTGAGCACGGCTGGGATGAGGATGCTGGCACGCAACGTCCAGAGCATCATAGACTTGGCTTTAAACTGAGAAAAAGGGGAAAGCCGATAGTCGATCTGGCCCCGACACATCGGACAAAAGTATCAACTAAAGATACTGAGCAAGGACACTGTAAACAAGGGCTCGGGACTGAGTGGGAATTATTGGAAAAAGGACCTAAGGACGCTATGCAGGGGCTCGGGACTGAGTGGAAATTATTGGAAAAAGGACCTAAGAACGCTATGCAGGGGCCCAGGGAGCAGAGGAAACTAGTGGGCAGTAATAACAGAGAGCAACCGGAACCAGAGGGACAACCAAAAATGGGGAATCAGGCTGAGGACGAAACAGGCGCACCACAGGAGGAAGATGACCAAGGCGAGGCTCGAGGTCCAGCAGCCCATGAGGGGGACGGCAGGAGCACCAGACCACGAGGAAAACCAGCAGGGAAGGCAACCAACCGGGACTTACTTTGTCTATATACCAATGCTAGGAGCCTGAGGGCCAAAATGGGAGAGCTGGAAGTCATAGCCAGCAAAAAGGACTTAGACATAATTGGAGTCACAGAAACGTGGTGGACTGATGACAAGAAATGGGATGTGGCCATACCAGGGTACAAACTCTACAGGAGGGACAGGACACACAAAAAGGGTGGAGGAATAGCGCTATACATAAAGGAATCCATACCTTCAACCAGGATTGAAACAACAGTAGGGGCTGATGGCTTAGAATCACTATGGGTCAAGCTACCGGGAGGATCTGGAACAGACATGAAATTAGGTCTGTACTATCGACCACCTGGGCAATCGGAAGAGATCGACCAAGACCTGGAAGCTGAACTGAGGCAGGTAAGCAAAAGTGGAAGGGTGATGGTGATGGTGGATTTCAACTACCCTGGGATAGACTGGAGTATCGGGCACTCAAACTGCACAAGGGAGGCCAAATTCCTGGAAGCCACAAGGGACTGTTTCTTGGAACAACTGGTCATGGAACCAACACGGGGAGATGCCACTCTTGACCTAATCTTCAACGGACTAGGGGGACCCGCAAAGGAGGTAGTAGTACTAGGCCCACTGGGGAACAGCGATCACAATACGATCCAGTGCAGGTTAGAAATTGTATCATCGAAGGTGAAAAGGACCGCAACGACAACACTCAACTTCAGAAAAGGAAATTATGATACCATGAGGAAAATGGTGGGAAAGAAACTCAACAACGCAAGGAAGACGGAGTCCGTAGAAATAGCCTGGACCCTACTCAAGAGCGTGGTACACAAAGCACAGAACCTGTGCGTCCCCAAGTTCAGGAAAGGGTGCAAAAAAAACAGAATGAAAAACCCAGTGTGGATAACAAATGCAGTGAGGAAGGCGATAAGTGACAAGAAAGCATCGTTCAGCAAATGGAAAAAGGATCAATCAAAGGACAATCTAAAGGAGCATAAAAAACACCAGAAAGAGTGCCACCGAGTGGTTAGGAAAGCAAAAAGAGAATATGAAGAGAAATTAGCGGGGGAAGCAACAAACTTCAAATCGTTCTTCAGATACGTTAAGGGGAAGCAACCAGCAAGGGAGGAAGTGGGACCCTTGGACAATGGAGACAGAAAGGGGGTGGTAAAAGAGGAAAAAGAGATGGCTAACAAGTTAAATGAGTTCTTCACGTCAGTCTTCACGAGGGAGGACACAACCAACATTCCGGAGCCAGAAGAGATCGTAAATGGTGATCAGGAAGATAAGCTGGCCCAACTAGAGGTAAGTCAAGAGGATGTCCTCAGGCAGATAGACAGGCTAAAGAGCGACAAATCACCAGGTCCAGACGGCTTTCACCCAAGGGTACTCAAGGAACTGAGGAACGAAATAGCAGAGCCACTTCGACAAATATGCAACCTATCCTTAAAAACTGGAGAGATCCCAGAGGACTGGAAAATAGCAAATGTCACGCCAATCTTCAAGAAGGGTTCGAGGGGTGACCTGGGAAACTACAGGCCGGTGAGCTTGACCTTGGTCCCGGGAAAGATGATGGAAGCGCTGATCAAGGACAGCATCTGTGAACACATCGAAGCCAATGGACAGCTTAAATCAAGTCAGCATGGCTTCTGCAAGGGTAGGTCATGCCTCACTAACTTATTACACTTCTTTGAAGGGGTGAACAGAGAGGTGGATAAAGGGGAATCCATAGATATCATTTACCTTGACTTCCAAAAGGCCTTCGACAAGGTACCACACGAAAGACTGCTTAAGAAACTATGGAACCACGGGGTACAAGGGGAGGTCCACCGATGGATCAAAAACTGGCTGGCAGGCAGAAAACAGAGGGTTGGAGTGAAGGGTCACTATTCAGATTGGAAATGGGTCACGAGCGGGGTGCCGCAGGGGTCGGTGTTGGGACCGCTCCTTTTCAATATATTTATAAATGACCTGGAGGCGGGAACAAAATGCGAGGTCATTAAATTTGCAGACGACACCAAACTATATAGCAGGGTTGAAACAACGGAAGACTGCGAAAATCTCCAAAAGGATCTGACGACACTGGAAGAGTGGGCCAATAAGTGGCAAATTAGTTTTAACATAGGGAAGTGTAAGGTCATGCATGTAGGAAAAAAGAACCCGATGTTCAGCTACAAAATGGGGGAATCACTGCTGGGGGTAAGTAACCTTGAAAGAGACCTGGGGGTAATGGTTGATACAACATTGAAGGCATCGGCACAATGCGCCACAGCCTCAAGGAAAGCAAACAAAATGCTTGGAATCATTAAGAAGGGCATCACGGCCAGGACAAAGGAAGTCATCCTGCCACTTTATCGCGCAATGGTGCGCCCACATCTGGAGTACTGTGTCCAGTATTGGTCACCGCACCTCAAGAAAGACATGGCAGTACTCGAGGGAGTCCAGAGAAGAGCAACTAAACTGATAAAGGGTATGGAAAACCTCTCATATACTGACAGGCTAAAAAAGCTGGGGCTATTCTCCCTTGAGAAGATCCTGAAAGGCATAGAAAAAGTGGACAGGGACAGATTTTTCAGATTATGGGGAAGCACAAGTACAAGGGGGCACTCAGAGAAATTGAAAGGAGACAGGTTTAGAACAAACGCTAGGAAGTACTTTTTCACCCAAAGGGTGGTGGATATGTGGAACGCACTTCCAGAAGCTGTGATAGGCCAGAACAAGTTACATGGCTTCAAAGAAGGTTTGGATAGGTTCCTAGAGAACAAGGGAATTGAGGGGTACAGATAAGAATTAAGGATAGGGATAGGAGTAGAGATAGATTATAAAAATAGTCAAGGACCACTGCTCAGGCAATGGGCCTGATGGGCCGCCGCGGGAGCGGACCGCTGGGCGAGATGGATCTCTGGTCTGACTCAGCGGAGGCAACTTCTTATGTTCTTACCCAAATATTTCTCACCATTTACAAAGAAGGGGGTGTGTGGGAGGGGGAGGGGGAGGAGAAGAGAATGAATCAAATTTAAAACTGAAATCAGGGTTGAAAGGGTGATAGGAATAAGATCTGGAAAAAAAAAACAAATAGCGTTGGAATTAGTCTGAAAAGGCTGATAGCAAAATACTGGGTAGTTTTATCATTATTGCGAGTTGTTTTTGTAACCACTGAAAACACTGCCTGTCATATCCACTTCTCTATCAGAAAGCAGAGGGTGACGAATGAGATAAGGACAACCATGAAACAGTATCCTTTACCAACAGCCAGTCACTTCCTGCAATCAAAACTCTGCTAGCATGTGGCTTGTTCAAATGGAAAAAAAAAAAAAAAAAAAGGCTGGATTAGGGCCAAACAAGGGAAAGAGAAAAATGTAATGGATAATGTGTTTTTTTCAGAGCCCACCCATCCATCAAATGTGTCACTCCTCCTTAATACTTTTATTTTCCCTCCAGAATGAAGGTCTTTAAAATTCATTGTGTGCGCTTAAAAAACAAAGTGTCCTTGTCTGCTTCATAATGATTCTCTTTTAGTTTTGTTTCGTTATTTAATTACATTCCCTTGTATCCTGCATTTTTTTGCCCTCCCTGATAGCCGCTGGAAATATATTCACTGCTCTTAAACAAAGCATCTTTGTGCTCTATCAGTCTGCATATATTCCCCTGGATGGTTAGGCCAGTGCTTCCTCCCTCCCCAAGCAACTGTAACTTCAGATCCAGAGAAAGTCCTAATCTGAACCAAACATACTCATCGCACCCCTTTGCTCATCCTACCCGCCTCCCTTTTTTTTTGCACTCTTACCATTTTGTGGAAAATGTTCCTTTGATTTTTGAGAGCATATGAACTATTGCAAACCTTGACTCCTCTCTTTGATGCAAGAAGTGTTGCAAGTTTTTCCACTTCATCAATGGCCATGTAACAGCTATTCCCGTCCCAGTCCTTGGGGCACATCTAGTCCCAGTAAGTTTTCAGGATGTTCACAATGAATATGCATGAGATAGATTACTTTGCACTGCCTCATTTGCATGCAGATCTAATTCATGAATATTCACTCTAGATATGCAGAAACCCCAACGAGATTAAGGCCTAGATTCACTAAGCCCACCGATCTTACCCAAACGGTGGGTGATCCAAGGCAGGCTGACAGATTCTCCAACCCTCTGCATGTAAATGGGGGCGATCGAAGGCACACCCCTCACCGACGAGACGGATCGCTGGAGAGCGATCCCAACGCATGCACAGACCATCTACTTTGCCTGTAGATGGTCTGCGCATGCGTTTGCTGTCCGTTTTTTTTAAATTTTTTCTTTTTTACTCATCCCGACTCTTCTGCTCTTTGCCGCCTTTCCCTGCAGTGCGAGCCTGTGGTTTTAACCCGCAGGTTTAAAGCGGGGCTGTGCGCAGCAGTGCGTCTCCGGTTTAAACCCGCGGGTTAAAACCACAGGCTCACACTGCAGGGAAGGCGTCTTCAAAGTTTGCAAGCAAGCTCCCTTTCAGCTGTTAATGAGGAGAGCAATGTTAAGGCTTATCCGAAAGTCTCCTAGAACGGGGAGGTCACTATTGACCAGGTGAATCCAGAAGGAAGCAAAAGTTGGAAAATAAAAACACCCAACCCTCTGGATCTGTATAGAAGTGGCTCTCTGGAGCTTTGCTACTTCTGGTTACTAATTAAAACTAGGCTTTTTAAATTCTAAAAAAAAAGAATTTAAGCTTGGCGGCAGAGCAGGAGAGTCAGGGCTTTTTTCTCGGCTTCTCAGCACTTTCATTCATTTCAGGCACTGCTTTAAAAACAATAGAGGCTTGCAGAGCGGCAGCAGCCCACAAGGCTTCTGAATTTTTGCCTGCCCGCATGGCTTCTGAATCTCATGAGCAGGAGAGTCGGGGCAGAGAGCAAGGCGTTCTGAGCAGGGTCTTCAGCAGTCGCTTGTTTTTTGGATCGGCCAGCCAGTCGGTGTGCTTGAAAAATGTTTAGTGAATTTCTGCCGGCTACATTTGCATGCCATTTCCCCTCATTTGCATGCACGGATCGGAGGTTGATCGGCAACAAGGTTAGTGAATCAGGTCGGGGTCACAAAGGGGTCGCTACGTGATCGGGACATGATCGGTGGGCTTAGTGAATCTAGCCCTAAGTGTGACCCAAGGAATGGCTGGCTTAGAGCACACTAGTGTAGTGGTTCCCAAGCCTGGTCCTAGAGGCACCCCATCCACTCTGGTTTTCAGGATATCTACAATGAATATTCATGAGAGAGATTTGCATGCAGTGGTTAGCCTACTACTACTACTACTACTATGCATCATTTCTGTAGCACTTCTAGACATACACAACAGTGTATAGTCAAACATCCAAGAGATAGTCCCTGCTCACTAGAGCTTACAATCTAATCGAACCAACAGGACAACTAGGGGTCTAGGGAGTTTCTCAGGCATGGGTACTATACAGAAAGTGGGGAATGGGAGTTAAAAACAGGTGAGCTTTTAGCCTGGATTTGAATACTGCCAGGGATGGAGCTTGACATATTGACTCAGACAATCTTTTCCAGCCGTATGATGCAGCAAGGAAGAAAGAACGTAATCTGAGGTTGGCAGTATAGGAGAAGGGTACAGATAAGAAAGACTTGCCTGATGAACAGAGTTCCCGGGGAGGAATATAGGAAGAGAGAAGAGACACTGTGGAGCCACAGAGTGAATGAACTTGTAAGTCAATAGGAGGAGTTTCAACTGTATGCGAAAATGGATAGGGAGCCAATTAAGTGACTTGAGGAGAGGGGTGATGTGGGCATGGCGACTCTGGCAGAATATAAGTTGTGTGGCAGAATCTTGAATGTAACGAAGGGGAGAGGGATGGTTACATGCAAGACCTGTGAGAAGCAAGTTGCAGTCGTCTAGGCGAGAGGTGATTAGGGTGTGGATAAGGGTTTTGGTAGTGTTTTTCAAAGAGGAAGGGTCAGATTTTGAAGATATAGAGAAAGAAATGACAGGTTTTGATGGTACGTTGGATTTGTGCAGAGAAAGAGAGAGAGGAGTCAAAGGTGACCCTGAGGTGGTGAGCTGATGAGACAGGAAGGATCCCTCTGTAATTCCCCATCTGAATACTGTGTATAGATGTACCTTCTTGTCCAGTTGGTCTGTCATAACTAGATTGTAAGCTCTTTCAAGCAGGGATTTTCTCTTCCTTGTTTGATGTACAGCTCTTCATATGCCTGGTAGCGCTATAGAAATGATAAATAGCAGTAATGAAGAGTGTTATCCACTTGAGATAGAGAGTGGGGAGAAGAAAGAGGTAGGTTTACAGTAGGTGGAAGAATAAGTAGCTCTGTCTTGGTCATGTTCAGTTTTAAGTGGCGGTGGGACATCAGTGCAGTGATGTCGGACAGGCAGACTGAGACTCGGGCCTGAATTTCTTTAGAGATTTTTGGTTTAGAGAGGTAGATCTGGGAGTCATCAGCATAGAGGTGATATTGAAAACCATGGGGAGAGATCAGAGCCAGTATAGATGGAGAAAAGATGAAGTCCCAGGACAGAGCCCTGAGGTACCCTGACTGATAGTGAGACAGCAGTGGAGAAGGATTCACCATTGCACATATTAAAAGTGTGATGTGAGCGATAAGAAGAGAACCAAGAAAGAACAGAGCCCTGAAATCCAAGTGAGGGCAGGGTGTCAAGCAGAAGGTGGTGGTCTAAAGCAGTGTGTCTCAACTGCTTCAAGCCAGGTACCCCCTAGATCAAAAATCTTTTAACCGAGAAACTCCCCAAACTCTGAGCAGCAGAGATTTTGAAATGGACATTTTATTGTTAAACAGTAACATACATAACAGATACAGGTAACTAAACACACATATCCCCTCTGCCTTATGTCTAGGTTTGTACATGCCAATAGAACTGGGACAGATTATTCATTATTCACTAAAAAGACCCGACACTACCAGTGTTTCGGCTCTTGGCCTGCATCAGGGGTCTCTTAAGAATAAGAAAATGTTTGAGTGCAGATCATGGTAAACAGTCTAAATTAACATCGGTACTACTTTTGTAAAAAATTTGTATGACAGACATCTTAAGAGATCCCCTGATGCAGGCCAAGAGCCTGTATCGCTCCATGGTGCGACCTCATCTGGAGTATTGCGTTCAATTCTGGTCTCCTTATCTCAAGAAAGATACAGTGGTGCTAGAAAATGGTAAAGATGGTAAAGGGGATGGAACTCCTCTCGTATGAGGAAAGACTAAAACGGTTAGGGCTCTTCAGCTTGGAAAAGAGACGGCTGAGGGGAGATATGATTGAACTCTACAAAATCCTGAGTGGAGTAGAATGGGTACAAGTGGATCGCTTTTTCACTCCGTCAAAAATTACAAAGACTAAGGGACACTCGATGAAGTTACAGGGAAATACTTTTAAAACCAATAGGCAAAATTTTTTTTTTCATTCAGAGAATAGTTAAGCTCTGGAATGCGTTGCCAGAGGATGTGGTAAGAGCGGATAGCGTAGCTGGTTTTAAGAAAGGTTTGGACAAGTTCCTGGAGGAAAAGTCCATAGTCTGTTATTGAGAAAGCCACTGCTTGCCCTGTATTGGTAGCATGGAATGTTGCAAAACTCCTTGGGTTTTGGCCAGGTACTAGTGACCTGGATTGGCCACTGTGAGAACAGGCTACAGAGATGCTGTCTTTATCATTTTTGATGGCGTGAAAAATTGATCCACTTGTTCTACTCGACTCCAGGATTTTGTAGACTTCAATCATATCTCCCTTCAGCTGTCTCTTTTCCAAGCTGAAGAGCCCTAACCTTTTTAGTCTTTCCTCATACGAGAAGAGTACCATTCCCCATTATTATCTTGGTCGCTCTTCTTTGAACCTTTTCTAGTGCCACCATATCTTTCTTGAGATAAGAAGACCAGAATTGTGTGCAATACTCCAGATGAGGTCGCACCATGGAGCAATACAAGGGCATTATAACATTCTTAGTCTTGTTAACCATCCCTTTTTAAATAATTCCTAGCATCCTGGTAGGGATTTCTATTAAAAAACATATTTTTAGATATTTACGAAACTGTGTGTGTATGCTGGGGTTTGCGAACTTCCGATGGGAAGTGAGTTCCGCACTTTTGCTATCTGGTAGTTGAACGATTTGCTGTGAGATGGATTGTGTTTTATATCTTTTAGAGTTGGGAATGAGAGCGTGCCTCATGGTCCATTTTATTGGTATGGGCCATGCGGCACAGACTGCACATTAATGTCTGTTCGCACATACTAAGCTTTAGAATACATGGCCCTAAGCAAGTAACTCCATAGGACGGTTTGGTTTCCCCCAGTTAGTTTACTGCTGAAGTTTGTATGGTATCACCAGTGACGAAAGGCCTTGCTCTGGGTTTTAGCACAAGGAAATCATATGTATGTATTAATATATAAACGAACACGGTTCTTGTCAGGCTGCTGTTGGAATACAAGATAAGAAGGAGCAGAGCTCAAGCAAATAACAGATGAATGTTTCCTTTGTTTCGAACAGCAGTATAAATATTAGTCTCTACCAAAGTACATAAACATTGAAGGTTAATGCTATCCCGTGGTATCTATTCTAAATAGTGTGTTTTGAATGTAGCACAGAGGTAGCCAATAGCCTCTCAGAAAGGGGGACAGAGAACTCTAATTGGAAGGTCCAGATAATTGTCTGAAAAGACCTTCCCTGTGCTCTTGTGGCATGCTGATCAGGTTAAAGGAAGTATGTAATTTTTGGTGCCCTTACATTTTTCATATAATGGTGTGCCTCCGAAGTCTGATCTTAAGTGCAAATACGGGCAAATGTCTTAAGCAATGAAGCGCACACTGGAACCAGGTATTGCTCGGCAGATTTTGTGGCCAAAGCCCAAATACAAAGGCGTTACATGTAATGCACTCTAAATCATACAAAATTACAAGGCACTTCTGGGGTAACGACTTCTGCTCTTTCAGGAAATGTATGTTCTGCGGCTTAAAATCAACTTTCCAGCTGCACAAAAACTGAAGTAAGGATAGTTTTCTAAAAATTATTTCTGTATACATTTCAAACAATGTTGAAAAAGCAAAGCAGGACATAAGGGATAAAGAAAATTGCAGCAAGGAAATACAATACTACCCTACCATTCGCATCACCCAAAATATTGAACGAGCCATACAGAAAAAATGCAAATTAATGACTAGTTCTGTATCCCTAATTCTTCCTTATTTCTCCCCTTGATATGCCGGCCTTAAATCTGTCACCCTCTGAGTCAGAGGCCCCAGTCTTCCCAGTGGAGTACAGTGCTGTGTATGTCTGGTAGCGCTATGGAAATAATTAATAGTAGTAGTAGATATTCTGGTTTACAAGAAAAAAAAAAAAAAATCAAGCCTTGGTTTAACTAAGGACTCCTTAGTTAAATGCTTAGAGAGTTCCAGTGAACATCAGTGTGCACTACAGGCCATATTCTATACGTGGTGCTACGTGTGATTCTATAAAAGCAGAAGCACTATATACTGTAAAATTGCCTTTAGTGCTGTGCAAGTGGATTTAGGCGTTGCTAGATGTCCTAGTTTTAGGCACACAGAGCTAAGCAGGGCCCATTGAGATGCACACCGATAGCTGGTGTATTTTTATTTTTTTTTTAAATGTGTTGTTTATAGAAACACGCAGATGTTAGACACAGATGTGATGTCGGTGCATTATGATGTCATGTGTGCGGTGACATATTGGGGGAAAAAATGGCAACCAGGCAGAGGCAGTCAGATTTTAGTCTGGCTGACTCCAGGCTCTTGGCATTCCTCTTCCTGTGGAAGGAACACTGTTATTTTGTCCCCCTCCTCCCCCAGGCTGCAGAAGAAGCTGTCTGTACTACAGAAGGGCCTGGGAGAGACTCACAGTGCAGTATAATGCACTAGCCTCCTTTCCAAGAGATATAAGTGTAAAAAATTGAAAAGAGAGATGTCATCTTTAATGTCATGCCAAATATTTAGTCTTATATGTTCAATTTTGACTTGTTTCATTGCTATTGTTGTATCTTATGCATTGTTCTTTGCTAATGCTATTATAATGCTTATTCTCAATAAAAATACCATGACTAAAATGTGGCAAAGGACTGTATGTATATTATCTCCAATGATTGTACTGGTCCAGATGCATAGCCCCACCCTGTTCCACCTCCAGCCCCGCCCCAAAAAGCTTTGTCTCTTTTTCCTGGCTTCTAGGCCGCATCTGGAGGGCCTCCAGCATGTGTTATGTCATCCACGCAAGCTTGTTGAAGGCCCTCCAGACGCGGCCAGAACTCGGTGCTTTCCAAAACCCAGACAAACTGCTGGGGTTTGGAAAGTCCATCTGGGAATCCGGCCAGTTCTCTAAAAGAGGATATGTTTGGGTTTTCCTGGACATCTGGTAACCCTACTCATGCCAGTGTGTGTCTGTCCTCTCCAACCGGTTAATAGACAACCCCGCGAAAGACAAAGGTGCGCGCCGACAACTGAGCGCAAGATGGAGGCGCGCGCCGAAGAAAATTACAGTTTTTAGGGGCTCCAACGGGGGGTTTTGTTGGGGAGCCCCCCCCAGTTTACTTAATAGAGATCGCGCCGGCATTATGGGGGGTTTGGGGGGTTGTAACCGTCCACATTTTACTGTAAACTTAACTTTTTTGTTTTCAGTAAAATGTGGGGGGTTACAACCCCCCAACCCCCCCCCAACACCCCCACAATGCGGCGTGATCTCTATTAAGTAAAGTGGGGGGGTTCCCCCCACACCCCCCCCGTAGGAACCCTAAAAACAGTAATTTTCTGCGGTGCGCACCTCCACACTGTGCTCAGTTGTCTGCGCGCGCCTTTGTCCCGGCGCGCTTTTGACCTGACACCTCTCCAACCTATCCCATCCAGTTTCTCTCCCTCTTACTCTCCTCCTCCCCCCCCCCCCCCCAGCATCTGGTTTGCTTGCTTGTCTGCTTGCCTGCCAAGTTTCCAAGTTTATTCCAAATTTGATATACCATCAATCAACATGTACACATATATGTATGTATATGTGTGTGTGTGTGTACATATAGATAGATAGAGAGAGAGAGAGAGAGAGAGAGAGAGAGAACATAGTCATACAGAAACAGAAGGAACCAGGGCTAGGCAAAAGTAAAAATACACTGAGATAAAAAAAGAGTGGGTTTAGTATTTGATCCCTTGGCTGGCCCAGAACATCCTCTCCGAAGTCAGAATTAATGTCAGAAAGAAGACTTCTTGTCAGCGATTAGCAGCAGTAGCAGGGAGATAAGACAGCAGCGGCGGTGGACCGGGGAAAATGAAGGAGGGAGGCCTTTTTTTTTGCTTGGCAGGGAGGGACAGGAAGCAATCGCGTACAGCTTCAGAACGCTGTCCCTGAAAACGGGACATTTTGGCGTCCCGAAGCTGTGTGTGGGGACAGCGGGACAGGGGGTCTGAAAACGGGACGTTCCCATTCAAAACGGGACGTATGGTCACCTTATAACATACAATTATATTCAAAATTAAAAATCATAATCATTTAAAATTCTTCAGTTCCTCATCCCTTTCCTTCCGCCACATAATCCTACTTATCCTCAGCTTCCACCACTCTCTCATAGATAAATCTGTCATAATGATCAATTGCATGGATTTCATGTGGCAAATTATCCCACTTCACGGGGACCACTACAGAAAAGGCTCTGAAATGAGAGCCTCCAGTCTAAGTGCACCAATGGAACATCTAGTTACATCCCTTGGCTGGAACGGAGTAAATGCACTGCATGTGACAGACCAACATTTTATCCAAATGTTAAGGACCATTATCAAGTAAGACCTGAAAGAGCCTTAATTTGTATATGTACTGTCAATGAATGCCAGTACAATTTCTCCGAAAGGGATCTTGCTGAAATCTATTGAGATATCTGAAAAATCAATTATTCTGCCGTATTTGTACTACCTGGAGGTTTTGCAATTGTCTTCCAGGGAGTCCTAAATATTGTTGCTAAAGTAAGTACTGTACAATTGAATTGTTCAACTTTTCCCAACATTATTTTTGACATTTTTAGAACAGGTGTGTGTGTTGGGGGTGGGGGTGTAGAGAATCTGTTATAACCCCTCCCCTTATTCCTTTTGTGAATCTCTACACCCACGGTAGTGCTATTTGACTACAAGTATTCCCCCTCCACGAAAACTCCAGCTCATTTACAACATGGCTTCCTGTCTTTTGCTTTCCCATGTTCCTTTAAGCATTGTTTCATTCCATTTCATTCAAATCTGAATGTCCATTGAATTTCCTAACACAGGGGTGACTCATTTTGTAGCTGATTGCCAAGTTATTTGTGATCCTCATCCTCATTTCATTTTGCTCGGTTCAGCAGCAGTGCTGAAATAGTGAGGAAAGCATATGTACTGTACAATTTTCCCTGCATCTTTTGGTTGGAAGATTGTAAAACACTCTTGCGATGTTAGAAGGTAGCAGAAAGGGTGACCAGCTATGCTAAAATGCAAAAAAATAACACAGAGTTGAAGGCAGCTCGGTGGGGTGCCTCTCTGCCATTCCCATTTAATCACCCAGCAAAGTGATATGGAAATGAGAAGCCCATGTTCTGAGAAATAAAGACAGACGCTGTCACATTGGCTGAAGCACGTCAAAATGCTTGATTCTCTATTCTAAAGATTATCTGTGAAACTACTTTCAGGTTTGTCCCTACCTGAACTTCAAGGGAGCAATATGAAAAAAACAACAAAAAAAAAAAAACCAAAACTTGAACCTTTATATCATTCTGTTCTATTTTCCTATTTCTGAATTTTCAGTTTGTACCCCCTCTTCTACCAAACCTCGCCAGCGGTTTTAGCGCGAGGAGCTGCGCTGAATGGCTCGTGCTGCTCCCAATGCTCATGGAGTTCTTATGAGCGTCGGGAGCAGTGTGGGTCATTCAGTGCGGCTCCCTGCGCTAAAACCGCTAGCGCGGTTTAGTAGAAGGGGCCCTAAAAGGAACAAATATCTGGAAAAAAAAAAAGGAGTGGCAAATGATTAACCACAATGGCTCATACAAACAGATCGAGAACATTTCTAGCCTTTCATAGCATGTGCAGAAGGTCCTTATGTGATTGACCTGAGATGTTTACAAAGGCAATTTAAGGGGAAGTTTCAAAACAAAAAAAAAAAGAAGAAATTTTTCAGAATCTGTTAGCCAAAGTACTTCTATCTTTTCACAAACTTGCTTTGTAGGTTGATATAATAAACAGTGAGCTTTTCCAGCAAATAGGTGGAACAAAAAAAATCAAAGGAAATTACATTACATTAGTGATTTCTATTCTGCCTTTACCTTGCAGTTTAAGGCGGATTACATATGAATTGTTAAGATATTAAGAAGTACATAGGGAATAGTTTGAACATTTTCTGGTTTGCTAATGAGTAGTTGGTATTGCAGGAGGCACTATTTTTTGTAGGAGGCAAATTGACACTTTGGCACTTTGTATTAGTTTTGAAAATTAATAAAGATTTTTTTTTTAAGGAAATTGACATGTTATCATGTACGAGTCCTCTTTCACCACACCGCCATAAACACTAACATGTGCTTACTACAGCAAAAAAAAAAAAAAGTGCGTAATGCAGGGTGCCCCTAGGCATCCTGTAATAATTTTTGCATGTGCAATGCGCACGCTTCCCATGTACTAAAAAATAAATTTTTTTAAAAAATACTGGATTAGAGAGTAGGTGTGCATTGCACTAATCAGTAAGTGCAACTACTACTACTATTTATGGCGCTGATGAAGCGAGAATGCAAAAGCGGCAACATGGTTATTATGGGAGACTTCAACTACCCCGGGATAGACTGGGGTCTTGGAAGCTCACAAATGAGAAACGAATGGTATATAAGGAATATTGATATTGAGTGAGACTGCCTTAGATATGTGGTGCTCACGAGTCAGACCAAGTGTTTTTAACACATACTGATTGGTGATCACAGAAACACATCATCTCAGCATGCGATTAGCACGCATCTGATTATCCAATCCACAATGAGGGGATGGGTAATCAGCTCACGAGTCAGGCTAGATGTTTTTAACACATACTGATTGGTAAACATCATCTCAGCATGCGATTAGCACGCATCTGATTATCCAATCCACAATGAGGGGATGGGTAATCAGCTCACGAGTCAGGCTAGATGTTTTTAACACATACTGATTGGTAAACATCATCTCAGCATGCGATTAGCACGCGTCTGATTATCCAACCCAAAAGGAGGGGCTGGGTAAAAAGTACAATATAAATGGTGCTTTCCCTGAAAAAAAGGTAGGGACTTTTCCACTGCTGACGAGCTGTGTGATGACATATTGAATAAGCCTCCTGATCGTGGTCCCCCGACGGAGTGATGATGCAATAACCGGTAACGTATTGATTCAAACTCTGTACTTAATTAATGATTATGGCTAAAAATACTATATTTATGTAATAAAACTTAATTTGTATACTATTTCAAACTCCTGGTATTCTTTCCAGTGAGGAAAAGTGACTGAAGGTTTTTTGAAAACCCCTTTTAAATAGTAATACACGGCAACATGGTTATTATGGGAGACTTCAACTACCCCGGGATAGACTGGGGTCTTGGAAGCTCGAAATGCGCTAGGGAGACCGAATTCCTGGAAACTACACAAGATTGCTTCATGGAGCAGCTTGTTAGAGAACTGACGAGAGGAAATGCCACTCTGGATCTAATCCTAAATGGGTTAAGGGGACCTGCAAAGGAAGTAGAAGTAGTGGAACCGTTGGGAAACAGCAACCATAATATGATCAAGTTCAAGGTTGAGGTAGGAGTACCAAAAGGCAAGAGATCCATATCGACAACTTTTAACTTCAGGAAAGGAAACTACGAAGCAATGAGGGAAATGATAAGGAAGAAACTTAAGAACACTTCCAAAAAATGGCAAATGGTAAATCATGCCTGGTCCTTCTTCAAGGACATGATGAGTGAGGCGCAAAATCTGTATATCCACAAATTCAGGAAGGGTGCAAAAATAATCGAACAAAAGACCCGGCGTGGATAACAAAAATAGTTAAGGAAGCGATAGGCAATAAGAAAAATTCATTCAAGAAATGGAAAAAGGACAAAACTGAGGGGAACTGGAAAGAGCACAGGAAGTATCAAAAAGAATGTCACCATGTGGTTCGGAAAGCCAAAAGAGAGTATGAGGAGAGGCTAGCCAGGGAAGCTAGAAATTTCAAACCATTTTTTAGATATGTTAAAGGGAAGCAGCCGGCTAGAGAGGAGGTGGGAGCGCTGGACGACGGAGACAGGAAGGGAGTGGTGAAGGAGGAGAAGGTAGTGGCAGAAAGGCTTAACATGTTCTTCTCGTCTGTATTTACAAACGAAAACACGTCCAACATACCGGAACCTGAGCAATTCTTCAACGGAAGTCAAGCAGAAAAATTAACATCCATGGAAGTGAGCCTTGAGGATGTCCGCAGGCAGATAGAAAGACTAAAAACTGACAAATCCCTGGGTCCAGATGGCATACATCCAAGGGTTCTGAAGGAATTAAAGGAGGAGATAGCGGAACTACTGCAGCAAATATGCAACTTATCACTGAAAACAGGCGTGATCCCGGAGGATTGGAAGATAGCCAACGTTACGCCCATCTTTAAAAAGGGATCAAGAGGTGACTCGGAAACTATAGGCCGGTGAGCCTGACTTCAGTTCCGGGGAAAATGGCAGAAGCACTGATAAAAGAAAACATTGATGAACATTTTGAAAAAAACGAGCTTCTGATAACCAGCCAGCATGGTTTCTGCAAGGGAAGATCGTGCCTAACAAACTTATTGCACTTCTTCGAAGGGATTAACAGACAGATGGACAAAGGAGACCCCATAGACATCATATTAACCTATTAACCCTCTTTCTTCCTCCCCTCTTAAAGTCAATCAATTTGTACCTTTGCTTAATCTTTGTAAACCGCATAGAACTTCACGGTATTGCGGTATATAAGCTGTTATTATTATTATTATTATCATATATCTAGATTTCCAAAAAGCCTTTGACAAGGTGTCCCATGAACGTCTACTCCGGAAACTGAAGAACCATGGGGTGGAAGGAGACGTACATAGATGAATCAGAAACTGGTTGGAGGGTAGAAAACAAAGGGTAGGAGTGAAGGGTCACTACTCCGACTGGAGGAGGGTCACGAGCAGTGTTCCCTCTAAGCGGGCGGGTGTTGTGAGCAAACTTTTTTCACTGTGAGCTAAAAATATCGGGCGCCAGCAAGTTATGAGCCAAATAAATATGTTGCTTTCTACCACAGAACTTCCTTACGTTTGTATGGAATCTATCCCCTTTCAACTTTAGAGAGTGCCCTCTCGTTCTCCCTGCCTTAGCTACTAAGTCTATTCCCTTCAGTACCTTGAATGTTTCTATCATGTCCCCTCTCAATCTCCTCTGCTCAAGGGAGAAGAGGCCCAGTTTCTCTAATCTTTCGCTGTACGGCAACTCCTCCAGCCCCTTAACCATACGTGACAAAAAATCAATTCATGTAGCAAATGCTACATTTATCTTTTGGCATGGCCCATCATGTAGCAAATGCTATAACTGATGGGCCATGCCAAAAGATAAATATATATATACTAAAAAATAAAAAATAAAAATAAATATATACTAGGGGCATGCAATAAAGCTTTTAAGTAGTAGATTTAAAACAAACCTGGGAAAATATTTTTCATTCAACATGTAATTAAAAAAAGATTTGGATAATTTCCTTAAAAAATCTGCATGACATTATTAAGATGGACTTAGGAAAGCCCACTGCTTATTCCTAGAATAAACAGCATAAAATCTGTTTTACTCTTTTGTACTGTTGTGCTTTCAGCAAAATGTTTTAAACACAAAAACAGAAAATCACATGCACAGGCATTAGGTCACCCAGGCATCTAGAATTAGCAATCTTGCACAGCCAGCCTATGATTGACAGGAGCTGCCAAATCACATTGAAAAGGATGATAAGGAAGGCAGATAAGAGATGGTGGAAGGAAGACAAAACGAAAAGGCAAGAACAAAACTGAAGTAGAAACGAGCCAAACATACAGTATAGCATACAAAAAATGTATGTTTTCCTTTGGCTTCCAAAAACTGATTGGCATCCAAGTTCCCTAAAGTTTCACACAGTCATCTTCTAATAATGTCACCATATACAGTTGGCTTGCCAGAAATATGTTTAGGATGCCACTGCAACTCTACCAACAGCATATTAACTTAACAGTGTAGCTTCAAAATAACTGCATCTCTATCCTTCCCTCCCCCCTGTGGTTTTTAGCATATCTCTCTTCTCATTTCCTCCACTCAGATCTGATCATTCTCTGCTCTCTCTTCCCTTTTCTTCTCTGGTCTTCCTTCTCTATTTTCTGCCTCCATCTAAATTAAATTCTTTCTTACTATTTAGTCCCGTTTCCCTCTTTTCACTGTGTCTACACACAGCTTGTCACCCCTTTCCCTCACCCCTCCATTATCTTACTATTTTCTTCCCCCTTTATTTATCTCCTCCTTCCATCCAGTATGTGTTCTTTCCCCACTTCCATTCAGCATCTGCTCTCCCTTCTCAACTGACATCCATCTGCCTTCTGCTCTCTCTCCCTTCTTCTCACTTCCATCATCTGTCCCCTTCTCTCTCTCTCTCATCTCCTCCATTCCATCATCTGCCCCTTCTCTCTCTCCCCCCCCCCAACTTCCATCATCTGCCCCCCTTCCCCTCACCTTTGTGGGTCACTTTCTTTCCCCTGAGGGTGGCTCATGTCACAGGGGAAGCTTTGGCCGAGCAGAACCGCTTGATTGACAGTGGAACTTACTTGATTGATGGCGATGCTGGGGCCCGTTGCCGTTTGAAGGAAAAAAAAAAAGGTGGAAAAAAGGAACCTGTAAAGGCGAGAGGAAGGGAAACCTCCAGGACAGCTGCTTTTTGCCCTCCTTCAGCGGCCCAAGAGTTCAGACCAGCAGCGGCAGCTGTGTATGCTTTTAACTTCGGCACAGAGCTGCCCCTAATCAATAGTTTAGCGCGGTTTCATGAGGCAGCCTCGGGGCCTTTGATAGCCGGCCCGCTTCGATGATGCGATGTGGGCCGGCCTAGCAAAGGCCCCGAGGCTGCCTTATGAAACCGCGCTAAACTATTGATTAGGGGCAGCTCTGTGCCGAAGTTAAAAGCATACACAGCTGCCGCTGCTGGTCTGGAGGTGCGGAGACAAGGCAGGAGGCAAACGCGGTGGAAGGCAGGAGTCCCGGCGAAGGCAGGAGTCCCGGCACAGCGACTACAACAGGAAGTTGCAAGTCAGCTGACGCCGGCCTTTCGTTGCGGCGGGGACCGAATCCTTCGCGGACCGGCAAGATTTTGTTTGCGGACCGGCGGTTGAAGAACTGTGCTCTACACTGTGTGCGCTGTGACGAGAAACTTGTGCGCTGCGAGGTAATATTTTGTGCGCCAGCGCACCCCAGCGCAGCTTAGCGGGAACACGAGTGGTGTCCCGCAGGGCTTGGTGCTTGGGCCGATGCAATTTAATATCTTCAGAAATGATCTAAAAACAGGGACGAAGTGTGAGATAATAAAATTTGCGGATGACACAAAACTATTTATTGGAGCTTGGACTAAAGAGGACTGCGAAGAATTGCAGAGAGACTTGAATAAACTAGAAGAATGGGCGACGAGATGGCAGATGAAGTTCAACGTTGAGAAATGTAAGGTATTACATGTGGGGAGCAGAAACTCGAGATACAACTATACAATGGGAGGGATGTTATTGAATAAGAGTACCCAGGAAAGGGACTTGGGGGTAATGGTGGACATGACAATGAAGCCGACGACACAGTGTGCAGCGGCCGCTAAGAGAGCAAATAGAATGCTTGGTATAATCAAAAAGGGTATTACAGCCAGAACGAAAGAAGTTATCCTGCTGTTGTATCGGGCAATGGTGCGCCCGCATTTGGAGTACTGCGTCCAATATTGGTCGCCGTACCTTAAGAAGGATATGGCGTTGGTCGAGAGGGTTCAGAGGAGAGCGACACGTCTGATAAAAGGTATGGAAAACCTGTCATACGCTGAAAGATTGTAAAAGCTGGGTCTCTTTTCCCTGGAGAAGAGGAGACTTAGAGAGGATATGATAGAGACTTATAAGATCATGAAGGGCATAGAGAGAGTAGAGAGGGACAGATTCTTCAAACTTTTGAAAAATAAAAGAACAAGAGGGCACTCGGAAAAGTTGATAGGGGACAGATTCAAAACAAATACTAGGAAGTTCTTTTTTACCCAACGTGTGGACACCTGGAATGCGCTTCCAGAGGATGTGATAGGGCAGAGTACGGTACTGGGGTTTAAGAAAGGATTGGACAATTTCTTACTGGAAAAGGGGATAGAGGAATATAGATAGAGGATTACTGCACAGGTCCTGGACCTGTTGGGCCACCACGTGAGCGGACTGCTGGGCACGATGGACCTCGGGTCTGACCCAGCAGAGGCATTTCTAATGTTCTTATGTTAACATACAACAGACAGTCCCTTCTCAGAAGAGCTTACAATCTAATTTAATCAGGACATCAGGGTTGTGGAGATAATGGTAGAGGAAATGATACAGTGGGTATAGGTATCTGCCAGCAGTGAGTGGGAGTTAAGAGTTGAAAGCAGGTTCAAAAAAGTAGGCTTTTAGCTTGGATTTGAATACTGCCAGGGATGGAGCATGACGTATTGATTCAGGCAGCCTGTTTCAGGCATACGGTGCCGCAAGACAGAAGGGACGGAGTCTGGAGTTGGCAGTGGAAGAGAAGGGTACAGATAAGAGGAGCTTGTCCGATGAATGGAGATCATGGGGAGGAGCATAGGGAGAGATAAGTGAAGAGAGATTTTGGGGGGGGGTGGGGGTGGGGAGGGTCTTCAGAGTGAATGCACTTGTAAGCCAGCAAGAGGAGTTTAAACTGTATTCGGAAACTACATTGCCATGTGCTAACAAAATGGGCCTAGTTATGTGCTCATGCAATAATGGCCATGCACTAATGAGAAAATTAGCATGTGGCCATTAATGCGAAAAATACCACTCAGCACACAGGAATGACATGCTAAGGCTTTTTACCACAGCTTATTAAAAGGACCCCTAAGTTATTGGAACTGCAAATTCATTGTCAATTCAGGACTTGACTCCAAAATGTGTGTCGTATATTGAAACTTTGTCCACCACATTTGGAAGTTCACTGAATAAAAGCATTCCCATTCCAAATTCATAAACATCGCCATACAGATGGTGCCTAATGGCACATTTTGTATATTTTGTATGCATAAAATTGTGCACAATGCCAAGAAATCAGGTACTTTTACACGACTTGCTTGCAGGCATGTTCAAGGACACTGTGTATTGTTTCTAATAATTGTTATCATGTACTTTTATGTGTGAACAAGAACAAATGTCTGCAGCTTTAATCTAAGCATGATTTCTGCAACTTTGTACCAGTACTATAAAGATACATAGGAACATTTACAAAATAGCCTTCAAATAAATGCCTACTCAGGTTTCACACATAGGCAACCTGTTATTAAATTACCCTTCACAAACCTTTGTGTCTTTCAAATCTTGTAAGTACTGTAAATATGTACTGATGGAAGAAACCCAATGATAACTATAAGCTCAATAAAAATGATTTCTTATGTTTGAGAATTAAAGTGTCTAAAATGAGTGTATCAATATTCAGGGGAGAAAAGAGTCTCAGAAATCTGCTCAGAGCTTGAAAATTCAAGAAATAATCCGAGACTTGTATGGGTTCAGATTTCGATCATAGACTCCTGAATTTTCAAGCTCTGAGCAGGTTTCCGAGACTCTTTTCCTCTCCTGAAAATTGATACACTCACTTTAGATACTTTTTTTATTCTCGAACATAAGAAATCTTTCAAATCTTGTTCCTTCTCTCGACCCAAATTGTGGGAGGCAGCCCGGCTACCTCCCCATGGTCCAAGGTGATCCTGGATAGTCAATTCTGCGGCCATTCCAGCCACCGGCATTGAACATCCAGGTCAAAGTTCACCGCCTCAGAGTTAGCCAGCCAAACCATTATTCAGCAGCTGGCTGGCTAAGGCGAAATGATGAAAGATAGACCTGCTTTTTTTTGGCAGGTCTATTTAGCCATTAGTCTTAGCTGGCCAGATGCTGAATATTCCGGCTATGTCATAGCTAGTCTCCAGCCAATCCAGTGAGCCAGATATTCAACAAGAGATAGACGGCTATCTTTCACTGAATATCTGCGAATAACTGGCTAAGTACTGCTGAATATTGGAGGGATTATCTCCTTCATTAAAACATTTCCTCCCCATATTATGCATTTTATAGAGCATGAAGTTCCCTGGTTAAGTAGTGTAGAAATAGTTGGATTCAGTTCCCACCATAGTTCCTTATGACTCTGGATAAGTCACTTAACCCCCCCCCCCCCCTACTGCCCCGGAGACAAAATGCATGCCTATATATAATATGTAAACTGCTTTGATTATAACCACAAAAAAAAAAATCTCATCCCTCTTCCCTTTCCCTGTCAGGCACATTTGAAAGGATACTGGACAGGCCCCCAAATGCTAACATCAGCATAGACAATTTTGGTCAGTGCATTTCTTAAACGCCTTCTGTTGTAGTCAAATATATCCAGATATTCAGTGTTGCAATTTGGATAGTGGCTGGCACTGAATATCCAGATAAGGCACTCCGCATTGGAATGTATCTAGATAGTGGCAATATTCAGTTTGCTATGTAGATAACTTTATCCATAGTGCAGCATGGTTCAAAGTGTAACAGTCAGGGCCTTGAAGCGGAGGGAGAGGTTGCTTGCAACTTGAAGTACTGCTGCTGTAATCTCTTAAGAAACCTGGATCATGACATGTTTATATACTGCAGATTCTATAATGTACAATTAAATAAACCCAATGATGTAAGAATAACACGTGAAAAATATAATGCAATAGAAATAGAGAAAAATATAATAGTAAATAATGATTACAAACAGTATATAAGGGAGGAACTACTCGTAAGATGGTGGATGGATGCGGCTAGAAAGCTGAAAGCTCTGTGTTTTTTAATTTCCTACATTAAATTTACGTTTACTATCTGCTTTTTCTTGGGACACGATGCCTCCCTCGAAGAGGAAAGGAATGGCGAGAGCCCTGAAGTCGCCGTCTCTTTCCTCCTCTTTAATTCAGTCAACCGTTTTGCCGATGTTGGAGCACCAGCCCACTACTGGCCCTCGGCTGGAGTTTCAGCAAGCAGAATCTGCTAAGTGGTCCTATTTAAGTGGTCATATGCGCCTGTTTAACTTTCAAAATCCTATATGGTATCCTCCCTCCCTTTATCCCTCTTTCTTGGAATTCCTCAAACCCTAATACCATCAGATCCTCCAACAAATTAAAACTATCCTTCCCCTCGCTAAAAGGCATTTCCCACACAGGAAAGCTAGGGACCTCCTTCCACTTCAAAATCACTGAGCTCTGGAACAACCTTACCTCCCCTCTTTGGAACTTGAGCTGTCTCCAAGTTTTCCGCAAACATCTGAAAACCTGTCTTTTCTCAAAAAATGTAAGTCTCCCTCCAACTTAGGAATCAAGAAAACTCTTATATCTTGGCATCCCAATTCCTCTAAATTTTCTTCACACTTCTGCCTCTAACCCTCTGTTGTATTTCCTTCCTATTTCTCCTACTGTAAACCGCGTCGAGCTCTACGAACATGGAGATGATGCGGTATACAAACCTAAGGATTAGATTAGATTAGATTTAAAATACAAATATAAAATATTTAAAGTATATGACATTGAGATGTTCAGGAGCCAATGAGGAAGCATAACGGCATTAAAACTCCACAACATCCTGTGTTTTTACATGTTGGAGTGCCGCTTCTGAAGGCTCATTGATTCATAATCTTGAACGAATGGTGATATTATTCACTTTGGAAGATTTATTTGAACTTGATTAGTCTGGTCAAATTTGAGACTTGTATTTGTTGTTACAGACCAGACCTTTGATTATTTGCAACCAGTTCAAGGGATTATGTTAAAAAGTAGGCATGGTTATGGGCGAAGGTGTGGTTGAGTTAGGCGTCGTTAGGCATTTGACATAGGTGCCACCAAAATAGGAGAGTGAAAAGCTGACCTAATGGAGCAGCAGCTATGTCTAGGATGCCTAGTGATGCCGAAGTCTGCTTAGGTGCTGCTAGGCGTGATTCTATAAACGACACCAATTTTCTGATTGACAACTGTGCCGAGTGGCGCCTACAATGTAGGTGCCGTTTTTTCGCTGTTTATAGAATCTGGCTCTGAGTGCAACATGAGGCCTTGTTGCAAGGAGTTGAACTGCATTGTAGGCTTTATCCTGACTATCTCAAGAAGACATTGAATGCTTGAGTGTTTGGGACGCCATTGGTAGATGCCTACACCAAAGTGTATGTGTTTAGCAATTAGCGAAGGATGATAAATTTCTGTTGTCTTCCGCAATAAAGTGCAGATATTGAAGTTCATGTAATACAATACCCCACTTCCAAACCTTTGTCCTTTGCCAGCTTCAGCAGGCATAAATATGCGCTGTCTGCAACTAGCCTCGAAACTGAAACTGTTCCTCTGCCGCATCTCACCCAGCCACTGATGCAACTTCTTGTTCGATCAGGGGGTGGGACACGGCAGAGCAGCGGTTTTGGGTTTGGCTGCAGATAGAATGCGTTTGTGGCTGCTGCAGCCAGTGAAGAACACAGGTATGAAAACGTCGAGAAGGAGAAGGGAGACAGGAAGAAGCAGGGGAGATGTTTGGGTTCAGCCAGCAAACTCCAGGCACCAGGTCCGATTATTGACATGGCACTTGAGGTTTATTGTTTCCAGGTCAAGATTATAGAATTGTCTTTCATGCTTTCTTTCAAATTCTAAATTGCCTCTGCTGTTCGTTTATCCTTTTTTGCCCTGCACAGAATCTGTGATGAGTGGAAGGAACAGTTTAAAGACAGTTATTTTCTTACTTGTTATTTCCCATATTGTCTACTGTAATGCTCTTTATAATGTCGTCCCCCCCCCCACAGCTCCATTAAATGACTTTAATTTGTCCAATCTACTGCTGTTAATTTGTCTACAATGCCTGCCATTACAATTGTGTTTCTCCTCTCCTGTGGTTCCGTGTGTGCTTTTCACTCTTAATCCCCCTGCCCCCATTGCTGACTCTCATAACTCCTTATACTTCTTGCTGCTTCTTTTGATCCTCCTAAGCGTCACTTTTTTGCTTCCTCTCCCCTCTCCTCTGTTCCTGCATCTGTCTTGAGATTTCCAGAGTAGAGAATGACACGGGGACAAATTTTTCCCCATCCCTGTGGCAACTCATTTCCCGTCCCCGCAAGTTCTTTTCCAGGTTCCTGCCCCATTTCTGCAAGCTCCGTCCTCATCTGCACAAGCCTTAAACACTTCAAAATCATTGAGACTTGTGTGATTAAGGCAGAGCTTACAGGAATGGGATAGGAAAAGAACTCGGGGGGGACGGGACAAGGAAATTGAGTTCCTGTGGGGACAGGGACAAATTCATCCCCATGTCATTCTCTACTTAAGTCCCCACCTCTGGAGCTCCTTCCCTCCCATCTGCACTGAAACATCACTATCAAAAAAACAAAAAAAGTGGTCAAAACATGGCTGTTCAAATTATATTGTGACTGACATTTCAGAGGTACTTGGTCTCTTCAGTCTCCAAACTCTTTCTTCTTCTTTGCCTTGACTCCCCTCTACCTCCTTGCTCCCCTTTCCTGCTCTCTTTTTACTTCTCTCTTTTTTTGTAAACCAGCAAGCTATTCCATGAGTCATCAATGGTGGTCTATTAAGCATGTATAAAATAAATAAAGAGCAAACTGAAAACCTGAAATAAATTAGAAGACACGTTTTGGTAAAATTCCCTGAAAAAGACTTTTGAGGAAAAAAAAAGAAGAAATAAAATATGGTAAATGGAAAAGAAAATGCACCAGCCTGCGAAAGAGGAGTGAAACTTTCCAACCTGTGTATTTACATCAGATAACAGTTAGATTATAAAACTGTTTCCTGAAAACAAAAGAAAAAAAACATTTTATGGGTTTTGAGATCTTGATGTTTCCTGACATATCAAAAATAAAACCAAACAAGGGAGGAGAAGGAAGCCTGAACTTTTAAGAGAAGGTTAACCATAAGATTTCCAAAACAGGAAGTTGAGTCAGAGGGGGCAAGGGCCCAGCAGAGCACCTGTAGACTGTGGCTCTGCAACTGCTCAATGTAACTCCTTACTGCCTGCACCTAGGGCAGACCATGCCTACCATCACACCCTTGTTACACCACTGTACACACGCGTAAACTTTCTGTTATGCATTGCACACAATGATTTATCATCTGAATCAGCGTGATTTTTTTTTGTAGTTCAACTATGCTTTATTGAAAAATTTTTTTAAACACACAACAAAAAAAAGAAAACAAACCATGTTACAAAAACAAGATAGCATGGGGTGTAGTTTTACCCCAGATGTGGTATTTCCATAGGAGGGGCCTTAGGCACCTGGGCCAATCAGGCCTTAGGTTCCTCTGGGATGGACTGGAAAGGGGCAGGCCCATCTCATTTTGACGGAGGCGGGCCTGCCAGCTCATCGGTGAGAAAACTCGGCAGGCCAACGTTCAAGGTTGGTTGGGGGGTGGCTTCATTGGGGGGGACCCGGGGAGGTGGGGTCATGGGGGGGCCGAGGAGGGTTTCTGCAATCTTCAGGGGGGGTGTTCCAGCAAGAGGGATTGGGCACCCTCTTGCCAGCGATCTCCAAAGGGGGGTGGGGGTGTTCTGGCAGGAGGAATTGGACACCCTCCTGCTGGCGATCTTTGGGTGGTGGGTGCTGGGTGTTCCGAGCAGGAGGGATTAGGCATCTTTCCTGCCCTGTTCATTCGGGGTAGGTGGGGGGTGTTCTGGGCAGGAGGGATTGGGCATTCCTCCTGCTGCGTTCATTTGTGGGGGGGGGGGGGACTGGAGGCTACAGCCGCAGCCACCATACTTATCATGGCAGAGAGATCCCTTTCCACGATAAGTGTAGCTGCTGCATCTACTTACAATTTTGCTGGCCTACATTGTATGTTTCTCCTGCTGGCCTAGGGAGACACGTATGACCGACTAGCCTTAGGTGAGCTTGCGGGCCTTCCTATGCTCCCAGAGGTGCCTCCAATATAGGCAGCCTGCCTGGGGAGCATTTTTTAAATAAAATGTGCATCCCGATTGGCTGGTTAGACAGCTGTTTACGATTGGGATGCAGTTTATAGAATCTGGGACTGTATGTGTTTCCTTTTTCTGTACATAGACTATTTCAGTGTTCCATAGACCAGGGGTCCTCAAATCCAATCCTTGAGGTCCACACTCATTCAACAATGAATATGTATGTGGACCGCTTAGGTATAAGCAGGGTACAAGTTTTTAAAATAAATAAATCTATTTGCATGGAATGGAAGTAGTGAATGCCAAAAGATCTCGTACATATTCACTGTGGACATCCTGAGAACCAGGCTGAGTTGGGGGCTGAAGCTGAGGATCCTTACCATAGACTCATCTCTCATGGTTAAAAATATCACATCCCTGTAACACAACTCATCATCTTTTACCTTCATGATTCCCCCATGTTTCTGGGTTCTTGCAGACCACTATGCTGTGTTTTCAATCGGTCAGTTCTACTGGAAATTCATTCCTCTTCATTAGAAAATGCTCTGTGTGGCACAGGACTAGAATAAAAGGAGGTAATGGAGGAAAGCATTAGGAGATATTCAGTGAGCTGCAGTGGAAAACATAAAAAGTGACTATAAATATGCCTGTCCTAAATCACTGCTATTAGTCATTCCTGACCCTGAAAAGTGTAAACAATTTTAGAGAGCAAATAAAAATCAGGATGAGTCTACCACTTTTAGCATTTCTGTTCTACAGTCCTTAGTAGCACTATAAGCCCACTTGACCCTTCTATTTGTATAAAGTATTTCAGTAAACTCTTCAGCTGCCTCTGCACTGCATAGAAATGTTTCTGTGTGTGTCTCTGTATCAGCACCATCATTCACTGTTGTGTCCTCATCACAGTGATCATTGTGCCGAAAAAAGTTGTAAAGTGCTATCACGAGGCTACTTTATTGAGCGCGGAAAAAAGAGAGCATGTTCTCTCATAGAGAAAGTATGACATGTATGGAGTGCATGCCAAAATCCCCTAGTCCAGCTTTTTTACATTGAAAGGGCTGGTTAGCAGGGATAGTTTTATTTCCTGATCTTCCCATGAAGATTAGCCTAACCCTCTTCCCAAGTAAGATCTACATCAGGTCTCTTACATCAAGACCAGCTCATCCCCATCATAAATGGCCTGATCTCTCCGATCCCTCTCCACCCCATCATAAATGGCCTGATCTCTCCGATCCCTCTCCACCTCTAGAACACATCATTATCATTTTGTTGCATCTTGATCTTCACTGGAAGAATGGATGTGACAATCTTTCTACTAGTGCCACTGAGATTTGACAAATTAACGAGGCTATCTAGTAGTGTTTAACCACTATCACTTAATAGTGATTTTAAAGTGCTGCTAGGCTGTAGCATTCATTGGAGTACAGTGGTGCTGGTAAGAAACTCTTACATTCCTCCCAACAGTGGAGCTGGGGACTTTCAGCATGGCAATTAATGGGAAGATTGTTGGACCCCTTTGGATTGAGATGGTCTTGATGCTGGAGTTTCTTATTATTATTTATTTCTAAAGCACTACCAGACATGCACAGCACTGTACTAACACCCACATTAAAGACAGTCTGTGGTCTACAGACATTATAATTCTAGTCAAGACAAACCTTTGGAGATCCTGTGATGCACACCTTTGGAATGCAGGAAGAGGTGTGGGGGACAGCCACATGGGGAAGGGGGAGGGAAGAAGTTATTGGCTAAGGGATTGTAAAGAGAATGGGAGAGGAGATGATAGACCCTGGGGGAGGGGTGGGGGAATAGAGAGATAGGAAAATCTGGTCAAGGGACTGAGGGAAGGAATGGGAGAGAGATGGTCTTCTGCCATCTACCAGCCCCCAAATGCAACCTATATGAGAGCCTTCGAAGTTTCTCAGTACTTAAGGGTGAAAGTCAGGGTGGGACTTATAAGAGGCTGATCTTCTGTTAAGTACATACCTAAATGCAATGGCACGTGTTTTACATTCATATGGGAAAAATCTGGTAGAAGAGCTTTTGGAGCCTGTTAGGTATAAAAAGATGGTCCCTTCCCTGATGGCAACTCAGTTACTGTAGTGCTCTGTCTTGTAGACTTCGCCTGAAACCCCTCTACTAGTTCCTTCTTGGTTATTCAGGCTTGATCTTTGTACTCTATCCCTCTGCTTCAGGAGGATTTGTGGTGGAGGGCTGGTTTCCAGTTCTAGCTTCTCCTTGTTCAGATTCAGCACCTTTTTTCAGGCTTTGTTAGGTGCATTCCACTCCATTATCTCTCCAGATGCAATGGTTGTACTAGCCAGAGAATCTTTTTCTTATTAGATGTACTTAGTCTGGATGCAAGAGCTAAACCTCTTCTCTTTACAGTAGCAGGTGCAGTGGATGGGGAGCAGGAGTCAAAGACAAGATTACTCAAAGAAATGTATCTTCCCTTCACCAGCAATCACTGGAAGAAGAAACATCCCATATTCCAAATACTGGGGGAATAGTCTAGGTCAGTGTATTGCAAACTGCGTGCCACAGCAGATTTCAGGTGTGTCCTGGCAAGGAGGAGAGGTGCCGGCACCAGCTGACTGCTTTCAGGACTTGCCAATGACTCTCCTCATTGCCGGCATCTCTCCTCCTCTCCCCACACCTCCCTTCCACCAGGATCCCCTACCAGCTGAGTGACAAGTTCAGAGTCGCAGCCGGAGGGCCTCCACGCATGCTGGAGATCTGCTATAGTAAAACCACTCTTGAAAAAAACTACTATGGTCCCAGATAACCCAAGCAGACCTATCTCAAACCTCCCATTCATCTAAAAAATATTGGAAAAGACAGTACTCACGCAACTGCAACACTTCATAGAGACAAACATCACCCTCTCCAACTTCCAGTCAGGCTTCAGGAAACACTACAGTACAGAAAACAGTGCTTTTGGGCATCTTAGATGACTTCTGGAAAATCCTAGATGATGGAAATGATGCATTGTTGGTTCTATTAGACCTCATTGCTGCCTTCGACACCATCGACCACCCTCTTCTCCTGTCTAGGCTGAAGACCATCGGAATCCGTGACAATACACTTTGATGATTCTCCTCATTCCTGAACTGCAGGTCACAGAGAGTTCTACTAGGAAAATCCTTATCTGAACCCAAACTACTCCACTACGGAGTGCCTCAGGGAGATTTACTATCACCACTCCTCTTCAACCTCTATGTCAAACCAGTACTGGACATAGCAGAAAAACACCAAATCAGAATCCATTCGTTCGCAGACGACTTAAAACTCTACCTCCCCCTAGGCCAACACCAAGACACACAAATCAATAATCTCCAGTCTTGCTTAACTGAAATAAAGACCTGGATGACCAGGAACAAGTTACAGTTAAATGAGTCCAAGACAGATCTTCTCTGGATCCACAAAGATCTTTGCATATTCCCCATCCGTCCTTTTCCTGGGACACAAACACCCTTACACCCAAAGATAACATCCGCAACCTAGGGGTAACTCTTGACTCAAACTTATCAATGACAGATCATGTATCCAAACTAGTATCAACCTCCTCCTACTACCTCCACTAGCTAAAATCCATACGTGCATATTTCTTAGAACCCAAATTCGCTCAACTACGGTACGCTTTGGTTCTTTCCTGCTTAGACTATTGCAACATACTACTAGTGGGCCTGCCTACCAAAACTCTCTCCTGCCTCCAAAGGGTGCAAAATGCTGTAATCCGCCTCCTGAAAAACCTAGGCATCCACAACCACGATACTCCTGCGTTAGCTTCCATGCACTGGCTGCCCATTCATAAGCGTTGCACTTTCAAGGCCTTGGTCCTCGCTTTCAAAACCTTCCACAAAACGATTCTGCACTACTTGAAAACTAAACTACAAATCTACTTCCCAAAGCGACCACTGAGGTCCCAAGGAGAAAAATGACTGACCATACCCCCCTGGCCGCCCCCTCAAAACTGAAACAGCCCACAAACGCTCCTACTCACACTTCATACCCAGACTGTGGCACACCATCCCCTCATCTGTTAGATCACTAGATGGACTTTGGAGCTTCAGGAAGGCCATGAAAACCTTCATCTTCACAAACCCAGCACCTTAAGGAAATGCACCCAGAAATGCCAGCAGAGTCAATGCATCTACCCCACCTATTCTCTACAGATGCTGCATAATGTAGAGAATGACATGGTGGCAGTTACCCGTGGCTCACCTAAATGGTGGGGAGGAAAAAGTGCTTACTGCGGGCACGGGGACAAGGCCATCCACCGCCCCATGGAGCGGTGAATGGCCTTGTCCCCACAGTTAAGGGAGGGAAGGTGCATGTTCACCGATCGCACACAGCCCCCTCCCTACCTCCAGCCAAATCTATCTCCTTCCCTCCCCCTTACCTTCGCGGCACTTTAGAAAAGAAACTGAAGTCAGTGAAGCCTGCCTGTGCTGCCCTGCTATTGCATGTGTGTGGGCGAAAGCTTCTCCTCTGACACAATTTCCTATCCAAAATATGCTTAGACCACATCCCCTTGCTATATGGACATACTGATGTTTTAGATGTCTATAACTTGCCTTTCTTCAATTGGCATCTGGATGTTCATGCAATATTGACACCTAAATCGCCACAATACTTCCTATAATAAAGGATCATAAAATTAGTCTAGAGGACTCCGCGAATTACTGCCCTATTGCCAACATCCCTTTTCTAGCGAAAATCACCGAAAGGGTGGTATTTAACCAGCTGTCGGACTTTGTTGAATCTACAAACGTATTGCATCCCAATCAAACCGGTTTTAGGAAAAATCACAACACTGAATATTCATTAATAGGCCTTACCACGAACATCATCTATAATTTAGACCATCATAACTCGGTCATTCTCTTTTCCCTTGACCTCTCAGCAGCATTTGACACCATCGATCACTCTCTCCTCTTAGACAGATTACAAACTATAGGCGTTTGTGATTTATCATTACAGTGGTTTACTTCTTTTCTATCTAACCGATCTTCTACGGTACACTTTAATAACGCAAGTTCTAAAGCATTCTCACATAACTATGGAATCCCCCAGGGTTCCAATTTGTCTCCGTTGCTGTTCAACATCTTTCTTTCACCTTTACTTAGTCTAAGTCAATCTATAGGTTTCACCACTTATGCTTACACAGATGATATTCAATTGACCCACCCATTTAACCCCGAAAATCCTAATGAAATATTTCTAATCAATCAAAAACTAGAAAAAATAAAAAATTGGCTCACACAAAATAAACTAGCTCTAAACATAACAAAAACTAAGGCCTTATTCTTCCCAATGAAGCAGGGATTAAAATTATCGGCTCCTTTCTTAATAGACAATATACCAATTGGGTTAGTATCATTATTAAAGTTATTAGGAGTTATCATCGATGACAAATTCTCTTATCAAGAGCACATCAGCAATGTAGTTAAATGTTGCTTTTATCGTTTGCGCTTAATTCACTCTATGTCTAAGTTCCTAGAACCGAAATCATTAAACATTTTAATACATTCCCTCGTCATATCTAAATTAGATTACTGTAATTCACTTCTGTTAAATATCACTCAAAAGGAAAAAAAATGTTTGCAAATAATCCAAAATACCGCAATTAAAATTATTCACAATGGTAAAAAATACGATCATGTAACACCTTTTTTAATAGACTCACACTGGCTTCCCATTAATCAACGAATAACATACAAAATACTACTCTTAACATTTAAAACATTATCCACTAATGAACCACAATTCATAGACCGGTTTCTAGTTCCATATAACTCGACTCGTTCCCTGCGGTCTACAACACAAGGGCTGCTTATGGTTCCTTCCTTGAAAATCATTGGAACCAGACGTCATGACATATTTTCAGTTACGGCCCCTCTTACCTGGAATACTCTCCCCTTATACATAAGAGAAGTTAAAGATCTTAATTTATTTAAAACCAACTTAAAAACATTTCTTTTCAAAGCTTCTTTTAATCTTCAAAATAATTCTTTTTATCCATTTTATCCCAATCCTAATGTTTTTTCCTCTACTCGGCTTTTGCTCTCTTTTCTCCTGAAAAACAGCAATTTTGTAACTTTTTGCCCACCTTTGCTCTTTCCTTATGTACCTAAGTTCGTCTGTATTGTCAGTTAGTGTTTTCTTACCCCCTTTTTAAGGTTGTATACAATATATTTTTAAATGTTACTCGCTTAGTATGCAATAAGCAATTTATCAAATTTAATAAAACTTGAAACTTGAAACTTCAAATAAATTCAGAAAATTTATTTATTTTATTTATTCAATTTTCTATACCGTTCTCCCAGGGGAGCTCAGAACGGTTTACATTAATTTATTCAGGTACTCAAGCATTTTTCCCTGTCTGTTCCGGCAGGCTCACAATCTACCTAATGTACCTGGGGCAATGGGGGGATTAAGTGACTTGCCCAGGGTCACATGGAGCAGCGTGGGTTTGAACCCACAACCCCAGGGTGCTGAGGCTGTAGTTCTAACCATGGTAATCCAAAAGTTCTTACAATCATTTGTAGGTAATCTACACATATTTCCTTAGGTTTTCCCCCTTCTTAGAACCTGCACTAGTTTTAGGTACAGTTTCTTGGAAATTCTACAGACCACAGACTGGAAAGAGTCTAAAACCACTACACATACAGTACAGTGAAAAAAAAGGCAGATGGAAAGTGTAAGTTTGATAACTATAAAACCAGGGTCAAAATAATAAGTAGAAGGTAATGAAAAATGTCATAAAAAGTGAACAGGTAAGATAAAAACATTCAGAGAACAATTTCTAAAAATAAATGAACCCCTCCCCCCACCAAACAAATAATCCATGAATCTGTATATATATACTGTATATTATCATCACTGTATGCAACAAAGTCCGCAGAACATCTAAACACAAAAGAGCCTTTTTTTAAAAAAAGATTCTTTCTTTCTGGTTCTGATGTTTGTTTTAATTTTGTAAGTACACCCTGTTTCAGCTGTCAATCAAGGTAAGACTGTGGGAAAATGCCGGTATTTAAAAGCAGCAGCGCTGCTGATGTATACAGGAACCTGTGTGCATTTTGGCTGTCAGTAGGCTGTTTTTCTCTCTGAAGCTAATACCCACAGGGCCCAATATTCAAATGATTTGCACTCTTAACGTGGGGAGTTATGCTCTTAAATTGGTCTCCTTGAAAATTTACTAGGGTTATGCCTAAATATATACTCAAAATTTCACTAATTTCATCCTGCACCGGTTAGCGATTTGCTGGCATTAAACCTGGAAATTCAGTGCTGGGCTATGCTGGGCTGTGGTTTATGGAGCCGGCTAATGCGTGGTCAGTTAAGTGTGACATTCAGCGCGTGGGCATGGGGTACCACAGAAACGGCTCCTTTTATCAAGCCAGGCTAGCGGTTCAACGCGCATAATACCGCACGCTAAACCACCGGCCGCACTAGCCGCTAACGCCTCCCTTGAGCAGGCGTTATTTTTAGGCCAGCGCAGGGGGTTAACCCGTGATGAAACGTCGCGTGCGTTAACCCCCGCTAGCGCGGCTTGATAAAAGGAGCCCAAAGATAGGACTGACTTTTATGCAGTCCTGTTTAAGCAGTTACCCTGGCTGCTTAAGTGCCAACTATTTGAAATTGGGTCTCATTTCGTAGCACCTTTGGTTTCAACACTTTATGGGTAATTTTTTTTTTTTTTTCCTTGGCAGACTGCAAAATTAATATCTCCAATTACAGTTACAAGATCCTCTATCCAAAGTCATTGGGACCAGGCATATTTCAGTTTTTGGAACTTTTCGGATTTCAGAAAAAGACCATAAAATTGCCACCAGACTTTATTTCAAAATAAGGCAAATATGAAGCACTTCAAGCAATTCAACCACAAACATGTTCCAAACTATGGGACTGGAGCGATACCTTGAAGCATATGTAGGAATGATGCTGCGCACACAAGGCTCAGAGTGGGATGAGGCAACCTAAATGGATGGTCTCTTCCTTTTATTGAGAATCATAGTTCTATTAATTGCTTAACTAATGCTCTACAAGGTTGGCTAAGATCTCTCTTCTGTTTGATACTTTTGTTTAATAACCAAGAAGGAGCTTTACTGTTGGTTGGTTATTATCCTCCTCTAATTCTCTTCCCCCTTTTCCTAGGTTCCTTATCCTCAAGAGATCTCTACTGCTGTCATTGGCTCTCCATGTTGATCACCAACAATAGCATACTTAAGTCCTCTTACACAAGCTGTACATTGAAACATAACAGGTATTATCTGTTTATGGACATTGTTGTATATAGCATATGCATCGTGCTGGTTTCATGTATATATTTTATGACTTTTTAGCAACTGTTCTCAGTGTTTTCTATCAGGCTTCTTTACTTTCTATGGCATTATTTTTAATTGCCTTCTTTTACATATTTTAGACAGGTACTTATTTTGTTCCTAGGGCAATGAAGTGTTAAGTGACTTGCCCAGAGTCGCAAGCAATACTCTCTCTAAGGACTGGTCAGGTGTGTGCATATTTTTTTCTCATGTCAGCGACAAATTATAACTCTTTTTGTGTGTGTGACCAAGTTCTAAAAACCAACAATTTTCCAGATTTACAAATATTTTTGTGAGTGACACTCTTAGAATATATGAGCAATTGCTCATGTGCTCATCTTAGAACAGGGGTGTCAAAGTCCTTCCTCGAGGGCCGCAATCCAGTCGGGTTTTCAGGATTTCCCCAATGAATATGCATGAGATCGATTAGCATACAATGAAAGCAATGCATGCAAATAGATCTCATGCATATTCATTGGGGAAATCCTGAAAACCCGACTGGATTGTGCCCCTCGAGGAAGGACTTTGACACCCATGTCTTAGAGGGAACTTAGGTTACAACAGTGGTCTCAAACTCAAACCCTTTGCGGGGCCACATTTTGGATTTGTAGGTACTTGGAGGGCCGCAGAAAAAATAGTTAATGTCTTATTAAAGAAATGACAATTTTGCATGAGGTAAAACTCTTTATAGTTTAACAGTTAAAAGGAAAGATATATAAACTATAAAGAGTTTTACCTCATGCAAAATTGTCATTTCTTTAATAAGACATTAACTATTTTTTTCTGTGGCCCTCCAAGTACTCTATTTTTTTCTGCAGCCCTCACATTTAAAGTTTAATACACAGGTGTCAAAGTCGGTCCTCGAGGGCCGGAATCCAGTCGGGTTTTCAGGATTTCCCCAATGAATATGCATGAGATCTATGTGCATGCACTGCTTTCAATGCATATTCATTGGGGAAATCCTGAAAACCCGACTGGATTACGGCCCTCGAGGAGGGACTTTGACACCCCTGGTTTAATATCTTTTCTTTCTCAAAACTGGCACCTTTCAATCACTATATTGAAAATAAAATCATTTTCCCTACCTTTGTTATCTGGTGACTTTATTTTTCTGTGCTTTCAACTATGTTTCCAGGGCCTTTTTGTCCTTTGACTGTTTTTCTCTCCGTCTTCACTTTCTGCCTTGCATCCATTTTTGGCATTAACTTAATGTTCAATTTTTCTGCTTTCTTTTCAAAATCTACTTTTCCATGTCTTACCTTCCCTTCCTATCTCTCTCTTCTTCCGTCCTATTTCCATGGTCTGGCATCTCTTTCCTTCCTTTCTCTCCCTCCCTCCTTCCTTCCTTTCCCATGGTCTGGCATCTGTCTCCTTCCCTTCCCCCATGCCCTGGTATCTCTCCCTCCCCCTCCATGGTTTGATATCTCCTTTCCTTCCCTCCCTCCCATGAACTTGGCTTCTTCTCTTGTTCCTCTCCTCTCCCTTCTCCTTCCTTCCCTCTCTTTTCCCAATTGGGTGCAGCAGCAACAGAAGCAGCATTTCCCTTCCCCCTTTCCTGTGCAGGAGAGGTATTTCTATTCCCCTTTCCCTCCCTCTCCATTTTCCTGTACAGCAGCAGCATTTCCCTAGGGTCCCCCTTTCCTATGTAGCAGAAGCATTTCTTTTTCCCCTCCCCTTCCATTCTCTTCCTTGTGGAGCAGCAGCGTGTCTGGCCAGCTCGTTCCGTTCAAAGACGCAGGAGGCGGCTGCTTGCGAGATCCGTACCTGCATCTGAAGCCTCTCTGATGTTGTGACATCAGAGAGGCTTCCGAAGCAGGAGTGGATAGCACGAGGAGCCGCCAACCCGCAGCTTTGAACAGAACGAGCTGGCCAGACACGCTGATGCTCCAAAAGGAAGGGAAAGGGGAAAAGAAATGCTGTTGATTGCATTCAGACCGCGGGCCGCAAATAAAACCTGGAGAGCCACATGCGGCCCATGGGCCGCATGTTTGAGACTGCTGGGTTACAAGGAGCTACAGTGAGAATTAAACTCGTATCCTCAGGGTGCTGAGGCAGCTGCTCTAACTGCTAGGCCGCAGGGACAACAAAACAAGAGGTCATTCAGAAAAACTGAGAGGATACAGATTCATAACGAATGCAAGGAAGTTCTTCTTCACTCAATGGGTGGTAGACACCTGGAACGCGCTTCCCAGAGAGGTGATAAGACAGAGTACAATTCTGGGGTTCAAAAAGGGACTGGATTACTTCCTGGAAGCGAAGGGGATAACAGGGTACAGATAGAGGTTTACCTTACAGGACATTAAGCGAACAGGTATGGACGTTTTAGGTTAGGTAGGGAACACTTACAGGTCATGGACCTGGGGGGCCGCCGCGGGAGTGGACTGCCGGGCACGATGGACCCCTGGTCTGAACCGGCAGAGGCAATGCTTATGTTCTTATGTTCTTCCACATTTTCCATCTGCTCTTTTTATCAAGTTTCAAGTTTTATTTAAAATTTGATGAATCACTTAATCTTAATACAAAGTGATGATCAAATCTAAAAAAAAATAAATAAATCACTGCATACAGGGAGTCAGTACAAATAACATAGACAAATCATATAACATAAACAAGACCAAAAGGGAAGTGGGGGAAGAAATACAACGTCTGGCGAGTAAGGGATATAAAATAAAGATCAAAGGCTGGAATTAAAAAGTGTATCCTAACTATAAAAAGCTAGCAGTCAAAAGCATCTTTTAAAAGAAAGCATTTTATTTTTGTTTTTTAAAAACTTTATTTAGTTTTTAATGCCAACAAAAAGTGCAATACAATGTACATACAAATAATAATAATCAAATAAGCACTTATAAACAATCAGAATCTATATAAAAGATAAAAATTCCCTCCCCCATCCATCATTACCATCAGGAATAATACCAAAACAAAAGATATACCCCCATCCTGCTCCCCCCCTGGATGTGTGGGTGCATTTTAACTTGCTTTTAAACCTATCGATGAGACGTTCTTCCCTTAAATGTATTGGGAGGGAATTCCACAATTGCGGAGCGACAACTAAAAAAATTATTGTCTCCATGTGTTAATGGATTTGAGAGAGGGAACAACCAGCAAATGTGATCTAAGTGATCAGGTGGGGGCACAGGGTATTAAGACTTTGTCAATAAAGAAAGGAGATTTATAAAGTATCAATTAAGGCTTAGTAGACATATTTGTAGGTTATTCGATGTGCCACCAAGAGCCAATGAGGTCTTTTGAGAAGTGGTGAAACATGGTCAAATTTCTTTGCTTTCCATTTGAGTCTGATAGAGGCGTTTTGAATAAGTTGCAAGCGTCTAACTTCTTTAAGGGGACAAGGCATTATTCCTTTTGAAATTCTATAAAGATTTGAGCAGATGTCTCTAGAAGCAGCTACAATTCTGGCAGTGGCATAGCGAGGGTGAGAGGCGCCCGGGGCACGGACGCCTCTCCCCAACCCTCTTCTCTGCCCCCACCCTCATTCGCTACTTCTCTGCCCCCTCCTGCCGCGTTCACCCCCTTCCCTTCCCCCGCACTTCTTTAACGTTTGTGGCGTGAGCAGCAACCCCAACCCCGCTACTCACATCAAAGTCGGCTCTTCATCTGACGTCATTTCATAGGCTTGGGTCCAGGAAGTGATGTCAGAAGACGAGCCGACGCTGGCACGATCAGCAGGTTGGGGTTCCTGTTCGTGCCGCAAAAGTTAAAAAGGTACGATGGAAGGGAAGCAGTGGGTGCAGAGTGGTGGGAGGGGGCAGAGAGAAGGCTGGGTGCTGGCACCCCCACCAAGAGGGCGCCTGGGGCGGACCCCCCCACTTACTATGCCACTGAATGCTGGACATCCTCGATGCGCCCCTCCAGAATATGAGAAATCACTGATGACCTACTTTATCAAACAGGCCTGGTGCAACCTGTTAACCTGACCTGCAGATGTCCTCCAGCCATGGTCCTGAGCCTCCTATTACCACCTGTGTGTGTGTGGGTGCTGCAGAAGAAGAGGTGGAGAAGAAGCAGAGACGATAGTGAGGAGGAGAGGTGCATGAGAGGCACATCTTATAAGCAGTCAGCCAGTGCCGTTACCTCTCCTCCTCACCGACAACTCGCGGCACACCTAGAATCTGCCGGGGCACACAGTTTGCGATAAACTGGTGATAGGGGATGTTAACCTTTGGAAGGTGCAAAATCTGCTGCAACCCAAGCGCAGTATGTGCGTGCATGTCTTTGGTAAGATTGTCTATACTTTTTTTTTTTAATTTATGATTGGTGTTCTTTTTTTTATATATGATTTGATTTTATTGTACATCACAGAAATCCTAACAGGTCAAAGGGCTATATCAAATCTGAATAAACATACTCTGCCACATCAGTGCTGGAGCTGATCTCCCTTTCTGCTGTTATCATTGTGGTTGACGGTGTTGCCTATCTTTTGGCCTGGGCCCACCGGCTTGCAGCAGCGATTGAAGCACCAATCTGCTCAGGAGAGCCTTAGAGCCCAAGTGCTCGTGAAAGCCCTGCTGGTCCTGCCCCCTGACAGCAGGAAATATATGTCAAGGAGCGAGACTAGCTGGGTCTTTGTGAGTTACAAGCATATGGGCTGGAAAATTCCCTGTGACTATTGGGGCTTTGATTGCTGTTGCAAGTTGGTGGGCCCAGAGATATGGCAATGTTAGCAACTACATGGCAGAAGCAGAGAAATTGGTGAGGAAGTGCTGAGTACTGCTTTGGGAATGGGCCCATGCACAGAGCCTGTGAGCTGCAGAGAGATGAGAGACAGAGAGTCTGCAGCAGGAAGTTTGGGGAAAGCTGCACATAATAGCAGTTCTATCATTAAGAGCCCCAGAACCATTATTGTGAGCTACAGGAAAGCAGAGAGTTTAAGGCTGCTGGGTGAGGGTTTCTATGTCTGCTCTGGAGTTTGTGTGTGTATAAGGAGTGAACATTTCCTGTAAAGGTTGGATTTCATGAGAAATGCTGCAAATTAAACTTGCTTATGGGCTGTTGAGCTGAGGTGTGTAATGAGAAGGCTGTGAAGGAGATTTCTAAATTAAGTTTGGAGTAATATTTCAAAGGAAAATTGATAAGAACTTTGAAAGTGTGTTTCAGAATTTATACTGGATTTTTGTGACTCCTGTTGCTAAAAAGAAATATTAAGTACTGGGGGAAACAGAGTTCTAATCTCCACTGATTCAACTCAGATTGCCTAATATTATTGGTGTTTAAAACAAATATTTTATATTTAATTTGTATGCAGCTGTTTTCTGCTGCGGTGTTGGAGTGTATTCCTGCAGACTTTTCTGATTGCTAATCTGCTGAGTCTTCGACCAGTGTACACTGTTGGGTAAGGTTTGGAGAATCTGAAACTATTTTTTGAAAGCTAAATGTCTCTTGAGAACTGAGGATCTGGAGCCTTGGAAGTGATCAATTGTCTTGGGATTCTGGGTAGTTCTGTGATGCAGAGTTGTTTCCAGTCATACAGCACTATTAGGCTCTGTATGAGGAAGCTGTGAGACTGTGCGATAATTACTGAGGAGTTTCATTATTTCTGAATCAAAGATACTTGGATATACAGATAAAGCTGAGCTTGCAGGTTCCAGACAGGTGATAAGAACTCAGCAGTATCCAGCACAAGAAAGCGGCGATACTGGTGAAAACAGTTAAAAAAAACAACAACAAACTTTTATTTATGTGTGCACACAGATATACACTTTTTGTGTTTTATTGAACTTTGGGACTGACTCTGATTTTAAGTCACCTAGTTTTAGGTATCCTACAGATGGTATTAAGCTGAAAGGCATGACATGTTTGAAGTTGAATATTATCATTAACTATAATGGTGTAATCAATGTAAATGTGATCACATGTGAGTGGTAAATTAGCTTTGCTATTCATTTATATTTACATTTAATTTGCCTTTTTTAAACAGTATCTGATAACAATTGTTGGATATACTTATTTAGTTTTCTTTCATCCTCAATTGTTATTATTTTTTTAGTTGCAACATATAAATACAAATATTTAATGTTTAACCTTTGTGTTGGTGTGAATTGAAGGGGAAACCAATTGAATCATCTGACCGGGATGATAATATCTCATACATTTAATTGTAATTAAATTGTAATGTAATTGCATCACATCACCACTAGGGGGTTTTTACACATCAAAACCATATACTACACAATTCTAAAAATGAAGAGATGCCAGCATTCAGCCTACATATTGTCTGCAGACAGAGTTAAGTGGACAAATCTGTTTGATTAGCTTCATTTATCCACAAAATCAGTCTGAATAGGTTTGGACTGAATATCCAGTCTAAAGGCTGTCTGATTAACTCACTCACATCTGAAACAGCCCGGAAATGCTCTTATTCCCATTTCATACCCAGATTATGGCATACCATCCCCCCCATCTGTCAGATCTTTAAACAGTCTATGGAACTTCAGGAAGGCCGTGAAAATCTTCCCCTTTACAAACCCAGCTCCTTAGCTTACGTCTGCATCTCTGACTGACCTTTACGTCTGACCACTGGACCAAAAACCTACCACACTTCAATGATGCACAAACCTACAAAGCTATTTTACCTATGTTAGGCTATGTACATACAGGAAATGATATAATTTAAACCACCATAGACTATGGGCTCCTTTTAAGTGCCCTAGCGTCTTTAGCACGCGCTGCGCGCCAAGAACTAACAGCTGCTCGATGCTGGTCACCTTAGGCATGCATTACCTGCACAGTCAGCCACATAGCTGTTGAAGTGCATTCTGTCCATCTTGTGGAGTCAAAATACATGGTTTTTGTCTCTTTTTTTCCATACCTGTGGTTTTAAATATTTCAAGGCCTTCTGGGGAATATGTCTTTTGTCTTACCTGACTGCATTCAGTACTGAATGGCAGATAGCAGAGCCTTAGGAATCCTCAAACTGCTAGTTTAATGGTTTCACCCCTGTCACTTACATTACATTACATTACATTACATTAGTGACTTCTATTCCGCTCGTACCTTGCAGTTCTAGGTGGATTACAAAGAAGCTAACTGGACATTTCCAGGAAGATTACAGTTTAGGATTTAGGATTGCAAAGAAGATAACTGGACGACAACTACCGTAGTATATTTCCAGGAGATTTGCAATTTAGGGAGCTGGAAGACAAAGACACAGAACTAATCAAGGACATTGAGAATATCACTTTACGGGGGGATACGGTACTACTAGGGGACTTCAATATGCCCGATGCAGACTGGAACACACTTTCAGCATCTACCAGCGGAAGTAAAAGGCTATTGTCCTCCATAAGGGGAGCACAACTCAAACAATTGGTGTTGGAGCCTACTAGGGCCCAGGCGATACTGGATCTGGTACTCACCAACAGAGGAAGTGTCTCGGAGGTATCAGTGGGCGATAAGCTAGCCTCCAGCGACCACAACATGATATGGTTCAACCTCAAGAAAAGGTTCACTAGATCTAACACGACAACAAAAGTTCTCAGCTTTCGAGGCACTGACTTTAAAGGCATGGGAGATTTTGTCCATCAGGCACTGTGTCACAAAGCGGTGACCAACGATGTGGAGGCTATGTGGTCAACCTTGAAATCAACCCTACATACAGCAACAAACCGTTACATAAAATCTGTAAGTAAACGGCGAAGAAAAAACAGACCTCAATGGTTCACCTCAGAGATATCTGACCTCGTTAAAGACAAGAAACGAGCATTCATTCACTACAAACGCACGAAGGGTAAAGAGGCTAAAATAAAATATATGACTAAGTCATCAGCGGTCAAACTGGCAGTCAAAGAAGCCAAGCTCCGAGTAGAAGAAAACTTAGCGAATAACATTAAAAAGGGGGACAAATCTTTCTTCAGGTATATTAGTGATAGAAAAAGAAACACAGATGGAATAGTACGCCTCAGAAAACCTGACGGAAATTATGCAGAATCTAATACAGATAAAGCCGAACTACTAAATAAGTACTTCTGCTCAGTCTTCACCTGCGAGGCGCCAGGGTCAGGTCCAAAGTTAAATGTGAAGCATAACTCGGGAGACCCATTTCAGAACCACGAGTTTACACCCAGTGACGTATACGACGAACTATCGAAACTCAAGGTGAACAAAGCCATGGGACCGGACAATCTGCATCCAAGGGTGCTCAGAGAGCTGTGTGACGTCCTGGCGGAACCGTTAGCCGTACTCTTCAATCTCTCTCTCAGTACGGGAAAAGTCCCATTGGACTGGAAAACAGCTAACGTCGTTCCTCTACACAAAAAGGGTTGCAAGGCAGAAGCTGCAAATTACAGACCGGTGAGTCTCACTTCGATTGTGTGTAAGCTCATGGAAACACTAGTCAAACGCAAACTAGACGCGATCCTTGATGAGGAGAACCTACGCAACCCCCAACACAGTTTCACCAAGGGTAGGTCATGCCAATCCAATCTTATCAGCTTCTTTGACTGGGTAACTACTTCTTGCTGGACCTGGGAGAGTCCCTAGACGTCGTGTACTTGGACTTCAGCAAAGCTTTTGACAGCGTCCCCCACCGTAGATTACTGAGCAAGATGAAATCATTGGGATTAGGTGATACACTAACTGCATGGGTCAGCGACTGGCTAAGCGGGAGACTTCAGAGGGTGTTGGTTAACGGTACTCTCTCTGAAACGTCGAGGGTGACCAGTGGAGTGCCGCAGGGATCAGTCTTGGGCCCGATCCTTTTCAACATATTTATAGGAGACATGACTCAGGGGCTTCAAGGTAAAATAGCATTGTTCGCCGACGATACCAAATTATGTAACACTGTGAGTGACACCGCAAGTAAAAATGATTTGTCCGACAGCATGAGGCAGGACCTGCTTTTACTGGAACATTGGTCCACAACCTGGCAGCTGGGCTTCAATGCGAAAAAATGCAAGGTCATGCACCTTGGTAACAATAATCCGTGTAAGACATACACACTGAATGGTGAAACCTTGTCCAGGACGACAGCAGAGCGGGATTTGGGGGTGATCATTAGTGGAGACATGAAATCAGCCAATCAAGTGAAGAAGGCTTCATCTAAGGCTAGACAAATGCTGGGATGTATCCGTAGAGGCTTTGTTAGCCGGAAGCCAGAGGTCATAATGCCGTTGTACAGAAGCATGGTGAGACCTCATCTGGAGTACTGTGTGCAATTCTGGAGGCCGCACTACCGCAAGGATGTGCTGAGAGTTGAGTCGGTTCAGCGAATGGCCACCAGGATGATCCTGGGGCTCAAGGATCTCTCGTATGAAGACAGGCTGCACAAGTTGCGGCTATACTCTCTCGAGGAACGTAGGGAGAGGGGAGATATGATAGAGATATTTAAGTACATCACTGGCCGCATAGAAGTGGAAGATGACGTTTTCCTTCTAAAAGGACCCTCGTCCACAAGGGGACATCCGTTGAAAATCAGGGGGGGAAAATTTCATGGGGATACCAGGAAGTACTTCTTCACTGAAAGAGTGGTGGACCATTGGCATGAGCTCCCGGAGCAGGTGATCGTAGCCAGCAGCATACAAGATTTTAAGAATAAATGGGATGCCCACATCGGATCCCTACGAGGGTAGCATAGAGGAGGACAGCTTGGGGACGAGTGATAGAGTGTAGATTAGGGGAGGGTTGTTGGAGTGGGCAGACTTGATGGGCTATGGCCCTTTTCTGCCATCATTTTCTATGTTTCTATGTATACATGGATGATACTTTGGAGAGAAGAAGGAAGCTAACTGGACATTTCCATGAAAATTACAGTTTAGGAATTAGGATTACAAAGAAGCTAACTGGACATTTCCAGGAGATTTGCAATTTAGGGAGCTGTATACATGGTTGATACTTTGGGGAGAAAAAAATTACAAGAGAGGGTGAGACTTTGAGGGGGGATTTACAAGGGAGGGGAAAGGACAAGGGGAAGAGTTAAGATATCTGGATAAATTTTTTGAATAGCAGGGTTTTGATTCCTTTTCAAAATGATTTGAAGTCGCTCGTTGTCAGCAAGTTAGAGATGGAGTGGTCAAGTTTCACTGCCTGCGTCGCTAGTAAGTTGTCAAACATCTTCTTGTGCCGAGTACCTTTGAATGGGGGGTAAGTAAATGGGGTCTGAGTTCTTTGTCTAGTAGTAAGGTTCTGATTTAGGCGGTTGTTTAGGTAAGTGGGGGCTGTGCCATTTATAGCTTTGAATAATAGACAGTATAGTTTGTATTGAATTCATGCTTGTATTGGTAACCAGTGTGAGTCTAGGTAGGCAGTGGTGATGTGGTCATATTTACTTAGCGAGTAGATCAATCTGAGAGCTGTGTTTTGTACACTGTAGTTGTTTTATCATGTATGCAGGGCATGGTAAATAGAGGATGTTGCAATAGTCCAATAGACCTAGGACTAGGGATTGGACTATGAGCCTATATTGCTCTATGTCGAAGAATTTTCTTATTTTTCATAGATTTCTCATGATTAAAAATGTTTTCTGGGTAGTCTTGTTAATTTGGACCTGCATTGTGCAGCATCTATCTATCATCACTCCTAGGAGTTTAAGATCGGACTGTATAGGGTATTTGGTGGCATTAATTTCTAATTCTGAAATGGTAGGGGTTTTGGCCTTTTTGAGCAAAATAAATTTTGTTTTGTCTGAGTTTAGTTTCAGTTTGTGGTCTATCATCCATTTTTCCACTGCTTCTAGTGTTTTTTTCAGTTTTTCTGTTGAGGTGGGATCTGGAGAATCAAAGGGGAGGAGTATGGTGATGTCGTCTGCGTAGCTGAAAGATGTTACATTTAGGATATCTAGAGTGGTACCAAGGGAGGATATAAAGAGTTTGAAGAGTGTAGGCGACAGTGGTGACCCTTGTGGAAATCCACAGGGGTTAGACCAGGGTTCTGATTTAAGATCGTCTGATTTTACTCTGTAAGTTCTTGATTTAAGAAATCCTTGGAACCAGTTGTATACCCTGCCTGAGATCCCTATGGCTTCAAGTATCTGTAGTAATATGGAGTGGTCAACCAGGTCGAATGCAGCAGAGAGATCAAGTTGAATTATCAGCATCTTTCTGCCTTTGCTAAGATGCTGTCGGGCTGTGTCTAGTAGGGTTGCTAGTAGTGACTCTGTGCTATGGTTGGATCTGAACCCTGATTGTGAGGGATGAAGTAGGTTGTGATTTTCCAGGTAATTAGTGAGGTATTGAGAAACTAGTCCTATTAGTTTAACGTAGATTGGTATTGAAATGATGGGTCTGTAGTTGGAGGGGATATCTATTGGGCCTTTATGATCTTTAACAATTGGAGTGATTATGATCTCTCCTAGGTCCTGTGGGAATAGACCTACTGTGAGCGTGACTTGTATCCATTGCATGAGGCTAGCTCTAAATTTGGGGGAGGCATTTGTTATCAGATATGTGGGACAGTTGTTCAGGTCGCATGATGCTTGACTGTATTTTTTGTAGTCGGTTCATGTCAGACCAATGTACTATTGGGAAGTCGGTCCAGTTTCTGTCAGCTGCTATGGCTTCTCCAATTGTAGGGTTTGTTATTATCTCTTCGAGATGGGTGCGTGTGTTGATGAAGGTGGTTCTGATTTTGGTAATCTTGTTTTTGAAGTGGTCTGCAAGTTGGGTTGCTGTTGGTGGATGGTTTCCTTGTGTGGCTAGGAAAGGTTTGGTATTAGTGAGGTTTTTTACTAGTTTGAATAGTTTTTTTGTGTCTAGGGCCTCCATGCCGACCAGTTTGGAGTAGTAAGCTTTTCGTTTTTCCTTGAGTTTGACCTTATATTGTTTTATTAGGCTTCTCCATGCTATTTTAGTGTGTTCTTGGTTCTTTTTTTTCCAGTCTCTTTCCAGTTGTCTGCAATGCTTTTTGAGTTGGAGAAGTTCGGTGTCGAACCATTTGTCAGACGGTCTGCAGATTCTGTATTTTGATTTTACTGGTGCTAGTTCATTCAGGATTGTTTCACTTAAGGTTCGCCATTGAGATATGAATTCTTTGGGGTCTATGGTATCAATTGCGAGGTCTGCTTTGTCCCAGAATGTGGTGGGTTTGATTTTTTGGCGGGTTTTGTGGGGTTGATGTTTGTTATTGCATTGAGCCCAGTTGATGTTGAGGGTGTATTTATAATGGTCTGACCAGAGGGAAGGGTGCCAGGCCCCGTTTGAGATGTGGATTTCAGGTGTGTGAGGATGTTGGGTCATGTATGCAGCGATATCTAGCTGGTGGCCTTTGTCATGTGTGGGTTGGGGGTTAAGAATCTGGCAGGTTAGTGCTTTGAGGTATGTTTTCAACTTGTTTGGAGGTGTGGTCTTCCACATCATTTGTCACTGGTGATCCTGGCACCCAGGACCACAAGAAATCTGTGGGCAAGGAAACCTGCCAAAAGAAAGCATAGGGAAAAAAATAATTAAAAAATTAAGATTTATTTTGATCATCCTTATGGTTCAGGAGACTTCCCACAGGTTCTTGTTGTAGAAGCTGCAATCTTTCCTCCCTTTAATAACATGTTCATTTTTTAAAAATCACACTGTTTTTTTGGCATTCCATGCTGGCATGGTTGTCACTGTTCACAGCAAATATGTACACAGTAAAAAAAAAAAAAAAAAAAAAGTCCCAAGCAGAAGCAAGCATGAGTTTTCTTTCTTTAAAGAAATCCTGGATAATGGTAGTGCTAGGCATTGAAACAAAAAAGAAGCAGAAAAATCGTAACCCCCCCCCCCCCCTGCAGTAACAGGCAGATTCTGTATAGGATGCCGGTCTCAGCAGCCGTTTAAGAAGCGGCTGAGAATTGCATACAGAATTGCGTCTGCCCAAATGGACAGATGCCTAATGCCACCTAACCCCCAGATTCACAGGTGCTGGTTATAGAATCGCATCTGCCTGATCAGGAATCCCATGTTATCAGCTGATCGCAGCAAGGGAATCCCTGATCAGCTGAGCTGGCAGAGTCTTGCTGGCTCAGCTGATCGGGGGAAAATACCCCTGCCATGATCAGCTGAAGAGCTGCAGCAGGGGATCCCCCACAAAGTCCCCCACCAAAAAGGATGTCCACTCCCTCCTGTTCACTCCCTCCTGCTGGAACTCCCCCCCCCTTGAAGTCCTCCAGCAGCAGGAATGCCCATTCACTCCTGCCAGAACCCCTGAAACCCCCCTGCAAAGTCCCCTGGCAAGAGGAATGCTCACTCCATCCTGCCAGAACTTCTCCCCCAGAACTTCCAAACCCCCAATTGGCGATACCCCTCCAGACCCCCCAAACCTCTACACTCCCGAGCCCACATCCAAAAGCCTCCTGACACCCCACTCCCTTACCTTGTTGGTGAAAGTCCAGCCGGAGGGATGCTTCTCCCTTTGCCTGGCAGGCCCGCCTCTTCAAAATGGCCCTTCCTCGGATGCACCAGGGCCTAAGGCTGATTGGCTCAGATGCATAAGCCCCTCCCATATAAGGGGCCTTAGGCACCTAGGCCAATCAGGGCCTTAGACCTCCTTCCTGGTGCATCCTGGGATGCAATTGGAGTGGCCTAAAAACTCTGGCCCGATTTGAGTGCGGGCTTGGGGATCTAGAGGCTTAGGGGGAGTGTCGGGGGTTCTGGAGGGGGGTGTCACTGGTTGGGGAGGTTGGAAGTTCAGGGGGGGGGGTACCAGCAGGAGGGAGTAGGCATCCCTCCTGCCAGGAAACTACACAGGGGGAGAGTGCAGGGGTTCCGGCAGGAGGGAGTGGGCATCCCTTCTGCCAAGGGACTTTTCGGAGGGTGGTTCATCAGCATAGATAAACACGTGATAACCTGCTGTTTCTAATTTTTTCCCTAGTGTTGAAAGTAATACATTGAACAAAATAGGAGATAAAGGAAAGCCCTGTAACATTCCTGATGGTGGCAGACACTTTTCTGAAAAATACTTGCATCTTGACTGTATAGGATATGAATGACAGAAACCCTTGAAACCAAGTCAATACATTTCCAGCTATTCCTATGTTATTTAAAACATTAAGAAGAACTTGATGATCTACCAAATCAAATGTGCTTGAAAGGTCTAGTTAAATAATAAGAGCTCATTTTCAATTGTCCATATATGATTTTATCTCCTGTAACAATGATATTAATAATGTCTCTGTATGATGGGGTGCTGAAAAGTTCTCAGCCCAACCAACTTCCTAAATTCTGAGCGTTATTTTGCCACTGAAGCTGAAAAGAGTGCTATCTTATTTCATTAAGTGCCAATTTGCAGAAATGAAAATCCATGTTTTGACATTGTTTCAGATCATTGATTGAGCCATATCCACGTCATTTTCTTCTTGGTTGGGCTGAGAACTTTTCAGCACCCTCTTGTATACAAAAAAAGTTTATTAATACAGTGGTGCCTCGCATAACGGACGCCTCGCACAGCGAACGCTGCGCACAACGAACTTCAGGTCTTGCTTCCCACAACGAACTTCGTTTCACACAACGAAGTCGCCCGAGGTGCAGTGGCCTACATATTTTAAACCCCCCTGCCGCCGCTGCTGCATATTTTTAAGCCTCTGCCGCCACCGCATATTTTTAAACCTTCCCCCGCCGCCACATATTTTTTTAAAAAAGCCACCACTGCTGCAACTTTAATCTCACCCGCTCACTCGTAACTGGTGGTCTAGCAAATTTCCCAGCCAGAAGCGCAGAGATCAAGAGCAAGCCTTCTGTGCTACTGCCTGGGCCTGCGCTGATCTCTGAATGGCTGCAGTCAGCTCTCGCGGGACTCACAAGAACTAACTGCAGCCATTCGGAGATCGGCATAGGCCCACACAGGCGTGCAGAGGAATTGCTCCTGATCTCTGCGCTTCTGGCCTGTACGCCACTGGCTGGGAAAGATGGGAGGAATTAAAAAAGGTACCGAGGGGGGATGATTAAAAAGGTACTGGGGAGTATGTGGGGGGTGATTATAATACACAGCAAGGATCAACAAAACCCCTGTCTCCCCTCCCCTTCACATATATCCCCTCTACTATCAAGAAAATTGAATAAGCCAAATTATTATAGAATGCTACACAGAAATATCATGCTAACAGAATACCACAGTCACACATAGCAGGAATAGGGTTAGGGTAGTGCAACTAGGGCAACTGTCCCCCCTGGTCAAAGAAAGCCGTAAGCCTCTGCCTGGACTTTGCAGTCCCCAGTTGTGTCTAACACCAGCTCTAACAAGATAAATTTATCTTTTTTTATGTCATCTTAGCATATTTTATGCTACAGAACGAATTATTTTTTTTAACATGTATTGTTATGGGAAAACGCGTTTCACATAACGAACTTTTCGCATAACAAACTTGCTCCTGGAACCAATTAAGTTCGTTGTGTGAGGCACCACTGTATGTGAAATATCTCTATGAGTGACAGAAGTGTAATAACTCTTTTTAGCATTTGATATAGCATGTTTATAATCTTTAACTGTTTTTCTCCAATTCATTCTATTATTACATAACATAACATTGTACTTCTTAACCGCATAACCATGAGTTCTATGCGGTTTACAAAAGATTATAAACTAAAAACAATTTAAGAGTGGCAAAAAGAAATTATTTGACCAAGGGCTCCTTTTACAAAGGCGCGCTAGTGGTTTTAGCGCGCGCTTTGCGCACGCTAGCCGCTACCGCCTCCTTTTTAGCAGGCGGTAGTTTTTCAGCTAGCGTGTGCTATAGTGCGCGCTAATCTTGGGCGTACGCTAAAAACGCTAGCGTACCTTAGTAAAAGGAGCCCCAAGTATTTTGAAAAGAGTAAAGTATTCAATTGAATTCTGAAATATTTATAAGAACAAGCTCCAAGCAATAACAACCAAAATTCTCTGTCGTGTAAAGCTGCTTGGAATGCTAAAGTATGGTCCAGAAATTTCTTACTTTTACAGCCCTGTACTGACGGAAAGGTGAATAGGGCATGAGACTTTTGACTATTTTTATACGATGCTAGAGAGAATCTATTAACCATATAAAATGGAGCGGTACCATATATAACCTTATAGCAAAAGCAACCCATCTTAAACAAACATGAGCCTCCATGGGCAGCCAATATAATTCACAATAAAATTGAGTCACATGATCATATTTTAAAAAAAAATCTTTATTTTTATTGATTTATAATATCTCACAAGTAATACACAGAACATAAAATTTTTTCAAGAAACAAAATATTATAAAAGTAATAATCCAATTCCTTTCTTAGACCAAAATCAAACAGGGTAATCCATTAAGTTCCATGGAGAGAATAAACAGGAAAATTAAATAATTAATTACAGGAAAGCTGACTACGCATGATAAACCCCAAAAACTTAAAATCCAGCTGATTGTCTGAATTACATTACTTCAGAGATCTTTTTAAGGTCTAGAAAGGCTCTTAATTGTGATGGTAAAAAGAAAGTGTACTTAACCCCCAGGTAGCGAACCAAACATTTACAGGGGTATGCTAAGAGGTAAGAAGCCCCCAATCTTTTTGTTTCATCACGCATGGAAAGAAACTCTTTTGATCATATTTTTTTTTAAGACCGTAGATCATTCTAACCGCTGTATTCTGAATCAGTATGAGTCGAGCCATGTCTTTCTTGGGAATTGTTAAATACACAATATTACAAATAATCCAAAAGACTCAATAATAAAGATTGTACCAGAAATTTAAAAGCAGAAAACTCAAAAAAAGGTTGAATGGTTTGCAGTTTCCATAGCGTGCAATAACCCTTACGTACCACAGCATCTATTTGCTTTTTCATAGTCAGATGCTGGTCCAAAATAACTCCCAATATTTTAATTTTTGGTTGAATTGTATACAAGGTAGAATTTATACTAATCGATGGCTCGTGAATAATCTTATGTGGCGACACAACAAAAATCTTTGTCTTATCAGGGTTAAGCTTGAGTTTGAAATCCTGCATCCAAGAGTTCATCAATGGCAACACAGACTCAATTTTATGAGAGATATGAGATAGAACTGTAGTACAAGGTATGACATTTAAAATCTTTCTTTTTTCTAATATCAATGAAATGAGAAACACTGTACCAAGTAAACACAGTTATGCCAATACAGGAGCACAATAATAAATGATTCAAGACAGTTACCATATAATAGTGGTCTCCATCATTTTGTCATGTAAAGGACCACAGTGTGAATATGAGAATACTCTGTGGGCCACCAAAATATCTCGAGCTTATACATGTTCAGTGGCGTAGTAAGATAAAGAAGGGGATCATGAACAGATTGGAGAAGGTTATCATGCCGCTGTACTGGGCCATGGTGCGCCCTCACCTGGAGTATTGCGTCCAACACTGGTCGCCGTACATGAAGAAGGACATGGTACTACTCGAAAGGGTCCAGAGAAGAGCGACTAAGATGGTTAAGAGGTTGGAGGAGCTGCCGTACAGTGAAAGATTAGAGAAACTAGGCCTCTTCTCCCTTGAAAAGAGGAGATTGAGAGGGGATGTAATCGAAACATTCAAGGTACTGAAGGGGATAGACTTAGTAGATAAGGATAGGTTGTTCACCCTCTCCAAGGTAGAGAGAACGAGAGGGCACTCTCTAAAGTTAAAAGGGGATAGATTCCATACAAATGTTAGGAAGTTCTTGTTCATCCAGAGAGTGGTAGAAAACAAACGCTCTTCTGGAGTCTGTCATAGGGGAAAACACCCTCCAGGGATTCAAGACAAAGTTAGACAAGTTCCTGCTGAACCAGAACGTACGCAGGTAAGGCTGATCTTTGACCAGAGGGACGCCACGTGAGTGGACTGCTGGCCATGATGGACCACTGGTCTGACCCAGCAGCATGAATTCTTATCTTCTTATGTAAGGGTGAGGGGCACCCTTCCCCCACCATGTGCACGCCCCCTTTGCCTTCCCTGTACCTTTTTGGCACTCTCTCTGATGTCACTTCCTAGGTGTGGGTCCCGGAAATGACATCAGAGTCAACGCCAAAAAGGTACGGGGGAAGGCAAGGGGCATGCGGGGGTGAGGAAGTGAGTGAGCGGGCAGGCGGGTGAGTGTAGTGGGGGGGGCAGAGATGAGGAGGGGTGCCGCTGTGCCCTTAGGAAGACCACGCCCAGGATGGACTGCATCTCCCAGACCCCCTTTACTTTTCCAGTATACATACTACTAATTTTGTAAACTGCTGTGACCTGCTTTTTCAGACTAGGTATTAAACATTAAAAATGAATAATAATATTGGTTGTACCAGTGGCATACCTAGCATATGTGACACCCGGGGCCCATCATTTTTTCCACCCCTCATCTGTACGAAAAACATGATTTTTAGTAACAAGCCACACGTCACACATGAGTACTTAGGAAAAGGCAGCATCTTACATATTGCAGTGAGCAGTACAATATCAATACAACCATTGTAAAACTAAACAAGCCAGACAAGTACAGATCAATCCTACACCGTCAATCCTTTCGAACACAAAGAACACAGAAAACACCTTCGCCTAGTATGGAATATGTCATCACAAACTAACCCCTCCCCCTTTTACAAAACTGTAGTGTGGATTTTAGCCACGGTGGTAACAACTCTGACGCTCATAGAATTCTGAGCATCAGAGCTGCTACCATCACGGCTGGCGTTAAAAAATGCTCCACAGTTTTGTAAAAGGGGGGATAAAATAGAAATACATAGACAAAGGTTAAATTGAACCAGCAAGAAGCTGGACTCTGCATAAAATGCAATACCACAGAAACAGTGACACATGTCACCTAAAGCAATAAATAAATAGAAAATTTTTGTTCTACCTTTGACTTCTCTGGTTTCTGTTTTCCTCATCTTCTTGTTACTGTCTTCCTTCCATCCACTGTCTGCCATCTCTCTGCCCCTCCCTATATAGTTTCAAGTTTCAAGTTTATTTAAGTCTTGATGGATCGCCTATTACAAATATTCTAAGCGATGTACATATTATAATAAAACAACTTTAAACTTATTAATCCAAAAATAACTAACATGAAAAGAAGGAAAGGGGGTGTAGTTACAATAAGGGAATGAGAAAAAGGAAAAAACAAAAGGTAGGGTAAAAATTACAGAGCACTTTTGGAATATCAATTAAAACAAAATAATTAATTTAGAATTATTAAAGGTCATAGGCATCCTTAAACAAATAAGATTTTAATAGTTTTTTAAAGGTTAAAATATCTTGTTCTATTCTAATGTATTGGGGAAGAGAGTTCCACCATTTTGGACCTGCAACGGTAAAGATGTCCGCTCTTCTCGTTCCAATAACTTTTAAAGAAGGGACTGATAGTAAGTTTAACTCAGATGAGCGTAAAGATCTTTGGGGATTGTATGGGATCAATGATTTAGATATGAATAGTGGTTCGCTAGATTTGAGGGTCTTAAAAATTAAGAACATCAATTTATACAGGATTCTATGGTTAACGGGTAACCAATGTGCATCTATCAATAAAGGTGATACATGATTGAATTTTTTGCCGTTATAGATAAGTTTTATTGCCGTGTTTTGGACGATTTGAAGTCTCCTTTTTTCTTTTTGGGTAATGTTTAAGAATAGAGCATTACAGTAATCAATTTTTGCGATGATAAATGAATGTATTAGGATTTTTAAAGAGGAAGGATAAAGGAATTTGGCAATGGCTCTAATCTGGCGTAGTTTAAAGAAACAGTTTTTGATGATAGAAGAAACATGTTCGTGGTAGGAGAGGTTTTCATCGAATATTACCCCCAGGATTTTAATTGAGGATTCCATACTGATAGGTATGTTATGGAGTAGAAATGGGTTTGTGAGAAAGATGTCTTTTTTCCAATTAAATAAAATGGATTTAGTCTTATTGATGTTTAATGCTAATTTATTTGAATTTAACCAATTATATACTTGTTCTAATTTATGGTTTATAGTGGTGATGTCTGTATTACTTTCGGGATTCAAAGGGTGGAGTAATTGAATGTCGTCAGCATAGGAGAATGGGATAAAACCTATGGCCTGACACATTTCCAATAGTGGCGATAAAAAAATATTAAATAATAGTGGAGAAAGGATGGATCCTTGAGGGATGCCGAATGTTGAGGAAAAAATAGTGGAATCTTCATTGTTAAATCTCACAGATGAAGTGCGGTTGTTAAGATACGATTTAAACCAATCTAAGACTTTGCCGCTTATTCCTTTTTCTTCTAATCTGTTTAGGAGTAAGTCATGATCGATGGTGTCAAAGGCAGAGGATATATCTAAAGAAAAAAGAATAACCGATTTATGGTGATCGAGATAGTATTGGATGTTAGTGGTTAAACCTATTAATGAATATTCTGTACTATGATTTTTTCTGAATCCAGTTTGATGTGGGTGTAATGCATTAGTTTTTTCGAAGAAATCTGACAGCTGATTAAATATTAATTTTTCAGTAAGTTTGGCCAGAAATGTAACATTCGCAATGGGTCGGTAATTGGATAACTCGTTAATACTAATTTTGTAATTTTTAATAATAGGAGTAATTGATGCAAACTTCCATTGAGATGGAACTGTGGAAGTACGTAAACTGTTTTGAATAATGGACAAAATAAAAGGCCCAAAATGTGAAAAGTATTTTTTCAAATAAAAAGGTGGAATTAATTCTGAACGAGAACTTTTTGTATTTACTTGGGAAAAAAGGGATTCAACATCTTGAAGTGAGGGGATTGTAAAATTTGAACATTTTGCTGTCGGTATAAGATTTGGTTGATCGGCATTAGTGGAGATAGTAGATGTACTTTGGGCAAAAGAATTGCGAATATTATTTATCTTAAGGATGAAAGAGTCAGCTAGTTCTTGGGCTTTAAGGGAAGATGTTCGCAGAGGAAGTTGTGATTTATTTGTAGGGTCCATTGATTTTAAAATGTTATATAGAATAGAGGAATTTTTTGCTGTTTCGATTTTTTTAGAAAAGTAGGATTTCTTTGCGAGATTAATTTTAGTTTTGTATGTTGAAACTATTTCCCTATATTTGTGTAGATTGTCTGGTGTCTTATTATGTCTCCATTTTCTTTCCGATGAGCGTAATTGCTGTTTGATCAATTGTAACTCTGCGCTATACCAAGGGTTATTAATCTTACGAAGGAAGATGATTTTTGAGATTGATGGAGATATTGTATCTAAAAGGGATGTCAGTGATGAATTCCAAGCTACTATTTGGCTTGTGGATGAATCAGAATAAGCAGTTAAAATATCGGGGTCAAGAAAGGAAGTAATATCTGTATTTTCCAAATTTTTAAATTCTCTATAGACGATAGTTTTGGTTTTGTGTGGACTATCAGTATGAATGGTTTTGGACAAATTAAATTTAAAAGTTATGAAGTGATGATCGGACCATGGGATAGGAGAGACCAGCAAATCAGAGAAGTTAGACTTTTGAGAAGATGGCATAAAGATCATATCTAAGGTGTGATTTGCTATGTGTGTGGGGACTGTTATTTGTGGATGGATGTTAAGAGGGGTTAGAACATTAAGTAAATCTTGTGTGATATAATTAGAGGAGTCATCAAAGTGGATATTAAAATCTCCAAGGATAAAAGGAATGTTTGAGGCGGATGAGAAATCGAATAAAGTATCTTGAAGTAAAGAAAGTTTGTTGGAGTTTAATGGAGGAGGAACGTACAGTAAAAGAAAATTAGCTTGGCTGTTATAGTTGCTTTTTAATTGAATATATTCTATTGAGGCTGATTTTGGAGATTTATCTAATAAGCTAAGAAGATTATTTTTAAAAATGACGGCCAAGCCTCCACCCTTACGATTGTGACGATGGTTAAATATGTAGTTAAAATTTGGCGGACAGCAATATGATAAATAGGCTTCTTCACCGTCGGCGAGCCAGGTTTCTGTGATGAACAAAGCTTGAAGTTTTTTATTTTCAATTTCGTCTTTAATTAAGTGATATTTATTTTTAATAGATCTGGCATTAATGAGGCCTAAGCTGAGTTTGTTAGCATTGGGAGTTCCTGAGTTATTGGGTGCAAAATTGATTGGTATGTTTATAAGAGAAGTATTGACAAGATTATTAGGTTTATGTTTTATGGGACGATGACCCCAGAAAGATGGAATGTTGTGATTAACCGTTGTGTCAGGCATTATGAAGTTGGGTTGGAAACTTAATGAGTATTGGTTATGAAAAGAGAAGGAGCCTAACTGAGTGAGATATACTAAACCTATAATGTAGAGAATTAAAAATCTAATTACAGTGTATGCCGAACAGATATGTTGCAGTTTTGTGGCGCTCTCCAGTTGCGCACGAAGGAGCGCACTAAGGAGCAGAATCTGCTCCTTATGCGTGCTCCTTCGGCGCGCGCCGCAGAAGACTTGTTTAAATAGGACATCAGCTGACCTGGGGGAGGAGTCCGGCTCGCCGCCGCTATGCGGCGGCAGAGGAATCAGAGAGAGCTGAAAGCTAAATGAAGAGTAAGGCAATAAAAACAATTAAAACAAGGTAAAACTAAAAGTTATAAAAAATACATAAAATCTTGGTGAGGCAAGGCAGCAGAGGTTTAAGGTGCCAGGCAAAGGTGCCCCTTCCAGAAACTGTATGCCTCCCCCTTCCATCTCTCCTCTAGACCTCCCCCCTTTTGGTCTGGTATCCATCATCTTCCTTCTGTTCCCTCAAGGTCTGGCATCTTTCTCCTTTCATCTCTCTTTCCCTCCCCCCTGTGGTTTTTAGCATCTCTCTCTTCTCATTTCCTCCGCTCAGATCTGATATCTCTGTCTCCTTCCCCATTCTCTGGCATCTCTCTTTCCTCTCTCTCTTCCCTTTCCTTTTCTGGTCTTCCTTCTTTATTTTCTGCCTTCGTTTAAATTAAATTCTTTCTTACTGTGCAGTCCTCAGTTTCCCTCTTTTCACTATGTCTACCCACAGCATGCCACCCCTTTCCTTCACCCCTCCACTATCTCACTAACTCACTAACTCTATCTTCTTCCTCCATCCAGCATATGTCCTTTTTCTTTATCTCTCCTTCCATCCAGTATGTGTTCTCTTTCTCCATTTCCACTCAGCATTTGCTCTCCCTTCTCCCCACTTCCATCATTTGACCTCTTCTCTCTCCCCTTTCTACCCACTTCCATCATTTGCCCCCTTCTCTCAATATCTCCATCCACCACAGGTCCATCTTTCTCCCTTTCTCACCTTTCCGATTTTGACAACAAGATCTGCAATGCCCCCCCTCCCCCGGATAACAGGCCCGGTCAAACAAACCTCCCTGCCCTGTGGCCGGCGATGTCTAACTGCCTTCTTACAGCAGCTGGAGTATTGTAGTTGCATAAGGCTGCCGTAAAGGTCGTCTCTGATGCAACTTCCGGTTGTGTCAGAGATGACCTTTATGGCAGCCAAACGCAGCTTCAACGCTTTAGCTCAGGGGTGCCCACACTTTTTGGGCTTGCGAGCTACTTTTAAAATGACCAAGTCAAAATGATCTACCAACAATAAAATAAAAAAAAAAAATACAAAGCACACTGTACGCTGAGAAAATGTTAATTATCATTCCTATTCTGGGGTTTTTTCAAAGAGGTCAAGGCAGATGACTATGCACTGTCACCTCAGTAACAACCATACAAAAATAGACAAATATACCCCCTCCCTTTTTACTAGACCACAATAGCAGTTTTTAGCGTAGGGAGCTGCGCTGAATGCCCAGGGCTGCTCTCGATGCTCATAGGCTCCCTGCGTTAAAAACCGTTATTGCGATTTAGTAAAAGGGGGCCATAGTGCAAAATATAGACAGCAGATATAAATTCAGACACATTTTGATCACTAAATTGAAAATAAAATCATTTTTCCTACCTTGTCTGGTGATTTCATGAGTCTCTGGTTGCACTTTCTTCTTCTGACTGTGCATCCAATCTTTCTTTCCTTCTTTCAGCCTGTATGCTTCCTCTCCTCCACACCTCATTCCCTCCCCCAACTTTTTCTTCCTCTCTCCCTGACCTTTCTTTCTTTCTCTCTTCATGCCCCCTTTCTTTTTTTCTGTTTCCTTTCTGTCTCCCTGCCTGCCCCCTTTCTTTCTTTCTCCCTGCCCTCCACCAAGCCACTGCTGCCACCATCGGGGAACAGGCTCCAAAGCCGCCGCCGCGCTTCCCCAAGCTCTCTCTGCTTCCCTGCGTTGGGCCAACCAGCATTCCTCTCCCCGACGTCAATTCTGCTGTCGAAGAGGAAGTTCCACCCAGCCAGGCAGCGATTGGCTGGCCCGAACTTCCTCTCCGATGGCAGCCTTAGGGGGGGTGAACAGCCGGCCAGGTCTGGAAAATGGTCAATCGCCAAGGCAAAGTGAGTCTATCATGGAGCCCGAGATGGGCTCACTTTGCCTTGGCGATCAACCATTTTCCAGACCTGGCCAGCTGTGCACCCCCCTAAGGCTGCACCCGGGGCAGACCTTCCCCCCCTTGGTACGCCACTGGGTTTTACAACACTTCATTTTAAAAACTCACTTTATTTTGGACACCGGAGTAACAAGAGACTGTTGCAATGACTATATCAAGTGGGCAAGATTGAAATTAATGCATTTACAGGACTTGAAGAGCATTTCAGCCAACTGTCTGAGGGCCACAATGGAGGACTTTGGGGGCTGCATGTGGCTCTGGGGCCATGCGCTGGGGACCACTGCCATATAATATCTGGATATTCCCTTTCTTGCTAAGTAGAGAATGACGTGGTGACAAAATTCATCACCGCCCCTGTTCCCATGGATAACCGCGGGAAACCATCTCCATTTCATTCTTTAAGGAAGCAGAGAAGAATCAGAGTATGAATGGGCACAACCACTCACCCTCAAGTTTAGCACTGAACAATGCCGGTGTAGAAGGACTAGGTGGAAATAGACACTAATGAATGACGAGGAGATGGTTTCCCACGGTTAGGGTTACCAGACGTCCGGATTTCCACGGACTTGTCCTCTTTTAGAGGAGATGTCCGGGTGTCTGGACCACTTTTCAAAACCCGGGTTTTGAAAAGCTGGTGATATCGGGGCCGAGGTTTGTGTGGGGCTGGGTTTTGGGGGATGGAATGGGGCTGGGGGTGGGGCGGGGAAGATCCAGGGGTATAATGGGGCAGGCCCGGAGGCAGAAAGGGGTGGGGGCCACACATCCTCTTTTACCAGATGGAAAATCTGGTAACCCTTCCCACAGTTATCTGTGGGGATGGGAACAATAGTGAATTTTATCACCGTGTCATTCTCTATTGCTAAGCTTATGAAGGTTACCAATGGTTAGAAATCCTAATATATCAAAAGGAGGATCTCTGAATCTCCAAATTAGTTATTTTCTAATTTGTCATTAATAAGAAATAGTTAGGGCTGTCTTCACCATTAGTCAGACTGGGCAGTTGCCTAGGACAGCATGTATTTGGTGTGAAGAGGGGAAGGGGGGACAAATACCTGCTACAGTCAAAGGAAAACAATAAATCCTAACAGCCAAACATAGTGAAATAATCTTTTACCCATTGGGAAGATGGGCAATTTTTCAATGGCTTGTTTATCTGAAAATTTTTCTATTATGTATATAGATGTATTGGGAAACTACAGTGTGCCTTTCTGTTAAATATGAGGAGGAACATTTTGGGTCCCTGCTCCAGGGAAAAGCTGTCAGACTAATGAAGGGGGTGGTCTATTTTGAGAGAGAATGAGAGAAAATCAGAGTATTTTGAATGCTCAAAAAGATGACTATACATAGAAAGAAGCAGAAAAGGATCACTGGAAATGCAGGAGAATAAAGGAGAAAACACACCACAGAGAAGATCATTGATGCTAAATAATTTGAGAACAGTTGATATCCACATCATAAGAACATAAGAATTGCCATCCTGGGACAGACTGAAGGTCCATCAAGCCCAGTGTCGTGTTTCCAACAATGGCCAACAGGCAGAAACCCAAAGAATAGCAACATTCCAGAGCTGAGATTGTGATGTCATAATGCCTCATTCCACTAATGCCTAAGAGCCAGGCTCATCACTGATGTCACAATGGTTTGATTGTCCTATATTTGGCTCACATAAGAACATAAGAATTGCCATACTGGGACAGACCGAAGATCCATCAAGCCCAGGATCCTGTTTCCAACAGTGGCCAACCCAGGTCCCAAGTACCTGGCTAGATCCCAAGTAGTCAAACATATTTTATGCTGCTTATCCTAGGAATAAGCAGTGGATTTCCCCAAGCCATCTCAATAATGGCCTATGGACCTTTTAAAACCCTGCTAAGCTAATTGATGTCACCACATTCTCCAGCAACAAATTCCAGAGTTTAATTACAGTTTAATGAGCAGACCACTATAATGTAACAAATTTGCAAAAAACAGTTTCATCACATTTTTTGTAGAAGTCAAAATCCATTTTCACTCACAACATAACGTTTGGTAGATCTTCACTCCTAACCTACCCCCACCCCCTTTTACATAACCATAGCATGGTTTTTAGCACCGGCTGTGGTGGTAACAACTCCGACACTCAGAATTCCTATGAGCACCGGAGCTGTTACCGCAGCTAAAATCCGCACTATGGTTTTTAAAGAGGGGGGCTATTGATTTAATCAGTATTTACAAAGTCCAATAACTGTTGTTCAATACTTGTCAAACATTGTAAAACTTTAACATTTTGATATCTTACAGACAATTCAGAGCTGCTAAATATTTCCAAGCAGTGCTTGTTTGTTCCTATCTGTATGGGGTATAAGGAAATGTGAAAAAGGAGCACTGGGAGTAGGTAGGGGGCAGAGAAAAGCAAAAGGGAGAACAGGGCAAGGAGTCAGATTAGACAAGTGCATTTGTTTGAAAAAATATGGCAAATGTAAACATCATTTTGAGTTATAAACTTGTAACCCAAAATGCAAAGTTTTATTGTTTTTTTTTAAATTCTTTTGGAGATTTTTGTACAGTGTTAAAAGCTGTCAGGCACAAGCCAAAATTAAACCTGTGATTCTTGGGGTGGGTGGGGGGAGCTGCCAAAGGGAATCCATTACCTTTTTGGTGTGGGGAGTGATATTTTGGCGGGGGGGGGCTGGCAGAGGTCAAGGATGGGTTCGGTGAGGCTCATGGGGAAGTGTGGATTGTCATTATGGATTCATGTTATGCTCTTGGGGTTGGGATGCAAGTATGCTTTTTCTTTTTTTTTTTGGGGGGGGGGGCAGCACCCACTGCTTAATTATCAAAATTAGCCTAAAATAAAACTTTATAAAACAAAATAAAATAAAAATGTATAAAACCAAAATAAAATAAAATGGATTAATCTTCAGACACCACAGAAAAAACTAAAAACATTTTTTTCTTGCACATCCTTATTAAAGATGTGTTGAAAGGTGAGGCTAGAAGGAAGCAAATAGCATTTGGGCTGCAAAAACCTGAAGGAACGTTACAGTTTAGGGGGTGAAGAACTTTTGTGCACGACAGAAGAGCGGGATTTGGGTGCGATTCTATGTGATGATCTTAAGGTGGCCAAAAAGGTTGAAAAGGTAATGGTGAAAGCTAGAAGGCTGCTAGGGTGCATAAGAAGAGATATGGTCAGTAGGAAAAAGGAGGTATTGATGCCCCTGTATAAGATTATTTTATACAATTCTAGAGACTGCATCTTCAAAAAGATATAAAAAGGATGGAGTTGGCCCAGAGGAAGGCTACTAAAATGGTGCATAGTTTTCGTCATAAGGCATATAGGGACAGACTTAAAGATCTGAATATGTATACTTTAGAGCAAAGGCAGGAGATGAGAGATATGATAGAGACATTTTTAAATACCTATGTGGCATAAATGCACATGAGTCGAATCTCTTTCAATTGAAAGGAAGCTCTGGAATGAGAGGGCATAGGTTGAAGTTAAAAGGTGATAGGCTCCGGAGTAATCAAAGGAAATACTTTTTTTACAGAATGGATGGTAGAGGCGTGGAACAGTCTCCTGGAAGAAGTGATGGAGACTGTGACTGTGTCTGAATTCAAGAAAGTGGGTGATAGGCATGTGGGATCTCTTAGAGAGAGAAAGAGATAATGGTTACTGCAGACTGGCAGACTAGATGGGCCATTTGGCCTTTATCTGCCATCATATTTCTGTTTCTGTGTAATGGAGCAGCAGTAGAGAAGGACAGGTAAAGACACCACTAGGGTGAGGAATCATGGAAAGATGGAAAAATCAAGGCGAAGTGATAAAAGAAGTAGACTTTTACTGGAGGAGTATGGCATGGTTTAGAGGCCTCGTGGATCACGTGACCATTTATTTTTTTCTTCAAAACGGGACAGCTACTAATTTTTATGTAATAACATTGTAGATATGTCTTTCTTTCTCTCTCCCTGCCCCCCTTTCTTTCTTTTTCTCGCCCTGCCTCACCCACCCCTGCTGCCACAGATTTTTTCAAGCCACCACCACCAATTTGTTCCTGCTTCTCTGACGCCGATGCAGCAACAGGTCAGGTGCGTGCAGTGACTTTACAAGTGGCGGGCCCACAAGCCTACCCCCCCCCCCCCGACTTAAATTCTGACATCAGAGAGGAAGTTCCAGGCCAGTCAGGCAGTGATTGGCTGGCTCGGAACTTCCTCTCTGATGTCAAAATTGATGTGTGGGGAGGGGGGGGAAGGCTTGTGGGCCTGCCGCTTGTACAATCGCATCCCGTTGTCCCCAAGCACAGTGCCTTTTTTGAAATTGTTAAAAAAATTCAGAAAATGGGACATTTCGGCATCCCGAAACTGTGCTTGTGGACAATGCAATAGGCTACCTAAAAATGGGATGGTCCCGTTCAAAATGGGACGTGTAGTCACGTTACTCATGGAGGAAATAGGTTGCTGCTTGTCATAGGGTGCACGGCTAAAGGAATACCATATAAAGAGTAAGAGAGGAGAACAGAAAATAGAAAAAGAAAGTAAGGAGGAGAGAATGACACGAGGGCAAATTTTTCCCTGTCCCTGCAGGAACTCATTTTCCCGTCCTGTCCTGTCAAGTCCTTTTTCTGTCCCTGCCCCGTTCCTGCAAGCTCCATCCTCATCTGCACCAGCCTCAAACACTTTAAAAACCATAAGCGTTCGAGGCTTGTGCGGTTAAGGCAGAGCCTACAGGAATGGAGCAGAGACAGCGAAAAAAACTCACGGGGACGGGATGGGGAAATTTGAGTTCCCACGGACGGGGAAAAAAATCTGTCCCCGTGCCATTCTCTAGAACGGAGGAACTGCCTCTTCCACTCTGCCCTCAATTGTCTCAGCTGCTATCTGCCACCATCTCTGGCAACATGCACAGTGTTGCTCCTTGTGATCTCGGGCAAATCATTTAAATTCTCTATTGTGACACGTAGACAGCCCTTTACAATGGCCCAGCGCTCTGCATTCAGAACCCTGAAAACCACAAGAAAGAAACATAATGATGCCAAGTTCACTTTCTGACCCTTTGCTGGTTAATCATTTATGAAATGAGCAAATGCATAGAGCTTACTTTTCTGCGTACCACCGGGCTGTTTCACTAGTAGGCATTATTTATGCTTTAGGTTTTATTACACATCTATAGTGCTTTACAGATGCAGTAAAAGCTAGGACAACAACAACCCTCCTATGTAAAAGAATATTAAAGGGCAAACTCATTTAGTACTGAAGATTAATAGGAAAATCATCATTAGTACCAATTCCTCACTGGTTTCAGAGCCAATTTTTTATAGCACTACAAGGAAATACTTGAGAATCACCAATCAAAATAATTTCCATTTTTGTAGGTTGTTTTTTTTTTTTTTAGATTGTGTGTTTTGTGGAAAAGAGAGAGGAAAAGGTGACATATTTTTCTTTCTAACATATACCGGCAGCTCAAAGGATATTCCCCCTCCCCCCTTAAGAATGGACCTGATTAATCACGAGCTCTCTCCAGTTCTATATGCGGCTTTGATTGTCGTAATGTTATTCTCTAAGAAATATAAATTAAACAATATTACCTTTTTTCTGCTCAAGCAATGTTTAAATTATCATGCAACTGGGCAGCATAAATGTGGTCTGTTGTCAGATATTAAACAGGGAGAAGGGAAGACGGAATTTGCCTGCCAGGTTGGAAGAGGCTATATTCTGTCTGCCATTACTGATGGTGTCCTGCTATGAGAGTGTTTACTCCAGTGAACATCTTCTGACATCATCTTCTGCACAAGGGCCTGGCATAAGAGCAAAGCTGGTTCTACTTTATAGGTCCAGTAATGAAGAGAGGAAGTTGCCTGCCATGTTGGAAGACGCTGTGTTCCATCTGCCATTATGCTGGTATCATACTGTGAGAGCACTCCTCTCTGGTGAGGATTTGTGGTGTTATCTTCTGGCAAAGGGTCTTGGTATAAGAGTGAACCTGGTTCTGCAGCACACAGCCACAGGGGTGTGCCTGGAGTATGCCCGTAAGGGCTTATGTTGCCCCATTGGATCCACTATACAAGAGAGGGATGCATATGTAATATCACTTTGTATTTATGCTATGAGTTTATCTTCTGGGGTAGACTGGATGGACCATATAGGTCTTTATCTATCATCATGTACTTTTACTATATTACAGAACCATTATGGAGAGACCAGTATCCTGTTTCCAACAGTAGCCAACCCAGGTCCTAAGTACCAGGCAGAAACCCAAAAAATAACAACATTCCAGAGCTGAGATTGTGATGTCATAATGCCTCATTCCACTAATGCCTAAGAGCCAGACTCATCACTGATGTCACAATGGTATGATTGTCCTATACTTGGCTCACATAAGAACATAAGAATTGCCATACTGGGACAGACTCAAGGTCCATCAAGCCCCGTATCCTGTTTCCAGTGGTGGCCAACCCAGGTCCCAAGTACCTAGCTAGAGCCCCCTACCACCTCCCTTATAGTCCCTCCCTCTCCTCATCCTCCCTCTTGAAGAATCTGATGCATGTACACCATCCACAACTAAGGGCTCCTTTTACTAAGCTGCGGTAACATTTTTAGCACGCACTGCAGATTAGCGCACGCTAACCCCCATGCTATGCGGAAAAACTAACACCAGCTCAATGGAGGCGCAGCTTAGTAAAACGAGCCCTAAATGTATAAACCAAAAGCACTTACATCCTATTCATAATCAAACTTCTTCCTGCTGGAGATAAGGATTGCAAGCAGTGATTCTACAGCCCTGCTTTTCTGTGGTTGTTTACTTTTTGTTTGATGCAATTTGATTTGTTGAGCATGTAGCCTGCTCAACCAGTCAAACTGAAACAAACAAAAAGTAACCTTCCCCTCCCAAAAAAAGGCAAGTCTCTAAGGCTGGGGATCCACTCAATCCCAGAAGGCACTGACAATGCTGATCTGAGTTTGATTGGTTGAGCAGTTTCTGTCTGCTGCCTTCTCAACCAATCAATTTCAGACCAATGCCCTCAGGGCTTCCAGGGGGTTGGATGATTCTCCTAAAGGCCCTGACGTAACACCACTGATTGCAGGTATAGTACCCAAATAGAAATAGGTGCTTTTTATGCTTTGCAGAAATGCTAACTCCTCTCCCTTTCCAATGGGTTAGGGTACAAACTTGAGATCTTCAATTTCACTATGAAGAAGGCTCAGGGGAAATCCAAAAACATAAAATACATCCCCCCACCCCCATCCCCACCAAATATCATCTTTTGGATTAACATCCTCTTACTTTTTCCTACTACTCCATCCTAGCTGTGACTTCAATTATAAAGATCTTCAGTGCTAAAGGTATTTTTTGCCCATGCAACCATGTTTGATAGGTCACTATCTCAATCCAGAACTGTTATATTATGGTACAACTCCAAACAGAGTGATACAAAACAAACTATTCTCTTCCCCAGCACTTTAACAGAGATCAGGGTGGTTAATTTCCTAATATCCATGCGTCCCCCTGAGTCTGGCATCTCTCCCTCCTGTGTACCTGTGTTGAGCACTTCCCCTCCTGCCAGCCAAGTCCTCCAAACACTACAGCTAAAGCTACTGAATGCTGCCTCTCTGGCTGGTGAGGTCTTTCTTCTGTGGCTTCCCACTCACAGGAAGTTGCATCAGAGTGGTGGGACGTGGCAGAGGAAAGGTCCTGCTGGCCAGACAGTCAACCTTTAGTGCTGCGTCTGCTGCTGTAACATTTAGAGGACTCAGCAGATAGGTAAGCAGCTGGGCACAGGGGTGTGTGTGTGTGATTAGTATTATGAAACACAGCCTTCCCTCTACTAGGCAGGCATGTAGCAACAACTTATAGAGAGGATTACGCAATGCAACTCTATCATCTTTGGTCTACCGTGCCTTTGTAAAAGGGGTGGAAAGTTAGGACTGACTTTTATGCAGTCATATACTGTACAGTATATGAAGTCACCAGACTGGTTAAGTTCTGAATATCAGTACTTAACTGACCAAGTGCTGACTCTACGCCAGGAATGCCCCCAAAATGTCTGCTTTTTGACTTCGGTGCTAAAGGGGTTAAGTGCCTCTGAAAATTAGCAGCCCTGAACAGGTGACTTTATAACTGTCTAGAAGCCATATCTGGCTGGTTAAATCACTTTGAATATTAAATGCCATCAGAAGTCTGGATGGGAAAAGGTTCAAAGTGGTGGTTCAAAGTGGGGCTCAACAGATCAGAGATGGGAGTCGGGGTGGGAAAGATTAGATTGTCACTCGACTTTCAGGTCAGACGGAAGAGGAAGTGACTGAATTTGAAGTCCATGAAGGCTGCGTGTGATGGCAGTTTCAAGTTTCTTTATTTTTGATATACCGTCTATCAAAACAAATGTCTAGACGGTTGCTATCCTATCTCCTAATGAGCAAGATGGAGGGACGAGGATTTAGGTCTGGTTACAGTTCTGTCCTCTGTCAGCAAAGAAAGAGAGTGCTCCTCTACCCTTCCAGGCAGGGACTTTTATAATGTTGCCTCCCCAATCTACACATTTGTGTTGGCAGACTCCCATGATGGCTATTTATTTGGGGGATTGCAATTACCTAAAGGGTCCAGAGAAGAGTGACTATAATGGTTAAGGGACTGGAGGAGTTGCTGTATAATGAGAGATTAGAGAAACTGGGCCTCTTTTCTCTCAAAAAGAGGAGATTGAGAGGGGACATGATCGAAACATTCAAGATACTGAAGGGAAAAGACTTAGAAGATAAAGAGAGGTTGTTCACTCTCTCCAAGGTACGGAGAACGAGAGGAGACTCTCTAAAATTGAAAGGGGATAGATTCCGTATGAACATAAGGAAGTTCTTCTTCACCCAGAGAGTGGTAGAAACCTGGAATGCTCTCCCGGAATCTGTCGTATGGGAAAACATCCTCCAGGGATTCAAGACAAAGTTGGACAAGTTCCTGCTCAACTGGAAAGTATGCAGGTGAGGCTGGGCTCATTTTGACCTAGGGGCCGCCGCGTCTGGTCTGACCCAGCAGCGTCAAATCTTATGTTCTTATGAATCACAAATCACTAGCCTGGGGCTTCCCAGCTGAAGATCCATGAATCATTTAATTTGAATCGGCACATATTTGTGTCGCAATCTAAGAAAGGGTACTGAGTCTTAGTGTATGCTTACTTGAGAAACGAGGCAACAATATCAGTTGGGTTCTAGTTACTAAAAAAATTTGTTAATTGAAACAGTATATCTCTGGCAAATTAAATGATAGAAAAGACGTGGTCTGTTGCATCTGAATCAGCATCTTCTTGATTACTTAGCCAGCTGAATAACTCAGTTCTTAAGACTTAGGGCTAGATTCACTAAGCAAACCAATCGTGTACCAATCAGTTTGCGACCCCTTTGTGACCAGATTTCCCTCCGGCCCAATTCACTAACCTCTCCTGCGATCCGCTTCCAATCCATGCATGCAAATGAGGGGAAACGCATGCATAGTAGACAGGGACGTGATTCACCAAAGAAATTTTTGAAACCGACTGAGCTGGCCGATCAACCCAAGAAGAGACTGCTGGGGACCGATTGCAAACGTCTTTCCGACTCTCCAGCTCCATTGAAGCCCTGCTCTCTGCTGCCCTGAATCTCTCCTACCTGCTGCCTTGATGCTCTTCCCTGAATTTCTCCTGCCTGCTCTGCCCTGATCTCTCCTGCCTGCTCTCTCCCGAATCGCCGCCCTGCTCGTCCCCGGATCTCTCCAGCCTGCCGCCCCAAATCTCTCCTGCCCTTCCCCAAACTGCAAGCCCGTGGTTTTAAACCCGTTGGTTTAAACCGGATTAAAACCACGGGCCCGCTGGGCTACAAAAAAGTAAAAGTAAAAAAAAAAAAAATTGCGGCTCAGAGGGATCTTAGACGCATGCGCAGACCATCTGCAAGCAAAGAAGATGGTCTGCGCATGCGTCATGATCGTTCTTCTGCGATCCACGTGGTTGATTGGGGGCGTGGCTTCAATTGACCTAATTAGCATAAGGACACATTGTGAATAGGGAGCCCGGCAAGGTAAGGTGGGCTTAGTGAATCTAATCCTTAGTCCCTTTTCTTGGATTATGACACATTTATTTTTCATTAAAACAATTCTCTTTTATTTTCTTCCAAAGTTATTATTATTTTTTTTCCTTTTGCTTTCTTTGCTTGCTAAAAGAAGACTTATAAAACTGAAATGTCAAGTGAGAATCTTTTTTTTTTTTTTTTTTTAATATCATGTCCTGCCAATCCCGGCAGGGGAGGCTTTCTGCATCTGTTGCGGCTAGTATTATTGGTACTTTCTGAAGAGCGTTTTGCCAGGTGTGAGAATAAATAAAGATCCTTCAGGCGCTTTTTCATTTATGGATGAGGAATCAAAGCAGTCTGAAACTTCATTTCCAACCTGATATTCTGAAGATTGTGCTCCGATAATTCTGGATGGAACAGCTTATCTGAGAGGATTACGTACAACACGGCCTTCCTATTACTGCAGGCTTCAGACTATTCAGCTAGGCAGACTTTGTCACACGGTATCTGTGCCCTTACATATGTCACTAATCTTATCTATAGCTTTTCAGCTACTTCGGCTGGAGCTGCAGTTTTTTGCTGCCTAAACCTCACATTTCCTCATTACGGCAGCGGTGTAGGCATTAGCCTGCAATAACTGCCTTTCGGTACCATGCCATTGCATAATGGCTAGTAAAGTGAAGCCCTAAGATGGTAATGGGGGAGGGGGGGAGATGGGTGCTTTATCTCAGATCTTCTGAGTCTAGCATGAGTTCCATTAAAGGCATTAAAAAAATAAATAAAATTCTAACTTTCATAGCAAATCGATTTAACCACATGAAATAATCGTAATAAGTCTACTAGCATTAGATTAATGAAAACAGAGATATCCAGGCAAGCCCACACATGCCGGGCTTTTTTTTTTTTTTTTTTTTTAATAATTGTATAAATTCCACTGCTATCTTGAAAGCGTTTGAGTAAAGAATGCATGACATAAACAAAACTAACCACTGCTCATTTCCAAATCCCCACAGTGCTGCCATCTGCCTTGCGAAGACTGGCCAATGCTTTTTTTCTGATAATATATAAAATAACTTCCAGGGTTCTGAACATTCTCAACTCTTTTCTAGGCTAGTTAAAATATGCTCTTCTGTGGTTCATTGAATTGTAGCTTTCTCTGTCTTCACAGAGACCAATTCAAGTCACAAGTACCTGGCAAAAACCTGAATAGTAGCAGTATTCCATGCCACCAATCCAGGGCAAGCAGTGGCTTCTCCCATGTCTGTCTCAACAGCAGTTGAGACAGACATGGACTTTTTCTCCAGCAACTTGTCCAAACCTTTTTTAAAACCAGATACATTAACTGCTCTTACCACATCCTCTGGCAACGCTTAGAAAGGGATCTGATCATCTATCTGTTTAGTTTTCAACATATTGTACGAACTTTGCTGCCAAGTGTTTGTTGTGTATATAGTGTATCATGAGGAGCATTTGCCTTCTTGTTTTATTTTGAAAGAAGTGTGACCTGATGAGTATCGTAGTTAAGTCTGACCATCCTGCTGGAGTTCACAGGTTCCAATCCGGTTATGTGCACGTAACCAGATTCAACTCACCTTTGGAACCAGTTTTCTATAGTACTGAGGTGTGAAAAGCATAAACAAGCACAAAGCTTGCATCATCTGGAGTACCATAGAAAAATCTCCAGCTGGACCTATTAACCCCTTGTTGGATCACAAGCAGATAATAATTCAATGACAATCAGGGAAGAATTTAGGAATTAAAAAAAGGGATAGTTTGAAAAGAAACTAGGAGGTCCTTTTAGTATAATGTAGCAAAAAATGATCTTAGCGTGCCCCTTATGTAGGTTTTTCCCATACACTAAGGACCCCCAAATGTCTAATTTTCCCATTTTTTTAAATTATTTATTTATTAAAAATTTTTCTATACTGCTTAAACGGTCCACATCAGTTAAAACAAACATAATATCGAGATGACAGTGCCAGCATCTATTTGACTTAGAACTATCTAATTTTTGCTAACGAACAGAGGTCCAGAAACTTCTATGTAACAAAAAAAACCAAGTTTGCCTCATAGATGCTGACGCTGTACATCTCATCCTCCAAGTCCAAATTCGTGGCCATTGAGATGCAGAAATCTGCTGCTTAGTCTCAATGCTCCAAATGTCTTTAAGACTAGTTTTTGGTTTCCTATTCAGATATTAATTTATACCACTTGGCTGCCTGATGCCCCAGGAAATCTGTCTGGAAGCACAGACCCGGTAAGCTATACTGAGTTTTTAAGTTACGCCAATAAGGGAACCCCTTCTGAATGGCCTGTTTCAACTGCAACCACTTATATAGGATGAGATGTACAGCGTAAGCATCTATGAGACAAACATGGACTTTTTTTGTTGCATAGAAGTTTTTGGACCCCTGTTAGATTACAAAAATTAGATAGTTCTAAGTCAAATAGATGCTGTCACCTCGATTTAGGGACACTGGGTCATCTGCTTTTCTTTTGTCCCTTGATACTTAACTTTTGGCGATCCATTTGGGGGTCAAATAAATAGCATACTGGAAGTTCCGTTGGCATTGACATATGATACAGAGCTGTTTGGTATGTTTTTGATGGCCAAGAGTCCCATAACTTCACATAACAATAGACTACTTCTCATCATGACAGGAATTGCCATACAACTTATTCTGAAAAATTGGAAAACTTGGGACAGGTTGAACTATAGTTTTTGGTGGGAATCCTTGTGCCAAACTTATAAATTTGAACGTATGAGAGCAATACAATTGGGACATTATAAGAAATTTAAGGATGTTTGTGACCCATTGACAAGATTGATTATTGTTTTAGCCCTTTGATTAAAACACATCCAGGAGGGGTGGGGGGAGGGGGGATAGGCCTTTAAATTATTATTTGATTGTAATTTGTTGGTCTTGATCATTTGTATTACTCTTGCTTATCTATACTGTGTGAAAGGATGGGGGGGGGAAGGGATATGTATGTATTATTTCCTTTGATGGAATTAAGTGCTGTTTATTTTGTACATTGTTTGATTATATGTTGCACTTGATGTTGGTTTTTAAAATGAATAAAGACATGTAAACAAACAAACAATATTTTTGACAGACTAAAATTTTAAAATCAGTGTGGGAGAGCTATCTCTTCAATACTAACAGAATTACTGCGTCCCTCTTTTACTAAGGTGCGCTAAGCGATTTAGGACACGCTAAACGCTAATGCTTGCATGTTAGTCTGTGGACATTTTAGCGTTTAGTGCGCTCTAATTCGATTAGCGTGCCCTAATCGGTTAGCGCAACTTAGGGCTCCTTTTACTAAGGTGCGCTAGTGTTTTTAGCGCACGCACAAGATTATCACGCACTATAGTGTGCGCTAGCTGAAAAATTACCACCTGCTTAAAAGGAGGTGGTAGCGGCTAGTGCGTATGGCAATTAAGCTCACGCTATTCCGTGCGTTAAGGCCCTAACGCACCTTTGTAATAGGTGCCCTTAGTAAAAGAGGGGGTAAGTCGTAGAAATGCGGTAACAAACATTTGGATTTTTAGTTGTTTCTTGAATTGGAACCAATTTATTTATTCATTTTTTTATACTGTTCTCCCAGGGGAGCTCAGAACTGTTCATATTAATTTTTTCAGGCACTCACGTATTTTTCTCTCTCTGTCCCTTGATTTTACCCCCCTAGAGATCCCACATGTGTATCCCATTTCCTTTTAAAATCTGGCACACTGCTGGCCTCAATCACCTGAAGTGGAAGTTCATTCCAGTGATCAACCACCCTTTCGGTGAAGAAATACTTCGTGGGAAATTTCATGGCGACACCAGGAAGTATTTCTTCACCGAAAGGGTGGTTGATCACTGGAATGAACTTCCACTTCAGGTGATTGAGGCCAGCAGCGTGCCAGATTTTAAAAGGAAATGGGATACACATGTGAGATCTCTAGGGGTGTAAAATCAAGGGGGGAGGGTCATTAGAGTGGGCAGACTTGATGGTCTTTGGCCCTTTGCTGCCGTCATCTTCTATGTTTCTATCTAATGTACCTGAGCAAGTCTGACAAAGATGGTAAATAAAGTTTATACTTTATGTAAAATTTGTTACTCTGCTTATCAACCTTCTAAGTGGTGTGCAAATATAAAATAAACAAAAAACCCCAGGAGAATTATAAACTAATAATATAAAACTAAACGGACAGGATATTACAGACATATTGGAGACAGAAGGATATGGGGGAAATCCATAAAATTTATAGAATAGTAAGATATTTAAGAGAAGTACAATAGGAAGGGGGAATCTTGTTTGAGCTGTAATTGAGGGGTTTTGTTTTGTTGTTTTGTTTTTAGTTTTTTTAATCTGGAAGAAAAATTTTCAGATTTCAAAAGTATCGGTGAATAGGAAGGTTTTAATTTTAGATCTGAAGAGGTTTAATAGGTTTTCTTCTCTTATATAAGTTGGAATAGAGTTCCAGAGTGTGGGAACTGTTACTGAAAAGAGAGAAGATCAGGTTGTATCGTAGTTTATGTGTCAAAGAGAGGGTGTTGTAAGTAAATGTTGGGATTGCGAGTTAAACGATCTGGATGGTGTGTAGGGGATTAATAGTCAGTTTATAAAGTCAGGAGAGTTTGTTTTTAAGGTCTTAAATGTAAGGAGTAGTATTTTATATGTAATTCGATATGAGATGGTGACCCAGTGTGCTTTTATAAATAGTGGAGTTATGTGGTCATATTTTTTTGCTTTCGTTATAAGTTTTATTGCTGTATTTTGTATGATTTGAAGTCTTCTCAGCTTCAAAGCATGGTAAAAATATAATATGACAAAACATGGTATGGTGAGACATAACATGATAAACATAGGGCTCCTTTTACGAAGGCGCGTTAGGGCCTTAGCGCGTGGAATAGTGTGCGCTAAAATGCCATGAAGACTGCCAAGCAAGTGGAGAAAGCTTCATCTAAGGCTAGACAAATCATAGGTTGTATACGTAGGAGTTTCATCAGCTGTAAGCCCGAAGTCATTATGCCATTGTATAAATCCATGGTGAGACCCCATCTGGAATACTGTGTACAATTCTGGAGGCCCCATTACCGCAAAGATGTGCTGAGACTTAAATCAGTCCAGCGAATGGCGACCCGGATGGTCTCGGGACTCAAGGATCTCCCGTATGAGGAGCGGCTAAAAAAATTGCAGCTATATTCACTCGAATGCAGAGAGAGGGGAGACATGATCGAGACGTTCAAATGTCTCACGGGCCGTATCGAGGTGGAAGAGGATATCTTCTTTTTCAAAGGCCCCACGGCAACAAGAGGGCATCTGTGGAAAATCAGGGGCGGGAAACTACATGGTGACACCAGGAAATACTTCTTCACTAAAAGGGTGGTTGATCGCTGGAATAATCTTCCACTACAGGTAATCGAGGCCAGCTGATTTTAAGACAAAATGGGATCGTCACATGGGATCTCTTCACAGAGAAAGGTAGGGGAGGGTTATTGGGGTGGGCAGACTTGATGGGCTGTGGCCCTTATCTGCCGTCTATTTCTATGTTTCTATGTTTCTACCGCCTCCTCTTGACCAGGTGGTAGTTTTTTGGCTAGTGCGCGCTATAGCATGCGCTAATCCAGTGTGTGCGCTAAAAATGCTAGCGCACCTTCATAAAAGGAGCCCATAGTATACAAAGCATGGCTAACATAGTATGACTTGACTAGCAAAATGGTTAGGCAAGCTTGCATACGAAACATAGCACAGAAGACATGGAACGGAAACATTGTGTGTCAATCATGGTATGAGAGGGGTCAACATTGTATGGCAAACAAATTATGGTAAATATGGTGTAGGGTAAAGAATAGTAGGAGAAGGATGGCGAACAGCGTGACAAAGTGTGGTAGAACATTGAATGACAAAACATGGCATGGTCAGGCATAGAATGAAGCCCATCAGTGCTTCAGACTTGAGACAGTGGAGAGTCGAGCCCTTTGTCAGAAGGTCCGGAGAATTTGGCTTGGCATACTCTTATAGAGGGTCAGGGGAAGAGGTGAGTTTTTTTGCCTTCCTGAAGTTCAGTAGACCTTCTAACGATCTTATCTATTTTGTTTTCTATCCAGTTTTCCCCAAAGTGCTCTGAACGGTTTACTAGTGGGTAGGTAAGAACATAGTAAATGCCAAGGTAAATGCTCCGATGTTCATAGAATTCCTATGAGCGTCAGAGCATTTACCTCACTGGCCCACAGTAGAAACTTCTACTGTGACTTTGTAAAAGAAAGCCTAAGACCAGTGCATATGCCAGGAGCTACAGGGATTAAAACAACATTTAGGGCTGCTTTTACGAAGGTGCGCGCGTTAAATTCCCAAGGGCGCTAGCCGCTACCGCCTCCTTTTCAGCAGGTAGTAGTTGTTCAGCTACCACGCGCTATAGCACGTGGTCATTTTGTGCGTGCGCTATAAACCCTAGCGCACCTTCGTAAAAGGAGCATAATAATTTGCAAATAAACTTTTCACGGCCTGACAAAAGCTCAGATAAGATGAAATTTGTCTCAGATATAAAGGGGTTGCTTTCCAGAGCTTAGTTACTTGGAACTGGAAAAATGATCCCAAAATTTTTTTAAAATTAAATTCCTCTACTAAAAGGAAATCTGAGTAAACAATAATGCCAAGTCCACGAACATTTAGATGTGAGTAGTACAACATGTATCTTCAATAACACATTCATCTCCCAGTGAGAAAACATTTTACCTTCAATTCTTTCTTTACTTATATGTGAATGTCCACACAGGTGCAAATCATTTCCATAGACTTTTGCTTTGCAGTCAGAGGTAATAAATGATTACAAAAGTCAGTTCACAGCAATTCTGTCTCAATGCAGTGTTCTTTATTCCTCTTTCTCTGATCCTCTCCTTTAGAGGGCAGACTGGAGAGCACGGCTTAATGCTTAGAGCAACAAAAGACTGTGGAGGAAGATGTTCTAAATGATGCTTTATTGGTAAAACTCCACAATAAAAAAATAAACATATAAAAGTCCATATGTGTTGATCCTACCAGACCCAACATGGTCCGTGTCTATGCAGACACACCTTCCTCAGTGGTCCAGTTAGATGGGTGTCAGGTCAAAAGCGCGCCCATACAATTGAGCGCAACGCGGAGGCGTGCGCCGCTCAAAATTACTGTTTTTAGGGCTCTGACGGGGGGGCGTGGGGGGGAACCCCCCCACTTTACTTAATAGACATCGTGCCGCGTTGTGGGGGCGTTGTGAGGGGTGTGGGGGGGTTGTAACCCCCACATTTTACTGAAAACTTCACTTTTCCCTGTTTTTAGGGAAAAAGTTAAGTTTACAGTAAAATGTGGAGGGTTACAACCCCCCAAACCCCCCATAACGCCGGCGCGATGTCTATTAAGTAAAGTGGGGGGGGGGTTCCCCAACAAAACCCCCCGTCGGAGCCCCTAAAAACAGTAATTTTGAGTGGCGCGCACCTCCGCGCTGCGCTCAATTGTCTGGGCGCGCCTTTGTCTTTCGTGCCATTGTCTATGAACCAGTTAGATGTTATGATCTCAGATGACAAATGTAGACAAAAAAAAACAATATCCGTAAACGAATCTCAAAGAAACAGATGTGCGTTTTTGTTGGCGCAGCACTGTCAGCACAACTGTTTCTTTGAGATTCGTTTAAGGATATTGTTTTTTTTGTCTACATTTGTCATCTGAGCTCATAACATCTATCTGGACCCGTGAGGAAGGCGTATCCGCCAAAACACAGACCGCGTTGGGTCTGGTAGGATCAACTCATGTGGACTATTATACATTTATATATATTTTTATTATGGAGTTTTACCAATAAATCATTTAGAACATCTTCATCCACAGTCTTTTGTTGCTTTCATCTCTCGGACTGGTTTCACTGTGGAGTATTGGGTCTTCCTGCTTTGTTGTTTTTAATGATTAGAGCTACAGCCTCAGCACCCTGAGGGTGTGGGTTCAAAGCCATACTGCTCCTGGGCAAGTCACTTAATCCTCCCATTGCCCCAGGTGCATTAGATAGATTAGAATCCCACAGGGAAAAAATGCTTGAGTACCTGAATAAATTAATGTAAACCATTTTGAGCTCCCTTGGGAAAACAGTATAGAAAATTGAATACAATAAATAAATCCTGGCTCAGTTGTAGAATGGAACAGCAAGTGTTAAAGCAAGATGCTTCCTCTCCAAATTCTTCTAAGGCATGGATGTGCCATTATTTGTGACTGTCACCACATTATTAACACTGGACAATGAACAAAGCATTACGTTTCATCCTCCCTACTGAATGCCACCCAAACAAGCTGGCTTCTTCAGCATACCACTGGGAAATTTGAGAGTACCCTGCTCCGGTCAACAGAAGTACAGTTTTAATCTGATTTGGAACAAGCTTTTCTTGTAAAGAATCTACTCACAATTCTGACTTTAGGCTGCTTCAGAAGAAGAAGAAGAAGAAGAACTCCCCCCCCCTCCAACAAATTTTTAGATTGAATCAGGTTGGGCAGACTAGATGGGCCATTCGGGTCTTTATCTGCCATCATCTACTATGTTACTATGTTACAGGGCAAGCTGTGTGTACCTGCCACTGCTGACATATTGCATCTGGGGAGACTCTGCTAACCACTTTTGCACTTCCTTTGTTAGAATCCAAATTGCACTTTGCTTTTCTACATGAGAAGGTATTGTCTTTTACATTCTCTCCCTTCTCAGCCCTGGCAACATGCTGGAAACTTTTCAGATTCTCACAGTCCTACCATCTGCCCTCCCAGAGCTCTTATAGTAATATTGCATAAAATAATCTTCAGTGCTATGAATGTATGAGGGCTGATTGAAATGTAATGAACCTGCCTCTGTTTTTCTTTCCAAGAAGTAGACGCTGTGCAACGCTGTGCTGGTTCTTGCGAAGCTCATACAATGACGTTTCTGAACCTGTAGTTGGACTGCCCTAGTCTTAATGAAGACTACGGCAGTCCAACTGCAGGTTCAGAAAAGGCAGTGGATGAGGCAGTCTCATTTCTTTGCAATCAGCACTTGTAGTTGTCCCCACATTATACAGTCCTACAATGTTTTCTTTGCTCTGTTCAAAAAACATACGTCTCTAGAATGTTATATGCAGCCCAGCAACTAGCAGTTTGTTTGAAACTGGGGATTCAGCAGTGCATTATTGTTATTTTCAGAATTAAAAATATAATTTTCCAGTTGTCTGGACAAATAGACAGGCTTAAGCAAGGCAATACTTTGTTAGCTCCTCCTTGAGTGATTAGAAGCGCATGTGACCTTGCAGTTACACAAACCAGTGCAGTGTAAACATGCTAGACCACCCTCTCTGCTAAGAATGTTCAAGAAAAATAATCATGTGTTAGTCCAGAGACATTTACTAGCTAAACAAACACATAAAAGTAAAAGAAATTTGATGACACAATGCATAGGGAGATGCTTTTAAATTAATTGCTCTTCTGTCCTTCTTGCAGTTTGTATACTGTAAGTCAGCCATATTGGTTTTTTTTTAAATCATCTCTCATTCTTTCTTGCCACGTCCTTTTCTTTTTTTCTCTCTCTTTTATGATTTCCCTTGTTTTCTTCTTTAAGTTCTGCTTGCTGCTGTAAAACTCCGTCTATAATTTTTTTGTATCCTTCTTTTTTAAATTAAACTTATAGATCTGAATTTTTCTATTGAATTCTTTTTGCCCCTTAGCATGTATACGTATACGAACAATAACAGTAGGATATTACGAAGAGAAGAATGACTAGAGATATTAAAACCTTTTTATTTAACTTGACAGGCAACAAATAGAACAGATATAACACATAATACATATATTCCACACTATTCCCCAGACTAGAACACACATCTCTGTGTGTTAAATTATCCCTCTTCTATACAAAAATAGTTGTGGGGAAAAAGGATAATTCGTGTTGTGCCTTGCACTCTCGTTGCTTCCAATATTAGAATCAGATCTAATCATATACATCACTTTTCTCTTGAAGCAAGGGAGATAGCTTTTCTATTGAGGCAATTTCCACCACTTATTTGGACCACTATATAAAAGATGTCTTCCCCTTCCAAAAAGTAGCAATTGTATGCTCCACTGCATAAATATGACAGCCCAGCAGTTCTCAATTTATCCTGTAAACCCACATCCCTGCAATGTCCTGAGTCAAAATAATAGTGCAGGGGTAAATCACTTTCTCAAAATCTCTCTGACTTCATAATGTACCTACCCCCTAAAATATGCTACCATGGAGGAACGCAGAGAGAGGGGTGACATGATAGAGATGTTCAAATACGTTACTGGCCGCATTGAGGTGGAAGAAGATATCTTCTTCCTTACAGGTCCTACGGCGACAAGGGGGCATCCGCTGAAAATCAGGGGCGGGAGATTCCATGGTGACACTAGGAAGTACTTCTTCACCGAAAGAATGGTCGACCGTTGGAATAATCTTCCACTTCAGGTAGTTGAGGCCAGTAACGTGACTGATTTTAAGATCAAATGGGATCAACACGTGGGCTCACCAAAGAGGAACTTAGAGGGGAGGGTTATTTGAGTGGGCAGACTTGTTGGGCCATAGGCCCTTTTCTGCCGTCATATTCTATGTTTCTATGTTTCTATGGGTCAAGACCACCACTCCTACAGCCAGGCCTATTCCTTCTTCTCCCTTAGAGATCCTCTGTGCATGTATCATGTATTCTTGAATTCAGTTACAGTCTTCATCTCTACCACCTCCACTGAGAGGCCTTCCACACAGTCACCATCCTTTTTGTAAAGATTACTCCAGAATCTATTTCATTTCACCTTCATCCTTTGATATCTCATTCTAAAGACTGAAAGAGAGAGAGAGAGAGAGAAAGAGAGAGAGAGAGAGAGAGAGAGAGAGAGAGAGAGAGAGAGAAAGAGAGAGAGAGAGAGAAAGAGAGAGAGAGAAAGAGAGAGAGAGAGAGAGAGAAAGAGAGAGAGAGAGAGAGAGAGAGAGAGAGAGAGAGAGAAGACAGCTGGAGGTGAGGAGTGGCTTAGTGGTAGAGCTGTTGCCTTAGAACCTTGAGGTTGTAAGGCCAAATCCTGGTACTGTTCCTTATGACCCTGGGCATGTCACTTAATCCTCCATTGCCTCAGGTACAAAACAGGTACCTGTATATATCTAAACTGCTTTAAATGTGGAACCACAAAAAATTGGTATACAAGTCCCATTACCTTCCCTATCCCAGGTCAACTTACATGCTGTGGTTCCACTGCATCATTCTGTTTATGGGATATTCTGATGGAGGAGTTCAGCCATAATGCAACAGATGATAGCTTTGCCCCATTGGTTCCTCAACCAAACATATACAACCACCATCTGAACGTGCAATTCCTCTCATACTGAGCGGATTACTAATGCCAAAAGGCATCATCAGAAGGGTAATACATGAAAATTTGGTACAGCATGGCATATTACTTCTATTAGGCCATTATCTCTTGGCTTTTGCCCTGATAACAGAATACTGTATTCTGAAAACAAACAGTGCAAATAAAAAACTCAAAGATAAAATTTCAAAAGCAGGCACAAAGTACCAGAAGTACTCTTTAAGACATTACACAATAAAATGTCTAGGTTTGCAGACAAAACATTCCTTCTGTATTTTTCCTACTTTGTCCAGCACTATGGGGAATCATAGAAATATGCAATTTTCTCATCATTAACTGACAAATGCTACTGTAACAGTTCCTTTTGATGCACAATGTCCCATCTGGTTTTCTTTTTATCTGTTTAGAATTGAAAAATCAACCCAATGCAGAATACATAAAATCTTCTATTGTGGCCGAATTAAGTGGACGAGGTTTTAACTGCCCACGCTGATGCAAAGTCCACGAGCACTTTTTTACCTGTGAACTTTGTACATTCACTTTGAAAATTACCCCAGAGGAACCACCCACACGGTTATTTTTTTTAGCTACCACATTTCTCAATGAATCAAAGCGGCTAGCAGTAATTATATGGCAACCATAACCATAAACCATATCAGCAATAAAATGTAATCAGTATTTGAACACAATACAAAAATCCCACGACGTTGTGGGAATAGTTTCACAAGCATAAATCCTCACGTACTTTTGAAATCTAACTGTATGCATTTGAGTGTAAGACCCTACCTAAGGCCACTACTGAGGAATGCTTCTCCCTTTGGGTAAAATTTCACGTCTGTTGGTTAGAGTTACTAATGTCACCGCCTCAGTGTATGCTAATGTGCATTAACCCACCCAAATTGTATATACAGAGCCCCAAAAAATCTGCGCTGACTTGAATGGTGTTTGATGCCATTTAGGCACACCCATGTAAGCCAGATAAAACCAGGCCTAAAAAATGCCTGCACCTAAGTTTGTGCCTGTGCCAGGCATATTTTATAACAATGCGCATAACTTTTAGGAATGCCCATGATCCGCCTACGATCTGCCCCTGGCCATGCCCCCTTTTCTAATCCATGCATTGCAACTGGTGCATACTTATAGAATTGCACTATCTGAGCTGTGGGGCTAACCTCTAATTAGTACCAATTAGCACCAATTATGAAGTGTTAAATGCCAATTATTGGTGCCAGTTAGGCCAATTAATCAATTAAGTTCATACAAATTGTCACACACAACTTAAGGTGCCACATACAGAATTTGGAGGTAATTGTGTAAACACATCCCAACGCAGTACCCAGTTTTACCCTTGGAAATGGCTTTAAACCAAGCTTTCTGTTCCTTTTTTCCTTGTACCTTCCAAGAGTGGCTGCCTCACTCTGGACCATAAAGAACTAGTGAGGCAGTCCTAGGCTGTCAACTCTCCTTTCATAACACTGCATGTTTCACAAAATGAGAACGCTTAAAACCTTTGGTAAGGATGAGAGGGTTCCTTTTTTAGGATTATGACGTTCTTATCACCCTGCAATTTGCCTCATTTCTTAATCTCATTTCTTCTGAGTTATACACTCTGTATTGTTAAATTGTTTTTATAGCACTATACGTTTATTTCTTCCTTTACAACTGGGGGTCTCAACCCAGTCCTGGGGTACAGGTTTGTCCTGAGCTGTGTTACAGTCTTCGGTCAGGTGCCTAACTGTTGGTAGAAGGGCATCCATAGCTGCCTGGACCTTCTTCCTAAGTGTTATTGAAAAGTGCTTCTTTAAGTGTTTCTATTAATGTTTATTCAGGGCTTTGAAAACACAGTGACAAATGAATAAAGACAAATAGCTGCCTCACCTGTTTATTATGACCTGGAATCTGGAGGTCACCCTGCTTCCAACAATAAAGAAGGCATAAATTTCAATCACAGCTTGGGCTGAGCGATAAGATCCCATTGTTATACAACTGAATACAATATTTTTATTAGGGATGTATTGTACAGTTGGAAAGCAGTAGGGCTGTGAGGAGTGGCTGAATGCTCATTCTGAAAAACTGCATAATTATTTTACAGTTTTAATATATTGACCATTTGTACAACTTGAATAGTTCCCAGAGTTACCTTTTGGCTCCAGGCAGGATCCATTGTGTCTAAATCACCCTCCATAAATATTGCTTAATATGCTCTTAAAACCCTTCATCGAGGAAGATTTCACGCCTCCCCTAATACTCTTGCAGTTAAAAAGGGGAGAAGTTATCAAGCTATGGTAAAAAGCAGGCTTTTACTTCACCTTGATTTACCCCGTAGTCACCAAGTTGAATGTCAGCTTTGAATGCCAAAAGCCACAAAAAAGCAGTATACAAGTTCACCTTCCCTTCCCTTCCTTTCTCGTCTCTTTCCTTTCTATCTCTCCCTTATCCCTATGCCCTGGCATCTCCTCTTCTTCCTTTCACTCCCTCCCTCCTTTCCTGATGGTCTGATATCTGTCTTCTTCCCTTCCCTCCCCCATGCCCTGGAATCTCTCTTCTCTCCTTTCCTTCCATCTTTCCCTTACCCTCCCCCTCCATGCTATGGTATTTCCTCTCTTTCCCTCCCTCCCTTCCCCATGGTCTGACAGCACTCTCTCCTCTCCCTTCCATTTCCTTCTCCCTTTCCCCCAATAAGATAGCTTTCTTCCTTACCCCTCCCTCCAATTGAGTTCATGGTGCAGGATTTCTCTAACACCCCATGATGGGTACCTCTCCTTCTCTCATTGTTGGCAGCCTTCACAACTCACTGCTCTGTTAGCGTCAGGCCTTCCTCTCTGCTGGGTCCTGCCTACTTCCTGTTTCCATGAAGGTAGGACCCAGCAGAAAGGAAGGCCTGACACCAGCAGAGCAGTGAGTTGAAAAGGCTGAGGCTGCCACTGTTAGAAGGGGACATTCCCAGATCATGCCACCAATGCCGACCACAGGAGCAGCCCCCTTATGGTCTGCACCTAGGCCAGACCACTCCCCTGTCCCCTCTCCCCTTGTACACCACTGCTTGGAATCAATCTGGAATGTTCTACAATAAAAGGTAAATTTTAAAATATCAATGTCCTAGTCACAAAAGCATCTTCTATACTTTTGTGGCATAGGCAATTATGAAAGAATACACTATGTAACAATTTTTTTGTTGTTGTTCAGAGAGGAGACAGGCCGGCGTGAGTTGCTCGCACTGGTAAAGATTTAAAGAGGTAGGGTGGGGAAGGGAGGGCGCAAGCGTGGCATGGGGGGATGGAGAGGTGCCGGCGCCCCCACCAAGATGGCACCTGAGACAGTCCCCTCCCCCCTTATTATGCCTTTGGTACCAATTCTGTGTTATGATTTGCTCTGAAACCAGAGTGTTTAGGATGGAAGGCAAGTGATTGTTCAACAAAAGATGACAGCTGGGAAAAGATTACCTTTTCAAGTAGTTTAGAGAGAAAGCATAGGTTAGAGACTAGTTGATAGTCTGCTATTCAGACAGACCTGGGGTGAGCCACTGCTTGCTCTATTTGGGTTTCTGTCAGGTACTTGTGACCTGGATTGACCAATATTGGAAGTAGGTTACTGGGCTAGAGGACCATTGGTGTAATCCAAAATGGCGATTCTTATGGTCTTATGAATGTAAATGTGTGCAAAAGACTTCATTATTAAGCAAGTTGAATAATGTAGCTTGCATTTAGCTTCACAAACCGCGCCTTTTGTGTAAATGTAATGCTTATTTTAAGGTTGCATTATCTTTCCTTCCCCGGAGCATTGGGCCACTAATGCACAGCCTAATGTCCTTTGGCAGTTGGTGACGGGACAAAAGCGCACGAGACTTCGGCGCGCTGACAGACAATTCGGCGCAAGACCCCAGTGCATTGCATAAAAAGTTACATTTAAAGAGCTCTGACAGGGGGTGTGGGGGGACCCCCACACTTTACTTCATACTCTTCACACTGCCGTTGGGGGAGGGTGTGGGTGATACAACCCCCACATTATAAAGAAAACTTAACTTTTTCTAAAAAATTGGGAAAAAGTTAAGTTTCCTCTATAATGGAGGGTTCCAACCCCCTAAACCCCGCCCCCCAACGGCAGCGCGAAGAGTATGAAATAAACTGGGGGGGTTCCCCACTCACACCTCACGTTAGAGCTCTTTAAAAGTAACTTTTTAGGCGGCGCGCTGGAGTCTTGCACCGATTTGTCTGTGCTGCAATGTCGGCGCACCGAAGTCCCACGCGCAAATGACTATGAACCTTGGCAGTTAGATCCTATCCTCTCATCACTACCCCCCCCCAAAAAAAAAAAACAAAACAAAACCCAAACAAACCCACAATCTTCCATCTCCTCATATACCTAAAACCTGGTGGTGGTTGAGATCAATCCCCAGTTAGTCCCCACAGGAATCAGGGTTCAAAATGGCACCAGTTGGCTCAGAGCTATAGTCTTACATTACTGTGGCTAATGGTCAAGCTGCCAAATATAGGAGGCAGGACTGACTCCACAAATCACTCAGGATGACATTGAATCATGAATAATTACTTTTAAAAGTTTAACTTTCCAGTCGGTTGTGTAGCATAGGTTAAATCATAGTAGAAAGTCAAAAGCCTAAGTGAAATCACAAAATTCACATTTGCTGTTATCCCTTTTTCTGCATGACCTGTTTATTCTGCATTAGAAAAAAAATTAGATAGACTTCACATGTCTATAAATCCACATTGATCGTTCCTTAGTATCTCGATTGAGTGATTGATTTATTCTTGTTTAATATTCTGCTACATTGCCTAGAGGTACCTTGTTACCATTTCTGTGCAAATTGATTGAAGAGTTGATCTGGGTATTGAGGTTAAGCTGCCTAGTCTATAATTCAGAGTCCTCCTAGCCCCATCCCCCTCCTTTAAAAGAGAGCATATGCCTTTTCCAGTCCTCTGGGACCTTATCCGCTTTCCTGAGTTATCAAGGACTATTTGTAATAACTGTGCATTAACTTTCAGTTGATGTGAAAGCAGGTAACTTATCTAAATGATTTTTGTTTTTGTCCTTGTCATCATCAATTAGCATTTCTTCTTTTTTTCCTTTTTTTGTATTGTTAACTAACTGAAGTACAAACAATTAAGTTCCTCAGACTTCTTAGTGTCATCTATTATTAGTCTGCCACTCCCCCATTCATTATAAGAACATAAGAACATAAGTATTGCCTCTGCTGGATCAGACCAGGGGTCCATTGCGCCCAGCAGCTCGCTCCCGTGGCGGCCCTCGAGGTCCTTGACCTGTAAGTTCCCACCACCTGAATTGTTTATGCCCTAATCCTGATGTACCCTGTATAGTACCCCTCTATCTATACCCTGTAATCCCTTTCTCCTTCAAGAAGTCATCCAGGCCCTTTTTGAAACCCATTATTGCACTCTGTCCTATCACCTCTCCTGGAAGCGCATTCCAGGTGTCCACCACCCTCTTCTTTTTATGATTTACCATTGAGTCCATCACTGCTATTGCATCTCATATCATTCCTTGATTATGCTCTTATAAACTAGGGTCCCAATAGTCAAAACTTATGAGTTTATGCTACCTAATTGGCTGAGTGCCAGAACTTATATTCAGAATTTCACTACGACGTCAATATTCAAAGCAATTAAAATACCATAAGAATATAAGAATTGCCGCTGCTGGGTCAGATCAGTGGTCCATCATGCCCAGCAGTCTGCTCCCGCGGTGGCCCTTAGGTCAAAGACCAGTGCCCAAACTGAGTCTAGCCTTACCTGCGTACATTCTGGTTCAGCAGGAACTTGTCTAACTTTGTCTTGAATCCCTGGAGGGTGTTTTCCCCTATAACAGACTCCGGAAGAGCGTTCCAGTTTTCCACCACTCTCTGGGTGAAGAAGAACTTCCTTACGTTTGTATGGAATCGATCCCCTTTTAACTTTAGAGAGTGAACAACCTGTCTCTATCTACTAAGTCTATTCCCTTTATTATATTGAAGGTTTCAATCATGTCCCCTCTCATTCTCCTCTTTTCAAGGGAGAAGAGGCCCAGTTTCTCTAATCTCTCACTGTATAGCCACTCCTCCAGCACCTTAACCATTTTAGTTGCTCTTCTCTGGACCCTTTCGAGTAGTACTATGTCCTTCTTCAGGAAAGGCTCCTAGTCAATTAACCCCCCCTCACTTTTACTAATCCCCTGGTTAAATGCTCTGATGCTCATAGAATTCCTATGAGCGTTGGGGCAACATCAGAGCATTTAGCGCTCTGGGCCACAGTAGAAACCTCTACTGCGGCTTAGTACAAGAGGGCCTAAATCACTTGTGTGGGGTTAACCAGGCGTATTCAGTGGCACTTAATCAGATAGCACCACGGAGTATATGCCCAGTAAGTTGAAACTGGCTATTTTGAGGGCAGTCCGGGGGCAGAGTTGGCACTTATGTGGTTAAGTGCTGAACATCGGCAATTAAACTGCATAAGGCAACTGCATAAACAGAGCCACATAAAGCACAGTCCTATCTTTTTGTGGTTTCCTCTTATAAGGATATGTGCTGAATATTGCATTTTATTGCAAAAGTTTTAGGGGTCCTTTTATTAAGGTGCACTAACTGATTTAGCACGCACTAAAGATTAGCGCGTACTAAATGTTAAAACATCCATTATATTTTATGGGTACCTTAGCATTTAGAGCACGCTAAATTGGTTAGCGCGCCTTAATAAGAGGACCCCTTAACCAGCTACATAAGCCTGGATATTCAATGCCGGTGCCTGGACATGGCCTGAATTGAATATTTATTTAAAAATTTATAGTTGGATCTCTGGTGAACCGCCGACTTCTGGGCATTTGAGATCGCTGATGATAGTCCATGCTTCCTTGGAAAGAAGAGATTTTGCTGATATTCATTCTGTTATGGGACGTCGCTTTTGTTCAATATGGGAACATTTTTGAATGGACCTCACTCCATATGCCCGAAGTCGATTATTGAACTTATAATAGGTTTATTTTTAATTTTTGTTTGTGCTCCTCGACTGAGGAAAATTGTTGTAGCTTGTTTGACTATTTACCCTGTTTTGACTCTCAATAAATATATTTAAACATTTAGATTTCTAGAAAGTTTTTGACAAAGTTCCTCAGGAGCAATGGGATAGGAGGCAATGTTCAGTTGTGGATTAAGAACTGGTTATCGGACAGAAAACAGAAGATGGGGCTAAATGGCCATTTTTCTCAATGGAGGAAGGTAAATAGTGGTGTGCCACAGGGATCTGTACTGGGACCGGTGCCGTTTAACTTATTTATATATGATCTTGAAACTGGAACGCCGAGTGAGGTGATTAAATTTGCAGATGACACTAAACTGTTTAAAGTTATTAAAACACAAGCAGACTGTGAAAAACCGCAGGAAAACCTTAGGAAATTGAAAGACTGGTCATCCAAATGGCAGATGAAATTTAATGTGGACAAATGCAAAATGATGCACATTGGGAAGAATAATCCAGAGCTTAGTTACTGGATGCTGGGATCCACCTTGGAGGGCAGTGTTCAAGAAAAAGATCAGGGTGTCATCGTGGACAAAGCAGCGTTGAAGCATTTCTACCATGGCTTAATAAAAGGGGGAGGATAAATTGGCTAATGAGCTGATCAGCACCAATAATTGGATGCTAACAAAATCAATTATTTCTCTTAATTGGAAACAATTTGGAGTTGCATATACAGTATATTTTGCTAAACTAAACTAAACTAAACTAAACTAAATCTTGGGTTTATATACCGCAACATCTCCACAGGTGGAGCTCGACACGGTTTACATGGTTAGGGAAGGAACGGAAACGCTATTCTATAATGATCCGCATACAAATCTCTTAATGTTCAACTCCAAAGGGGGCATGACCATGGAAGAGGCATGTGTAGGCCAGGGGCGTTCACTAAAGATTACTGGGGATATGTGCCTAAATTACAAACTAGTATTTATACAGATTTCAGCTGCTGTATATCCTTGCACCCAAAATGTGGCGGGGATATTGGCTCTAGGCTCTAACCTATAAATGGTGCCCAACTCAGAGCGCTGTTTCTAGAAAGGCACTCTAGGCTGAGGTTTTTTTGTGACATTTTTTCAGCACCATTTACTGAATCGATTCCTAGTAGTGTGTCCAGTTTATGGAATAGCAGCACTTACCTGTGTGATTGGTGCCAATAATTGACAATCACCGTACACACATAAGTGCTAAGCGCTGTCCTATGAACAATGCAACTAAATTGCTGAGCATATAATGATAGGGAGGTGTACACATGGGGGAAGCATGGGCTAGTCATGGAAATGTTGCCAAACATCATATGCAACTTATAGAATAATTTCATTACGTGAGAAGACTTGTGACATAGGAGATGAGCATAGACATCATGAGACAATAAGCTTATTATAGTACACTTTTCCCTCCGTATTTGCTATGATAGGGGATTAACAGACCCGTGAATACAGAAAAACCGCGAATAACTTTTTCATATGTTATTCACTGTTTTTGTTTAATAACCATTGTGAATATGGTGAAACCGCGAATAACATGGTGGGAGACCTGGCCTGTTCTTCAAGAAGAGGCAAAACATGGTGAAGAAAGTGCTGGGATTCAGCAATTTGATCTGTAAACGCTTGGAATCAGCAATTTCTCTATGCAAGCTGATGTAATTTTGGGGGGGGGGGGGGGAGGAGCCAGCAAGCTAAAAACCACAATAATTGAAACTGCGATTGCTGAAACCGCGAATATGGAGGAAGAAGTGTAATGTATCATATTCACTGTATGATGTACTTTTTCTTTTGATGCTATAAAAACTTTCAAGAAAAAGATTTTGAAAATTGAATTGAAATTAGAATAATTTCAGTTGCACACATTGCATGACACACTTAGGTGCACCACTTACGACAGCTATTAATTTTTGGGGGTGTTGATGCTGCTAAGAACATAAGCCTTGTCATACTGGGACAGATCAAAGGTCCATGAAGTCCAGTATCATGTTTACAACAGGTCATAAGTGTCTAGCAAGATCCGAAACAGAGTAAAACATATTTTATGCTGCTTATTTTAGAAATAAGCTGTGAATTTTCCCAAGTTCATCTTAATAGTAGTTTATGGACACTTAGGAAATTATCTAGGTCTTTTTTTTTTAACCCTGCTAATCTAACCGCTTTTATCACAGCTAAATGCGCTCCTTTCTGGCACCTAAAATGACGTGTCAATCTATAAAATTGTCACCTGTGTCTTTTTTTTTGAAATATAAAAGTGATTAGTTTTGCTTTGAGACAATCCTCTTGCTATGCGTATAGAGATCCTCTGTGTTTATCCCACACCTCACTGAATTTCATCATCATCACATTTTCCATGAAAAGCTATTTCCTGTGTACACCAAGTCATGGAAGGTAAAATGGATGTGTGCAGTTAGGCACATCACTAGCATATTGAGTGGTTTGTGCAAGTTATAGTGCATAGTTTTAGGACAATCCTCTCACCCACATACAAAAAAATGTTGATATACCACACTCCCAGGAAGACATTCTCAGTGGTTTACCAAATAAATATACATAACCATAATCATGCATACAAAACAATTAACCAGACATGACAGACATAAAATAAGCAACGCTATAAAAACAATTCGAATGACTAAACCACACCCTAATCCTCTGTCTCAAATCCCTTGCATACATCTAGCATCACTACAGAAATGATAAGTAGCAGTAGATCCAATCAGCCACATAACAGATATGCTGTTTGAAATTTTAAGCCAGGGGAGAGAACTTTTAAGGCGTTGTCAATCTCAATGTGCCTGGGTAAATTGACTGAAAATTTCTGTCTACATATGCAGCATTCCTGAAGCCTTTGAGGGAGGCGTGTTTTGAGTATGATCATAAAATAATGCACGTAGATTGGATTTTTAAACCTATTTTGTTATTTTCTATAAAAGTATGTCTTATGGAAAAATGTATGGTACATTCACTTTGAAATTAGATGTAGAGTACACAGAGAAAGGGTATTTGCTGGGGGTGCACAGGGCAAAACATTTCCATTTCATTTAGTTTCCCTTGTGACTTATAGGATTTTTGTTTTGAGTCCATGAAATTTTATTTGCTTGACTTCTTTGAAGGCGTGAATAAACATATGGATAAAGGTGAGCCAGTTGATGTAGTGTATCTAGATTTATAATAATAATAACTTTATTTTTGTATACCGCCATACCCGGAAGAGTTCTAGGCGGTTCACATCAATTAAATAAAGTTACAAGTGGTTTACATCAATTGAGCGGGGTTACAAGCGGTTCAATATCAAATTGATCAAAGTTGCCAGGGGGGGTGAGGGAAGGATGTAGAGGGGAGAGGGGTTGTTTAGATAGAAGGGGCGTTAGGATCCTGGTCTTGGAAGAGGCGGGTTTTGAGTAGTTTTCTAAAGCCGAGGTAGTTGGGGGCCTTGAGGGCCATTTGAGATAACCATGGGTTTAGCTTAGTGGCTTGGAAGGCGAGGGTTTTGTCGAGGAATTATTTAGAGTGGCAGAGTTTAAGGGAGGGGTAGGCGAAGAGTTGGGTTCTGCGGGAGTCCTTGATGCTGTGATTCAGGGCGAAGTGAGGGATGATGTAGCTTGGGGATAAACCAAATACTGTTTTATAGCAGAAGCAGGCGAATTTGAATAGGACTCTGGATTCTAATGGCAGCCAATGGGGTTTGTGGTAGAAAGGGGTGATGTGTTCCCATTTTTTCAGGCTGAATATGAGGCGGACAGCAGTGTTCTGGATCATTTAGATTTCTAGAATGCTTTTGACAAAGTTCCTCATGAGAGGCTCCTGAGAAAATTAGAGTCATGGGATAGGAGGCAATGTTCAGTTGTGAATTAAGAACTGGTTATCGGACAGAAAACAGAAGGTAGGGCTGAATGGCCATTTTTCTCAATGGAGGAGGGTAAATAGTGGTGTGCCACAGGGATCTGTACTGGGACCGGTGCTGTTTAACTTATTTATATATGATCTTGAAACTGGAATGCTGAGTGAGGTGATTAAATTTGCAGATGACACTGTACTGTTTAAAGTTATTAAAACACAAGCAGACTGTGGAAAACTGCAGGAAGAACTTAGGAAATTGAAAGACTGGGCGTCCAAATGGCAGATGAAATTTATTGTGGACAAATACAAAATGATGCGCATTGGGAAGAATAATCCAAATCTTAGTTACTGGATGCTGGGATCCACCTTGGAGGGCAGTGTTCAAGAAAAAGATCAGGGTGTCATTGTGGACAATACGCTGAAACCTTCTGCCCAATGTGCGGCAGCCACCAAAAAAGCAAACAAGATGCTAGGAATTATTAGAAAAGGGATGGTAAACAAGACTAAGGGATCCTTTTACTAAGGTGCGCTAGCATTTTTAGTGCATGCAGGATATTACCACGTGCTACGCAGCTAGAACTAACGCCAGCTCAATGCTGATGTTAGCGTCTAGTGCGCTGGGCAATGTAGCGCATGCTATTCTGCGCATTAATGCCCTAATGCAGCTTAGTATAAGGAGTCCTAAGAAGGTTATAATGCCTCTGTTTCACTCAATGGTGCAACCTCACTTCAGTTCTGGTCTCCTTATCTCAAAAAAAGATATAATGGCATTAGAAAAGATTCAATGAAGAGCGACCAAAATGAACTCCTCTCGTATGAGGAAAGACTAAAGAGGTTATGGCTCTTCAGCTTGGAAAAGAGACAACTGAGGGGAGATATGATTGAAGCGGTGCAGAACTGGTACAAGTGGATCGATTTTTTTTACTGCATCAAGATTTACAAAGACTAGGGGACACCTGATGAAGTTACAGAGTAATACTTTTAAAACTAATAGGAGGAACTATTTTTTTCACTCAGAGAATAGTTAAACTCTGGAACGTGTTGCCAAAGGATGTGGTAAGAGCGGTTAATGTAGCTGGTTTTAAAAAAGGTTTGGACAAGTTCCTGGAGTAAAAGTCCATAGTCTGCCATTGAGACAGACATGGGGGAAGCCACTGTGTGCCCTGGATCATCGGCATGGAATACTACTACTATTTGAGTTTTTGCCAGGTATTTGCGACTTGGATTGGCCTCCATGAAGAAGGGATACTAGGTTAGATGGACCATTTGTCTGACTTATATATAACCCAGATATATATAACAAAGAAAAAAGAAAAAAAACACCTCTTTTTGAGAAAATAAATACAGAAACATAATATTTAATAAAAGTGACTAGGGATGTGAAGTTATGAGGTGAGGTGGTGAACTCTTTTGAGTGAAACCCCCATCTGAGCCAAGGCGGTTGAGGGTTTAGCCATGACTTTGCTGAAGCCCTTTGTAATTACAGTTCAATTATTGACTTAGTTGCTGGTACTTAGCATTTTAGACCAGTGGTTCCCAACCCTGTCCTGGAGGACCACCAGGCCAATCGGGTTTTCAGGCTAGCCCTAATGAATATGCATGAGAGAGATTTGCGTATAATGGAAGTGACAGGCATGCAAATCTGCTCCATGCACATTCATTAGGGCTATCCCGAAAACCCGATTGGCCTGGTGGTCCTCCAGGACAGGATTGGGAACCACTGTTTTAGACTACTGTAATGCTATATATTTGGCGGCACCCAGAAGCATTATCATAAATTGTGAATTGTGTATAATATGGCAATGTATTTAATTTTTAATTTGAAAAAAAAAAAAGAATGATCACATTATGGCTTATTATTTAAAACTACATACATTGGCTCCCAATAGAGAGTACATTTTGATGTGGGTTTTTTTTCAGTTCACAGTGTATTTTTTAATACGGGGGAAGCATGTGCCAATTGCAAAATTACCATGGGATGCCTAATTGCACCCTGCGGTAGTGTTTTTTAACCTGCGTTTTTAAGAAAAGTCTATCAAAGTGGTTTACAAAACATGCGCTAGTGCTTATCACAGTCTAGTAAAAAGATGTCTTAATATGTATAGTGCTGTGTAGAAGCAGTAGCACTATAAAAATAATTAGTAGTACAGTAGGAAAGGATGTACTTACATCATAGCTTCACCCCAGCACCATCCAAATAGTTTGTTGGTACTTAATATGCACATTTTTAGAACAGCCATTTCCTGCATACTTTATACATGGAAAATACTTTATAACTCCGCCCCCCCCTTTTACAAAACCGCAATAGTGTTTTTTAGCGCAGGCCGGCATGCTGAATGCTCTGTGCTGCTCCCAACACTCATAGGAACTCTATAAAAAGAGGAGAAAATTAGCTCCTGAAAATGTATTCATCGTGACCCTAGTTCTACAGGTATGTTCTAAATATCTTCCCATTTACTTAGAATGTTGAGGGAGGAATTGAGATGTCCAGGTTCACAATTCCCCCAGTATTTTACCAAAGACTTCATTGAATGCACTGCATTTTGTAAAATACTGTATTTTTTGCTCCATTAGACGTACTTTTTTCCTCCCCAAAAGTGGGTAGAAATAAGGGTGCGTCTTATGGAGTGAATACCCAAAGTGCCCCCCCCCACCTCCGTTACCTTATTTTAATGCTGCCACCCTCCCTTGCTGGACACGGCTTCCTCTCTGAGAGCGGTGCACAAGGCTGACTGGCTGCCTGGTCCCCGCCGCTTCCTCTGAGAACGGCCGGCCGACACGGCTGCCTCCTCTTCTGTTCTCTCGCGGCATAGCGGTGCACCAGGCTACCCGCCTGGTCCCGCGCCGCTTCCTGCGAGAACTCCCAGGGACAAGCCCAATAGGATAACCCACCACTTTAGCACTGCATATGTGTTACTGATTGAAAATAAACTTAAATATGCCAATATGGACCAACAAAAAAAGGTACTAAATCCTTTCTTTTTGGGAAAGTAAGGGGAGAGAACACCAAATAAAACAGTAGGGTGTTTACGAACAGTGATCCCCCGAGATAGATTGCACAAAAGCAAGCATGGATTCCCAAAAGCTAGTGATATTAGAACAAGTCCAAAACATGTGTCCTAAAGTAGCCTCTAAGCCAGGGGTAGGGAACTCCAGTCCTCGAGAGCCGTATTCCAGTCGGGTTTTCAGGATTTCCTCAATGAATATGCATTGAAAGCGGTGCATGCAAATAGATCTCATGCATATTCATTGGGGAAATCCTGAAAACCCGACTGAAAATACGGCTCTCGAGGACCGGAGTTCCCTACCCCTGCTGTAAGCAGTTACAGCGAGGACACGCTGCGTCCTTTCTAATTCGCATAGCAAAGGCCCGCTTAGGGGAAATGTGAAGGCAAAGTAACATTGTATATTGCATTTTCCAATAGTACATATAATGTTGGAGAAAATGCATACCCTTCTGTGCTATGATATCATCTGGTAAATTATGCTGTGAATCGTGTGACCATGAATCCTGAAGTTGCTGATAAGCAATAGAAGAAGGTTCATCCTTCAAGAATCTATGATGGACATGTATAGAAAGATGAAAATCAAGGAGCTCAGCGAATAACTCTTTATAATCAATTTTTCGAGGTGGTGCTAGATATTAGCATAATTCCTCTCACATTCACTAGTGGAGACACCAGGGCCAAATATGCACACATGCACACTTCAGAAAAGGTGCAAAAGCTATCAGGAAAAAGGTTTTATATATTCTGAGGGTTGATTCATAAGTCATGGCAGCAATTTTTTTTTCTCTCGAAAATCGCCAACACTGGAAATCTAATACAGTAAAACCTTGGTTTGCGAGCATAATTCGTTCCAGAAGCATGCTTGTAATCCAAAGCACTCGTATATCAAAGCAAATTTCCCTATAGGAAATAATGGAAACTCAGACGATTCGTTCCACAACCCTAAAACCTTTAATACAAAATAGTATACGTAGTTGTATTGCAAGACCTCGCTCATTTAGAACAGTCACTACACACCTTTAGCGTCAGAGAGAGAAGAACCATCGGCTCAGTGGCGATGTGTGTATACTGTATGTACTTGTATTGCAAGACATTGCTTGTATATCAAGTTAAAATTTAGTCAAATGTTTTGCTTGTCTTGCAAAACACTTGCAAACCAAGTTACTTGAGATCCAAGATTTTACTGTGTATACATTTGAAAATGTGTGACATGTAATGTTGCCTCTAGGTGAGAGATGAGTGCAGCGGTCTCTGGTAGGGGAGAAGCAAAAAACATGACATTTGAAATCATCGTTTTATTATGTCATACAGTGTACAACATAAAGAACAAAGTACAAGTACAAATGGTTTAACAGTTAACATCCTTCAGAGTAGTCTTCCAGGTTGTCTTGTGTGTCATCCAGTTTGTGAATGCACAGTATTACAAATCATTTCTACAGTACCACCTGCGTCGTGCAGTAAGGAAGAAATTTATAGAACTGTTGCAGTTCAACATAATCCTAAATGGCAATGCTTTGAAGGATGTTAACAGTTAAACATACTCACTCTCAAGCTGATTGTGTGCTTGGTTTAGTGAAACAATGAACATTTATGACTTGATTGTTAATAAAATCCACTCTCGGTTCGTTTACAAATACAGAGTGGACAATTTTTCCGCCTGCCCAACCCATACCCCTTTGAAATCTTTGCATCCAAGGGCCTCTCTACATGTGGGAACCACCCCTATCAAGCTTTCTGAAATCATTGTGTACATGTGCATGCAATGTACATGTGTAAATGTCACTGTTTCCACACAAAGATCCTTTTAAAATGACCTCCTTAACCTCTGCTTTTACTGATCAGTGTGTGCTACTCTGTTTACCAGGAAGGGATGTGTCACAGTGCAATGTGCCTTTAAGGAATGGAGACATCACTGGTGACATCTAGTGGCTATAAATGCTCAAATGCACAGCAGGCATTTTTTGCCTATTGCTTGCTTGTTAGTGATGCAACAATTTTCTCATGAAGGGAATGAGAAAATGTTATGTCCCCTGGTTTTTGGCCTCTCATCTGTTAACTGAGAAGAATCATGGGGGGAACAAGAGAGGAAAGCTCAGATCGGTTATGCCGTTGGCACATCAAGTTTGCTTGATGTGCCAAAGAATGAGTTTGGTTTACAATGAGATTTATCTTTGCTGATTTTCATGTGCTACTGCCTTTCTGTACTTTTGATATGCAATTCTACATTGTTTAAACTTGTTGAAGACACCCTTAGTTTATGTATCTCCCAGAGGGGCTACACCTAGCTGAAGATTACCTCTACTCCTGGAAGCAGGTGAAAATCGGTCTCTTCTTCCAAGCCTTTACATCTGCCCCGGACTCTATACCCAAAATTGAACATGCATTTTAATTGAGTAATGAGCTGATAGCTAGCAATAGTTGGATGCTAACAACCAATTATTGCACTTAATTGGTTCCAATTAGGATTAGCGCATGCATCTGGCTAAGCGCCATTCTATGAAGATGTGCATGCAAATTTTTTAGGGGCTGATTCTATAAAGGGTGCCCTACTTTGGCAAAATACCCTTAACAGCCTCGATAATTGGTTAAAAATATTTAATTGGGTGATAGGTGCCTATCTGATTCTATAAAAGATAGGCTCCTATCGCAATGCACTTAGTGGCACCTAACACCTAAAGTGGGCGTTTCTATGGATGGAGAGTGAGTTAGGTGCCGCTAAGCATGATTGTCTATAAACTTGGGTGCCTGAAATGTAGGCCTTTAAAATCCTTGTCTACATTTCAGCCACCTAAGTTTTTACATAGGCGCCACTAGCTGAGATTCTGTAAACAGCATCTAAGTGTGATTGACACACAGTCTGCGCCTTATTTCTTTTATAGGCACTTGCCGATTTAGGTGCTGTTGATTGAATCAGCCCCATAGTGTGCAACTGAAAAGGGGACGCGACAGTGGAAAAGGGAACGGGTGGGTCAGGGGCATTCACTGAATGTGCAGGCAGGATTATAGAATTCAGGGGACCCTCAGCTAAATTAACAAATCAAGATTTATACCAGCAAGCTCAGCATTCCTCCACCCCTTTGGTTGAGGAATGGCATCCGTACTATTTTCTTATCTCAGGATATGGTTCCATTATTCCTTCCTGTATACATTGTTGTAAATGTTCTTGTGTTGTTTTTGACTAACTGAGCTAGGATTGTATCTTCTTTTTTAAAATGCATTCTTCCAGTATTTTTGGTTATTTGGGGGCATTCTGATATCGTGTACCCCTAGGGGTGCCCTGTTTGGTAAAGCTGCCTCCTGTGGGGTGTTTGCTGTTTCAGAAGGCATGTATGGTGGGTCATAAATGCATCATGCAGTCTTGGGTACACAATGCTCCTCCAAATTATTGGCATTGGCGGAATCAACTCCACTGTCTGCTGCTTCTTGAGATTTGGGACGTCCGTAAATCTTCTAAGCGCCAACAACTTTTTGTGCAGACTTGGGAGCCTTATCTTAACTCCCCGCCACATAAGGTGTGGAGTTTGATTCTGAATGATTTGTCTTAAGGCACTGCTTTCTCTTTTTGTTTCGGGTCGTCTTCCACCTGGGAGGTGGGTTGATTTTGGTACTGAAAAGGGGGGGACGGGGGACGGGAGGAGAATGCTTCTTGTGGGTGACTGTGGGTTCTAAGCAAAACAGGGGAAACAAAACCACAAACTCAAAAGCACAACAAGAGTGGAATTGTCCCGATCAGAATGGTGAGCACCAAAAAAGTGTCCTTCAACTCATCTGGTAGATGCAAATGCCTCATATATGCATCCAATGACTCAACGACCCAACATGCACATGTTTCGGCCTAACCGGCCTACCTCAGGAGTCTTTTGAGTCTTCAACGAGTGTATTAGAAAACTGTATACACTGTACACCCTCTAAACCCGGCTACTAAAATTCAAAGACATAATACAGTGATGGTCACAGCAGACGTTTCGCCGAAACATGTGCATGTCGGGTCGTTGAGTCATTGGATGCATATATGAGGCATTTGCATCTACCAGATGAGTTGAAGGACACTTTTTTGGTGCTCACCATTCTGATCGGGACAATTCCACTCTTGTTGTTGTGGCTGCGGGTTCTTCCATTTATTAATGTTTGATGGGATACCGTTGTGCCACCTGTTCTGCTCTGGGAGTGGAGTCACAAGAGTACAGTCTCTATTGTTGGGTTTGGATTCTTTGTTTATACATTGGAACTGTATTTCTTTTGTTGTATCTGTTTTTGAACCATCAATAAAAATCGATTTGACTATACAATAATGCATTCTTCCACTGTTAATAAAGTACATTGAAAAAAAAAAGATGCATACCATGTATCAGTTGGTGTAAAAGTCCTTGCAAGTTGGATGTGGATACCAACGCTATGAGCTTTTCTATAAACAGCACCCAGCTCGGAGCGCTGTTTATAGTGCAATGCTCAGAGTAGAATATTTTGGCACCCAAATTTGATGTGTGCACAGAGGATGAGTTTTTCCTGCAGTGCCGCTTGGATCGTCAATGAGTATTATATAGGAGTAGAGCCGGAGCGATAAGTGACCCCACATTTGCAGATAAGTGCTTCAGCTCCAATTATTTGCATTAGAGAATGACACGGGGACAAATTATTTCCGGTCCCCACAGGAACTTAATTTTCCTGTCCCGTCCCCACGAGTTTTGTCACTGTTCTTGTCCCTACCCCATTCCTGTAAGATCTGCCTTAACCGCACAAGCCTTGAACACTTACAATTTTAAAGTGTTTGAGGCTTGTGCAGATGAGGACTGAGCTTGTAGGAATGGCCCAGGGAAAGGAAAAGAACTTGCGGGGATGGGGGAAAAATTTGTCCCCTTGTCATTCTCTAATTTGCATCAACAATATAATGTCAATGTGAACTCTAGCAAAACAAAGGACATTGAAGTGTGGTCCCTAATTGATTCTTTTGCAGCTCATTTGCAGAAGAATTGAATTCTGAACACTTCATACACATATAAATTTATACAATATTATTTATTGTGGAATTATCCCATATTCTATTTTACTGAACAGAGTATGGGATTTTTATAATATATACTCCCGTAAGATAGTAATTGTATACCCAAATTTGGGTGCCATTTAAACACCCCCCTCCGTATTCATGGTTCCGTTGTCTGTGGTTTTGGTTATTCGCGGTGGTTCATGTGCAGGCTCCGCCCTAAAATTTACATCACAGTAAGTCATTGCGCCCAGCGATGCACAGAGAAAATCGATCCTCTCAGCGTTGTATAGAGAAAATTGTGGCACTTTTTCTTCGGGCTTTTAACATAAAACCTGCGAATAACATACAAAAAGTTATTTGCGTTTTTTCTGTATTTGCAGCCATGCTGATCCTCTATCTTTGCGAATACAAAAGGGGAAGTGTAATGAATCTGACCCCTGGTGGCTAACCACTCACTCTGCATCTTTAGAAATGTGCATAAAGTAGCCAAGATTACCAGCACACTCCCTCTATTTGCTTCAAGTTTTCTGCACATATAATTTGAATGAATATAGCTTGAATACATGATGAAATGTCCGTAATGATGAAGAGTCGCATGATGAAGTGTCAGCTATTTATCTTGCTCAATGATGAAATGATGTGGTAATGAGCCTCAGAAAAATCTATGTGGAAGACTTTTTAGCAAGGCTCATATTTAGACACAAAAGAACAGGCACCCCTCTCCTACCTTTGCCACAAGTTTTCCACATATATAATATTAATATGTTTAAATGCGTGGTGAAGCATTGCATGATGAAATGCCTGAAGCGATGAAGTGTCACACAATGAACTGGTGATGATCCGTTATGTGATAAAGTGCCTCAGTGATGTGGTGATTGCCTGTTGCATGATCAAGTGAGGCTAGATGAACTGTCCGTACACCCTTAGCTGCAGGGCATGCTGCAAGCTAGTAAGAACATAAAAATATAAGAATAGCCTTACTGGTTCAGACCAATGGTCCATCTAGCCCAGTATCCTGTCCTCGCGGAGGCCAATCCAAATCACAAGTACCTGGCAAAACCCCAAATAGTAGCAGCATTGCATGATACTGTCCCATGACTGTCTTCTTTGGTCCTGTGAACACAGAATAGAAATATTTGTTAAGCAATTCAGCCTTCTTTTACAGCTATTTTCTGAATGTCTACTATTAAATCTCTGTCCACTTCTTCTGATTGCGAAGGAGGCCTGTATATTACACCAATGTAAATACATTTTCTATTCCTTCTTCCCAGATTAACCCACAGTGCCTCATCCTTACCCTGAGGATCCTGTAACTGTGTGGCTTCAATATGATCTTTAACATATAATACCACTCCTCCTCCTTTTCTTCCTACCCTGTCTTTGCTGAACAGATTATAGCCCATTATAACTATATCCCAGTCATGGTTCTCCGTGAACCACATCTCTGATCACCACTAAATCCAACTCAGCTTCTTCCATCACAGCCTCTAGATCCAGAACCTTGTTTCCCATACTTCGAGCATTAGTATACTGTATACTGCTTTCCAGACATTGCCTCCTTTTTCTATTTGTGAAGCGGTATTTAGTGATTCACTTACCTGAGGGCTTATACTCACCTAGAGGCTTTGATCACCCTGCCCCAATGATTCTAGTTTAAAGCCACTTCAGAAGGTTAGCCAGTCTGCTGCTGAAGACAGTTCTTCCCTTCTTTAAGAGATGCACACCATCCCTGCTCAGCAGCCCTTGGAAAATCATCCCATGGTACAGGAAGCCAAATGCTCTCAATGACATCATCCACACAGCCACACATTCATCTCCAGGATGTGAGCTTTTCTGCCAGGGCCTTTGCCCTCAACAGGGAGGATCAATGAGAATACTACCTGTGCACCTGACTGCTTCATCTTCTCTCACAGAGCCTCAAAGTCACTTTTGATACTTTTGGAAGGGTACCTAGTAGTGCCATCCTGGATGAACAGCATTGGATAATAGTCAATAGGCTTGATGAGTCTCAGCAAGCTCTTCATAACATCTTGGCTTTTGTCACCAGGCAGACAGCATACCTCCCAGAACATCATGTCTGGTCTGCAGATGGACGCCTCTGTACCCCTCAGAAGGGAATCGCCAATCACTACTACCTTATGCCTCCTAGTGGTCTAGAAACTTTGAGGATTTTGAACTTTGGTTCTGCCTTTCCCTGGGATGCTCCCATATCCTCTACTTCCAGGGCTGCATAGCAGTTCTTCCATTCAAGGGCAGGTGGAATTACAGTATCATTCCTGTAATCTGAGTCCAGCTGTCCTTCTTCAGCATAGCCTCTTTTTCCCCACTGATGGAAATCTTTGATGCCACATGAAGCATTTCATTAATGTACCTCTCTTTCTCATGGATGTATCAGCAAGGAAAGCCTGTCTGAATAGATTGGATTTTAAAAGAAAATTCACAACGGACTTCGTTTGGGAGTGAATTCCATAAAGTCGGGACCGAAGCAAAAAAAAGCAGAGTGCCAGATAAATCCTAACTTAGCTATCTTACCTTCAAAAATAAACATGTCAAGTTTTCTTTTAATTATTCTTCTCTCCCCTCCCCCCATTATTTATTTGGTTTCAGACAGGTGTTTTAAAGTCATGCTAATGGGGCTGTGTGGTGATTAAAGGCTGTTCAAGCCTGTTTGGTTTCTCAAACTTATTTTGCACTCAGGGCACTTCCTCTGCTCGGTTCCAGATGTTGTTGCATATCTGAAAAAGAGTTAATGAGGCATATAAACACTGCAATGAGTTTGATAACGTACACTGAGGAAAATTGCAAATTTTGACAGAACAATGACAGTCTACATTCCATAAGCAATTCCACAAGCAATTTATAGCAAATTATATTATCCTTACCTGTATTATCCACCACATTTTAGCACTGAATCCTTTTGGAAAATAATATGTACAAGTGGGTTCCTTCCTAAATTAAATAATGCAGCTTAAGGTGAACATCACAAGCTGTGTCATTCCTGGAAAAAATAATGCTGGCTAAAAGTTGAGGAAATGTCTCAAAGAAATTTTAGGTTTACAAAATTCTGATTCAATGGCAATTTCTAATTATTATTATATTCCCCGAACGAAAAAATTTCCTACAGATCAAAGGGTGGATCAACTAATTACAACAGAATTTGATCTTACAGGTTTCTTAGAAGACTCACAAGATGTAATTCCGAGTAGATCTGCTCTGTTGATGGTATGCTCCACTGAAAGTGATACGGCTTTAATTCTGAAAACTTATTTCAAGAATAAAAATGCTGTAATTTGTGGAGCAAAAATTCTTATGTTTCCTAATGTGGCCAAAGCAACACAGTTTAGATGGAAGGCCTTTTTGGCACTAAAGCCTAGGGTGCTGGCTTTGGGTGCCACATACTTTTTGAAATTTCCTTGTAAATGTATCTTGAAGTATCGATATAAATATTTTCTTTTATGGGATCCATTACAGTTGGAGCAATTTCTTAAATTACATGAAAGAGGAAATCCTTGACTGTTTTTGCTTTAGGAGGTTAATTAAATAAAAGGCACGGTTTATATTGGGTTTATTTCCAATGATTTTTCTAAAATTATTCTATGATATATTAAGTATTATCTCTCTAGATGTGGACTTGAGGGAATATTGTATTATTTAGAAATGTTTTCCATTTTCAGCCTGTTTTACAAAGCCGCTAGCAGCTGCCGCGCGGCAACAGCCCTGAAGCCCTTTAAATCTCTGTGGGCTTTGGGGCCGTAACCGGCAGCAGCTGCTAGCGTGGCTTTGTAAAACAGGCCCTATATATATATTTCTCATTGTATTTCCTGTATTCTGTAATGGAATGTAAATAAAAAATATCTAACAAGAAAAAAAATAAAACAGTAAACAGTCTATTTCAGTTTCTGTATCTACCTTCTTCCTTTTCTCTATCACTCTCTCTGTCTCTTTATCTCTATTTCTGCAGCATAGCTCTCATTTAAATACCTCTCAATTGAGTTTGGAGTGCATTTCCTGGACTGCAAAAGGCATTTAAGGTAAAGTATACAAGCGGACAGAAACTATAACAACTTTTTCAAATCAGGTGATTTTAATCCTTATATCACTTTTTTTTTTGTTGTTTAGAAAGTTAATTAAGTGGTGAAAATATATCCATCTCATTAAAGGAGAAAACAGTCAACCAGCAAATAGCTCATGAAATCACTTCACACTAGCATTCTGGTTTGACAATTTTGTCATTTTAATTTTGTAAGTTCAGGTTGGTTTTCTCACCACTTAGTAGACTTTTTAATCTGTGAATGTGGGATCAGACCTTCAAAATCAGCATAAAATATTTTCTTTGTGAGAAACCTGCTAGTTCTGTTTAGTGAACTTGGCGAATCTTGCGTGCTTGAAAAATGTAAAAAGCCCTAATATTATTTTGTATTACAAACAGAAGCAAAATAGTTGTGCATTAATGTCTATAAGTTTAATGTGCATTTTGTGTAATATTATGTATATTGAAATTGTTTGTTTGCACAATGATAGTTTGGAAATTTAATAAAGATTAAAAAAAAGAAGAAGAAGCATGCACATTGTTGCAGAAATGACATTATTCAAAAATTTTCTGCCTGTGCTAACCCTTCTTTCTTGGAGCCCAGGAAGGAGTACGCCTGGTCCTACGCTTACTGTATCTCTCTCTCTTATAGCTTGGGAAGGAGATCTTGAGCCTTGTGTTCTATCCTTTCACAGATCTACACTCTTTTTTCTCCTCCTGGGAATGAGGGAGAAGATGCCGATATTCAGACCGATGTCCAGTTAATGGCGCATAAATGGGTCCTTTAATTAAGGTGCGTTAACCGATTTAGCGTGTGCTAAAGTTTAGCGTGTGCTAAATGCTAAGGCACCCATAGAATATAATCAGCACACCTTTAAAAAAGGACCCCAAAGTTAGAACAGCCCTTTTGCTGACCTCTTTAGGTATTTAGGGGAAAATTATGTAAATGGCATCTAAAAAGATAAGTGCCTATTATGTGTTAATCATATTAAGGGAGGGGAGGGGGGAGAGAACGTGATATGTATACTGCTTTTTTGTGGTTACACATTCAAAGCAGTGAGCAATGGAGAATTAAGTGACTTGCCCAGGGTCACAAGGAGCAGCACTGGGATTTGATCCCACAACCTCTGGATGTTCTACTACTAGGTGCCTTTTACAAAATTGCACCTACCAGGGCTTAACTTAAAACTTAGGCACCTGAAATGTAGGCCAGGGTTTTAAAGGCCTACATTATACCGTCTTTCCCCAAAAATAAGACCGGGTCTTATATTAATTTTTGCTCCAAAAAACGCATTAGGGCTTATTTTTGGGGATATCTTATTTTTTTTCATGTACAACAATCACCTCTCCCTTCCTTTCCTTTACCTCAATTCTTCCTCTTTCCTTTCTCCCCCCCCCCCATGTGCAGCATCTTTCCTCCCATCTCACCCATCCCTTTGTGCAGCATTTTTCTATCCCTCCCTGCCATCCCCCTGTGCAGCAGAACCCCACCAACCCTCCCACCGTGAGACTGAAATGCCTCCAAGGCTTCCAAAAACAGCAGCTGTAGCAGTGATCTGAACGGGCTGCTTTGCGGCCTGCCCTGGTAGGGCTTCCCTCTGCCGTATCACTGATTACATCACCAGTGATGCGCCAGAGGGAAGACCTCAGCGGAGAAGGCTGTAAAGCTGCTGCCACCACTGCTTTAGGAGGCCTCAGAGCAGAGGTATGTCAGGTCTCACCGAGGTGGGGGGTCACTGAATCAATGAGTCCAATTTTTTTTGGTGAATCGGACAGCACTAGTATCAGGGATGGAGTCAAGGAGTGTCGGGGAGTTTTAGGCGGTGTTCGGGGAATGATGGGGCCAACAGCAGGAGGAATTGGACACTCCTCCTACTGCGGACATTCAGTGGGGGGCAGAGGGGGGCTTCAGGGGTCAATCTTAACTAGGACTTATTTTGGGGGTTGGGCTTATATTAGGAGCATCTTTAAAAATCATGCTAGGGCTTATTTTCTGGTTAGGTGTTATTTTGGGGGAAACACGGTAGGCGCTTATGTCCTTTAGAGAATCCTGCCTAGAGATGCCTAAGTCCTTTTTCGCCTATAAACATACCTACTTTGGTGTTAGGTGTCGGTAGGCACCATGTAATAGGAGCCTCTCGAATCATACCTAAAAAAAATAGGCACCTATTGGTTTTAGTTTTTTGCAATTATGAGCTTGTTAAAGCTCACAATTGAAACCATTTACTAATTATTGCCCTCTTTTATTAAGCTCCAGAAGAGATTTCTACTGTAGCCCGGAGCGTTAAATGCTCTAACGCTGCTCTGATGCTCTTAGGAATTCTATGAGCATTGGAGCATTTAGTTCTCCAAGCCATGCTAGAAACCTCTACTGTGGCTTAGTAAAAAGAAGGGGGAAGTTAGGCACCTCATAGAATTTGCCTCAGGACCTGATTCTATAAACAACACCTAAATTAGTAGACATTGTTGAAAACGGCACCTACCGCATGTCATTCAAAGTTAGGAGCCATTTATAGAATTGCCTAGCTAGGCGCTACTATGCATCTCTAACTTAGGCACCTATATATTAGGCCAAAGTTTTCTTGGCCTAAAATTCCAGCACCTAACTCTTTCCATGCCCAAACTCCGCCCTTAGTTATGTCTACTTTTTCTGGTACCTATATGACACCTACTGAGTTAGACGCCTATCCGAAAATTAATAATTTTTAATTGTTTTTTTTTTTAATGGCACTGTTCAATTAGCGAATCACTACTGCATAGGCAATGATAACAAGTTCCCACTTAATACAATCGCAAATGAAATGAACTTGTGTGACTTGGCTGAAAAACTTTCCAAGTCGAGTAATGCAAATTTATATATGAAACCCTCTGAGTCCTGCGCTGTTCGGTAAAATTTACTGAAACAGCTGATGGCAGGTAAGCAGTTTTCTTTCATTGGGTATTCATATTATACTTTTACGTTTTTTACATATTTTAATATCCTCTTTTTTTGCGTTCTTTAATCAAAATGCACTGTGTTGTATGCAACTTTACAAATAAAATAACATAACTAGCGGCACTTATCTTTAGTTGGCCGCTTGTGTGTCAGAAACGCTCAGCCGGTACATACGAAGCCCGAGCGATCAAAGGAACCATAACTGATTTAATGAGCCATTCGCAGTTTCACTGTACTGGCCATGTGTACTTACACGTGCATGGCTTAATCTTTGAGACAAGCATATGCTACTGGCAGGATCAACCAGGTACAGCGCAGGACTCTGAGGGTTTCATATATAAATTTGCATTACTCGATTTGGAAAGTTTTTCAGCCAAGTCACACAAGTTTTTCAGCCAAGTTTCATTTGCGACTGTTCAATTAGCACCAGTTGAACCAATTAAAAAATTAAGATAGGTTCCTAGATTGGCTAGGCATGCAGATCTAGGTGCCTAATGGCAGACGCTTTTTATAGAATCAGTGCCTTACTTAGCTGTTTAACAGACTATCACTGCTAACCCTCTAAGTGCTGCCACCATCCCAGCTCTGCCCCTAGATCGCCACTAACCAGTTAGAGAGTAGCCAGTTAGTGGAGATATTCAGTGGCACTACCCAGTTAAATACTGCTAAATATTGGTAGCCAATCAGCTCAGTGATGTTAATTGAGCAAGAACCTCTTCTGCTCGGTTAAACGCTTTTGAATATCAACCACTATGCTACATATCCAAACCAGTTTTGGTATTCTTGATATCATAAGTGAAGGTCAACTGCCTTTTTAAGGGAAGACAGATTCTACCGAGTTCCATATATTAGATTAAAAGGACACTCTCTTTCCTTTCCTAAATTATCTTTAAAATTATTCAGGCAGAGGTACTGAAAAGTCATTACCCAGGTAGCTGATTTCTGCCCTGGTTCTGCCTCCAGCTCAAGCATCATCTGGATAGAGAGCAAGTCTATAAAGGGGAGCCAAAATCCTCTTGCAGGTAACCCAAATTGGAGTATGACTATAGGAAGGTCTTGAATGGGTCAGAGGTGTTGCAAATAATTATTGTATAGCATTATAAGATTTGGTGGCAACACACACCCAAGATGTAGGCCAAGATTCACACCATTTTTCTTTTGGTTTAAGTCCTTGCACCGGAATGTGTACTCAGTGGTGTTATTTAAAGAACGCTTAGCCTGGAGCACACTTTATAGAATAATGCTAAGCGTGAATTTTCCCTAGCACATAATTTTCAGCACACAATAGAGGAATCGTGAGGATAAGATGTCAAAGTAATCAGCCAAGGGTATATGGTTCTAAAAGTCACTTTATTTGTAGATATGCCACAATGGCTCAAAGATTTGATACTGGCAGTGTTTTGGCGACTGTGCCTTTATCAAGAGTCTGTCTTGAAAGTGTGCACAGTGCGTATGAACGCTTTGGGTCAAGCACTAGTGAGTTAAAAAAAAGGTATCAGTAAAAGTGTAAAAAACTAGTGTCCAAAGCTTGACCCAGAGCATTCGTACGCACCGTGTCCACTTTCAAGACAGACTCTTGATAAATGCACAGTTGCCGAAACACTGCCAGTGTTGAGTCTTTGAGCCATATACCGTTGGCTGATTACTTCGACATCTTATCCTCATGACTCTTCTATTGTGTGTTCTTCTCTCATCGTCGAGGCCTGTCCTTGGCTTCCTATTCAGTGTCTCCACATAATTTTCCGCACCATTTACTGAATCCAGCTCTTAGGCCTAGAATCTATAAATGTTGCCTAGATTGGTACATCTAGCCAAACTAGGCGCCAAACTTATTTTTATAATTAGCCTAATTGGTGTTGTCAATGAGAAATAATGAGCTCATAACTGGCAAAAATTAAAATTAATTGGCTGGTAAGCATCTAACTCAGAAGGCGCCTATGACTTTCAGATAGGCGCCTAGGCTAGGGTGCCTGCCAGAAAGTGGATGTGGTTAGAGAGCAGATCGTAGGCAAATCTTGGTCGTATTTTGCATTTAAGTGCTGGCATTTTGGCCAGAAAACCCTGGCATAAACAAGGGGTGCTTAGGTCTAATTTAGGCATCACTGTAGCTGAAAAGAGTGTTATCTTATTTTGTTAAGTGCCAATTTGCAGAAACAAAATTCTGTGCTTTGTCATTGTTTGAGATCATTGATTGAACCATATCCACGTCATTCTCTTCTTTGTTGGGCTGAGAACTTTTCAGCACCCCCCTCGCATCTGGCTCTTCATGCAATAAGGAATAACCATCAATGGGTTCTTTATAAAAAAAAATTCCAGAAATCACATGACACCAGCGGCTTACAAAGACATAATAGTACCATGTTGTTCAGCCTTTTCAAGACAATTTGGTGCTCTGATAATAATGTGTATATTGGTTCTGGGGAAGTGATTCATGTAAAATAAAAAAAATAAAAAAGTTCAATTCTATCTCCAAATTTAAACATATGGAACACTGAAAAATAAAAGTCATGTTCAACAATGAGGCAGCATGTAATACAGCTTATAGATCATATGCTATAAGAAAAGTAGTGCCAGTTATGAAAGAATGAAATTTCAAAAAAATGTTATGCTCCGGTGGGAAAATGAGTGATTTTAAAGCATGTCAGTCATGATGATCTAATATACTTTTTTTAAAGTTAAAGGTCGATAGAAGTAGCTTCAATAGCGGCAAAGTAGTCACACCAAATTGAAGGGAAGTATTTTATGAGGTGTCAAGTGTACCATGGCATAGTGTCTCTAGAAAAATTAATGTCATCTTTAAAGTAAGGGATAAATGGCCCTGCTCACTAAGGTTTTCTTTCTGGAGGCACAGAATAAAGAAAAATCCTTTCAGAATAAATCCCAAAGATCGATCACAGTTAAGGATTTTATGAAAAATGTACTTGTACAGATATTTTCAGACTAACAGGAGTCAAATTGCCATTTCCAACAGGTTTCAACAAGGAAGGATTACATTAAAAAAGCAGACAATGATTTAATTTAATTTAGTGGGAAGTTATCAAGCTTCAATAAGGCAATGACCCATATTATATGTCCCTTAAGGCAGTGTTTCTTATCCCAGTTCTTGGGGCACACCCAGCCAGTCAAGTTTTCAGGATATCCACAATGACTATGCATCAGATAGATTTGATTAGCCTGGCTCCTTGGTATGCAAATCTCATGCATATTTATTGTAGATTCTAGTCACCTTATCTCAAGAAAGATATAGTGGAACTAGAAAAGGTTCAAACAAGAGCGATCAAGATGATAAACGGGATGGATCTCCTCTCGTATGAGGAAAGACAAAAGATGTTAGGGCTCTTCAGCTTGGAAAAGAGACAGCTGAGGGGAGATATGATTGAAGTCTACAAAATCCTGAGTGCTGTAGAATGGGTACAAATGGATCAATTTTTTTTACTCCATGAAAATGTCAAAGACTAGGGAACACTCGATGAAGTTACAGGGAAAAACTTTTAAAACCAATAGGAGGAAATACTTTTTCATTCAGAGAATAGTTAAGCTCTGGAACACGTTGTCAGAGGTTGTGGTAAGAGCGAATAGCGTGGCTAGTTTTAAGAAAGGTCTGGACAATTTCCTTGAGGACAGACATGAGGGAAGCCACTGCATGTCCTTGATTGGTAGCATGGGATGTTGCTACTCTTGGGTTTTTGTCAGGTATTAGTGATCTGAATTGGCCACCGTGAGGGTGGGCTACTGGTCTAGATGGATCATTGATCTGATCCAGTAAGGCTGTTCATATGTTCATATAGATATCTTTAAAGTCTAACTGACCGGGTGTGCCCTGAGGACTGGATTGAAAACCTCTGCCTTAAGGTAATTTAAAGCAGTATTTCCCAAGTTAGTCCTGGAGTACCCTCTTGACAGTAAGGTTTTTAGAATATCCACAATGAACATGCATGAGACTGACTGCATACAGGCCCAGATTTTCTAATCGGTGCCAATTTCTTTAAAAAAAAAAACAAAAACCACCATTTAAATTATATTTTTAACTCAGTTTCAAGGTGCCTAGCATCGTCTAAAAAATTAGCACCAGAATCGCGCCTATGTAGGTGCTTTAGGCCACCTATCAGAAGTGGCCCAAAGCATGTATGTATGCACAATTTATAGATGGCCTGCCCTAAAGCATCTATGTATGCACAATTCATGGCAAAGATAGGCACCAGAAATGTAGGCCTGGAAAACCCTGGCGTTTTTTGTAAAGGCACGATTCTCTATAGGGCGCCGTCGTGTGATTGACGTTTGATCAGCGGCTGCTTTTTAGGCCGATATCAGCACCCTATAGAGAATATAAGCCACACTGCCTCCATTGTATGCAAATCTCTTTCCTGTATACTCATTATGAATATCTTATAAACCTGACTGGCAAGGGGGTACTCCTGGATTGACTTGGAAAACGCTGACTTAAAGAGCAGTAATGCAAGTTGTTTTATCATAATACAGTGATATTTAAGTTACAGCAAGTTACATAGTAATGAGATGCAAATCATGCAAATGCATGTAATTGGTTCATTACTATGAAAATGCTATAATATGATGTTCACTACACTCCAGGTGTATGCTGCAAATCACAGTAAAGCCCTAAAATAATGGTATAATCCCAGACAAAAGTTGGTATGTTATTTTACTGCCCTGGAGCATTGGTCTGCTAAGCTGCAGCCTATTACTCCCTGCTGTGACCCATCAAACCCCCCCCCCCCCCAAATCCAGATCTTTATAGACTTGCCGAGAAGCAGTGTCCTTTTCTTTCCTCTTTAGATTTTGAAGTTTCTGTATAAGCCTCTACTTTCTGACCCTTCTCTCAGTTTCTCTGGACTGTTCTTGATATTAAGACTCCTTACACCACTGCCTTCATATTGTCCTAAACTCCCCCCCTCCCCCCACACACATACACTGTTGCCTCCTCCTCATTATCATTTACTACTATGTAATATTTTATAAGCTGCATCGCCCTCTGTGCAACCATTGAAAGTATGTGGGGTTGTCCTTTCTCCCTATACCAATCCATCCCCATACTGAGACATGATCTGAACAACTGATAGCTTCTATTCCTACCTCTTTATCTCTTTCTGCTGACAGCTTATACCACCAGAAGATCCATTATAGAATATATTTTGTGTACTGCAGAGTAATAAGTAGATTCCCTTTGAAACCTCTACTCATAATTTGTAACTCTCTACCTTATCATGTAAAGTACATGAATCACTGTTATGTAATTCTCTCGGTAATCATTGTTACGTAATTCTCTCGGTAATGTCCAGATCTCTTCTAATCTGTAATCCACCTAGAACCGCAAGGCACAGGCGGAATAGAAATCACTAATGTAATGTACTCATCAACTAGGTTAAATTTCTTCAACAATTGCGTAGACTTTCCTGTATCCCAAGTCATCATGCATTATGGCAAATGCAGATCCTTAGCTAATATTCAAAGTTGCAGCCAACTGAGACACCATTATCCATCAGTCTTCTCTAATCAAGGCATCTGCCCTGTCAATGTGCTCTTGTGTGTGCAATGTTGATGGGTGACCAGAACGACCTTTGTCGGTTACACTTGTTCTTTCTGCTGTAAACCTTTTTACCCACTCATAAACCTTTTGTTGATTCATGGTGCTATGTTCATACTGAGTCAATATCTGGCGGCAAATTTCCACAGGTTTCACTCCCTCTGCCCAAAGAAAGCGCAGCACTGCGCACTGTCCTTCGATGGTGCAATTTTACAATGGAGCGTCCATGTTTCTAACCTCTTGGCTGCCACGTTACTAAAGGTCGAGCGCTGCATTGTGCATTGACGAACTATCCAATAGGCAATGTACAAGTACATATGTTGCATTTCGCTAGCTCTGTTCCGATTATCGCATAATTTAACAATTGCATTTAATTTTTTATTTAGCCTCATATATGCTATGATATGATATAATACATATTGGGTACAAACTCTATAGGAGAGACAGGATCTACAAGAAGGGTGGAGGAGTAGCAATATATATAAAGGACACCATTCACTCGACCAGAATAGATACGGCAGCAAGGGCAGAAGAACTGGAATCATTATGGGTTAAATTACCAGGAAGAAATGGAGCTGACATAAAATTGGGACTGTACTATCGCGCACCTGTACAAACGGAAGCAAACGACAAAGAACTGGAAGAAGAATTGAGGAGGGAATGCAAAAGCGGAAGTGTGATGGTAATGGGGGATTTTAACTACTCCGGGATAGACTGGAGCTTTTGGAACTCAAGCTGTGTGAGCGAAACAGAATTCCTGGAGACTGTGGGAGACTGCTTCATGGAACAGCTTGCCAAAGAATCAACGTGAGGGAATGCCACTGTCGGCCTAATCCTCAATGGGCTAGGGGGACTTGCAAAGGAAGTGGTAGTAGTAGGCCCACTAGGAAACAGCGATCATAACATGATCCAGTTCAAAATAGAAGTTGGAACATCAAAAGTGAAGAGAACCACAGCGGCGATGCTCAACTTTAAGAAAGGGAACTACGACGCTATGAGAGCAACGGTGAGAAAGAAACTCAAAAACTGCTCAAAACGGATGGAGACCGTAGAGAAAGCCTGGTCCCTATTCAAGGACACAGTGCTGGAAGTAAAAAACCTGTACATCCCAGGTTTAGGAAAGGGTGTAAAAAAAATTGAACAAAAGACCCGGTATGGATAACAAATGAAGTAACGATAAGAGACAAGAAAAAATTGTTCCGAAAATGGAAAAAGACCAAACCGAGGAAAACCGGAAGGAACACAGAAAACACCAGAAAGACTGTCACCGAGTGGTTAGGAAAGCAAAAAGAGAATACAAGGAGATGCTGGCTGGGGAAGCGAGAAACTTCAAAGCGTTCTTCAAATACGTTAAGGGGAAGCAACCGGCGAGGGAGGAAGTAGGACCATTGAATGATGGAGACAGAAAGGGAGTGGTAAAAGAGGAAAAAGAGGTAGCTGACAGGTTAAACAAGTTCTTCTTGTCGGTCTTCACGAGCGAGGACACATCCAATATACCAGAACCCGAAGAGATCATAAGAGGAGATGAAGATGAAAAACTGGAGCATATAGAGATAAACCATGAGGATGTCCTCCAACAGATAGATAGACTGAAAAGCGACAAATCACCGGGACCGGATGGAATCCACCCAAGGGTTCTAAAAGAGCTAAGAAACGTTATAGTGGAAACTCTATGACAAATTTGTAACCTGTCCTTGAAAACTGGGGAGATCCCGGAGGACTGGAAAATAGCAAATGTCACACCTATCTTTAAAAAGGATTCGAGGGATGACCCGGGGAACCACAGGCCAGTAAGCCTGACTTCAGTTCCGGGTAAGATGTTGGAGGCACTGATAAAGGACAGCATCTGTGAGCACATAGAAAAACATGGACAACTGAAAGCGAGCCAACATGGCTTCTGCAAGGGAAGATCGTGCCAAACAAACCTACTGCACTTCTTTGAAGAGATAAACAGCCAGATGGATAAAGGAGAACCCATATCTCGACTTCCAAAAAGCCTTTGACAAGGTACCCCATGAGCGGCTTCTTAGGAAACTGTGGAGCCATGGGGTGGAAGGGGACGCACACAGATGGATAAAACACTAGTTGGCAGGCAGGAAGCAAAGGGTTGGAGTGAAAGACCACTACTCGGACTGGCCGGGGGTCATGAGCAGTGTTCCCCAAGGGTCAGTGCTCGGACCGCTGCTGTTCAATGTATTTATAGACGACCTTGAAGCGGGGACGAAGTGTGAAGTCATAAAATTTGCGGACGATACCAAACTCTGCAGCAGGGTTAGAACCGAAGAAGAATGTGAAGACCTACAAAGGGACCTAAACAAACTGGAAGAGTGGGCAAATAAAGGGCAAATGCGCTTTAATATAGAGAAATGCAAGGTCATGCATTTAGGGAAAAAGTTCAGCTACAAAATGGGGGGATCAGCACTAGGGGATAGTAACCTTGAAAAAGACTTGGGTGTGCTGGTAGATACAACAATGAAATCAATGGCACAATGTGCCGCAGCCTCAAAGAAAGCAAACAGAATGTTGGCTATTATTAGGAAGGGCATTACAACCAGGATGAAGGAAGTCATCATGCCGCTGTATCGTGCGATGGTGCGCCCGCATCTGGAGTACTGTGTCCAGTATTGGTCGCCGTACCTCAAGAAGGACATGGCGATACTTGAAAGGGTCCAGAGAAGAGCGACGAAATTGATAAAAGGTATGGAAAACCTTTCATACGCAGACAGGTTAGAAAGGCTGGAGCTCTTCTCCTTGGAAAAGCGGAGACTCAGAGGAGACATAATAGAGACTTTCAAGATCATGAAAGGCATAGAGAAGGTAGAAAGGGACAGATTCTTCAGACTATTGGGTACCACAAGTACAAGAAGGCACTCGGAGAAACTGAAAGAGGCCAATTTTAGAACTAATGCTAGGAAGTTCTTTTTCACCCAGAGGGTGGTGGACACCTGGAATGCGCTTCCGGAGGTTGTGATAAGACAGAGTACACTACGGGGATTCAAAGAAGGATTGGATAAATTCCTGAAGGATAGGGGGATTGAGGGATACAGATAGGGGCAGAGATATGTTATAGAAAGAGTATAGACAGACGATAGGAGAGATTAAAGGGCTTAGGAAAGGATCACCGTACAGGTCATGGGCCTGATGGGCCGCCGCAGGTGCGGACTGCTGGGCGCGATGGACCTCTGGTCTGACCCAGCGGAGGCAATTTCTTATGTTCTTTTGATACAATAATAGTCAGGATGGAAGAACATTCATATAACATAAATAACAATGTCAGCACAATACAAATGAAACACCTTAATAGACAGAGGTACGAGGTCTTGAGTTTGGTGCAGCCCCTCTGGGAGTGAGTGCCAGAGCATGGGTGTGTGAGGGAGTCTCTAGGAAATAACTGTTCCCTCACAATCACAGAGCTACTTAAAAGGTAGACACAGAACAAGGAATAGACGACAAAAGGAGCAAAGCAGAGAGGACATGGTTAAGCCAGGATAAAAACCCTGTGATGTCATACCATTTGCAGTCCTGTATCCAGTGGCGTAGTAAGGGGGGGGATGAGGGGGTGGTCCACCCCAGGTACCATCTTGCTCGGGGCACTGGCACTCCTCCTCCTCTCCACCTCTCTCCCACTCCTCCCCCTGCCATGCGCGAGCCCCTTCCCTTCCCCCACACCTTTTTAATGTCAGCACAAGCAGCTACCAATTTGCTGTCTACGTCAGCTTCGGCGCTCTCTGACATCACTTCCTGGACCCGCGACTAGGAAGTGATGTCAAAAAGAGTGCCAAAGTCGACGTGGGCAGTAAGTTAAAAAGGTATGGGGAAGGAGAGGGACCAAGTGAATTTTTTTTCAATGTTTGGTGACTGGAGATGAGACTTGGGTCTATCACAGAGATCCTGAGTCCAAAATGGAGTCAATGCACTGGAAGCACAAGTCATCCCCCCACCCCAAAAAAAGTTCAAGAAAGAAAAATCTGCAGGCAAAGTCATGGTAACTGTCTTCTTGAATGATGAAGGACTTTTGCTTCTGGAGTTCATGTTACACATCTCTCCCTCTCTACATGAGTACAACACTTTCTGCCTCTTGCATGCTTTCTTTCTTTCTCCTCACCCCTTCCTTCAAGTGTGACATCCCTCCTTCTCACCCTGCAGTCCACTCACATGTTCTACCTCCATGCCCCATTTCTCCCTCTCTCATCAATCTCATTCATCCTGCAACAATTTTCCTTCTCTCTCCCCAACCCCACTCACAACTAATATTCTCTCTCCCCATGCACCAGCTCACCCTCCCCTCCAGTATGCAGCACATTTCCTTTCCCTTCTCTTCTCCAAGTCCAGCAGCACCTTTCCCTTCCCCTCCCCTTCTGCCAGGTCCAGCAGCACCTCTTCTCCCTTCCCTTTCCCTCCTCCTTATTCAGCAGGATCTCGCCCTCTCCCCATGTCCAGCAGCACCTCTCCTCTCCCTAGCAGCAGCTCACTGTGTGATTTTAACTTCCCCACATTGCTGCTGCTAGCGTTAGTTAGCCGCTGTTCCATCAGGCAGCCTTGGGGCCTTTGCTAGGCTGGCCCGCCTCCGATGATGCAACTTCTTCTTTCATCGGAGGTGGTCCAGCCTAGCAAAGGCCCCGAGGCTGCCTGATGGAACCATGGCTAAACTAAAACTAGTGGCAGCTGTGTGGGGAAGTTAAAAGCATGCAGTGAGCTGCCGCTAGAGAGAGGAGAGGTACTGCTGAGCCTGTGATTCCATCAGGCAGCCACAGGACCTTTGCTAGGCCAGTCCACCTCCGATAATGCAACTTCCTCTTTTGTCGAAGGCGGACCGGCCTAACAAAGGTCCTGTGAGCTTCTGCTGCTGTTCCTAGCTTGGGGGGGGGGGGGGGGAGAGAGAGGCTGGGGAGAGAAGATGAGGAAGGCGGGAGATACACAACAGCAGAAGGAAGTTGGGGAACATACAGTGCCTGGCGCCACATAGCCCCCCAAGCGGCTCGCATACCCCTAGTATGTTGAGAAACACTACACTATAGGATCCCACTAAATTCTTTTGGATGCAGATGTTTTGGATACCCTAATAATACTCCAGCTAAATAAACCTACTGCTACTGAGATATTGTTGGGGCAACATGCATTCAGAAGTCCCACACAATAGACAAACTGGAAAAAAAAAGTAGAGAAAAACAGATCTCAATATGTTAAGCTCCTCGATTCACAAGAAATCAGTTGGAGCTCATATTATCATAGGTCTGTGAAAGAACTCCACTTAACATATACAGTACAGTATAATAAATTTTATTCAATCTTCAGCTTATGAAAATATCCGCTGCATTTAAAGTCCATAACAATATACTTCACACAACTTGGCTTTTATGATTTGTAAGCAGATCATTTTAGTGTGTCTATGCAGAACATTCCATTTTTTAAAGTAAGATTTGAGCGGTGTGCCGATTTAAAGTTAAAATGCTTATGGTCATTCCCCTGATGTAGACTGTCTGGAGTTGGATTTAAGACAGCAGTTCCAGTAAAATCGTCTGAAGCAATCAAGCTAAGTACGACTATTTCTCTACATAGGATAGTGATATAGTACTGGAGCTGGTCTTTTTTGGAATGTTTTGCACAGACACACTAAAAGCCAAGTTGTGTGAAGTATATTGTTGTGGACTTTAAATGCAGCGGATATTTTCATAAGCTGAAGATTGAATGACATTTATGAAGCCGCGTTAACATTTTCCTATGAGCATCAAAACTTTTACTGTTGCAGCCGGTGATTAAAATAAAGCTAAAAGGAGAGGTATATTTGTTAAGTGGAGTTTTTTTTTCACAGACCTATGATGACAGGAGCTCCAATTGATTTTTTGTGAATTGAAGAGCTTAACATATTGAGGTCTGTTTTTATCCCACTTACCCCCTCTTCTACTAAACTGCGCTAGTGGTTTCAGCGCAAGGAGCCACGCTGAATGGCCCGCACTGCTCCCGACGCTCATAGAGCTCTTATAAGCATCGGGAGCAGCGCGGGTCATTCAGCACAGCTTCCGGCGCTAAAACCGCTAGCGCGGTTTAGTAGAAGAGGCCCTTAGGTTTTTTTTTTGCTCAGTTTGTCTATTGTGTGGGAGTTCTGAATGCATCTTACCCCAACAATATCTGAGAAACAATACATTTATTTAGCTTGAGTATTATTTGGGCACCCTGTGTAGGAAACATCTCCTGCCATTGTGAACAGCACTGCTATGATCCCACCAGATTCAAGTAGCAGGATTTCTATCACTGAGTCTGACATAAAGTAGTCCACAAGCCCTAAATGAAACGAAGAGCTCCTTTTACTAAGCTGCGGTAGCGTTTTTAGCGCATGCTGCTGATTAGCGCGTGCTAACCCCTGCGCTACGTGGAAAAATTAATGCCAGCTCAATGGAGGCATTAGCGTCTAGTGGACGCTAAGCGCACGCTAAAACCACTAGCACAGCTTAGGGCTCCTTTTACGAAACCGTGCTTGGACCTTAACGCACAGAACAGCGCTTGCTAAATTGCCGTGCGCTAGCCACTACCGCCTCCTTTTGAGCAGGTGGTAGATTTTTGGCTTGTGCGCGCTATAGCGCGCACTAATCCGGTACGTGCATTAAAAACGCTAGCGCACCTTTGTAAAATAAGCCCCTAGTAAAAGGAGCCCTAAGTTTTAAATTTATAGACCGGGTCATCTTCATAAAAATGAAGCTCGACTCGGTTAACAATCATAAGGTGAGCCATCAATGATAAGATAAAAGATTGAAAAGAAAGAGAAAAAATGAAGATGAACCAAAAAAGAAAAATAACAGTATAGAAATTAAACAGAACGAGTTGCTAAATGTATTGCAAATAAGAATGTTTTCAGTGTTTTACAAAATAGTTGAAGGGAGTTTAAGTTAAGCCCTGATACCCGAGATGCATCTGTGATAGATTTGGAAGGATGAGTGCAAATGTTTTCCTTCCTTTAACTTTAGGATTAAAATAGGAATCTAAGAAACACGACTGAAATTCATGGCAGATTACAACTATCCTGGCACCAATGCGGTGGATTTCTATTGTTACATAATGTTTCTTGGTTCTGATACAAATGTCTCTTTTGAATTTAAATAATGATCTTTACTACCTCCTAAAACCTTATAGTGATCCTGAGTTTATATTTCAAGAGGCTGTATTCTGAAAATCCCAAAATAGATTAAGTAAATAGAATTAACTTTTTGCAAATGAAGAGAAATGTATGACCTTAACCTTTATGTCAGCTATCAAATATATGGTAGACAGGATAAACAAAGGAAAAATAGAATGCCATCTGTATTTGTGTGTTCCATGTGCTTGCTTATCAGTCGAATAAATAAAAGGAGGATGTTTATTGATGTTTTGGAGGATGGGTAGAATTAGTCAAAATAAGATTATAAGCAATAACACAGGAAAGGCTGAAAAAACATCTTCAGTTGTAGTATAATAAAATAATGTAAGGATTTTTCTTTACCCAAAGAATGGACCCCTATAAATATATACAGAAACCAATGGAAAGATGCAGCTACAATCACAGTTCCATTAAAAAAGGCCATTACATAAAGGCTACAGAACCCCATCGTATTTGTTCTGATCTAAAATAACAAGGATAAACACTTCAGAGTGATAACTGAATAATCCCCAAATTGTCTCCAAATTGCCAAGTTCACTCAAAACATCTAGGGAAACCCTATTACAACATGGGAGATGGAAGCTCTAAGATAAATCTTAAAAGGTTTACAACACTGGAACTGGAGGATGAGGAACTAAAAGAAACATTCCCTGTTCTAGCTTTCTTGCGAGTACCTGAAACAAGAACACACGAAGCCCCATTTTGCATAGGGCTTCAAGGTAGGAAAAGGATGTTGAGGTCAGGACATTCACAGTTCCAGAACCCTTTGTAAAATATGTATAAGAATGGCAGCAAATACAAATTTGCCAGCGTATCCAATGGCAACAGCCATTTCCCAAAGAAATATGTTCACACCAAAAGCAGCATCACTTGGGCATTTACATGTGTAAGTGCCAATTTTACATTATGAGGGACATTTACGATAGGATGTTTAAGTCTGAATGTGGATGTTTCCCACAAGATGTCCAAAGTCAAAAGAACAGAAATGTCAATTTTCAAACAGGATATCCAAATAATTTTTTGGGGGAAAACTGCCTATTTGGATGTCTTGGCCACCAAAATGTCTAGACCCCCAGGATGTCTAATATTATTCACCATTTTCAACCACAAAAACATCCAAGATAGAAATGTCCAAATCTGTACAATTTAGACTTGGGAGGGGCCACCATTCTAATGGATTGGCCACATAGCCATGCCAACAGAGCAATGGGGTACCTTAGAGGGTACTACTATGAACTTCACAAAAAGGGTGCCAGATACACATCTCACCATAAACCCCTTATGGTGAGACCTCCAAAATTCCCCCAAAACCTACTATGTCCACCTATCTACCACTCCAATAGCCTTTATGGCTATAGGTGACACCTGTTTGGCAATATACTAGGGTTTTGATGGGCTCATACTTAACACCATAGATGTGGTTAGAGTGCCTTATAAGTTTGGCTTCTCCTCTATATGGCTCACTAGCCAATCCACCTGACTATTTAAGATACCTGTGTGATGCTCTACTAGGGTTTCCCATATCAGATGCTGCTGTTCCAGAGACAAGTATTTACTGTTTTTATTCATATCTTTGTGGAGTGGTAGGGGTCAGTGATCACTGTGGGAGTGTGGGAGGGTCATGACTTGATCCCTCCAGTGGTCATATGGTTAGTTTGGGTATCTTTTTGGCACTTAGATGCTTCCAAAAGAGGTTTAGCCCAAAATGTTCCTACAATGTTCCATCCAGAACATTGTAGGAAAGGTTTTATTATCCCTGCCTATGTCCAAGTCTAGCATACCCACAGCCTGCCCAAAGCACTCCCATACATACACCACTTAACACACCCCCTTGAACTCTGGACACACAGTGGATGAAACGTCTCACTAGATGTCCAGGAAAACAGTTTTGATTATCTTCCCTTGGATGTCCCAGTGATTAGGATGTCCAAGTGCCGACTTAGGTGTTTTTTTTTGTTTTAGTTTTCTGATTATGCTCCTATATGTATATTTGACATGCTTTACAAATATAAGTGCCAGATTGTACATAAGTACACATAAAAAAGAAGTAATTTTTATCGTGTTTTGAGGCGGTGTTAAGACATGTTCTTCAATTTTAAAATTCACATTGAGTGTTATTTGAATAAATAGGTACATTAACACATATTGGAGTTTTTTGAGACCACAGATGATCGGTTCCAGGCCGGTGATATTCTGTGCACAAGAAAAAGTCCAACAAGAAATCAGCCCACGGAAACAACAAGAGTCAGAACAGGAGTGAGATAGGACAACTGTCTTTCTAAATGAAGAGTAGTCTAGAGGATCAATAAAATCATAAATTTATTGTATCTATCCACAAAGGTATAGACCCAACACAGCTTGTTTCGGAGTATCACACATGTACCTCAGGGGTCACACATGTACTACAATATAACATAAAAAGAAATATATAAATTATAATGTAATAAATACCATAATAGGCCATACACAAAATAAAACAAACATATAAATTATCTAATGATCAAGAAAAGGTTTGGTATAAAATTTGCATAGATATACTTTATCAAACTGAGGCACAAAACAGTAATGTTAAAAATTGGCACTTACGATAACACCAAAACAAAAATAAAGGAGCTTATGACAATAAAACAACATATCAAACCTGAGCAGGAGATATTTGTTAACAAAATCAACAGCGCTCATAAAAATGCTTTGTGGACCTGAAAATTCAAAGGCAAACTTTTTGAGAAAATCGTTAAACACAAAAGCATGGCCACTGCAAAAATGGTCATGCTGAAAATTTAACACTTTATCCAGAAACTAAAGAAAACTTTTCATGGACAATATAAAAGTGGCAATGTATACCTATTATTAAACAAAAAATATAAAGTATGTTTAATCTAACAGAACATAAAAAACTCACTTATATACCGCAGTAACCTTTCAGTTCAACACGGTTAACAACAATCAAGAGACTGTATAAGCACAGGGCTCCTTTTACGAAGCTGCGTTAGTGGTTTAACGCGCATAAAAGCGCGTGCTAATTTGCTGGCCGCGCTAGCCGCGCTAGCCGCTACCGGCTCCTCTTGAGCAGGCGGTAGTTTTTTGGCTAGCACAGGGGTTAGCACGCGCTAAAAAGTTGCATGCGATAAAGCCGCTAAGTTGCATGCGATAAAGTGGCTTTATAAAAGGAGCCCACAGTTTATTATAATCACATTCAGAAGAATTTGTCAAATAAGTAGGTCTTTAGTGTTTTTCTAAAGGAAAGATAGGAGTTAGAGAATGTTATCAGGACAAAAAAAGGGTTTATCCCACGATCCAGCTTGATCCTATATATAACCCTATCAATGCAGGCCGAAATCCTGTATCATATGTTTTGGCTGGAAAAGTTCTGAGGTGTTTCCCCTCCTTTTAAAAAAGATAAAAACAGTAATGGTACAAAAATAAGAATAGTGTTTGGTCAACATTGTTGGCATTGATTCAGTGCAGCTGAGTTGATATAGCAATAGTTGTCGTGCATATACAATCTACGCTTATACAATCTACGCTTATACAATCTACGCTTCTCAGTGTCTCTATTTACATGGAAAACTGCTGTACCAGACACATAATTACTACCCCACCAGGACACCCTTTTCATGGAACAGGGGACCACAGCTTTCAATTAATGTTTTAAACCATTGCCAATTCCTTCCTGATGATGCAACTTCCTCTAATTAGTTCCTTGAGACTGTTTAAACCTGAGAACTCTCATTCTACCTTGACATTTGATAGCTCTCTCTTGAGAGTTTGTAGATGTGCTATTTGGATGTGTCTTAGCCTTCAACCACACTTTCCTGGGTCAGTAAGGTCTTTGAAATTAAGCAGATTCAGGCCTGGCTACTCTTTGCTTCTGATATCTGACTCCTGTGTTTCTCCAACTTCTTATTTTCTGACAACTACTGCTACTGTTTGTGAATAATTTTACATGTGTGCTTCAAATTCTGACACATGAGTACCGTAAAACTCTACTCAAAGGTTTAGGATAGTGTATCGCAAACTGTGCCCCGGCAGATTCCAGGTGTGCCGTGAGATGCCGGCGAGGAGGAGAAGTGCCGTCTGACTGCTTACAGGATGTGTCTCTCGTGGCGAGAGGCATGTCCTGTAGTCAGTCAGCTGGCGCCTGTGCCTCTCCTCCTTGCCGGCACCTCTGCTCCTTCTCCTCTTTCTGCAGCACTCCCCCACGGCGGTAATAGGAGGCTCAGGGTCGCAGCTGGAGCACATCGGCACATGCATGGATGTCAACATGATGATGTCACGCATGCGCATAACGTCATCACGGCAACATCCATGAATTTCCGGGTGCCCTCCTGCCATGGCGGAGAGATTAGTATGATGCACCTTAAAAAGTTTGCAACGCACTGGTTTAGGAGGTTGATAGGTGAACACATACCACCTAGGCCAAGTTCCGTCATTTATAAGATGTAAGCTCCAAACAAAACCTCAGAGGAATATGACACAAAACCCTGCAAGACACCATCTGGTTGATATTCAAAACAATTTAACCTGCAAGAAACATCTGCTGACCAGTTAAATCACTTGATTGAGGATATCCGCCTTGACAATTCTTATGTAATCTGCCTTATATATTAGCAATATCATGACAATGCTTATGTAATCCACCTTGAACCGCAAGGTAATGGCAGAATAGAAATCACCAATGTAATGTAATATCCACTAATTTTCTGTAGTACTTATCCGGTTATCACTGTAGAAAAATCAGCGCTTGGTGCCTAAGTGAAAACCAGCTCTTTTAGAGGTGTTTTGGGAGCAGAGTCAGCAGGACAAGTTTGTAAACCTCTGGTACACGTGATCTGTAAAGTATGTGAGGATGGATACTACATTAATGAAACAAGCCAAAATTAAATTTCCCACATAGGAGTAAATTTTCACACACATAAAAATAACACATTACTAATTTAATTTAATTTTAATTACGGAGAAGAACACTGGAAGAACATGTCTCAAAGGAAGATTACCTATTAATGACCTCACCATCAGGGTATATAAAATGAATTTAGAAATACCCAAAAATGCTGCCACTTTAAAACAAACCCACAAAAAAATATTTAATATGGACATTGACTTTCTCATTCATTATCTTTGAGCTTTCTACAAAATGCATTCCTTTCCCACATTTTACTGAACTGTAATGATATACACGTGCAGTTTCATGAAACCTACTTAACTACACTGTTCTTGATGGGTCAGATGAAGGCCGCACAGCTGTTGAAAACTAGTCAGAGGTTTTTTTGAAGGGGCCCGTTTACTGTGCCATGGCAAAATCTGTGCTGATCTGTGCTGATATTTGAATCTAGACTGTATGACCCCTGACGAAAAGTGAATAGTTGCCGAGACATGATCCTATCAAGTGTTGCCTCATCCTTCCTCCACTTCTTCTTTGCTGCAAAATCTAGGTTTTTCCATGCACTAAGCCCATTTTAACTGCAGTAGTAAAATAGGTAATTTTCCTCTTTTTAAATTTGCAGTTTTTGCACTAATGCTGTCATTAGTATATCACAAAGATACCAAATCCCTTTCTCAGTTTGCCCTAAAGCACAAGTGCACAAGCATATAAGGGATTTCCAGATGTCCACCCAAGTAGCATATCTCATGGTTGTAGATAACCTCATTACTCCCAGCTTGGCATTTTAAATCTTTTTTTCAGCTAAATACAAGCTAAGTTAAAAAGTCTTATAAAAGTGCCAATTTGTAGAATCGTAATGCTATGTTTTGACATTGTTTCAGATCTTCGATTGAACCATGTCAATGAAAAGTGTGGAAATTTCAAGTGTGGAATTCTGAGCCATCATGACGTTGCTATTCCTGCAGAAGAGAACTCCAAGGGAAATCCATGAATGTATGATGCAAACATTGAGTGACAAATGCCCATTATAGTGAAGAAGTGGTGTACAAACTTTCAGCATGGAAATTTTGAGACCGAGGATGCAGTAAGTTCTGGGACGCCTCAAACAGTGTCAACTACTGAAATTGTTGAACCAAGTCCCTGACCTGATTTTGGCAGATCGACAAATATCAGCTAAACCAATTGCTGAGATACCGCAGATATCCAGGGAATGTGTTGGGTATATAATCCATGTAGAATACTACTGTAACTTGCTGTGCAGATTAAAGGAGGCATTGAAAGAAAAAAGGAGTGGGAAGCTGCAGAAAGGAGTTCTCATTTTGCAAGACAATGCATCTGCTCACGAGCCTGGTAAAACTATGCAGTTGGGGTTTCAGTGCATAGACCATCCATCTATCACCATATCTTGCTCCATCTATTTTCTGTTTCCAAATCTTAAAAATAATTGAAAGGATGACACTTTTTGAGTGATTCTGAGATGATTGCAGCAATGGAGCAGTATTTCAGTGATCAGACATCAGAATATTTTTTGGGAAGAGTTACAGATATTTCAGACACAATGTGCCAAGTGTGTTAAACTTAGGGATGGTCAAAGAGGTGGAGGAGTAGCTCTCTATAGATGGAACCTAAGCACACTACTGGGCAGGGCTCTTGGTTTCTGGCCCAGAAATATCTAAGAAAAAGGATCATTTAAAATAAATTAATTTATGGAGCATGTATGCTTGGGCAGACTTGATGGACCACTCGGGTCTTTATCTGCCGTCATTTACTATGTTACTATGTTAGGGGTAAATATTTGGAATAACGTGTAAGTTTCATGGTTCCACATCATTCTCTTCTTGGTTGGGCTGGGAACTTTTCAGTACCCTCTTGTAAGTGGTTATTTTATGCAGTTAAGGACTGAATATCAGCACTTAGCCACATAATTGCCAACTTCACTCCTGGTTAGGGTTACCAAATGTCCGGGAAAACCCGGACATGTCCTCTTTTTAGAGGACTGTCCAGGTGCCTGGATGGATTTTCCAAAACCCGGCAGTTTGTCTGGGTTTTGGAAAGCTCCGATGAGCTCCGGCCATATCTGGAGGGCCTCTGGGCATGCGCAGATGATGTCATATATATCTGCGCATGCTCCAGGCCCTCCAGACACGGCCGGAGCTCATCGGGAAAGAAGAGCTGGCTTTGTGGGGGGCGGGGCTGGGAACAGAATGGGATGGGACTGGAGGCCGAACCGGGTGCGGTTGGAGCTGAATAGGGCAGGGCCAGAGACGGTACAGGGTGGGGGCCATGTATCGAGGGTTTTGCGGCCCAAAATCTGGTAACCCTACTCCTGGTTTACCCACAAAGTAGCTGCCTTCTGCTCAGGTGCTAACCGTGAATATTGAGCAGTGTTAACCAGTTAAGTACCGCTGAATATTCACAGTTAGCCATGAATAAGGGATTTAAGTGAGTGGGAGCCTCTTCTGCCTGCTTAAATCACTTTGAATAGCAGGCAGCGTATTTTATTTCTCTAATGGAATAAAAGCCCCATCGTAGATACATATGCAATTACAGTAGAATACTCATTGGTTAACTGTAGAGCTTTTAAGAGGTCTATGTGAGATCTGGTGATTTCTTTCTAAATGGGCTGTTTTTGTGTGACACTGCTTCAGAAAGTGCATGGTGATTACTAGCAATAGTGCTTGACAACTGGTATTTTATTGATCCGAGTTAGTAATAAGCAATAGAAGAATAAAATGTACAATCATATGTTTGGGCACCACATTGGCTTGACAGCCTGAACCCTGCTGATTTGGTTCTGTGATAAACAATAGAAGCTTGGATTGGAGTATATTTATCTGGCAATTTATCAGTTGTCAGGGGTTATGAGACAGTCTTTTCTTAGCAAATTAAGCTCAAAGTATACTACAGCAACAACTATTGACATCTGGGGGTATCACAATTAAATGGCCTGTTGAACGAAAAGATAAATATCTGATTAGCTAGTCAGATCATGTGATTGAAATGGCATCTTGGGTTGGGCGTGGCACTGTTTTTAAACAGCACACTGACACATTATACAGTCGCTCCAGAAAAGCTATTGGAAGTTTCTTTTCTTTTAAGCTTGTGATCTGTTTGTTATACACAAAAGGGGCAATTCTATAATTGGGCTCCACAAGACAGCCATCTCGATGCTGTGTGTTGACCCCCGAAATTCTGTATATGGTGCATAAAGTTGTTTGCGTATATCGGCTATGCACGCCAATGTTTGCGCATGAATTGATTAATTGGCTTAATAAGCGCCGATAATTGACCATTGATACCTCACAATTGAAGCTAATTAGCACTAATTAAAAGTTATATGTACAACTCAGTACAATTCTATAAAAAGTATGCGCAGTTGCAGTGTTTGAATTTGAAAATGGGGTATGACCAGGGGCAGATTGTAGGTGGATCATGGGTATACCTTCAATTAGTGCACATTGTTACAGAATGCGTCCAATGTGTGCACAATAGAGAATGACACAGGGGCAGAATTTGTCCCTGTCTCCGTGGTTAACCACAGGACTCCTCCCCGTTTCATTCTTTTAGTGTCTATCTCAACCTCAGTCCTTCTATATCAGCATTCTTCAATGCAAAGGCTTGAGGGTAAATGGCTGTGCCCATTCATACTCTGATTCCTCCCTCTTTCTTTATTAAAGAATGACAGGGATGGGGTTAGTTAGGTGCCATCAGGATCCTCAGAAGGCTGTCAGGGAAACATAACACCTGCAAACACAGTCCTTTTCCTTATCAATCCATGTTTTTCTAATCTAATCTAATCTAATCCTTAGGTTTGTATACCGCATCATCTCCACGTTCGTAGAGCTCGACGCGGTTTACAGTAGGAGAAATAGGAAGGAACTACAACAGAGGGTTAGAGGTAGAAGTGTGAAGAAAATTTAGAGGACTTGGGATGCCAAGATATAAGAGTTTCTTTGATTCCTAAGTTGGAGGGAGACTTACATTTTTTGAGAAAAGCCAGGTTTTCAGATGTTTGCGGAAAACTTGGAGAGAGCTCAAGTTCCGAAGAGGGGAGGTAAGGTTGTTCCAGAGCTCAGTGATTTTGAAGTGAAGGGAGGCCCCTAGCTTTCCTGTGTGGGAAATGCCTTTTAGCGAGGGGAAGGATAGTTTTAATTTGTGGGAGGATCTGGTAGTATTAGGGTTTGAGGAATTCTTTTAAACCATTATTCAGAATTATTATTTTGCCACTTATCTTTTTATTTGAAATTAGTGCGTCACCCCTTCCGACGTGAAGACACATTTCAAAATCTTCTTCTTCAGGGTCAGGGTTAAAAATCAACTGAAAACAAAACAAAACAAAAAAAATCAAAATTATTACACCACTTTCGCTATCACTGCAGACTGTATTTAAGCACAAAGCGCCACATTTAACAAATACGTATAAAAAAGGTTTAAGGACACGAGAAGATTTATAGAGGCTCTGAAGAATGAAAGGTATGCTCTTACCAGTTCTGTTTCATCAGCTTGCTCACTATTGGTAAAATGGCTGCGGCGTCTTTTTTCCGCTTTTCATTTAAATATCTGATCAGCTGACCTGAGTTTCCACGCATGCAAACGCATGAAGCAGGCTGAAGTTAAGCAAGGTGCAGACTACACCGGAAGAATTTAAACCTTAGATGTTCTATACATTTTATACAGTATACATAGGTGGACCTTGGCCGGAGCTGTTTTGTGTGCGTGCAGTCAGCCTTTGGGCCAGTGTATAAGAAAAGTTGCCTATTGCTGTCAGCACTGGATAACATTATATCTTCCTTTTGCATCACCCCAAAGGAGATATATAATCCAAGCAGAATGCAAAAATAGAAGATGCAATCTGCCAGCAGTCAAACTAATACATATGTATTAAAACATGATGCAAATTTTGGGGGGGAGAATTCACACCACAAGGCTGAACAGTGAGCATGAGAGTGAAGGTCATATTTTTTTTAGATCCCTGTAATTTAAAATAAAAATTACTTTATCTTGAAATGAGATTGTAGGTAACGCTGAGAAGTGTTTCACTTGGGATGAAGGTTTTTCTTTTTTCGCCACCATTGAAATCTGATAGGTTTGCATGCATTTAAGCAGATTTAATCTTTGGCAGATAATCATCCTTTCGTACTCCTTAAAGCAATTGTTCTCAACCTCGAGACACACCTAATTGGTCTGGTTTTCAGGCTATTTGTAATGAATATACATGAGATGGATTATCTTGAGGGAGTCCAGAGAAGAGCAACTAAGCTGATAAAGGGTATGGAAAATCTCTCATATACTGACAGACTAAAAAAGTTTGGGCTGTTCTCCCTGGAGAAGCGGAGACTTAGAGGAGACATGATAGAAACCTTCAAGATCCTGAAGGGCATAGAAAAAGTAGACAGGGTCAGATTTTTCAAATTATGGGGAACCACAAGTACAAGGGGGCACTCGGAGAAATTGAAAGGGCACAGGTTTAGAACAAATGCTAGGAAGTTCTTTTTCACCCAGAGGGTGGTGGATACATGGAACGCGCTTCCGGAGGCTGTGGTAGGCAGGAGCACGTAAAAGAGCTTCAAAGAAGGTTTGGATAGGTTCCTAGAGGACAAAGGGATTGAGGGGTACAGATAGGAGTAGAGGTAGGTTATAGGGATAGGAGTAGAGGTAGGCTATAGAAATAGTCAGGGACCACTGCTCAGGCAATAGGCCTGATGGGCCACCGCAGGAGCGGACCGCTGGGTGAGATGGACCTCTGGTTTGCCTCAGCGGAGGCAACTTCTTATGTTCTTATCTTATACTGGGACTCCCACATATGCAAATCTATTTCACATATTTTCATCTCGTATTGATATCCTGAATGGTAAATTGGTTAAGTGTCCTGGCAGGACAGGATTGAGAAACATTGTCTTATTGGAGGTAATTTTATAAAGTTATTCCTGTGTACACGTGGCCACATACTAGAGCTACCAAATGTCTGGATTTCCCCGGACATGTACAGGGGTCTGGACGGCTTTTCAAATCCCGGCACTTTGTCCGGGTTTTGAAAAGCTTCCAACAAATCACCGTCAGGCAAGAGGGCATCTGCACATGTGTGGATGCCCTACTGCCTGACGAGAGCTGGCAGTGGGGGGGCGGGGCTGTGGGTGGGTCTTAGGCATAGTAGGGTGTGGATGGGTGAAACTGGGTGGGCCTGGGTGTTGGTCTAGGGGTCTGGATTTTCCATTTGGAAAATCTGGTAACCCTACCACATATGCATATAAATGATCTTTTACAAAATACCGACTGATACCTTGGCAAGATCTGGATAGTTCAAGAAAGCAACAAGGCAAGCAGTTTGCAAGATTCAATATGGTAATCCTGCCCATATCAGATGGGTGCGGGGCTGCATCAGGGCAGGAGGGGTTGGGCTCCCTCCTGCCCGAGCCGATCGGGGGGGGGGGGGGGTTTGCAGCAGGAGAGATTGGCTATCTCTACTGTCGCGATGGTGATCTGAAGTGCCGTGGTTGGTGGCACTGCCATCTCTCCTGCCAGGATCATTGCTGTGTGTGTGGGGAGGAGGGGGAGGTATGGATTCTGTAACTTGTAACCCACACTGAGGTCCGACTGGGACTCCACAGCACTCCCGGTGGTTACAACAAAAAACAACACTAGCGTGTGACCCGGCCTGGAGTCACCCTGCAGGACTGAACTGACACCAAAACAGGAACCAAAAATCAGAACACACAAAAGGAGTATAAATGAAAATATTTCAATTTTACTGGTCCAAAACATAAAGGTCAGAATGATAAGAATAAAGTAAAGTGTGGCAAAAAGGCACAGATTCAAAACAGTCCAACTTCAAGGAGAGGAAGAATAAACAGTTCAAAACTTTCTCCTCCTTTCTGGCTCAGTCTCCTACTGACTTGCAGGTTTGGCTCTCCTAAAGAGCCTGTACAGACTGCTCCCAAGCAGGTTGCTCAGTCCATAACATCAAGTTTCTATCACTGGTTTTCACCCTTCACTGTTTTCCAAAAATAAAGCCTCCGGTAGCCTATTGTCCTACTACCGGGTACAGGAGAGTGTCTTAGGTTTGCTTTCAACAGCTTTTACACAAGCCTTCAAAATTCCCCCCCTGGGTGACAGCAAACCTTTCCCCACATATAGACACTTCTAGCTCTGAGAAAAACAAAATACCGAGCTTAAATCAACTAGCTCCAAAATCAAACAGTTCAAAAGCAAACAGTTTCCAAAAGCAAAACTTACTGCTTGCAATTATGGTCTGCAGCTGGTGCATAAGCTAACCTCCATGTCCTCAATTAAGTCTTCACCAACTCCAGGAAAGCTTTCTTGAATTTCCATTGGAACTTCCGCATCCAGCAAAGTTAGTTCCTTCTCTTGTCCAGAGTCCTCTATTTCCATAGGTGCAGGCATATTGCACTTGTCTGACCCAGGGAAATCCTTAGGGAGAAAAGGTGAGAACCTTCTCCCTAGCCTGCCTGCCTGTCTGTTCTCAGCTGGGAGCTTTTCTACCTTAGGGACACGCCCTAACCTAGCTGAGCCAGCAGGATACTGTGGAGCTCTTGAGTGCCTCCGGTGGTGACCTGAATACAGCTTGTCTGATAAGTTTTTGGTGCTTTCAGGCTCCCCCTGGTGGTCAGCCTGAAAATCATCCAGATCAGCACTAGGACAGACTTTGTACGCTCCCTTCCTGGGTTTTTTATGTGTCTTAGCTTTGGTCTTGACTGGAACCTTGGCAGGCACAATGCCTGGCTGGTTACAAACTGGTGTTCTTTTTGAGAGATACCAGTTACAGAATCCAGCTTTTAGGCGAAGGACTGACTCCTCCTTAGCCTAAAAGGTCTGGTTTTGGGTGTTTGGGACTTAGGCTTTTTTTGGTTCATTATATGTTGTAAGTGCAGACGTAGTGGTGGTCTGGGCGTTTAAACAGCTGAATGTAAAGGGCGGCCATTATTTTTAAAAAAATCTCATTTTGGACAGTTTTTTTGAGAATGGACATTTTTTCCTGCTTCTACTTTCAGCGTTTAGGGCCTAGGCCAAAAGGGGAATTAGACTTTTTTTTTATTATGCCCCTCCACTTATTTTTTGAGAATCTGATTTGGAAAAATCCATGGATGGTTTAACTTTATCCCAAAAAGCAGCATGATCTAAACGTTCCTCTTGCTTTAATAGTTTTTTGTTGATAATTTTGAGTAAAATAACCCATGTACAAATGCTGTAAGGTAAACTATTCTTGAGTGAAAAATTAACTAGTGTAATGCAAGAATGCATTCCTGTTGGCAGGGATGTGGTAAATGGTCAGTGACAAAATGTATGTGCCATTTTGAATTAATAAGTCCCAAAAATTGATTTGTTGGTCATGTGTTCCTGGCTGCTCTGAGCCACAGCCACTTGCATCCAGGAAAACATGAAAGTCCTGCCTAAAGCAACAAGTGACTGACGTACCACAGATTCATATTTTACCTTCTTTTATGAGAGTGATGTTACTTTCAGTGTTATTCAGTAACCTGATGCAGGTGTATTGATAAGTCAAAACACAGTACTATGTCGGGTCCTTATTAATGTGTATTTTAGGACTGCAATAAACATCTTTGACTTTATCCTGCTGGCTCTTGTGGAAAGCTCTTTGTCCATACCCACTGCTTTCCTTGTCTATTCTCTACTATGCACCACATTCCTTGGTGCCTGTCTTTTAGTTGACATTTATAGAATTTGAGCCTTACAGCATTGAACATTCTTTGCTGGGCATATCACCTTCCTTGTGTTTGTCCTATTGATACCTATAGCATTACTGGATGGGAATTTTACAATCTAATCTAATCTTTAAGTTTATATACCGGGTCATCTTTTAAAAATAAAAGCTCGACTCAGTTTACATAAGATACTAAGGGCTCCTTTTACAAAGCTGCAATAGCGTTTTTAGCGCATGCAAAATTTTGGCGCGTGCTAAACCCGCACTACGCGGCTAGAACTAACGCCAGCTCAATGCTGGCGTTAGCATCTTGCGTGCGCTAAAACCACTAGCGCAGCTTTGTAAAAGGAGCCCTTAATGAAATGGAAAAGTTGGACATAATTTACAAAAATTAGAACAAAATCCAAATCTCTCTTCCCATCTGGCAAATCGACTTGAATCTAATCAGAATAACAGTGCTCTTAAGATGTCTGTCAGGTTCTGGATTTTCCACTTATATAAGTTATACGTTATTGATTCCATAGCTTTGTGTTTTGATCCTGTAGCATGTTATTGACTGTAACGTCCATATCTTTGTTCCTGAAAACTTTGTGCACGTATTGTAACCCATTCTGGGCTCCTGGGGAGGATGATAATAATAATAATAATAACAATTTATATACCGCAGGACCGTGAAGTTCTGTATGGTTTACAATGATTAGAAAGGTGCTACAAATAGAGTAGAACTTACATAGTTGAAGAATAGTGGCTAGCAGTTAAGGGAACAGTTGTGATGGGGGGATTGAGGTGGGAGATTGTGATGGGAGAGATTGTGCAGATTCGCTACCTAGGTATTTCAAGAACAGGTATGTCTTTAGGTGTTTCCTAAATTCACCATAGTTATTTGCGTTTATAATTAGTTTTTCCAAGTCTTTGCCCCATAATGCCGCCTGGTATGAGAGAAGATGTTGATGGTGTCTTTTAAATTTACTTCCTCTAACTGGTGGGGAGATGAACTTCAGGTGCGTACCTCTCTTGTGTCTATTGGTTGAGAACTGGAAGAGGTCATTTATATATTGAGGGGCTAAACCGGTTAGTAACTTAAAGCAAAAGCATCCCAGCTTGAACTTCACACGTGCCTCCATTGTCAGCCAGGATGGGCTACAAAAATGAATAAATGTGACCTAGAGGATGAAGATAATGATTTGGTAGGCTAAAGAACATAAGAACTGCCATATGCTCTGCCATGATTATTATTATTATTATTTTTATGTATTGCATTTTCCATAGTAGGATTTTATTGCATTTGTAACTTCTAAGCCATAATCCAAACCTCTGGTTACTAGCAATCCTGAATGTATGTGAATATTTAAACTCACACTTATCTGAGAGTTCATGCAGGGACTGAATATAATTCTCTGCTGTCTCCCTTTCTCACTATGCTCACTGATAGAAATGAGTATGTTCATGAATGATGTGCTTTGGAAGGAAATAGTCACTATATTTCATTTATTTTACATTTATCTGTGCTGTTTCTTGCCTTATTAGATCTGTTGCCTTCCTTCTTCTACAAATTTTGAGTTAAAAAAAACTCCCAAACCTCTAAGTTTTCTGTCTTTTGTTTTATTTTTATTTATAGGCCTTTTTCTTGTCCTTCTAACAAAATCAGCTTTCTTCCTTTATCCTATCAATTCCCTTTGTGTGTGGGGCGTTTTTTGGTTTGTTTTTTTTCATCTTTCTTTATGTCTCCAGAGAAGTTTTATCTTCTTTTATTGATTGGTCATTTATCTCTTCTAGTTGGCCTTTTTCTTGTTTAACAGCTTTTCTTGACTCCCTTTTATTTCTCCTATTAATTCTGTTCATCACTGTCTTCCTAGAGAATCATTTTCTCCTTTTCTTCTGTTATCTTGTCTTTTGAAGACATGTCTTGCTTTTTTTCAATGTTACCTTTGATTTGCTGACTATAGTTCTTTTGTTCCCTTTAAATCTTAGATTCCCTCCTCAGCATTAACCGTTCTCCTGCAGTCAGCCTTCCTAAAATCTAGGACCCTAGTCTTAACATAATTCCTTTTAAGCTCTAATTTGATACTGAAGCACATTGTACTGTGTTCACTAAACTCTAATCTTTTCCTAACTATGAAGTCAGTGATGCTGCCTCAGTTTGTCAGGGAAGCCTACTTTCTTGAGCAATGCTATTTCTTAGTCAATCAGGATGTGCCCATTCTTAGATGATGTTCCAGCAGGTAAACACGATACTTAAAAATATGCAAACTTCTCCTTTTCACATATTTCTGCTGGTAGCCTTAACCATATCTGAATTGAATTCCTGGAGGTCTGTATATTAATTCTATGTACACAGTACTTTCCTAGGTTTTCAAGAGCAACCCATCTATCCAGCTTGTCCCTGGTTTCCTTGTTTTTCAGTGACTACTGTTGTGTTCCTAATAAAGAGCTACTTTTGCCCCTTTAATAAAGTTTGATTCTTCTGAGAAGTTTAGCATCTGGAATAATAGTTTCTTAGTCCTGATTTCCATTTTATGGCCAAATGGTTACGGAGGTGGTAGTCATGGCTGGGTAGTTAAGGCAATAGACTCAAAATCCATTGGGATCTCCCTGCACAGGTTTAAATTCTGCTAACTGTGGGGCAGCTCATTCATCTTGTAGTATGGAATGTTGCTGGATTGCTCAGTGGGTATAACGAAATCTTCACAATTCCCTTGTGAAGATGAACTGGGGAAAATAAATTCAGCACTATGCACCTTGGGCAATCATGTTTGCAAATGCTCGAAGCCGTTGTTAACAAAATCACAAGTCTGGAGGCCATCATGGTAGAGGGTCATCTAGCCCAGTATCCTCTTTCCAGCAATGGTAAATCCAGGTCACAAGTACTTTGCATAAACCCAAGTACCTGATTAGAGTACCATAATTTACATGTGTACTTACTGCCTCCTTACCCCCCTCCCCTCCCCCCAAAAAGACCCATTAACATGTATGGAGAGTGGAACAGCATTCTTAGTAGATTGGCCAAGCAGACATCCCAGCAGAGCAAGGGGGAACTGCAGTGGATGTTACATAACAGAACCCAGTGTTGTGCCATGGTTAAAGCTACAGCCTCAGCACCCTCAGGTTGTGGATTCAACCCCATGCTGCTCCTTGTGACCCTGGGCAAGTCACTTAATTCCCCCATAGATTGTGAGCCTGCTGGGACAGACAGGGAAAAATGCTTGAGTACCTGAATAAATTCATGTAAACCATTCTGAGCTCCCCTGGGAGAATGGTATAGTAAATAAAAAATCTCACAATTACCCATTACATTATATGGATAACACACCAAAAGCCTACTGTAGGTGACATTTGCAGGCATAAGGGCTATTGGTGTGATGTACAGTGGGTTTTGGAAGACTCGTGTTTCACCACAAGTGTACTTGTTAGGCTGGGTACCCATCTCTATATTCCACTACTATGACTAGATAATGACATGGGGACAAATTGCTCCCCGTCCTCACAGGAACTCAATTTCCCCATCCCGTCCACACAAGTTTTGTCACTGCCTCTGCCCCATTCCTGTAAGCTCCGCTTTAACCGCACAAGCCTCGCACACTTATGATTTTAAAGTGTTTGAGGCTTGTGCAGATGAGGCAGAGCTTGCAGGAATGGGGCAGGGACAGGAAAAGAACTCGCCGGGACGGGAAAATGAGTTTCCATGGTACCGGGGAAAAATTTGTCCCCCTGTCATTCTCTAACTATGACTACTAGGTAACTCCAGGGGCCTGCTTTCTGTTCTAATAGGACTGGCCATAACAGCTGAAGCTGTTGCAAAGACTGGTATGTACTGTTTCTTTCATATCTTTGGGGGTGGGAGAGGGTCAGTGACCAAATGGGGGGAGTAAGAGGGGATCATGCCTTAATTCCTCCAGTAGTCATCTGGTCAGTTTGGGCACCTTTAGGCACTTATTCATTTTTTTTAACAGGTCTAGTCTCAGATGCCCTCGTTGTTTTCTACAATATTCTATTATTGCAATTAAAAAAACATCCATATCATAATTCCACCCTAATCCCACCTAAAACATGTCCCCAACAGGCAAGTTTTAGACACACTGCCTATGAATTGCATAGAAAACCTTCTAAAAATGGGTTTCCAAAAATAGCAATTTGGATGTTTTGCAGACAAAAAAACACTTGGGCCCGGATTCAGTATAGGGCGCCCATTCTCAGAAGCAGCTCTGTATAATATCACCCTAAGCTGCGAACCATCACTCTAACCGGCGCCCACATTACAGGTGCCAGTTAGAGAATTGCGTTGCCACTGAATGGATGGCGGCAAGGGATCTCCTTGCCGCGATCAGTTTAGTGGCCACAGACCTCCACCCCCTGCGTGAAGACAACTGGCAGGAGGGATGCCCAGTCCCTCCTGCCAGGACCCCCAAGGCAATGATATAAGTTTTGAAACCTTGGGTCACGGTTTGACCGACGGCTTAAATAAACCATCGTTGATGGACATTCTGACAGTATGTTCCTTCTTTGAGAAGCAAGATTACTTTCCTCTGAATGCAATCCTAGGCGGTGACCTAGGGGGTCCCAAGAGTCCTGAAGGGTTCCCCTTGTTACAGGGGCACGCTAGGTTCAAGATTGTCATGTTCCGAGGCTCTCACTGTGATTGCTAGGAGCTCGGGTGTGACAATATTAAGCAATGTTAAAAGTAGCCATTATTGTGTTACCTCATAGAAAACACTGAACTAATATGCCTGACAAATTTGCAGTCCTTAAACCAGGGGCAAAAGGATATCAGTGGGACAGCAGCAATTGGGCTGTGAAGACTCAAGGCAGGTGGTATGGATGGCCCATGACAGTGAAGCAAAGAGGCAGAGGCTATTGGTGGAGTATTTTAGGATAAAAACATTTTTAATTACAAGAGGAAGGTTAATTGAGAACCTTTCCTTTGGATGGTGCATATCTAATATAGAGGGATGTCTTCAAGGGCTGCAGTGTGGGGTTAGCATGTGGGAGTCAGGCTGGCAATTTACTAGTTTGTGAGGAGCAGGAAATCCTTAAAACTCCTTTTCTGAGAATCAATTGATTTCTCACTTCTCTCCTATACCTCGCAAGCAACTGGATGTGCCAAGCTTTATTTTGGAGTTTTTAATCAAGGAAGCAAATGCTATGCAAAAGAGCATTGAGAATGCTCTGTTTAGCACATGTATGCAATTTAATTTTCTGTCACGGGTGCATGCTATTTAGTGCTCAGGAGGCTGTAGTATTTAGACATTTAATTTTATATAATTTAATTTAAAAATTTATATTCTGCCTTTTTACTCAATGGAGTGTACAAAGCAGATTACACAATAAATAAACATCCAATATTCACATGAAATCACAATTTAATAACAAAATAAAAGCAAACAGAACAAATTGTATTGTAATGTGTAAACAATATTTAGCTGCATGGTGAATATGTAATTTGAATAACTAACTTACCCCCTCCCTATTACTAAACTGCGATAGCGGATATTAGCGCAGAATTCCTAAGAGCATTGGGAGCAGCGCAAAACAATCAGCAAGGCTCCCTGCGCTAATAACCACTATTGCAGTTTAGTAAAAAGGGGGGATGGGTGGGTTTAGGACGTTTTCAAATCATATACATATTTGGTAAAGCTCTCTGTTTATGTAGTGCTGCTCCATATAACATAAGAACATAAGAATTGCTGCTGCTGGGTCAGACCAGTGGTCCATCATGCCCAGCAGTCCGCTCAAGCGGCGGCCCTTAGGTCAAAGACCAGTGCCCTATTTGAGTCTAGCCATACTTGCGTATGTGCTGTTCCAGTAGGAACTTATCCAACCTTGTCTTGAATCCCTGAAGGGTGCTTTCCCCTATAACAGGCGTTCCAAATTTCTACCACTCTCTGGTTGAAGAAGAACTTCCTTACGTTTGTACGGAATCATTTCCTTCTAACTTTAGTGAGTGCCCTCTTCACCTTGGAGAGGGTGAACAATCTCTCTTTCTCTACTAAGTCAATTCCCTTCAATATCTTGAATGTTTCGATCATGTCCCCTCTCAGTCTCCTCTTCACAAGGGAGAAGAGGCCCAGTTTCTCTAGCCTCTCATTCTACGGCAACTCCTCCAGTCCCTTAACCATTTTTGTTGCTCTTCTCTGGACCCTTTTGAGCAGTACTATGTCCTTTTTCATGTACGGTGACTAGTGTTGGATGCAGTACTCCAGGTTGGGGTGCACCATGGCCCGGTATAACGGCATAATAACCTTTTCAGATCTGTTTGTGATCCCCTTCTTTCTTTTTTTTTTAACATATGTTTATTAACAGTAGTGGAATACAAACAACCATGAGTCAACTAGGCAAAAACAAAAGAGCATGTACAACAAGGTATACAAGAGCAGATAACAGATCCGAAAAAGGCAAGAAAGAGATAGTACACAAGCCATACCATTACCTGAAGGGGTAAGTAAGGCCCGTATCATGTATCAAAGTATTCCCCACCTTTTACATTTTCTCCCAAAGCCCAAAGAAACCATCCACCATACTACACTCAAATCCCCACGCACCCTATCCATATGCAGACCAGACGAATCAACAAGTTTGCCCTTTTCACCGCTGCCGCATATTGTGCGGACGGTTTAATTGACTACAAGTACTCCCAAGTCTCTTTCCTGGGGCCTCTCTCCGAGTATAGCTCTGGACATCCTGTATTCGTGCATATGATTTTTGTTACCAACATGCATCACCTTGCACTTATCCACGTTGAACCTCATTTGTCATTTCGCGACCCATTCATCGAACGTATTTATGTCTCTTTGTAGGTCTTTGCAATCCTTCTGTATTCTCACTACTCTGAATAACTTTGTATCATCCGCAAACTTAATCACCTCACTCGTCATGCCAATTTCTAGGTCGTTTATAATTATGTTGAAGAGTACAGGCCCGAACACCAAACCCTGCAGCACTCCACTCGTGACGCTTTTCCAGTCCGAGTATTGTCCATTTATCCCCATTCTGTTTCCTATCCACCAACCAGTTTTTAATCCATGTGAGTATATCACCCTCGATTCCATGGCTCACAATTTTTTGAAGTAGGCGTTCATGTGGAACCTTGTCAAATGCCTTCTGAAAATCTAGATATACGACGTCGACCGGGTCATCTTTGTCTATCTGCCCATTTACTCCTTCCAAGAAGTGCAGTAAGTTTGTCAAGCAAGATCTTCCTTTGCTGAAGCCTGCTGGCTGGTCCTCATCAGTTTGTGTCCATCAGGATGATCAATAATGCGGTCCTTTATCAGTGCCTCTACCATCTTTCCCGGTACTGAAGTCAGACTTCACTGTTCTGTAGTTTCCCGGATCTCCCTTCGAACCTTTCTTGAAGAACGGTGTAACATTCGCCACTTTCCAGTCTTCTGGAATCTTTCCTGATTTGATTGACAGATTGGCTATTAGTTGGAGCAGTTCAGCTATAACCCCATGGAGGATAATTTTATAACAGGGCTTCTAAGTCAATAGGGCAGAAAGGTGTTTAATTTTAGCCTGTCTTATAATGACACATAGCCGCCTGATATTCAGCACTATTAAACTGTCCAGGAATGGCTCCTGGCTTGTTAAATAGTATTTTGTTTTTAATTGTGCTGCAACTAAGGTGGTATATCAAGTTTTAATAAACAATAAATGATAAATGCTAATATTCATTTGGAGATAGCTGGCTATCTCTGCTGAATATTAGTGGTTAACAGCTAAAACTTAACTGGCTATATCACACAGTAGCCGCTGATTTTAAGCACTGATCAGCCAGGTTTAGTGGCCAAATCAGACTATAATTATAGCTATAACTATAGTTATAACTTAACCAACCATCACTAAAAATGACCCGACATTGAATATGCTATGTGGCTCATAATGATAATAAAAAAATAAAGGCATCCAAAAAAGACATAAGTTGGAACTTAGATGTCCTAATCAAACCTCTCCCGACATGCATATTTCAAACAAAGTTTTTCTTCAGGGTCGAGGGGAACAGTCAAGGGAGCAGTCATCAGTTGCAAAACATGGCCGAGGCCTCGACCCTGAAGAAAAACTGTGTTTGAAACATGCATATCAGGAGAGGTGGCATTGATGAAAATTGAGCGCTTACCTCAAAGCTAGGTAGCTATGGTTACTATCAGGACCATGAATTGTAAATGAATGAAAGAAATTAATCAAAATTAATCTGAATGAAATGAAATGAAAGGATATATAAATGAAATATAATTGAAATTAAGAATTAATCATTGAAGCTAAATGCTGGTTTTATACATATTAAAAACGTTAAGAAATAAACAATAAATTGGAACGACGAAGACGTGTTGTAGCTAGCAATAAAATCAATATCTAGCTACATTCTGAAGGTCCATACAAAAATATAAAAATATAAAATTCATCTATAAAGAATCAGTTTCTTATCTATTATTGTGGTGCCGCTGAGAATGAGCTGGCAGCATATGGCTTTACATTGAAAATTGGGAGAATAAGATTTCTGGAATTGTAGTTAGTACTGGGTTGAACTTAGACATTCTGAGCTAGACCTGTTTTCAGTGCATCTAAGTGCCGAAAATGGTACTCAAACTGACCAGATGACCACTGGAAGGTTTAAGTATTGCCTCCTCCCACACTCCCCAAGTGCTCACTAACCCTCCTACCCCCCACAATATGAATGAAACAGTACATGATCTAGAACAGCAGCATCTGGTATAGGAAAGGTTAGTTCAGCCTCACGTAGGTGTATTAAATAGCCTGGTGGATTGGCTAATGAGAGGAGGACCCAGGCCCATAAACCCCTATTACCAGTACATTGTGTGAGCCCACCAAAATCCTACTATACTGCCATATAGGTGCTACCTGCAGCCATAAGGGCTATTGGGGTGGTAGATAGGTGGTTATAGTAGGATATGGGAAAGTTTTTGAGGGCTCACCATAAATAAGAGGTTTATGGTGACATATACATATGGCATCCTTTATGTTACACTGCTCTATTGGCAGGTGTATGTGGCCAGTTCATTATAATGCTGGCCCCTCCCAAGTCCAAATGGTCTAGATTTGGATGTTTCTGTGGTCAAAAATGGGAAATAAAGTTATACTTCCTAAGGTTGGATGTTTCGGTGGCCAAGATGTCCAAGCAGATGATTTCTGGAAAAAAAAAACAACCATCTAGCGATTTTGAAAATGGATGTTTCTCCACCCCTGACTTTGGACGTCTTGCAGGAAATGTCCAAGTCTGACTTAGAAGTCCTTTTCGAAATGGCCTTCCATGTAACAAAATTTTATTTTAATTTTTGTTCCTGGGTAATAACAAGCTCATAATAAAAAACCTAAACATCCAAGAAGCATCCTAAATCGGCACTTGGACATCCTAATCGTCAGGATGTCCAAGTGCTGATAACTGAAACCGTCTTTTTGTACATCTAGCAAGGTGTTCCAGCCTCTGTATGTCCAGAGCACAAGGTGGGCATGGTGGATGCATGTTATGGGTGGGCTAATGAATCATAGAGAGGAGGACCCAGGCCCATAAGCCTCTCTAATCACTGCATTTATAGTAGATCGTGTGAGTCCACACAAACTCTACTATACTGCCATACAGGTGACACCTTCAGTCATAAGTGCTATTGGGGTGGTACACAAGAGGGTATAGTGCGTTTGGGGGGGAGTTTTGGGGAGCTCATTCTAAATTATAAGGGGGTTATGGTGAGATATACAGCTGGCACCCTTTATGTGAAGTTCACGGCAGTGCCCTCTAAGATGTCCCATTGCTCTGTCTGGATGTCTATGCTGATCCCGCCCATGCCCAAATATTCAGGATTAGGACATTTTCAACCTGAATGTTTTTCTGATTGAAAATGGGGTAAAAGCTAGATGTTCTGGCAGCCTAGATGTCCTAGAGGCCATGAAATCTAAGTACACAATTTAAAAAAAATAATTATATTTGGTCGTCCAGCAGTTTGCCATTTGAAAATGGCAACAACTTTGGAGCTGGAAATGTCAAAGTTGGACTTAGATGTGTTTTTTTTTTTTTCAAAAATGCCTCTCCCTGTAGATGTCCTTAGGGCATCCTGTTGAGGGCTTTACCCCTGATTTTATTAGTTTTATATTCAAAGCCTATATGGCTTATTGAGGGTCTAACTGCACCGTCTGAGGTCATGCCAGCTGTTGCTCATGACAGAACGCAATGACACCTGAATGTTTACCTGCAGAAACCAGAGGTCCACTCAAAGAAAGACTGGGATGAAGGGATCAGAATGAATGCTTTTACTCCCTCAAAATGACTCTGCAGTTTTGGAGGATAGAGGGTCTCAGGCCAGGGCTAACAAGCAGGAGTCTGTGGCAGCCCTGAACCAAAGAGAGGACCTGATTATGTGCCGCCTGACATTACCAAACATCCAAGATTAGAAGAGATCAGAATTTAAGTAGAAGCATAGGCAGTCTTTGCAGTAAAATCTAGTTAGAAAAAAAATTGCTTTGAAAATGTAACAGGGCAGCGTATCAATCTAAAGAGCAGTGTTTTCATCTGCATCATCTTTGAAGCTTACTGAAGAAAGAGGAAAAAATAATCCACCCTGAAGTCTAATTTAAAACAATTTGAAAAGTAGCTTCCTATTTTCAGAGGTAAGATTTGCAAAATGCTTGTTCAGTTTATGGATGAACACTTTTCTATATTCCAGGATACCCTTGCAAGGTCAGGAGGTCACAGAATGTCAAGTACTTTGCTATCAGTAGCTTCATAAGTACCGTATTTTCACGCATATAACGCGCGCGTTATACGCGTTTTTACCTACCGCGCATACCCCTCGCGCGTTATACGCGTGAGCGCGGTATACAAAAGTTTTTCTACATAGTTCCCACCCCGCCCGACGCCCGATTCACCCCCCCAGCAGGACCGCTCGCACCCCCACCCCGAACGACCGCTCGCACGCGCTCCCACCCGCACCCGCGATCGGAGCAAGAGGGAGCCCAAGCCCTCTTGCCCGGCCGACTCCCCGACAATATCGGGCCAGGAGGGAGCCCAAACCCTCCTGGCCACGGCGACCCCCTACCCCCACCCCGCACTACATTACGGGCAGGAGGGATCCCAGGCCCTCCTGCCCTCGACGCAAACCCCCCTCCCTCCAACGACCGCCCCCCCAAAGAACCTTCGACCGCCCCCCCAGCCGACCCGCGACCCCCCTGGCCGACCCCCACGACACCCCCACCCCCCTTCCCCGTACCTTTGGTAGTTGGCCGGACAGACGGGAGCCAAACCCGCCTGTCCGGCAGGCAGCCAACGATGGAATGAGGCCGGATTGGCCCATCCGTCCCAAAGCTCCGCCTACTGGTGGGGCCTAAGGCGCGTGGGCCAATCAGAATAGGCCCTGGAGCCTTAGGTCCCACCTGGGGGCGCGGCCTGAGGCACATGGTCGGGTTGGGCCCATGTGCCTCAGGCCGCGCCCCCAGGGCGTCGGGCGGGGTGGGAACTATGTAGAAAAACTTTTGTATCTCGTGGGCTCTTATTAGACTCTATGCTGTGTCTTCCAGAAGGGAGGATATTTAGTGGGCAAGCCATAAGCTTCTAATAAAAGCATTTATGAGGGGGCGGTCGGAGGTTCTTGGGGGGGGCGGTCGTTGGAGGGAGGGGGGTTTGCGTCGAGGGCAGGAGGGCCTGGGATCCCTCCTGCCCGTAATGTAGTGCGGGGTGGGGGTAGGGGGTCGCCGTGGCTAGGAGGGTTTGGGCTCCCTTCTGGCCCGATATTGTCGGGGAGTCGGCGGTCCTTCGGGGTGGGGGTGCGAGTGGTCCTGCAGGGGGGGGGGGCAGGGCAGGGCTTGTAAACGGAGAGTCGGGACAGCGCACGGAGAGTCGGGGAGGGCGAAAGGAGAGTCGGGGTGGCCAGAGGAGAGTCGGGGCGGGCGAAAGGACAGTCGGGCAGCATGCGCGTTATACCCGTGAGCGCGGTATACAAAAGTTTTTATACATAATATCGTGGTTTCTGCGCGCTATACCCGTGTGCGCGTTATACACGGGTGCGCGTTATCTGCGTGAAAATACGGTATACCCCCTTTCTGTGCAGAGAATTTTAGAATATTCCTTCCTGTTCATTCCAGTACAAAAATAAAATTGAACAAATCTCCGCACTGTCTATAACACGCTGTATCACGTACTGAAATTAATTTTAGTTTACCAATTGTGTTATTTTTTTTCTGTGTGCAAATAAATAAACACATGTATTTCAACACAGGACACTCGCCCCCATCTCTGTCATGCAGTTGTTTGGATTCTAAATTTCATGAATATTAATCCATTTTAAACAAGAGAATAAAAATTACGACACCCTGCAGACTTGCAGGCTGCAAACCTTCATTAAAAATGGTTCATTAATTTTTAAACAAGAGACATTCATTATTATGCTTTCTCTGACAAGACTTTGATTTTTTCCATAAATGATGACCATAATTAAGCCTCTCATAATGAACTTTGTGATTACTAAATAGTACAATTTATATAATGATTCTACTTAGAGAGGTTTGTAAGTAGTTTCCTTAGTGGTGAACAACATCTGATAAATGACTAAGCCTGTGCATCTCCTAATGCTACCCTTAATCATCATCCTCATCTCAAAAATGCCTGTCCTGCTACCTAACCAAGTTGGATGCTAAATGGAAGCTTAGCCACAAAGCAGATATTGATATACCACAGGACTTTTTTCAATCATGCAAATTTGGATCGGTAAAAATAGATTATCCTACGTTTCCGAAGGTAGCAGCAGGGACAGTTTTAATCTAAGAGGTGGGAGCAGGGAAAATAAAAGCAGAAAATGCCAGATTTCCCTGACAGATACAAGTATTACCAGTAAAGACAGTTTGGGGTATATGTTGAGGCAGATGGGAGGTGGGACGTTCCATTCCACTTGCATGCTATGGGCCCCTTTTACAAAGCTGTGGTAGCAATTCTCCTGCGTTAAATACACCGAAGCCCATAGGAACTGAATGCATTTGCCACGGGAGATTCACTACTGCAGTTTTGGAAAAGGAGCCCTAATAATTTTTTTTTTTGGGGGGGGGCGGGGATATAAGAAATGTGGCAAAATGAGGATTAAATAAAATAGATCAAATATTTGCTTCAGAATCTCCTATTACTCTTTGTGCATTTCATTCATTGCCTCGTTACGTTGCTCATTCTGCAAATCGAATACTATTTTAACCAACCCAACTTATTCCACATGAAAACAGGACTGCCATACCTGAAGTTAATTTTGCATGGGAAGTCTACATTCTGTTTCTAACCAGCTATGAAATAGTTAATCAAACCATCAAAAAGCTATTTGCTAGTAGTTCTCCAAGGAGGGGCAAGAGCGTGAAGCAAGTGGAAATCAGAGATAGAGTTGTAAGTACTTATTGCTTTAAGTGTTTGCATTGATAATAACACTTTATAGCTTGTCTGTCAGGCAATAGGTTCCGAGTAGTGCTTTTTGAACTGTTGAAATATTTGATGAAATGCAGCACAGATGTTACTAAGCAATCAGAAGTGTTTGGCACTTGCAGTAAATCAGTCTCTGCCCGGACTTACACATATTCAGTAGAACTGCAACTTGAATGACACATGTATAAGAGAAAGTTTACAGGTCCTACGATGACAGGTTAGGGTGGAAACAAGTAATAGTTCATAGACTGTGGAAAGCCTGACTTGATCACCTGGAACTGGAGATTCAAGTAACAGCTCACAGGTTAGTAGTGAAAGACCCCAGATGCCAATCATTTTGACCCTTCCCTCTGTAGCTGGACAATTCTGGGCAATGACTGATAGATACCTATTGTCACCAAGGCTCAGACATATGTCATCTGGCGCTTTATTAGTACCAGAAGATTTTGAGTGAGTGAGTCTTTCGGCATGCTACAGTTACTAGCCTGACCTTCCAGAACAGATAACAGGGTAGTGGTTTGTTGAATTCTACAGCAGGCACTCAAGGGATGCCACTGACAGCAAACATCTTCCTGAAAATAGATTTCAAAAAAGGTTGAATTATAGGGCATCACCACCATAAGCTTTCAATTGTATCTTTATCCATGTAGCACATTCAATAACATTTCAGGTCAAACTTTCTGGAGCCTTGCTCGCATAAGCATAGCATTTATTATCATTATTATTTTCAGAGAATATAAAAGGTGTATGCAGTGGCGTACCAAGGGGGGGGGTGGGAGGGGCGGTCCGCCCCGGGTGCCAGCCCTGAAGGGGTGCTCCCGGCCTTGCCGTTCAGTCCCCCCACACCCCCGAAGGACCGCTCGCCCCACTGACCTTCCTGCACCACCTGTGAAGCAGCAAGCAGTAGGATCGTGAGGTCAGCTATCCCTGAGCTGCTTGGGCGCTGCTTCCTGCGCCGCGGTCCCGCCTCTCCTCTGACATCAGAGGAGGGGCGGGAACACGGCGCAGGAAGCAGCGCCTAAGCAGCTCAGGGATAGCTGACGTCGCAATCCTGCTGCGGCTGCTTCATAGGTGGTGCAGGAAGGTCAGTGGGGCGAGCGGTCCTTCGGGGGTGGTGGTGGTGGTGGGGACTGAACGGCAAGGCCGGGAGCATAGGTAGTGCTGCTTCATAGGTGGTGCGGGGAGGCCAGGGGGGTGAGCGGTCCTTCGGGGTGGGGCGGGTGGGCAGGCAGGCAGGCATTCAAGGGGGAGGGGGTGACAGGCAGGCAGGCCTTCAAGGGGGGTACAGGCCTTCGGGGGGGTGTGCAGACCTTCAAGGCGGGGCAGGCAGGCCTTCAAGGGGAGACAGGTCTACAAGGGGGGACAGGTCTACAAGGGGGTGGGCAGGCCTACAAGGGGGTGTGACAGGCCTTCAGGGGGGGTGCAGGCCTTCAAGGGGGGGACAGGCAGGCAGGCCTTCAAGGGGGGGACAGGCCTACAAAGGGGGGGGGACAGGCCTTCAAGGGGGGGACAGGCAGGCAGGCCTTCAAGGGGGGGACAGGCCTACAAAGGGGGGGACAGGCCTACAAGGGGGTGGGACAGGCCTTCAAGGAGGGGACAGGCCTTCAGGGGGGTGCAGGCCTTCGGGGGGGTGCAGACCTTCAAGGGGGGGAACAGGCCTTCAAGGGGGGGACAGGCAGGCAGGTCTTCAAGGTGGGGGGACAGGCCTACAAGGGGGAGGGACAGGCCTACAAGGGGGTGGGACAGGCCTTCAAGGGGGGTGCAGGCCTTCAAGGGGGGACAGGCAGACCTTTAAGGGGGACAGGCCTTTGGGGGGACCCTGGTTTAGAAGTACACGGAGGGAAGGGGGTGTTCAAAGAGACGTGCATATGCCAAACTTTGGGGGGGGGGATGAAGAAATAATGGGTCTGAAAATAGAGGAGAGGGAGAGAAATGATGGACCATGGGATTTAGGGAGGGAAGGAACTGAAAGGGAGAGAAATTGGACACAAGGGATGGTGTGGAGGAGGGATAGAGATACTGGATAGGAGGGTAATTGGGAAAAGAAAGGGAGAGATGGTGGACTCTGGGGTGGTGGGGAAGGAGGGAGAGATGCCGGATGAAAGGGTAGTTAAGAAAAGGTGGATCTGTGGAGGGAGATGAAAAAAAAGGAAAGATACCAGACTTCCTGGGGAAGGGGAGGGAAATGGAAAGGGAGGACAGAGTTGGCAGATGGATGGTTAGCACGCAGAAAGAAGAAAGAAGGAGACCCTGGCAAGCAAGTTATCAGAAGAAAACCAGAGCCTTGGACCAACAAGATTTGAAATATAACCAGACAACAAAAGGTAGAAAAATTAATTATATTTTCTGTTTTGTGATTATAATATGTCAGATTTGAAATGTGTATCCTGACAGAGCTGGTGTTGGACTGCAAACGTGAGCTAGGATTTAACAGAGAGAGGAAAAGTCCTTTTTGTTTCTTTATTTTATTTACACCACAGCGCCAGTGTGGTTAGGAGAAGCCAAAGGGGGTGAAAAAGCTATAAAACCCACCAGGAGTTTTGAAAAAAATCACCCAACTGGGCAGGAAAATTGAATTGAAAAACCAATTCAATAGGCTGAATCGAATCGAAATTTTTTTTCCTGAATCTGGCAGCATTAGTTTGCGCTACTGTCTTAGACTTTAGGACCTGGGATTGGGGAGAGATGGCATCCTCAGTACTTTATAATGCAAGTGAAACGAGGATTTGGTCAGACTTTTGAAGGGTCTGCAGAAAAAAAATATTGTATAGGCCGGGGACATGAAACAGCAGGAAATGGGAACTTTTCTTCCTTCTATTTTTGTGAATGGAAAGGCTGAGGATGTCAGAGAGTTCAGTTAAAATATGTGCTTTATAAGAAAATATAATAATGTGTTTTATAAAGTTTATAGCATAGCTGGCCTACCCAGTGAGGTGTTTCTAGTGGTGGTGGTGGCAGCGTGTCAATGTGTTGAGAGGAAGAGGTGGTCTGGGAAATTCTGCTGAGCAAACTCCGGGCCCATTTCTACCCCCCAGTTAGTCCACTCCACTCAACTGGTTCACACACTGAGTGGGTCTTTGGGTGTTGTGTTGGGATCTCTTCCAGTGGTTTATCAGTATCTCCTTCTGGTCCAAGGAAGGAAACTTTGTTATCCTTAGCATTGACCTAGAGAATATGTTTGTAACAGCGCTGCTTGTGTGGCATTAGGCTATGTAGTGATCGAAAGAAAAAAACATACCTTTGCACATTTTTGCACTATATGGTGGGTGTATGAGGAGATTCACATTTCCTGCACAGCTAAGTCCATGTGAAGTTACCTTGTGCTGTATTTGACATCTAGCAAGGTCTCTGTTTGAAAGGAAAGATCTAAACTTAAAAATGAAGTGGCCAGAAGTTATGGTAAAAGCAGATAGTGTAGCTGGTTTTAAGAAAGATTTGGACAAATTCCTGGAGGAAAAGTCCATAATCTGTTATTAAGACATGGGGGAAGTGTCTGCTTGCCCTGGATCGGTAGCATGGAATGTTGCTACTCTTTGGGTTTTGACCAGGTATTAGTATCCTGGATTGGCTACCATGAGAATGGGCTACTGGGCATGATGGACCATTGGTCTGACCCAGTTAGGCTATTCTTATGTTATGTTCTCATCTGTAGGGGCCTTTGTTTTCACTTCTTATTTTAATGTATTTTTTTTCTGGGAACTTATCAGTGTTTTTTATAATGGGAACTAAAATGGAAGAGAATTAATGTGTGTGGGATGAGGGGGTAACTAATTTCTTCAGCTAAATAATTCAATCCACTTCAAACAGACATAGGAGAACTCACGCACCATTCACACACCCTCCAACCAAAAATGTCAAAAGAAAAAAACTGTTCGACAACCTGCTAGCCATTCGAGCTGCAACACTCGACCCCCAACCCTACAACCAATTGACATCGACCACATACTGCAAAACCTTCAAAAAGAAATAAAAACCCTTCTATTCAAAAAACACATAAAACCGAACTAACACAATCAGAACTGTCCCAAGCATCACCTGCAACTACTCCATATGTACTTCTGATGTCATGACAATTCAGACATAATTTATGTTATGTTATGTTTGGAATATAAGAAAATTTTCACTGCCTGTTTCTATTCTGACCATTTATTCCGTTTCATGGTCATTACAAAAAATATTTTTTTACATGGAGGGGGGGGGGGGGTGTCAAAAAATGATGGGCCCCTGGTGCCACATACCCTAGGTACGCCACTGGGTGTATGCAGTTCTTTACAAAGGGCCTTTTTACTAAAGTGCAGTAAGGCCCAAATTCTATATAGGGTGCCTAAAGTCAGGCACCTCTTAGGCACCTAACTTAGGCCCCCTTTTATCAAGCCACATTAGAGGGGTGTTTTTTTTAATTAAATCACTGACCACTGCGGGAAAAGCTCTGATGCTCATAGGAATTCTATGAGCGTCAGAGCTTTTACCGCAGTGGCCGGCAATTAAAAAGCCCTAATGCGGCTTGATAAAAGGGGGCCTTAATTGACAAAATACCTTTAATTGCCTCAATAATTGAAAAAAAAAATTAATTGTGCGATAGGTGCCTATACAATTCTATAAAAGATAGGAGTTTATCGCATGGTGCTTTGTGGTGCCTAATGTCTAAGTGGGTACTTTTGGGTCATCGGTGATGGCAGTGGGCTCATCGGTCCCACCCTGATGTTTTGGGACTGCTCTGTTATGTCCCACCTGTCCCAGAATAAAGTGGGATTGTACAAGAACAAAAGATTGGGTTCTTACCTCTGCTAATCTTCTTTCTTGTAAATCCGCACTTTATTCTGGGAGCCTGCCCTATGTCTGTCCGATTCGCTGATCGCATGCCTGTTTACTGGTAAGCTGAATTTCAGTCTCGGATCAGCCTTCATAAGAATACCATCTGTATTACTGTAGAGTTAGGTTGGGGGGGGGTTACTGGGTTAGCGCCCCCTTCTGACAGTGCAGGCTGTGTCTCCCTTTAGCACTGTTTTTATTGTTTAGGTTTTAATGTTTCATAACCTGTTTTCTAGTTTTAATTGTTGCTGTCTTGAATATGTTAATATGAGCAGAATTGATTGGTGAGGAGTTCACCATTCCCCTCTCTCTCTTGTTTCTTGTTTTTCCTGTAGAGCTTCCTGGCTTCTTGAAGACTAAGTGATGTCCAGGGAGCATGCTCCAGGGGATAATAGCAGAGGGAGGAGTCAAATCTTCTATCAATAGAAATTCCTACAGCCCCCGACTAGCCAGGGAACATTACATTCTACCTGTCCAAGAATAAAGTATGGATTTACATGAAAGAATATTATCAGAGGTAAAAACCTAATCTTTCGTTGTGTACTATGTTGATACTAAATCCTACTTATTTGCACACTTAATATCTATATCGTGTTCTATGTTCATCTTAGATTTACATACATCCTGATAATTCAAGTTATCTGTACTTTATTTATCATATCCTAGAAACATAGGAACATGATGGCATAGTCTGCCCATCCGCAGTAACCATTATCTCTTTCTCTCTCCGAGAAATCCTATGTGCCTATCCCAGATCCTTTTGAATTCAGATAGCCTCTTGTCTCCACCACCTCTTTTGGGAGACTGCTCCATGCATCTACCACCCTATCTGTAAAAAAGTATTTCCTTAGATTACTCCGGAGCCTTTCACCTGTTAACTTAATCCTATGCCCTCTCATTGCAGAGTTTCCTTTCAAATTACAGAGACTCGACTCATTTGCATTTACTTTACGTAGGTATTTAAACGTCTCTATCATATCCTCTGCAATTCCGGATATTTCTACTCTGTTCACCCTAGTGGGGACTAGCCAGCTGTCTCCTCTATCTTGCATTATTATTTAAAGTAGTTTGTGAAGAGGATGGTCTTTACCCCTTTCTTGAACTTTCCAGTGTCCTTTTCTAGTTTTAATTCCTTTGGAAGAGAGTTCCACTACCTTGGAGCCATCACTGAGAACATTTTTGTCCTGGCGCTTTTGTATCTGATGTCTTTGAAGATGGGTATTTGGATGGATCAAGGGCGGAGTTCATAAGTACCGTATTTTCACGTAGATAACGCGCACCCGTGTAAAACGTGCACACGGGTATAGCGCGCGAAAAACACAAATTTATGTACAGAAATTTTTGTATACCGCGCACACCCGTATACCGCGCATGCTGCCCGACTCTCCCGTCGCCGTCCGACTCTCCTTTCGCCCGCCCCGACTCTCCTCTGGCCACCCCGACTCTCCTTTCGCCCGCCCCGACTCTCCTCTCCCCCTTGAAGTCCTGTCCCCACCCTGAAAGCCTGATGCCCCCCCCGACGTCCGATTCACCCCCCCCGCAGGATCACTCGCACCCCCACCCCAAAGGACCGCTCGCACGCACCCGCACCCCCACCCCGAAGGACCGCTCACACGCACTCCCACCCGCACCCGCACCCCCACCCTGAAGGACCGCTCGCACCCCCACAGGCTCCTGACCCCCCCCATCATGTAGAAGCTCCTACCGGTGTCCTGCTGCTTCCTCTTGGCGGTCCCGACTCCCCGACACGATCGGGGCAAGAGGGAGCTCAAGCCCTCTTGCCCCAGCCAACCGAACCCTCTTGCCCCAGCCAACCGCGGCACCCCCGACACGATCGGGGCAAGAGGGAGCTCAAGCCCTCTTGCCCCCCCCTGACTCCCCGACACAATCGGGGCAAGAGGGAGCTCAAGCCCTCTTGCCCCAGCCAACCGCGGCACCCCCGACACGATCGGGGCAAAAGAGAGCCCAAGCCCTCTTGCCCCGCCGACTCCCCAACCCCCCGACAATATCGGGCCAGGAGGGAGCCCAAGTCCTCCTGGCCCTGGCGACCCCCCCCCCCCGCTAGTTCGGGCCAGGAGGGAGCCCAAACCCTTCTGGCCACGCGACCCCCTACCCCCACCCCACACTACATTACGGGCAGGAGGGATCCCAGGCCCTCCTGCCCTCGACGCAAACCCCCTCCCAACGACCGCCCCCCCAAGAACCTCCGACCGCCCCCCCAGCCGACCCTCGACCCCCATGGCCAACCCCCACGACACCCCTACCCCCCTTCCCCGTACCTTTGTGTAGTTGGCCGGACAGACGGGAGCCAAACCCGCCTGTCCGGCAGGCAGCCAACGACGGAATGAGGCCGGATTGGCCCATCCATCCCAAAGCTCAGCCTACTGGTGGGGCCTAAGGCGCCTGGGCCAATCAGAATAGGCCCGGGAGCCTTAGGTCCCTCCTGGGGGCGGGGCCTTGGGCACATGGTCAGGTTGGGCCCATGTGCCTCAGGCCCCGCCCCCAGGTGGGACCTAAGGCTCCCGGGCCTATTATGATTGGCCCAGGCGCCTTAGGACCCACCAGTAGGCGGAGCTTTGGGACGGATGGGCCAATCCGGCCTCATTGCTTCGTTGGTTGCCTGCCGGACAGGCGAGTTTGACTCCCGTCTGTCCGGCCAATTACACAAAGGTACGGGAAAGGGGGTGGGGGTGTCGTGGGGGTCGGCCAGGGGGGTCGCGGGTCGGCTGAGGGGGGCAGTCGGAGGTTCTTGGGGGGGCGGTCTTTGGGGGGAGGGGGGTTTGCGTCGAGGGCAGGAGGGCCTGGGATCCTTCCTGCCCGTAATGTAGTGCGGGGTGGGGGTAGGGGGTCGCCGTGGCCAGGAGGGTTTGGGCTCCTTCCTGAACCGAACAACTAGCGGGGGGGGGTCACCAGGGCCAGGAGGACTTGGGCTCCCTCCTGGCCCGATATTGTCGGGGAGTTGGGGAGTCGGCGGGGCAAGAGGGCTTGGGCTCCCTTTTGCCCCGATCGTGTAGGAGAGTCGGGGGGCAAGAGGGCTTGAGCTCCCTCTTGCCCCGATCGTGTCGGGGGTGCCGCGGTTGGCTGGGGCAAGAGGGCTTGAGCTCCCTCTTGCCCCGATCGTGTCGGGTGCCGGGACCGCCAAGAGGAAGCAACAGGACACAAGTAGGAGCTTCTACATGATGGGGGGGGTCGGGAGGCTGTGGGTGTGCGAGCGGTCCTTCAGGGTGTGGGTGCGGGTGGGAGTACGTGCGAGCGGTCCTTCGGGGTGGGGGTGGGGGTGCGTGCGAGCGGTCCTTCTGGGTGGGGGTGCGAGTGGTCTTGCGGGGGGTGAATCGGACGTCGGGGGGGAACTATGTAAAAAAAATTTTGTACAACGCGCTCACGCCTATAACACGCAAGGGTATGCGCGGTACGTAAAAACCACGTATAACGCGCGCGTTATATGCGAGAAAATACGGTATATGTGTAATTCTAAACCACACTAATTTACATACAAACATTTACATAATAGAGATGACAGGCATGCAAATCTTCTCCATGCATATTTATTAGAGCTATCCTGAAAACCTGACTGACTGGTGGTCCTCCAGGACAGGGTTGGAAACCACTGCTGTAGAATACAGAGAAGGGTTAAAAGGTAAGGAAGGATGCTGGATGCCATGGGAGGGAGGGGTGTGACTGTGGGATGGCAAGTAAGGAAAAGGGAGATGCTGAAGCTGGGGGTGGAGCATGGGAGGGGGGTTTGGGCTGGAGCTTGTCCCCCCTCTAAACAAAGAGCCATTCCACTGCCCCTGGATCATACCTTGATTAAAATGGACTTGGAAAAAAAATCACTGCTTATTTCTAGGAAAAGCAGCATAAAATCTATTTTACTCTTATGGTATCTTGCCAGGTACTTGTCCACTGTCGGAAACAGGATACCGGGCCTGATGGACCTTCGGTCTGCCCCAGTACGTGTTCTTATGTACTGTTCAGAAAATGTTAATTTTATTTGACAGACATTTGGTTCAGTAGACTCATTACTGAACTGCACAGCACTGAAGAAGGGATATATCTGTCAAACAAAGGGAATGATTTTACTGGGTCTAATTAGATTGTTTCTACTGGGTGAATTTTGTAATTTAAAGATAATTTATTATTTAAACCTATTGCTGAACTGGAACATGAAATAAAAACTGACATACTTGATACCTGCTGATTACTCTTAAAAGCAGCAGCTAAATTTTAGATGGGTATGAGCAGAGTAAGAATTTGTGATGGATGCCTGTGACTGATTAAATTGAAAAAATAAAAGAGTCTAAAAGTCATGGCAAAGTCACAGTGAAGTCTAAAGCTTTCCCTCATCTCTTTTTTGAATTGGCATTTATTCTTTTACAGGGGCCACGCTTCTTTTTTCCAATTATTTTCTTCTTTAGCTGTTCCTCTCAGTATAGAAGTATCATCAAAATTAAACCTATGGAACAGATATATTAGGAAATGCTGAGAGGCTTAGAATGGGACATCGAGGAGAATTTTATTCCATAAAGCCATATTTCAACATTTTTTGACTTGGTTCTGTCTTGGTCTGTATCACATATAGGGTCAGATATATTTGTAGCATTGGGAAACCTGTTGATTAAGCTACATTATCATTGAGAAGGTAATGAAAAGTCATATTTTCTGACCGTGTTGGATAAGGTAAAACATAGGGGCCATCTTTTCAAAATAACTGGGGGTACTAAACTCAATACAAAGTGTATGATGCTCACTGATCACAATAAGGGAGGTTGCTCAATATTGTGGGCGCTCAAGCACCCATTGCACCTAGAGAGCTGGCACCTAGGTTTTACCAGATCTCATTTGGTTGGCTTTCATATACCAAATCATGTGTTCATTTGTCTTGTTCATTCCTCTTCTTTCACCTCCAATCTTCTCCGGCTGTCAAAAACCAATGAAAAAGCAATTTTCCAATCTGAAAACAATGATAGGACTTATAATGAATTATTTCAGGACAGGTACAATTTTCAGGTAAGTTCAAAGCAAGAGGTTTGTGAGGGAGTTAGTTGGATCATTACTGCTCAAGGTGTAGAAGGGGCAGTGAGGGCGAGCAAGGATCTATCTGAGTTACTTGGGACCAGATTTTATAATGGCAGCTAAACGCACCTAGATTGTAGGCCCTGCTCTGGACAGTTGTCAATCAACCACTAGGTGCAACTTATATAATCACATCTATCAGCACCTAAGCAGACTTATATATTTATTTATTTAGCCCATCCTCCCAAAAGAGCTCAGAACGGGTTATAGGAGTATATACACAACATAGTCAAAACAAAATGGACAAGACATATTTGGAAAGCTAGTGGTACAATGACTGAGTTATGGTTGATAGAGAACATCTGAGATACACTAGGTAACTATACAAGCTGAAGTAGAAATAACAACTGAGATACATTAATCAACTATACATACTATAGTAGATATGAACATCTGAGATACACTAATCAGCTATAGTAGAGATAAATCTCTGAGATACTCTAACTATACTGTACATGCTTTAGTGAGGAATTTAGCACTTTGATCTAGTTGATGAGTTTAACCAGGACCATTTAGGTTGAGTCTTTTCATAGTGAGTTTATCTGAGACCATATAGGCTTGGAGGGACATAATCAAAAGATAAGTCTGTTTTGGGCCTAAGTTACTAGTCGCCTAAAGTCAGACATGGGAAAAGATCCATTTTTGAAAACTACGTCCAACATATTTTTTTTTTTTCGAAAATCGTCTAACTGTATGTCTAGCTGTCTGATCATCCAGCCCTCTAAATCGTCTATCTTTATACCCCATTTTCATCCAAAAATTCATCCAAGTCAAAAACGCTTAGAAAAAGACCTTTTGGACATGGGCGGGGGCAGCAAAGTGATGGATTGGACACCCAAACATTGCACCAGAGTAGTGGGGTACCTTACAGGGCACTGCTGTGAACTTCACAAAAAGGGTGCCACATACACATCTCATCACAACAACCTTATAGGTCATGGTGAGCCCCCCAAAACACCTCCCGAACCGACTATACCCACCTGTCTACCACCCCAATAGCCTTTATAGCTGCAGGTGCCCTTATATGGCAGTACATAAGGGTTGGGGGGGGGTTGGGGGTGCACATGTTTCACCATGCATGCAGTGGTTAGAGTGGCTTATGGACCTGGGTCCTCCTCTCTATGGTTAACTAGCCCACCCCCCAGACCACTTAAGCCACCTCTGTGCAGCTTTACTAGGCTTTCCTAAGCCAGACTGCCAGGTTCTGATGTTTTGGAGGCAGATATATAAAGTTGTTATTATGATATTTATGGCAGTTGGGGGGGGTAGTGATCACTGGGGGGAGTTTGTAGGGGTCTGTACTTTGTCTCTACAGTGGTTATCTGGTCACTTTGGATATCTTCTTGTGACTTAGATCTGGTTTTAGATGGCCTAAGTCACAACATCCAAGTTCTGTCTAGGCAGTGTTGTAAAACTTTTGGTTATACATGCAGTATGACTAAGTCTAGGACAGCCCACGTCCCGCCCAAATCCTGCCCTCATCACTCCTCCTAAAATGCTTCTTTTAGCTCTGGGCATACTGCAGCACTGTGAAGGCTTTGGTCAGTTTTTTTAAAATATCTAGGCCTTTTAAAAAAGTCAGCTGGTTTACACGATTTTGCTGCTTGAACGAGAGTGGGAACTTTTCATCCAATGAGAATAGTAGAAATGTTTACATCTTACTGCGCATGTGTTGACGTTCTGTTAATATAAGCGCTATTTTCTAAAAGGAGTTGTATTACAACACTTTGACTGGTAATGTGCTTTACTTTGGAATTTAGTGATATGAACAGAACTTTTACTATCTTTGTTGTGTTCTTATTTTTAGCCCGTATCTTACAAACCCAGAGGAAGCCACGTGATAGTGGCGAAACGGGTTCCCGTTGGATACGATACACGGGGCTAAAGCGGTGGTACTTCTATGCTGCTCTACTAGCTAACGTCAAGTTGAAAGATAAGTGCTTAGCTAAGGCTTTAAAGTTTTTTACATAAGTTATATTGCCTTTTGCACAGCTATTTTGCACAATCTTGACTCCTTGCATTTTTGCACAAATGTTAATGCTATTTGCACAGTTTTGAATCTAAAATACAAAAAAAGTTAAAAAAAAAATTTGGAAAAATATAAAATAACTGAGTAGTGAAGTTATTTATTTATAAATGAGTGACAGATTAAGTCACATTAATATATGAAGGTTTTGGATCAATGAAAGAAACCCCATGCCACAATTCCCTATATGGATGATATTATTATGATCCTTGCAGTAGCAATTCTGAGATTCTTTCCTTCATTTCAGTAATAATTAAGCCATCTATCCATATGGTTTTTTTCTCTGGTTGAATTAGCCTTTTGTGGATCTGATAAATCTAGGACAGCCCACGTCCCGCCCAAATCCCGCCCTTATCACTCCTCCTAAAATGCCCCTTTTAGCTCTGGGTGTACTGCAGCACTGTGAAGGCCTAAGTCATTTTTAGATACGTCTAAAACCCAGTTCAATTATCGGCACTTGGACGACTTGTCTCACTGATCGTCTAAGTGCCGATTTAGGCGGGTTTTTAGATGTATTTCCGTTTCAATTATGAGCCCCTTAGTCTTTTCATAGACTTAGGCATCGCTAGGCGCCTTAGAGGTAGGTGCTAGTAGATTAGGCCAGGTTTTTATTGGCCTAATTTACTGGCATCTAACTCAGATGCCTAACAATTCCTAAGTCAACCAAGACTAATCTCTGCCACTAACTATGCCTACTTTTTAGGTAATCATTAGGCATCAGAGGGTACCTTGTCTTAGGTGTCTTAGAACTCAGGTGCCTCTCTGAGTTCCATGCGGAACTCTTAATTGTTGTTTTGGTGTTTTGTTTTTTTTAATTATCAATGGCATGGTCAATTACCATGCAAGAGCAAAAGTGGAAATGTCCAATCAGAATGGTGCACAAAAAGTGTCTTTCAACTCATCTGATAAATCCAAATGTCTTTATTCATCCAAAATAACTCATTCATCCAAAGTAACTCAATGACTCGACATGATCATGTTTTGGCCACCCGGCCTGCATCAGGAGGCTTAGGAGTCTTTGGGTATCAATTGGACAAATATGCTCTAAAACACAACGATCAAACCGTTGCTCCAAATCTTGTGACGCTACAAACCAACACAACCTTGCGGGTGGCCGAAACATGATCATGTCGAGTCATTGAGTTACTTTGGATGAATGAGTTATTTTGGATGAATAAAGACATTTAGATTTATCAGATGAGTTGAAATACACTTTTTGTGCACCATTCTGATTGGACATTTCCACTTTTGCTCTTGCTTGTTTGATTTTTGTGGATTTGTTTCCCCTGTTTTAGTGTGCATGATCAATTACCATGCCAAGAAAAACAGTAAAGGTGACCTGTGATGCTCAGTTCTTTTATTGTATCGACTTCTGAAGCAGGCCATAGTGGCCAAAATATATAGGTGTCGAGCCTTAATCGATACAATAAAAGAATTGAGCTTCACCGGTCACCTTTACTGCTTTTCTTGTCTTTCTACCTTGCCTTTCTACCTCCTGTTTTGTTATGGTCAATTACCATGCCATTTAAGCTAAGTAAAACAATTTGGGTAGCGTGCGGGTTTTAGTTAGGTGTCATTAGGCATCCGCAATTAGAGTGCCTAGCAGCACCTAACTAGGTCACCGTTTAAAGAATCTGGCCCTTGGACTCTTATTCTATAAATCCCACATGTAAACAGCAGCAGTTAGATATGTAGGTTGGCAATAGAAATTTAAATGTCATTTTAGAAAAGCAGCTAATTAGGTAGTGATGTTTACCACATTTGCTTTGCTAGAAGGTATGGTAGGGATATAGAGAAGGAGTAGATATAGAAAAGGAGTCGTAAAGGCGGGCCTACCATATCAATGTCAGCCACAATCTCCCACTAAGTGGCCTCCCCCATCCAGTAGCACCAGGAAACTAATCCCGCAGCAGTGGGAGATGATGTTTTATGAAGCATTTCCTGCTGTTGCTGGATGGGGGAGGCCACCCTTTTTGCCTCTGGCCACCAATTGGCTGTGCCAGGGGGGAGCAATGAGTAGGGCAAGTTGGAACAATGGGCGGGACCGGTGCAGCAATGGACAGTGCTGAGTGGGTCAGTGGGTGAGGTGGGTGGAGCAATGGGTGGAGTGTGGTGGGCTGGGGGCAGACCCTAAATCTCCTGCTGAATGGGTTGAACTCCTTGGCAGCTCTTCGATGTGGATTCCCCATCTTATGTTGATGAGAAAAAAAGTCTGCATATTTGCATTTATATCTGCCTGAAGGCATGATTAAGTCCTTTCTTGTAGAGCCAGGCCCTTACCTGACCTCCTCCCAAGTATCTGGCTATAGTGCTTGATTTGTAGTCTTAAAAAAAAAAAGAAATTATGACACTGATTAATTCCTGTTTATATACCTTGCAAATAATGTATAAAATACAAATGGCCAAACATGGGCCATGTTTCAGCAAAATAAAAATGCTGCCTCATTGGAGGCTTGTGTGCTATGTTGTTTGTTTGTAGCCTCTTAACTACTTGGATTTTTTTTTGTGACTTTTATGTTTTCATATTTAAGACAGTCAAGGACCCCCAGAAGACCCCCAGAGGAAGGCATTTTTATTTTGCTGAAACTCGGCCCATGTTGGGACATTATTTGGTTTTTATCTTGTGGGTCACTTGTGACTATAGTGAAAGACACAAAAAACAATAATGAAGGAGACCAGAGGGTGCTCAATCCTTTATTAATAAAACAGACTCGACACAGCAGCGAGTTTCATTTTCAGTCTTATGTATTTTCACTGTACTTGCTGCCAGTTTTTATCTTGGTGTTTTAAAAGAGTCTAATTGAAATATTTGGATATGGATTTACATATCTATGGTTTTATCATTCAATATCAAGACTCCTGAGGCAGGCCTTTTGAGACCGAAACACGATCGTGTTGAGTCTGTTTTATAAATAAAGGATTGAGCACCATCTGGTCTCCTTCGTTGTTGTTTTCGTGTCTTTCACTGTTGTGAAGGCAGTTTCTCCTGTTGTGTTTTGATTTTTCACTTGTGACTATATACATCCTTTGTAGATTGTTTTTAAGGCTTTTGTTTTAAAGTCATTTGGATGCTTATTACACTACAAACTGGTACATCTGATCTGTTCCATAATCTTTTTATTCTTTTGCTGCTTGCCCCTGTGACAGGGAGCTTCATCTTATAATGCACCCAAGACTGGCCTAACTAGCATCTACCAGTCTCACGTATCTGTGGGATACCCATGTAGTTGGTATGGCCCCTGTACAAGGAGATCCTGATATTGTGCTGGGCAGGATATACACTGAAATCTTCATGCATACTGGAATAATGCATGTGTCATCTCCCTCTAATTACGGAATATTCAGGACCAACCCTTACTGCTCTGCACCCCAACCAGAGGACCAACCCCTTCTTACTGCTCTGCATCAGGTGTCACCTTCAACAGTAGGGAGGCATGTCCTCTCAAACACAGGCCCCCCTTCCCTCCCCCTGCCTGCATTACCTAAGCTTAACCACCAGAGCCTGCCCCATGCAGCTGCTGCATACACATCCTAAAACTGATATGGTGGACAGCCAAATTGTCATCTTTCTCTCCCAGGCTGCAGTCAGGGTCACATATACATGGCCACATCTGGGATGACTCCTGCAACACACAGTGGCTCTGCATTACTACATGGCTAATTATGTCCCTCTATATGGCATCTGTAATTCCCCAGATCAAATGCTTTACCTCCTTAAACCTAGAACAATTTTGCCCATCATGTGCTTTGCTATCCCAGTCATCATCGACTAGGGCAGATATGGTGACCTACGAAACTCCCCTCCCCCCAAATAAAAACCCTTTTAACACAACCCCCACAATATAAGATCAATCCCTACTTCCCCACTTACCCCTACAACAACAACAACAAAAAAAACCAACATCTATTGCCCTCATAAATGTCAGATCAGTAAATAACAAAGACATCACTGTAGAAGACTGAAGGGGAAAAGGCAAAGTATAAGATGATATGCTAAATGCAAAATCAGAGATATACAATTCACAATTCAGGATTACTTAGCTCTTAGAGATTTGCATTGCCGTAGATGTTGGAATGGGGGGTGGGTGGGGGGGAGGGGGCACAGGGGCCGTGGCCTCCCCAAAAATTGCCCATGGTTCCAGGGCTGGCGTTAGCCGTAGCCCAGGATTTCTCAATGTGTGTCGCTCACCGCTACATTAAATTACAGCCCTGGTGCCGCAACTGCAGGAAGGGAAGGGCCAGTGCATGCAGCGATTGTACGCCGCCAGCCCACAACCCTTCCCCCCAATGTCAATTCTGAGGAAACATGACCACATCACAGAGGCATACCTCAACTCATACTGGCTTCCAATTCCAGCAAGAATACTATTCAAATTCTACTGTTTACTATTTAAAACCATAAACTGTGACAGCCCAACCTACCTGAACAACCGCCTCATCCAAACTACATCAACTAGAGAAAGGAAAACCCAGACTCCATTCACGCACCCTCCAATCAAAGAAGTCAAATGTAAAAAATATATATGACAGCCTCCTAACCACACAAGGAGCAAATCTCGACAACCAAATCTCCAATCTACTAATTATGACCCCAGACTACAAAACATTCAGAAAAGAAGTAAAGACGCTACTTTTCAAGACATTCCTGCAAACGACTTAATACCACTAACTCCTTCCCACTTCCCAATACCTTCCTGATTCCCAAAAGCAATCTCATCTACTCTTTATCTCCTCTAGAAATTACCAGATATCTTCTTCTTGTAATACATTTTTTGTAATTCTTTTGTAATCCGCATTGAACCGCAAGGCAATGGCGGAATAGAAATCTTTAATGTAATGATATCAACCAGTTCACCTTTATCCACATATTCATTAGCCCCTTCAAAAAATGCAGTAAATTGGTGAGGCAAGATTTCCCTTGACTAAATCCATGATGGCTTTCTCTTATTAATCCATGCTTATGTATATCTTCTGTCATTACGTTCTTTATAATAGTATGTACCATTTTGCCCATCACCAACGTCAGACTCAATTTTCTGAATCACCTATGGAACCCTTGTTGGCCACCCTCCAGTTTTCTGGTACTATGCTGGATTTTAGAGAAAAATCACAAATTACTAATAGCTCCTCAAGTTCATTTTTCAATTTTGTCAGCACTCTGGGATATATACCATCTGATCCAGATATACCATCTGATTCAGATATACTATCTGATCCAATTTGCTACTGTTCAATTTGTCAAACTGATCCATTACATCTTCTAGTGTTACAGAAATTTGATTGAGTTTCCGTACTATCATCATATCATCCACTACTGTTGCACTTCTCACTTTTAGATGAATAAATAAATAATTTTTCAGAATCAATCATCAGAACTGAATACCATTTATGGTACCGGTTACTCCCCCACATCTTTTTCAGTGAAGACCAAAGCAAAGAATTATTTTAATCTCTGCACTATAACCTTGTCTTCTCTGAGAGCCCCTTTTATCCCTCAGTCATTTAGCAGTCCAACCAATGTTCTTCCTGGCTTCTTGCTTTTAATATTTTAAAAAAGTTTTTACTGATAGATGTTTAAATGGCATAAATGCACATGAAGCAAATCTCATTTGGAAAAGAAGCTCCAGAATGAGAGGGCATAGGATGAAGTTAAGTGATGATAGGCTCAGGAGTAATCTAAAGAAATACTGTTTTACAGAAAGGGTGGTAGATGCTTAGAATAGTCTTCCAGTAGAGATGGTGGAGCCAAAGACTATGTCTGAGTTCAAGAGAGCATGGGACAAGCACATGAGATCTCTTAGGGAGAGGAGGAGATAGTGGATTCTGTGGATGGGCAGACTGGATGGGCCATTTGGCCTTTATCTACCTAAAGTAATACAGCAAAAATGGTTATGATCTTTCTTGGTTTGTTCTTGACTAATTCCAGCTGCTTACAGAGGCTAGTGCGTATACAACTTTGTGAACAATACTGGATATTTCAGTTAAATATTGTACAACCTTGAGGCTTGAATGGAATACCATCATTTAGTTTCTCTTTACTGATTGGCCCTTATCTTTCAGTTTGAATTTTCTGTAGTGGTGACATTGCTTGCTTTGCTTTTTAGTTGTGAGCCTGCCCCCCTGTTATCTCCTCCCTCTAGCCTCTCTTTCACTTTGTGCTTGACAGCCATTATACTTGGCGGCGCTGGCTTGTGCCAGTTCCTGAAGTGCTGGTTCCTGAAGAAGGGACTTTTGTGTTTCTGAAACCAATGCAAGGTTGAACCTTCTACGAAGTTAACAATGGATGAAATAACTTCCGACATCCGAGCGCTAATGCATGAATCAGTTTGAGAAGCTAAGTACTTTTTTGATTTGTACCATCTGTAGAGGAGGCTATGTCCACTCTTGTTCTCCTACTGCCTTAAAACATTGTGCCAAAAAATTATGGTGCTTTATTGCTCCATAAATTCATTTGATTTTTTCACTATTTAAAGTGTTTTTCACATTAATTATTTACACCAATGGTAGCACACAAATGTACCCTAACATTGCTGTTTGGCCCATTTTTGGACTAAAAAATGGGAGTATATTACACCTTTCTATCAAAAACTTCACTGGTTGTGGTGATTGCAGTTGAAGCAGGCTATTCAGTGTGGGTTCCCTGAATGAAAAAATTTAAAAACTTATTTTAGCCTGCAGATCCTTTGCTACCAAACTGATCTAGTAGGACATCAGGCTGCCCAGTGGTACAAATTGATTTCTGGATTTTTAAACAAAAAAACAAAAACCAATGTTAGAGACATCTGGAGCATCGAGATAAAACTGTATATTTCTGTGTCTCGTTGGCCACGAATTTGGACTTGGAGATTGAAATGTACAACGTCAGCATCTATGAGGCAAACATGGTTATTTTTGTTACATAGGATTTTTTGGACCCCAGTTCGATTAAATAAAATAGATAGTTCTAAGTCTAATAGATGCTGGCATTGTCATATTGATATAGGGACTTTGGATCATCTGCTATATTTTTGTCCGTTTATATTTATATTTTGGAAGTCAATTTGGGGACAAATAAATTTAGTTTTGGATTTAAATGTTCCACTATCTTATGAGGCTATAATTTGTGGAACGATATTACATTTGAAACCCACTCTAGATAAATATAAGAGTCATTTATTTATGATCATGACAGGTATAGCTATTCAATTGATAACGAGTAACTGGAAGAACCATGACAGAATAAGTTATACTTTTTGGTGGGTGAACGTGTGCACCACTTACAGATATGAAAGAATTAATGCAGAGTGTAGGGGATTTAATGGTGTATTTAATAAAGTTTGGAGCCCATTGACTAAATTTGTAAAATTATAATAATGTATATTTATCTTATCTTTCCTTTTGTTCATTCACCTTTTACACATCCATTGTGGGTGGGGGGTTGGAGGGAGAGGAATAAATATTGATGGTGACATTTGGGTAACTTTATTCTTCATTTATATTATATATTATGTTATATTATGTTACTAGTTTTTTAGCCTGTTACATTAACGGGTGCTAGCAGCCCTTTTTGCTTACTTTTACCTCCTCCCTGTCCAGCAGCACCCCCCATTCCCATTCCATAAACCACACCAGGTCTTTTCAAAACCGACTCCTGCTTGTGAAAACATCAGCAAACAGACCCAGAAGCTATTTTGGGGTTTTTTCCCAGAGCAGTTCAAGGCTTGGCAAGAATTACAAATTTGATTGGATCTACATTGAAAAACAGCATTTATTCCCCCCCTCTCTGTGCAGCAGCCACAGCACGTTCTTTACCCTACCCCCCTTTCCCTTTCCGCATTCAGGCCTGCTATCTAGTTCCTTGGCACCCTCCCCCTTCTCTTCCCGCGATCTCACAATTTTTACTTCCTTGAATTTGCTAGGCTTGGCTTTAAACTCTTCACTGCTCTCCAGCTCCCTTTCTGGGCTGGGCAGGGCTGCGGTAGAACCTGAATGGTCTCGGTGGCTGTTATGCTGTCCATTGAGCTTGGGACCTGGTGGCCCAGTTGGGGATCAGTCACGCTGTCACCATGGGAGAATCTGAGGAGGAAGGCCGCCGCAGCCTCGCGCGCAGGTGCGGCTCGTGAGAGGAGCCGCTAAAACTTCTGGGGTCTGCAACAGACTGAAGCATGGTGAGAGGCAGAGGCCGGAGGCAGGCAAAGGAGGAGACTTATGGTTGAGGCTCGGGAAGACGACGGCAGGACTCCGCATTCACTCCCTCTGTGACAGGGTAAGGTGCAGGCCATCTGTTGTATGGTGACGTAGTAAGCGCGCATGCGCATTCTCGCCGGCACATCCTGACAGATTAGATCTCAGGAAACACGCGGCGAGAGTGCGCATGCGCTTCTAGCATTTTATTATTATAGATTGTTATATGTAGGAAAACTGAAAATCTTGAATGATATATATGTTACCTGTACATATATTAGTGTAATGTATGTAATACCTATTGCTTATTCATTTGTATGACACTGTTTTAGATTAAAAATCAATAAAGATTTAAAAAAAAACCCTTCACTGGTTGCCAGTAGAGTCCAGAGTTCTGTTTAAGTTCTTTATCTTTTACAAAGCAGTTTTTGGGATGTTACCTAACTATCTTGCTTCCCACTTCTTGTTGAATTATCTTAACAAGAGTACACGTAGAATAAATTTATTTAACTATCCCCCTTTAAAATCCTGCCAATACAAGAAGTTTTTTGACAGAATTATTTTCCTAACAGGCCGCTAAACTGACTATGTGGCTAGGAAAGCTTATATTAGAGGCCTCTTCATATTTTGATTTTAGGAAAACATTAAAGACCTGTTTGTTCAACATGTCTATATCTTAGAACTATAACTTTTTAAACTGATGTACTTCAATTTTATTGTTTCTTAATTGATATATTCCAATTTAATCGATTGTTTTATATGTATTGACTGTAATGTTTTTATTGATTGTATGTATTTTATCATGTTGTGAACCTTTTTGGTACAGAGGTATATAAAAATAAATTATTATTATTATTATCCTATGATGGTGTGTGGTAGTTAAATAAGCTTATTTGCCCTCTTGTTCTGCCTAAGACTAAGCGCTTGAGTGGCAATTTGTTTTACTTTTTCTCTAGCTTATTTCCTCACACTGAGGGTACATATCACCAATTATTTATTATTATTGACAATTACTTATATGGTTTATGGAGCAATTGTAGGATTTGTGAGATTTAGCAAGTTTGGTCGATTGGCATTGCATCGCTGCTCATTTTTGTGTCCATGTTAGATTTGCCATCTGCTGGGGCGATAAACAGTTAAGAATTTCAGAATTTAAAAATCACACATTTATGAATAGATTCAAACAGATTAAATAAAACACTTTTCCCCAAAAAAACAATGGTTGATATGGGGATAGTATGGAAAGCTTCTGTATGCAGAGTGTTACTGTAGATGAAGTTGCCCCTTTGAAATTGAGAAATTGTCCAGGAAATAAATTGTCATTATGGTTAGGACTGATGCAAGAGATTGGGCACCCTAAGTGAACCTTCAGCCTTGTGCTTTCCTCCCTTCATAAGATAGTTACAGTATGTAAGATGTGAGATTAGCAACAGGAAGTCTCACCTTTAAGGATAAAAGTGTTTAAAATGTTGGTAGGCTGTGTTTTCAATAGATGGAGGAGTGGAAGAACCAATAGAGTTTTGATTGTGAGAGGGCGGGAGCTGTGCAGTGGGGCTGGGACCATGACCATTGTCCAGGACCAGAAGACAAACAAAAGGCAGCCAAATGCTGACATCCTAGATAGGGTCAGCCATGATTATGGTGTATTAAATTAAGCTGAAATAAATTAGCTAAAATAAACAAATAACTATGGTGTAAATCATTATAATTAGATTCAGAAAGAGATTGGAAACTCATGATCAAATATTTAAAACACAATTTATTTCATCTAAGAAGGCTATGATGCCTGACAGACTATCAACAGGTGGAATGGGACAAAATAAAGGTTTGAAATTGCCAAGTTATTCAAAGAATCAGAGGTATGATAGGGCAGCACTCCTGATGCAAATGCATTGGTTAGTTAGAAGCCTATTAAACAAGGGGGGAGGGGAAGGTGTCTAGGATCTGCATTCCGTCTAGAAGACCAATCAGAGTGGAGCCCAATGGTACAAAGAAAAGATATAACTAGGGTCCCTTTTGGAAGAAGAAAAGTGGAAAACAACTCAGAACTGTGAGAGGATCCTGTCTCCCAGGTGCATTCTTCAACCCTCCTCCCCCCTCCCCGTCCAGGAGTATATGCAAATGATTTTATTATTTTGATACTTACACTCCTGGAGAGGAGAACAAGTAATTTCTTTATCTGTAACTATCTATAATTCCATCCAAGAGATACTGTATATCCTTCACTAAAATCTGAGGGATTGAAGAGGAAAAAAAGATGGGAAAGAACTCAGTCACACTGAATACTTTCTGGTGCCATAAGAATAAGCTCAAAGCTTTTGCTAAGCAATGGTAAACATTTTATCCTTAAATTGCAGCTTCTTGAGTGCATTTAACTTAAAAGGTACAGTTTTCAAGTGCAGTACAGACACTCACAATTATCAGCCGAGCAGAAATTGCTATGCTTGCTATAGCTATATAGATTAAATAAGAGATCAAAATATTATAAAACATTATTTAGTTGTTCAGTTTTATTATCAATCCTGTACTCAATGACCCAGTGCGGTACAATGTGTTCAATGGAGAAAACAAGCCTAGACTTTATAACATTTTTGACACATAACAAACTAAAAGCATAAAAAGTTGTTTACAGTTTGAATCATTCATTATCCAGGTTCACATTAGGACTTTTTCACTAGTGGATGCTTATATAAATACAAATTATATAGAGCTGTATGCATCAAGCATTACTCCATTGTTACAGAATGACAAAAAAAAATTCCCTAAGGGGTGATTTTATAAAATTGACTAAGGGGTCCTTTTATCAAGCTGCGGTAGGGGTTTAACGCACGTAATACTGTGCGTTAAACCACCTGCTGCGCTAGCCGCTAACACCTGAATTGAGCAGGCATTAGTTTTTTAGCCGGCCGCGGGGATTAGCGTGTGATGAAATGTCCGACGCGCTAACCCCGCTAGCGTGGCTTGATAAAAGGACCCTTTAAACTCATATTAATGAAAAGTAAGAGAGAAATTCACACCAAAATATTAAAAAAAAAACAAAAACCAGAGGGCTAAAATTTTCATACTGTAACTTTCATGCTAAACACAGGTTACTCTTCTGACATAATTGTGTACCTCAAACTAACAGTGAAAGAAATCATTCAGAGAAGTACAATCTGTTTTTTGTTAAATTATTTTAAAGGGATTTAAAAGGACTATAAACATACCTGTACATCAATGACAAGAAAAGAGTAACTCATGTTTATCATGAGGGTGATAGTATGAAAATCTGAGTCTTCTGTTTTATTTTTTATAAAGAGACATTTTTTAAAGAATAAATATAATAAGAAAGTTAAAAAAAACCTTTCAGGTGATTTTATGAAGTCATTTTTGCATGCATGGCTTGTTATAAAATCTCAAATGGCAGAAAGTACCTGCAATATCATGATGGAGCATATTATACTGGTAGGTGAAACATAGGCGAAGTTCACAAGTATATGGCCTAATACTGAACCACACCACTCAGTGATCATTTGTGCCTAGATGATCACCCATAAGCACATAAGAATAGCCTTACTACGTCAGACCAAAGGTCCATCAAGCCCAGTAGCCCATTCTCACAGTGGCCAATCCAGGTCACTACCTGGCCAAAACCCAAAGACCAAAACCCAAAATTAGTAGCAACATTCCATGCTACCGATTCAGGGCAAGCAGTGGCTTCCCCCATGTCTTTCTCAATAACAGACTATGGACTTTTCCTCCAGGAAATTGTCCAAACCCTTCTTAAAATCAGCTATGTTAACCACTCTTACCACAACCTCTGGGAATGCGTTCTAGAACTTAACTATCCTCTGAGGGAAATAATATTTCCTCCTATTGGTTTTAAAAGTATTTCCCTGTAACTTCATCGAGTGTCCCCTAGTCTTTGTAATTTTTGACGGAGTGAAAAATCGGTACACTTGTACCCGTTCTACACCACTCAGGATTTTGTACACTTCAATCATATCTCCCCTGAGCTGTCTCTTTTCCAAATTGAAGAGCCCTAACCTTTTAAGTCTTTAACTATTCTCTGAGGGAAATAATATTTCCTCCTATTGGTTTTAAAAGTATTTCCCTGTAACTTCATCGAGTGTCCCCTAGTCTTTGTAATTTTTGACGGAGTGAAAACTCGATCCACTTGTACCCGTTCTACACCACTCAGGATTTTGTACACTTCAATCATATCTCCCCTGAGCTGTCTCTTTTCCAAATTGAAGAGCCCTAACCTTTTAAGTCTTTCTTCATATGAGAGGAGTTCCATCCCCTTTATCATCTTGGTCGCTCTTTGAACCTTTTCTAGAGCCGCTATATCTTTCTTGAGATAAGGCGACCAGAATTGAACAAAATACTCCAGACGAGGTCGCACAATGGAGCGATACAGGGGCATTATAACATTCTTAGTCTTGTTAACCATCCCTTTTTAAAAAAATAATTCCTAGCTATGACATCAGAAACACACTCTCTCCATAAGCACCAGATCTAGTACTGCCCATCCCATATGGGTTCTGTTATCAGTTTCTAAACTATAAATAATCCTAACTGAGTGGTATAAATATTCAATATATCACAAAAATCGATTCTCCACTCATATGAAGGAGTCTGTACTCGATCAATCGCACTCCGCTCTTATTTCTGACAGAATGCTAAGAAGCAATACTACTGTGGCCCAAAACTGGCCCTGAAGCAGCGGACAAACCAGCGGTCCGTGAAACGCCAGCTGCGTCGGCTCTGGCTCTAGCTCCGAGAGCACTGTAAAGCTCCGGTTCTGGTCCCGGTAGAACGAGACAGCACAGAATTAAGGAAGTTCAGGAGTGAAAACAGAATAACTAAAACACTAAAGATAAGTAAACTTCTGTTAGGTTTTTCAAATTCTGAAGCGGTCTGCACTTTATTAGCTATTGTGTATAATAGGAGGTATAAGTTAAAAAGAAAAAGCTCAAAAAATAGTTTGAATTAGTAGAAGCACAATACGGATAACAAAGTAAAAGAATAAGAAAAAGTTTTAGTCAGTAAAAGTATACCATCAATAAAAAACGTACCTAGCGGGTTTTTGGCCAGTGATTGTAGTATGAAGTATATGTTTGGAATACACCTACGCTGGTAATGATTACCGATGAGATTATAAGTGTAGTACTCCCTATTTCTCAGGCCTTTTCCTGTATTAATACCAAGCTCTAAGCACAAGTAATAAGAGCGGAATGCGATTGATGGAGTACAGACTCCTTCATATGAGTGGAGAATCGATTTCTGTTATCAGTTGCCATTTCCCATTTGAATTTTCATTCTAAACTGTCATTTTATGTGAATATCTTCTCCTTAAGTCTCCTTAGTAAAAGTGGAGCAGATAGTATAAGTATGTTTCAAAAAAGATTGTCACATTCTTACTTATTTAACATAGGTTCAAGGCGATTTATATTTCAATGCTAGATGAAGCAGGGATTCTGAGCTCCAAAATAGTGCTTTGGTGACTTGTTCCTTATGAGATGTGTGATGATCCTAAGAAGACTTATTGCTTGAGAGTTGTTCCTGGATCATGTGTAGATGGTTCTAAGTCTTGGTCACCTTGCTAGAACTGAACCAACAACTGAACCAAGCTTCTCCTTTATTCCAAAGAGTTGGTACAATAAGTTCCCTCTTCCCATTGTCCCAGTCACAGTCCAGAGCTTAAGTGGTGTTGTTAATGCAAATGTTCCTAGGCTTCTCTTTACAGATTATTCTGATTAAGATAGCCAGGTATCTCTATCTCCAATACTTATTTATTGGGATTTATTAACTGACTTTTCATGAAGAGATTCACCCAAAGTGGTTTACAATATGTTGAATAGTAATCAGGTATTCAAGTATTTTCCCAATCTATCCTGACAGGCTCAAAATCCAACTGTGGTACCTGGGGCAATGAAAGGTTAAGTGACTTGCCCAAAGTCACAGGGTGTAGACTGGGATCAAACTCACAACCTCAGGGTACTGAGGCAGCAGCTCTAACTACCAGGATGTTCCTCCCCTCAGGTGGCTAAGGTTTTGGGCTGGATGGCTCTCCCCTGGGGAAGCAAGGAGCCAAAGACAAAGATTTGAATTATGCACTGGATTTTATACCCCAGGAAACTTCCCTCCCAAACTAATCTCCTCTCATTATTATAATACTGGCCACTGTGGAAGTTCCTTCTGTCTAGCAATCAGCGATGTCAAGGTATTGACTTGATTTATTTCTTTATTGGCTGACCAAATATTTTTGGTCATCAATTTCTCTATGTTTGTCTAAATAGAGAGTCATTTTAAGTGCTACAGCGCCACCTAGTGGACTGACTCCATCACCCCTGAGGAAGGCCTTCAACTGGAGGCCAAAACACAGACTGTTTTGGGTCACCAAAGACTAAGGACATTATATTAATGTATTTATATATGTGTTCAGTTTTTAATTAAAGTTTACACTAATAAACTTGTTGATTCCAAGGTTGATGTGTACACTCCTAATCCCCACTTGTTCTACTTTTCTTATACTGGATTGGACCATGACTTTCCAGCCCTGAGAATGTCAGTGTTTTACTAATAAAAGAATGCTTCATATTTCTGTCACAAAATAAGAAACGGTACAAAGTCTTAGTGCGCACTTACTTGAGAAACGAGGCAACGTCAGTTGGGTTCTATTTATCAGATACAACAATTTGTTAATTGAAACGGTATATCTCTGGCAAATGAAATGATAGAAAAATATGGTTTATTGCATTTAAATCGGCATCTTCTTAGTTATTTAGCTAGCTGAATAACTCAATTTCTTGGATTATGACATATTTTATACTCGTGTGCAGGAAAGTTCTTGGTCCACTCTTACTTCAGTGTGTCCTTTGGTTTTTCTATGTCAGGGTTTTTTTCCTTCCTTTGTGTGTGTGTGTGTGTGTGTGGGGGGGGGTGTCATACTGGGTTTTGCCAATATGCAATGAAGCATTTTCTAACACTTCAAAATGCAACAATTTTTTTTGTTGGTAGGAGTGCATGTTATACTTTTGTTTGTACACTACCACTAGCTTCCAATTTATTATAGAATAGCTTTTAAGGTTCTTACTGTTGTATATAAAGACTTGAATGTGCAGAGTCCTTATCTAGCCATTTTGATTCTTTCTTATATACCTGGGCGATCTCCTAGGTCCTCAGCTGCCCGCAGGTTGGTCATTCCTGTTTCTGCTATAGCTTGCCTGGTGAGAGTGCCTTTTTCTCCAGCTCTTTAGAATCAGCTTTCTCTTTCAATTCAGGCAGAAGCATCGTACAAAGGACCTTTGTGGTAATGTGAACGAGGCAGGGCTAGAGCCCAGATAAAGCAGAGACACATTGTGAGTTAAGGCGAACAAAAAAAAAAAAATAATAATAATGAGGCCAGAAATAGCTCCTGACCAGTTAAATTGCTCGTTCAGGGCTATGCGCTGATATTCAGCGGCACTTAAACTGTAAGTGCCACTGAATATCACCCTAGGCTGGTAGTGACTGGGATTAAAGATTAGAATATTTTCTAACTTATCAGGAGTATTGTGGAAGTGTGTGGCAGAGTGTTTAGTGCTACAGCCTCAGCACCCTGAGGTTGTGGGTTTAAATCCCATGCTGCTCATTGTGACCCTGGACAAGTCACTTAATCCCCCACTGCCCCAGGTACCTTAGAGTGTGAGCCCACTGGGATAGATAGGGATAAATGTTATGCTATGGCTCAGGCATTGAGAATTAGCTTTATTTTACATTTTCCCTATTCTTGCATTGTTCCTTTTGAAAATATGACATATGTTCTTTGACCTCAAGCAATTCTTTAATTTTCTTATTTTCAAGGAAGAGTTGAGGATTTTGACATCTTGCTGTTAAGGCTGGCTTTGAAGCGTTCAAGTTTGGAGGTTAGAGTTGGATCTTGTTTCCTTTAATAGATTATCATTTTCTTGGTTCCTATTTTCCTCTTTATTATAGTGAATGAATTTTGCATGGAAATTGTTATTATATTACTTTTTCCTGTGTCTAGGTACTACTTTTTGCTTTTTGGCATGCTGAATGCTCCGCACTGCTCTGATGCTCATACAGTTCCTATGAGTGAGCATTCACCGCACTGGCCAATGCTAAAACCACTTTCACGGTTTTGTAAAAGGGAGGGGGGGAAATCTTTTAAAAAAGGATAGGGGTTATTCAATGATCCTGGTCATATCCTCTCCCTCCTTACAACTAGGAGAACAAGTTAGTAGTTGGATTGAATTGTCAGGGGAACTACCCTTCCCATGAACACCTGGGGTTGGGCTGCTGGCAAGTGGCTGAAGGGGAGGAGTTAAGCCAGTTGAGCTCTGTTAAGAGCAGGGTTTCCAAAGCAGAAGGGGAAGAAGCAGGAAGGGAGAAGTTGCCTCTAGAAGAGAAAGGAGGAATTGCCCAGCTGCTAGCCACCCCCACCCACATTCATAAGAATGGCAGCACCAGTCATTTCCCAGAAGCACAGCCTAAAGTAGAGGAGAGTGAGATCAGTGGGGAGGCAGGACAAAGCGAGCTCTCAGCTTTGAATCCAGAGGCTGCTAGGAGGCTGGAAAACAAAGGTAGTGTGATAGGGAAGCCCCTGTCACTGGTTTAAACCAGACCACTAAAGCAAGCATACCTGTGCCCAAAGAAAGAAACCCGTCCATTAAAGCTGTGCCATGTCCTAAAGAAATCAAAAAGACTGGCTTCAATAGAGACTAGTCTATAAAATGTGACTCAAATGACTATATGAAAATAAGCTCAGAGATATGAAACTCTGAAGGGAAGGCTATTAAACCTCCCTGAGAAGAGTTCACCTTCCAGTCATTGCAACTTCACAAATCCAGGTCACACTTCAAGACTCAATGTAAAAAGATTAAAGTCCTTATCACATGCAGAAAAATATTTTTTATCTTCTCTAATTTAGCAAACACACTGCCACCACTGTATTCACTTATCTTTTGAATATGGTTTAGGGGGTCCCAACGTGGCCCTGTTTCGTTTCCTGCTTCAGGAGGCCCAATGCTGGATATTCTAGAATCTTAGAACTCTAATAAATGTTCTGCTCTTCTTAATCAAATTACTGTTGGAACAGTTACAGGTTTTGTGATGTTCAGTCACGTCACTGCTAGCTTTAGATAATGCTTTTAGACAATCAGTTCTGAAAAGTTCTGCCGGTTGGAACTTTTCAGAACTGGGCCTGCCCAGGCAATCCAGGGATTCCTGGATTTGTGAATTTTAAGGCCTAAAAGCTGCAAGGACTGAGATACAAGTGGCAGCTGGACTTTGCCTGGCTGAAAGCCAGTTTGGTCATTTTTGGGTTTTTGTTTCTTCTTTTGTTTATGCTGGACTTCTGAGAAGTGTTTTTCAGAGGACAGAATCGAGATTGACTTAGGCGGCTACCTATGGGGCTTGTATAAATGGAACTATGCAATGTCTGCAAATAAAAGATTTTTTTTTTTTTTTTGCCACTACCTGATTTTCTTTTATTTCCCTTCAGCCAGTATTAAGTGGTCTCCATAAGGATCGCTCGGCTTTGCGCTAAACAGCTTCCTCAGCCCCATCACAGTAGAAAAGGCACTGATCCCCCAGATTCTATAGTGCCTATGGTTAGCTGCCCAATTGTATGCCCAGTTATAGAATAAGGTCAGTTATGTGTGAAACATAACACAGTGCTAGTTTCTTTAAAAAAGTAACCAGTTACATTACTAGTTACTGGTTTCAGCTACTCTTCACTAAATGTAAATAGTTACTTTACTAATTACTAAAAAAAAAAAATTAACTAGGTAGTTAATATATAACTATACTAGCTGATGCCCCGGCATTGCACGGGTATTTAATTATATCAATAACACAGTAAATGGATTGAAATAAAGATACTTTATAGTGGTGATTGAAATTATTTTTTTACAGCTTTATAAAAAGTACAATAATCAAATTATAATGTGAAATATTTGACAAAATGAATACAATACAACTAACACAAAACTTGATTATAAACAACAATTTTAGTTTCACCTCCAGGAGCAAGAACATATAAATTCTTGGGTGAACCCACCCTTGATCAAGCAACATAGAGTTGTCCATGGGAAAAAACAGGGGGATCTTAAATCCACTCCACAGTATATAATAGTCTGTCCCTGTGATTTGTTGATTGTGATAGAGAATGCAAGTCTCACTGGAATTTGCAATCTCTTAAACTGAAAAGGAAGATCTGTTGGAATAAGTGGCATCCAAAAGTTTCAGTATTGATTTAAACAACTCAATATGTGGAAACTCAGGTTGAAAAGAAACTCCATGCAGTTTGTTCCCGGTTCAGAATGGAACCTGTGTTCCTAGTTCAGGATATGTGAGTACTCATGTAATGTAATAACATTATGAACTGGGGTGCATGAAGGAAACAGTTACAAACACAGTTAGAACATACAAACTCTATATGTATGGTGTCCGTGGTAGAATAGAAACGATGTCCCTAGTGGTTATAGTGTCATAGAAAGTGTTTTATAGTTGGAATTACTGTGAGAATGGCAGCTGTTTACATTTTTTCCATTGACATGAATGGGTGAAATCTGATTTTCTGTTTGTAGCTCCACCCACGTGTGCAGGTGGGCCGCGAGACCCCCAGAACATATCACCCCAGGTAGTGAGGGATCTGCATACCAAGTTTAGTTCAAATCGGTCAAGCCGGTTTTGAATTACAGTGAGAATGGCAGGTTTTTACATTTTTTCCATTGACATGAATGGGTGAAATAAGATTTTCTGTTTGTAGCTCCGCCCATGTGTGCAGGTGGGCCGCGAGACCCCCAGAACATATCACCCCAGGTAGTGAGGGATCTGCATACCAAGTTACATTCAAATCGGTCAAGTCGTTTTTGAATTACTGTGAGAATGGCAGCGTTTTACATTTTTTCCATTGACATGAATGGGTGAAATGTGAATTTCTGTTTGTAGCTCCGCCCACGTGTGCAGGTGGGCCGCGAGACCCCCAGAACATATCACCCCAGGTAGTGAGGGATCTGCATACCAAGTTTCGTTCAAATCGGTCAAGCCGTTTTTGAATTACTGTGAGAATGGCAGCTATTTACATTTTTTCCATTGACATGAATGAGTGAAATATGATTTTCTGTTTGTAGCTCCGCCCACGTGTGTAGGTGGGCTGCGAAACCCCCAGAACATATCACCCCAGGTAGTGAGGGATCTGCATACCAAGTTTAGTTCAAAGCGGTCAAGCCGTTTTTGAATTACTGTGAGAATGGCAGCTTTTTACATTTTTTCCATTGACATGAATGGGTGAAATCTGATTTTCTGTTTGTAGCTCCGCCCACGTGTGCAGGTGGGCTGCGAGACCCCCAGAACATATCATCCCAGGTAGTGAGGGATCAGCATACCAAGTTTCGTTCAAATCGGTCAAGCCGTTTTTGCGTGATCACGGCACATATACACACACACACATACATACATACACACATACATACCTCCGATTTTATATATATAGATGAGCTATATGAACATTACAACAAATACTTTGTTTTCAAATGAGTTTCTCATTGACTGTGAGCATTAAAAACATGTCAAAATGCTTGTTGGTTAAACTGTTCCTGCATGGTGTAAGAAGCTGTCCACCGATGCTGAAGAGTCTCTCCACTGGTGCACTTGATGGAAGATTCATATTCTTCAGAATAAACACTTCTTTCACAGTTGGAGAGCTGAAGACTGGATATATCACATACAGCATCATTCAAGAAGTGGTCTAGTTCTGACTACACAGCATTGTCCCCTTTATTTGATTCATAGAAGCAGAAGAAGCTTGTGTCTTCACTGGAAGTTGGTGCTGCATTAGGAGTTGTGTTTGCAGCATCAGCCTGAGCCTGTACTGCTTGCATCAGCAAGTATTTGGCATGAGCTCCAGCAGCATTTGACCGGATCCAGCACAGCTTGAATTATGCATGTGAAACACTTGCTACTATCAAATCATCCTTAACTTCAAGTGGACCAAAGCGCTTAATGATTCTATTTATTAGAGCATCAACAAGTTGGCTGGCAAATTTGAGCAAAGGCCTGATGGAAGTAAGATATGCACGCAGGGAAGAAGTCATTGGTAGAAGAACTCCCATAAAACTTTAGCCTGAAGTATGTCCAGTGCTATAGCAATATCATCACCTTAATATACTCTGCTATGAAAACAATTTCATTTGAGTAGAAAGCTGTTAGGGAATACTTCTCACAGTTGTCATTGAGCACAGGTTCAGATTTCTCCACAATAGAATACACTTGGCTAACAGTATAAGAGAACAAATCCCATCAAGTTACATTTAGTATACCAAGAGTGGTTTCAAAAGTTTTGTACACTATTTCAGCTGCTTATGGACTTTTTCTGCACTTGTTCCAGAGGGCACTGCACTTTGCCAAGATTCTATGGCTTAACTTCTTATAATTTGCATATTCACTACCCCTTCTGAATCAGCACAGCAATCAAGTTCATTGTGTGGGTACTACAATGATGGTGAGATGGAAGTGCATACTCTGTTGCTTCTGCATCTATTTGGTTGTCTAGGATGTCTGCAATGTTTGTGAAATTGTCAATTTGTGAGTGCACAACTTGTGTTGGTTCTATGACTGTTGTTTCAGTCTCTGAGAATGCCTTGAATGCCTTAACAAAGTTTGATCTCTTGTCAGTAAATGTGCAGAGAACTTTGTTAGTGATACAAACTCTCAAACCCTGAAATTCCTTGACCTCTTAAATGAGCTAGACCTCAAATCTTTGTTTCAACAACCCACACATGAAAAGGGCTATCAGTTAGATCTACTCACCTCCTCCATTTCAGCACAAAAAGCACAAGCTACCTAGAATTTAATTCCCTATCCAAAGTACCTTGGTCAGACCACCTACTCCTAGAATTCACCACATTCTGGAAAGAGACATTAACAACCAAACCAACCCCATGAGTAGCCTCTTATTATAGAAACAAAGTAGTCTCTGAATCAAACTGGAATGAAAAAGATAACACATTACTATCCCTCCTGATCCCTGATCAAGACTTTCTGGATCACTGGAAGATGACCAATGAACAAATCATAAACAAACTAGCTCCATTCAAATACAGCAAAAGAATCCTAAGATCATAAGAGAAGTGGTTCAACTCAGCACTTATGTCCCAATCTGAGCGCTAGTAACATAAACACCTCTCCTTATAAAAGAAGGCTAAATGGTGCCAGAAAATCCTAGAATTTAAATCACTACTGATGCAAAAGAAGAAAGAGTACTACTCTAAACAGATCATCACAGAAGATAATCTTAAAATCAACAAATTGCTCTCAATATCAGATAATGCGATTACCCATCTGTAATAACAGCCTCAGAACTAGCCAATTATTTTAAAACAAAGATTCAATCCATGCAAGACCAGCTACCACCCACCAGTCCAGCTAGACCCACTACAACAAAACCACCTATGGAAATACCAGCAGAGAGATCTTAGAATGATTTTGATGAGATTAAATTCAAAGGCACAAAACGGCTTCTCCTAAAATACTCCAGAGCATACTTCAGCCTCAACACCTTCCCACCTTACTTGATCAAAGCAGCCACTTGGTATGCTGATCCCTCACTACCTGGGATGATATGTTCTGGGGGTCTCGCGGCCCACCTGCACACATGGGCGGAGCTACAAACAGAAAATCAGATTTCACCCATTCATGTCAATGGAAAAAATGTAAACAGCAACCATTCTCACAGTAATTCAAAAACGGCTTGACCGCTTTGAACTAAACTTGGTATGCAGATACCTCACTACCTGGGGTGATATGTTCTGGGGGTCTCGTGGCCCACCTGCACACGTGGGCAGAGCTACAAACAGAAATCCACATTTTACCCATTCATGTTAATGGAAAAAATGTAAAAAGCTGCCATTCTCACAGTAATTCAAAAACGGCTTTACCGATGTGAACGAAACTTGGTATGCAGATCCCTCACTACCTGGGGTGATATGTTCTGGGGGTCTCGCGGCCCACCTGCACACATGGGCGGAGCTACAAACATAAAATCGGATTTCACCCATTCATGTCAATGGAAAAAATGTAAAACGCTGCCATTCTCACAGTAATTCCAACTATAAAACACTTTCTATGACACTATAACCACTAGGGACATCGTTTCTATTCTACCACGGACACCATACATATAGAGTTTTTATGTTCTAACTGTGTTTGTAACTGTTTCCTTCATGCACCCCAGTTCATAATGCTATTACATTACATGAGTACTCACATATCCTGAACTAGGAACACAGGTTCCATTCTGAACCGGGAACAAACTGCATGGAGTTTCTTTTCAACCTGAGGTTCCACATATTGAGTTGTTTAAATCAATACTGAAACTTTTGGATGCCACTTATTCCAACAGATCTTCCTTTTCAGTTTAAGAGATTGCAAATTCCAGTGAGACTTGCATTCTCTATCACAATCAACAAATCACAGGGACAGACTATTACATACTGTGGAGTGGATTTAAGATCCCCCTGTTTTTCCCATGGACAACTCTATGTTGCTTGATCAAGGGTGGGTTCACCCAAGAATTTATATGTTCTAGCTCCTGGAGGTGAAACTAAAATTGTTGTTTATAATCAAGTTTTGTGTTAGTTGTATTGTATTCATTTTGTCAAATATTTCACATTATAATTTGATTATTGTACTTTTTATAAAGCTGTAAAAAAATAATTTCATTCACCACTATAAAGTATCTTTATTTCAATCCATTTACTGTGTTATTGCTATAATTAAATACCCGTGCAACGCCGGGGCATCAGCTAGTATAGCATATAACATAACATCCTTGCAAATGTGAACATGCCAATGCTGCAGACTTTTGTTCAATGTCCTGATCTCAATCCAGTGTATGGTAACTCCAAAAAAATCTTCTGTTGTGGGAGGTCCATATTTCGGCTGTTGTGCTGACTTCAATCACAAGTGACAGCTTATTCTGAAGGTCAGCTGCCATCTTAAGATACTGGTCATCAATGTGTGTCCAGTAAGAGTCTTATGAGTCAATGCGGTTTTACCTGGTTGGAGACCAGTGACCAACTGAATGAATTCTGATGACTCGACCACTGAGAAGGCTTGCATGTCCCCAATGACAAAATTCATGATGAGATCATTGACCCGTTTCTGTGACACAATGATGCCCATCACTGCTCCAAGAAACTGCCAAAATTTGCTGTTTATTTGGCAGAGATTCTGATGCATCTGACGAAGAACAGCTTGCGGATCTCTTTAATGAAGGAGGTTTATCATGTGCAGCCAGGTAGATGTTATGCAGGTGCTTCTTAAGATTTTCTGTAGCATTGATTGCATAGCTGTAGATCTGCTTAGAAGCCGGTGGACAAAGTTTGCATTGTACATGGATATGTCTGCTGTCTGACCCTACTAGCATAACACCTTCAGTGAAGACTGAATGCTCAAATGAGCTTGTATTGTGATTATCATTTTTCTCCATTGTGGGCTTAGTGAGGGTTAGGCTGCAGCCAGCATTCGTCCCCTCAAGGGTCGCCCAGTTTCTAACAAGATGCTTTTCCAGTCCACAGGTCTTTGTTATTGTCTCCTTGTTATCTCAGGGTGAGAATATATTATGTTCAAAGTAATCCTTCTTGGAGGCTTCCTTTTGAAAGGGGGGACTCTCCTTCCCCTTCTGGGGTTCTCTCTCCAGTGTTTAGGGCCTCTTAGCCACTTCAAGAAAGCCTGTGGGATCTCTTAGAGAGAGAAAGAGATAATAGTTACTTTATCTGCCATCATGTTTCTATGTTTCTATTTTCAGAGACCCTTTTTACTACTAATAACAGTGCATGCAAATGATTTTGCAAATTAGTCCCTTTAAGTATGCAAAAAGAGTCCAGCCCTCTATGAAGCAATTATTTCAGTTCAGTAGAGCTCGTTTGGCTGGCTGTCACCATGTATAGCTGGTACATGAGTAGTTACTGTAATGCACTTTGGCGAGGCAAGAGAAACGAGTTGAATTGGAGGTTTAATGAGTCAAATAGCATGAATGGAAATTTGTCATCAATTGTTCTGTATGCTATGTAAACAGTAACACAAAAGCAACTTGTAAATGTTGTTAGTAGTTACTAAAATAAAGTAACTAGTTACTTAGGGCTCCTTTTACAAAGGTGCACTAGCGTGTTTAGTGCACGCACAAGATTAGCGCATGCTATAGTGTGCGCTAGATGAAAAATTACCGCCTGCTTAAAAGGAGGTGGTAGCGGCTAGCACGCGCGGCATTTTAGCATGCACTAAGCACGCACTAAAAACGCTAACACACCTTTGTAAAAGGAGCCCTAAATTTTGTCGATCTTATCAAAAAGTAACTAGTTACATTGATAGTTACCTAAAAATGTAAATAATTACAACAACTAGAATTACTGTAACTAGTTACTACCCAGCACTGAATAAGTGGCTAATCTGATACATAATTATTGGTATTTATTTCCAATTAACTAGAGCTAATTGGTAATAAGTAGCAGTTGCACATGTAACTGACACAGTCCTATTTCTGTAAATTGAGTGCCTGACTTCTCTCATACGCAACTCCAAAGTGAGTGTGGCCAAGGAAGGGTCATGGGCGGGTCATAGGCATTCCCAGAATTTAGGCATTTAGCTACAGTATACTGTAGAACAGCAGTTCCCAACCCTGTCCTGGAGGACCACCAGGCCAATCGGGTTTTCAGGATAGCCCTAATGAATATGCACGAGAGAGATTTGCTTATAGTGGAAGTGACAGGCATGCAAATCTGCTCCATGCATATTCATTAGGGCTATCCTGAAAACCCGATTGGCCTGGTGGTCCTCCAGGACAGGGTTGGGAACCACTGCTGTAGAATACTTGCATTTGTGTGCCTAACATCAGTTAGGTGGAAGCATTGCACCAGCCTTTGGCAGGCATAAATGTTCACACCCAAAGTTAGGTGTGAAATGTGCACTAAGCTAGTATTGAGTAAAGGTTGTTCCACGCAGAGAGTGCCCTTTGCAGAATAGTAACTTAGCATGGATCATCCCATGGCCAAACTTTGGGTTCCATTTACTAAATTTCCCCACTGGGAGTACAGGTGAATTATTTTTGTGAAAAGTGCTGGTTTTAAAACACATTAGGCCAGCTGTGGGAGGCTAATTTCATTACCAACTGCTGGAACATTTCTCCTTGTAGAGAATCCAAAATCTCCCTACTTCAATAAGACCCTGCAATAAGGATACCCCAACACTGGTATGTTAAAATCACCTATTAAAATTAAATTAAAGAAATTAAAGAAAAAGGACCATTTAAATTAAATGATTATGGAGCATCTATGGTTGGGTTGACTAGATGGACTATGTGCCGTCATTTACTATATTACTATTAGAGAATGACACGGTGGCGATTTACCCGCGGCCACCGCATTTTAGCCGCGGGTCACCCGCCGAAAACGGGGAAGAAAACTAGCAGTCGCTGCGGCGACGGGGACAAGGCCATTCACCGCCCGCGGGGCGGTGAATGGTCTTGTCCCCCGCAGTGAGGCATGAAGGATCGCGCGGTCCCCGCAGCTCACACCCGCCCGCCCAATCGATTCCAGTGTCCAGCCAGCTCTCTCCCCTCTCCTCACCCCAGTCCGCAGATCCTCCTCCTCGGCGACCCGCACGCTACCAGAAAGCCGCGCACATCCGCCGCTGCTCAGCCTCGATCTTCTGCTCTGACGCAACCGGAAACAGGAAGTTGCAGCAGAGCAGAAGATCGAACACTGAGCAGCCGCGCGTGTGCGGCTCCCTGGGAAAGCGCGCAGGTTGCCGAAAAAGAAAACCCACAAACCAAGGTGAGGAGAAGGGGAGAGAGCCGGCCAAACACCAGGATCGACCGGGCAGGCAGGTAGTGGCCGCGGGGACCGTGCGATCGCTAGTGTTCCCGGCTCAAATTGGAAGGAGGGAGTGAAAGGAAAAAGGCTTATATGGATGCAGCGGGGACGGTGACGGGGCGGTGAATGGGATGGCAGTGGCGGTGACGGGGCGGTGAAAGGGATGGCGGTGACGGTGACGGGGCGGTGAAGGGATCGGCGGTGATGGGGCGGTGCAGAGGATGGTGGGCCGGTGACGGGGCGGTGACGGGGACAGATTTTTTCCCCGTGTCATTCTCTAATTACTATGTTTTCTTCCCCTTTTACAGCTATATTCTGAATATCTACTATTAAATCTCTATCCACTTCTAACTGAGTCATCCTAGCCACCATGTGTCCTAACCTAAAGGAGTAATATGTGCAGCAAATTTTTGTACTATTATACTATCAGTCGTGTTCTCCAAAAACAGTACTTCACAGCATGTATATTTAAAGTTTTTTACCTATTCATTGGTCTTCAGAAGTGCCTAAAGGAGGGCATATTATGGGTGGGCTATGGGCGGCCTTAGACTTGGATGTCTTGTGGTAATAATCAAACCTTTCCCAAGATGGCCTGGGCGGAACTTACGAAGAAACAAAAAGCGCTGTGGGGTGGTCTACGCCCATATGGCGGTCCAGCTCCTCACAGCAAAGGACCTTGGTACTACAAAAGTCAATAGGTGATGAAAGCAAAAAGTGAAACCAAGTCCTTGTTTATTGGTGTTTAAAAAATAAAATATCATAAAATCATATCATAAAAATCAGATACAGTTATAGGACATAAAAATAGTGCTATATGTAAGATAAACGGAACTTAGAAATTATGAGCTAGACCTGTTTTAAAAGTGCTAAGTGCCAAAATGCATCCAAACTGACCAGATGACCACTTGAGAGATTGTTGTGACCCCTCACATGCTCCCCCAGTGGTCACTAACCCCCTCCCATAACACAAAGATCTGAATGAAACAATACATACCTGTGTCTAGAACAGTAGCATCTGTTATGGGAAAGTCTAGTAGATCATCATACAGGTGTCTTAAGTAGCCTGAGTAGGCTAGTGAGCCATAGAGAGAAGGACTCAGGCCGATAGTATTCATGGAACCGGCATAATAAAGTGGAAAATACCTTGATAAAGCCCCCTGGGCGAAACATAGCCTATGTTGGTGAAGAGCCCCTGCTATGCTTTTCTAAAGAGATGAGTACCTTTCTAATTTATTTAATAAATGAAATATTTAAATAAGAAAAAATATTTATAAAAAATATATATAAAATATCAAGACCGATGAAGACTTTAGTGCAAACAACTCTGTGAATGAAATGCTCTCACAGCTTGCACCGCTGAGGTCCTAAACGGGAATAATATTTCAATCTAAGGTTGTATGTGTTTTACTATTGGAGATGTACATCTGACACCCTTTATGTGAAGTTCACACAGTGCCCTCTAAAGTGCCTCACTGCTCTATTGGCATGTCAACTTAAGAACATGAGAACATAAGAATAGTTTCAAGTTTCAAGTTTATTTATTCATTTGATGAATCGCCTATTAAAATTGCTAGGCGATGTACATAATCCAAGTAGAGAATAAAACAGAGAAACTAATATATTAACAACATAATTACATAAAATACAAACATGAGGAGGGAGGGAAGTAATTAAAAGTTACAATCTTAAATTTGGTAGAAAAGGTAAAGACAAAAGGTAAGGGTCTGACCATGGGTCCATCAAACCCAGTAGCCCATTCTCATGGTGGCCAGTCCAGGTCACTAGTCCCTGGCAAAAACCTAAAGAGTAGCAACATTCCATGCTACTGATCCAGAGCAAGCAGTGGCTTCCCCCATGTCTTTCTCAATGACAGACTGTGGATTTTTCCTCCAGGAAATTGTCCAAACCCTTCATAAAACCAGCTATGCTATCCACTCTTACCACAAACTCTGGCAATGCATTCCAGAGCTTAACTATTCTCAGAGTGAAAAAAATATTTTCTCCTTTTGGTTTTAAAAGTATTTTCCTGTAACGTCATCGAATGTCCCCTAGTCTTTGTAATTTTTGATAGAGTGAAAAATCAATCTTCTTGTTCCTGTTCTGCTCCACTCAGAATTTTGTAGACTTCAATCATATCTCCCCTGAGCTGTCTCTTTTCCAAGCTGAAGAGCCCTAACCTTTTTAGTCTTTCCTCATACGAGAGAAGTTCCATCCCCTTTATCATCTTGGTCTCTCTTCTTTGAACCTTTTCTAGTGCCACTATATCTTTCTTGAGATAAATAAATCAGAACTAAATGCAATACTCTCGTGAAGTCGCACTATGGAGCAATACAGAGGCATTATAACATTCTTAATCTTGTTAACCATCCCTTTTTAAATAATTCCTAGCATCTTGTTTACTTTTTTAGTCGCTGCTGAACATTGGACAGAAGGTTTCATCATATTGTCTACAATGACACCCATATTCTTTTCTTGGGCTCTAACTCCCATGGTGGACCCTAGCATCTGGTAACTGTGATTTGAGTTATTTTTCCTAATGTGTATCACTTTGCATTTGTCCACATTAAATTTCCTCTGCCACTTGGAAGACCAGTCTTCCAATTTCCTAAACTCTGTCTGCAATTTTTCACAATCTGCATGTGTTTTAACAACTTTGAACAGTTTAGTGTCATCTGCAAATTTAATCACCTCACTCATAGTTCCAATTTATAAATAAGTTAAATTGCACCAGTCCCAGTACAGATCCCTGCTGCACTCCACTGTTTACTCTCCTCCATTGAGAAAAATGACCATTTAATCCTACCCTCTCTTTTCTACCCGATAACCAATTTCTAATTCACAACTGAACTTTGCCACCTAGCCCATGACTTTTAATTTTCTCAGGATCATCTCATGAGGAACTTTGTCAAAAGCTTTCTGAAAATCTAGATACATTACATCAACTGGCTCACCTTTATCCATATGTTTATTTACACCATCAAATAATTCATTCAGTCTCTCCACTATGGCCTTATCCTCCCTGAACGCCCCTTTTTCTCCTTGATCATCCAATGGTACCACAGATTCCCTCACAGGTTTTCTGCTTCTGATGTATCTAAAAAAATTGTTATGCATTTTTGCCTCTTTGGCAAGTTTCTCTTCATATTCTTTCTTAGTTTTCTTTATCAATGCTTTGCATCTCTCCATATTCTTTCTTAGCTTTCTTTATCATTACTTTGCATCTAACTTGCCAGTGTTGTTTCTCTTCTTATTTTCTTCATTTGGAACCTTTTTCCATTCTTTAAAGGATGTTTTTTTTTAAATTTGCTCTAATAGCCTCTTTCTCTTCACCTTTTAGCCATGCCAGCTCTCATTTCCTCTTCTTTCCACCTTTGCTAATACATGGAATACATCTTGTCTGGACTTCCACAATGATATTTTAAATAACATCCAAGCCTGGTTTACTGTCCTAACCTTTTCAACTGTTCCTTTTAGCTTCTTTTTAGTCATTTTCCTTATTTTATCATAGTTGCCCTTTTGAAAATGTATTTATTTTAAAAATTTATTCACCGCTTAAAGCCATGGAGGGGCATAATAATTAAAAAAAACACGTCTAAGTCCCCTTTTGGCCTAAGGCCTTAAACGTTGAAAGTAGAAGCAGGGAAAATGTCCATTATAAAAAAAAAAACCTGTCCAAAACAAGGTTTTTTAAAATAATGGCCTGCCTCTACGTTCAGCTGTTTAAACGCCCAGACCACAACTAGGTCTACACTAACAACATATAATCAACCTAAAAAAAAAGCCTAACTCCCAAATGCACAAAACAAGAGCTTTTAGGCAAAGGAGGAGACAGTCCTTCACCAAAAAGCTGGCTTCTGTAACCAGTGTCTGTCAAAAACAACACAGTTACAGAATCCACCCCTCTGACAATGATTGGGGCAGGAGGGAGCCCAGGCCAACTCCTGCTCGACGACACCCCGAACCCCCGACAGCATCGGGGTAAGAGGGATTCTAAGCCTTCTTGCCCCGCCAGCCCCGAACATCCCCGACAGCTTCGGGACAAAAGGGAGCCCATGCCCTCTTTCCCCGCCAGCCCCAAATATCCTCGCCAGCATTGGGGCAAGAGGGAGCCCAAGCACTCTTGCCCCAGCGATCCCCAACTCCCCCTCCCCCCGCCAATTATGATATGGTCAGTAGAGAGCCCAAGCCCTCCTGGCCATGACTCCTCCTACAAGATCAGGCAGGAGGGAGCTCAACTCCTGCCCAGGCGAAGTCATTAACCCCTCACTAAAATACGGGAAGGAGGGATCCCAGGCCCTCTTTCCCTCGACGCTCCCCCCTCCTACCTTTAAATCGTTGGCCGGATGGATGAGTGCCAAGTCCATCTTTCCGGCATGCCAGCCATCCATTGAATGGCTGGCCTTAGGGCCTGATTGGCCCAGGTGACTCAAATCCCGCCCACAGGTGGGGCTTGAGGAGCCTGGGCAAACCGGAATTGGCAAAACAATAACTTCACCTCACTGAGTATGAAGAGAAAATCTTGTAAATAATGTGGTTAAAACTCTATTTAGAGATATACCACAAAGTTCAGTGCATGATATGCCTTGAATATTTGCTGTGCATCGTCATCTTCTTTATAATATGAAGTAAGACAGGCAAATGACCTTTAATGTTTCAATCATTTATTCATTCTTTAACCATGCAAAGTTACTAGCATGCCCCGACGGGTTCCGTTTAGCTCATAAAGAGCTTTCTCAAGGGTTCACAGTAGGCGCTCTTATTTTAGCGTCCTCACACTTCTGGAGCCAGATCTGCTATGGCCGGATGGACGGGTGCCAAGCCTGTCCATCCAGCAGGCCAGCTATCCATTGAATGGCTGGCCTTAGGGCCTGATTGGCCCAGGAAGCTCAAATCCCACCCACAGGTGGGACCTGAGGTGCCTGGGCCAACCGGAATCGGCCCAGTAGCCTTAGGCTCCTCCTGTGGGTGGGGCCTTAGGCACATGGGCCTAACCCGGCCCATGTGCCTAAGACCTCGCCCATAGGAGGGGCCTTAGCCTATTGGGCCTATTCCGGTTGGCCCAGGCACCTCAGGCCCCATCTGTGGGCGGGATTTGAGCTGCCTGGGCAATCAGGCCCTAAGGCCAGCCATTCAATGGATAGCTGGCCTGCTGGATGGACAGGCTTGGCACCCGTCCATCCGGCCAATGATTTAAAGGTAGGAGGGGGGATTGGGGTTAGGGGGGATCGAGGGGTCAGCGGGGTGTGTGTGTGCGTCGAGGGCAGGAGGGCCTGGGATCCCTCCTACCTGTATTTTAGTGGGAGGTAGTGGCTACGCCTGGGCAGGAGGAGTTGAGCTCCCTCTTGCCTGATTTCTAGGGGGGGTCATGGCCAGGAGGGCTTGTGCTCCCTCCTGGCCATATCATAATCGGCGGGGGGAGGGGAGGTTGAGGATCACCACGGCAAAAGGGCATCCCTGTAGGTTTCCTCTTTGTACTTCTCTATCTCAGCTCCTCCAAGTCTGCTACTCTAGCCTCAAGGGAACATACTCATTCTCTGAGAGTTAGGAGCTCTTTGCAATGAGCACACACATATAACTTCTCAACAACCGGGAGAAAATCATGCATGTGACACTCTGCAAAATATTGGATAGCACTCCTCTTGTTGCTGGACTACTGTCTGCATCTTATTATCGAGTTGATTAATTAATTAAACATTATTAAGCTACTAGGAATATATTAGACTAGTACAGAGAACCTTAGGATTATATTATATGCTTTATTTAGTGTTTATTTCTTAGATAGTCTTAGGTTTATATTGCATGCTTATTTCCTGTTTGATTCCTAGCAGGTAATGAAATATAAAGAGTTCTCCATTAGCATGCTGGCCCCTTTCATATTCAAATGGTCTGGATTTGGATATTTTTGTGGTCAAAAATGGTGAATAAAATTGGACGTCCTAAGGTTGGATATATTGGTAGGCGATTTCCCAAAATAAATTTGGACATCTTACAATTTTAACGGTTTCAAAGATGGTCGTTTCTCTGCCACCGACTTTGGACATGTTGTGCGAAACGTCCAAAGTTGGGCTGAGATATCCTATCAAAAATGCCCCTCCATGAGAACTAAATCATTCAATCATGCAGTTTTATTTTAAATAGTATGGATATGTTCATTACATTTTTATGATTAATTGTTGGCATTAGTCCCCTCATTCTTTGCCAATGTTTACATGAGCCATAGACCTGTCATAAATGTTTGCCCCTAAATTTTGGCATATTGTTATAGGTTTAATCTAATATTCCATGAGGCTCATTTTCAAAAAAGAAAATGTCCTCAAAGTAACATAAAGGGGCAGATGGACGCTTTTCTCGCCATACCCTTCCAATTCACTATTTTTGAAATGTATTTTGTAGATGAATTTCTATGGTGGTTGTCTACAGTGTGTCTAAATTTGACGGGGGTATTTTGGAGGCATGGTTTGGGTGATACTAGGGTGAGCTTATGATTTGGATGTTTTTCTGCAATAAGCAAACATTTTAGAAAATGTTCAGGGCGCTATTTGGCCATTTATATAAGTGTCAATGGATTCACACTAAAACAGATGGATATGGGTGCTCTGACTGGGCTGTCTGGAGCTGGTGTGGAGAATTCTTATTACATCATGTCTCTGGCTGTCAAAGGGCCCATTGCAGCTTGTTTAAAAGAAACTAGAAACCAAACTTTTAGAAATGCGGGTAGTTTTAATCTGACAGGGTCTTATTTTTTATTTTTATTAAACTTTAATTCCCCTTTGTTTTATTTTTATTCTATTGTTCTCTTTGTTTTTATTATGTTTTTTGTATCAGTATGTGTAAGCAGTTGTTCATACAAGTGCTTTAGTCAGATTGTGAGCCTATTGGACAGTTACGGATATTTTCCAAGCACCTAATATTTAGATACTTTATTGTTTGTGAACCGCCGTGAACTTCCAAGAGGTATTGGCGGTATACAAATAAAAATTGCATTGTATTGTATTTGGGGCTACACCTGTTTTAACAATGAATAAGTGCCAAAAAGATGTCCAAACCGACCAGATGACCACTGGAAGGATAAAGGCATGACCCCCCTCCCCCCCCAAACACACACACACTCCCCCAATGGTCACTGACCCTCCCACCCCAAAGATATGAATGAAACAGTATATCCAGTGATTTTAGGTGACTTCAATGTTCACTTTGATGAGCAAGGAAATATATCTGCCTGTACAATAGCTTCAGATGTCATGGCCAGTCCTAGTAGAACAGCAAGCAGGTTGCTGGAGTAGCCTAGTGGGTGGTATAGAGATAAGATCTCAGGCCCATATCCCACTCTAACTACTACACTTATGGTAGAACATGGAAGCCCTTCAAAACCCACCAAAGCCCCACTGTACCTATATATAGGTGACACCTGCAGGCATAAAAGTTATTGGTTTGGTGTACAGATGACACTACATTGGCAGATCATTCTGCACTCTTTAACAGTTGTTGACTGTCTGCCCTCTCTTTAACCAGTCTGTTCCCAGTCTCCTGATCCACTCTCTTATATCATTGCTGAATTTTTGTAGCTCTCTCTACCATGGTTTACCCCATCCACAATTTAGTGGCTTCAGAGTATACATATACCTCCATAAATCTTCTTTAAGGTGCAAGGAAATTTGATAGAGTAACTCCAGAGCAACACAATGCTTTAAAACACCATTCCCATCTCCTCAGCAGATTTGCTGAGGATTTCAAGGACCCTGTATTTGAATTTCAAGGACCCTGTATTTGGAACAACCTGACAACCTACTTGAGATAGCCCTCTACTTACTATCACGTCAGAAAAATGCTGAAAGACATATCTCTTCTCCCTGTAACTCCCTAACTTCCACCTCATGTCTTTAGTCTAATTACCTGATCTGCCCTTTCGCTCTAATCATTCTCCATGTCGCCGGGAAAAATATTGTAACTACATTGTCCAGATGTAACTTTTATTGTAAGCCACATTGATTTCTTGTAGAAAATTGCTGGATATAAGAAACTATATGGTATGGTCTTAGATCAAATGCTTCATTAGCTTTGTTTTTCTTGTCTAATTCCTAACCACGATCACTTGCTGGTAGGTGGTAGCACATTACACCTTTGTTGTTGGTCATTTACATCTGTCATGTTCTTCTATTCCTCTACCTTCCATAGTTTGTTTTATGCTTTTTAACCCAGGCCTCCTTGTCATATTATCCTTATTTTGGTCTCTCTAAGAATGGATGCTAGTTATTTATTTTATATTGTGAACCATTCTTTTCTAAAATACTACTGACTTATCAAATCCTATTTCTGTACTCTGTCTAAAGCAGCCCTTCTCAATTTATTCCCAAAATTATCTCTCAGAATTTATATAGGAGTTGGAGTGGAAAAGCAAAATTCTTTATTTTAGAGGTACAAACCCCCCCCCCAAAAAAAAACCCCCAATAAATTATTTCACTATTATTTCAGGAGGACGATTGCAGAAACATAATATGTATCTCATTCAAAAGGAATATTGCTGTGACATTGCAGCACCAATTACAGAAATATCACCAACGGCGAGAACAGAGGCACTATGGGGCACTTTTACTATGCTTCGTTAAGCAGCTAGTTTGGTATTTTATTAACATGTCCTGCACTATTAAACAGGCCAACATGGTAAAAAAAAAAAAAAAAAGCCAAGCCACCTGATTAACATACAAATGTATCAAGATATGTTGTAACTTTTTAAAACGTCAATGGTAGGCAATACAACGATAGTGAAACAAAGTAGCAGTTCTAGGGATCCTCAGACGGTCGGGCTGCAATCCTCATTGATCCCTGTAGCTATGGCATCTTGTTCATTCCTATGCACTATTTTATTTGAATTTTCTTATATACTTAAACTTCTTTTAAAAAGGAGTTTAACTTATCTTAGGTACAGAGTTCCATTGGAAGAGGTGGCGCTGTTGTATTGCCTATGCCTACCATTGAAGTTTTTAAAAGTTACAACATACCTTGATACTTAGTAGCCGCTATTTTAAAATTGTGGACGACTCGTCAATAACATACAAATGGACATGACTGGTACAGAGTGCAGGAGTGGTTTGCTGTGAAAAATAGTGAAAATAATAAACATAAACATAAAATCTACTTGTATGGAAGGATACCCTCTAGTGGAGGGGTGTCAAAGTCCCTCCTCGAGGGCTGCAATCCAGTCGGGTTTTCTGGATTTTCCCAATGAATATGCATGAGATCTATTTCATTGTATGCTAATAGATCTCATGCATGTTCATTGGGGAAATCCTGAAAACCCGACTGGATTGCGGCCCTCGAGGAGGGACTTTGACACCCCTGCCTAGTGGTAATACCTCAAGACTATTGCTGGGGGGGGGGCTTTGGTCAGCAGGGTGCCAAATAGGGAATCAGATATGAGTAGGGAATGGATGTAGGGAGTGGAGGGTAAGCGAATATAGGGGGTTCGGATGCAAGGATGAATATTATGGGGGATTGTGTTTCTATGGCAATGAAGTGTTTTATTCATTCATTCATTCATGAATGATTCAGTGTGTACTGCATTATATCCAGTAGGACATAGTTTGGAAGCATATGCATAGCTCGTAAGCAGCGTTATTCCTATAAGATGGGATTCAGCAAACTGGTTGCTGAATCCCAAGGAGCATCAAGGTGCGGTAATGGGTGAACCTTTACTGCACCTTAATGAATCCCATCCTTAATCCTTTGTCTATATGTTAAATGCAGGGCATATGATGAATATTTTCCCTGCATTTATTATACAAAGGGATCCTTTCACTAAACCACGGTAGGCACTAATGTGTTCTTACCGCACATTAAAAAGGCTTACCATGGGATGTGTGCTGATGTCCATTGGTAAATTTGCCTTTTTGGCCTGATTCTATCATAGGATGTCTCATCTCAGCAGCTGCCTAAGCAGCTTTTGAGAATCACACACAGGCATCCTATACAGAATCGCGTCTGTCCTAACAGACAGACGCCGAACCCCACCTAACCACCACCATTCTCTAATTGGCATCCATGTCACAGGTGCTGTTTAGAGAATTGTGCTGTCGCTGAGCTGACTGCAGCAAGTGAATCTCCTTGCCATGATAAGCTGAGCGGACTGCTGGGCATGGACTGCTGGGCACGATGGACCTCAGGTCTGACCCAGCGGAGGCATTGCTTATGTTCTTATGTTCATTGGCAGGGAATCCCCAAACCCCACCAAAAGTTGGCCAGCAGGAGGGATGCCTACTTCCTTCCGTTTACACCCCCGACCCCCCCCCCCACACACACACTGTCTGCGGCAGGAGGGATGCCCAATCCCTCCTGCTGCAAACCCCAAAACAATCCCCAGTAGGAAAGATGTCCACTGCCTCCTGCCAGAACCCCCATCCCTGGCAGGAGGGAAGCCCAGTCCCTGCTGCCAGCACCCCCCAAACACATGATCACCCCACCCACTGAAACCCTGATCCCCAACCCCCAAAGTCCACCCATACCCCCCATAACTTTATAAGCAAGGCCAGCTGAGGGATGCTTACCCCTCTGACTGGCAGGCCTGCCTCTTCAGAATGGTGGGACTTCCCCTTCCTGGTGCATCTTGGGATGAACTATGGAGGGGCTTAAGACACTGATTGGCCTAGGTGTCTAAGGCCCCTCCCATAGGAGGGGCTTTAGGTGCCTGGGCCAACCAAAGTCTTAGACCTCCTTCCCAGTGCATTCTGGGATGCACTGGCAGTGGTTTAAGATTCCGATTGACCAAATCCATAAGGCCATGCACTGGGAAGGATACCTAAGACTCTGGTTGGTCCAGGCACCTAAAGCCCCTACCATGGGAGGGGCCATAGGCACCTGGGCCATCAGGGTCTTAGGCCACTCCCCAGTGCATCCCAGGATGCCATTCTGAAGAGGTGGGTCTTCCGACCAGAGGGAGTAGGCATCCTTGCTTATAAAGATCCAGAGGGTATGCTTGGGCTTTGGGGATGGGCTTTGGGGTTTGGGGTTTGGGGGGTCATGTGCTTGGGGGCTGCTGGCAGGAGGGAATGGATAGCCCTCCTGCTGGGGATATTGGGGGGATGTCGGCAGAAGGGATTGGGAACCCCTGCTGCCAAGGATTATTTGGTGTTTGCAGCAGGAGAGATTGGGCATCTGGCTGCAGCACAAGTGGCCTTAGCGTGTGGGTAAGACCCACATAAGGGGCCCGCTAAAGCCATTTTTGCTGTGGTTTTAGTAAAAGGACCTCAAAGTTAGCACTTTTGTAAAAGGGCCCCTAATTTCCACTACCACGCTAGAGCTAACATGGGTAATGTGCATTATTTTACTGCAGGTCTTATTTTATGCAATTTGATCTAGTTACTAGCAACACACATAATTGGTGTTGGCTCAAGAACATGGCAAAAGCAATCCTAGCTGATAATTTATTAAGAAAAGATCAGCAATAAATCTCTCTGGAATGAGTACTGCTCATAAACATAATAGGGTTGCAACTCTGATTGAAATAGATGTTCACAAGATCATTTGAAAAATAAAAAGACAGTATAAAATAAATGAAGCCATGGATTAATTTCACACAAGCTGGTTCCAGAACAGAACTCGTGATGCAAAATGAATGCTCACTGTTGGATTCAGATTTTCTTTCTTTCTTTCTTTCTTTCTTTCTTTCTTTCTTTCTTTCTTTCTTTCTTTCTTTCTTTCTTTCTTTCTTTCTTTCTTTCTTTCTCTCTCCAGAATCTGTGATAGGAAGAGAAAAAAGCTTGCACTGCATGTGCTAACATCAAGCAAAATTTGCTTGAAATATGTGGTATGTGTTGCTGTAACAAGAGGCAAAAAAATGTGCACTCACTTAAACAGCAAAGCCTGTCTGCTGTCATAATCTGAAAACCCAAATCCATCTGTATAAGACAGAAGGACCTCTGCTGTTCTTGGCAGTTCCTGTTATTCTGAAATCAGTAACATGACAGCTTTAGTTAACATGATTTAGATATTTTTAAAATTCTAAGCAGGCAGATCATTTTTAAACTTTTATTTTTTTTTTTTTTACCACTTTTTTTAAAAATGCTATTTAAAATTTAATTTCTAAACCAAGAAAAGACAAGTAATATGTTTCAGTTTTGCCATGAAAAATTGTGTCAGACTTGACATTAAAGGGGTAGTTCTGCAGCTGTAGTGCTTATATACAGGGGCTCAGAGACACACAATATAAGAACAGTTATATTGGGTCAGACCAATGGCTCATCTAGTCCAGTCTCCTGTTTCCACAATGGCCAATCCAGGTCACAAATACCTGGCAGAAATCTAAATAGTAGCAACATTCTATGATACTGATTCCAGGGCACGCAGTGGCTTCCCCCATGTCTATCTCAATAGCAGACTATGGATTTTTTTTCCAGGAACTTGTCACATATTCTATAAAGGAAAATGGTACTCTGAGTTTATAGAACAGAGCACAGCACCTGGTAAAAATCCATGCACATAAACTCGGAACAGATACCCTAAATTCTATAATAGTGCATGCATCTTTAATGACCATCCCTGGCTCCCCCATGCCCCTCCCATAGTCACATTCCCTTTTTAGTTGCATGCTAGATTTACATTCACATTTTTATAGGATAGTGCCTAGTAGGGTATGCATGTCGATCCAAAAAGTTGCCAATTAGTGCCAATAATTTATGGTTATCACCCACTTATTGGCGCTAATCGGCTCATTACTCAATTAAAATGCATGCGCAAATTGGGCACAAGCCCAAATTTGCGCATGCAACTTTGAGTGTCATATATAGAATCTGGAGGAAAATGGAGGGCATGCTCTTACCCTGGGTGTTGGGAGGGCATGACATTAGTTGGACACAAAGTAAAACTACTGTTCAAGGTTCTTGTCTTCCTGCCATGGTCAAACTTTACCTAGGTCCTAATATTAAATAGTACTGTGTTTCCCCGAAAATAAGAACTACTCCGAAAATAAGCCCTAGTTGAAGTGCTGGATTCGCACCCATCTGGAAAGTGATCTATGTGACTGTGTAGATAATGGACTTTAACACTCATGTTACAGCCAAGCCTGTTGAAATGAAAGAACATATCCTTTACTAATTGTGTGTAGTTGTCTGCCTTCTTGTTGCCAAGAAAGTTTTTTCACAACAAGAACAAATGAAGACCAGGCACATGATTCGATTTCATTAATTGATTCTATGAAATGTGGGTCATTTATAAGTTGTGGGCCATCGAAAATTCCTGCCTTCAGTTTTTCGATGGTAAGTCCAGGTAACATATGTGCTATGAAGGGCATAATCGATAGTGTGCTTAAGTCTGAGGTTGTTATAAACAAAACAGACTGACTCAGTAACAGTATCACAACCCCTGTTACTGAGTCAGTCTGTTTTGTTTATAGCATAGTGCTTTTTCTGACTCTTGGTTATACTTTTCCTGCTTATAGTGGAAACATAAGTCTGAGGTTGGACATTTTGTGCAAGAAGACCACAACCCCAGTAGGAAAAATGTCTATTTTCAAAGCTGCCAAACATCTTTTATTTTTGAAAATGAGCTAGGTATAAGTTTTGGTCCTTAGGATGTCTACCTTTTTTGCCCATTTTAAAAAACAAAAACATCTACGTGAAAAACGCACAAAAGCAAGTGTTATAGACATACCAACCTACTACCATTTGAGCCAGTTTTGGGGATTCCTGGCACCTCAGCTGATGGGTATTTCCCCTGTAAGGATCAGCTGAGCTGCAGAGCCCTACATCCCCCTGACATAAGAACATAAGAATTGTGGCTGCAGGGTCAGACCAGTGGTCCATCTTGCCCAGCAGTCCGCTCACGTGGCTGCCCTTAAGTCAAAGACCAGTGCTCTAAATGAGTCCATCCTCACCTGCGTATGTTCCAGTTTAGCAGGAACTTGTCCAACTTTGTCTTGACATCCCTGGACCTCCCCTGACATCCCCCTGACATCCAAGACCTCCCCGACATCCCCTGAGATCTCTGCCCCCCCACATCCCCCCAATATTCGAAGGCCCTGATTGGTTCAAAATTGTCATTTTGAGCCAATCGGGGCTTTCGGCCCCTCCCACTGCATCCCAAGATGCATTGGGAGGAGGAAGCCCCATCATTTGCAGCACTTGACCCTGTAGGCAGAAGGGAGTGGTCTTCCCTCCTGCTGTTTTCTATACTGTTCCTGCAATTTGAACATCCAAGTGCCAACTTAGGCTGTTTTTGGACATTTTAAAGTTTTGATTATGAGCCCCTATGTATTCAATGCATTGTCTTTATTCAAAGCATTTACAAATTATTTCATCAGGCTTAGCTTTATATATAGTAGTGGCAGTATAATTCTGTCTCATGCTACCAACGGTTCATTGATTCCAGGAAGCAACCTGAGAGACCCTGGAAGCACTGGCCAAGATCTAAGGAGCGTCTGGCAGAAGGACTGGCTGGGATGGTGGCAACCAGTGGAGTGACCAGTAAATGGCACCAGAAGCTGCCGAAGATCTGGAGAGCCAACGGAAGGTCAGAGAGGACTTGGAAGGCCCTGAATGGCACTAGAAGCTGCCGAAGATGGAGAGGACCAATGGAGGGCTGGAGGAAGGATTTGAGGAGATGGAGTCCAGGGAGGACCCTGGAGAACTATGTTGTTTTAACTGAGAACCAAGGTGCTTGGGGGAGGATATGTGAGGGATGTTAATCCCTTGGCCCAGTCACATGATGACAGTATGTTACTGTGTAATTTATCTGTGTGAAAGGCAACGTTGGAAGCTAGCAATCTCATGGGTTCTGTCTCCATAGAGTTAGGGGGACTAGTTCACTTTCTTTAAAAGCACCAAAGAATGCCTACACCTGAATAGGAGAGCCTCAAAGTGATTTATTTATTTTAGAATTTATACACCACTTATAGCCTAAGTGGTTTACTTTCAGGTACTCAAGTATTCTCCCTATCTGTTCCAGTAGGCTCACAATCTGTCTAGTGCAAAGTGACTTGTCCAGGGTCACAAAGGGCAATATTGGGCTTGAATCTGCAATCTTAGGGTGCTGAAGCTGTATCCCTAACCACTAGACCACTCCTCCACTCTGTGTATACTAAACTGAGAGAATCAAGTAAGGATATCATCATGTGTAATGGGCATCTAAGATCTAGCTTTTTTTTTTTTTTTTTTTTAAATCTTCTATAGCCCAACCTTTCATGATCTGCCTAACTGTGAAGTGGCTCATAGGATTTTTAAACCCCAATTTCTTTAGGAAGAAGCTGATACCTGCCAATTGTATGTGTATTGCTGTGTGGCTGATGCCCTTTTCCCTTTCACTAAGCGGAAAACAAATTGCAACCAAGTGGATTGCTGAAGCTGGCCTTCCAAACAGAAATCTCAGAACCTCTGAAATGCTTTCCTGTATTTTTTTTTTCTTTGTTGGGGGTGGGGGTGGGGGGTGAACTCATATTGGTAGACCCAGATTAGGGGCCAAATCTCGGGGGGACCAAAGTGCCACACTGCTTACCGTACCATACAATTTTTTATGCGGCTTACAATAAGGTATCAGAAGTTTACATTACAGTTACTTTTAGGTATTTGGAGTAAGTTAAGAGACAGTTCTGGGTGTTACAGAGAGAAGATATATATATATAAAATCTTTATTCATTTTAAAGCTAAAAATAAGTGCAACACGTTATACAGACAGTTTTCACTTTAACAGCGCTTAATTTCAAACAAATTATATTTCATAACAAATACATGTCCCTAACCCCCCATCCTTATACCCAACAATTACACTCTACCATAATTAAATTAAAAGAATTTCCCCACCCTCCCACCCTGGATGTGTAAAAACAAAGGGAAAATATCAATAATCATTCCTTACAGAATGTTGTCATTGGTTCCAAAACATCCTTAAATTTCCCATAATGTCCCTGTTGTATGGCAAAACAAAAAGGTAGACTAGTAAAACTTAAGGTTTAAGATACCAAAAGTATTTGTGTACTCTCAGATACCCGTCTCTTAGATCAATGAAGTTTTCACTAAGGTTGTATATACGGGTTCAGATATCAATCATTGAGTACCAAAATTGCAAATAATATTGTGAAGTGCTATAAAGTGCTGTAAAGTGCTAAATGAACTCAAAATAAACATGAAAGTAAATCTGTTGCACTTATCTTAATGCACCCAATACACCCTACGGGACCCGTTTCACCCGAATTGGGCTTCTTCAGGGGTCAAATTTTTGTGTTGTCTCGTAGGGTGTATTGGGTGCATTAAGATAAGTGCAACAGATTTACTTTCATGTTTATTTTGAGTTCATTTAGCACTTTACAGCACTTTATAGCACTTCACAATATTATTTGCAATTTTGGTACTCAATGATTGATATCTGAACCCGTATATACAACCTTAGTGAAAACTTCATTGATCTAAGAGACGGGTATCTGAGAGTACACAAATACTTTTGGTATCTTAAACCTTAAGTTTTACTAGTCTACCTTTTTGTTTATCCTTGGATTATTTAGACTTGGTACATTGGTTTTCATTTAGTTTTGCACCTGTTGTATGGCAATCATACGTTCCATTTTAAAAATGTGGCATAAAGATTCCCACCAAAAGTTATAATTTAACCGGTCCCACCTTTTCCAGTTCTTCAAAATAAGTTGTATAGCAACTCCTGTCATAATGAAAAATAATTTGTTGTTTTGGGAAGATATTGGGCTCTTGGCCCTCATTAACGTGCCAAACAGCACTATATCATAAGACAAAGCCACTGGATTTTCCAGTATTCTATTAATTTGACTCCAAATGGACTGCCAAAATCTAAGTATCAAGGGACAAAAGAAGAGCAGATGATCCATTGTCCCTATTTCTAGATGACAGTGCCAGCATCTATTAGATTTAGTACTATCTAATTTCAGCAGACGAACAGTAACCAGAAACTTCTATGTAACAACAAAAAAAAACATGTTTGTCTCATAGATGCAGATACTGTACATCTCATCCTCCAAGTCCAAATTCGTGGCTATCGAGATGCAGAAATCTGCTGCTTAATCTCAATACTCCAAATGTCTCGAAGACTATTTTTGGTTTCTTATTTAAAAATTAAAATATTAATTTATACCACTGGGCGGCCTTATGCCCCAGGAAATCTTTCTGGAAGCATAGGAATGGCTAACTATGCTGATTATTTAGATTCCTCCAATCAGAGAACCCCTTCTGAACGGCCTGCTTCAACTGCAACCACTTATAATTTTGAGACTTAGCAATACCAAATGTTTGTTGCAGTTGTGAAAAGTCAAGCAGCTTTCCCTATGATATTATATCATGCAGAGTACGTATGCCTGCCTGCATCCAATGCTTTCAGAGGATCTTAGAATCGCCAATTTGAATCTTGGAGTTCAACCATAGGGACTGACAGATGGATTTATGAATCAGAATAGGTGTTAAATTATTGATAAATTTTAAAGTTTGCCATGTGTCAAATAAAATTCTATTCTCCTTATACATCCTAGGTAACTTGATACTCAAAATGTGACACAGTCTCAATGGAGACAGGAGTTGCCATTCCAACCATAACCAGTCTGGAAGATTTTCCATGAGCTCGGGGAGGATCCAGTACATACCCTGATGCATTATATTGGCTTGATGGTACCTATGAAAATTGGGAAAATTACCCCCCTCCCCGGCCGCAATTGGTTTTTGTAAAGATACTAAAGCAATTCTCGCAGTTTTACCCAGCCAAATAAAGAGAAGAGATATATTTTTAGCATTGTCCTGAACTGGTAGTTTTAAGGGGATCTGACACAGACATAGTGGCAGGCTATTCTAAACCTTGAGACCTGGAAATTCATAGATAGAACTGAATAGTTTCTTTCAGTAAATTTCTAGGGGAGATGGAAAGGCCAGTTTAAACCGCTAACTTGTTCTTGAATTGTGGACAGAGCAAGTGGCCTTATGGCAGCTTTATGACTGGCATAGGTACTCATGTCCACTGTTCTCTCTAAACTGAGCGGGGGTTCTCCAACCTCATTGCTGCCAGTAGGGGGAGGGGGTAAAGGGGATTTCAGAATTGTTGTTTTCAATTGCTGGGGACAGGCAGGTTCCCTGACGTCCTACAGAGCTTGTCTGTCCATCACAATTGAAAATGTGACAGTGAAACAGCACCTCCCACTGGCAGGATTGTAGATGGAGGACTCTCAGCTTAAGAGGGAACAGTGTTCATGCCTAATATATAGGTCCATATTTCACCTGTTATTCTAGTAGATTTTAATGAAAATAGGCACTCCATTTCCTTTACAGAATAGGTACAACATAAAGCACCCTTTAAGCACCCAAATAAAAGTAAACTGTTATATACATGTGCATTATAAGTATGTGTGTACATTGCATTCTACCCCGTTTCCACCCCAAACTATTCTACTATAAATGTTGATTCACTTATTGCACCAAAGTACATATGCTCATGTTAGCATGCATATTTATATACATCTACACACCTGCACATTTTTAGGAGGCATTCTTCACATGTAAAGCATGATTTATAAAATTGCCCTATAAGAGGTTTCAATAGAATGTCACACAGTGCATCTAGTATATTCAAAACAGGTGAGTGTATAAATTAAATAATCTCAACAAAGCCGCCCTAATTAAATACTTATCTAATCAAAATCAAATTACATGGAAATTTGCAAACATTCTATTAAAGATAACTAAATACATCCAATTGTAACTTAATCAAAATTTTAAAATATCAACACATTACAATTAAAACGCTCTGATATACACATGAATTAATAAGTATTCTTTTATATATTAATCACTACCTAATTAAACAAAATAAAACCGATTACAAATTATCAAATTATATTTTCTTCTATATTCACTGGAAGCATCTCAAATTCATTTAGGGGCCCTGTAACCAATAATGCGAGCTTTCCGCTGCCTACAATTTACAGCCTTGGGGTGTACTCTGGGCTAATTCTGGCTCAGTGCATGCCAATCATGTGCTAAAGTATACTTTTTATTTTTTAGTGCTGGGGTATGTTTGAGGGCGAAGAGTAGGTGTGCCCTGTGCTAATCAGTTAGCATGTGTGCTGACCAATTAGCACAGTATTAGCGTGGGAGCTCCTGCCACCTTAAAGAGTGCATGGCCATTAATAGGAAAAGACAAATTGTAGCCATTTTAGAGCCATGCTAAAAAAAAAGGGCCTCAGAGCGCGGGAAACCCATGTGCTAAAAATAGTGCAGCTTTGTAAATGGGCCCCTATGTGTTATATATATTTATTATTTTATTATTATTTGTGCTGAAGATTTGCAGGTGGAGGTGTCTGAATAGTCGGGGTTAACTCAAGTTCCTAATGATGTGCTTGCTGGTTTGCAATGAGCAGCTTGGATTTCCAAAATATCCTGCAGCAATCAGACATCCTTAAGACATGCATGTGTCAAGGGGTGTGTCCATGATTTTAGGTCACATATGGGTTGCATACAAGTAGAAAGATTAGCCTTCAGCACCGACTTATCAAGTGAGAATACTTCTCCTGAATTCCATTAAATTTGATATCATTTGTGCTAAACAAAGAATACATAGTGTGTTCAAACAATACATGAGACAATGTGACATTAAGTTAAGGTATAGTATATTATAGCAATATAATATGTTATAGTTGCTTAATGCAGCTTAATAACTTTGGGGGTAATATTCATACCACAATGGTACATAGCTTATAAGCCGCTCACAGCTAAGGGCTAAATTAACCCTAAATATTCAGTGCTGGGGCATGTGTGGCTCCCAGCTTTGCACATATGCGTATGTGCACTGACCTACATAGAAGTTAACCGTACACCAGCTGATCTTCAGTAATTTCCTAATGCTCATGCCTAAAAAGTATAGAAAATGTCTGTTATTTCCATAAAACTTTGCTTTTGTGCCCAGAAAAGTCAAATTTTGCAATTTACCTATTTAAAACATGAAAATGCCAAATTTTCATCTCATGAATCTTATAAAGTCATAAAAAGCAACATATGAATCACAGTCAGCATGTATTTATATTGAAGTTATACAAAGATGACCACAGAAGATTTAGAAGTGAGTAGTTTTTTGAGATTTACAATTATATTGTAACTATTCAATTGAATTAAGTAAAAGTGGGTACTAAATCATAGTAGTAAACAAAAACGTAATACACTGGGTGAAATCTGATAGGTTGACCTCTCTTTAAATGATCAATGAGAAAATGGCCGCAGCGACAGGATGCGGGTGGGAGAAAGCAAGCAGCTCAGTGAGTACATTTATTATAGAAGTTTTATCACATACTACGGGTAATGAAATAGACACAAAGGGGCTCATAATAAAAAAAAAAAATCTAAAAAGTGGCCTAAATGGGTACTTGGACAATCAAAAAGCCTGATCTATAATCAAAGCTGGATTTAGACGTATCTAAAACCAGCTTAGGCCTTTCCCCTGCCTCTAAATGCACAGAGAGAAAAGAGGCGTTATAAAGGAGGGGACAGGGCGAGCGGTGGGCGGGAGGTGGGCCGACCTAGACCTAGGTGTGCAGCAGATATAACCAAAACTTTAGGCTAAAGTTCAAGTCGTAAAGCAGTGAAAAATACTGCGACCATGCTGTAACAAGAAAAGGGTCGCAGTGTTTTTCACTGCTTTACGACTTGAACTTTAGCAGCCGTATTTAGAGGGTGCGTGTATCTTTGTACACTGTACGTCTTTTCAACACACCCGTTGAAGACTCACAAGACTCCTGAGGCAGGCTGGTTAGGCCGAAACATGTGCATGTCGGGTCATTGAGTCATTGGATGAATTTATGTGGCTTTGGATGAATAAGGGCAATTGGATTTATCAGATGAGTTAAGGACACTTTGATTTGGTGCGCATCATTCTGATTGGAACAATTCCACTTTGGTTCTGTGCTTTTGTTTCCCTTGTTTTATTTTATAAGAAGTAATATTATATTACATTACATTAGTGATTTTTATTCCGTCATTACCTTGCGGTTCAAGGCAGATTACAGAAGAAGATTTCTGGACATATCCAGAGGTGTTACAGAGTAGAACGGGTTGCTTCAGAGGATTGAAAATTTTCATTCAGTGTTAGTTAGTCTTCATGGATTTCTTGAATAGCAAGGTTTTTATTTCTTTTCTGAAAGTTTTGTAGTCTGGGGTCGCGATTAGTAGATTAGAGAGCTGATGGTCTAGTTTTTCTGCCTGTGTGGCTAGCAGGCCATCGTTTGATATCTCTGTTTGGATGTCTCTGTTTGAATGATGTCTGGGTTCTCCTGTGTCTGGTTGTGGTAGTTTGGATTAGGCGGTTGTTCAAGTAGCCTGGCCTGTCACCATTTATGGATTTAAATAGTAGACAGTAGAATTTAAATACTATTCTTGCTTGAATTGGGAGTCAGTGTAAGTCAAGGTATGCCTCGGTGATGTGGTCGTGTTTTCTTAGTGAATAGATTAGTCTCAGGGCTGTGTTTTGTACTGTTTGTAGTTGTTTTATCGTTGTTGCAGGGCAGGGGAGATATAGGATGTTGCAGTAGTCAAGGAGACCTAGGACTAGGGACTGGACCATGAGCTGGAATTGCTTTCTGTCAAAGAATTTTCGAATTTGTCTTAGGTTTCTAATGACCGCAAATGATTTCTATATTGTTTTGTTGATTTGTGGTTGCATGGTGCAGCATCTGTCTATCGTCATTCCCAGAAAACAAGTAGGATGGGGAAGGGACCCTGGTAGAACCTTTTATGATAGGGTTAGGATTTTGCGTTGAGTACAAAAAGAAACTGGGAATCAGTAATGTTGGAGTAATATGATCAAAGCAAGTTGCATGGGCTAAAAGTCTTTAACAGAAGTGCTCAGAACGGGTTGTAATGTTTATGTTTATTAAAATCTTTACATACCGCATATACAGCCAAAAAGGATCAAAGTGGTTTACAACATAACTCAATCAAATTTGTGAAAAGAACTCCATTAAAAATAGGAAAGAAAAACAAAGAAAATTAACATTTCTAATACATAATACCCTATTACAGCTAAAATTAATTAATTATTACAAATCTCTTTTAAAGGGATGAACTGAGTCTAAGTAGAATGGTAATAAAATACTTCCTCATGAAAATAATTTCTTCCTGCAGCCCTTAAGTCAGAAGCCATCTGTTTCCTAAAAACCCAAATCAGATCTTGACTAGAGAATGACAGGGGGACAAATTTGTCCCCGTCCCCGCAGGAGTTGTCTCTGTCCCTGCCCCTGTCTCATTCCTGTAAGCTCTGTCTTGACAGCACAAGCCTCAAACACTTATGATTTTAAAGTGTTTGAGACTTGTACAGATCAGGGCGGAGCTTGCAGGAATGGGGCAGGGACAGGAAAAGAACTCTCCGGGACGGGGATGGGAAAATGAGTTCCCACGGGGATGGGGGAAAATTTGTCCCCCTGTCATTCTCTAGTCTTGACGATTAAACTAATTTAGGAGCTGTTGCAGATTTGCTGTATCTTAGCGGATTAGCAGCTAGAGTTACTAACGTGTGCCGCAGAGTTACTGCGTACTATCATTAAAGCGCATTATTAGTAACTAGATCCCATTGCTTCAGATGGACCATAAAGTAAAAGAACTTCTTTTAATAGCATTAGCATATGCTAATGCAGCAAAGCACATTAGTAACTTTAGCCTTAATTGAGGAATTTGGTAGTATTCAGTTATCAGAATCCTCAGAGGAGAGAAATGGCTGGGATCCTTTTCATTGAAGCTTTAGTGGCATTGACAGATAATCCCCTTATGGAAATGATCAAAATAGATGACATTTTACTGATATTTCTTAATCTCTCCACTGCTTTTAGATTGTATTTGATATGTTGCTTTTAGAAAGGTACTGGAATATGCAGATACACAACCATGGTCAAAGCAGTTTGCATATATATTTTATATAGGTGTTTATTTTTCACCTGGGCAATGGAGGATTAGGTAACTTTCCCAGGGTCACAAGGAGCAGCCTCGGAATTTGATCCCAGAACCCCTGGGTACAAAGGCAGCAGCTCTACCACTAAGCCACTCCTCGGTTTTAAATGAGCCATCCATAGATAATAATAAAGCGCTAAACGAGGCATCAACTATTCAAGATTATGACTGCTCAGCATAATCACTCTGAAATAAAATTGTGTTTACCAATTTTCAAAAGGCAAAATAAAACAAATCAGTTTGAAATTTGTTCAACCAAAAATTCCAAAGTGCCAGACCTGCATATGAAAAAGCTCTGTTTCTAGTTGACTACTTTCAAACTAAGTAGCTGAAACAAATCCTTTTGTGATGATCACAATGACCTTGAAGGAGTGTACTGAATTTCTTGAACAAGTACTCAGGTCTTTTCATATCTAATGCCTTGAAAGTTTAACTTAGGCCAGGATTCACTAAAGTCCACAAATCTATCCGATTCGTGTCCTATCTGTTTCCGAGTCATTATAGCCGATCGATTCAGTAAAGCTTGTCCTTGCAAATGATCCAATCGTAAGCACGCCCCCATTTGCGCACATGTCTCGCTGTAACATCGATCGACGCACGTGCGCACTATATCCTTGTTGGTTTTGAAGCACATAACTCATGCGCTAGCTCTTTAGGACTTCACTGCGTAGAAATGGGGGTGTGGTTTAATCGCAGACATCATTAGCGGGCTCCGAATGCACCTATCGCAAAGCATTGTTGTCGTAAAAAAGGCAATATAAGAAAGTCTCTTACCAACTGTTATTTTTCTGAATTACTGTTGCAAGCTGTTTAAGCTGTGATCATTGCTTTTTGAAAAATTTTGGGGAGAGGTTTAAGGAGAAATAGCATCGGAGGTTTGTGAACGAGCTGTGGAATTCATCGAGTTCGTCCTTTTTTTATGGATAAATCTTGAAGTGTATACAGCCTACGAATCCCAGGAGGCTGTGCGGCTCTATCTGCTGTGAAGCACGAAGCAACCAATAACGACACCATGATGTCACATGCAAGCGACAATCTAGCTGGAAGGAAGGGGGAGGGATAGCTGGCCCTTAAAAGTTATTTTTGATTTTTTTTTTTTTAATTTGGCATATGATATATGAAATGTACAATACGCAAGGAGAGCACGGGGTTAATCTGTGATTTTCTCGACATGCACATTACAAATCTGAGATTTACTCCCACGCTCGCTATACGCATTCCAAAAAAATAAAAAAAATATTTCTAACGCATATGTACATGAAAGTTTACATATATTTAAAGTTTAGATATATTTTGAATTTTTGAGGGGTAGATATATATATTTTTAATGGGGTTTTTAACATGCACGTGGCAGTTGCTAGGCAGGACTAGTCAACGTGGATGTAAATGACTGGTCCTTAGCAGTCGTAACTTTTTGGAACGGAAAGGCCAGTCGGTTTGGATGCCTTAAGAAATATACATGCTTTTTTACTCATTTGCATGCGCAGATCGGATAGGGTGCGGATGGTGTCTGGAGGAAGGTTAATGAATTTAGCTGTAGTCGTAAAGTGAGCGCAAAACGATCACTACACGGTTTGCTTAGTGAATCTAGGCCATAGTAACTTGAACTCAATACATTGTGAGACTGGCAACCAATGCAGCTGATACAAGACTGGATTAATGTGATCAATTTTCTTGACTCCACTGATGAGCCTAGCAGCTGTGTTTTGAACAAGCTGCAAACTTGCCTTGATAGAACAGATAAAAAGAGAGTTACAGTAATCCAATTGACTAGAAATAAAAGCATGGACTAACTCAGTCAAATTCTCTCTAGTTATAACAGATCTTAACTGACATACAAATCTGTAAATAATAAAAACATATGGGGTCTTTTACTAAGGTGCGGTAGACGATTTAGTGCACGCTAACTATTATATTCTATGGGCATGTTAGCATTTAGCATGCGCTAATCTTTAGCACGTGCTAATTCGATTAGCACGCGCTAAATTGGCTAGCGTGCCTTAGTAAAAGACCCAGATAGTGACCACACGGCCGATCTGAGGTTTAAAACTCAAAGATTCATCACAATGAACTCTTATTGTATTTTCTGAAGAAGTAGTAGTGGAGCAAGTTTTATTATATTTGACATACCGCTTATTGAAGCCTAAGCGGTTTCCATACAAATTTTACAAAAATATAAAATAGGAGAGATGCACAAGGTTTGTTAAAAACAATGGACAGACATAATTGACATAAACGGTTAGAAGATACACCACAAAATAAATGGAAAGGGGAAAGGAGCAGACCAGGAGGATGGGTAACAAGAGGTTAAAAAGGAAAAGAGGAGAAGGGAGAAAGGAGAAGAGAGATGGTGAAAGGAGAGAAGAGAACACTTTTTTAAGAATAGGATTCAGGTGAAAGTGTTGAAATTTAGGTACCAAAAGTGTCTTTGAAAAAGGAAAGTTTTAAAGCCTGATTTAAACTTTGAGAGGCAACATTGAGCTATTTATCTTTATGAAGGATAATTATCGACTCTAGGCAAGGATCTAAAATTCTTCTGCTTACGCGAATACTACATAGCTCAGGATTTTTGAACATTCAAAACAAGATTATGTTGCGGCACCCAACTAGTTAACATTTACAATGTCATTAAGATCCAACATAATCTCTTCTTGATTATCTTTCATAACGATAAATAGCTCAATGTTGCCTCTCAAAGTTTAAATCAGGCCTTAAAACTTTCCTTTTTCAAAGATGCTTCTCACTTATCTCTCCCTATGCTCCCCCCCATGATCGCCACTCATCGGGCAAGCTCCTTTTATCTGTACCCTTTTCTTCTACCGCCAACTCCAGACTCCATCCCTTCTTTCTTGCAGCACTGTATGCCTGGAACAGGCTGCCTGAATCAATACGTCGTGCTCTGTCCCTGGCAGTATTCAAATCCAAGCTAAAGGCCCACTTTTGTGAAACTGCCTTCAACTCTGAACTCCCACTCACTGCTGTCAGATACCTATACTCACTGTAGCATTTCCTCTACCATAATCTCCCCAACTCTGAAATGTCCTGTCTAAATTAGATTGTAAGCTCTTCTGAGCAGGAACTGTCTAGTGCATGTTAAGATGTACAGCGCTGCGTACACCTTTCAGCGTTATAGAAATAATAAATGGTAGTAGTAGTAATAAGGTTAGTGCAGGGGGATGAGAACCTGGGGAACTGGTTTTGATTCCCACTGTAGCTCTCTGTGATCCTGGGCAAGTCACTTAAGGGCAAATTCTATAAGAAGAGCCCAGAAGTTAGGCACCAAATTATGCACCATTCAGCGCAATTCAAGTAAAATTGGGTGCTGTTTAGTGAATCACGCTGAGCGGCACCTATTTTGGAGGCGCCTAATAAATAGGCCAGCTCTAGGCACAACTAAAAGTTAGGTGCCCATGTGAGCGTTTAAGCATGCCTAAGAGCAGCAATTCTGTAACAAGGCGCCTAACCCGAAGCCACACCCACGCCTAACATGCATAACGCCTAATTTTTTAGAGGTGCCTTGTTACAGAATCGCTCTTAAGTTTCAATTAGTGCTGATTAAAAAGCTTAATTGAGCTTGTTATTCAATTTAGCTAGGCGCCTATCTAGATGGGCGCCTCCATAATAGGTGCCTAACAGGCTCTGGTTATAGAATTTGGGCCTTAATCCTCCATTGCCCCAGGTACATAAAACTTAGATTGTGAGCGCATTAGGCACAGAATATATGTAAACCGCTACAGAAAGGCAGTATACCAAATCCATGATCTTTACCCTCTAAATTGGCAAAGGTGCCAAATAGAGATTGAAAAGAATGGATAATAATAGTGATCTCTGAAGGGCCCTGGGCTTTAGCATTTTTCTAGAAGATTGTTCATTGTTCCAGAAAACAGAATATGATCATTGGAAAAAAAAAAAAGAACAAAACCATTTTAACACTCCTGATCTTAATCCAACATCTCTGCAAATTTGTAGTAGCTTAAAATGGGATACTGTATTGAAGGCTGCAATTAAATCTAATTGAACCCACAGGGCATCAAAGCCTTGATCTGCCCTTTGCCATGATCTCTTCAGTGATTTCCAATAGTAAAGACTCAGTATTACGAGACTACAATAACCCGAGGTTCAAGGGTGCAATAACTTATTCTTTTCTAACAACAACAACAAAAAAAAAATCTGTAAGCTGAACAGTGCAGACCTTTCCAAACTTTTTTTTGCCAAAAATGACAAGTTTGAAATAGGCCTGAAGGCCAGAGTAGCCATTACAAACATTTTTACCATTTTAATCAAATTTTTATCACCGGCACTACGATAAGGGGGTGCTGAAAAGTTCTCAGCCCAACCAAGAAGATAACGATGTGGATAGGGTTCAATCAATGATCTGAAACAATGGGCTCCTTTTATCAAGCCACGCTAGCGGTTTAACGCGTTAAACCGCATGCGTTAAACTGACGGTCGCGCTAGCCGCTACCGCCTACTCTTGAGCAGGTGGTAGTTTTTGTCCAGCGTAGGGGTTAGCACGTGATGAAAAGTCGCGCACGTGAACCCGCTAGCGTGGCTTGATAAAAGGAGCTCAACGTCAAAACATAGGGCTCCTTTTACTAAGGTGCACTAGCATTTTTAGCGCACGCAGGAAATTACCGCGCGCCACGCTTCTAGAACTAACACCAGCTCAATGCTGGCGGTAAGGTCTAGCATGCGCAGCAATGTAGCGTGCGCTATTCTGCGTGTTAAAGTCCTAACGCGGCTTAGTAAAAGGAGCCCATAGACTTTTGCTTCTGCGAATTGGCACTTGAAATAAGATAACACTCTTTTCAGCTACAATGGCAAAAGAATGCTCAGAATTTAAGAAATTTGTTGATTGGACTGATAACTTTTCAGCACACCTACATACTTCCTTACAAAGTGACATGTGGAAAAATGCTATTTTATCCAACTAAACCACTGAAGAATTCCTTAAGAGAAACTTAGCTGAATTGACCCCCAACTACTCAAAACTTGTGAGGTGGCTGACAATTGGTCTTCACAATCAATTACCGTATTTTCACGCATATAACGCGCGCGTTATACGCGTTTTTACCTACCGCGCATACCCCTCGCGCGTTATACAAAAATTTTTTTACATAGTTCCCACCCCGCCCGACGCCCGATTCACCCCCCCCAGCAGGACCGCTCGCACCCCCACCCTGAATGACTGCTCCCACGTGCTCCCACCCGCACCCGCATCCACGATCGGAGCAAGAGGGAGCCCAAGCCCTCTTGCCCGGCCGACTCCCCAACTCCCCGACAATATCGGGCCAGGAGGGAGCCCAAACCCTCCTGGCCACGGCGACCCCCTACCCCCACCCCGCACTACATTACGGGCAGGAGGGATCCCAGGCCCTCCTGCCCTCGACGCAAAACCCCCTGCCTCCAACGACCGCCCCCCCCAAGAACCTCCGACCGCCCCCCAGCCGACCCGCGACCCCCCTGGCCGACCCCCACGACACCCCCACCCCCCTTCCCCGTACCTTTGGTAGTTGGCCGGACAGACGGGAGCCAAACCCGCCTGTCCGGCAGGCAGCCAACGACGGAATGAGGCCGGATTGGCCCATCCGTCCCAAAGCTCCGCCTACTGGTGGGGCCTAAGGCGCGTGGGCCAATCAGAATAGAGGAGAGTCGGGGCGGGCGAAAGGACAGTCGGGCAGCATGCGCAGTATACCCGTGAGCGCGGTATACAAAAGTTTTTGTATATAAAATCGTGGTTTCTGCACGCTATACCCGTGTGCGCGTTTTACACGGGTGCGCGTTATCTGCGTGAAAATACGGTAAGGTTAAAGATTCCATTTCACCAGCCTCCTCAGAAAATGTACTTGTTGGCAAGCATATCTCATTGTCAAAATTTTTTTGAAATCTTGATATGGTTAGTGTATTACAGTACTTTCAACAACAATTTCAGGGAGGATTCAGAAGATAAAGGAGAAACTATTTTGAATAAGTGATGAGGATTATTGCCCACTTCAGAAAGCTTTTTATTAACATATTCCCTCTTGCTTTTTAAGATCTCGGAACAGTAAAATTTACTTTGGGCTTTATATTTTTTTTTTGCTACTTGCATTCAAAGCGATGCAATTGCCATTTCAGTAAAAGCAGACCAGCCTGAAATTGTTTGTTTTTAAACTTAGAATGTGAAGTTGCCCATTTATGTTCCAAGATTTCGCTATCTAGAGAATTTAAAACTTTGAAATCAAACAAGACAGTAGATATATCTCTAGCAGTAAGAATTTCCATCAGTCTAATCAACTTGACTTGAGTTGGTTTAAAGGTTTCTACTACCTGAGGATGAGGTGGTGAGGATTACACTTCAGAAAGAATGATTTTACATGAACAGTAAATAAAGTAATGATCAGACCAATTTGCTGGACAGATACCATCCAAGTTCCAACAATCATCAATACCTTGAGAAACAAACATTAAGAGGTCTATTTCTGAAAAGGATGTCTAAGTCCAATTTTGGCATTTCCCACAAGACATCCAAATTTGGAGACTCAGAAACGTCCATTTTCAAAAGGCAAACTGCTAGACATCCAAAACTTAAAAAAAAAAAAAAATATTGCCTGCTTGGACGTCTTGGCCAACAGGTTGTCCTAAGGATGCCTAACTTTATACTCCATTTTCAACCACAGAAATGTTCAAGTCCAAATGGAAAAACCAGATCATAAAAGTGAAGAAGACAGGTCTTTAGAGTTCATTATTCTTTCTAGCACAATGGAATACTGGAGATGAATTACACATAGATTCATAGGCCTAAATTCTCGAAAGTGTGCTATTAAGTTAGGTGGCAGTAGGCACCCTACAGCCGTCTAACTTAATTTGTTTTTAATTTGCTTGGTAAAAAGTAATTATTTTTTTAAAATGTAGGCACCCATTGGTATCTCTAAAACGGTACCGTTATCGCATCTAGGGAGGTGCCTAAGGTCAAATTAGGCATGGTTAACACTACAAACAACCTTAGGTACCATTAGGTGACTCCATAGACATGAATCATATCAAAAATAGGCGCCAGAAATGTAGACCTTCAAAATCCTGGCCTACATTTCTGGCGCATATGTTTGACAGAGGCTGAGATTCTATAAACAACTCCATCACATGATTGATACATGATTTGTGCTATTTGTGGAGGTGCCAGCAGATAATGGCACCATTTGTAGAATCCAGCCCATAGGGCCTGATTTTATAAACAGAGCTTATAGAATCCCACCTGGTGGGACCTAGGCATGCTTAGGCATTGCTAGACATTGTAGAGGTGGGTGTTGGTATGTTACTGGTGCCTAACTCAGATGCCTAGTGACACCTAAGTCAACTATGCCTATTTTCCACCCCTAACCAGAAAGGTGTCATTAAGTGTTGGAGGGTGCCTCAACTTAGGCGTTACTAGGCTTTCTAAGAGTTCCATGCCAAACTCTTAATTGGCAATTATATATATATTTTGATTTATTTACCATGCCAACTAAAAAAAAACGTTGTACGAGGATTCCAAAGTTGTGTCACTAGGCACCCTAGCAGTGTCTAATGTAGAAATCCTATATAACAGGCATGTCCAACTTCAAACAGGTCGTGATCTTTTTCTGGCCAAAAGTGCCGGTGATCTACCACCATGAAAATTAAGTTTCAAATTAATTTCAAATTAAATTTTAACCTAATAAAGTTGGAGGATTCCCTCCCCCCCTTTTTAATGAACCTTCTGTCATTTACTTGGATGTGATCAGCTGTTAAGCAAATTAAGCAAAAACAAAACAGAGACGAAGATCCAGTAAGAACTGTGAGGGGAAATGGAAAGTATATTTTTTCTTAAAGTTTTATTGAGTAATAACTTTCTTTAACTGCCTTGATAAATTTCTTTAACTTTTATTGAGTAATTTGTGTTACATTTAGGTTGAGTATTGATCCAAGCTGATCTTGCACGATCTTTAGTATTTTGCTCTTGCTCATTAGTGAGAATGCTGAGCTTGCATTTCATCCACCAGCTTTTTGAAGTTGGGTGAATATTACGTGAGGGCCAGTCTCAGGGAATCCTGGAGATATTCATCTGCCATGTTGGAACGTTGTGTACTCTTTGTCATTTTCAGATGGGAAAACGCAGATTCACACAAATAAGTTGAACCAAAACAGGAGTGTACAGCTTCACTGCATCTTCTCAAGTTGGAAAATTTGTCTCTAGACACTAGCTTTCAAAATGATTCTTGCTCAGCGGGTCTTGAGAAAAATGCCATTTTTAAGGGTTAATATTTCATTTTCAAGAGATGGCTTGTTCAATGAGTAATTTTTACTGATAGCAGCTGCAGTTTTTTTAATGTCCACATCTACTTTGAATGGGTATGACAAGTACTTCACAACTTTTTGGAAGTCACAGAATCTATTTTCGAATTCCTGGATAACAGAACAGATTTCTGTCACATATTTCTCGTTCTGAAAAACAAAATTTGGATATTGCCCCAGATGGTCCTGCGTATTAGGAAAAAGATCAAAAGTGTTGTTTGCAAGGTCAATCATCATTAGCTCAAATTTGCTCTTATAGGATGAAACTGTACTCATCATCTCGCCAATGCATTTCTTTTTACCTTGAAGTTCAAGGTTCATATCACTTAGTTCACCTGTAAAGTCAGCGAGAAATGCCAGATCACATAATCACTCCTCATCTTCCAACTCTGCTTGGTCATCTCCCCTCTCCTTCAAAAAACTTCTTATTTCATTCAGCAAATCATGAAATCTTTGCTGAAATTTTGCCTACTTAGCCACCTTACTATGTGCAAAATGATTTGTGCTGCCCCTTCATCAAGAGTAAGATTGAAAAGCCGTCTTTGAAGTGATCTTCCATGAACTGAATTTACAATTTTGAAAGTGATGTCCATGACAGTCTTTGTATTAGTCTCTTGCTTGCCAAAACTTGCTGATGAATGATGCAATGGTAAGAAAGGAAATCTGGGAAGTTATGCTGTCTACAGAGGGCTATGAAACCCTTAACTTTACCTGTCATTGCTCTTGCTCCATCAGTAATGATGGAAACAAGTCTATGCAATGGAAGATTACACTTTGTCACAAAAGAATGGAAAGGAAACCATTCTAAGTAGTTCTTCTTTAACACTGAAGTCTTCAAAAACCATCTGGATAAAGACTAGTAACTGGACTATGTCTCTTAGGTCTGTAGATTCATCCAGTTGGAGTGAGAAAGCAACACAATTTGAAAGATCCTTCAACAATTGTCCAGTTGTGTCTCCACACATCTTTTCTATTCACCGCATGACAGTGTTTCTTGACAACTGTACATCTTGAATAGCAGCTATGATCTCTCTTATTTTTAAATCCTTCAAAAAGATTGTTAGCTGCTTCAAGAAAGCAATCTTTTACAAATTCCCCTTCAGTGAAAGGTTTGCATTTATTTGCAATCAGGTTGCTGACCTTGAAGGATGCTATAGTTGCATTGACTGAATATGACCTTGGCTTCACCATCAACTGTTGCTGAGTAGCCAATTTCAATTTAAGTTCTTTGAGCTTAAGTTTGCGAATTTCACGTTTGGGTGGAAAATCAGCATCAAACTTATTTCTATGCATAGCCTTATAATGACATTCCAGATTACCCTTTTGGGGCAAGGATACTGGGGTGTTACAAATTAGACAACAACATTTGTCTTTCACCATGATGAAGAAGTAGTCCATTTCCCATTCATCATGAAAGTGGTAGATTTTGCTCTTCTTTGGAACATTCATCTTCATTATACTGGGATGGCTGGATGTAAGAAGGTCAAATTTGCTGTTAGTATAAACACTGGCTGAATCTGGTCCAAAACTGTCACTGTCCCAAAGTATTAAAGATCAACAGGAACTGAAGACCTATGGATGATGTGCAATACAAGGATTGGAGATGCCAAAACCACACATGCAGTTCTAAAAGTAAAAAAAAAGAATTCATCATACTGGCACCAATAATCAAATGCCACCAATCATAAAAAAAAACCTCAAACGCCTGTCCAGCAAACCAGATAAAATCAAATACTGCCAAACAAGTTCAAATACAACTACACGCGATTTAATAAATTCTTCACACAGTGTAGAATCAATGCAAAGGCAAGGCAAAATAAAACTGCAGTGTAGAATCAACACAAAGGCAAGGCAAAATAAAATTGCAGTGTAGAATCAACACAAAGGCAAGGCAAAATAAAATTGCAGTGTAGAATCAACACAAAGGCTAGGCAAAATAAAATTGCAGAGGCAAACAAAAGTCACAGTGGTTTGCATCAATTCAAAGGCAAGGTATAGGCAAGTTGGGACAAAATTGGAAAAGCCCACCAAAATCACCAAATTCTTGACACTTTGTTGTGTCTGCCTGAAAATGTTTAATGAAAGCGAACTATAAAGCGACCAACGACCAGCACACGACACAACTAATATGGTAAGTGTATTCAGTTAAAGCCCAGGCGAATGGATATCGCCCGGTATATAAAACGCTTCTAATGGGTGTTGGAGCGGGGACAGGAATGGATGATTTTTAGAGGCAGGAGACCAGGTATGATGCTGGGCCTGTGGCGTATCATCATGGGGCACGAGCGGTGGCCCCCTGGGGTACCCATAAACTATTGGCACGAAAACAAGTGCCCCCAATATACCCACAGGAAAGATTCCCGCAGGCAGGGAAAAAAGACAGGCAAAGGATCAGCAGCAGCGGCATGCTATCTCTCCAGCAGCTCTCTCCTAGTGATGGGGTGAGCTGCTGGAGAGATGGGAGCCAAATGGGGCTGTTGATCTACCTGTAACCCCTCTGTGATCTACAGGTAGACTGTGATCTACCTGTTGGACATGCCTGAATTCAAATATGGGCTGGAACAGACAGAGGATTTCAGGTACGAGTGGATTTAAAGATTTTATTATTGATTTACAATCTGCTGTCCTCTGAGGCACCATTGTATTTGAGGAAGAAATCTGCTGTTATATGTTAGAAGTGTTTTTAAAATGTGTGCTATAGTTTGTAGTCAAGATTAGTAGCATAGTGGCCTTTTAATTTGTAAACTGCTTAGGAAATTAGGATAGGAGGTAATGCCCTATTGTGGATTAAGAACTGGTTAAAAGAAAACAGAAAGGGTCTATGTATTTGTGTTGACTTCCAATGTGGACCTTTCATCTCATATGTTTAGCTTGAGTTCTACTTTGCACTTATATTATCCCTTATATTATCACTAAAAACGCTAGTGGTTTTTAGTGCAGAGAGAGCACAGAGAGCCGCGCTGAATGGCCCGCACTGTTACCAACGCTCACTGAGTTCCTATGAGCGTCGGGAGCAGTGCGGGCCATTCAGCACGGCTCCCCGTGCTAGAAACTGCTAGTGCAATTTCGTAGAAGAGGGGTAAATGTTAGCTTCCATTTGGATGCCTGATATACTAGTCTTGAAAGGTCCTTTTGCAAGATTTCATAATCCTCATGTGATTTAACAACTTTTTATTATTAACAAATATAATTACCTCACTAGTTATTCTCATCTCTAGATTATGTATAAATATGTTACAAATCAGCAATCCTAGTGCAGACTTCTTGGAAACCCCACTATCTATCCAAGCTGTTGCTGAGAAAACAGCATCCTAGTGCAATATGTCTAGTAGTGTTGAACACTAAGGTTATTCATCTAAACCTACAACTTGTTTGCAGAAGAATGTCACACATCTTTCAACTCTTGTCTTCTTCCCAGTGAGCTCCCTCCTTCCCTTTCAGTTTTTTCTTCTGTAAGCAAGTTGAGACGATGTCTTTCTGCTCTGCTCTGCAGGTTTAATTATTTTCATGGAGGGGGGGGGTTCCATTCAAGTTTGAGGTTCGGTACCCAGAGTTCTCACTAGTTTGGGACCTCCACCTGGGAGATGACACAGACTCACTGGGCAGAAGTCTGCTGCTAGCAGGATCAACCCTTGTGTATACCTGTCTAGCCAGCCTGCTTTAATATTTTTGGAGTTCAGGGTCCATTCCCCTTATAGCTAGCTCGCATCCCTGATTTATCAGGAGCTTGGGTGCACATTGCTTGGACTCTGTTCTGGTTCACCAGGACTTAATCATGGGCCGGCTGCATGGTCCTCCCCCCATTGTGCCGCAAGGATTTGAAGGGGGTTGAGGCTCAGTCCAACATTGATCCAACTGGCAGTCTGAATACTGCATTTTGTGGAGAAAATTTGAGAAAAATGTCTTCTCCAGTTTTCCAGCTGAACTTCTGAGCTGAAGCAGGCAGGCAACACATGGCACAATGAATAAGACTATTGCGGCCTATGAGGAAAATTGTGAGTTCTGAATTTTGCAGTTTTGAGAGTTTCTGGGGCTAGGTATGGGGTCTCCCTCCCCCCAAAAGTTGTTTTTTTTTTCAAATTTTAACTTTTAGTTTGGTTTCCCCAGGCTGTTTTTGGCACCAGAATCGCTGCCATGGTGGCCATCTTGGATTTCCTGATATTATTTCTAAAGCCTATATCTGCCTCAAAACCCCTTGAGTTTACTTTAAATTGACAGGGATGGACCCCTCAGGCCTTTCTACCCCAATATCATGCCAGGTTTGCTCTGGATAACTGGCCAAGGAGCATCTCTGTTCCTTGAGGGGGGAAGAAGCCATGGACTCAGTGCCTTCTGAGTCCTCTAGGACTTGGAATCCACAGAAGGCTTATCCAGGAAATAAGTCATTTCCAGAGCTCTCTGAAGGTGAATTGGTAAAATGCAGGCAAGTCAGTGTTGCAGAGCCCATGAGGACATGCCTCTGCAGGGGTCTTTTGGGCCACCAGTGAACAACTTTACCCTGGATTTCATGAGCCTGATATAGAATGCCTAATTAAATTGTTGGGGTCCTCTAGCATTGGCTACATGCACATTGGTGGTTGTGCATATGGGGAATTTCCCATAGGTTTCTCCCAAGCTAGAAACAGACCCAGCGCAGGACCTGGATTGGGACGATTGGAAGTCTAATTCTATGCCATCATTGTCCTAGGGAACTTCATCCTCCCTGCCAGAATCTGGTACTCAGCATGAAACTAGCAGTCTGGAGGCAGTGGTCACCTTTGACCAGGGAGAGGACCCTATATTTAAGGCAGCCTTGCACCTGGGCATCATTACAGATTTGTTGTGGGAATTAAAATTGTAATCCTCGCAAGCTTCACCAGGGTCAGGGTCTTCTCAGACAATGTAAAAGCAGTAGCTTATTGTCAACTGGCAATGGGGAACCATAAGCACTCTGTTATGCCCAGAGGCTCAGCTGCTCTTTCGATGGGCAGAAGGTCAACTGCAGGTACTCTCCACCACTTATGTCGTGGGAGTGGACCTGGGGAAATGGTTGCTGTCCTCACAAGCGTTTGACAGCATTGTTCTGTGATGGATCTAATGTTTTTGGCTGTAAATTCAAAAGTGGATCACTTTTACAGCCAAAGATGCAAGCTTGGAAGCACCGGGCTGGATGCATTAGTCCAACCTTGGTCAGAGAAAGAGCTCTTGTATGTTTTTCCCCCATGGCCTATGCTAGGTCGAGTCATTCAAATGATTGCAAATCATCCTGGGTTGGTTATCCTTTTGGCATCAGATTGGCCTCACAGGTCATGGCATGCAGAACTAGTTCATCTACAAAGAGACAAATGCCTCAGATTTCCAGTCTAGGCAGATCTTCTAACTCAGGGCCTATAGAAAATCTGGAATACTTTGGTCTTACAGCGGTTGCTGGCAATCTGCTTAGAACTAAAAAGCCTTCGACTGTGGCAGTCTATGCTAAGGCCTGGAAGATATTTTAGCACTGGTGTGCTAAGGATGATGTAGAGGCCTTACAAGCCCCGATTTTGGTATTCCTGGTGTTTTTGCAAGAGGGACTTCAGAGTGGTCTGCCAGTAGGATCACTAAAAGTGCAGATAGCAGGTCTTTCATGTTTCTGAGCTCAGTGAAAGAAGATTTCTCTAGCTTTACATCCAGACATGGCAAGATTCTGCAAAGGGGCTCTCTGGTTGCATCCTCTGGTGTGGTTATCTTTTCCATACTTGACTCTTGCCATCATCTTGCAAGGCCTCAGCAAGGCTCCATTTGAGCCCTTACAGGAGGCTTTCCTGCTGGAACTTACGGTCAAGACTGTGTTCCTGGAGGTAATTGCATCTGCAAGAAAATTCACTGAATTGCAAGCACTTTCTTGCAGGGGGCCATTCCTGAAGCAGGGATTTATTTGCGCATGGTTCTGTCCTTCTTACTGAAGGTAGTTTCAGCTTTCCATGTCAATCAAGAAGTCTATTTGCCCAACTTTCATTCCACGGGGTCAAAGAAAAAGGACAAATTATTGAAGTTACTGGATGTTAGGAGAGTTCTCTGTTACCTGGAAGTTACCAATGAATTTCAAGTCTTGGATCATCTTGTTGTTCTGACAAGATCAGTTAAGTAAGGGAAGGCAGCGTCTAAGGCTTCTATATCCAGATGGATTAGAGTGGCAATTTCTGCTGCGTACATGGGTTGCAGTAAGCAGCCACCAATTTCATTGAATGCACATTCCACTAGAGGTGTGGCTTCCTCATGGACAGAGACTCAGATAGTTTCATCCAAGGAGATTTGTAGAGCAGCTACATGGTCCATTCTTCATATTTTTTCCAAGTTTTACCGAGAAGATGTAGCAGAAAGGAAGGACATTGCTTTTGTTCCTGCTTCTGTGTGACTCTTTGTGCCCTACACTTAGGCAAACAATTTGTGCCACCCTGAAATCTTTACAAACTGCAACATTTGCTCTTGGCTCTCAGCTGAACTAGCTCTTGACCTCCTTCAAAAAGTCCTTCTGTTTGCTATAAACATACAATCTCCAATCAGTCTCTCATAAAGTCTTTTTGTTTATATAAATCATAGTCTCGTATATTACCATTACCAGGAAAACAAATTATAATATTATCCTCTCTGCTATTAAGATTATCCTGTTTAAGAAACATGTTATTATCTAATTGATTGAATTTTATCTCGTTTAGTTTTTGACATATGGTTTTGTAATTCAGTAAACAATTGAATCCCGCTTCTAATTTTGTAAACCGTTTTGAACTGTAACCGGTATGAGCGGGATAGAAATACTGGATGTGTATGTGAATGTAATATGTTTTAATGTAATATTATTTCCCATTATGTCACCACAGGAACAATATTATTAAGAGTGCCTGCTGGTTCAAAAGGATGTGTGATCTTTCAGAAGAGCAAACAAAAGACACAACTTTTTTGTGTTTATTCCACTTGTTTTTATTTCCTATCAACATAAAACAAAATAGGATATTCTGTTTGGCTTTTTTAATATCATTTCAAGTAAATTCACATCCCTAGTAATATATAACGGTGTGTTTCTAAATCAGAGAACATTGTGTATTCTTGGTTGCAGTTAGTCCCAAGTTGGCCCCAAAGGGCTGTGATTTAAGCCTTCCAGGTGCAATCTCCCTCTCTGATCCCCAGCTACTCAAATCATACATTTCTCATCATCCCTGAATCCCTGAGGGTGGTGGGGTCTCCATGGCAAAGTTATTCAACCAAGATCAACAAATAGCTGCAGCATAACCAACCCATTGCCCAAATCCCTAACCATACATTTTCTCCCACGCCCTGCCTCTTGGTTTCCTTCCTCAACACCTACTTGGGTTTATTAGTAGCTAACTGGTGGGCAGGAGTGATCATTAGTCACTTCTTCTGTGGATAATCAAATTGTACGCTAATTCAATAACCTTGTGAACACAATTGTATGCTTATCCCTGGATTCTATATATAGTTCAGATCAAAGATGTGCACGGAAATAAATTGTTTAAAGAACCATTAATTAGCAATCAAAGGAAGCACCCAAAGAGATTCATCAACAGGCTTCTACCCTACCAAGCAGCCTCCAAAGATCCTGAATGGAGCCAACTGGTCAGAAAATCAACCTCTTACATGCACTTCAAAAAGCTCATAAAAACGCTCCTCTTCCCCAAACAGGATGACCCACCTTAAATTTTCCATGAAAAGACTCCCGACCCATAGTAACATAGTAACATAGTAGATGACGGCAGATAAAGACCCGAATGGTCCATCCAGTCTGCCCAACCTGATTCAATTTAAAAAAATTTTTTATTTTATTTTTTTAAATTTTTCTTCTTAGCTATTTCTGGGCAAGAATCCAAAGCTTTACCCGGTACTGTGCTTGGGTTCCAACTGCCAAAATCTCTGTTAAGACTTACTCCAGCCCATCTACACCCTCCCAGCCATTGAAGTCCTCCCCTGCCCATCCTTCACCAAACGGCCATACACCGACACAGACCGTGCAAGTCTGCCCAGTAACTGGCCTAGTTCAATATTTAATATTATTTTCTGATTCTAGATCCTCTGTGTTCATCCCACGCTTCTTTGAACTCAGTCACAGTTTTACTCTCCACCACCTCTCTCGGGAGCACATTCCAGGCATCCACTACCCTCTCCGTAAAGTAGAATTTCCTAACATTGCCCCTGAATCTACCACCCCTCAACCTCAAATTATGTCCTCTGGTTTTACTATTTTCCTTTCTCTGGAAAAGATTTTGTTCTACGTTAATACCCTTCAAGTATTTGAACGTCTGAATCATATCTCCCCTGTCTCTCTTTTCCTCTAGGGTATACATATTCAGGGCTTCCAGTCTCTCCTCATACGTCTTCTGGCGCAAGCCTCCTATCATTTTCGTCACCCTCCTCTGGACCGCCTCAAGTCTTCTTACGTCTTTCGCCAGATACGGTCTCCAAAACTGAACACAATACTCCAAGTGGGGCCTCACCAATGACATCAACACCTTCTTCCTTCTACTGACTATGCCTCTTTTTATACAGCCCAGCATCCTTCTGGCAGCAGCCACTGCCTTGTCACACTGTTTTTTCGCCTTTAGATCTTCGGACACTATCACCCCAAGGTCCCTCTCCCCGTCCGTGCATATCAGCTTCTCTCCTCCCAGCATATACGGTTCCTTCCTATTATTAATCCCCAAATGCATTACTCTGCATTTCTTTGCATTGAATTTTAGTTGCCAGGCATTAGGCCATTCCTCTAACTTTTGCAGATCCTTTTTCATATTTTCCACTCCCTCTTCGGTATCTACTCTGTTACAAATCTTGGTATCATCTGCAAAAAGGCACACTTTTCCTTCTAACCCTTCAGCAATGTCACTCACATACATATTGAACAGGATTGGCCCCAGCACCGAACCCTGAGGGACTCCACTAGTCACCTTTCCTTCCTTCGAGCGACTTCCATTAACCACCACCCTCTGGCGTCTGTCCGACAGCCAGTTTCTGACCCAGTTCACCACTTTGGGTCCTAACTTCAGCCCTTCAAGTTTGTTCAACAGCCTCCTATGAGGAACTGTATCAAAGGCTTTGCTGAAATCCAAGTAAATTACATCTAGCATATGTCCTCGATCCAGCTCTCTGGTCACCCAATCAAAAAATTCAATCAGGTTCGTTTGGCACGATTTACCTTTTGTAAAGCCATGTTGCCTCGGATCCTGCAACCCATTAGATTCAAGGAAGTACACTATCCTTTCTTTCAGCAACACTTCCATTATTTTTCCAACAACTGAAGTGAGGCTCACCGGCCTGTAGTTTCCTGCTTCATCCCTGTGACCACTTTTATGAATAGGGACCACATCCGCTCTCCTCCAATCCCCAGGAATCACTCCCGTCTCCAGAGATTTGTTGAACAAATCTTTAATAGGACTCGCCAGAACCTCTCTGAGCTCTCTTAGTATCCTGGGATGGATCCCGTCTGGTCCCATCGCTTTGTCCACCTTCAGTTTTTCAAGTTGCTCATAAACACCCTCCTCCGTGAACGGCGCAGAATCTACTCCATTTTCTCATGTAATTTTGCCAGACAATCTCGGTCCTTCTCCAGGATTTTCTTCTGTGAACACAGAACAGAAGTATTTGTTTAGCACATTTTCTTTCTCCTCATCACTCTCTACATATTTGTTCCCAGCATCTTTTAGCCTAGCAATTCCATTGACTCTCTATTCCACGTTGTTGCTCTAAGACTATGAACATCCCTACATATTTATTTATCTCCCTCCTTATAAAACCCTGCTTAACTTCCTTCTATGCGATCTATACAATTTTCAGTCCTCTCTCCATTGCTGTAGCTCGCTGACTCTCCTCAGCCATTTTTCCTGTAAACCGCCTTGAACCGAAAGGCTTTCACAGTATATAAATAAAAATTTATGTTACGTTAGCAACAAATGAGATTTGCACATTTCAAAACGTTGCATGTGGTTTTATAGAATAGTGTCATTTCCACATTCAAAGGCTATAACTTAGGCACTGGCATTTACACCACATTTTAGCTGGCATAAATTCTGGTGCCCAACTTTGGTCATGAGAATTGGTTCAAAGTCCTATTCTTTAATGGGCGCTTAACCTAAAATACCCTTTTTAGAATAGTGCTTAGTGTCAAATTTTTTCCAGCATAGGTTTTTAACCCTTTCAGGACCAAGGGACATATTTGTCCCATAACTTTAAAATCCTATAAATTTTGATTGGGATAGTCTACAGTTCTAAATTTGATATGTACGGATTCCATATGATACTGCCTTTATGTAAACAAACTGGTTCCGACATTCATTCATTAGCGTCGTTGCCAGATTGACGAGAAGATTCACTTGCCACACTGTCCATAAGCCAGAAGTGTGATTTTTTAAAATAAAAATAATGATATTTCACAAAAAAAATCAATTTTTTGGCATCTGCAAGCCCTTTTTACCATAAAAATGTCGTCAAAACCACAAAAATTGGCCTACGATCCTTATGGTCCTGAAAGGGTTAAGCGCCATTTATAGAAGTCCCCCCCCCCTTGTATGCAAAGTTGCATGTGTAAGGTCTAGAATAGTGTCAATTAAGCAGGTAGAGGTTTCTACCGGGGCCCGGGGCACTAAATGCTCCAACGCTGGAATACTATGAGCGTTGGATCAGTGTCAGAACAATTAGTACTCCAGGCCACAGTAGAAACCTCTACCACAGCTAGTATTGGGGGGGGGGGGGTTAATGGTTGGCTGATAATTGGCATTAACAACCAATCAACTATAATTGGTACTAATTAGCAGTTAATGCAAGTAATTGCTTTTACTAAGGATTTTACAAATTGTGCATGCAAAATCCTTAGCTCACAACTGCAGGGGAGCATGGACCTTGGAGGGGCATGGGCAGGTTAAGAACATAAGAATTTCCATACTAGGACAGACCGAAAGTCTATCAAGTCCAGTATCCTGTTTCCAATAGTGGCCAACCCAGGTCCCATTTGAGGGAGAACATTTTTTTAGATAGGTTCAAAGGAAAATTGAAAAGTTTCTTATTTAAAGATGCCTTTGAATCTTAAAGATGCCAAACTTGCATAACCTCCAGATTGTTTCATATCCTTGTTCTTTTTGCTTTCTAACTGACCTGTTCCCTCCTGTTGTTTTTACCATCTATGTCTTACTTTCCAGTAACTATTGTAGTTCTTCCTCCTTTCCACATTGTTCTGTGAGTTTGTTAGTATTTCTGTCCTCGTTATGTTTATGTTCATTTAATTACATGTTAAATTTATTCTCCCCTTTATTTTAAATTTTGTACCAAACCTTTTTTAAACCCTGCTAAGCTAACTGATTTCACCACATTCTCTGGCAACAAATTCCAAAGTTTAATTACATGTTATGTGAAGAAATATTTTCTCTTGTTTGTTTTAAACATCATGCCAGCAATTATGCATGAGCCTTTGAGCTAGTGTAAGTCTTCGCACCTAACATTAGGTGAGTTACTTAGAACTTATGCTAGTGTTCTGTAATGGGAATTATGCACATAATTGCCAATATAGAATTTTTGCTTAACACTCATCATCCTAGAATTTAACTTTAGGTGACCATGCCAGAATTACCCTCTGTATAACCATTAAGGGTCAAGTTGCCAAACAGTGATGTAGTAGACCTCGGTGATCATTTTCAAAGCAGATGGACATCTCAAAATGGCCACAAAAGGTTCATCTGCCAGAAATGCCCAAATTGTGATTTTCAAAAGGCAGAATTTGGTTTCCTATACTGCAGTTAATCCAAATAGCTCAGGGGTGATATGATAGAAGTCTATAAAATAATGAGTGGAATGGAAAGGATAGATGTGAATCGCTTGTTTACTCTTTCCAAATATACTAGGACTAGGGGACATACGATGAAGCTACTAAGTAGTAGATTTAAAATAAACTGGAAAAAATATTTCTTCATACAATGTGTAATAAACTCTGGAATTCATTGCCAGAGAATGTAGTGAAATCAGTTAGCTTAGCAGGGTTTAAAAAAGGTTTAGATAATTTCCTAAAAGAGAAGTCCATAGACCATTATTGTGATAGCTTGGGGAAATCTACTGTTTTTTCCTAGGATAAGCAACATAAAATCTGTTTTACTACTTAGGATCTAGCTAGGTACTTGGGACCTGGGTTGGCCACTGGTGGAAACAGGATACTGGACTTGACAGGCCTTAGGTCTGCCCCAATATAGCAATTCTTATGTTCTTAAATATCACTTCAACTCTCTTTTTTTAAGACCTGCTGTACCTAAATATTAAATATATCTGCAAGCTTGAGGGCTATCAAGATGGTGCACAGTCAGGTACAGTATGAACATAAGAACATAAGAACATAAGAAGTTGCCTCCGCTGAGGCAGACCATAGGTCCATCCTGCTCAGCGGTCCGCACCCGCGGCGGCCCATCAGGCCCATTGCCTGAGCAATGGTCTATACCTATCTATACCCCCCAATCCCTTTTTCTTCTAGGAATCTATCCAAACCTTCTTTGAAACCATTTAATGTTTTCTTGTCTACAACAGCCTCTGGAAGCGCGTTCCATGTATCCACCACCCTCTGAGTGAAAAAGAACTTCCTAGCGTTTGTTCTAAACCTGTCCCCTTTCAATTTCTCCGAGTGCCCCCTTGTACTTGTGTCGCCCCTTAATTTGAAAAATCTGCCCCTGTCTATTTTTTCTATGCCCTTCAGGATCTTGAAGGTTTCTATCATGTCTCCTCTAAGTCTTCGCTTCTCCAGGGAGAAAAGTCCCAACTGCTTCAATCTGTCGGTATATGGGAGATTTTCCATTCCCTTTATCAGTTTGGTTGCTCTTCTTTGTACTCCCTCAAGTACCGCCATGTCTTTCTTGAGGTACGGCGACCAGTACTGGACACAGTACTCCAGATGCGGCCGTACCATTGCACGATACAGCGGCATGATGACTTCCTTCATCCTGGTCGTAATACCCTTCTTAATGATACCCAGCATTCTGTTTGCTTTCCTAGAGGCTGTGGCGCATTGCGCCGATGCCTTCAGTGTTGCGTCTACCATCACTCCCAGGTCTCTCTCCAGGTTACTAACCCCTAGTGGTATTCCCCCCATTTTGTATGTGAACATCGGGTTCTTTTTCCCCACGTGCATGACCTTGCATTTCCCCACGTTGAAGCTCATCTGCCACTTTTCGGCCCACTTTTCCAGCTGCGTTAGATCCTTTTGGAGATCCTCGCAGTCCTCCTTGGTTTGAGCCCTGCTGTATAGTTTGGTGTCATCTGCAAATTTAATGACTTCACACTTAGTTCCCGCCTCTAGATCATTTATGTAGATATTGAACAAGAGCGGTCCCAGCACCGACCCTTGCGGAACTCCGCTCGTGACCCCTTTCCAGTCTGAGTAGTGTCCCTTTACGCCAACCCTCTGCTTCCTGTTTGCCAGCCAGTTTTTGATCCATCGGTGGACCTCCCCTTGTACCCCGTGGTTCCATATCTTTTTAAGCAGTCTCTCGTGTGGCACCTTGTCGAAGGCTTTTTGGAAGTCAAGGTAAATGATGTCTATAGATTCCCCTTTATCCACCTGGCTGTTCACTCCCTCAAAGAAGTACAATAAGTTTGTGAGGCATGACCTACCCTTACAGAAGCCATGTTGACTCGGTTTTAGCTGCCCATTTTTTTCGATGTGTTCACAGATGCTGTCTTTAATCAGTGCCTCCATCATCTTTCCCGGGACTGAGGTCAGGCTCACCGGCCTGTAGTTTCCCGGGTCCCCCCTTGCGCCCTTCTTGAAGATGGGCGTGACATTTGCTATTTTCCAATCCTCCGGGATCTCTCCGGTTTTTAAGGATAGGTTGCATATCTGTCGAAGTGGCTCCGCTATTACGTCTTTTAGTTCCTTGAGTACCCTTGGGTGAATGCCATCCGGACCCGGCGATTTGTCGCTCTTTAGTCTGTCAATCTGCTTGAGTACATCCTCTTGGCTTACCTCTAAATAGACCAGCTTATCGTCTTGGTCTCCTATTACGATCTCCTCGGGTTCCGGAATGGTGGTTATATTCTCCATCGTGAAGACTGACGTGAAGAACTCATTTAACCTGTCAGCTATCTCTTTCTCTTCTTTTACAACTCCCTTTCTGTCTCCATCGTCCAATGGTCCCACTTCTTCTCTCGCCGGTTGCTTCCCCTTGACGTATCTGAAGAACGACTTGAAGTTTGTTGCTTCCTTTGCCAGTCTCTCTTCGTATTCTCTTTTTGCTTTTCTAATCACTCGGTGACACTCTTTCTGGTGTTCTTTGTGCCCTTTTTGGTTCTCCTCTGTTTGGTCTTTTTTCCATTTTCTGAACGATGCTTTCTTGTCGCTTATCGCCTTCTTCACTGCACTTGTTATCCACACTGGGTTTTTTGTTCTATTTTTTTGCACCCTTTTCTAAACTTGGGGATGCATATGCTTTGTGCTTCGTGCACAGTCTCCTTGAATAAGGTCCAGGCTTTTTCTACGGATTCCTTCTTCCCTATGTTGCCTTTGAGCTTCTTTCCCACCATTTTTCTCATGGCATCATAATTTCCTTTTTTGAAGTTGAGTGCCGTCGTTGTGGTTCTTTTCCCCTTTGATGATCCAATTTCAAGCCTGCACTGGATCATGTTGTGATCGCTGTTACCTAGTGGGGGTAATACCGCCACCTCCTTTGCTATCCTCCCTAGTCCGTTGAAGATTAGGTCAAGAGTGGCATCGCCCCTTGTTGGTTCCGTGACCAGCTGCTCCATGAAACAGTCCCTCGTGACTTCTATGAATTTTGTCTCTTTTGCGCAGTTTGAGTGCCCAATACTCCAGTCTATCCCAGGATGGTTGAAGTCCCCCATCACCACCACATTTCCGCTTCTGCATACCTGCTTCAGTTCAGCCTCCATCTCCTGGTCGATTTCTTTCGGTTGTCCAGGTGGGCGGTAGTACAGACCCAGTTTAATGTCTGCTCCTGCTCCTCCCTGTAGCTTAACCCATAGTGATTCCAGGCCATCCGCCCGTACTGTTGTTTCCGTCCTGGCTGATGGTATGGAGTCTTTTATGTACAGCGCTATTCCTCCACCCTTTTTATGTGTCCTGTCTTTCCTGTATAGTTTGTACCCTGGTATGGCCACATCCCATTGATTGTTCTCGGTCCACCACGTTTCTGTGACTCCAATTATGTCCAATTATGTATGTATTTCCCTGTCTCTAGAGGGCTCATAATTTAAAATAACAGAATTGCAGTGGAATATGAACCAGAATGCCCTGGATTAAAGTTAATGGCACTGACCACTAGGCTGACCCTCTGCACTGCAGGGATGCCTGTGTGGCCATTTTTGTACAAAGGCTGTCAGGCAACGTCCTTGCCCCTGTTTTTTGGCATTCATAATTTGTATGCTTTATTTTGGAAAATGCTGTTTATTTCGGACTTTCTGATGTATTTTCAAACAGGAAACCCCAATATTTTTTCCTGTTCCAAAACAGCTGTGAGATGAACATTTCTTTTGGACCTTATAAGTGAAAAATCTCAATTCTGATGTTCTTTCAGAAATCTAGTGAGTGAAATAGCAGGTGTGACTTGAAAGAAATGCCCTCCTTTGCCTTCTAGGTTTCTTCAGCAATTCAGAAACATCATCAGGAAGGTTATGGGTAGATGACTGAGGTAAAAGGAAAAATCAAAAACAAGGTGGTCAAATGATATTTGTGTGTCTGTGTGTGTGTGTGTGTGCATGCACGTGTGTACATTATGATTTATTTTCCACTTCATACATACATAAATGCAAAATAAAAGAAATAACAAAATTGCCATGGGCAATGTCAAAAGTGGTCTGTGACATGCCTTGCTCTCAGCGTTTCTTTCTTGCCACGGTGACGCCAAAAGCCTTTACAATTTTATTTTCACAAGACCAGGATTTTTATACTTTTTGAGTATCTATGTTGGCATTTCTTTTTTGAAATTAGATACTTTGGGCTCCTTTTACTAAGGTGCGCTAGCGTTTTTAGCATGCGCAAAAGATTAGTGGGTGCAAACCATGCCCTAAATGAAAAATACGAATGCAAGCTCTATGGAGGCGTTAGCGTTTAGTGTGCGTGGCATTGTAGCATGCGCTAAAACCGCTAGCACACCTTAGTAAAAGGAGCCCTTTGGGACCCCTGAGGAAAATGATTTAGTTGAAACGGACCATGTTGGGTCCCCAACTCTCAAAGCATATGTGGATCATTATGTTGTTATGTGATTCTACTTCATTCAGTTGACTGAATAAACGCTGACATCACAAACATCACCTCCGCAGTCCTTTTCTGTGCTTTATTTTCCACTGAACACGTACATGAATGCAAAATAAAAGAAATAACAAAATTGCCATGGGTAATGTCAAAAGTGGTCAGTGACAAGCCTTTAAAAAAAACACAAAAAAGTTGTGTGCCATCATCCTACTTTGGGAATTCTAGAGGTTTGAGTTCACTGAACTGGAGTTCAGAGAAATTCTATGCTAGAATTTGGCCACTGAGGAAATTGTTTAAATTGCATCAAGTGACAAGCACTAAACTGAGAAAAAGTGAACAAGAGATTTTGTTTCTCCCCTGCAGCCTGACAAAAGTGGCAGTATGTTCAAAATAGCTCCGAATTTAATGAGTATGTGGGCTGAATTTGCTCTTCATCCCAGAGCATATAATCAAGGTTTGAGCACAGTGAAGGAACAGGGTGAAGAAGTCATGCACATGAAGATGACAAATCCTCTCTAAATAACCTACTTTGTGGAATATTTCAGTGCTTTGACATCATGATTATGGCAGGCGCTCCCAGGAATTTCATAGTCATTCTGTAAGGGGGGGAGGGGCAGCAATTTTACAACACTAAAAATTAAGTACTTGGATGTCAAATTTTTATGGTGAATCAAAAGCAAATCAGCGGCTTGATGTACTGTAATCTTTATTCTTTATGGCTGCTTCATATGTTAATCAACCCACAAGAATCTACAGCTTTAATTCCTGAAAATTCTAGCTTGTTTGTGCAATAAAGAAATCTCTAATATTTACAGTAACACTGCAAGACTGTAAATCGAGAAGAATAGATATTTGCAAAGATATTGTGGGCTATTAATAAATACTAGCATTTCAGCATTTTTTTTCCATTGTCAAATGTACACCAATTATTACAAACTATAAAAATCTGAAAAGTAATTTGACATTGGAATCTTGTCAATTAAGGCTTTTTTTTTTCCTGTCCTGTGTCTATGGCAAGAAAGTTTAGGAAATCTGGCTCTAACATATTGCAAACTTTCTTTCACAGTCTTCTTATCACCGTGAACAGATTTCTTTCCTTTCAGAAATCAGTGGAAAAGAAGAGATCAGAGAATATCCAGCACAAGGGTCAGCGACATTTCCTGACCGAGTGCAAAATAAACTGTAATATATCAGAAGATATTTTTGTGCTGTACCCAGGAGTGGTGATGGTGTCCCTTGCAGCATGATGAAATAAAGTCATGATTTAGGATGGGGGATCTCAAGGGGTAAAATCTTGCTTCCTAGAGAGGCAGAATTGAATACATTTTAAATTGAATAGAGCAGAGACCATCTCTTATGGGAGGTAGGGGGGGGAGGGTTGGTGGTAGGGTCCCCATGGCAAAGAGATTCTAACTATGAGCAACAAACACCTGCAGCATAACCAGCTTGTTGCCCAGCTACCCTACCACCTGTATACCTGCAGTGGGAGCATTTTCAAATGTCACAGGCTGGTTGCATCACAAGTGTACATTTTAAAATTGACTGTAGTGGCAGGTGTGGCATGCTGGCAGAAAGGGCTTTGCTTGCCACTATGTGGCATGTGTGCTGAGGTTATCAACCCTAGATCTAACAGTTCATTTTTTGCTTTAAAAAAATATATATATATATATTTAGCTCTTGTTCAGTGCCTCTAGCAACATTTTGTTTGCAATCTGCTGCTGGGACTTTGACACTTGGAACAGAGTCAGTCAGTTCCATTACATTTTAGAGCTATTTTTCACCGAAATCCGGAGGAAAATTTCCCCATATTGTAATACAGCCAAATCTAAACCTCAAGTCAGAGCCAAAGCGACAGATTGCAAAGAAACTTAGAACTGGGAGTGCCAAACAAGCACAAAATATAACATCATCTTTCTTTTTTTTTTTTTAAGGAAAAAAGAGATGATAGCTGTTTTCAGAATCCTTCTTTCCCCTCATTGTTGTCTTTATTGGTTCATCAAATTGTTTCAACTGTCCCATGGGAACTCAACCAGCAATTATTTCCCATCTGCTAGGCTGTCCCCACTGCCCCAAGATGACCGTCAGTGATTCTCTATACCAGAGATTCCTAATGCTATCTTCATGACACACCCAGTCAGACAGGTTTTCCAAAATTAATATGCATGCAGCAGATCTGTATCTTGCATAATCACTGTGAACTAGAACGGTACCAAACAGTATATTTTTCTATTTGGCCAAATAAGAATAATGAAAAATATTATTCAGCCAAATACGAATAATGAATGTGAATAACACTGGCCAACACTCATTTTGGTGCCTCAAATGTTACACCTGTTTCTGGGTATATTTGACATGCTGATTCCAAAAATGGCACCAGTTTTTTTCTTATCAGCTCTAGTTTTTTTAAATACAGAGCATGTGAATACTACTCTTCACCCTGGTCGCATGTTAAAAAAATCAGGATATTTTAATATAGTGTTTAAATTAATATCTTTTAAGCACGAGGGAACCATATTAAAATTTAAAAGAAAAGTGTACAACATTAAAATCTACTTATTTCATACCAAAAGCACAAGTTTATGATATCAACTTTCCAGTCATTCCACACACAAGAAGCTCCTTTTGTAAGTCTTCCAGGAGTGGGATCTGCCAGGACAATCCTGCATAAGAGTCTACCATCATGTGTGCTTCCCATCTTCTTTGGTATATGGCTTCCATTGCTTTTATGTCCTGGTGAAATCTTTCACCTTGTTCTTCGCTTAAGTCACCAAGGTTCTCTGGAAAGTGATCTAAGTGACTGTGCAGATAATGGACTTTAACACTCATGTTACAGCCAAGCCTGCTGAAATGAAAGAACATATTCTCTACTAATTGTGTGTAGTTATCTGCCTTCTTGTTGCCAAGAAAGTTTTTCACAACAAGAACAAATGAAGACCAGGCACAAGATTTGATTTCATTCATTGATGCTATGAAATGTGAGTCATTTATAAGGTGTCTGATCTGTGAACCATCAAAAATTCCTGTCTTCAGGTAACATATGCGCTATGAGGTTCATAATGGAAACAGAAATACGTCTAAAAACCCACCTAAATTGGCACTTGGATGACCTAAAAGCCAGGTCGTCCAAGTGCCGATAATCGAAATGGGTTTTTAGATATATCTAGAGGCATTTTAGGCCTCTGACTGCCACTGTGCATCCAGAGCAAAAGGGATGTTTTTCGAGGAGTGGTTAGGGCGGGAGGTAAGCCAAGCTAGACTTAGTCGTCCTGCAGGGATAATCAAAAGTTTAACAAGATTGCCTAGACGGAACTTATACGTTGTGTCTTAGTCGATCTATATACAGGTATAAGTGCCAGAAGGGATCCAAAGTGACCAGATAACCACTGCAGAGATAAAGTACAGACCCCTCCACTCCCCCAGTGATCAATGACCCCCTCACACCACCATATAAATCAGAATAAAAATGTACATACTTGCCTCTCAAACATCAGCACCCGGCATAGGAAAGCCTAGTAGAGCTGCATAGAGGTGGCTTAAGTAATCTGCGGGGTAGGCTAGTGAACCATAGAGAGGAGGACCCAGGCCCAAAAGCCACTCTAATCACTGCATTCATGGTGGAACATATGAACCCGCCCAACTCCCCTCCCCAAACCCTACTGTACTGCTATATAGGTACCACCTGCAGCCATAAGGGCTATTGGGGTTGTAGACAGTGGATATAGTGGGTTTGGGGGGCTCATCATGACCTGCAAGGGAGTTGTAGTGAGATGTTTATGCGGCATTCTTTTTGTGACATTCACAGCAGTGCCTTGTAAGGTGTCTGGGTGTCAAGTCCATCACTTTGCTGGCCATGTCTAAAAGGTCTTATTCTGTACATTTGGAACTTGGACAAATTTTTGGTAATGAATGTGGTAAAAAGATATACGATTTGGCAGCAAACAGCTGGATGTATAAGTAGATGATTCTTGGAAAAAAAAATATTTGGGACGTATTGTTCGAGAATGGGCTTTAGACGCTGCTGACTTTGGGCGACAAGTGCCCTAGGCCCAAAAAGGACTTAGACTTTTTTTTTATTATGCCGCTCCACATATTCAATGCACAAACCGTCTTTATTCAAAGCCTTTCATCAAGCTTAGCTTTATATATAGTGGTGGCAATAAGATTCCATCTCATGCTACCAAAGGTTCATTGATTACATTTTGTCATCCAGCTACCATATATTCCCTCGGAAGCCAATCTTTTTTTGCTCAGTGTTCATGTTTGGTTCTACTATCCCAAAGGCATATAAAGCAAGAAGAAAATTAACCATCTTCAAGTCTACACAAATCACCCATTGATGGTCTTGGTAACTTATTTTTTCCAAGACTAAAGAGATGGACTTGTACTCTTCTTTCATCCTGATGGAGTGATCGATTGGAATAGAACCATATTTGTTGCCGTTATTTAAAAGAACACATTTCAAACTATGTTTTGAACTGTTGATGAAAACATACCACTCACTTGGGTTATATTCTGAAAGACCCGTTTTCTTCAGAAGTCTTCCGATGTCATTGCAGAATACCAAGTTGTCTTCAGTAAAGAATGGCAGCAAGCCATTTTCTCTCCTTCGATAAAATGTAATTTTCATTCCAGGCAGAAGTACATTCTTTTCCTTTAATATGGAGGCAAGCAATTCAGACAACTCCTTGGAAAGATTTAAGTCCCTGATCAGATCACTCAATTCATTCTGGTCAAAACATTCACTATGTAAAGTTGTTTGAGAATCACTGTCACTGCCCCCACTTTATTTATCTTGTGAGATAACAGACATACAAGACTCATCCTTTGAGAGCTGTAGTTGTTCATGGAAATGTGGAATGGGTACAAGATCCGAGTGTGGAATAGTCTCCTGGCAGAAGGTAGATCAGGGTAAGACCACTTGTCAAGATTATTTCAATTGATGCCTATGATATTAACAATACAAAAATAACAGTCATCAAAGTGTTTTTTCGGTTCCCTCCAAACCTTAGGTACTCCAAATTTCAGGCAGCTTCTCTTTCCATTTGTCCACTGGCGCAAATGCTCCATACAAGTTTTGTATACAATATGAGGAGCTCATGGCTTATCTTGATCTCCAACTAGACACCAAAATAACCTACATATGCTCTTTTTTACAAACTTAGCAATAGGTTTCCTACTTCCTTTCAGTGTGCACTCCCCACAAATATAGCAAAATATGTCGGGATGATTCAAGCAGCTCCGTCTTGAAGTAGCCATAACCTCTATAGTGTTCAATCTTCAAAAATGAAATGATATGAGTGGGAGTATGCACACACCTCTTATACAATCATAACTATAATACAGTTAAGATACAGTTGGAAATATGTAAATATTCTCACTATACATTATGTGCTAACTTGTACGCAAAAACACAAACCAGGTAACAGAAGACAAAGTTGAAAAACCCGTTGGAATTTAAATCTATGTGCAACTGTTTTAAACAGATCAGGTTGAGAAACCTTTGAAATACAAATGTATGTAGTCTAAGGAAACTATATTACATATAATTATGTAATATGACAGAACAAAGGCAATTTTGTCATTTGAGCTTTACATTTTTATGCCTGTATGAATTATAGGAAAGTAAGTAGACAAATAGTTATGAAACAAAGGTCATTATACACAAAAAAATTGTGGGCAATTTAAATATATAAATTTCCCATTCAAAAAAGAGAGCTTGTTAAGACATCCCGATTCTGCAGAAGAGGGCCTCGGTGGTCGAATGGGTCCTGAGTCACTCTTGCCCATGCTACTACCAGATGAAAATGGCACTGGTGACCCCTAGTGGTACTTTCATGGTACTCCCACTAGAGGTAGGCCCCTAAGTTTCTTCACTCCTCAACTCAACCACACCTCCATGAATGATCTATTTTTCAGTGAATATAGTAGCCAAGAGAAAAAGATGGCTATATGTAGTCACTCACCATGGGAGCATTTTCAGATCCTGAATCTAGTCATCTAACTCCAGTAGTCAGACAGCTAAATGTTCCAAAATGAACCCCACAAAGAATAGGAGCATTGAGAGATGTGGACACAGAAATTCTTAGACAAGTCTATACAGTATTTTGAAGAAGTGTAGTTTTGAACTGGGTTCTGAAAAAAGAAATGGGGACAATGAACTTTTCTGAGGACAAGAGAAATATGATCACATTTTTTTGTTACTTTAAAGCATCAAGTAGCTATATTTTGAACATAATGGAACCTGAAAAGCAAAGAGTTCCAATTACCAAAGAAGAAAGTGACAAAGGCATTATAGAGCATCTTTTCTTATAAAAATGTTCAAGGATATGATGCACACTGGTAAAGTTATAAAGAAAAGTTACTCAAGCTTTCTGTCATATATTTCAAACAGAGTGGTGACATACTTAATGAAATCAAAAAGTTCAATCTCATCATCAGAATTTTCAGTACCTGTTTTCACAGCTTTAGTGACGATTGTTTTTACCCACCCGATTCACAAAACAGCTCACCACGTGTTTTTCCCCTCGATCGCCCATTTTCCGATCCAGCCATGCAAATTAGCTAAAACCCCATGCAAAGTAGCCAAGCAATTGATGCATTAACATTGCTTAGCTATTTAAAAAAAAAAAAAAAAAACTAGGTGTTTTAGCAATTGGAAAAACACGACAGGTCTGCCTGATTTTTCTCATGTTTTTTTCAATGGCACGTATATTTTGCTTGTGTTACAAGTCCCCCACCGCCAATGACAACCCTCCCCAGCGACCCCCACTGAATGCAGCACCAGGAATACCCCCCACAAGAGAAACTTGGCAGGAAGGATGCCCCCTCACTCCTGCCAATGGAGGCTCCCCAAACCATCCCCTAACCTCCCTCCTTCCTAAAAAAGGCAAGAGGGATGCTCACTCCCTCCTTCCACTGGATACACCCTTGAATCCCACTCCCACTCCCCAAAACCCTTTTGTAGACTTTGGAAGCTGGAGGAAAGCATGGTCCCTCCAGCTTGAAAATGCACCATGTGAAGCACGAGGAGGAGCCTAAGGCCCTGATTGGCTGAGATGTCAGACCTTAGGCCCCTCCTTGTGTGTATCATGGGATACAGAGGGAGAAGCCTTAGGCATCAGAGCCAATCAGGACCTTAGGCTCCTTCCTCTGTATCCCATGTGATGCATAGGGAGGGGCCTAAGGTCCTGATTTGCTCAGATATCAGACCTTAGGCCATTCCCTATGCATCACATGGGATATAGAGGAAGGAGCCTAAGGTCCTGATTGGCTCTGATGCCTAAGGCTTTTCCCTCTTTATCCCATGATACACACAAGGAGGGGTCTAAGGTTATGGCGTACCACATAGCTCCCAACTTGCATTTACACTTGAACCTGTACCATCCACACATGTAAATGCTAGTATTCAATAATCTGAGTGCACAAATATAGCATACATAACTTTCAATTAATTCCAATTAGCATTGATTATTATTGCTACAAAATTATTATTAAATGGATGGAACTCCACCAATAAACTATACACCCTCAAAGAGAGGAATATAATTTATAAAGAAATATTAATGTGGGGAAAATTAGCTTGCTTGATTAAAATTTAGCTCTCTAATAATAAGGTATTAAGTTAAAAAGACCAAGATTCAAAGCATTTGAAAACTAGAATTTTATTTCTTGTATAGAGCAGAATTAAGTATACAATTAAAATCAAGCAGGTAAAGCAGTTACAGGAAGGATCTTTAAGCAAAGAAAAAATAGTGTCGCACAAGACAAAATGTTGCTAAAGCAGAAGAATCAATTTATCTGGATTCAAAAAGTTACTCACGATGTGAATAGTTCTTAAAATGGAGAAGAGGCCGCATGGCCTACTTGGAGAGCTAAGCACATGGCCGAGCACATGATCGATGAGAGATGTTGCAGCTTGATCCAGGCCTGTGATCCAAGGAAGAGGAAAAAAGAGAAGGCCGAGCGTGTCCAGGCTTTATAGATATGAGTGGTTCAAAACTCAGGGGCAGTCTCTTGCATCACATCCAATCATCATAGAGCAGGGCAGTCTTGTCCTCAGTGATGTCATGATTAAATTTTCTTGCAGGCTGGGGGGCAGGGGTATTGTCACACCCAGCCATGCTTTTGTCTATTCTGCGTCTGGCCATGTCTTTGTCCTGTCCTTATGTCTGAAGGTAAAATGGCTCAGTCCATTCTTTTGTAATAGGTGCATTTAGCACAACACCTGAATAAGCGGGCTGGAGACAGGGCTGGACTCAAACTTTTCAGACTCCCAGTTTCTTTACTTTAAGTCCATAATTTCAAGCAAATTTAAATTATTTACCTCCAACAAAACTAAATATAATAATTGGGAATATAAGATAAAAGCACACATTCTACTAAGGAGGCAATTACTATAATAAAAAATATACAAAATACTTATTAAACCTTGAAAGAAAGGAAGAGAAAGAAAAAGGGAGAGTGGAAAAGAGCGAGAGGGCGGATAGTATAAAGAAAGAAAGAGAGACAATTTTGTTTTTGGAGTGTGGTAACATGACAAAGTGGTATTTGCAGATAATATAACACTATATTATGAGGTGTTAATCAGTGGGATGGTAAGGGGGGCAGGGGGGTAGTGTGCCCTGGGCACCATCTTAATGAAGGCACAGGCACCCATCCACCTCTCCACCCCCCCACTGCCATGCGTGAGCACTGCTTCACTTCCCTCGTACCTCTGTAACATTTCTGGTGCATTTAATATATTTTTATTGACTAGTTATTGGGTGGGTGGGTTTAAATGCTCATGTATGTCTGTAAGATGATTGTGATATTTTGATTTATTATATGTTTATACACTTCTGTATTGCACTGTTGATATATGGAAAATCAATAAAGATTTTTAAATATATATATATATATATATATATATATATATGTTTATTCAATATATGTATTCTTTGCTTTCACAGATTTCATCACTCATATCCCTAGCCATCTATTCTACTTCAACACCTATAGTCAGCCGAAAGTAATAAGCTTTCTAATGTTTTTCAGTCTGAACTACAGACAGTTCTTCCTTTAACTCAGGGGTGTCAAACTCAATCACATAAGGGGCCGAAATCTAAAACATAGGCTAAGTCACAGGCCAAATTTTGTATTAAGATACTTAGGGGTCCTTTTATTAAAGTACGCTAACCGATTTAGCGCGCACTAAATGAGCACCTTAATAAAAGGACCCCTTAGTCTTAGTAGAAGTATAAGGTTACAACCTCTCCAACCCCACAGCGGCTCTGTGATGTAAACAAAATAAATAAAAAATACTTTTCCTCTCTCTTTTAGGTCCTAGTTCACGCTTGCTGTCTAACACCAGCTCTGGCAGGATACACATTTTAAATCTGATATATTGAAATCACAAAACAGAAAACAAAATTATTTTTCTACCTTTTGTTGTCTGGTCATTATTCAAATCATGTTGTGGTCCCAGGCTCTGGTTGTCTTCTGAAAACTCGCTTGTCAAGGTCTCCTTCTTTCTTCTTCCCTTCCGTTTCCCTTCCCTTCACCGGAGGTCTGGCATCTTTCCTTTTGGCCCTCTGTTCCTTCCCTGCTTCCCGGTTTCACATTAAAACAGCCTGCAGAGGATCGCCGGTCAGCTGTAGCAATCCTAGCAGGCTGCCATCGGCCTCCGCAGCACATTCCCTCTGCTGCAGTCCCACCCCTACTCTGACGTACAGGATCACAGCAGAGGGAACATGCTGCAGAGGCAACGGCAGTCTGTAGGCTGCTTTAATGTGAGACCGGGAAGCCGGGTGAACCTACAGCTGATGCGGCGCTTGTACCTGTCTACCGGCGGGTCAGCTTAAGTGAAATTTTGTAATTGGCTGGCAGGCCACATTTTATTACCCTGCAGGTCAGATTTGGCCCGCGGGCCAGAGTTTGACATATCTGCCTTAACTACTGGAGGAGATTGTTCCACAAAATTAAAGCTAAATAATAGTGTACCAATCAGGTGAGCCTCTTTTACCGCTGGTACCTGGAGCAAAGAGGCCTGACTCGAACGTAGTGTGCGAGAAGGAACATAAGTTATAATCAATTTAGCTAGTGTAGTTGGTAATTCCATTTTTAAAACCTTATATAAGATAATCAAAATCTTAAACTGTATACGATACTCAGCAGATTCAATGTGTGTCCCCTAATCTTAGTAATTTTAGAAAGCATAAACATGCAATTCATGTCTACTCATTCTGCCACTCAGTATTTTATAGACTTCTATCACATCACCCCTGATTCCTGTCTTCTGCAGGCTGAAGAACCCCAGCTGCTTTAGCCTTTTCTCATAGGGAAGTTGTCCCATCCTGTTTAACATTTCTGTCCCCCTTCTCTTTACATTTTCTAATTTCCCAATATGTTTTTTGAGATGCTGTGACCAGAAATGCACACAGTATTTGAGATGCAGTTGCACCACAGAGCGATACAAAGGCAATATAATATTCTCATTTGTATTTTCCATTGCTTTCCTAATAATTCATAACATTCTACACTTCTCCTTCCGTATTCACTGTGATAGGGGATTAACAGACCCGTGAATACAGAAAAAATGTGAATAACGTTTTCATATGTTATTCGCTGTTTTCTATTAAAAACCATTGTGAATATGATGAAACCGCAAATAACATGGCAGGAGACCTGGCCTGTTCCTGAAGGAGAGGCAAAACATGGTGAAGAAAGTGCCAGGAATCAGCCATTTCAGCAATTTATCTATGCAAGCTGATATAATTGCGGGGGGGGGGGGGGGGGGAGAGAGGAAGAGCCAGCAAGCTAAAAACTGCAAATAATCGAAACCACGAATTCTGAAACCGCAAACATAGAGGGAGAAGTGTATTTGCTTTCTTAGCCACAGCTGCTGAGCAGAGGGTTTCAAAGTATCAATGATAACACCTAGATCTTTTTCCTGGGCAGTGACTAAAGTGGAACCGTCAATTGCATAGTTATAATTTGGGTACCTCTTTCCCACATGCATCACTTTGCTCTTTCTCACATTAAATGTCATCTGCCAGTTGGCTGCCCAATCTCCCAGTCTTGTAAAGTCCTCTTGCAATTTTTCACAATCCTCTTACGATTTAACAACTGTGAATAACTTTGTATTAACAGCAAATTCAATTACCTCGTTAGTTGTTCCCATCCTTAGATCATTGATAAGTATGTTAAAAGGCAGTGGTCCCAGCACAGACCCCTGGGGAACCCCACTATTTACCCTTCTCCTTTCAGAATACTGACCATTTAAACCTAGTCTCTAATTTATATCTTTTAACCAGAGTGACATGCATTTAGCTTGGCAGATAAAGTTTGTGCTGCCCTAACTTTGGGCTAGATTCACTAAAGGCACAGATCCGATCCGATCCGATCCGTGAGCGATCCGATCTGTGTCCGGGGGGGGGGGCTGATTCACGAATTGCCCTCATACAAATGAGGGTGATCAGAATCATGCCCCAATCGACCGCCCGGATTGCTCTACTGCAATCCCGTCACATGCGCAGACCATCTGTAGATGGTCTGTGCATGCACTGACCCTCCGTACCCGGCAGAGCAGGAAACCTACTTTTTTTTTCTTTACAAGCCTGTGGTTTAACTCGCTTTAAACCTGTGGGTTAAAATCATGGGCTTGCACTACGGGGAAGGGCAGGAAAGATTTGGAGTGAGAGCTGGAGAGATTTGGGGCAAGAGCAGGAGAGATTTGGGGTGAGAGCTGGAGAAATTGGGGGTGAGAGCAGGAGAGATTCAGGGTGAGAGCTGGAGAGATTTGGGGCGAGAGCTGGAGAGATTTGGAGCGAGAGCAGGAGATCGGGGCTGAGAGCAGATCGGGGCAGAGAGCAGGGCGGCAGAAGGCAGGGCAGTTGGAAAGGACCTGAGCAACTGGTCCTCAACAGTCGCCTATTTTTGATTGGTCAGCCCAGTCGGTGACCCTCATTTTTTTTTTTTACTGAATCACTGCCTACCTACATTCGAATGCTGTTCCCCTTCATTTGCATGTGCGGATCAGAGGATGATCGGGACAGAGGTTAGTGAATCGGGTCAGAGGGGAATCGGGTAGCCAAAGGGGGTCGCTAAGTGGTTGGAAGTTAATCGGTGGGCTCTGTTAATCTAGCCCTTTATCTGCTTACTTAACCAATTAATGAATTGAATATCGTTGCTAACCAGCTAAGTACCGATTCCACGCAAGCTCCACCGGCCGAAATACTGCCCATGTTGAATCACTGCTCAAGTGGTATCACAACAGTCGTCTTTGGGACTAAACAATTTCTAAGAATTAATTTCCTTTTGTTTACACCCCACTCCTGTTTACTATTTCACATTCATAGGGAAGTTTGTTCTCCTTTTTGTGAGTGTTTAACTCCAAGCCTAGCTACAGACTCTATAAATCAGAGATTCATGTTTTGGAAAGTGCTCCTGATGCTTCCTTCCTCCTCCCCAGTCTGACTCCCCAAATCCTTCTTGTTCATATCCTATCTGCTCTGGGAGTTGGTCACACCCACACACTTCCTGTCTTTCCTTTCCCAGGCCTCTTCAGAATTCTAGTTTTTCTGAACTTCTCGTATTTTCTACCTTTTCGTATTCATTTCCCAACTTTCTGCTTACTGTGCCCCCTTTCTTCTAGGATAGATAATACACCCCATCAAACACTGTTACTTGCCCTTCAGGAAATGTTTTGATGTAAGGATCATTATCTTATTTCCCCATAGTTCTTGCAACGGCAGCCATTCAGGAAGCAGTGTAGGGCCAAGCTTGAGATCAAAAACATTGCTCCTGCCCTGCACAGCGAGATTGGAGGAAGCAGCCGGCAACCGTCCAATGAGAGGTATTTAAGAGGGATGATTTTTTAAAAGTTCAGCTACTCCAGTAATGCCGCGGCTTATCTAACAGGTTTAAAATGGAAATCAACATTTTCTGCGGCCTATAGAATGGGCCTATCAAGTGGGGTGGGCTATATATGGGAAAATAAGATAGTATACTTCCTGTTAAAAAAACAAAAGAGAAAAGAACAATAAATCCTTTTCAAAAACCAAACCTTGCCATGCATTTCAAACCTGAAATATAGTTTTCTAACATTTTTAATGCACATGAAATAACCAACCAAAATCACTTAAGAAAGTCTATTTTGACTGAGAGATATGCAAACAAATTGTCATGCAGGCAAGAGATTTGATTGTGTTTGGGATCCACTGTGCCAATCAGACAGCAGATATGAGCTTTGATTATAATGCCGGAGTGAGAGCTATCTTCACATGTTCACACAGACACATTTTATATAAATGGAAATGAAGAAAACAGAGGAAGGTGAAAGATGGAGAGGAAGAGAGAAACAAAATCAGTGCACTATTTTTTTGATCCATCCATAGTTCAGGAACAGACTGAAATATTTAATGAATTATAAAAACGTTACATGTCAGGTTTCATGTTTATGTTTATTAAAATTTGATGCAAACGCTTATAACATAGGGCTCCTTTTACTACGGTGCGCTAGCGTTTTTAGCGCACGCTAAAGATTAGCGCGCAATAACCACGCGCTAAATGAAAAATACTAATGGAAGGTCTATGGAGGCGTTAGCATTTAGCATGCACGGCATTGTAGCTACATGCGAACTAAAACCGCTAGTGCACCTTAGTAAAAGGAGCCCATAGTTCCAAAGCAAATTACAAATATAAAAAAATGGGGTGACAAATCATTTATTTATACATATATTGGACAAACATAGACAGACTTACAGACTGCAATAGGAAAGAGGGTGGAATTACAATTTTTTTTTTTTTAGAAAAGGCAACATTGAGGGTTCACATAGTAGGAAGGGGATGGAAAGCAGTAGTGAAAGCTTTTAAAACAGAGATCCTTCAGAAATGCTATCAGCTAAGGAACTCTAAGGAACTCAAAAAACTTTTTAAACTTGTCGAGTATTGTTTCTCCTCTGATATATCCAGGCAATGAATTCCATAACTGTGGCACTGTTACTGAAAAAATTTCTGCTCGTCTCATGCCGACAACTTTTAGAGATGGTACGGAAAAAAGATTGATCTCAGAGTTTTGGATGAAGTGTATGGAATCAATAACCTAGCTAGGAAAGTAGGAAGATTGGCTTGACGGATCTTGAATGACAATAGAGCAATATTATAAGAGATACGATGGAGTATTGGTAACCAGTGAGCATTTTTTAGTAGTGGTGTTACATGGTCATACTTTCTTTTAAATTCTTTATTGATTTTTAATTCAAATACAAAGTGCATAAAATTTTTTTCAAACAAGTAATTCAATAAACAGCACTTACTTCCAATCAAATAATACAATACAAAATATATTTCTCCCCCCCCCCCGCCCTCCCACCCTCCCTGGATGTGTGCGAATAACAAATGGGAATCAAAATATTATACAATTAATCTGATTTGATGAATTTTATTAATGGACCCTATGTTGTTTTAAATATTTTATTGTGTCCCAATATTTCCAAATTCATTTTTTCATATTTATAACATTAGAACATAAGAACATAAGAAGTGCCATCTCTGGAACAGACCCTAGGTCCGTCAAGTCCGGCGATCCGCACACGCGGAGGCCCCACCAGGTGTACCCTGGCATAGTTTTAGTCCCCATATCACTCTAAGCTTCTCATAAAGAGAAGTGCATCTAGCTTACCCTTACCCATGTCACTTTATGCCACTCATAAGGAGATCTACATCTAACTTACCCTTAAATCCTAGAACGATGGATTCCGCAATTACCTCTTCTAGGAGAGCATTCCAGGTGTCCACCACTCGTTGCGTGAAGCAGAACTTCCTGATATTTGTCCTGAACTTGTCCCCCCCTTGCTTCAGTCCATGTCCTCTTGTCCGTGTCACATTGGACATTGTAAATAATGTTTTTTCCTGCTCTATTTTGTCGATTCCTTTCAGTATTTCGAAAGTCTCGATCATATCCCCTCGCAGTCTCTTTTTCTTAAGGGAGAACAACCCCAGTCTCTTAAGTCGTTCCTCGTAATCCAGGTTCTCCATACCTTTCATCAGCTTTGTTGCTCATCTCTGCATCCTCTCTAGCAGTTTTATATCCTTCTTTAGATATGGAGACCAATGTTGGATGCAGTATTCCAAGTGTGGTCTGACCATCGCTCTATAAAGCGGCATTATAACTTTCTCCGATCTACTCATGATTCCCTTCTTTATCATGCCTAGCATTCTATTCGCATTCTTTGCTGCCGCCGCACATTCAGAGTCCTACCGATTAATACGCCCAGGTCCTTTAACTGTTCGGTTTTTCCCAGAGTCGCACCTGACATACTATACTTGTGTTCCTTATTTTTTTTGCCTAAGTGCATCACTTTGCATTTTTCCACATTAAACTTCATCTGCCATTTATCTGTCCAATTCTCCAATCGGCTCAAGTCACTCTGTAGCTCCTCACTGTCCTTTTGCGATTTGATGGCCCGGCATAGCTTTGTGTCATCTGCAAACTTGATGATCTCACTGGATGTTCCATATTCTAGGTCGTTGATGAAAATATTAAATAAGATGGGCCCAAGTACCGAGCCCTGGGGCACACCGCTAGTCACATTTTCCCAGTCTGAGAACTTCCCATTTATGCCCACTCTCTGCCTTCTGTTCTCCAGCCATTTGCCTATCCATCTTAGTATATCTCCTATTCCATGACCCTGCAGTTTCCTGAGGAGTCTTACATGTGGAACCTTGTCGAACGCTTTCTGAAAATCCAAGTATATAATATCCACCGGTTCTCCATTATCAATTTGTCTGTTCACTGTCTCAAAAAATTTAAGTAGGTTTGTCAAGCATGACTTCCCTTTCCTGAATCCATGTTGGCTGGCTCTCATCAGGTTGTGTGTGTCTAAGTGCCGGGTTATGCTATCCTTGATCAGCGCCTCAACCATCTTCCCAGGGACTGATGTGAGACTCACAGGTCTATAGTTGCCCGGTACTTCTCATGATCCTTTTTTAAATATCGGCGTGATGTTTGCTATCTTCCACTCGTCCGGTATCTGTCCTGTTTTGATTGACAGGTTGGCAAGTTTTTCCAATAGTTCTCCGATTTCCACTTTTAGCTCTTTCAAGACTCTCGGATGAATTCTGCATGGTCCAGGATATTTGTCACTTTTGAGTTTGTCGATCTGGCGGTAAATCTGGTCCAAGTCCACTTCTACTGTGATAAGGCTGTCCTCTGTTACTCTTTTGAACACTCTCACTGCTTCTGGAATTGTTGCAGTGTCTTCCTTTGTAAAGACAGACGCAAAGAAGGAATTCAGTCTGTCTGCGATTTGTTTCTCTTCCTTGATGTACACTTTCCTTCCCTGGTCGTCCAGCGGTCCCACTGCCTCTTTGGTGGGTTTTCTCCCTTTCACGTACCTGAAGAAGGGCTTGAAGTTTTTTCTCCTCATAGCCCTTTTTGGCATCCCTCACCGGCCTGTGACACTTCTTCTGATCATCCTTGTGTTTGTTCCAAGTTTCGGTTGTTTTCATGTGTTTCCATGCTTTAAAGGAGTCCTTTTCTTTTATGGCTTCCTTCACCTCTTTAGTAAGTCACGCCTTCTCTCTTTTGCCTTTGGTTTTCTTTGCTTTGGACATCCGCGGAATGTAGATGCTTTGTGCTTCCGTGATAGTATTTTTCAGAAGGGACCATGCCTGTTCTAACGTTTTGACTTTGTCCATTTTCTTCTTGATCCGTTGTTTCACCATGGCTCTCATGCTATCGTATCTTCCCCTTTTAAAGTTTAAAGTCGTGGTTGAGGTTTTAGTACCTTTCCCCTTCCCGACATCGAGTTTGATGTTGATCATGTTGTGATCGCTCGTCCCCAGCGGATGATCTCTGTTTGGCTTTGGCAAAACAATGGTTAACAATTCCGTCATAGTACCTGATATATAACCCTTAGTCAGTTATGATTGATATAAATTTAAAAGATAAGGTAATACTGTTTTGAATTTGTTATGATTTTTATTGCCGTATTTTGGATAAGTTGAAGTCTTCTTATTTGTTTTTGAGAAATGCCTTTTAACAGAGAATTACAATAATCAAGTCTTGAAATAATAAGAGAGTGAATAAGTATGTTTAGTGCGGGCGGAGAGGAATAATAAGTATGAAAAAAAAGACTGAAAAAGATAGCAATTTAAAAAAAAAAATCTGCCAACAGGCAACAGGAGAATATTAGGAGATGACAACAAATGCATGGAATAAACCAGAAGGAGTAATACGGCCTCTTTTACAAAGCTGCACTAGCAGCTGCTGTGCGGCAACAGCCCCGAAGCCCTTTAAATTTCTATGGGCTTTGGGGCCATTAGCGCAGCACAGCCGCTAGCACGGCAAGAAGGCACATTCTGGTATGTGACTCACATGTAGATATTATATTGGGAGGAATATGGGCAGAATACGGGTTGTCATGGACCCCCAAATTCTATATATGGTTCCATACCTGCAATTATTATAATGGACACATTATTCATCAAATTGATTGACAGGTGAAATAAGATAAGGATCAATCAGCATTCACTTCCGGGTTAGAACCTGCCCACACCCATGCCCTGCCTAAACTAGGCCCATGCCCCGCCCCTCCCATAGTAATGAATGGTGATAGCTCCACCCTCTGCCTACCCCCACAATAATGCCCCCCTAACTACATCAGCAGAAATGACCCCTGCCACTTTCTGATGGCATCAGCAGAAACAGGGGTGTCTAACCCCAGAAATGTAAGTGACTACTACCTGAGTATACAGTCATTACTGGAAGCAGTCTAATAAAATAGAGAATAGAAACATGTTACCCCCTGTTAAAAGACAGAGGCTTTATGACCTAATTGTTAGAGATAAGTTAGCAGTGTTGTGATAGCAGATTGGATATTACAGCCACTTGAAATAGAGGACAGATGATAATCATGAAGGAAACTTTATTGAATTACTTAACCAGTTAATGAATTGAATATCGTTCCTAACCAGTTAAGTATGTTTATGTTTATTTAAGGTTTGATGTACCGCTCCTGCATTTTTCTGACCTAAGCGGTTTACAATGTATCAAACTAAAATGAAATTAGGTACTTGAGAAAAACTACTCTATCTGTCCCGAAGGCTCACAATCTAGCTAAAGTATCTGATAAACTAAAAATAAGTAATAACAACATATAATACATTTCTAAGATCAAAAATCAAAGAAATAGAAAATAGAAATAATAAAAGAAGATAAAAAATTAAAAGAGATAGAGAAGTCTCTGAAGCGGCCTGATAGCAAACAGTCATATTTTAATGCAGGTCTTAATATAACTCCCGGCATAGCATACTTCACAGATTCGTCACTGGCAGAGCTTGAGAGCATCAAAGAAATTAACATTTCTATAACATATCCACTAAAACTGTTATATGAAATAAATAAACCCAAATCAACATGAATCAGAAAAAATCCAGAAATACTCACAAAATATTGGTGATATCATCTGCCCATCGCGGACGTGCCCCCAACTGAAAAGGATTAGGTCCCAATTCCTGCCCCATACTTTCTCTGTCTCTGTCATTTGGAAGTCAGGTACCTGGGGACATATCTTAAAGACCAGAAATCATCTTCCAAAACATGTCCAAATTTTATTATGAGTTTCACATCTTTTATATGAATCAGGTTTGTCAGCATGTGTCAGCATATGACGTAAACACAAACCATATATGGACACAGGTCACATGAAACTTTAAAGACATCAGCATTTTTCCTATCTGGAGACTGAAGTCCACAGAGGGTCAGAAAAAGCCTTAACCAGCAGAGCCCATAATCTAAATCTGTCTGTAAATACGGCTTAACAAAACAATTGAATTCACTTCACATTATCTCTGTTAAAACATACATGTCCTTGTAATATTTTCAAAAAAGGAAAGACAAACAGGGCCTGGTTTTCTTACAGCTTGAAAACATGGCCTAAGGACTTGATACGTGTCCCTTCATGTACTTCTGATGTCATGACAATTCAGACATAATTTATGTCATGTTATGTTTAGAATAATGGTTACATATATGAGGTTCAATAAAAGAAAATTTTCACTGCCTGTTTCTATTATGACCATTTATTCAGTTTCATGGTTATTACAAAAAATATTTTTTTACATGGGGGGGGTGTCAAAAAATTATGGGCCCCGGGTGCCACATACCCTAGGTACGCCACTGTGGACATAGTCAACAATTTCAGGAACTGACATCATTTGAGGCCTCCCAGACCTTGCTGCATCTTTGGTCTCAAAATATGCATACTGAAAGTTTGCAAACCACTTCTTCACTATGGCGTATGATGGGCATTTGTCACTCAATACATTCATGGATTTCCTTTGCAGTTTTCTTCTGCAGGAATAGGAACTTCATGACGGCTTGGAGTTCCACACTTGAAAATTCCCTACTTTTTGATAACATGGTTCAATATCTGCAACAATATCAAAACATAGCATTACAATTCTGCAAATTAACACTTTGCATAATAAAATAACACACTTTTCAGCTACAGTGGCAGAATAGCAGTCAGAATTTAGGAAGTTGGTTGGGCTGAGAACTTTTCAGCACCCCCTCGTAGAAGCTTCTATACATCTGCGGCCATGTAGAGTTTAGTGGAAAGCATGAATCAAGACATCAGCAGCATCTAAAAATCCGCAGCACCAAGAATCTTCTCTCTTAAAACCTCTGTCTTTTAACAGGGGGTAACATTGTTCTGTTGTCTGTTTTATTAAACTGCTTCCAGTAACATAGAAACATAGAAGATAACGGCAGATAAGGGCCATAGCCCATCAGGTCTGCCCACTCTACTGTCCCACCCCCAAGTCTACTATCCTAGGGATCCCACTCCTGGTGACAGGTTCCCTTGGTTTAACTCTCTAAGGGATCCCACTGGGCATCCCATTTGCTCTTAAATTCTTGCATGCTGTTTGCCTCGATCACCTGCACCGGGAGCTCGTTCCAAGGATCAACCACTCTCTCGGTGAAGAAATATTTCCTGGTGTCATCATGAAATTTCCCGCCCCTGAGTTTGAGCGGATGCCCTCTTGTGGCTGAGGGTCCTTTGAGAAAGAGAATCTCTTCTTCCATCTCGATACGGCCGGTAATATACTTAAACGTCTCGATCATGTCTCCTCTCTCCCTACGTTCCTCGAGTGAGTACAGCCGCAAATTTTTCAGCCTTTCCTCGTACGATAGATCCTTGAGCCCCGAGACCATCCTGGTGGCCATCCGTTGCACCGACTCTACTCTCAGCACATCTTTTCGGTAGTGTGGCCTCCAGAATTGCACACAGTATTCCAAATGAGGCCTCACCATGGTTCTGTATAATGGCATTATGACTTCAGGCTTCCGGCTGACGAAACTCCTGCGGATGTAACCAAATGACTATATACGCCAGTAGCAGTCACTTGCATTTCTGGAATCAGACACCCCTGTTTCCGCTGACGTAATCAGAAAATGCATTTCTGGCATCAGACACCCCATTTCTACTGACATCATCAGAAAGTGGCAGGGGACATTTACGGTGACGTAGACAGGGGGGTATTACAGGAACAGGGCAGGCACAGAGTAGAGCTTGGGTGAAGCTACGACCATTCATTCCTATGGAAGGGGCAGTGTGTGGGCAGGGTAGGGGCGAGGGTCTAACCCAAAAGTGAACACTGTTTGGCTGATCCTTATCTCACCTGTCAATCAGTTTGATGGATGGTATACTCATTATACTTTTCCTGCCTGCTCAAATATGAGCACACTTCCGACATGTGCTTGCAAATTAATTGAATAACAAAACTTATAACTATCAATGACTGGGTGCTAACAGCCAAATATTGAAGTTAATTTGCATCCATTAAAATTTACACACGTATCTGAGTGTATGCTATTCTATAAGGCAGAGCACCCCCATAGCGCATATCTCAAAAGGAAGCGTAGTCATGGGATGAGCATGGGTGTGTCAAAAACTTGGGTACCGGGATATACACCAGGTTGCAGTAGCAGGTATAAGTCTGGCACAAAGTTTGGGAGTGGGAATTAGCACTAAGCACGTTCTCTTAGGCTTCCTCAGCTAGCATCATGATTGTTGCTGTCTGGGTTTTGCCGCGTCTGGGTAGGTAGAACCAACATTTTAGCCATCATGTAGGCCTTTAAAACCCTGGTCTACATTTCTGGCACCTACTTTTCATGTAGCCATGACTCTGCGAATGGTATTGTTGCATGATTGACACCTGATCAGTAGCTGTTTTTTAGGCGGCCGCCAATAATGGCATCAGTTACAGAGTCTAGGCCTTAGGGCTAGATTCACAAAGCAAACCGATCGTGTACCAATTGGTTTGTGACCCCTTAGCGACTCCGGCCCGATTCACTTACCTCTCTGCCGACCATCCTCCAATCCGCACATGCAAATGAGGGCAACGGCATGCAAAGTAGGCAGGGACCCGATTCACTATCCAAAACCCTGCAACACCAACTGGGCTGACCGATCACTCCCAAGCGAATGCTGAGGACCAGTCGCTCAAGCCTTTTTCGGCTGCCCTACCTTCTGCCACCCTGCTTCTGCCCTGTCAGCCCCGATCTCCTGCCTGCCCCGAAGTCCTGCAGCCCGATCTCTCCTGCAGCCCTGACTCTCCCACCTTTCCCTGTGTGTGCACAAAACCCTCGTGTGCACAAAACCCCTCCCTTAACAAGAGGGAACAGTAGTGTCCCGGTGAGTCCTACGCCCGTCGCTCAGTTTCTCTCAAGCCCCTCGTCCCGCTCCAGCACCACCAAGATCTTAGGGCTAGATTCCCCGTATTGCAAGCCCATGGTTTTAACCCACAGACTTAAGTGGGTTAAAACTACGGGCTCCAAACTTCCTTTCTCTGAAACCTGCCTGTTTCACATTCCCTTTCCCTCTGCCCTAGAAAAAAAGAAAAAAAATTAAGTTAAAAAAAACAGCCCCTGCTCGGACGGGCATGTGCAGATCATCTACAGATCATCTACAGATGGTCTGCGCATATGCGCAGATCGCACAACAGCGATCCGTGCAGGCAGATGGGGGCATTCCTCTGATCGCCCCCTTCTGCATATTTTTCCTTTCAGAATTCGTCGGACCTGCCTGGATCGGGCCCGGATTGGGCCCGATCGGGCAGGTTGATGAATCTAGCAGTTAGTGTTTAGTGTTCTGCATCATGGCATCTACATTTCGATGACCTTAATTAACCTGCCCCCCCCCAATGGCCACAATTAAAAACATTTTATAAATACCTATTGTAAAATTGCCTTCTTTTATAGCAGAAAGCCTAGGTCATAAGCATATTTGAGAAAGCAACATATGCACCTACTGTATGTCTCTTCATAAAACTGTGTCTTTGAAAGCTCCTGTACTAGGTTACACCTTCCGGGGCAGTTGCAATTTTGTGCATATTTGTGCTGGTAAGAATTGGCACTTATTCTCTAATTCTAGAACTGGTGCCCAAATTTGGGTGTACATCTGAGATGCGCGCACAGCTTGTCTAAGAAGCCATCAACGAGCAAGAAATGGACACTACCAAGTTGTGCATGTTACTTTTAATTAGTGCTAATTAGCATCAATTAGGTGTTAATTATTGATTTTAGATGCTGATTAAGCTTATTAAATCAGCTGTGTACACTGAATTGATGCAAAAAAAGTAAGGCACATTATAAAGAATTTGGGGGTATGTGACTAATTTTATTTGTACAGTATGCCAGGAGTATTTTGTACCATAGAAAATTACTCCCTTGCTTTAGGGGTGCACATGTGTAAGTGCATATTTTGTTCATTAGTGTGCTTTAAAACATTTATTTAACATACATTAACCTACAAATTAAAGCACATGCAATCATTCTGCGTGCTTGAAAAAGTTCTAATATTGTGTTAACACCTTTTGTTAGTAAAATGCATGCCTGAAATGAACTGGCAAAATGCCCAAACAATGAGAAAATGTCAAAACAATTCTGAATATGAAGTGGAAAGTTTTTGCCTGTGCATATCCCTCTTACCCTTCATAGGTTTATGGCAGAAAACAATTTGCCAATAAGGCGCACAGGCCTGGAGCTTCAGGGGAAGTGCGTGATCAACCAGCATCCTTGGTCACTTGGGGCTCCTTTTACTAAAGTGTTCTAGCGTTTTTAGCACCCGCGGGAAATTACCACGCGCTACACTGCGGGAAATTACCACGCTTCTAGAACTAACGCCAGCTCAATGCAGGCGTTAAGGTCTAGCGCATGCGGCAATGTAGTGTGCACTATTCCGCGCGTTTCAGCCCTAGCGCACCTTAGTAAAAGGAGCCCTTGGAGAATCTGTGGTAATATGGCTGGTGCTCCTGTACAGCATAGATCCACCATAGGACAGAAAAAGACATGGGTTATCAGCTTAAAAGAGCCATTTGACCCCCCTCCTTGGTATTAAGTAGAAGAGTGGCTTCTTAGAAGCAGCATGCTGATTAAGAAAGAATTCCTTTTCCTGGTGGATGTTTCCTCTCTCCTCCCCACCCCACCCCCTTCATCCTGTTAAATGATAGCACAAGTCTGCCATTTAATAAACCCCCAATAATGATCCTGTCTTTAAAGGACAAGGGCTAATCACCAGTGTTTAACATTCCAGTCACATGACAACGAAGAGAAAGAAATCAGTTTAAACAGCAAGATGCAGTGCTATTAATTTTTGTGCAGGGGGAAAAAAATAAAAAGAGGGAATGATTGCCTAAAAAAAAAAAAAATGCCATTGTGTGTATGTGTGTATTTTAAAGCTGTTAAAATCCAAACATCCTTGTCTATCAGTTATGAATTATTAATACAAAAAAAAAAAAAGAAAGTGGGGAGGGTGAGAGAGAGGTTTTCGCTTCCTAAATACCATCTCGTAAGCCACCGCAGACTGAAGTGCCTCACACTGATTTCCTGATTTACATAGTCCCGGTTGGGAGTTAATGAAGACTGCTGAGCCACCTTTCAACATGCAGATAGAAACCTTGGTGGATTTCAAAGCAGGGAATGCGTGTGCTTGGTGCTGGCAAATTATTCATCTTAGCTCTTAAGTTTTTTGACACCGCCTGCGTCAGATAAACTGTCACCCAAATTGCAAACTAATTAGCGATTCAAACATTTTCCGAGCTGATTGATGACAGAATAATTTACGCTTGTTTCTCGGTTTCCAGCTGGCACAGGCCGCTGACTGGAGCCCTAATTAACGCGAGTGCATCAGTCATGTTCTGCCAAGGCAGCACATGCAATTAAAAGACAGTATAAATGGAATATCACATTAAAGAGGCTGGGAGATGCAAATGTGAGGAAACAGCGCTTTAGGGAGAAATGACAACACAAACCCACAAACCAAAACAGAATGGAGCAGAAGTTGTTCTTTCCCCCGCCTCCCTTCAAGAAATAATTTGTACCCCATTACGTAAAGCCTCCCCCTCCCCCCCCACCCGGAAAAATAGCCAGCGAGTTAAAACTTAACGGCTATTTCTATTACATAGCTACCCAGCGACATCGAGATGATTTCTCCTTAGCATGCCCTTCTGCACAATGTCTATTTTGCTGCATTACTAGAGGAGTATTATCTGAGCCCTCTAGAAATCTTAGGACAGAAATGAACTTGAAGGTCATCCCTACTCAAGTTCAAGAATGACTATAATAATAATAATAAAAAAAGAAATCAAACAAATCCCTTTTGGTTTCTTGTAAAAGGAGCCCTACACGGACGATCATAATCTCACCCTATTTCCATACCTTGGAAAAAGTCATACTTTCAAAAGCTCAATATTTAATAAAAAATAATTTTATTTATTTATTTTTAGTATTTATATACCACTTATAGCCTAGATGGTTTACATTCAGGTACTCAAGCATTTTTCCCTATCTGTCCTAGTGGGCTCACACTCTATCTAATGTACCTGGGATAATGGGGGATAATAATAATAATAATAACCACAACCACCACAACAACAAACCCCCCCCCCCCCACACCAAAACCCAGAACATAATCACTTCAGCGGAAATGTTCTGCCAGTCCTGCAGTTTGCAAAGAAAAAAAAAAAAAAGCTGCATCCTCCCCCAACCAAAGTCAGGTCAGGGAAAGCCAAGATTTTTTTTTTGCCAATGATCTATTACATTCTAAAATGACAGCAAAAATGTCTCTTATTTTCCTAGGTGTAGTTTGCAATAGTTAAACATATTGACCGCGCAGCATCAAGAGACCCGATCGCAGCACAACCAAGCCTAGGAGGAAGCTTTCTTAGCATCACATGTTATGCGATGTGCCAACCCACTCAGATTTGATTCCAGTGCTGGGAAATTTGGAAAGCTTACTTGTTCCCAAACAGCGTCAATATGTCAGCTTTGGATGATCTTAAGATTAAAAAAAAGAAAAAAGAGGGGGAGTTGCAAAAAAAATGGGCTCCGTATGACACCTATTGCATTCTTGCTTAGAGTTTGACATTTCCTAATGCCAAAACCCATCATTTTTTTTTTTTTTAGTCTGTTATTTTGGCTTTAACAATCACGTATGGCTGTTTTTAATTTGATGTCACTTTTCACATCTGTTATGAAAAGATTTGTCTAATATTTACTGTGGACCAACAGATGCATAATCAAAACATATGAACATACGGAAAACTAGAAAACCGGCACTGAAGTCTGAAAACTGTGCAGTGCACAGTTTCCCCCGTGCCTGCTTTGTTTTCTTTTTCAAGATGCCCTGGTCAGAGGTACGTTTTCTCTCTGCATTTCATCCTTTCTGTTGTATCAGGCACAGTAAAGTGCATACAGTACATAGTGTTTCAATAATTCCTGATAATTTGTTAGACAGTGTTTGCAGGTCATGAAATTGTTTAAGCCTGAACTGAAATGAAGCTTCCTCCTGCTCACTCCACTCATGTAATGCAGTTGTTTCATTTCTGCAGGGTTTCCCCCCAACTTCTGCTCCCCCACCCCAAAACAAAAACAACAAAACAACACAAAAACATCATTTTCCAGAGCTGTTGGTATACTGTAGATGAGCTTTTAAGAAAATAGCCTATGATATCAAATTTGCCCAATTTACCAGGCCACAGAAACTATTTGATCCCTGTTTTATCTCTGTTTTTCAAACCATGCTTCCTTGAAGTCTAACACTCTTTTTCCTTTTACCCCCCTCCCGTCTCCCTACCTCTGTTATGTTTGAATACTTAGGCTAGCTTAACTTTTAAGTCCAAGTAAATCTGTTCTGATCCACAAAATCTATGTGGTCTCCAGCGAGGATTAAAGGGTCATGGATTTGATACTTTGCCTTTTTTTGGTATAACGAGTGTGTTTTGTTGTTCATAATATCCACAGCTTAATATTATTGTGGGTGACCAGGATGTTTCATTAATTTTCATTGTTTCAGGTTTTGCTAGCTACATTCATGATTTAGGGGTCTTTTTTTTTCTAAGCTGAGTTAAGGAGGATTTTTTTGCATGGTACATGTCTTTGCGACTTGAACTAACAGCTAAAATCCCATTTTTTCAGGTCAATGTGGGTAGGGATAGACATGGGTAGAAGAAGGGTAGCAACAGGGTGTGGCCTGCCACGACGGCAAACATGCAAGTTGGTGCGGCCATGCTACAGGCAGTCCAGCTGAGCAGTCAATGGCCAAGGTGAAAAAAGAAAAAATGAAGGAGCCACAGCAATGTTTCCACATCCTCCCATCTCTCCCCACTTTCTAATGCCCCATCCTGCTGGCGCTTCAGTACCACCTTCTGCACAGTTCTGTACCCAAACACATACCAGCAGCACTCATGGAGGAGGGGGGAGAGATGGCAAATTCCCCTTCATCTTGTCAATTAGTATCTAAAATGTAAATCCCGCTCTATATGAAATCATGAAATCTGGACAAGAAACTGAAGATGCTTGCCCACATTTTTTTAATGGGGCAGATATTGTGCGTGTGTAACAATACACATAATCTGTGCCATTAAAAAAAGGAAAAAGCCCCAACAGCTGAGTGGCAGGTGGCTGCTTTGGGCTTCCCCCTACCGCTCAACTGTTCAGGATTCCCCAAAACATCTCAGTGCTTGTGTCAAAGTGGATATCACAGTGATCGATTGGACGGGATTTTGGCGAACCTCCATGCAAATCATTTGCATGCAAACTTGTTAGAACATCGATTGCTGTTTCAGAATCAGTCAAAAAATTGGCCCACAGTGACCCGCATGGTCTTAGCGAAAGTTTTTTGTGCCTCTAGCCCTGAATGTGTCCCAAGGACTGGATTTAGAATTCTTGATATAGAGCAGGGGGTGTCAAACTCAGGCCCGTGGGCCAAATCTGGCCCACAGTGTAATTATATTTGGCCCGCAAGAAAATACCAAGGCCCTGATTCTCTAAAAGTGCGTCCCGATTTTAGGCAGCTGTAGACGTCCTACAGCTGTCTAATCAGCCAATCGGGATGCACGTTTTAAAAAAAAAAAATGCTCCCCAGGCAGGCCTGAAGGCGCCTCCGGGAGCCTAGGGAGACCCGCAAGATGCCTAAGCTCGTCTAAGGGCCTTAGGCAGGCCTTAGGCTGAACCTAGGCAGCCCTACGCGTCTCCCTAGTAGAAGAGAAGCTTAAAAATGTAGGCCAGCAAAATGCTGGTCTACATTGTAAGTTGACGCGGCCGCTATACTTATCACGGCAAGGGATCTCTCTGCCGCTATAAGTATAGCGGGCCATGGCCCCTGACCGATCACTGGCAGGAGGGTGCCCAAACCCTCCTGCCCGAAGACGCACCCCCCTCCCCGACACTACCGATCGCCCCCCCCCCCGACAATATCGGTCGCTGGCAGGAGGGTGCCCAATCCCTCCTGCCCGAAGACGCACCCCCCCGGCGCTAACAACCCCCACTCCACCAAACCTGTTCTTACAGATGGGTCTTGCACGTCGAGCAAGCAGGCACTCCTCGTCGAAATGAGGCGGGCCCGCCCCTTCCCGGCCCATCCCGCCGAAGCCTAAGGCCTGATTGGCCCAGGCTCTAGAAGCCTGGACCAATCAGGCCTTAGGAATAGCGGGTCCGCCCATCCCTACTAAGTCTAAGGCCTGATTGGCCAATCAGACCTTAGACTTAGTAGGGATGGGCGGACCCGCTATTCCTAAGGCCTGATTGGTCCAGGCTTCTAGAGCCTGGGCCAATCAGGCCTTAGGCTTCGGTGTGATGGGCCGGGAAGGGGCGGGCCCGCCTCATTTCGACGAGGCGTGCCTGCTTGCTCGAAGTGCAAGACCCATCTGTAAGAACAGGTTTGGTGGAGTGGGTGTTGTTAGCGCCGGGGGGGGTGCGTCTTCGGGCAGGAGGGATTGGGCACCCTCCTGCCAGCGACTGATATTGTTGGGGGGGGGAAACGGTAGTGTCGGGGAGGGGGGTGCGTCTTCGGGCAGGAGGGTTTGGGCACCCTCCTGCCAGTGATCGGTCAGGGGGCCACGGCCCGCTATACTTATAGCGGCAGAGAGATCCCTTGCCGCGATAAGTGTAGTGGGCCGTGTCTAATCTAACCCAATTCTCTAACCCGCGTCTGTAACATGGACGCCGGTTACAGAATCGGGGTTTAGTTTAGGCCGATTCTGAATAGGACACCTCCCGGGCGTCCTATACAGAATCAGGGCCTAGGTGTCTTGCGGGCCTCGCCTTCAATATAGGCGGCCTGCCTGGGGAGCATTTTTTTTAAAAAAACGTGCATCCCGATTGGCTGATTAGACAGCTGTAGGACACCTACAGCTGCCTAAAATCGGGACGCACTTTTAGAGAATCAGGGCCCAAATGTCTACTAGAGCTGGCCCGCGGGTATGTCAATGTAGGACAGCTATACTATTTTCACGATGTGTGTCAGTTGTTTTTAGACCTTTTACTTTTGTTTATTTATTATTTTTCATTGGGTTTAAATTCATCATGTGACCATTGATTTCTTTAGCAGTTTTTTTGTGCCACTTTTTGCTTATGATTGTGGTTGTGACTACGGCACTTGTTATGTGACCCCCACTTTTTAAATTACCGACATTATTCGAGTCGGTTTTACTTTCGGTTTGCTCAGCTCAGAGCGCTACAGGTTATCTCTACTAGGTAAGAGCCACCATGGCTTTATTTCATTCTTCTTTGTTATTTATAACGTGTACATAGTTATTTTAAGTTATCTTAAGTTCCCATAAAATATTAGCTGATGGTTTTTATGTTTTCTATAGTCTATTGCCACACTATGACGTTTATTAGTGCAGAACAGCTACACTTTTCCCACGCTCTGCAGCAGAGACTTTTTATTTATGCACTTTTAAACCTTCCCACACAAAATGTTTTGTTATTATTTCTTTCACTATTTATATTATATTTTTTTGTTGGGTTTTAGTTTATTATGTGCCCACAATGCTTCTTTGGCCACTTGTACGTTTATACTCTTAGTTTCTTTTGCCGAACCTTGTCCTTAAACATGGTTACAACCATGGCACTTGTTTTGCTTGGCCCGCGACCAGTGGCGTACCTAGGGTATGTGGCACCCGGGGCCCATCATTTTTTGACACCCCCCCCTCCCCATGTAAAAAAAATTTTTTTTTTTTTTTTTTGCAATAACCATGAAATGGAATAAATGGTCAGAATAGAAACAGGCAGTGAAAATTTCTTTTATTGAACCTCATATATGTAACCATTATTCCAAACATAACATAACATAAATTATGTCTAAATTGTCATGACATTAGAAGTACATATGGAGTAGTTGCAGGTGATGCTTGGGACAGTTCTGATTGTGTTAGTTCGGTTTTATGTGTTTTTTGAATAGAAGGGTTTTTATTTCTTTTTGAAGGTTTTGCAGTCTGTGGTTGATATCAATTGGTTGTAGAGTTGGGGGTCGAGTGTTGCAGCTCGAATGGCTAGGAGGTTGTCGAACAGTTTTTTTCTTTTGACGTTTTTGGTTGGAGGGTGTGTGAATGGTGCACAAGTTCTCCTATGTCTGTTTGAAGTGGATTGAATTATTTAGCTGAAGAAATTAGTTACCCCCCATTCCACACACATTAATTCTCTTCCATTTTGTTCCCATTATAAAAAACACTGATAAGTTCCCAGAAAAAAAATACATTAAAATAAGAAGTGAAAACAAAGGCCCCTACAGATGAGAACATAACATAAGAATAGCCTAACTGGGTCAGACCAATGGTCCATCATGCCCAGTAGCCCATTCTCATGGTAGCCAATCCAGGACACTAATACCTGGTGAAAACCCAAAGAGTAGCAACATTCCATGCTACCGATCCAGGGCAAGCAGACACTTCCCCCATGTCTTAATAACAGATTATGGACTTTTCCTCCAGGAATTTGTCCAAATCTTTCTTAAAACCAGCTACAATATCTGCTTTTACCATAACTTCTGGCCACTTCATTTTTAAGTTTAGATCTTTCCTTTCAACAGAGACCTTGCTAGATGTCAAATACAGCACAAGGTAACTTCACATGGACTTAGCTGTGCAGGAAATGTGAATCTCCTCATACACCCACCATATAGTGCAAAAATGTGCAAAGGTCTGTTTTTTTCTTTCGATCACTACATAGCCTAATACCACACAAGCAGCGCTGTTACAAACATATTCTGTAGGTCAATGCTAAGGATAACAAAGTTTCCTTCCTTGGACCAGAAGGAGATACTGATAAACCACTGGAAGAGATCCCAAAACAACACCCAAAGACCCACTCAGTGTGTGAATCAGTTGAGTGGAGTGGACTAACTGGGGGGTGGAAATGGGCCCGGAGTTTGCTCAGCAGAATTTCCCAGACCACCTCTTCCTCTCAACACATTGGCACGCTGCCACCATCACCACTAGGAACACCTCACTGGGTAGGCCAGCTATGCTATAAACTTTATAAAACACATTATTATATTTTCTTATAAAGCACATATTTTAACTGACCTCTCTGACATCCTCAGCCTTTCCATTCACAAAAATAGAAGGAAGAAAAGTTCCCATTTCCTGCTGTCTCATGTCCCCGGCCTATACAATATTTTTTTTCTGCAGACCCTTCAAAAGTCTGACCAAATCCTCGTTTCACTTGCATTATAAAGTACTGAGGATGCCATCTCTCCCCAATCCCAGGTCCTAAAATCTAAGACAGTAGCGCAAACTAATGCTGCCAGATACAGGAAAAAAAAATTTTGATTCGATTCAGCCCTATTGAATTGGTTTTTCAATTCGATTTTCCTGCCCAGTTGGGTGATTTTTTTCAAAACTCCTGGTGGGTTTTATAGCTTTTTCACCCCCTTTGGCTTCTCCTAACCACACTGGCGCTGTGGTGTAAATAAAATAAAGAAACAAAAAGGACTTTTCCTCTTTCTGTTAAATCCTAGCTCACGTTTGCAGTCCAACACCAGCTCTGGCAGGATACACATTTCAAATCTGACATGTTATAATCACAAAACAGAAAATAAAATTAATTTTTCTACCTTTTGTTGTCTGGTTATATTTCAAATCTTGTTGGTCCAAGGCTCTGGTTTTCTTTCTGATAACTTGCTTGCCAGGGTCTCCTTCTTTCTGCATGCTAACCATCCATCTGCCAACTCTGTCCTCCCTTTCCATTTTCCCTTCCCTTCCAGGAAGTCTGGTATCTTTCCTTTTTTTCATCTCCCTCCACAGATCCACCTTTTCTTAAATACCCTTTCATCCGGCATCTCTCCCTCCTTCCCCACCATCCCAGAGGTCCACCATCTCTCCGTTTCTTTTCCTAATTACCCTCCTATCCAGTATCTCTATCCCTCCTCCACACCATCCCTTGTGTCCAATTTCTCTCCCTTTCTATTCCTTCCCTCCCTAAATCCCATGGTCCATCATCTCTCTCCCTCTCCTCTATTTTCATGACCCATTATTTCTTCCCCCCCCCCAAAGTTTGGCATATGCATGTCTCTTTAGAACACCCCCTTCCCTCGTGTACTTCTAAATCATGGTCCCCCACCCAAAGGCCTGTCCCCCTTAAAGGTCTGCCTGTCCCACCTTGAAGGCCTGCACCCCCCTTGAAGGCCTGGTCCCTTCCCCTTGTAGGCCTGTCCCCCCCTTGAAGGCCTGCCTGCCTGTCCCCCCCTTGAAGGTCTGCACACCCAGAAGGCCTGCAACCCCCGAAGGCCTGTCCCCACTTGAAGGCCTGTCCCACCCCCTTGTAGCTTCTCCCCCCCCCCCCTTGTAGGCCTGTCCCCCCTTGAAGGCCTGCCTGCCTGCCTGTCACCCCTTGAAGGCCTGTCCCCTTGAAGGCCTGCCTGCCTGCCTTTCCCCCCTTGAAGGCCTGTCCCCCCTTGAAGGCCTGCCTGCCTGCCTTTCCGCCCTTGAAGGCCTGTCCCCCCTTGAAGGCCTGCACCCCCCTTGAAGGCCTGCACCACCCCCCTCGAAGGCCTGCACTCCCTTGAAGGGTCTGCACCCCCCCCCGAAGGCCTGTCCCCCACTTGAAGGCTTGTACCACCCCCTTGTAGCTTCTCCCCCCCCTTGTAGGGCCTGTCCCCCCTTGAAGGCCTGCCTGCCTGCCTTTCCCCCCCTTGAAGGCCTGCACCCCCTTGAAGGACTGCACCCCCCCCGAAGGCCTGCACTCCCTTGAAGGTCTGCACCCCCCCCCCCCGAAGGCCTGTCCCCCCCTTGAAGGCCTGTCCCCCCCCTTGTAGGCCTGTCCCCCCTCTTGTAGGCCTGTCCCCCCCCTTGTAGGCCCTGTTCCCCCCCTTGAAGGCCTGCACCCCCTTGAAGGTCTGCACCCCCCAAAGGCCTACACCCCCCCCGAAGGCCTGCACCCCCCTGAAGGCCTGCCTGCCCCCCTTGAAGGCCTGCACCCCTTGAAGGTCTGCACCCCCCCCGAAGGCTTGTCCCCCTTGAAGGCCTGCCTGCCTGCCTGTCACCCCCTCCCCCCTTGAAAGCCTGCTTGCCTGCCCGCCCGCCCCACCCTGAAGGCCTGATGCCCCGACCCACCCCGAAGGACCGCTCGCCCCCCCTGGCCTCCCCCGCACCACCTATGAAGCAGCCGCAGCAGGAATCGCGAAGTCAGCGTCAGCGATCCCTGCGCTGCTTCCTGCGCCACGGTCCCGCCCCTCCTCTGACGTCAGAGGAGGGGCGGGATCGCGGCGCAGGAAGCAGCGCAGGGATGCTGACGCTGACTTCGCGATCCTGCTGCGGGCTGCTTCACAGGTGGTGCAGGAAGGTCAGTGGGGCGAGCGGTCCTTCGGGGGTGGCGGGGGACTGAACGGCAAGGCCGGGAACACCCCCTTAGGGCTGGTACCCGGGCGGCCCGCCCCCCCCGCCCCCCCCTAGGTACGCCACTGCCCGCGACTTTGTCCAAGTTTTTAATTTTGGCCCACTGTGTATTTCAGTTTGACACCCCTGATATAGAGTAACACCCCCCCCCCCGCCATATATAGAGTAACCCCCCCTGTTTGTAGACGCAAACCTGTTTTGTTGATCTATCCCCCCCCCTAGATTTAGAAGTTTAAATCTGAAATTTGTAACCAGTGATCACTATGGAGGAGTGGAATCACATGATCAAACTTATTTAGCCTAGTGGCCAATTGTAAGGGTAAAAATGGTGGGATATGCAATCTCTTACAGAGGCTCAGTCATTGCCGCACCTAGGTACAGTACTTTGACCATGACATCTCTAGCAGTCATATATAATCTAGGACAGTGTTCTTCAACGTTTTTACACCTAAGGACCGGCAGAAATAAAAGAATTATTTTGTGGGCTGGCATCGGTCTGCAGACCGGCGGTTGAAGAACACTGGGCTAAGTCGTGGGCCAGACCCTGCCCATCTCTACCCAGTCTCCACCCCAGACCCTGCCCCCATAGTCCTAATTGTAACACTATTTTTTCCATTCATTTTTCATATATACACATAATATAATCTTATTAACAAGCATCGATCGCACCGCGGACCGGCAGTTGAAGAACACAGTTTTGGGCCTGATGCACATGCCGGCCCTGTGGACCGACAGGAAATTTCTGTGGATCGGTGGTTGAAGAACACTGATCTAGGACATCTCTACCATTCATGTAATTATATAGTCATATGCATACTTACCTACTATAGAGGCCAACTCCTATATTTGGCAGATAGACTCTGCTGGTATTCTATGAGATATTCCCTGAAAGGATCTGTACAACTGCCATCTTTGCAAGAGGTACATATCTAGGGTACTGCCTTCAGCTGTGTTAGACTTCCATTCTGAAACCAGCTTCCGTTGGATCTCTGCAGAGATCGGCTATCCATGCTTTAAGACGACTCTAAAGACTTGCCCCCCTCCCCCCCTTTTTACAAAACTATAGCACGGTTTTTAGTGCCAGACACAACAGCTCCGACACTCATAGGAATTCTGTTGTATGAAGTTTATTTATCCTATGTTCCAAGGGCCACTTTAATCACCTTAAGGAACCCTTCTCAAACATTTGGGGATGTACCTCCTTTTCCTCTTTCCATACTGAATACCAAATTCCCTTTGCTACAAAATTGCCCTCTCACCCCTAACTTCCCCCCACCCCACCTCTCCATTAATCTGATGTTGTTGGTTAATTGCTACAAATTTTGTACCTCACGGTTAGCTGATGGGAAGACAGTATCACTTTACATTAGAACGTCTTCTAACACCCTTCTACCAACTTCTGGCACATGTGGGTCATTGCATGAATGGCAAGTGGTATCTTTCTTTTTTGAACTATGGAAGCAGATAATATCAGGATGTCAAGAGCCTCATTCTAAGGGCAATGCCTGTGCAAGGAAGGATATTGGGGACTGAAGGTGAACCTTAAGCTTTGCACACCATCCAATTAAGTTAAGACTGAAAGAAGCTCAATGAAGCCATTCACACAGAGATACAAACTATAAGTCTGAGCCAGCACTCAAGAGTGCTGAGTTTCACGTTAGACTTAGCAAGAGTGCCAAGACAAAAGTGATTCTTGCTATCTGGACCAGGAAATGTACTCTTACTTATGGGGCTTCCTTGATTGATATATGTTAAAGAACATAAGAACATTATATCCATACTGGTCAGACCAATGGTCCGTTCTAACCCATTAACCTGTTTCCAACAGTGGCCCAACCAGGTCATCAGTATCTGGCAAACACCCAAATAGTAGCAACCTTCCAGTCCTAGAGCAAGCAATGGCTTCCCCCATGTCTATCTGTATAATGAATTTTTCTTCCAGGAAGATGTCTGTATTTGTGTTACTAAACAAAGCTAAGTAATTCATTCTTTGCGCTTCATTTTTTTTTTTTTTTTACTTTGCATTTGTGAATTATTTGTCTTGGTTTTCTCTAGGATGACTAACTAGAAGGTTTGTCAATATACTTGTGGTAAGAGCAGTTACCGTAGCTGGTTTTAAGAAAGGTTTGGACAATTTCCTGGAGGAAAAGTCCATAGTCTGTTCTTGAAAAAGACATGGGGGAAGCCACTGCTTGCCCTGGATCGGTAGCATGGAATATTGCTACTCCTTGGGTTTTGGCCAGGTACTAGTAACCTGGATTGGTCACCATGAGGACGGGCTACTGGACTAGATGGACCATTGGACTGACCCGGTAAGGCTATTCTTATGGTTTTTATGTTTATCTTTTTTTTTTTTTCTTCATATATACTGGATTAAAATGTAGCCATTCAGTAACCCTGTGGTGGGCCCTAGGCAAATGAGTGCATTAGGCCTCTATCATTTTATAAATACATTTTAAAACCTCTCACATATGGGACTCCATGTGATTCTGACTACAGAAGAAAAAACAGCTGAGCAGGATATGCAGCAGGTAAAAAGTGATGCTCATTGCTCACCAGCAACTTCTGCTGACTGGAGGGACATGCACAGGCAGTGGGCAGAAAAGACAGTGGTGACTATAGTTCCCTCCTCTCACTTTACATTCCTCTTTCTACCACCAGTTGACTTGCCAGGGGAAATTTTTGCCTTGGGAACCATTCAATTACACATCTGAAAGGTCCCTTCTAGACATTTAGACCTAAAGCATGTGCCTAGTTTGCCTGTGTTTTAATCCTGTGGTGCATTCAGCAGTCTTATACATCTGCTGAATGGATTAATTTATCCTTCCAGCTGGCCTGCAGAAATGCCTGGCCCACATCTACACAGATATGTTTTGCATTTGAAGTTGTACCTGAAAATTCAGCCATCTGACTTAAATGCAGACAGAAAAGTGGCTGAATATATGGGTAATTCTCCTGAAGACGAGAGAGAAAATCCTGTTCCAATTTTCATATAATGTTATTCTGTTATTGAAATACTGGGACAATGATAGTCCCGAGAATGTAAACTAAGGAGGAAATGTTACCGAGCTTGTGGTAAACAGCACATTTTATTGCTCTGAGATTTAATCTTATGGGTTTACACCTACCTTCAAGATCTGCAGGTTAGTAAATTGCACAGTTAAATTTTGTTTTGCCTTGCTACAAGCCAGGGCCCATCAACACATGCCTGACACAACAAAAGATTAGAGACAATAAGTTTAGGCCCAACTCTCTTTTAAATATAATTATTTTCATTGACAGGCCCTTTTCTAAAAAACTTCATCCATCCCTTCACTTTTCATGCTTTCTATTACTTGGGCAGTGGTTAGCTACTATGATAAGGCTACCACTAGCAGTGAAGTGCTGAACCTTTGAACCCAAGAGTTGATATTTCAGGAGTGACTGAGGACCTTCTTCTGCCTACCCTACTAGCCACCAGGAAAATATCTTTGTTAAGGTGCCTTCCGGGGATTGATTGGGTTTGAATGTCAGGGGATTGGGAGCGTTGTCTAAAAGGGGAAGATGGAAGTAGGGGACTTTGAGAAAATAACTTGTCAGGGATGTGATGGGGGGGGGGGAGGGGCTGGAGTTACTAGTTCCTGCAACTGACCCCTTTAAAAAGTGTAGCATGATATGATTAATTTTGCTGGAGTTAAAGTATAAATTTATTGCCTGAACCAAGAAATGATTAATTTGGATGGATTTAAAATAGTATATTTCTAACCTGGCTTCTGAGAGACTGATCTAATCTAATCTAATCTAATCTAATGCTTGGCTTTATATACTGAGACTTCAATCCAGGAAAGTTCGACTCGGTTTACAATGGTTAGCTTAGGCCAATGAGGGCTGTAGGGGAGAAGATATCAGAGAAAGTTAATTTCCAAAGTGCTTAGTGAACAGAATGGTTTTCAAAGACTTGCGAAAGAATGAAAGGGAGCCGGAGCTTCTTAAAAGTAGTGGGAGATTATTCCAAAATTGAGAAAATTTAATGGTCAGAGATTGGCCAAAGATCTTAGCTCCTTTGATACCTTTTCTAGAAGGAAAAGATAGTTTAAGTTGCAAAAGAGAATCTATAAAGATTCCAGGATAAAGGAACTAAGGGAGTGAAAATACCATAAAGAATTTTAAAAATGATGCAAGCACATTTAAATTGAACTCTAAAATACACAGGGAGAAAATGAAGACTATGAAGCAACGGTGTCACTTGATCGAACTTACGTTTCTCGAAAATAAATTTAGCAGCAGTAATCTGGACCAATTGTAGTCTAAGAAGACAGATTTTTGTAATACTAAGGAAGATAACATTACAATAATCAAGGTGAGATAAGATAATTGACTGAACTAGAATGGAAAAGTGGTGTTGATGAAAGAGGTGTTTGACCTTCCTCAGCATATGCAAATTGAAAAAGCATTTCTTAATCACAGAGTTAATTTGTTCCTTGAAAGAAAGCGAGGAGTCAAAAAGGACTCCCAGAATCTTGGCAGAATACTCAATTTGTAAAGAGGATCCAGAAGCCAGTGTTACAGAACTAGGGAAACAATCCAATTTTGGGCCTAGCCATAATAATTTGGTCTTAGACGCTGTCACAAAGCTATCCCCTGCTCTGACCAGCAGACGGCTTAGCTGTGGCGAATCCTGATCTGTCGGCGTGGCTTCCCCAGGAAAGAGGAAGGCTTTTCAGGTACAACAGACCTAGACACCTGCCTAGTCTGCCAGGCCACACTGAGATACTTTGCCAAAAAGGAGACACGATTCAGGTTTGTTCAAATTCACATAATTAGGCTTTATTGAACAGGGGGTCTTAATACTTTCAGCCACCCTCATGGAATGCAAAAATTAAGCATAAAACAAAAACAGCATATAGTTGTCAGAATTGTCAAAATGGTTTAAAGTTCAAGTATGGCATACAATTGCAGTTCCCTGGACTTTCTCTGCTTTAAAGATGGTCCTCTTCACCAGGGTTCAAATAAACAGAAAGGCCATGAAAATAAACTTCCAAACCATGAAAGCAAACTGCATCACAAAGCAGATAAATGAAGTGGCAAACTTTAGAAATAAAGTTCCAGGCTTTTCAGCTAACCTAGCTGGGTAAGGTGTATAGTTTTCAGAGCAGACTCCTAGGCTCATTAGCGCCGATGGTGCACAGCAGGGCATTAGATAAGCTGTTAGGTTTACAAAGGCTTTAACACAGAGGCTTCACACTATCAAAGAAACAGTTCCTTTAGCAAACAACAATCTCCCGGCAGTCCCAGAGTGAGAGGTTTTCCTTCTCTCCCTAATCAGTGACACCTGGGCTCTGGTTTCAGAGAGCTAGCACTCAAACGCAGCTTAGTGAGACAGATACTCGGCTTCCCTTCAGCTTATGGACTAACCTCCATTCCCTCTGGGTTATAGACAGCTTCTGGACACACTTCAGCAGTGTCCATTGCCTCCTCTTTTCCAGTAGCTGGGCTCAAGCTTGGGAAGTCCTCTGCCATCTCCACATCCTCACTACTGTGGGGTTGAGGAGGGAGACTTCTCTCCTCATATGTTTGTTTGCACTGCTGCTGGTCGTGCCTTTGCCTTGGTTCCTCAGCTTCCCCTCCATTCCTGCTCCACCCTCTGTGATTCAGGGCTCTGCTTTTACGTGTGTCATAGCCCCACTCCTCTCTCCTAGGAGCAAGGGGGTTGGGCAGGAAATCCCTAGGGAAATAACTCTGGTTTCTCCTAGGCTGATAATGTGCATACCTTGCAGGACTAGGTCTCCACTTCTCAGTAAAAGTCCTATCAGGCTTTCTGATGAACTTATTCTAATATGGCACTCTTTGCTGGATATTCTTAGGCTCATACCTTTCCTGCTCTACCTCACTGTCTGAGGGGTAGTCAGCCATTTCCATATCCTTACTTTTAATCTGGTCAGCTCTCCTGACCAAGGACCGTGCTCTGCTTTTATCCACTACAGGGACATAGCTGGCTATGGGTTTGTCACAATGCGTTAAGTTTCATCTGAACGGACTGGGCCCACATTTGAAGTTTGGAGATACAGAGATTTACTTTAGACACTAAATCGGTGGTATCCGGATCTATCTCTATCGGTATGAAAATGTCATCCGCATAAGTGAGTAGGGTTTCACAAGTAGACAACTTAAAAATATTAAAGGTAGTCATGTAAAGATTAAATAAAATTGGAGAAAGTGGAGAACCCCAAGGAACTCCACAAGAGGACTGCCAGGAAACAGATGTAATGCCTTCAGAATTCACTGAATAAAAGCAATAAAGAAGGAATTTGGAAAACCAATCCAAAACTGCTTGGTGGAGACCTATATCTGAGAGTAGCTGAAGAAGAATATTGTGATGAACCACATCAAATGCTTAAGATAAAGCAAACTAAAGTAAAATGGAGTATTTGTTTTGGAAGTGAATTTGTTGAATTTTAGAGAGAAGAGAGATCAATAGGGTTTCGGTACTGAAATTAGAACAGAAACCATGTTGAAATGGCTGAAGTAGGAAGAAATTTTCTAGGTAATCAGTAAGTTGGCTAGCTACAATTGATTCTAACATTTGTGTCAGTAGGGGTATGTTAACAATTGGACGATAATGAGAAGGAATAATAGGATCTAAATCTTTTTTAAAAAGAGGAGAAAGTGTTATTTGTCCTATAGAGTATGAAAAATGACCTTTTTCCAGAGAAAAATTAAGTAGAGCAGTCAGCCACGTGATAGCTTGGGAGGGTATATTGATAAATAGATAAGATGGGAAAGGATCCAGCAAGCATTTACATTTACCCATTCTTTCACATAATCTAAGAACTTGCGATTCAGAAACTGAGGAAAATGAATGCCAGAAACGTTCAGTAGGGATTTCCTCTGTAGAATTTTTGAAATATATGAAAGAATATTCAATTTCAGTTGTAGGGAAAGATTGTCTAATAAGAGAGATTGTCTAATAAGAGATATTTTGCCTTCATACAGTGTTTAGTACACCTATTCAGGGGATGACAAAGAAATGGCTAGGTGCAACTAACTATTTTCTCAGACTAATCAACAAAGCAATAGTGTGAAATAGGTCCCCTTCCCCCCCTCTGGTCTGCAAGGCCAATACTTGGTATTGAGAATACTTGGTATAGAGAATCAGATCCTACCTAGCCAGAACTTGGGATTGGACAATTGCTCCTGGTGCCTCATTGGACTAAATTTCAATCCACCCAACATCCATATAAACTTAAAGCTCTCTAAACGTTAAGTTACATGGAAATTAAAATATTTTAAAACACCATAATATATAAATGGTGGGTTTCAGAGAGACCAGTGATGAATGGACACATAAAGCTTACCGCTATGAATAAATTTGAGTGGTGAGTGGTGTCGCTGAAGTCTGGGAAGAAGTTTTTGACAATGTATTATTGAATTATTATATGGACTTGGGGTGGGTTGAATGAATTGTTGTCTAAATGTTAGGCATGCTGATACCGGGTTAAGCCAGGAACCATCATAGAATAGGTTTATACTGTGCATTCTTAAGCTGCCTACATGGAGGTATCCAATTGTAGAATTGCTTCCATATGTACAGATATAAGGCACATTTAGGAAAACACATCAAAGGCAATGATAAATGTGCCCTTTGTGATTAGTCAGGGTATATTGCAAAAAAATAAAAGGCAAGAAATACATAAATTATAAATTGAAAAAGATTTGCTCCACTGGTTGAAAGTAATTCCTTAAACAGCTGGCTGACCTAAATTATGTAGAATGTTTTTCCTTAACAGTCACCATAGGAAGGGAATAATTCAAAATCTGTAGATACTTCAATAACCATGACAAAAACTTTTATTGTCAGATAAGTTGTGAAAGCACACACACACACACACACAAACAACTGTTAAAAAAAGTTACTCAGAGCCTATAGGCATACAAAAGAGCATAGAGGGGCATAATCGAAAGGGACATCTAAGTCCGTTTACATCCATATCGCAAGTCGTCCAAAGTTAAAAAGAGCCTAAGGCACATTTTCGAAAGAGACGTCCAACTTTTTTTTACTTTCGAAAATCGTCTAATTATACGTCCTACCGATCTGATCGTCCAAGCCACTAAATCATCCATCTTTATACCACATTTCCGTCCAACTTTCAATCCAAGTCCAAAACGCCTAGAACAAGCCCTGTTGGACGTGGGAGGGGTCTGCAAAGTGATGGACTGAACACTCAGACATGGCACCTAAATAATGGGGTACCTTACAGGGCACTGCTGTGAACTTCACAAAAAGGGTGCCATGGCTTCTCCTTACTACAGCTCCCTTAAAGGTGACAGTGAGCCCCCCAAACCACCTCCAGAATCCCCTAGACCCACTTATCTACCACCCCAATAGCCCTTATGGCTGCAGTCAAAAAGGGTTTTGGGGGTGTATAGGGGAGTGCACATGTTTAAGTATCAATGCAGTGATTACAGGGGCTTATGGGCATGGGTCAACCTCTTCATGGGTCCCTAACCCACCCCCAAGACGACTTAAGCTGCTTCTGGGCTGGACAACTAGGCTTTCCTATGCCAGGCGGCCAGGTGATGATGGTCTGGAGGCTGAATTTTAAAGTTCTGAATAAAATTTGTATGGGGGTGGGGGGTTGGTGATCAATGGGGTAGTTTGTGGGGGTCTGTGTTATGTGTTTGCAGTGCTTATCTGGTGAGTTTAGGTGGTTTTTGTGACTTAGACCATGTTTTACATGGTCTAAGACACAACGTCCAAGTTCCGTCTAGGCTCTGTTGTTAAACTTTTGGTTATACATGCTGTACTACTAAGTCTAAGCCGGCCCATGTTCCGCTCAACTCCCGCCCTCGACACGCCTCCCGAAATGCCCTGTTTAGCTTTGGACGTTGAGTGGCACTATGAAGGCCTAGGTCGTTTAGAAATACGTCCAAAACCCGTTTTTATTTTCGGCGCTTGGACATTTTTGAGAAATGTTTGTCCAAGTGCCGACTTAGGCTGGTTTTTGGATGTTTTTCTCTTTCGATTATGAGCCTCATAACTCCTAGAACCGAGGTGCCCTGTATGAAAAGGCAGTAATGCAAATATTACAGAGTCCTAGAATTACAAATTGTCTCCAAAAAGGAAAACAGAAATAAACTAGACTGCCACAAGTACCTATACAGAATTTACACACCTCACCTCAGTCACACATGTAGAATAAGTCCTTCCCAAATACAGAATATGCATCCAGAAATTAGTAATAAGAATATACAAACAAATCAGAATCCTTTGCTCTGGTGTCCACTACAACTTCACCCCGGGGGGACATGAGGAAGAAAGGGATGGATTAGGGAGTACATTGACTTTTCTTTAATCTGCACTGTGCTCTGACTACTTTAGCCTCGAACCGGAGGGGAGGAAAAGGAACAAAAGGCCCTTTTTTATCATTAGGTAAAAGCAGCTGCATATTCCATCTGTAATGGTTATAGAGTTTCCTACAGTTCTGCCTTAAGTTGTTGCCCACCTCTTTGAGTGAATTCTTCTTCTTTTTTTAAATGAAGTCAAATAAATCACAAAAAATAGTGCTGTATAGTTTCCCCGTTCCTTTTATAGAGTAAGTTGCTAACTGGGGGAACTTTTGAAAGGATGCATAGTATTTCTACAATGACAAGTCACCAAAAAGGAACATACAGTAAAATCTTGGTTTGCGAGTATAATTCGTTCCAGAAGCTTGCTTGTAATCCAAAGCACTCATATGTCAAAGCCAATTTCCCCATAGGAAATAATTGAAACTCAGACGATTCGTTCCTCAACCCAAAAACTTTAATACAAAACACAGTAAAACCTTGGTTTACAAGCATAATTCATTCTGAAAGCATGTTTGTAATCCAAAGCACTCATATGTCAAAGCAAATTTCCTCACAGGAAATAATGGAAACTCAGATGATTCGTTCTGCAACCCAAAAACTTTAATACAAAATACTATACATACTTGTATTGCAAGACCTCGCACTACACTCCTGCAGTGTCAGAGAGAGAAGAACCATCGCTTCAGCTGTGATGATGTGACGCGTGTATACTGGATATACTTGTATTGCAAGACATTTGCTTGTATATCAAGTTAAAATTTAATAAAATGTATTGCTTGTCTTGCAAAACACTTGCAAACCAAGTTACTTGCAATCCAAGGTTTTACTGTAATTTCTTTAAATAGCTCTGCTGCAGCCCCCTTGTGGATACATTTTATATAGGAACAGAAGCATCAAGGCTTTCTGATCTTTGCTTGGTTGATGGCAATAGTTGCTCTACGGTGATATCTTTTGAAACCCTACAGTTATGCTTGTCTCCCAGTTTTGGAATGAAAGAAGTTTTGTATTTTTCCAATTTGTGCTGAGGGGTGAAATGGAACCATAATTGAGAAAACAGATTGTGGTAGACTGTGGTAAATATTTTTTTTTTTCTTTAAGTCCTGGTCCAAGGTGTTGGGTGTTGCCAGAAAAGGTGAGTTTTTGAATTCTTTTACACACCAAAGGATGGAGGAGGAAGGCCCTGAAGTGTATGTTGGGTCAGGAACCTCACTTTGGAGAGTCATGTATGACTACCTCAAGCATATTTCTTTGCATGACAGCATCTGTGTGTACGACTTAAAAGTATATTTTCACATGCTGTTTCTGTCTGTCTGGCAGCCAATGGCAGTTATATGAATGAATATAGTGTGGCAACGGAAAGCTGAATAAATAAACTAGCCTCGATCCTGAGGAAGATTTGGAGGCATCTAATCCCTCAGATTAGTAATATTTATTGAAGTTCAACTTGTAAAGTGTCATTGACACAGCTCGTTCCCTTTCAATCAATATTTGGAACTATTAGGTCTATCCTATCTGTTTTTATGGAGTTCTTTTCCTTATAATTTGTTTTGAATTATAACTGCTTAGATCTGTTGCGAGCTCAAATGGCATATTAAATTTTAATGAACATAAATATAAACATTTGAGGATAAGTGGATACTTATACCCGGATTCTCTAAACAATGCCTTGTCAGCGGCCGTCATTCATGTGTCAATCACGCGATGGTACCATTTAGAGATTTGCGCCTCCGTCAAAGGTAGGCACCGGAAATGCAGGCCAGGGTTTTCAAGGCCTACATTTCTGCTGCCTACCTTTGATGTGAATGTGCCTATGTGTGCGCTTTATGGCACCTAACGCCACTTTTGGTGTCAGCCACACTTACAGTAGTGTTAGGCACCATAAAGCATCTATGGAGGGGTGATTTCAGCATTGTTTTTTTTAGGTGCTAGTAGTCTTTTGAATGGTGTTTTTCACTTAACTTAGGCGCTGGTAGGGCCTTCTCTGTTTTCTTTGTGTCATTCTGTACTATATCACCTGGAGCCATCTAGTAATCCTAACTTACAAGTTGAAGTGCAAATCTGGTAGTGGTGGTGGTGGTGCAGGGGGGGGGGGGTCAATAAGCCTTGCTGATTTCTTTGTTTCTAGTATACATGCAACATTGCCGGCATCAGGTACAGTTTAATATCGGGCTGTTTACTTGAGAAATTTAACAATATAGCACTGTTTTATGACTCTTGTGTAGGTGTGCTGTTGAACAAATATTGGGTTGCCTAGCCAACTCATTCAATTAGATGATATTGTTTGTATTTCAGATGGATTAGTTGAGTTGTCTGTTGATGTAATAGATTTTGCATCTCTTGTTCAACATTGCTGAAAACAGCTGTAATAAATATCTTTCTGCTTAGACAACTAAATTAATGATACATAAAAAGCCAATGGCACTACAGTATATCTTAAAAATAAGTAGCATTTATGTATTTTTGATGATAGATATAGTTATAACATATTATTTCAACTTTTTCTTAAAAAACAAACAAACAGTGGATTGCTTGCTAATCGGCCCTTTTAAGATTTGTAAAGATTGTTGATTTTGGATATTAATAACAATTTAAAGAGAAATAAAATTGTAGACATTGTTCCCTAGATTTGTATAGATGTTTATGAAGCAATACAGTCTGCTTTTGTACTCAATTAATAGACTGAGAGTTTGTCTAAATTACATATCCTCTGGTATGTAATTTAGACACTCCTACGTTTAAATAATCTGTAATAAGGAGTATCAAATTATGTGTTTATATATAACTGTTTCGTATGTGTTTTATGGAGGTTTATAATTAATGCTTGTATTATTTATTTAAATGTGTCTTTTATGTATGACTGACAATTCATGTTTCTTCATATCGGGCTTTCGTAGGGCCCTTTATACAAAGTTGCAGTAGTGATTCCCAAGCAGGAAATGTGACACAGCCCATTCAATTCCTATCACTGTGTCACATTTGCCACGATGGTATCCACAACCGTGGCTTTGCAAATAAGGCCCTTAATTTGGTGTCAGAAAAAGATCAGTGCAATTCTGCAAAGTACATTTTAATTTTTTATTCCTTTAATTTTGAATTTTAGTTGGGTGATATTGTGTCTATATTTAAGGGATAGGACAGGAATGGTCTTCCTCCTATCCTGATTCATGGCCATCTGAATTCAACATGATAGCTCTGATGCCTAGTGGTAGACTCACATAGAAGGCTCAATGAGCTTCGTGCTCCTTCTATTCTTTCATCCTTATGGAACTGTTTCTTACAATTGGTTTATTTATTACAGGATATGTATGAACTCCTTGATGCATTTTTTTTTTAGCCAAAACACATTTCATATCATGTCTTGCTGGTGCCTGTACCTCTCCTCTTTGCCGGTACCTGTGCTCCTTCTCTTCACCAACGGTAATAGGAGGCTCAGGGCCACGGCTAGAGGACATCTGCACACATGCGGATGTCGATTTGATGACATCAGTGCATTTCCAGGTGCCCTCCAGCTGCAGCCCTGAGATTACTATGCTGCAGCTTAAGATATTGTGTCACAAACTTTTTAAGGGTTTACTAGAGTTACAGTCTATTTGTTTTTATTTTACTTTTATGTGTTTTTATTTTCTCTATCCTGTACACAATTTGTAGTTATTTTGGACTGTCACCGGCAGCCTCAGGGCAATGGGTCCTAGGACATCAGTGACAAGGAAAAACTCTTGTGAGCCACTGCGGGCAGCACAAGGAAGAAAAAAAAGAAAAGTCACAGAAGAAACACCACCACACCAGGTAAGTAACCTTCAGGAAAAAAACTGGATTTATTCTTCAAATTAAAAATAATCAAACCAGCTTGCTTAAGAACATAAGAACATAAGAAGTGCCTCCGCTGGGTCAGACCAGGGGTCCATCGCGCCCAGAAGTCTGCTCCCGCGGCAGCCCATGACCTGTAAGTGATCCTTTGGCTAAAACCTTTCAATCCCCATTTTTCTTCTATCTATACCCTTTCATAATCCTATCTCTACCTCTATCTATACCCCTCAATCCCCGTATCCTTCAGGAAATTGTCCAATCCCTCCTTGAAACCCCTTAATCTATATATATATAAAATCGGATGTATGTATGCATGTGCTGCGATCACGCAAAAACGGCTTGACCGATTTGAACGAAACTTGGTATGCAGATCCCTCACTACCCGGGATGATATGTTCTGGGGGTCTCGCGGCCCACCTGCACACGTGGGCGGAGCTACAAACAGATAATCGGATTTCACCCATTCATGTCAATGGAAAAAATGTAAAGAGCTGCCAACGCAAAAACGGCTTGCCCGATTTGAACGAAACTTGGTATGCCGATCCCTCACTACCTGGGGTGATATGTTCTGGGGGTCTCGCGGCCCACCTGCACACGTGGGCGGAGCTACAAACAGATAATCGGATTTCACCCATTCATGTCAATGGAAAAAATGTAAAGAGCTGCCAACGCAAAAACGGCTTGCCCGATTTGAACGAAACTTGGTATGCCGATCCCTCACTACCTGGGGTGATATGTTCTGGGGGTCTCGCGGCCCACCTGCACACGTGGGCGGAGCTACAAACAGAAAATCAGATTTCACCCATTCATGTCAATGGAAAAAATGTAAAAAGCTGCCAACGCAAAAACGGCTTGCCCGATTTGAACGAAACTTGGTATGCAGATCCCTCACTACCTGGGGTGATATGTTCTGGGGGTATCGCGGCCAACCTGCACACCTGGGCGGAGCTACAAACAGAAAATCAGATTTCACCCATTCATGTCATTGGAAAAAATGTAAAAACTGCCTCCGCAAAACCGGCTTACCCGATTTGAACGAAACTTGGTATGCGGATCCCTCACTACCTGGGGTGATATGTTCTGGGGGTCTCACGGCCCACCTGCACATGTGGGCGGAGCTACAAACATAAAATCAGATTTCACCCATTCATGTCAATGGAAAAAATGTAAAAAGCTGCCATTCTCACAGTAATTCACAAACGGCTTGACCGATTTGAACGAAACTTGGTATACAGATCCCTCACTACCTGGGATGATATGTTCTGCGGGTCTCGCGGCCCACCTGCACACTTGGGCGGAGCTACAAACTGAAAATCAGATTTCACCCATTCATGTCAATGGAAAAAATGTAAAAAGCTGCCATTCTCACAGTAATTCCAACTACCTGGGGTGATATGTTCTGGGAGTCTCTCGGCCCACCTGCACACGTGGGCAGAGCTACAAACAGAACATCAGATTTCACCCATTCATGTCAATGGAAAAAAAGTAAAAAGCTGCCATTCTCACAGTACTTCAAAAACGGCTTGACCGATTTGAACAAAAGTTGGTATGCAGATCCCTCACTACCTGGGGTGATATGTTCTGGGGGTCTCGCGGCCCATCTGCACACGTGGGCGGAGCTACAAACAGAAAATCAGTTTTCACCCATTCATGTCAATGGAAAAATTGTACACAGCTGCCATTCTCACAGTAAATAATAAACGGCTTGACCGATTTGATCAAAACTTGGTATGCAGATCCCTCACGACCTGGGGTGATATGTTCTGGGGGTCTCTTCACCCAAGAATTTATATGTTCTTGCTCCTGGAGATGAAACTAAAAATGTTGTTTATAATCAAGTTTTGTGTTTGTTGTATTGTATTCATTTTGTCAAATATTTTGCATTATAATTTGATTATTGTACTTTTTATAAAGCTGTAAAAATATAATTTCGTTCACCACTATAAAGTATCTTTATTTGAATCCATTTACTGTGTTATTGCTATAATTAAATACCCGTGCAACGCCGGGTCATCAGCTAGTGTACTCTATAAGAAGAAAAAATCACAAACTTAATGTATTCTGTAAGAAGAAAAAAACACAAACTTGTCAGGATGTTCAGTTATCAAAAATAGTCCCCAAAACAATCAAAATATCCAGTTAAACAGTCTCTGGGTGAATGTTGGTTAAATACAGTTCCAAACACATAATTCAAGCTTTCCCCAAAGTTGCTGCTGGCTCTCCAGCCAATTAATAGTCCAAAACTTGTAAAGCTTCAAAAAACAGTCTCTAGTGCTGATATCTTCAGCCTACGGCAGTGCTACGGCACTGGCCCCTCCAGCAGCTGATGTGCTGGCCAGGCAGTGTGCTCTGCGTGATAGTAACGCGAAGCATACCCCACTGCCTGGGACTGGTAACAGCCCTTACCCCACCCAGAGGAAACAGAAAAACTCAAAATTCAAAACAAATCTTTCACAGTTCTCAGAGGTGCCTCCAAGCACCCCACCTCCTTCAGGGTTACCAAAAAGAAAACCTTCAAGCAGCTTAGATAAGCAAGGTTTCAGTTAATCACTTAGGCAGTTTCAATTACTTGCCTCCGGACCAGCAAACCTCCATGAGCAGGACTCCATTCTGTGGCTCCACATATGGCTCCGGCTCCAGCTCAATGTCCTGAGAATCTTCAGGCATGCTGAGATGTGGTTCCAAAACCAGCCTCAGTCAGATCCATGCTTTCCATATGCTCGCTGCCATTCAGAGCTCTCTACCCCGAGTGCTGCTGCCTTTCCTTTAGCTGCTCCTTCTCCTTCTGTCTCTCCAACAGCTCAGCTCTCTGGTTTAATAGTCTGCAGCCACGCCCCAAAACCTCACGTGAAAAGGATTTCCTAGGAACTAACCTAGAGCTGTGTGAGGGTTGTAAGACCTGCAACTCTGCTGTCCTGCTCCCTCTATGGGTCAAAGAAGGAAAGTCTACCAACTTCTCAGTTTGGGGTTTAAATTGAGCTGTTTGTGGAGTGTCTGCTCTTGAGCTGTGCACTGCTCTGGGGACAGACCTAGCAGGCATAGGCTGAATTCCACAGGACACAGCAGATGAACCCATCTATCATCTCAGTGCTTAAAGGCATTGCTTCCATCTTCCACAGGTCATGGGTTCAAATCTCTAGTATGGCCAGTACCCCAGCACATAATCCAATTTTAGTGACAATCTGCAATCTAGTTGCATATTGATGATGTCACAATGATGTCAAGATTGTGCATCAAACATGTCTACTTGCTCTGAGTCACAGTCATTGTGAATAGGGTTTCTTAAATTTTGGGAATGTGGTTTAGTATACAATACATTTTATCATGTGCTTTGCTTGAGTAATGCATTATTAAACTTCATTTTCTATTATTATCAAAAAGGAGTCCTCTTTACACCAAAAAAAGAAGGTTTAGTATGCTATATACCGTGTTTCCCCGAAAATATTCATTTGGGGCCCAAAATAGGCACTAGAGACTCCTTTTACAAAGCTGCGATAGCGTTTTTAGCGCACGCAGGATTTTAGTGCGTGCTAAACTTGCGCTACATGGCTAGAACTAATGCCAGCTCAATGCTGGCGTTAAGGACTAGCATGTGCGGCAATTCAGCGCGCGCTAAGCATGTGCTAAAACAGCTATCGCAGCTTAGTAAAAGGAGCCAAGGTCTTATTTTTGGATAGGGCTTATTTTTTTCATGTACATGAACGATCATCTCTTGCTTTCTCTACTTCACCCTAATTCTTCCTCTTTCCTTTACCAACATGTGCAACATCTTTCCTCCCCTCTCACCTATCCTCTTGTGCCTTCCCTCTGCAGCATGTTTCTATTCCTCCATCCCTCCCATTCCCCTATGCAACAGAACCTTTGCCCAGCTTCCATCCTTCCCTCCCTCCCATCCCTCGTGCAGCAGAACCCTTTGCCCAGCTTCCATCCTTCTCTCCCTCCCATCCCCCTGTGCAGCAGAACCCTTGCCCAGCTTCCATCCATCACTCTCTCCCATCCCTCGTGCAGCAGAACCCTTGAGCACCCACTACTGCCCCCGCTGCGCAACCGAACCACCGATAACCCTCCATCCTTCCCTCCCAACCGATCCCCGCCGACCACGATCATAAATACCTTGCTGCAGAAGAGCATCGGGTCAGCAGCACTCACAGGCTGCTTTGCGAAGGCCGCGAAACAGGCTGCTTTGCGAAGGCCGCGAAGCAGCCTGTGAGTGCTGCTGGCCCGACGCTCCTGTGCAGCAAGGTATTCATGGTCGTGGTCGGCGGGGATCAGTTAGGAGGGAAGGATGGAGGGTCAGCGGGGGTTCGGCATTTCGGCTGTATGGCAGGGGCGGGCTGGGGGAAGCGCGGCTGCCTACGACTAGGGCTTATTTTTGTGGGTAGGGCTTATATTAAGACCTACCTGAAAATCATGCTAGGGCTTATTTTCAGGGTAGGTCTTATTTTCGGGGAAGTACGGTATATATATATATACACGGTATATATAAATATATATATACATATATAGACTGTATTTTTTTTAATGTGCTTTGAGGAAGGTCCACAGAAAGACAAATTGGTGAAGGTTAATATTTTTAAATGCGGGGGATAGTGTCTCAGAATACCACTAAAGGGATCATGATGGCTTTCACCCTTAATTTATGTGGTAATGGTTATCTCTCATTGACACCCCCCATACACACAAAACCTTTACTACTCTTTTGTAGATAATTTTATATCTCTTAATACATCTTATTATTATCAAACTTTTCAGATTAATAAATTAATTTCATTTTATAAAACTTTTTTAAAACTTTTTTGTTATTTAAATCTTTTTATGTACTTTTTTTAAATTTTCAAAAATTCTGGTCTATACATCCAGGGTGAGAGGGGGGGGGGGTAGGGGAAGGGAGTTGCATTGGAACTTGATTCAGGGTATATATGGATAGTTTCTTGTGGGTTTTATTTTATTTGAGTATTGGGTGGGAGGGTGGGGAAAAATTTAATTGTATATTAATGTCTGAAAGTTTATTGTGCTTGTCTTGTGATATTTTATGTATATGAACTACTTGTTACACAATTGTAGTTTGAAAATCTAATAAAGATATTTTAAAAAAAAAAAATTTCTGGTCTTTTTTTGACCACCCCTTATGTCAAATCGAAAGTCAGCTGTTTTGCTACTTTATATACAAAACTGAAATCAACATTACTGATTATTCTCAGCATGCACTCAGAGCTATGTAACTTATCTTTGTTCTTTATATTTACTCTTGCGCTTTGTCTTTACTCATGCGCCATTCGCTAAAAGGCTCAAACTGCATTATCGCCAAACACTGGTAACACTTGTGATACCGACGGGTCCCATTTCACCACTTACAGCGGCTTCATCAGGGTCTTTTAGCCAGGTTTTTTTTTTAGCATAGGGCTCTTCTCCTTCAAGTTAAATTAAAAAAAAAAAAAACCCCAGTGTAAAATCACTGTTCTAATGCATATTTTTTAATAGAATTATGCTTTCTAAGCTGGGCATGCAACTTTTTAATTATTGCCAATTAGTGTCAATTACAAGGTGTTAATTGGCAATTAGCTGTGACAATTATTCAATTAAGTTGTGCATGCAAATTGGCTGTATGCACTGATTTATGTGCATAACTTAAGGTGCCATAAACAGAATTTGGGGGCTTGTGTGTCTATGACTTTGAAAGTATGTGTTTGCATTGAAGCACACATGTAAGAATTAAAATAAATAAATGAGACTGAAGATTTATATCTCAATTTATTTTTCTCTGTATTCCTCCCTCTAATGCACCCTCACACTCAGTACTTCATTTCATATTTGCTTTTTCCCCATTACCTTCTCCTTAAAAATATTTCCCTCTACCAATCTCTCGGTCTTCCAAGTTCCCTCCCGAAGTCCTTTTCCTCATAGCATTCTTATCACCCTCTTCACAGTCTGCTGTATCAGCCTCTGTGTTGACATTCCCATTCTTTATTTTCAGTGTGCACCAACCTCTACTTTTGTATGCTAAAAATCTCCACCACCATGCAACCCCACACTCTAGATCAGGGCTGCCCAAGTCCGGTCCTCGAGATCTACTGGCAGGCCAGGTTTTCAGGAAATCCACAATGAACATGTATGAGAGAGATTTGGATACCAAGAAAGCAGTGAAGGCAAATCTCTCTCATGCATATTCATTGTGGATATCCTGAAAAACCTGGCCTGCCAGTAGATCTCGAGGACCAGACTTGGGCAGCCCTGCTCTAGAGCAGTGGTCCTCAACCCTGTCCTGGAGGCCACTCGGGTTTTCAGGCTAGCCCTAATGACTATGCAAGAGAGAGATTTGCATATAATGGAAGTGACAGGCATGCAAATCTGCTCTATGCATATTCATTAGGGCTAGCCTGAAAACCCGATTGGCCTGGTGGTCCTCCAGGACAGGGTTGGGGGACCACTGTTCTAGAGTACTGACTATTCTGCTCTCCCTCCATCTGCCACTCTCTGTTCTGTTCTTTTCTCTAGTTTCAGTCACCTTTTCGCTCTCTTCTTTTCGCTTCTCTAGTTCCTATAGCCCAGTTCCATGTGAACAGCAAATTTCTCCCACTCTAAAGATATGCATCACAGAGCATGTACTACAAACAATGTTAGTAGACATTTAAACACAGGTAGCTGCAAGAAGTGTTACATGTAATCAGACCTTGCTACTTCTCAGTTATTAATAATGAACAACTGTACTTACCATCTGTAATTGCAAAGCTTTGTGACCTTTGCCACCTCTAATTCAATGTTACATTAGTGCAAATAATTTCTCACCTATGCGTCTCTTGAACCTTTCTGCGATTTCAGTTCAGCTCATGCAGTCAAGTGCTCTCACTAGCATGATGTTCAAGTTTTCAGAAACCTAGAGTGCTATGCTCTTGCAGGTGGGTGTTTTGATGAAAACTCCTCTTTAATATATTGTTCAACTCTAAGAAGCAATATAAGGCCTTATTCAATAGACGTTTTGACTGAAACCCAAGGTCTTTTGATTCTCTGTAGTTTTCTAGTTAGTAGTAAGAAGAGCTACAATCTCGCTAATAGGATGTCAAATTGTTACAATCAACTAGGGCTTGACTGATTCAATCACAAAAATCAAACAATAAAAGGGTACATCTTCTTACTAGCTGTCACCAGCTTGAACAATGAATGTTTCATGAATCCTACCTGTGAATACACATGGCTCTCATAAAATCAGATTAAAGGAAAGATAAAAATTAGATGAAATAATTTTGAAGAAAGATTCTCATTCTTTTCTCTTTCCCCCTGCTTGTTCCTTCAAAAAACATGAAAAAAATTTGTAGCAGTGTATTTATGTTAAATATGAATATAGGCTATTAAAGTCTAACTTCAAACAGCCAAAAGGCTTTCTTTCATTTTTTTCAATTTTCCCACACTATTTCTGTATTCTTATGTTTATGCTGTTCCAGTGGCGTACCTAGCATATGTGACACCCGGGGCCCATCATTTTTGACACCCCTCCATCTGTATGAAAAACATGATTTTTAGTAACAAGCCACACGTCACACATGAGTACCTAGGAAAAGGCAGCATCTTACATACTGCAGTGAGCAGTACAACATCAATACAACCATTGTAAAACTAAACAAGCCAGACTAGTACAGATCAATCCTACACTGTCAGTCCTAACAGAAAACCATATCTTTGCCTAGTATAGAATATGTCATCACAAACTAACCCCTCCCCCTTTTACAAAACTGTAGTGTGGATTTTAGTCACGGTGGTAACAGCTCTGACGCTCATAGAATTCTGAGCATCAGAGCTGCTACCACCACGGCTGGCGCTAAAAAAACGCTCCACAGTTTTGTAAAAGGGGGGATAAAATAGAAATACAGATTTCCGGAACTTGGAGGCTTGGTGGATGGCTTGCTTACAGTTGAGCTCCCTCCTCTGAGCATCATTTATCAGGCTAGAGTAACAAATTTTCCTCTATTTGAAAATAAAATCCTCTAAAATGACATCAAATTAGCAGAAGATACAAGAGACTCCAGCAAAATCTACAGGAAAGTCTAAAAGATTAAAGGAAGATACACAGAATCCTAGTGGGAGTCCTCTGCCTATGGATGCATTAGATATGATAGAGGTAATGGAGGAACTGAGGAATATCAATTTATTGCTAATGGAGATGAGGAAGGTAATGAACCTCATGAACAGCAAGCTGGAAATAGTAACTAACAGAATGGACAAGATGGAAAACAGAATAGAGAAGATAGAACAGGTGCAAAAGGATAACAAAGAAGATCATAACATATTAAAAGAAATGGAAAAAAATGACAGATCTTGAAAATCGATCTAGAAGACAGAATTTATGAATATTAGGATTAAAGGAAGGAGCTGAAAGGAAAAACATGTTATCCTTTTTGGAAGAAGCAATACCAAAAATTATTCCTCTTAAATTAAAATTGCCATTGGGAAATTGAGAAAGCACACAGGATTGGAATGAAAAAATCTAAGAATCAAGGACAACCAAGGACCAGTAATATTAAAAATTATTGAGATTTCAGCATATACTTGATATATTAAAAGCTGCAAGGGAAACAAAAAAATCTGCATACAAAGACTCCAAATTGCTCTTTGTCCCAAATTTTGCCAAGGAGACTGTTCAATTGAGAAAGCAATTTTTACAATTAAGGCAACCATTGAAGGACATTGGAGCTAGATATGGGTTATATTATCCAGCACAAATGAGAATCACATACAAAGAAAAATTTCATCAATTTGAAGATCCAGAAAAACTTAAAGAGTTTCTATCATCTCAAGAAACACCTATGAATTAAAGACTATTATTTTGATAGAAAATATGACTAATTTAATGGAAACTGTGACTTGGTTTTTTATTTTTTTACTGTGATTGAGAGAAGTTCGGAGATATACAGAGAGATTTAATATTTTGCTATTGACTTATTTGATATTAAAATGGCAACTACAATTGAATTTTTTAACTGTAATGGAACGATTGGAATAGTTTTAAATTAAAACAAAAGAGGATTCTACACTTGGGTGGAGAAAACATCTAATACAGTAATATATTCATATAGTCACCTTACGTCAGAGGAAATGGATGATGAGAGGGCCTTGAAGATTCTTCGTTCTGGTATAGAGCCAGGAAGTCTGTTGTTCCAGTTAGATTGAACTCTTGGGCCTGTGGATCTCGGATGGCAGGATGGGATCCCGAAGAAAAGATGGTATGCACAGAACTCGGAGAGTGTGATAGGAATTCATGGATCAGAGGCGGAACTGTGAAGATGGGCATCCATTCTCATTGGTAATATGTTTCAGGGAATTGCCCCCGTCTCCAATTTCCAACAAACGTGTGCCATAAACTCAGTGGAAACAGGTAGCCCTGGACATTGCGATGCGTCCTGCACTAGTCTCTGCCCAATTAGGCAGATTGAAATGCTTTTTGCAGACTGAAAAGTAAATGAGGCCTCTCGCATCTACTTCGGGTTGGGTAGGGCTGCTGATGGGTGCTTCCCAGGTAATAGATATATCGTAGGATTGGAGGTAGAGAGTTTTGCTGAGTAGAAGGTTGCAGATTCTGGGGATTGTTCCCTCGCCTGGATGATTGCCGACACTGAAGAAAGGAGCACTGCGATTGGGGGTGATCGTCAAGGATTTTGTCTGCTGATTTCTAAGAGTTTCAGAACAATGTCTCTCTCATGCTGCATTCCTCTGTCTTGTTAGATCCTTCATGAGGATGGTATTCCTGTGTGATTCTAATTGAAAGTACAGAGGGTATGTATTGAGGCAAAGTAGAACTAAGGTTATATTTCATAAGCCCCCTTTATGTCCCTAGTTCTGGATGGGCAGTAAGGAAAATATAGACTGATTTGGATCCAATCGTTTGGAGACTTGTCATTAACTATTACTTCAATGCCTTATGGGGCATTCTAGTCTGTAACTCCATGCATAAAATATGGAAATATGAACTGTTTTGGACTATGTAAGTGATTGTTGGTCTCTTTTTGATGGGGGTCTTGGGTCCTGTTGTTATTTGAGAAAGGAAATTGATGTTTATGAATATAATACGGATTCTGATACTGAGTTTTCATCTCCACTTAACTAGTAATATTTGTTTAACTTATAATTTCATTGAAATAAGATTTCTCTTAGAGTTAATATACAAATATTATATTTTTATTATTCCTGGATAAAGATATGAAATATAGTTTAATACAGTTGTCATATAAATAAAAAGGGGGATTCTTAATATTTATATCAAATCATTTATTATTAAGAAATCAATTTTATATGGTAAAAACTTTATGAATTGAATGAATTTCTCAGGAAATTTAATTAATTAATTTATGTGGTTAATAAACTTTAGTAAACATTTAGCCTTCCTATATGAATAGATAAAACTAAAATATTTATAAACTATTATTATATAAGGGATGATTGATTATATTTCATGAACAGGGGGAAAATATATTTCTTAGACTTATGAATTATTCAAATTATTCAAATTAAAAAATTGATAAACTGTCATATTAAAGGAGAAATTAAATGGTTTATACTTCTCAAGTAAAATTATATATCTAGTGATAAATTTTTTAGTTTAGATTGACCAATTTTTATAGTTTAGAGGAAATATTGAAGTAAGATGCATGGGGGAGGGGAGGGGTTACCAGTCTGATTTTATGTCTTCAAGTTATCGTAATAGAAGAAGGGGCGTTATGGGGGGAATAAGGAAGGGTTTTTGGGTTGTTAGAATTAGAGTATTTAAGAGATCAAGGGAGGGAGGGAGAATTGAGAAGGGGATGTTTGGAAAAAATAGGTATTATATTTCACATATTAAATTAAGGGAAATGAGATATATACTGAAAAATCATAATAATATGAAATATTTTATAAGATTGATGTGTCCTGTTAGTAAAGTTTTTAATGGAGCTTAAATTATTTTCACTAAATGTTAATGGCCTCAACCATCCTATAACAAGGAAGAAATCACTATTGTTTTTAAAACAATAGAGCGTAGATATAAGTTATATCCAGGAGACTCATCTATTGGCTTTAGAGTCCCAGAAACTAGGAGACTGGGTAAAACATTGTTTTTTTGCCCCAGCTATGAAGAAAAAGGCAGGTGTAGCAATATTGGTGAATAAAAAATGTAATGCTATGTTTAAGTTGATTGCTGCTGATCCTTCAGGTAGGTGGTTACATGTTGACATGAGTCTGGGAAATACTACACTGGTGCTATTCAATATATATGCACCTAATTTGAACCAATTTGAATTTTTTAAATCTCTACATCAATTGGTTACTACCACTGGCTGCTTCTAATTTAGTTGTGGCAGGAGATTTTAATGCTGTTATAGATCCTTTCATTGATAAAAAAAAAAAAAAACCAAGTAGAATTATGAAATCATTAGGATTAGAGAATTTGGTACAAAATTGTGATTTGAAAGATATATGGCGAATATTTCATTTTAATGATCGAGAATTTTATTTTTACTCCCATGTTCATAAATCTTTTTCAACAATAGATTATATATTTGTTTCAAATATTTTAGTTCAACAAGTAACACAAGCCACCATAGATCCAATTATTTTGTCTGATCATGGTGGGGTGTGGATTAAAATTAAAATAGTTGATCAAGATAATAGTAGATCCGTATGGATATTTGATAATACACTGCTTGCAGAACCGAATTTCATTGAGGAAATTCAGTTAAAAATAAATGATTATTTTCAGTTTAATAATATGGAAGATATCTCCATGGAAACTTTGTGGGATGCTTTTAAGGCAACCATGAGAGGTCAAATTATTTCATTTTCGGCATATATTATGAAGTAAGTTAAAAGACAATTTTCCAGTCTAGAACAAGATATTAAGGTATTGGAATCAAAATTGGTTGATAAATGGGAATATTCTACATTACAGGTTCTCATGAAAGCTAAAGGCAAATATAAAGAGATTTCTTCTAAATTGATATGGAAAGATTTATTTTCTCAACAAGCTTTGTATTATGGAAATTCAAATAAAGCGGGAAGATTATTGGCAAATTATCTAAAAGCAAAAAAAAGAGGAAAAACAAAAATAATAGCAATAAATGATGAGAAAGGTAATACCTGTTCTCAAATTGGTTCTATTTTAAAACAATTTTTAAATTTTTATAAAGACATATATTCTTCTGAGCCTTATATAGATAAAGAAAAGGATGGTTTAGAATTTTTAAACTTAATCAAGGGACCAAAAAGATCAGCAACGCCCCCTCCCCCAAGCCCCTGAAATGACACTTAAGATCGGCTACGGGCCTCCTTCTACCCCCGCCATCAACAGAACTTCAGATCGGCAACGCGGTGCTCAGTCCAAAGCTTCCCTCTGACTCAGCTTCCTGTTTCCATCCAGGCAGTTCAGTCAGAGGGAAGCTTTTGACTGAGCACTGCGTTGCCGATCTGAAGTTCTGTTGATGCTGGGGGTAGAAGGAGGCCCATTGCCGATCTTAAGTGTCATCGTGGGGGGGGGGAAGGTGGGCGCATTGCCGATCATGAATTGTGTCGCGGGGGGGCCGCCGATGCCGCTCATTGACGTTGCAGCCCAGAGGCTGCCATTGGCCTCAATGTGATCTAGCCGGCCCTGCGCGAACTGGCACTGGCCGGCTGTGCACCCCCCTAAGTTTGAAAAATCTGTCCCTCTCCACTTTCTCTATGCCCTTCATGATCTTGTAAGTCTCTATCCTATCCCCAGTGGCGTACCAAGGGGGAGGCGGGAGGGGCGGTCCGCCCCGGGTGCCAGCCCTGAGAGGGTGCTCCCGGCCTTGCCGTTCAGTCCCCCCCCCGAAGGACTGCTCGCCCCACTGACCTTCCTGCACCACCTGTGAAGCAGCCCGCAGCGTCAGCGATCCCTGAACTGCTTGGGTGCTGCTTCCTGCGCCGCGGTCCTGCCCCTCCTCTGACGTCAGAGGAGGGGCGGAACCGCGGCGCAGGAAGCAGCGCCTAAGCAGCGCAGGGATCGCGTTGCGATCCTGCTGCGGCTGCTTCATAGGTGGTGCAGGAAGGTCAGTGGGGCGAACGGTCCTTCGGGGGTTGTGGGGGGGGGAACTGAACGGCAAGGCCAGGAGCATAGGTAGTGCTGCTTCATAGGTGGTGCGGGGAGGCCAGGGGGCGAGCGGTCCTTCGGGGTGGGATGGACGTGCAGGCAGGCAGGCTTTCAAGGGGGGACAGGCCTTCAAGGGGGGGGGGGACAGGCAGGCCTTCAAGGGGGGGGGCAGACCTTCAAGGGGGGGACAGGCCTTCGGGGGGTGCAGGCCTTCGGGGGGGTGCAGGCCTTCAAGGGGGGGACAGGCCTTCAAGGGGGGGGACAGGCCTTCAAGGGGGGGGACAGGCTTTCAAGGGGGGACAGGCAGGCAGGCCTTCAGGGGGGGGACAGGCCTACAAGGGGGGGACAGGCCTACAAGGGGGTGGAACAGGCCTTCAGGGGGGTGCAGGCCTTCAGGGGGGTGCAGACCTTCAAGGGGGTGCAGGCTTTCAAGAGGGGGGACAGGCCTTCAAGGGGGGGACAGGCAGGCAGGCCTACAAGGGGGGACAGGCCTACAAGGGGGAGAGAGGCAGGCAGGCCTTCAAGGGGGGGGACAGGCCTACAAGGGGGTGGGGCAGGCCTTCAAGGGGGGTGCAGGCCTTTAAGGGGGAAAGGCCTTTGGGGGGGACCCTGGTTTAGAAGTACACGGAGGGAAGGGGGTGTTCAAAGAGACATGCATATGCCAAACTTTGGGGGGAGAGGAAGAAATAAGGGGTCTGAAAATAGAGGAGAGGGAGAGAGATGATGGACCATGGGATTTAGGGAGGGAAGGAACAGAAAGGGAGGGAAATTGGACACAAGGGATGGTGTGGAGGAGTGATAGAGATACTGGATAGGAGGGTAATTGGGAAAAGAAAGGGAGAGATGGTGGACTCTGGGGTGGTGGGGAAGGAGGGAGAGATGCCGGATGAAAGGGTAGTTAAGAAAAGGTGGATCTGTGGAGAGAGATGAAAAAAAGGAAAGATACCAGACTTCCTGGGGAGGGAAGGGAAATGGAAAGGGAGGACAGAGTTGGCAGATGGATGGTTAGCACGCAGAAAGAAGAAAGAAGGAGACCCTGGCAAGCAAGTTATCAGAAGAAAACCAGAGCCTTGGACCAACAAGATTTGAAATATAACCAGACAACAAAAGGTAGAAAAATTAATTTTATTTTCTGTTTTGTGATTATAATATGTCAGATTTGAAATGTGTATCCTGACAGAGCTGGTGTTGGACTGCAAACTTGAGCTAGGATTTAACAGAGAGAGGAAAAGTCCTTTTTGTTTCTTTATTTTATTTACACCACAGTGCCAGTGTGGTTAGGAGAAGCCAAAGGGGGTGAAAAAGCTATAAAAACCACCAGGAGTTTTGAAAAAAATCACCCAACTGGGCAGGAAAATCGAATTGAAAAACCAATTCAATAGGCTGAATCGAATCAAAATTTTTTTTCCTGAATCTGGCAGCATTAGTTTGCGCTACTGTCTTAGACTTTAGGACCTGGGATTGGGTAGAGATTGCTTCCTCAGTACTTTATAATGCAAGTGAAACGAGGATTTGGTCAGACTTTTGAAGGGTCTGCAGAAAAAAAATATTGTATAGGCCGGGGACATGAGACAGCAGGAAATGGGAACTTTTCTTCCTTCTATTTTTGTGAATGGAAAGGCTGAGGATGTCAGAGAGTTCAGTTAAAATATGTGCTTTATAAGAAAATATAATAACGTGTTTTATAAAGTTTATAGCATAGCTGGCCTACCCAGTGAGGTGTTCCTAGTGGTGGTGGTGGCAGCGTGTCAATGTGTTGAGAGGAAGAGGTGGTCTGGGAAATTCTGCTGAGCAAACTCCGGGCCCATTTCCACCCCCCAGTTAGTCCACTCCACTCAACTGGTTCACACACTGAGTGGGTCTTTGGGTGTTGTTTTGGGATCTCTTCCAGTGGTTTATCAGTATCTCCTTCTGGTCCAAGGAAGGAAACTTTGTTATCCTTAGCATTGACCTACAGAATATGTTTGTAACAGCGCTGCTTGTGTGGCATTAGGCTATGTAGTGATCAAAAGAAAAAAACAGACCTTTGCACATTTTTGCACTATATGGTGGGTGTATGAGGAGATTCACATTTCCTGCACAGCTAAGTCCATGTGAAGTTACCTTGTGCTGTATGTGACATCTAGCAAGGTCTCTGTTTGAAAGGAAAGATCTAAACTTAAAAATGAAGTGGCCAGAAGTTATGGTAAAAGCAGATAGTGTAGCTGGTTTTAAGAAAGATTTGGACAAATTCCTGGAGGAAAAAGTCCATAATCTGTTATTAAGACATGGGGAAAGTGTCTGCTTGCCCTGGATCGGTAGCATGGAATATTGCTACTCTTTGGGTTTTGACCAGGTATTAGTGTCCTGGATTGGCTACCATGAGAATGGGCTACTGGGCATGATGGACCATTGGTCTGACCCAGTTAGGCTATTCTTATGTTATGTTCTCATCTGTAGGGGCCTTTGTTTTCACATCTTATTTTAATGCATTTTTTTTCTGGGAACTTATCAGTGTTTTTTATAATGGGAACAAAAATGGAAGAGAATTAATGTGTGTGGGATGAGGGGGTAACTAATTTCTTCAGCTAAATAATTCAATCTACTTCAAACAGACATAGGAGAACTCACGCACCATTCACACACCCTCCAACCAAAAACGTCAAAAGAAAAAAACTGTTCGACAACCTCCTAGCCATTCAAGCTGCAACACTCGACCCCCAACTCTACAACCAATTGACATCGACCACAGACTGCAAAACCTTCAAAAAGAAATAAAAACCCTTCTATTCAAAAAACACATAAAACCAAACTAACACAATCAGAACTGTCCCAAGCATCACCTGCAACTACTCCATATGTACTTCTGATGTCATGACAATTCAGACATAATTTATGTTATGTTATGTTTGGAATATAAGAAAATTTTCACTGCCTGTTTCTATTCTGACCATTTATTCCGTTTCATGGTCATTACAAAAAATATTTTTTTACATGGGGGGGTGTCAAAAAATGATGGGCCCCGGGTGTCACATACCCTAGGTACGCCACTGCCTATCCCCTCTAAGTCTCCGCTTTTCTAGGAAAAAGAGCCCCAGTTTCTCTAATCTTTCAGCATATGAAAGGTTTTCCATACCCTTTATCAGTCGTGTCACTCTTTTCTGAACCCTCTCGAGTATCGCCATATCCTTCTTGAGGTACGGCGACCAGTATTGGATGCAGTACTCCAGATGTGGGTGCACCATCAGCCGATACAATGGCAGGATAACATCCTTCGTTCTGGTTGTAATACCTTTCTTGATAATACCTAGCATTCTGTTCGCCTTCTTTGAGGCTGCTGCGTACTGTGCCGACGGCTTCATCGTTTTATCCACCAGTACCCGTAAGTCCTTCTCTAGGCTACTTTCACCCATTACCAGCCCTCCCATTGTATAGCTGTACATCGGGTTTCTGTTTCCTACATCTTTTTATATCATTTCAAAACAGCCAAGGCTGATCAATTGAACAAGATTTTCATGTTATCACAGAGAGAAAAGTCACAGATGATTCCAAGATTACGAGCAGACAAAACAGGAAGGATGAGAGTGCTGTCCACAGAGACTGAGAATGAGGGAAGCAGAGCATGGAAGTCAGCAGGCACTAGGACCACAGGAAAGCTGCAGAAACAAAACTGGCCTCATTGCTCTCTACATGTCAATTGTACAACAAAAGAAACTGTGGTGATCTTTCCCCTACACCCAAGGGAGTAGTACTATTGAGTGAGCCCAGCAAAAAGCCCACGACTGTCTAATGCAATGGTCTCAAACTCGCAGCCCGCCAGGTACTATTTTGAGGCCCTTGGTATGTTTATCATAATCACAAAGGTAAAATAAAACAGTTTCTTGATTTAGCTATAAATTACAATATTATTATTAAGATTTAGCCAAAAGGAAAGATTTAGAATCTATAAAGAGTTTTACCTCATGCAAAACTGTCATTTCTTTAATAAGACATTAACTATTTTTTCTGAGGCCCTCCAAGTATCTACAAATCCAAAATGTGGCCCTGCAAAGGGTTTGAGCTTGAGACCACTGGTCTAATGGTAGGAACATATTACCTAAGGCCTACTAAGGGCTAGATTCACTACGCAAACCGACCCCTTTGTGATCCCGACTCGATTCACTAACCTTGTGGCCGTTCTGATTCCGATCCATGCATGCAAATGAGGATACACGGCATGCAAAGCAGGAAGGACGTGATTCACAAAACTTTTTCAGCAACACCAACTGGGCTGGCCGATCCAAAAAGAAGCGACTGATGGGGACCAGTTGCTCACGACCTTTCATGCTCTCTGCTGACTTCTCCTGCCTTTCTGACCCGACTCTCCTGTTCAGCCGCGACTCACCTACCCTGCTCAGCCCTGACTCTCCTGCTCTGCTCAACCACGACTCGCCTGCCCTACTCATCCCCAACTCTTCTTCCTTCATGCTGCCCTGCTCAGTCTCGACTCTGCCTTCATGCCCCGACTCTGCCTTCATGCCTCAACTCTGCTTTCATGCTCTGACTCTGCCTTCTCCTTCTTTCATGCCGCCCTGCTCAGTCCCGATTCTCCTTCCTTTATGCCGCCCTGCTCAGCCCCAATTCTCCTGCCTTCATGCCACCCCTATACTCTCCTGCTCTGCCTCCCTTTCCTGCAGCACAAACCCGAGGTTTTAACCTGCTTTAAAACCGTGGGTTAAAACCATGGGCTCGCACTGCAGGGAAGGGCGGCAGAGAGCAGGAGAGTTGGGGGCCAGTAAAAAAAAGTTGAACAAAAACAGACAGCAAACACATGCGCAGACCATCTACAGTAAAAGCAAATGGTTTGCACATGTGTCAGGATTGTTCACTAGGGATCTGTGTGGTCAGTGGGGGGCGTTTCTCCGATCGCTCCCATTTGCATGCTGAGCTTTGGTTAATTGGTCGACCTGCTGCAGATCAGCCACGGATCGGTCACGGAGAGGCAGGTTAGTGAATCTAGCCCAGAGTCACTGCTGATGGCAGGAGTTCCAAGCAGAGAGCAGGCAATATGTAATTCAGGGGTGCCCAATAAGTCGATTGCGATCGACCGGTAGCTCGCCAAAGCAAAGTGAGTCGATCGCCCAGAACTCACTTTGCCTTGGCGATCTCTCGGGCCGATCAGTCTTCCTCTCCCCAACATCAATTCTGCCGTCGGAGAGGAAGTTCGGGCTAGCCAATCGCTGCCTGGCTGGGCGGAACTTCCTCTCCGATGGCAGAATTGACGTCGGGGAGATGAATGCTGGTCGGCCCGAAGCAGGGAGATCTTGGGGTGGCGTTGGCGTCGGCTTTGGGGCCTGTTATCCATTGGTGGCGGTTTGGGTCCTGTTCCCCGATGGCAGCGGCAGCGGCTTGGGGAAGGTGTCACCAGCAGGGTCAGGGCAATGGGTCCCGAGTCGCTGGGACACGGATTTTGGCTCTTGTGCGCTGCGGCTGGCGACACAAGGATGGATAAGTCAGGTTTAGCAAAAAGAAAACACACTGGAAACAGGTAAGTAAGAAAAAAACCAAAACCTGGACTGGATTTAATTTGTAACATCCAAAACAAAACGGTTGCTTCACATTTCAGCTTTACACCAGTCCCCAAAACAAAGAAAGCAGAAAATAAACTTTGTCAGGAAAATGACCATCAATAGGTAAGTCTCTGAATGTTCAGATGAGGCAAACTTATTAGTTTTGTTCTAGTGCATAATCTCTCCAACCAGAGAGTCTCAAAAACAAAACAGCCAAAACAGAAAAGCAGAAAAAACAAAACTCAAAATCTGAATCTTTAACTCTCCACCTCAAAAGGGGATTCTTTTCTGTAAGACAGAGTTCCACACAATTAAGTTTCTTTAGTACGGCTAAGATATAGGTACAGCACAAGTCCTTATTTTCTCCCAACCAGACTTGAGCCTGAACCAGCGCTACGGCACTGATTCCTCCAGCCTCAGCAGTGCTGGACAAGGTGGTGTGCTCCACGTGATGGAATTTTGCCAAACAATGGCCCGCTATCCCTCCACATGTAACGTGGGGCTAACCCCACCACCTTGAAAACAAAACAGTCTGACCTGCTCAAAAATAGTACCTCCAGGCAGCCTGGATAATTGTAATCCACTATTCGCAGTAATGGACACTTGCCTTCACTTAGCACACTTCCATAGGCTGCATACTGGGAGACAACTCAGGGAGAGACTCTGGCTCCAAATCCATCTCCATGTCCTGGAACTCTTCAAAAGGACCTTCAGGGGACTCTGCTCCAGCCTCTACCAGTTCCATCTGCTCAGGAACTGAACAGCTTTGCAGAGCTCCCAGCCCTGAGCTTTGCGACTGCCTGGCTTCACTCCCCTTTTCATTCTCCCCTTCCAGCTGGGCAGACCTCAGATTTAGGAGTTGAGAACCACGCCCTAAACGCTCAGGTGTGCAGGATATCCTGTTTCTTCTTCCCTGACTACGTGGGGGAAGGGAAACCTGCAGTCTGGCACTAGCACTCCCTCTGCTGGACCCAGGAGAAATGGTAGGCAAAAGGTTATCTTGAGGATTTAACAGAGCAGATTGGGCACTATCTGCTCTAGAGATGGGCTTTACATTAGGAACATCCCTAGCAGGCATACCTTGCATATCACAAAGGGCAGGGAAAAAGAAAGAAAGGGGCGCAGGCAGGGAGACAGAAGGAAAGAAGAGAAACAGGAAAAAAAGAAAGGGGGCATGAAGAGAGAAAGAAAGAAAGAAAGGGCAGGGAGAGAGGAAGAAAAAGTTGGGGGAGGGAATGAGGTTTGGAGGAGAGGAAGCATACAGGCTGAAAGAAAGATTGGATGCACAGTCAAAAGATGAAAGTGCAACCAGAGACTCATGAATTCACCAGACATGGTAGGAAAAATGATTTTATTTTAAATTTAGTGATCAAAATGTGTCTGAATTTATATCTGCTGTCTATATTTTACAATATGGTCCCCTTTTACTAAACCGCAATAGCGGTTTGTAGCGCAGGGAGCCTACGAGCGTCGAGAGAGCGCTGGGCATTTAGCGCAGCTCCCTGCGCTAAAACCTGCTATTGTGGTTTAATAAAAAGGGAGGGGGATATTTGTCTATTTTTGTATGGTTGTTACTGAGGTGACAGTGCATAGAGTCATCTGCTTTGACCTCTTTGAAAAAACCCCGGAATGGAAATGATAATTAACATTTTCTATGCGTACAGTGTGCGTTGTGTTTTTTAAAATTTTATTGTTGGTAGATCATTTTGACTTGGTCATTTTAAAAGTAGCTCACGAGTCAAAAAAGTGTGGGCACCCCTGATGTAGTTTATAGTCTATTGTCTGCTTTTTTTTACAAAGCAGATCACAAAATCACATACATAACATATATAACAAACAAATACATCTTCTCTCCACCACTATGTCCATTATCTCACCATAGCATAAAATGATTTTTCAACATCCATACTTCATTTTACAAAATAAATACCTTTTATATCAATTTTTTACAAATCTTCACATCTCCTTGCTGCCTTATATGAATCAGGAGGTTATTTCATTCTACTGGGCCTACACATGAGAAAACACTTACTCTAGTTGTTTGTAGTCATTTATCTAGCCTCCAGTAAAAATAATATCAAAAGGTTGCAGATCATTCAGAACATGGCAGTTTGGTTGATTTTCAATTTGAAAAAATTTGACCAGAAGCTACATTGGCTCCCAGTTGAGGCAAGAATATTATTCAAGTTAGGCTGTACTTGTTACAAGACATTGTTTGATCTTATACCTGATTATATTATTGATCACTTTAAATGTACTGACAGAAAATGGTTTTCTTGGCATTATAGATCATTTATATTTCCTATTGTAAAAGGTTGGTAGAAGCAGTTTATGTAGCTGAATTCCATAGAATTTTATCTTTTCAAGCTGGATCATGGGATAAGCCCTTTTCTGTCCTGATAACAAACTCCAATTCCTATCTTTTCTTTAGAAAAATGCTAAAGACCTACTAATTTGACAAATTATTCTGAATGTAATTATAATACTCTGTGCTTGTACAGTGTCTTGATTGTTGTTAACCATGTTGAACTGAGAGGTTACTGCAATATATAAGTGAATTTGTTATGTTATGTCCTTCCTTGTTGGTATATATAAATCACAATGGCCCGCAGAATGTAGTTTTTGAAGGGCAGTATAATTGTTGCTTGCTGATGAATACTCAAATAAATTAGTAGCAACAGTTTATACTGCACCCTGTATTCCATTTCAAGTCAATAAAGCTTGTTATAATAATCTGACCCATGATCACATTTCCCTACTCCAAAGAGGCTTTGAATAATAGAATTTTGGGTAAACTGTAAGGCATGCATCGTGGTCACAGAACATAAGCAATGCCTCCGCTGGTTCAGACCTGAGGTCCATCATGTCCAGCAGTCCGTTCATGTGGCAGCCCAACAGGTCCAGGACTTGTGTAGTAATCCTCTATCTATACCCCTCTATCCCCTTTTCCAACAGGAAATTGCCCAATCCTTTCTTGAACCCCAGTACCGTACTCTTCCCTATTATGCCCTCTGGAAGCGCATTCCAGGTGTCCACCACACGTTGGGTGAAGAAAAACTTCCTAGCATTAGTTTTGAATCTGTCCCCTTTCAACTTTTCCAAATGCCCTCTTGTTCTTTTATTTTCCGAAAGTTTGAAGAATCTTTCCCTCTCCAATCTCTCTATGCCCTTCATGATCTTGTAAGTCTCTATCATATCTCCTCTAAGTCTCCTCTTCTCCAGGGAAAAGAGTCCCAGTTTCTCCAATCTCTCAGCGTATGAAAGGTTTGAAACTCATAAAAAAATAGGTTACAGCAATCAAGGCTGGACAGGAGAATCGCCTGAAGAGCATGCTTATAGTGCTACCAGAGAGATATGATCAAAGATTATTATGTGTCATTTTTGGCCACACATGATACCTCTGTTGCCTGTAGGTAGTAAGAGATGAGCAGAATTTATTTTCTGTGTTGATATGTATGTATTCATTTTGTCAGTCACTGAAGCTGTTTCCTGGCTCATGAATAAGTTTCCAAAAAATTCTGCCTCAGATTCTGCTTGTGTTGGATATCTTGTGGATAGTTCGACAATTGGCTGTACCTCAAATACATCTTGATCCGTATCTACAGTCTTTTTATGGCACTGCTTCACCCTTTGACTGTCATCAGGTCTAATTGACCCTTCAGCATTGGATCCAGCAACATTGCTGCCAAATGTGTCTCAACATTATTAGTCACATAGATAAAACTAGCTTGACAAAATGCTTGAAACAATAGGACAAATATGCTCACCAGTTTGTTTATCAGTGGTCTCTTTCATTGCCAAAATTGTCAAACACATGCATCAGTTTTCATCAAGGGGATTTTGTTTTTTTGTCTGGGGTGTTGGTGCCAAGTTTTTGAGTTGAGTTGTGCACAGGGACATAATCTAGTCCACATCCCCTCCCTATTCATTATTGATCTGATTCCTCCCTTCCCCGTGGTAGTAATTATGTTTTTGTCCCCATCCCTGTGGATTCCCATGGATTTCCCATTGTCCCCATGCCCATTGTGATAAAGAAGGTATGGCCCCAATTAGGAAGAGAGAAGTTAGGCCCAACCCTCCACTTGAAAACCTCCAGGAATGGAATGGAGTGGAGTGCTGGCAATTGCCTAACCCTTGTTAAGCCTTTCCTCAAGTGACTAGGATGTGAACAAGGATCAGTGTACGCAAAGGGATCAGAGATTACCAGAGTGACCCAAAGTCACTGAAGTGATCAGAGGGATCTGAGTGTCCAGAGGACTACCCAATGACACCATGCATACCTCTAGTCTTGCCCATTCCAAATCAATTGCCTGTTTCCATGTGGGCATGATGCATAAGTGAGTAGGATCCATATCAAAGGCAGTGAGTGTGAAGCCCTGCCTTTGCTGGTGGCATTTACCAGAGACATTCAAAGCTAGATACAGAGAGGGGGAGAAAAGTGTTGAGAGAAAGGGAGAGAAGCAGGACTGTGGATATGAGGGGGAGGGGAGATGAAATACTGGACACAGTGGCCTAAGAACTGAACATAAAGGCACACCTTTCCTCAAAGTGATTTCTATTGACCATTGCCCTCTGTCACCTTCTACTCAAAGAGGAAACAATGAGGGGCAGGGGTGATACACGAGAAAAGAGAGAGGGAAAGATGCTGTCCTCTAGGAGGACAGAAAAATGCTGCACCATAGGTCGGAGGGAGAGAGGAGTTACAAGAATGTTACCATCTATGCCAGGATTCTGCAAATTATTGTCTTGAGGCTGATATGGGGGCTAGGGGTGGGAGAAGACAGAGGACTTCAAACTGACATGGGGACTGGGAGTGGAAGAAGGGATAAGAGGTATGAGGATGGCAGAAGGGGTCTAGAAGCTAATTCATGACTGAGGATGGCAGAATGGGGCTAATGTTGGCAGAAGGATAATAGTGGCAGATGGTGGGGTGGCAGAAGGGAGCTCATGCTAAGGCTGGGAGATAACACAGATACTGGGGATGGAAGAAAGAACAGATCCTGGACCGACTTCCCCACAATCCAGTGGGCTGATCTGGACAGGCTATACAGAAAATATTGCAAATCCTCATGTGATCTGAACAACTGCCCACCATACCTACTAGCAACAGCTTCCACCAACTTCAGAGCTAGCTACATATTATGGCTGCAAACCACACTCAGGGAAGGCCAGTTCCCACCTGACCTTGGTGAAATCATAGTTACGCCTATACTGAAAGACCCCAAAGGTCTAATAGACAGCCCATCGAACTACAGACCAATCGCTTCAATTCCAACATACGTCAAAATAATAGAAGGGCTAGTAGCACAACAACTGTCCATGTACCTAGATGCCCACAACATCCTACATCCATCCCAATCCGGATTCAGAACCAACCACAGTACAGAAACTCTTCTGGTATCTTTACTAGACATAGCTAGAAGACACCTCAGCCAAGGACACAGACTGCTAATCATCCAATTTGATCTCTCGGCTGCATTCGATCTGGTGGACCATTCCATACTTCTCCAGATACTAGACGCAATTGGAATTTCAGGAAAAGTTCACAACTGGTTCCAAGGCTTCCTTAAAACTAGAACATATAGAGTCAAATCAAAAGACATTCTATCAGAACCATGGACCAATCCATGCGGAGTGCCACAAGGCTCTCCCCTCTCTCCCACACTCTTCAACCTATTCATAGCTTCCCTAGGCACCACCCTGGACACCCTAAATATTACTTCCTTCAGCTATGCGGACGACATAACCATCCTCCTTCCTTTCGACATCCACAATCCAACCTCCACAGGACGCCTGAAAACAACACTAGAAACAGTAGAAAAATGGATGACAAATCATAAGTTGAAGCTGAACCCAGACAAAACTAAATTCCTAATGCTAGAGAAGGACAAAAAACCATCCCTAACAGAACTGGAAGTAAACTCAATCAAGTACCCAATACAAAGCTCCCTCAAAATCCTGGGTATACATCTAGACAGATGCTGCACAATGCAAACACAAATTCATAAAATCACCCAAAAAGCATTCTTCACAATGCGAAATCTAAGAAAAATCAGAAAATTTTTTAATAAAGACCAATTCCGGATCATTGTCCAATCTCTTGTGCTGAGCATTGTAGACTACTGCAACAGCCTTTACTTACCTTGCCCTATCAACACAATAAAAAAACTGCAGACCATCCAGAACACAGCCCTCAGACTCATATACTCACTCAGCAAACATGACCACATTACTAATGCATACTTAGAATCTCACTGGCTACCAATAAGAGCAAGAATACAATTCAAACTCTACTGTCTCATTTTCAAAGTAACCCACGGCACGGCACCTAGTTACCTAAACAACCGCTTTCACTACTACCTCTCACCCAGAAGAAGGAGAACGCAGAACATCTTCACCTTCCCACCTCTCAACGGAACTCGTCGTAAGAAACTTTACGACAACCTTCTAGGGACACAGGTAGCTAAAATCGACTCTGACATCCTAGAATTACTGATCAAAACAACAGACATAAAAGATTTCCGTAAAGAAATAAAAACACTATTGTTCAAAAAATATCTCCCATCACTCTAACCTCCTCCCAACGAGTTACCAATCAACACCTTCAGAAATACCCACCTATAGTATCTCCTTGTCTGTGAATTAGAATGTACTGTAACTCTTCTACACTACACCTGATTTAACTTGATTCAATCGATATATATTATCTCCTGTGATATGTATTATCTTCTGTGACATGTATTATCCTCTGTGTTATGTACCATTCTGTTAAATTGTTGTATCATAATTCTTTACCGTTCCTGTAATCTACTCTTATCCTGTAATGTAATTCTACTGGAATTGCCCAGACATCTTCTATATTGTAATCCGCCTAGAACCGCAAGGCACAGGCGGAATAGAAATCCCTAATGTAATGTAATGTAAGATGTTAAAGGATGGAAGTAGGAGAAAGGTTCTAGGGATGTATCTGGAAGAAGGTGAAAGAAGGAGATTGGGCTTGGAGATGGGGCTGATGGTGGGACTGGGCAGATGGTGCTAAGAGCTGATGCAGACACTGGAGAGAGTAAGAAAAGACAGAGAACAACAAAACATAACATAAATTTGTATTTGTATACAGCAAAACCTCACCGTTCTATGCAGTTTAACAATCTAAACAGCTGAATAATCTCAGTGATTAACAAATCAATTCTCCAAGAATTTCACAAATAAACTAGATTTTTACAATTTTCTAAAATGCATATATGACAAAGAAAGCAATAATAATTTGTGAAACTCAGCATCCTAGCTAGCAGCCTGATAAGATTACAATATTTGTAAAAATATCATATAAGCAACCACGAACAGAACGAAAAACGAACAATGCAGTGGCTCGCAATGAGCGATTGAGATTGATGAACATGAATTGATCTACTAAATAATTAGTAGATCAATTCATGGTGCAGACAGGGAAGGAGAATAGAGAAAGTGGAGTGGATGGAAGAAAAAGGGGTCATAAAGGGAGGAAAGAAGGAGGGAAGTGATGAGAAAGGATCAAAATCGAAGAAGAGGGGGTTAAGAAGGAAAAGTGTTGAAAGAAGCGGTGAGAAAGGGAAGACTGGAAGGAGGAAGAGGATGAAAAAGAGAAAGGGGTGAAGGAGCTGACAAGCTGGAAAAGGGTTAAGAGGCATTGGAAACAAACAGAATCTGAGATGGAAATGGAGAAGCTGGGTAGCAGTTAAGAGGAAAAAGGAGGCTGGATGCCAGGAGAGGTTGAGCTGGGATTTATGAGAGAATGAGACTTGAAGAATGATAAATAAAGACTGGGGAGAGACAAGAGTGGAAGATGGAAAGCTCATAGGTAGGTGAGATATGAAAAGAGGAAACTAGAAAGGAGAAAGTGAGAGAAGGAGAAAATGACAGGTAAAGTCTAGATGCTGATGGAAATACACAGAAAAGATAAATAAAGAAAAAATATTGACGGGAATGGCAGTGTCAGACTGATGTGGAGAAGAAATGGAAACAAGACACTGGAAAAGGACTTAGATGAAGATGGCACAAGAAAAATTGAAAGAGTCTGAGATTAAGCAGTTTAGTAAAATACAATGCCCAGACAACAAAGGAAGAATGCATTTTATTTTCAATTAAGTAACTATACTAGAATATGACAACCTGAAATGTGCAGCCCTAGTAACTTTGTTTTACACGGTACAGAAAGAAATACATTTCTGTTTCTCTGGTGTTGCGCTACATTCATACTTTTCAGAGTTCTCATTTCTAGTTTGTGGTTTCTTGTTCTGCATTTGAGGCTGTCTATATTCTTCATGAGTGCTAGAAGTGAAATATTCTGCTAATTTTTAGTTTTTGTTTAGGAATCTAGCAGTCTGGCTTTTAATCAGTTTTTTCAGCAGGGAACTATATTGGTGTTCTAGGGTGCTGCTTTTTAAAGATAGGGTTGTTACTATTTGAGTCCTGGATGTTAGTACTTCCTTGTTATGGTGGGTTTCTACACGTTTGCAATGGATGTTTTCCGGCATTTGGTTATTTGTGATCTGAAGGTTCCCTACTTCCTCCACCCCCCAGTCCCTTCTACTTCTGGAAAGATGATGTTTTATGGGGTCATCTTAATTTTTCCACATGGGACCCATTCAAGCCTAGCTATGTCACTGCCTGAAATGCTGGCAACTACCTTCCTTCTTTTACTGAAAGCCTAAGGTGGCCCTGAAACAATTTAACCCTTGAGCAGGCCCAGCCAGCACTGAACAGTAGGGTGTGGGTAGCTTCAACACCAGTCAGACCAACCAAGCCCATGAAATGCTTCTTACCCAGCAATAGTCTAAAGTGATAATGACCCAAGCTCTTCCCCTTGCTGACAACTTCCAGCTCCCTTTCAGAACTGACTCCTTCCTCCACCCCCCATTACTGGTTGTGACTCATCAGAGGCTCAGCCATGATACAGGGACCCCACTCTAAGACTGGGAGGGAGCTTTAACATAATTTGTATTTATTTTTTTAATTTTTTAATAATATTGTAATGTGCTTTGTTATTGCATTCATCTGTAAAGTGAATGATGAGGTTTTGTTTTTGTTTCTGCTAGATGTATATTCACCTCCCCAGGCATGAGAAAATGTACGGAGTGTGGTTATTCTATCTTCTGCCATTGATCTACTTCCAATTACTTTTTAGTAGATATCTCTATACAAGTACTAGATTTGTACAGTAGAATTCAGTGTAAAGCAGGGATTCTCAACAATGTTCTTCTGATGCTCCCGGCCAGATAGATTTTCAGGATGTTCTCAATGTTTTCAATGATGCTCTCAAGACAGAGACCTGCATTCACTGCCTCCATTATATGCAAATCTATCTTATGCATATTAGTTGTGGATATCCTTGAAAACCTGACCTGTTTCATGAACTGGGTGGAGAATTCCTGGGTGTAAAGGTATCTTTAATGAAGAAAAAAAATAAATAAAAGAAAACCATTCACAAAATCAACCAGGTGCAAGTCAGTTAATCAGAATATAGCACACGGTTTAATAATGTGTGCCTGCATGAGTCCAGCAAAGATTCTGTGTTGTGCAAAGAAATCAAAGCTTTATTTACCCCCCTGAGAGGGACTCAGAAACATTTCTGGCAAACATTTATTTGACAACTCAAGCAAATACAAAAACTAACATCCTACATCCGAAAAAAGGAAGCAAAGACACCCACAGCTATAGCTGTCATGCTGTTATCTCATTCAGTGCCCGTATGCCTGCCTGCCTTGGAAGATCTTCCCAGGTCATCTTTAGAAGTCCAAGACGTGCAAGGTCATATAGGGGGGGGGGAGGGATAGCTGTCAAGAATAAATTGCCCCTACAATTATTTGAACTGAAGGTAGAGTCTTTTTTATATAAGGAACAAAAGGAAAAGGCCGACTTATTTGGCAGTGTTCTATTGTCCTCCAGGATTGCCAGTTAAAACATGGAAAAACATATACCAGACTATAGCAGATTTATCAGTGAGATTCTCAAGATTAATGATAGTGGGAGATTTCAATATCCAGGTTGATATGGTGAATGATTATAAAACATAATATTTTCAGGCCTTTTTAGCTGATTTGAAGTTGGAACAATGAGTTACAGTAGCAACACATCAAAAGGGACAAATGCTAGATTTAGTATTGACTTCTCATGGTATAGGAGATAATTTTATACAGGTAAATAGTGATCCAATCTCATGGAGTGACCATTATGTAATCAAATGGAATATAAATTTGGATATTCAACCTGATAATAATTCTGGGTTAGAAGGGTTAAAAAATTATATAGACCACTATATTATCTTGAATTAAATGAAATTTCACCATTCTTAAGTCCCCCCCCCCCCCTGGATTTTAAGGAGGCCCCATTAATGGATCAGGCAGAAACATGGAATGAGGTACTACATGAGGCATTAGATGAAATAGCACCATTAAAGTTAGGAAAACCAAAGGAAAAAAAAATTAACAAATGGTTTCATGAGGGTTTGCTATTACTCAGGAGGCAATTAAGAAGGGCAGAAAGAGTTTGGAAAAAGAGAAGAACAAGTTCAGCTAGGGGGCGTTGTAAGAATATTCAGAATATTTATAATATGGAAATAAAGAAGGCAAAGAGAGTATTTTTTACAAAAAATTAGTAATGCGAGGGTTCCAACAAAACAACTATTTTCTATTGCTGCAACTCTAAAAAATGGGGTCTGCCATAAAAGGATTGGAATAATGTCAGAGGCAGATGAATTAGCTGATTTTTTTGCTCAAAAATTTTGGATTTACAATCAGGGTTGAAAAATTTGCATATCAGTGAAGTTGATTCAGAAGAAAAAAAGTATATATTTAGGAAAATCAAGTTGGTCAGTTTTCCAATTACCATTTTTAACCAAACTGGAAAAATTATTTAGTACAATGAATGTCACTTTTTGTGGCTTAGATCCAGTGCCTTCAAAATGGCTCTCAAATTCTAGATATGGTCTAATGGCCTTAGCTTTAATTATGATACAGAATAGTCTAAATAGTGGAGAGGTACCTGCATGTTGGGAAAAGACGATTATTAAACCGATTCTGAAGAAGAAATATTTGGATATGTTGAATCCAGCTAATTATAGACCAGTTTCTAATATTTGCTTTTTAGCAAAATTAACAGAGAGGATAGTTCTGGAACAGATGGTGTCTTATATCGAATCAACAAATGTACTTAACCCATGGCAAGCGGGTGCGGTCAATGCATAGTATTGAGACAGTGTTAGCCGGCTTTCTTAGTGAAGTTCATTCTATTTTGGATGGGGGGGAATTTTGCAATGGTAGTTCCATTAGATTTGAGTTCAGCGTTTGATCTAGTGGACCATGGACTTTTATTAAACTTTTTACAAGAGATTGGTTTAATAGGAGTATTTGAGGCCTGGTTTTCAGCATTTCTCCGAGGATGTACTTTCAGAGTAGTCACTGAGAGATCAATATCTCAGGATAGACTTCAAGATTGTGGGATAACGCAAGGGTCAGCCTTATCACCAGTTTTATCCCTCCCCTTCAGAATCACCGAGCTCTGGAATAACCTTACCTCCCCACTTCAGAATCTGAGCTCCCTCCAACTTTTCCGTAAACATCTGAAAACTTGGCTATTCTCAAAAATGTAATACTTCCTCCCTCTCTGGTATACTAAGCCCCTCTAAACATTCTTTATACTAAGTCCTATAACCCTCCATTGGAGTTCCTTTTCCATCCCAGCTTCTGTAAACCGTGCTGAGCTCTACGATTGTGGAGAGGATGCGGTATACAAACCTAAGGTATAGTTTAGTTTAGTTTAATATTTTCCTGAGCCCTTTGGCAAGACAAATCCAGGAATTAGGAATTAGTACATATATTTATGCAGATGACATCTTACTAGTCTATAGACCTGCTACGTTAGCTTTAGGTCCTCTTTTAGCTGGCTTAAACAGAATAGAAGAATGGTTGAGTGACCATAAATTGGTTCTAAATATGTCTAAGTCCATAGCATGTTGTATCTCTGGAGATAAAGCAAAACCTCAACTAGATTTTTCATTAAATAATTGCAGTATAAAACAAGTAAATAGTTTCAGATATTTGGGGGCTATAATCGATTGTCATTTACATTTTCAGGAACAGGTTTCAAGCATGGTTGCTAAAGGTTTTGGGGCACTAAGTCAGCTTAGAGCCATTTGAGATTTTTTGGACATGAAATCATTGCATAAATTAATTCATGACTTTGTATTGTCACAGTTAGATTATGGTAATTTAGTATATGAAGGCATTGGGTCAGGACAGTTGAAGCGTTTACAAACAGAATACTGCAATTAGGGCTCCTTTTACTAAGGTGCGCTAGCGTTTTTAACGCACGCACGAAATTATCGTGCACTACACCACACGGTATGCTGCTAGAATAATGGCAACTCAATGCTGTCATTAAGGTCTAGCCCATTGGTTACCAATGGAATTTAGGATCAAATTCCATTGATAATCAAATTTAAGATCCTAATGTTAGTATATAGAGCATTATTTCAGCCACAGCTTTCATATCTTTCTAATTTGGTGCTATTTTACACCCCAAAGCATTTATTACGATCTCTGAATGACAATAGGGTAGTTGTCCCTCACATTTTGAAGGCACATCTTGCGTCAGCTAGAGATTGTGCATTCGTTTATTTAGTTCCACGGTTATGGAATAATCTGCCCATAGACTTGAGAAAAGAAGAATCATATATAAACTTTAAAAGGCATTTAGAAGCACATTTTTTTCCAATTGGCCTTCTCAATTTAGAACAGAGTTTGGGACTGTGATCTGTGTTTATGTAATGATTAATTCTGTATTTAAGCAATGATTAATTTTGTAATGGATAATTTTTAGCTGTAGGTATTAATTATGGCTCATTGAGATTTGATTGTTTTATTGTTTTACTATTAGAATTGTTATTGTTGAGATGTTTGTTATGATATTTAAAAAACAAAATAACTTTTGCTCTTAATCTTTCCTTTTCTATTTTTAATGGAGTTCTTTTCTTGATGAATAAGAACTATGTATTGTAAACCGCTTGGATCCTGTTAATAATAATAATAATAATAATAACTTTATTTTTTCTATACCGCCACAATCTTGCGACTTCTAGGCAGTTTACAGTGAAGAGAGCTGGACAATCAGCGAATTACAAATAGCGAAAATGTCATTGAACAGTCAGCGAATTACAGAATACAATTAGTAAAAAATATACATATTTCAGGCTGTTATGCGGTATATAAAGTTCTTAATAAAAATAAACATAAACCATGAAAGTCTTTTTGTCTACCCTTGTGTACCCCTATTCCGTTTGAAGAAGTGAACTTACACTAAGGGCTCCTTTTACAAAGGTGCATTAGGGCCTTAAGAACTCGCTGGGTATGGCGGTATACAAGAATAAAATTATTATTATTATTATTAACGCGCGGAATAGCACGCGCGCTAGCCGCTACCACCTCCTCTTGAGCAGGCAGTAGTTTTTCAGGTTGCATGCGCTATAGTGCGTGCTAATCTGGTGCATGCACTAAAAACGCTAGCGCACCTTTGTAAAAGGAGCCCTAAATCTATTTATTTTAAAAATTTGTTTTCTGCACTATCGACGCTTCTAGGTGGATTCCAACAAACATACATAATTTAAAACAAAACAATACATAAAACAATTACTTAATATCTTCAAAACACTTACCCCCTCTTTTATGAAACTGCGATAGCAGTTTCTAGCACAGAGAGCCGCACTGAATGGCCCGCGCTGCTCCCGACGTTCACAGGAACTCTATGAGCGTCTCGGGAGCAGCGCGGCTCCCCGCACTAGAAACTGCTATTGCAGTTTCATAAAAGGAGGTCTTAAAGGGAAAAATTAAAAAACGGCATTAATATTTAAATTAAATGAAGTATGCATATGTATAGTTGATTATTCTCTGTGCAAAAAGGCCCTGATTCTATAAAAGATGCCTAAAGTTAGGCACCCAGATCAGTATGCCTAGCTGATCTCGTCTAACTTAACTTAACATAATCAGCACTGATTAAAAGCATCATAAATAAAACAATTTAGAAAACATTTAAAAAATTGCCCCCTCTTTTACTAATGCATAACGCGGGTTTTAGTGCCGTCAGCGGTGGTAACTGCTCCAACGCTCATAGAATTCCTATGAGCGTTGGCGAAGTTAACACCACTGTCGGTGCTAAAACCCATACTACGCATTAGCAAAAGAGGGGGTTAATTAGATGTTTGGCACCTAACTCAGTAGGAACCTACCACTTTGAGGTAGACGTCTATACCGAGGCACCTACAGGCAAATAGTTATGGTTAAAGGCAGATTTGGGAACGATTTTGGATGTGGTTTCACTTAGGTGCACTCATTTAGACCAAGAAAAACCCTGGCCTAAATGGCAGCGTGCCTAAGGTTTTAACCCCTACTGGTACAGAAGAATGCTTAGGAACCAGTAGGCACGATTCTTTAAACGGAACCTAGTGGGTGATTGACACGTGTGCTCAACGGCACCTAGGAGCTAGGTGCCATTTACAGAATCAGGACAAAATGTCTTATTACTTTAGAATTACTGGGTAAAAGAAAAACTACCCCCTGGTCGCGTCCTCAAAACAGAATCAGCCCATAGGAACGCCTAAACACATTTCATACCCAAACTATAGAACTTCATTTCCCTATCTACCAGAGAGCTGGACGAACTATGAAACTTTAGGAGGACTGTGAAAACCTTCCTCTTCACAAATCCAGCTCCGTGAAAAGACCAAGCATAAAAGAACACAGATAAACTCATTGACTAAATCATAACACTAAGTTCCTCACCAAAGTATGTATGGTTAATTAGAGTATCTCAGAGGTTTATCTCTACTATAGCTGATTAATGTATCTTGGATGTTCATATCTACTATAGCATGTATAGTTAACTAATGTATCTCAGTTGTTATTTCTACTTTAGTTTGTATAGTTACCTTGTTTATCTCAGATGTTCTCTATTCACCATAACTCGGTCATTGTACCACTAGCTTTCCAAATACATCTTTTCCATGCTTGTCTTGACTATGTTGTGTATGTACTCCTGTAACGCATTCTGGGCTCTTTTGAGAGGACAGGCTAAATAAAAGAATAAATAAATATAATAGTCTCATTAAAAAATAGAAAAAAATATAATTCAACTAATATGTTTTGCAGACGGTGAATGGAAAGGCCAGGACTCTCTTCCTGGTATAGGGTGAGTGGCCAGGAAACTCTACCTCCAGGCTGTAGCTTCTGAGATCATCAAGATGTTAAGACGCTTCAGTGCCTACAGAAAGGATCCAAATACTACATCTCAGTAAGAAGGCAGTAATAAGGTGCTCTGTTCTAGGTATGGGTAGTCAGAAAGTTTTTGTCAGTTTTATTTTCATTGCCAGAACAAATGTTGTCAAGAGTATACTCTCTTTGTAAAAGAGCATATACTATTTACACATAATTTGCATTCTTTGCAAAGAGTGCACACAACTATCGGCAAATGACATTTTTTCACAAACCGACAAAAAAAGTGGTTAATAAATAACCACAAGAAAAGAAAAACCATTTCCAAAAATTGGGTACTAAATAGTATAAGGATATCACAGAAGGAGTAAAAATAAAAACATACCATAAGTTTAATTGGTGGTTATAGTGTTCCCAAAAAATTTACCTCCTGTATACCTGCTATATACTCTGTCTTATTTTTTGGGAACATTGTGATTACCAATTAAACTTATGTTTTTATTTTTACTCCTCTTGTGTCATCCTTATACTATTTTTTTCACAAACAACAGCCTATCCCTACTCTGTACAATCATTTGATGCCATGTCAAGTACTAGTTATGTGGCTGAATATATGTGTGTCTGCCTGTGACTGTGAAAACATGTGCAGTCTGGAAGCCAAAATTGATACAGTGATAGTGTGACCCCTGTTGGTACTTGTTGAGTGTCAGAAACCCAATTTTCATCATTTGTTATAGTTGCATGCACAGGTAGCCAGGTGTGAAATAATGATGCATCCCATGTGATTATGCTGAGAGGAAGAAGAGATTTCATTCAGCCAATCTTATTGTAATACAAATGAGGCCATCACTTGTGTACTGCAGTATGTTCAGGAGTTAAATATCAATTTCAAGGTCCACCAGACATAAAACTGTTTCAAGAAGAAGCTGTAATCATTAATATGTGCAAATGTTTGATTCACAGGTTTTAAGGATAAAATTGTTTTATTGTTTGTTTGTTTTTATATCAATTTCTTTTGAATACATTCAAATACAAAATACAAGAAATACATAAAGTTTACATTAAAAGGAAGCAGGAAAAATAATTATATAATACACAAAAAAACAATAGGGATACATTATCCATAAATCACCTGTACAAAAACTTTGACCATCGTAATGATGCCGCCGTCCAGGCATCTCCCTCCCTCCCTTCCCCTTACCTTCGCTGGCAATTTTTTATTTTCGCTGAACAAGAAGCCAGAGCCTTGAAGTCGCGTTCGGCTGCCAGAAAGTTCTCCTCTGATGCAACTGGAAACAGGAAGTTTCCGCATGCGACTTCAGGCTCCGGCTGCTTGTTCAATAAAAATTAAAAATCACCAGTGAAGGCAAGGCGAAGGGAGAGAGATGTTCAGACCATGGTGACCGGGAGGGAGAGGGCTGCTGGACCATGTGAAGGGTGTTGAAGGGGGGTGGAGAGGAACAGACGCTGAAAGGAAATGGGGAAGAGTGGGGAGAAGATGGAAATGGGGAAGAGAGAATGGGGAGATGATGCTGAAGGGAAATGGGGAAGAGAGAGAGGAACAGCTACTGAAGGGAACTGGATAGAAGGTGAGGATAAAGAAAAAAAAGGCACATACTGGATTGGGGAGACAGATACCAGATCTGAGGGGGAGGAAAGGAGGAGAGAAATGCTAAAAAACCCACCTGGGGGAGGGAAGGAAAAATTGAAGAGAGAAAGACAAAGATGCCAGACTATGGGGGCGGAGGGAAGAAGATGGGTGCCAGACCAATGGGGGGGGGGGGGGGGAGAGATGGAAGGGAGAGGCACAGTAACAGAGCATATGGAAGAGGCAGAGAGAAGGCAGACAGTGGATGGAAGGAATTGAATGAGGAGAAGATGAGGAAAGCAGAAACCAGCCAACAAAGGTAGAAAAAAATTTCTATTTGTTTTCTTTTTTGTGCTTTAGGATAAAGTAGTATATTAGTTGTGTTGATAAATATTTATAAATAAAGCCATGGCAGCTAAAGATCTCTTTTTCTAGTACGGCATTCAGAACTTTAATTTATAAGATGACAATTGTACAGAATATTGTTTCTTTTTATACTTTAATAAAATAAGTTCAGTATAAAACTATTCAAGGCTTGTGTGGATGTGATCAGATGGTTTGCGGGAACGGGGCGGGGACGGGGACAAAGCTCACGGGGATGGGACGGGAAAGGGATGGGCATGGGGACGAGCTCATAGGGACAGGGCGGAGACGGGGACAAATTTTTCCACCGTGTAATTCTCTACTCTAGTCTTTGTAATCTTTGACGGTCTGTCTGTCTGTCTAACTGTAACTCGGGAATGGGCAAGCAGCAACAAACTCTGTCTCTCCCTATGCACACAAACATCCTTCTTGCTTTCACCATTGCCTTTTCAACCTGTTTTGCCACATTATGATCATCACATATTATCACACCCAAGTTCTTCTCTCCCTAAACTGTACTGTTCCTTCAAGTCTTTGCAGCCCGAATGCATACCCTTGCATTTTTTTTGGCATTAAATTTAAGCTGACAAATTTCAAGCTTCACTAGGTTCTTCATCATGTTTTCCACATCATCTGAGGTATCTTTTCTATTGCAGATTTTGGTATCATCCGCAAACAGGCAAATCTTACCAGTCAGCCCTTTAGCTGATGTTAACTACAAGGCATACAGTATTTCTTTCCCTGTTCTTGACCCCTAATATGTTTGGGTTTTTTTTATTTCAAATTTCTACTTTACAACATTTAATGTTTCGCCTTACCATGAGTTTGAGGTGAATTACATTTTAAAAATACATAAAACATTACATACAAAAACTACATTAATAAAACATAAAATGTTATTCAAGTTCAAAAATAGCATTATCTATAGACTTAGCACATATCCTTATCTTACATTATCTACTATTTTTTTCTGTATTAATATTACTTTTGTACTTTATCATGGGCAGGTCATAGTATTTTCCTCTCCACTTCTATTAGCTGCCCTTGAAGAAATGCCAGCAATCAGTTTTTCGAAATAATGGGGTAATGCTTGGTTATGTGTACCTAGAGGCTCATTTTTGGGCGTAGCCATTTTAAATTAAGTAAATAAAATACATTCTTCACCTACCTTGAGGATTCCGTTCCTGCGTACTCGATGAAGGTCAGTATTAAAGTATAGATTTTTCAGAGATATTGCCTGTTCTTTTATTTTTTTTCATCATGGAGAAACTTATAACTACCCCTGATGTGTCAGCATTAATACAATACTTCACAAATTTGAAATAAATAAAATAGGGCTCTCTGCAGAGTGTTAAATGTGATTTATTTTCATTTGGTCTGCTGGCCCCTTTACACACTCGTGGCGCTGCTTTTTTTCTTCCATTCATGAGTGAAGCAATCATTCGAGAGACTGAAGATAAATCACATGGAACACTCTATGGAGAAATGAATTTTCTCTTTCTGTGTACAATATTTTTTTCATAGTAAAATATAAATAACCAGGAATACTCTCATAGGGATTCTAAGCTAAGCCACAAATTACATCTTGTTTTTTTACTTGCATTCTTGTTATAAATACAGTCTAAGCTTAAAATAAAATGACTGGTTTAAAATGTATTAAATTAATAGCTATGTTGAGTTCTAAATGATAATAGACTTTTATTATTAATGTCAAACCGTTTCAGTAAGAACTTAAGAAACAGCATGCAGTTTTAACAAGGCCATTTGATGGGCAGATTATAGGGAAATAGAAACAGGAATTATTTTATGTTGGAGATTCAACACAGTCACTTGTTATGAGATTTGATCATTTATGAAAAAAAAGATGATGTTGATCCAATTCTATTTTAAGCTGAAGCCCACAGGCACATGCTGCAAAAAAAAGGAGAGAGATAAAATCATGACACTAATCTTCAAATCTGTCAGGAGACCCATCAGAACTCTTAACTTATGCATCTCCTCTACTTGCTAACTTAGTGCTGCTCTGGGCTGGATAACCCCTAATCCAAGTGACAGTACTCAAATCGCTACTGATTTGCTTGTTCACATTTGATCCCACATGCCAACATGTCTATAATAGCAGTCCCTTCTTAAAAATCACTTCTAGAAGGGAATACATCAGTTCTTAAACACAAGGGGCCGGATTCTATAAATGGTGCCTAGGTTAAGTGCTATTAGACACCCTAATTGGGGATGCCTAGCTGAGTTCCATGTGGAACTCAAAATTGAATAATGAGCTTAATTGGCATGGTAATTGACCATATAAATCAGGGAATAGCCTTTTAATACATAAAGGGATATAATGAAAAGAAAGGATGTAAATTAATAATCCCTTATATGAAGCACATACAATAGACTTTATTGGGTTCCCTGAGGAAGGAAGTGAAATGTGGTCTGCGTCGGGATACTCTTAGACCCTCTAAGGTAAGTGTTTTGCTTTTTGTTTTTTAAATTAATTTCATAATTCAAAGACAAATTCACTGTATATACCGTAAAGAAAAAGAGGAAAATCCCCCCAAAAACTTTTTTCACATATGCAATAATTGGGTGGTGAGTCCATCAATGGGGATTTTATTCCCAGATGGGTTCCAGGTCTCTGAGCGCATGTAATAATAGAAGTTACTTATTTATTTATTCAATTTTCTATACTTTTCTCCCAGGTGAGCTCAGAATGGTTTACATGAATTTATTCAGGTACTCAAGCATTTTTCCCTGTCTGTCCCGGGTTTTGCATCCACAACCTGAGGGTGCTCAGGCTGTAGCTTTTAACCACTGCACCACATTCTCTCTATGTGTATAGTGAGATTTCTAGAGCTTCAGAAAAGGGATTATTCATTTATGTTCATGGTAATTGATCATGACACTAAAATCTCATTGACAAAAACAAACAATTAAGAGCTCCATTCGTAATTTGAAGTGGCACCTACAGACTTCTAAATCGAAGTATCTACTGGCACCTAACGACACTTACTTGTAAGTAGCCATGGTTAGAGGCAGAGAATAGGCATGGTATGACTTAGACATTAGTAAATGAGGCCAGGAAAACAGTGCCTAACACTAGTATGCCTACTAGCACCTAGGCTGCATTAGGCGCTGGTAGGCGTGATTCTGTAAACGGTGCCTAGCGGTTGATTGATAAGCGCGTCGCCATTTGTAGAATCTGACCCAAGGGACCTCACAGGACCAGAACACGATCTAGTGTTAGTCATCTCTTACCATACTCTAACTGTTGAAGCAGTTACCACCAAACTATAAAAATGCAAATCATCTCAGACTGTACAAGATTCAAAAATTGTCCCTGGCAAATCAGTGACTCCTCGCTAGTACAGGCAGGACTAGTTTGTGGCATACCCTGTAGCTGAGACCAGATTCACATACTTTATTCAGCAGTACAGATACCGTATTTTCTCGCATATAACGCGCGCGTTATACGTGATTTTTACAAACCGCGCATACCCTTGTGCGTTACACGCGTGAGCGCGTTGTACAAATTTTTTTTTACATAGTTTCCCCCCCCCCGACGCCCGATTCATCACCCGGAAGGAGCGCTCGCACTCCCACCCCGAAGGACCGCTCGCACCCCCCATCCGAAGGACCGCTCGCACCCCCACAGCCTTCCCCCCTCCCCCATGGAGAAACTGTCTACCTTGTTTCCGGATGCCAGCCCAGCTGCTTCCTCTGCCGGTGGTCCTGCCCCTTCTCAGAGCCCTGTGCTGCGCTGCTTCCTCTTCAGGCGGTCCCGCCCTTTCTCTGATGTCAGAGAAAGGGCGGGACCGCTGGAAGAAAAAGCAGCGCAGCAGGGCTCAGAGAAGGGGCGGGACCACCGGCAGAGGAAACAGCTGGGCTCGCTGGCATCTGGAAACAAGGTAGACAGCTTCTCCATGGGGGAGGGGGGTGAGGCTGTGGGGGTGCGAGCGGTTCTTCGGGTGGGGGTGCGAGCGGTCCTTCAGGGTGGGAGTGCGAGCGCTCCTTTGGGGTGGGGGTGCAAGCGGTCCTTCAGGGTGGGGGTGCGGGTGCGTGCGAGCAGTCCTTCGGGGTGGGGGTGCAAGCGGTCCTGTGGGGAGGGTGAATCGGGGGGGGGGGCATCAGGCTTTCAGGGTAGGGACAGGACTTCAAGGAGGAAAGGAGAGTCGGGGCGGGCGAAAACAGAGTCGGGGTCTCCAGAGGAGAGTCGGGGCGGGCGAAAGGAGAGTCGGGCAGCATGTGCGGTATATAAAAATTTATGTACATAAATATGTGTTTTTTACGCGCTATACCCGTGTGTGCGTTTTACACGGGTGCACGTTATCTATGTGAAAATACGGTAATTACCTTCAGTGTAAGCATATCCATCTTACCTGTCTATGATGCTCATTTTTACAAGAGAAAAATGTCCAAAAAGTGGCCTAAAGGGGCAAATGGACATTTTTTTTTGCCAGACCCTTCTAATTTAGGGGTCCTTTTACTAAGGTACGCTAGTGTTAGTATTTAGTGCGTGCTAAATCAGTTTAGTAAAAGAGGGGGGTAGTATTTTCAGAACCTATTTTCTGGATGGATATTCTTGCTATTCATCCAAAGTTTGCCTAAATCTCAGGAGGCCGTGTTAGAGGTCTGGTCTGGCAGGACTAGGGCGGGCTTATGATTTGGATATGCAGCGGGAATAAAGTGGTTACCGCAAAACGCTAGCTGCGTCAGTAGCAGTGCAGCGGCAGTGAAGATAAAATGGCAAGAGAGAGAATTTGGATGGACTCCCACCATGACTCCTACCAGAATTTGGATGGACTCCTACCAGTTTGTTTGGCAAACTGATTGAAGAAAAGAGCTACTTGAGATAAGTTAACTTTGCTAATGACTACATTGAGGAGAATCTTCTTGCTTGACTGATGTTTCCTATGACCAAATGATACAATATATTGAATTGTTTGCATGAAATTGAGAAACTTTAGAATGCGCATGACACATGAATTTAAGAAGTTGCATGAACTTGAGAACTGCAAGAGATAATTAGATTTATTTTTAAAACTTTTGAGAAGAGATGATTTATTATATTTATGAGAAACTTAATACAACATAAGGAAGTGTTTTTTTTCACAATGACTTAAATAGGAACCCTGATTGGGTGGTCATTTATAAGTGGGTTTAGATATGTGTTGAATATTTGGAAATTTTTCTGCCGTAATTAACATTTTAGAATATGTCCAGGGCTAGACCTGTTTTAACAACGAATAAGGGATTAAAAGGTAACTAAACTGATAAGATGACCACTGGATGTATGTATGCACGACCCCTTCCACTTCCCCCAGTAGTCACTGACCTCCCTCCCAACCCCAAGAGATGTGAATGAAATAGAACATACTTGCCTTTATTCCAGCTTCAGATGTTATGGACAGTCCTAGTGGACTGAGTGACTGAGGCCGAACAAAGATGTTCCATCAAAAAGAGTGTCTGACCATGAAATAGGCCATGGAATCATTGCTGACAGATCATGCCCTACTGAAATGGTTGGGTCTGATGAGGAACAACAATGCTAGACTCGAGTTGGTACCTAGCCTTACAGGTGTATGATTTTACTGTGGAGCATAAGGCGGGAAAAAGCCACATCAGTGCAGATTACTTGTCCTGGGAGGGGTGTGGAATTATCCCGGTGAATGACTGTTGAGGACTAGGAGTCCTTGCAAAATGGGGGGGGGGGGGAGGTATGTAATGGTGTATATGTCCCATCACATGAGAGAGTGTTTCCTCGAGGGAGGGGTATAATAGAACTTAACTCTCCTAAGGATTTCCCAAGGGACAGGCAATAGGTAGGCGGGGTTAAAGAGGGAATAGCCGGGTTAACATAGTTCCTAATCATTGTGGAAGACTAGGTGGGTGGTATTAGGAATAGGCTACCTCTATTTCCCCAGAGTGTTGCCTTCCCCAATAGAATAGAAGACTGGATGATATTTAGATTGGATTTGATTAACTAATTTGAATCCTAATTTGCATATAATTGAACTACAGAGAGTAGGACCTATTTGAAAGGAGAAAATACTCTTAAAGACTCTCAGGGAGGGGAGGTTCATCTTGGACCCTTTTGGTCATTAGAGGACAGTTTGAGGAGGGAGGGGAGCTAATAGAGAAGGCTGGTTAGTGGACTCCAAGAATAGGAGAAAAAGTTTGGAGTTCTTAGAAACAAGGACTCCCAGTTGGCCCTTGAGGGGAAGAATGCTTTAACTTCCACCTCTTACACGATTGGCAGTATAAAGAAAAGAAGTGTCTTCAGATAATTCAGAATACTGCCGTTAAACTCATCCATAATGATAAAAAATATGATCATGTAACACCTTTTCTGATTAAATCTCACTGGTTACGAATAAACCATCATATTACTTTTAAAATTTTACTTTTAGTATTTAAAACCCTTTCCACTAATGAACCTCAATTCATTAATAAATTACTTATCCCCTATAGCACTTCGCGTTCTCCACTAATCAAAAGTTTATAGTAGTCCCCTCTTTGAAATTTATTGGAACTCGACAACATGATATGTTTTCAGTGATGGCTCCGCAACTTTGGAACACCTTGCCTCAGCATTTAAGAGAGGAAAATGATTTGACTCGTTTTAAAAGTAACTTAAGGAGTTTTCTTTTTAAAGATGCTTTTAATCTTTAAACTATGCCCAAATTTTATATTAGTTTTCTTCTTGGTTCTCACTCTTCCCTTCCTAATGTTCTTTCCATATATGGTTCTACTCTGTATTTTAAAGCACTAAATTGTAGTTCTGCTCTTTTTTACCTTATGTATTGTATTGATTGGTCCGTAAATCTATTTGTCTAACCCAGTATTTTAAATTTTAAATGGCATGTCTCAATATATGCTTATATTTTATTAATGTTAGTAAAACTAAATAAGCGATTCATCAAACTAAAATAAAACTTGAAACTTAACGCATGTGATTTAATGCTACTAGCACCTCCAGATCTGATGGTAATATTGGAGCGTTAAAGGTCGGTGCATTATTTTGTGCATCACTCAGCAATGTGTGGGCATTGACCAGAGTGCTCATTTTAATATTAATGAACTCACTGTACCTCATTTTCATAGTATTCTTGGAGGCTGCTATGGGCATAGAAAAGACCATGCAGAGCCATTTTGTGCATTGCAAGCTAAAATGCTTGCATGCTAAATAAGTTAGAACTTATTTATTATTAATATTTATATACTAATTATAGCCTAAATGGTTTACATTTAGATACTCAGGCATTTTCCCCTCTCTATCCTGGTGGGCAATAGGGGGTTAGGTGACTTGCCCAGGGTCACAAGGAGCAGCAGGAGATGTGAACTCACAGCCTCAAGGCGCTGATGCTTTTTCTCTAACCCACACTTTTTTGGCTTGCGAGCTACTTTTAAAATGACCAAGTTAAAATGATCTACCAACAATAAAATAAGAAAAAAACACAAAACACACTGTATGCATAGAAAATGTTAATTATAATTTATATTCAGGTTTTTTTTTAAAAAAGAGGTCAAGGCAGATGACTTTAAAATATGCAATGTCACTTCAGTAACAATTATACAAAAATAGACAAATATACCCCACCTCCTTTTACTAAACCGCGATAGCGTTTTTTAGCGTAGGGAGCTGCGCTGAATGCCTCTACGTTCAGCTGTTTAAACGCCCAGACCACCACTACGTCTAAACTTACACCATAAAATCAACCTTAAAAAAAGCCTAAGCCCCAAACGTTCAAAACAAGGGCTTTTAGGCAAAGGAGGAGCCAGTTCTTTGCCTAAAAGCTGGATTCTGTAACCGGTGTCTGTCAAAAACAACACCGGTTACAGAATCCCCCCCTACAACAATCGGGGCAGGAGGGAGCCCAAACCCTCCTGCCCCGCGGCACCCCCGAACCCCACGACACGATCAGGGTAGGAGGGAGCCCAAGCCCTCCTGCCCTGGTGAACCGCGATCCCCCCCGCCGCTGACATCGGGGCAAGAGGGAGCCCAAGCCTTCTTTCCCTGGTGAACCTCGACACCCCCATTGACATTGGGGCAAGAAGGAGCCCAAGCCCTCTTGCCCCGTGATCTCCAACCCCCCCCCCTGCCAAGCCCGATTGGGCCAGGAGGGAGCCCAAGCCCTCCTGGCCCGGTGACACCCCCTAACCCCCAACCCCCCACTAAAATACAGGCAGGAGGGATCCCAGGTCCTCCTGCTCTCAACACAACCCACCCACGACCGCCCCCCAGAACCCCCTGATCGCCCCCACTGACCCGCAACCCCCCCGCCGACCCCACGACCCCCTCACCCCCACCCCCTTCCCCGTACCTTAAAAATTGTTGGTCGGACGGATGGGTGCCAAGCTCGTCCGTCCGACAGGCCATCCATCTCCAGAATGGCTGGCCTTAGGGCCTGATTGGCCCAAACCCCGCCCACAGGTGAGGCTTGAGGAACCTGGGCCAACCAGAATTGGCCCAGTTGTCTTAGGCCCCTCCTGTGGGTGGGGCCTTAGGCACATGGGCTGGTTGGGCATCTCTACTGCCACAGGTCGTGGCAGTTCAGGTAGAGGGGTGATTGCATCATGGTAGGGGAGATGAGGCATCTCTCCTGCCGCGATGGTTGCAGTGGAAGGGTGGGTAGGTTGCCGGGCCGCTGAACTGATAGCGCTAGCTGCCATCAGCTCTGCAGCACCTTTTTCAGCACTTATACCTGTTTTGACTTGGTCTAAGTTAAAACTTATAAGTTCCGACTAGGCAACCTGTCAAAATCTTTGGTTATATGTGTTGTACGCCTAGGTGTGGGTCGGCCCAACTCCCGCCCACCGCCCGCCCTTTCCCTGCCTCTAATAATGCCTCTTTTCTCTCTGTGCATTTAGAGGCAGGGGAAAGGCCTAAGCTGATTTTAGATATGTCTAAAACCAGCTTTGATTATGGGTACTTGGACGATCAGGCTTTTTGATCGTCCAAGTATCCATTTATGCCACTTTTTAGACTTTTTTTTTTTAATTATGAGCCCTATAGACTCCCTGCGCTTAAAAACACTATTGTGGGTTAGTAAAAGGGGGCCATAGTGCAAAATATAGACAGCAGATATAAATTCTCAAAACAGACACAATTTGATCGCTAAATTGAAAATAAAATAATTTTTCCTACCTTTGTTGTCTGGTATTTTCATGAGTCTTTGGTTGCACCGCCTTCTGATTGTGCATCCAATATTTCTTCCCTTCTTTCTGCCTCCTGCATGCTTCCTCTCCTCCAGACTTCATTCCATTCCCCAACCAACATCTCTCTGTCCCTACATGAGCCCACCTTTTTCTTCGTCTCTCCCTGCCTGCCCCCTGACACCTGACACACTCCATTCCTTCCCCCAACTTTTTCTTCCTCTCTCCCTGCCCCCTCCCTTTTCTTTCTTTCTATCTCTCTCTCTTTCTCCCTGCCCCTTCTTCCTTTCTGCCTTTCTTTCTCTCTCCCTGCCCCCTTTCTTTCTTTGTCTTTCTCTCTCCCTGCCCCCCGAGCCACCACTGCCGATTTAAGCCACCACCGCCAATTTCTCCCTGCTTCCCTGCTGCCACAAAATCCAGGCGCGTGCAGCCACTGCACTAAGCCGGGCCCACAAACCTTCCCCCACCCCGACATCAATTGTGACATCGGAGAGGAAGTTCTGGGCCAGCCAGGCAGCGATTGGCTGGGCCAGAACTTCCTCTCTGATGTCACAATTGACATGGGGGGGGGGAGGTTTGTGAGCCTGGCGCTTGTGCAGTGGCTGCACATGCCTGGCTTTTGCCTTGTCGTGGAAGCATGGAGAATGCAAAGGCAATGCGAGTCTATCGTGGCGCCTGGGATGGGCTCTGCAATCAATTCACATTGCCCTTGCGATGGACACCCCTGCTCTAACCACTGTGCCACACACTCCTCTGGTTTAGTGATGAACTTTAAAGGCACAGTAAGTTTTGAGCATTGGGGACTGCGTTCTGACCTATCTAGTCTGAAAGCCCTTGTTCTGAACAGGTAGGCAGTTTCCACCCACTGTAGCACATTTACATCTAATCCATGCCAACCAGGCTCATTCCCTCTCTTTTAACCCTCACTGTATGCATATTCTCTCCCCCCCCCCTTCATTGACCTTTCTCACTGCCAATACCCCCACTTTTTATAATTACCTTTTCTACCAGTAATCAGAGTTGACAGAAAGAGAAAGAGTCTGGCAGAAGGAAGGGGTGATGTTCCTTCAAGTCATCTCCTCCTTCTCTGCAGCTATCAGTGACAGTATTCATAGCCATAGGGGAGAGTTATAAAACCCCACATATCTTGGCAAGGTTTTCAGAATTGACCTTGACCACAAAGAAGGAAACAGAATCCCATATTTCTTGGCCAGACTGGCAGAAGAGATTATGGCTCCAAGGTAGAGAGCAAAATGCCACATTTGTAGCCTAGGCTGGTGGTGGCAGGGTTGTGGCAGAACCCCCCCAAAGGTTCAGGTTACAGTCATGCTGATTGCTGTTAGGGGGGAGCAGACCTGCATTTCCAGCTTAGAGTGGTAACAATAGTGATCACTGGGAATGTGGAGTAAGCATAATGGGTGAGCAGTTATGGGGATGTCATGTATCTGCTCTCTGCTTTGCACTCTCTCCATCCTGTAGGCCCATGTTGTTGAGGAAAGACTGGACTTGCTCTCTTTACAAATTTTTGTTGACATACCACCCAGCTCTTCAAAATACACTAGTTATGAATCACTCCTCTAGAAAGGCTATCCATTACTGTAATCAATAGCATCTCTGTACTATGATTTGCTTAACAATGTTCGTCTCATATGAAATGTGGCACTTGTTAATTCAATATTTTTTTCAACGAGTTTCTCCAGAAATGACTGATTAGAAGTTGGATGATGCTTTCCTATCTCCTGTGGGCGGAGACCATTTTTTTTTTTTTGGGGGGGGGAGGAACTGATTAACCACAACTATTTTTAAAGATTCAGAAAATACATTTCATAGATCCAGCATCCCTTCCTGTGGTCCTTTACCGGAGCATGTGGATAGCAATTCAAATCATACTGCACTATTCTCACATTTCCCCAAATTATCCTCAATAAGAAAGAAAATCTTGTCCACCCAGAGCCCTTTACTATTTCTATGTCTTTCTCTCACCCTGTAGCCCAAATGACTATTGTTTTGTGTCTAGCTTTCTGCTAAATATAAATACATGTATGTATATACAGAAAATATTTATTATAGCTTGTGATTTAAAATTAAAAGATGCCGAAATGTACAACTCATTGTAATCATGCACTACTGTTCTATATATCAGAATTCTGAGGATGAACTTGTTATTATATGTAAGTGGCTGCTGCAATGTAATTTATTTTTATAAAATAAAATGAAATAAAGGAGAATAAATCTTAACTGAAAATTTATTTTGTTGTTTTATATATAAAAAAATTGTTTCCTATATGACTGGCAATATTTCTTCATAAAAATGTTATTATCAAGCTGTAGAAAAGTGTCCAATTTCTTTCAAGTTTAATATTAGGACTTCAAGGAGCATGACTCATTTTTCCAATTCTTGGTTATATTTTTTTTTGCAGCACACTTTGTGTAGAAAAAAGAACAAGAAAGAAAGATGCTCCTGTGTTCTTTAAATTGCATCCCATTTTTTTCCAAATAGGTCCTGGGATTCTAATTATTGCATTTATCATGATTTCGTTTAATCAGATTTTGTTTTTTAACTGGCAAAAGAGGTATTTTATCAAATTTCCTTTGGTTTTGTCATATAAGCTTCCTCCTTGACAGTGGATCAAATGTCATGGTATTTTCTGCCTTAAAGGGCACTGTCGTGGAAAATATCAGAATTGTGCTAAGATTTATTTCTAGAGTTTGGGACATCGTTGGACATTTTTTCTTTACTTCTTTCTGTCATTTTCACAAACTTATATGAAGTATGTGGTTAAAAATATTGAACATAACAAATGTTATCAAAACAGTTACCAGGCACATGGACTAAATGTACTAAGCATTTTTCCCAAATGTACAAAACCAAACTGAGCCGTCAGACTCCACTAGTGTTAATACCCTAATTTTATGTTAATGTTAATGGAATGTTTATGTTAATTTTATGTTATGTTAATGGAATTCTTCTATCCCACCATATCTTCACCAAATGAAGTTCTAATTGGGTAACAACAAAAAGAATATATTTTAAAAAACCCAAAATGGTTCAAACTTGAGAACTCTGTTCCTCAGACAAATTGTTATCTATACCATTCTCCTCCATTTCCAATTTCAGACTTTGTTCCTTTTATCTCTCCACCCCGTATGCCTGGAATAAACTACCTGAGTCTGTCCGCCATGCCCCTTCCCTTGTTTAAAAGTAGGCTGAAAACTCACCCCTCTGAGACAGCCTTCAGCTCATAACCCTACTCTCCTCTGCCCTCTGCTCAGCACCCTTGCCAACAGTTTAACCATCCCCTCCAACTGTAACCCCTACCCTGGCATCCTGTTGGTCTGTCTTGATTGTTTAGATTGTAAGCTCATTTGAGCAGGGACTGTCTAATTTGTGACTCTGTACAGCACGGCAGACGTCTGGTAGCACTCTAGAAATAATAGTAGTAGTAGTAAATGTATTTTTTAACAACACAGACTTTAAAACAGGTATCTAAGTGAACATTAAGAAGGCAAAATGTGGTTCATTCACACTTCCATAGAGAATGACACAGGGACAGAATTTGTCCCTGTCCCTGTCCCCGCAGATAACCATGGGAAATTATCATGTGTCATTCTTTAGGCCCTGATTCTCTAAAGTGCATCCCGATTTTAGGCGTCCTACAGCTGTCTAATCAGCCAATCGGGATGCACGTTTTTTTTAAAAAAATGCTCCCCAGGCAAGCCTGAAGGCACCTCCGGGAGCCTAGGGAGACCCGCAAGATGCCTAAGCTCGTCTAAGGGCCTTAGGCGGGCCTTAGGCTGAACCTAGGCGGCCCTACGCGTCTACCTAGTAGAGGAGAAGCTTAAAATGTAGGCCAGCAAAATGCTGGCCTACATTGTAAGTAGACGCGGACGCTATACTTATCGCGGCAAGGGATCTCTCTGCCGCTATAAGTATAGCGGGCCGCGGCCCCCTGACCAGGAGGGTGCCAAAACCCTCTGCCTGAAGACGCACACCCCCCCGACACTACCGACTGCCCCCCCCGATACTACCGACTGCCCCCCCCCGATATTACCGATCCCCCCCCCCGACAATATCAATAGCTGGCAGGAGGGTGCCCAATCCCTCCTGCCCGAAGATGCACCCCCCCGGCGTTAACCCCCCCCAAGCCTCCACTCCATCAAACCTGTTCTTAGAAGGGTCTTGCACGTCTTGAGCCGGCAGGCACGCCTCGTCAAAATGAAGCGGGCCCGCCCCTTCCCGGCCCATCCCGCCGAAGTCTAAGGCTTGATTGGCCCAGGCTCTAGAAGCCTGGACCAATCAGGCCTTAGGCATAGCGGGTCCGCCCATCCCCACTTAATCTAAGGCCTGATTGGCTAGGTGTCTTGCGGGCCTCGCCTTCAATATAGGCGGCCTGCCTGGGGAGCATTTTTTTAAAAAAAACGTGCATCCCGATTGGCTGATTAGACAGCTGTAGGATGCCTACAGCTGCCTAAAATCGGGATGCACTTTTAGAGAATCAGGCCCTTAGTGTCTATCTCAACTTCAGATCTTTTACACCAGCATTCTTCAATACAAGGCTTGAGGATCAGTGATTGTGCCCATTCATACTCTGGTTTTTCCTTGTCTCCTTAATGAATGACACAGAGATGTTTTCCTGTGGTTAACTACGGGGATGGGGACAGGGACAAATTCTGTCCCTGTGTCATTCCGCACAAAAAAAGAAGAAAAGACCTATGTTTCACACTGTGCCTGAAGTACATCAAAACAAAAAAGAGAGGTGGAACAATAGTCTCTGGATGATACAGGAAAAAATTATTTATTAAAAAAATATTTATTTATTTTATTTTAAAATGCTTATACCGCCTAAACCTGGGCAGTTTACAAAAGACATACCGTATTTTTCGCTTCATAAGACACACTTTTTTCCCCCCAAAAAAGTGGATGGAAATAAGGGTGCATCTTATGTAGTGAATATAACAACTCCCCAGTACCTTTATTTTAATCATGGCGGTCTAGCGCGCTTACTGCGCTCCTGCCTCGCTGGACGGCTGCCTCCTGATCTGTTCCCCTGTTCTCTTCTGGCAGCGGCAGAGCAACGCAAGAGGCAGGCATGCACTTTTTGTGTGCCTGCCTGTTCCTACATCACTCCTTGAATGGCTGCAGTCAGTTCTCATGGAACTCACGAGAACTGATGGCAGCCATTCAGGGAGTGGCATGGGACCAGGCAGGCATGCAAAAAGTGCATGCCTGCCTCTTGTGTTGCTCTGCTGCTGCCAGAAGAGAGCAGGGGAACAGATTAGGAGGCAGCTGTCCAGCAAGGCAGGAGCGTGGAAAGTGCGCTGGACCACCGTGATTAAAAAAAGGTACATGGGGGTGGGGAGGGTGTTGCCTACCTGCTTGGGGGGGGGGGGGGAACCTGCATTTGACATGTGTTATCACATGGAGGTGTGGGAGGGATTAATTTACTCCATGACTGAAGGTGTAGCAATTCTTTGTCAAAAAGACACTGTGAGTGTGGATATATTGCTCTGAAAATAAAAATATTTGCTGAATAAATTGTTTTCAGCTCAGAATGATAAGTTATGGGCTTCAGTAGACATGCACCAGAAAGGCAGATTAAGATCATACCATTATCTCTTATGTTCCTAGTTTCAGGGACACCCTCCATCCCTGCCCTGTGCCCTGTCCTGGCCTACCACTAGACCACCAGAGGGGGGTACAGAGTACAGGGTAGGTGACAGGGTGCAGAGCCTGGCAGGGAGTGAGCAGGGCTGGGTGCAGAGCCTGGTATATATTAGTACACAATTTGGTTCAGAATGTTTTTTTTTTTTGTTTGTTTTCCTCCTCTAAATCTAGGGTGTGTCTTATGGTCAGTAGTGTCTTGTGCGAAAAATACGGTACATAAAATTAAAACAATACATAAGGATAAAACACACTAACTGCCCCTGCAAAGCCTAGACAATCTACTAACAATTCCAATTTAATTAATTAGGTACCAAGAAAGCGTCACAAGAAGTTGAGTTTTAAGCATTCTTTTGAAAGGCCCATCTATTTGTACATAGCCTCAAAAGGCCAGTTAAGCCATTCCACAGCTTCACCCCTGCCATAGCAATTGTAGAGACCCTCATATAGGCATACCGTGCCCTCATCAACTTTTCCTGAGATATCAGCATTGTGTATTCTGACCGCAACTTCCTACCACGACAATACATTTTCAGAGACTGCTTAAAATACCATGGCAATGTAACACTGTATCGTCATTGCACAGTATACTAGTGCTGCCCGATTCAGGAAAAAAATTTTGATTTGATTCGATTCGATTCAGCCTATTGAATCGATTTTTTGATTCGATTTTCCTGCCCAATTGGGTGTTTTTTTAAAACATCCTGGTGGGTTTATTTTATAGCCTGTTCACCCCTTTTTATGACCTCTTTACCTCCTTTGCCCTCTCCTACCCACACTGGACCTGTGATGTAAACAAAATAAACAAACAAAAAAGACTTCCTCTCTCTGTTAAATCTTAGCTCACGTTTGCGGTCTAACACCAGCTCTGGCAGAATACATGTTTCAAATCCGACATACTGTAATCACAAAACAGAAAATAAAATTATTTTTTCTACCTTTTGTTTTCTGGTCATTATTCAAATCTTGTTGGTCCCAGGCTCTGGTTGTCTTCTGATAACTTGTTTGCCAGGGTCTCCTTCTTTCTTCTTTCTCCATGCTAACCATCCATCTTCCATCTCTGTCCTCCCCTTCCATTTCCCTTCCCTAACCCGGAGATCTGGCATCTTTCCTTTTTTTTGTCTTCATCCCCAGATCCACCTTTTCTCAAATACCCTTTCATCCAGCATCTCTCCCTCCTTCCTCACCACCCCAGGGTCCACCATCTCTCCCTTTCTGTTCCTTTCATCCTTAAATCCCATTGTCCACCATCTCTCTCCCTCTCCTCTGTTTTTAGACCCATTATTTCTTCCCCCCAAAGTCCAGCGTATGCATGTCTCTTTGAACCCCCTTTCCCTCCCTCCCTCTGTGTACTTCTACACCAGGGCCCCCTCCCCTGAATGTCTGCATGCCCCTGAAGGCCTACACCCCACCCCTGAAGGTCAGCCTGTCCCCACCTGAAAGCCTACACCCCACCCCTGAAGGCCAACATGTCCCCCCTGAAGGCCTGCCTGTCCCTTCTGAAAGCCTGTACCCCCCCGGAAGGCTGCACCCCCCCCATGAAGGACTACACCCCCCTCTCCCAGGAAGGTCTGCGTGTTCAATTTACCTAATTTAAGCAGCCTGCATAAGATCGTTGGCTCTAGTGATCTTTGCAAGCTGCCATACGTCGTCCGAGTTGTCTTCTCTCTGCCACGGTCCCACCCCTCCTTTGATGTCAGAGAAGGGGCGGGACCACGGCAGAGAGAAGACAACTCGGACGACGTATGGCAGCTTACAAAGATCACTAGAGCCAGCGATCTTATGCAGGGCAGGCTGCTGAAATTAGGTAAATTGATGCAGGGAAGCCGGACTCTAGTGGGGAAGCCACTTCCCGACTGACCCTCCCCACTCGCCCTTCAAAGCAGGAGCGGCAGGCCAGCAAGAGGCAGCAGTGTCGCTCCTGCTTTAGGGGCGAGGGGGGAGGGTTAGTCAACAAATCAGGAGGCTGATTTTTTGGCATGGTAAATCGATTCGAATCAATTCACCCAAAGTGAATCGGTGAATCGATTCGAATCGTGAATCGGGCAGCACTACAGCATACATCGTAGCAAGTTAAACTGTTTCAATTATTTCAATGGTGAACTCTACAGAGTATAGTACTATTGAACTCTTCGAACCTCAGATTACAGTACTGTGGTAAACATAGAAACATAGAAATAGATGGCAGATAAGGGCCACGGCCCATCAAGTCTGCCCACTCCAATGACCCTCCCTATCTATCTTTGCGGATAGATCCCACATGTCTGTCCCATCTGGCCTTAAAATCTGGCACGCTGCTGGCCTCAATAACCTGAAGTGGAAGACTATTCCAGCAATCAACCACCCTTTCGGTGAAGAAGAACTTCCTAATGTCACCGTGCAGTTTCCCGCCCCTGATTTTCCACCGATGCCCCCTTGTTGCCGCGGGACCCTTGAAAAAGAAGATATCCTCTTCCACCTCGATGCGACCTGTGAGGTACTTGAATGTCTCGATCATATCTCCCCTCTCTCTACGTTCCTCGAGTGAGTAGAGCTGCAACTTCCCTAACCGCTCCTCATATGGGAGCTCCTTGAGTCCCGAGACCATCCTGGTGGCCATTCTCTGAACCGATTCCAGTCTGGACCGATTCCAGTCTCAGCAGTAGCATAACACTCATCGGTTCACGTCCTCTTAGGTTCTTTAGCTTTAAATTCAATAATCCTTATTTAAATTGCTTTCCTCTTATATTCATAATAAAGTTTTAAATTTAAATTATGAACTTATCTCATATTGCAGCAGGCAGATATTACCCCTTCAAGAATTTTCTTGAGGGTCAGGGCTATATTGGTGGTTAAACTACAACGGAAGTATTTATTTATTTTATTACTTATATACCACTTATATCCTAAATGGGCTCAAATTCTATCTAGTGTACCTGGGGCAATGAGGGGATTAAGTGACTTGCCCAGGGTCACAGGGAGCAATGAGGTATGAGAAGTATGAGAAATCATTGTTACTAACAATCCTACTTTAATATTAACATTAAATATTGCAGTTTAAAAGTTTTACCCATATCAGCTTATTGATTTTTGCATAACTTGCTCGGACTGCCAGCATGCCTATACAAAATGGCTGCGGCATAATTTGAATGCTGGTTAAATAGAGGAAACCTTGACATCATCCACAATCTAATTGGCTGAAACCAACTCAGCCACACTAAGATTTTTAAAGCTAAAAATAACCCAAAGAAGATAAACCTGTAATCAAACAGAAACCGCCATCCATTCAGCTGTTTCATTTAGGCCAAAAGGTGAACTTGAAAATCCATCGGAGCTCTTTCAGATTAAGGATTTTCTCATAGTTACCTCCCTCCAAACCCACATCTACTGAATCAATCCCATGCCATTTTAAATCCTGCAGACTGTGGTTCTTTAGGAATCAGTGTCTCAATGGAGAGGCAGTATCATTAGATGTTTTAACACAAGATTTATGCTCGTTTAATCTCACTTTAATTGGTTAAGTGGTTCTCCCTATAAATAGCTTATTGCATGGACACTGAATCATATAAATCACCAAAGCTGAATTACAGTTGGTGTTTGAGTGTGCTTGAAATACTTTGCCAGTATTTGGATCTTCCCATTGGGTCCTTATCAATGTAAAGGGACACCATTTACAGTGCCTGTACCTTGTATGACTACCAGTGTGCTGCTTGTATTGTTGTGTTTCAACTAATGCGCATTTACGCCACGTAGGTATTTAAACATCTCTGTCATATCTTCCCTCTCCCGACTTTCCTCCAAAGTATACATATAGAGATCTTTAAATTTATCCCCATATGCCTTAAGATGAAGACTATCAAACATTTTAGTAGCCTTTCTCTGGACTGGCTCCATCCTGTTTATATCTTTTTGAAGGTGTGGTCTCCAGAATTGTACACAATATTCTAAATGAGGTCTCAACAGAGTCTTATAAAGGGGCATCAGTACCTTCTTTTTCCTACTGGCCATTCCTCTCCCTATGCACCCTAGCATCCTTCTAGTTTTCACCATCACCTTTTTGACCTATTTGACCACCTTAAGATTGTCACATACTATCACTCCCAAGTCTTGCTTCTATTTTGTGTACATTAAGAAGGGGGATCAGAAAAAGAAGGGGATTATCTTCAAAAGCTAATTATAAACTACATTAAGTTAGTCCTTTAAAAAAAGTATTATGTTTTTCTTTTATGTTTTTTGTTTTATTTCTACATATTACCTTGAAGAGTGGACTAACACCATTTCACTCAAGATTAATTACTTCATAAAACTAGGGTAAAGAGCTGGCTTTGCTTTTGCCAAAATATTACATTTCATTACATTACAAATCCCAATCTACTGATAACGACCCCAGACCACAAGATGTTCAGGAAAGAAATAAAAACTATACTCTTCAAGAAATTCCTGAAACAGTCCTAGCATCAAACTTACCATCCTTCCTCCCTCCTCCTTCCCATCACACAGAAACTACAAGACCTACAGTTGGACGACAGGAATCACCAGACACCATGGAACTAGGACCTTGCGGAGGACCTGGGCAGGCAGAGGAGGAGGAGATCCATCAGAGCCAGGAGAAAGGACTAGCGAACTGCGCAGATGACACAGACCTGAGACCAGGGGCGGAGACACAGCAGAGCCCAGAGGACGGACAAACGGACTACACACATGACACAGATCTGAGACCAGAGAGACAGTTGAAGAAGGGGAGATCGGCTATCGTGGTCGGGGACTCAATCCTGAGAGGAGTAGACAGTCATATAGCCGGAGGGAGAGAGGACAGACTGGTAACATGTCTCCCGGGGGCAAGAACAAAAGACATCATCAGCAATATCGAGAGGATCCTGGAGGGAGCCGAGACGGAGGAGACAGCAGTAGTGATCCACATCGGAACCAACGACATCAGCAGGAGAAACTTCAACAGGACTACACTAATTGACCAGTTCAGGACCCTGGGGAGGAAACTGAGACTAAGGACAAGGAAGATAGCCTTCTCAGAGATCCTGCCAGTACCGAGAGCGGACACAAAGAGACAGAGCGAACTACAATCAATTAACTTTTGGCTGAGGAGATGGTGCGAGGAGGAGGGCTTCCACTTTGTTAGGAACTGGACTACCTTCTTGGGGAAGAACAAGCTCTACAGAAAAGATGGACTGCACCTTAGCACAGCTGGGACGAGGATGCTGGCACGCAACGTCCAGAACGTCATAGACTTGGCTTTAAACTGAGAAGAAGGGGAAAGCCGATAGTCGACCTGACCTCGACACATCGGACATCAGTACCTGACAAAGGTACTGAACTGGGACAGTGTAAAAGAGGACTCGAGTCTGAGGGTGTATGGGATGAAAAAGGACCTAAAGACGCATTGCAGGGATCAAGGGCACAAATGGACCAGGTAAGCGGCACCAACACAGAACAACAGGAAACAGAGGGGCAAAGTCATTGTGAAAAAGAGCCCAGGACGGAGTGGGAACTAGGAGAGCAGGAGGAGCAGGGGAAACGGGCAGAGGACGTCACACACACACAACAGGAGGAGGACGAAGCTCAGGAGCTGGCAAACCATGGGGGAAACTACAGGAATACCAAAGCACAAGGGAAACAAAAAGAGAGGACTAAAAACTGGGTCTTAAACTGCCTATACACAAATGCTAGGAGCCTGAGGGCCAAAATGGGAGAACTGGAAATCACAGCCAGCAATAAGGACCTAGACATAATTGGAGTCACAGAAACGTGGTGGACCGAGGACAATCAATGGGATGTGGCCATACCAGGGTACAAACTATACAGGAAAGACAGGACACATAAAAAGGGTGGAGGAATAGCGCTGTACATAAAAGACTCCATACCATCAGCCAGGACGGAAACAACAGTACGGGCGGATGGCCTGAAATCACTATGGGTTAAGCTACAGGGAGGAGCAGGAGCAGACATTAAACTGGGTCTGTACTACCGCCCACCTGGACAACCGGAAGAAATCGACCAGGAGATGGAGGCTGAACTGAAGCAGGTATGCAGAAGCGGAAATGTGGTGGTGATGGGGGACTTCAACCATCCTGGGATAGACTGGAGTATTGGGCACTCAAACTGCGCAAAAGAGACAAAATTCATAGAAGTCACGAGGGACTGTTTCATGGAGCAGCTGGTCATGGAGCCGACAAGGGGCGATGCCACTCTTGACCTAATCTTCAACGGACTAGGGGGGACAGCAAAGGAGGTGGCGGTATTACCCCCACTAGGTAACAGCGATCACAACATGATCCAGTGCAGGCTTGAAATTGGATCATCAAAGGGGAAAAGAACCACAACGACGGCACTCAACTTCAAAAAAGGAAATTATGATGCCATGAGAAAAATGGTGGGAAAGAAGCTCAAAGGCAACATAGGGAAGAAGGAATCCGTAGAAAAAGCCTGGACCTTATTCAAGGAGACTGTGCACGAAGCACAAAGCATATGCATCCCCAAGTTTAGAAAAGGGTGCAAAAAAAATAGAACAAAAAACCCAATGTGGATAACAAGTGCAGTGAAGAAGGCGATAAGCGACAAGAAAGCATCGTTCAGAAAATGGAAAAAAGACCAAACAGAGGAGAACCAAAAAGGGCACAAAGAACACCAGAAAGAGTGTCACCGAGTGATTAGAAAAGCAAAAAGAGAATACGAAGAGAGACTGGCAAAGGAAGCAACAAACTTCAAGTCGTTCTTCAGATACGTCAAGGGGAAGCAACCGGCGAGAGAAGAAGTGGGACCATTGGACGATGGAGACAGAAAGGGAGTTGTAAAAGAAGAGAAAGAGATAGCTGACAGGTTAAATGAGTTCTTCACATCAGTCTTCACGATGGAGAATATAACCACCATACCAGAACCCGAGGAGATCGTAATAGGAGAACAAGACGATAAGCTGGTCGATTTAGAGGTAAGCCAAGAAGATGTACTCAAGCAGATTGACAGACTAAAGAGCGACAAATCGCCGGGTCCAGATGGCATTCACCCAAGGGTACTCAAGGAACTAAAAGACGTAATAGCGGAGCCACTTCGACAGATATGCAACCTATCCTTAAAAACCGGAGAGATCCCGGAGGATTGGAAAATAGCAAATGTCACGCCCATCTTCAAGAAGGGCGCAAGGGGGGACCCAGGAAACTACAGGCCGGTGAGCCTGACCTCAGTCCCGGGAAAGATGATGGAGGCACTGATTAAAGACAGCATCTGTGAACACATCGAAAAAAATGGGCAGCTAAAACCGAGTCAACATGGCTTCTGTAAGGGTAGGTCATGCCTCACAAACTTATTGTACTTCTTTGAGGGAGTGAACAGCCAGGTGGATAAAGGGGAATCTATAGACATCATTTACCTTGACTTCCAAAAAGCCTTCGACAAGGTGCCACACGAAAGACTGCTTAAAAAGATATGGAACCACGGGGTACAAGGGGAGGTCCACCGATGGATCAAAAACTGGCTGGCAAACAGGAAGCAGAGGGTTGGCGTAAAGGGCCACTACTCAGACTGGAAAGGGGTCACGAGCGGAGTTCCGCAAGGGTCGGTGCTGGGACCGCTCTTGTTCAATATCTACATAAATGATCTAGAGGCGGGAACTAAGTGTGAAGTCATTAAATTTGCAGATGACACCAAACTATACAGCAGGGCTCAAACCAAGGAAGACTGCGAGGATCTCCAAAAGGATCTAACGCAGCTGGAAAAGTGGGCCGAAAAGTGGCAGATGAGCTTCAACGTGGGGAAATGCAAGGTCATGCACGTGGGGAAAAAGAACCCGATGTTCACATACAAAATGGGGGGAACACCACTAGGGGTTAGTAACCTGGAGAGAGACCTGGGAGTGATGGTAGACGCAACACTGAAGGCATCGGCGCAATGCGCCACAGCCTCTAGGAAAGCAAACAGAATGCTGGGTATCATTAAGAAGGGTATTACGACCAGGACGAAGGAAGTCATCATGCCGCTGTATCGTGCAATGGTACGGCCGCATCTGGAGTACTGTGTCCAGTACTGGTCGCCGTACCTCAAGAAAGACATGGCGGTACTTGAGGGAGTACAAAGAAGAGCAACCAAACTGATAAAGGGAATGGAAAATCTCCCATATACCGACAGATTGAAGCAGTTGGGACTTTTCTCCCTGGAGAAGCGAAGACTTAGAGGAGACATGATAGAAACCTTCAAGATCCTGAAGGGCATAGAAAAAATAGACAGGGGCAGATTTTTCAAATTAAGGGGCGCCACAAGTACAAGGGGGCACTCGGAGAAATTGAAAGGGGACAGGTTTAGAACAAACGCTAGGAAGTTCTTTTTCACTCAGAGGGTGGTGGATACATGGAACGCGCTTCCAGAGGCTGTTGTAGACAAGAAAACATTAAATGGTTTCAAAGAAGGTTTGGATAGATTCCTAGAAGAAAAAGGGATTGGGGGGTATAGATAGGAATAGACCATTGCTCAGGCAATGGGCCTGATGGGCCGCCGCGGGTGCGGACCGCTGAGCAGGATGGACCTATGGTCTGCCTCAGCGGAGGCAACTTCTTATGTTCTTATGTTCTTATGTTCTTACTCTTTACCTCTCTAGAAATGACAAACGATCTTCCATTGTAACCACCATTTTTAACTCTTTTGTAATCCGCCTTGAACCGCAAGGTAATGGCGGAATAGAAATCTCTAATGTAATGTAATGTAATTAGGGATTTCTATTCCGCCATTACCTTGCAGTTCAAGGCGGATTACAAAAGAATTATCAAAGAAGTATTACAACAAGAACTTACGAAAAAAAAAAAGAAATTTGGTCATTTTCAAAGAGAGTAGGAAATGAGTATGGTTATTTGTTTGGGGTAGTTGGCTTTAGTGAGAGGTGGTGTTTGAAACTTGCAGTGTTATTTCTTTTTTCAGGGATTTCTTGAAGAGTATGGTCTTTATTTCTTTTCTAAAAGTTTTGTAGTCTAGGGATGCCGTCAGTAGATTGGCGATTTAGTTGTTTAGTTTGGCTGCTTAAGTGGCTAGGAGGCCATCATATAGTTTTTTTCCGTTTGACCTCCTTAATTGGGGGGTATGAGAATGGGGTATAAGTTTTCTTATGTCTGGTTGAGGTGTTGTGGATGAGGTGGTTATTCAGGTAGTTTGGACTGTCTCTGTATAAAGTCTTAAATAGTAGACAGTAGAATTTAAATTGTATTCTTGCTGGGATTGGAAGCCAATGTGATTTGAGATATGCTTCTGTAATGTGGTCATGTTTCTTCAATGAGTAGAAGAGTCTTAGAGCTGTGTTTTGGATAGTTTGTAGTTGTTTTGTTATATTTGCAGGGCAGGGGAGATAGAGGATGTTACAGTAGTCAAGTAGGCCTAGTATTAGGGACTGAACTATGAGCTGGAATTGTGTTTTCTTGAAGAATTTCCGAACTTGTCTTAAGTTTCTCATGACTGAGAATGATTTTTGTATTGTTTTATTGATTTGCGGTTGCATGGTGCAGCATGTGTCGATTGTTATTCCTAGTAATTTTAGGGTGGCTTGTATGGGGTAGTTGATTGCGTTGATTTCAATGTTGGTTATGGTTGGTATTTTGTTGTTTTCTAGGAGGATGAATTTAGTTTTATCTGGGTTCAATTTCAGTTTGTGATCTTTCATCCAGGTTGCTACTGATTTTAGTGTTTGGTGTATTGTGTTTGTCATAAAGAGTTTTGATTGATCGAAGGGTATGAGAATAGTAATGTCATCTGCATAGCTGTAGGAGGTTATGCCTTGTTTGCCCAGGTGTGAGCTGAGGGAGGCTGTATAGAGATTGAAGAGAGTCAGGGATAGAGGGGATCCTTAGGGAACTCCGCAGGGGTTTGACCAAGGTTCAGATTTTTCTTTGTCTGATTTTACTCTATAGGTTCTTGATTTAAGGAATCCTTCAAACCATGAGTATACTTTATCTGTGATACCTATTGTATCTAGGATTTGTAGTATGTTATGGCTGCAAAATAACTGCAAAATTTGTAAAATCCAGTAACCAAATTATGAATGGATTTTGCAACACACACTTTTTTCTTAACTTCTATCTTGCTGTGCCGTATGCCTGGAACAGACTGCCTGCATCAATACGTCAAGCTCCGTTTCTAGCAATATTCAAATCCAAGTTAAAAAGCTCATTTTTTTCAAGGCTGCTTTCAACTCCTAACTCCCACTTATGTCCTAGAACTGGTCTTTCTGACATTTGGAGCATTGAGATAAAGCATCAGATTACTGCGTCTCAATAGTCATGAATCTGGACTTGGAGGATGAGATGTACGGTGTCTGCATCTATGAGACAAACGTGGTTTTTCTTGTTACATAGAGCGTGTTGGACTCCAGTTAGATTACAGAAATTAGATAGTTCCAAGTCTAATAGATGCTGGCACTGCCATCTTGAACCTGGGACATTAGATCATTTATTATATTATTGTCCCTTGATATATCAATTTTGGAGATCCATTTGGAGATCAGGTAAACAAAGTAATGGAAAATCCAGTGGCACTAACATATGACACTGTGCTATTTGGCACTATGATGAGAGCTAAAAGCCAAATATAATTTCACAATAATAAACTTCTCTTTATTATGACAGGGATTGCCATACAGCTTATTTTAAGGAATTGAAAAAAACTGGGATAGAGTGAACTTTTGGTGGTACTCTCTCTGTTACGTTTTTAAAATGGCACATATTATGGCTATACAACAGGGACATTACAAAAAGTTTCTGAAGATTTGGGAGCCATTGACAAAGTTTTGCAAAGAGTGATTATTGATTTTGTTTTTTGGCCATACACGTCCAGGGTGGGTTCAAACATATTTTTAATTTCTTAATTTGAGTGTACTTTTGAATATAATTATGGGGGGGGGAGGGTGATATATCTATTTGTCATAGATTACAATTTTAATTGTATTTAAGTGCTTTTATAGTATAATATGATTGTATTATATGTTGCACTTACTTATGGCTTCAAAATGAATAAAGATATTTTAAAAAAAGGTACTTATGTCCATCCTATCATTCTCTCTGCAAGAAATTCTCTTACCCTATATGTCCTGTCTGTCTAAATTAAATTGTAAGCTCTTCTGAGCAGGGACTGTCTATTGCGTGTTAAATGTACAGAGTGCTGCAAATGCCTTTTCAGCACTATAGAAATGATAAATAGTAGTAGTAGTTATGTTTCAATTTAATTTACAATAAAAAATAAAATGTTAAAAAATGGTTTAATCCTTATGTAAGTGAACAACTGAGATGAATTTTCTAAGCTACATAGCTCCAAAGACAGAGGATATGAGGAAGATGCACTCTGTATGACATATAGCAACTGAGTTATTTTAATAGTATTCTGCCATGCATTCTATATCCTCTAAAGTTGATGCCAGCTTATGTTTCATTTAATTCCCCAGTCTTTGGGGTAATGTAAAAAAAAAACAAAAAACAACCCTTGAAGAGATTAGGAGCTATCTCTTTCATGTTCAGTGCATTTATGCTGCAATAAATTGGTACCAACCTTCAATCTTATGGTCAGGGCTCTCCGGGGTCCTTCTCCTGATATGACAGCCCAGTCAGCTTGATAAATGGTGCACACAACCTCTGGCAGTTTAGGGTAAGCTTTCTTCTCTGACTCCACAATTGTCTTTCCTATACTAGAAAAGAAACATTTAGATGTTCCAAGTGACTGCATCATTGTCTTTATTTTTCAACTTAATTAGATGTTATCAATGTTATCACATTCATTTTTCCCTTATAGATTTTTTTTCTTCTGATGAATCATTTTACGCTTCTTAAGAAAACCTGTGAAATGCAGCAAATGGAAATAAAAGAAATCTCAAATTCAGAAATGTGTTTCTCCTTTTTACTTACATACAATTTTTTTTGATGTTGCACCATCAAAGGGCCTTAAAAGAAAAGAAAGGTTTCTCTCATTTTAGGCTTTTTACTTTCTGCATGTTTTCACAAGCACAGCATGGATCAAACTGTTCATTAAATTATAAAGCAGACAATTTTCAAAACCATTTTCTTAAGTAAATTGGTCTGGCTGAAAATTGTTCTTGTCAGAATGACTAAAAGTATGTACAGGGGTCACAATGGGTGTACTTTTAACTATATCATGAAGGGGAAATTTCTGGGGATGTTTAGGACAGGTGAGTAAAGAATTCTTGCAATCAGAGCATTCAGCCAGAAAATGTTGTGTTTCATGTCCTTTCAGGAATGTTCTTTTCTTGTTTGTTTTTTTACTTTTTATTCTGTCATCTCAGGAGTAATGTTAAGAGTGCATGTTCTTTTAGAAGCAAATTATTCACAAAGAGTGCACATTATCCAGGAAGTGTGCAGTGCATACCCTTTTTGAATAGTTGTGCACTGTTTGCAAAGAATGGGGCTTGATTCTATATAGTGCAACCAAAGTTGTGCATGCTAATCTGTGCGCATTGCCGCTTTGCACATACAGCGTGTTCAACAAGCTAATCAGCACTGATAATCAGCAATTAATAAGTAATAATTAACACTCATTAGAAACTACCCACCTAACTTTTTAAGCATACTGTATTCTATAAAGTGATGCATGTAAATCCTAGTGCATGGATCTCAAAAGGGGCATGGCCAGGGGAAGAACATGGGTAGGTTGTGGATATTCCTAGGAATCCTAAGCACATCGGAGCAGTTACCACCAGTGCCAGCACTAAAACCCGCGCTATGCGTTCTTAAAAGAGGGGGAGATTGAATTGCCCAACTAAATCAAATCATCACATGCAAAATGAGCAATCTCATACTTCAACCAAATCACTTTGACATCATGAAAATCTTGTGACTTTGACTTATACGTCCTGCAGGGATAATCAAATGTTTTACATTACATTACATTACATTACGGATTTCTATTCCGCCTATACCTTGCAGTTCAAGGCGGATTACAAAAGAATTGACTGGACATTTCCAGAGATGTAAACATTTCAGATGAGATTACTGGACATTTTCCAGTGAGGATGCAATTTTTTTTTTTTTTTTTTTTTTTGGGTAACTGGAATTTTCTGGGTGAAGGTGAGAGGTTGGAGAAGTGAGCTGGTGGTAGGTAAGGGGGTTAGGATTTTTGGATGAATTTTTTGAAGAGCAGGGTTTTGATTTCTTTGCGGAACGTCTTGAAGTCGTCCGATGTTGTCAGCAGGTTGGAGACGGATTGGTTGAGTTTTGCTGCTTGAGTTGCCAGAAGATTATCGAACATTTTCTTGCGATGTGTGCCCTTGAAAGGGGGGAAGGTGAAAGGGTTAGGGGTTCTTCTGTGTCTTTTTGAGGAGATCTGGTTTAAGCGGTTGGTTAGGTAGGATGGGGAAGAGCCGTGTAATGCTTTAAATAATAGGCAGTAGAATTTGAATTGAATTCGTGCTTGTATGGGTAGCCAGTGGGAGTCTAAGAAGGCAGCTGTTATGTGATCATATTTTCTAAGTGAGTAGATTAGTCTGAGGGCGGTGTTTTGTATGGTCTGGAGTTGCTTTATCATAAAGGCTGGACAAGGGAGATATAGGGAGTTGCAATAGTCCAGTAGACCTAGTACTAAGGATTGTACTATTAGTCTGAATTGTGTTTGGTTGAAGAATTTTCTGATTTTGCGTAGGTTTCTCATGGTTAGGAAGGCTTTCTGTGTCGTCTTGTTGATTTGGGAGTGCATTGTGCAACATCTGTCTATGGTAACTCCTAGTAGTTTTAGTTCAAGTTGTATTGGGTATTTGGTGTTTTTGATTATCAGTTCTGTGATAGTAGGGGTTTTAGCCTTTTCAAGCAGGAGGAATTTTGTTTTTTCTGGGTTTAGTTTTAGTTTGTGATCCATCATCCATTTTTCTACTGTTTCTAAGGTTGTATCCAGCTTTTCTGTGGTGGTGGGTTCTAAAGGGTCGAAGGGGAGGAGTATAGTGATGTCGTCTGCGTAGCTGAAGGATGTGACGTTTAGTTTATCTAAGGTGGCTCCTAAGGAGGAGATAAAGAGGTTGAAGAGTGTAGGTGAGAGAGGTGATCCTTGTGGTACTCCGCAGGGGTTTGCCCATGGCTCTGATTTGGTATCGTTGTATTTTACCCTGTAGGTTCTTGATTTGAGGAACCCTTGTAACCAATTGTAGACCTTGCCTGAGATCCCTATGGCGTCGAGTATCTGTAATAATAAGGTGTGGTCAACTAAGTCAAATGCTGCAGAGAGGTCAAGTTGTATTAGTATCATCTTTTTTCCTTTACTGATATGTTGCCGGGCTATATCTAGGAGTGAGATTAGAAGTGTTTCTGTGCTATGGTTGGTTCGAAAACCTGATTGTGAGTGGTGGAGTAGGTTATGTTTTTCCAGGTAGTTTGTGAGGTGTTGTGTAACAAGGCCTTCTATTATTTTGACATACATTGGTATTGAAGCGATAGGCCTGTAGTTGGAGGGGTTATCTATTGGGCCCTTGTGATCTTTTATGATAGGAGTGATTATAATCTCTCCTAAATCCTGTGGGAATTGGCCTTCTGTTAGTGTGGTTTGAATCCATAGCATCAAGTTGGTTTTGAATGTGGTGGAGGCGTTTGATAACAGGTAGGTGGGGCAATTATTGAGTTCGCTGGATGCATGGCTGTATTTATTGTAGAGTCTGTTCATATCCGACCAAAGTAGGATTGGGAAGTTGGACCAGCATCTGTCTGCTACGATGGCTTCATCAGTTGTTGGGTTTGTTATTATTTTTTCGAGATGGGTGGGTGTGTTTATGAATGCAGCTCTGATATTTGTGATCTTATTTTTGAAGTGATCTGCTAGTTGGATGGCTGTCGGTGGGTGGATACCTTGAGTGGCCAGGTATGGTTTGGTGTCAGTGAGGTTCTTTACTAGATTGAATAGTTTTTTTGTGTCTGGGATTTTTGTGCCTATCATTTTGGAGTAGTAGGCTTTCCGTTTTTCCTTGAGTTTGATTTTGTATTGGTTTATTTGATTTCTCCATGCTGTTTTAGTGTGTTCTGAGCTCTTATTTTTTTTCCAGTCTCTCTCTAGTTGTCTGCAGAGCTTTTTTGCTTGGAGGAGTTCGGAATCGAACCATTTATCAGAAGGTCTACTTATTTTAAATTTTAGTTTTTCTGGGGCTAGTTCATTCAGGATGGTTTCGCTTATGGTTCGCCAATGGGATATGAATTCGTTGGGGGTTGTGTTGGTGATGGCTTGGTCTGCTTTATCCCAAAATGTGAGGGGTTCAATTTTTTGGCGTATTTTGAAGGAGGTTTTTTTTGGAGATTGTTTGATAATGTTTTGAGGCCAGTTGATGTTAAAGGTGTATTTGTAGTGGTCTGACCAGAGTGAGGGGCACCAGGCCCCATTTGAGATAAGGATTTCGGGTTTGTGAGGGTGTTGGGTCATGTAAGCAGCGACATCTAGTTGGTGGCCTTTTTCATGTGTGGGTTGGGGGTTAAGGATCTGGTAGTTCAGTGCTTTGAGGTATGAGAGAAGATTTATTACTTGTTTAGAGGTGTGATCTTCAAGATGGAGGTTTATGTCTCCTAGGATTAGGTTGTGAGGTGATGTAAGGGAATTCTGGTAAATAAATTCTTCAATATCTTGTTCGTTATCATTCCACTTTCCTGGTATGATAACGAACAAGATATTGAAGAATTTATTTACCAGAATTCCCTTACATCACCTCACAACCTAATCCTAGGAGACATAAACCTCCATCTTGAAGATCACACCTCTAAACAAGTAATAAATCTTCTCTCATACCTCAAAGCACTGAACTACCAGATCCTTAACCCCCAACCCACACATGAAAAAGGCCACCAACTAGATGTCGCTGCTTACATGACCCAACACCCTCACAAACCCGAAATCCTTATCTCAAATGGGGCCTGGTGCCCCTCACTCTGGTCAGACCACTACAAATACACCTTTAACATTACTAGACATTTTTAATGAAACTTAGACGTTGTGAATTAGACAATCTGAAAACAGGTATAAGTGCCAAAAAGATATCCAAAGAGACCAGATAACAACTGTAGAGACAAAGAAAAGACCCTCACACACTCCCCCCAGTACTCACTCCCCCCCTTTCCCCCCTCTCCCCAAAGATCAGAATAAAAAAAGTACATACCTGTCTCCAGAACATCAGCACCTGGTATAGGAAAGCCTAGTAGAGCTGTATATAGGTGTCTTAAGTAGCCTGGAGGGCGTGCTAGTGAACCATAGAGAGGAGGACCTAGGCTCATAAGCCACTCTAACCACTACATTCATGGTGGAAAATGTGAGCCTACCAAAACCCTACTCTACTGCCATTTAGGTGCCACCTGTGTACATCCGAGGGTGTTGAAGGAACTTAGGGAAGTTCTGGTGTCTCCGCTGACTGACCTTTTCAATGAGTTTTTAGAGTCGGGAGTAGTACCAGAGGACTGGAGAAGGGAGGATGTGGTACCTCTCCACAAAAGTGGAAGGAAGAAGTAGAATTAGATGCCAGTAAGTCTAAGCTCTGTGGTAAGCAAATTAATGGAATGCTTTTAAAGCAGAGAATGATCAAGTTTCTGGAATCCTGAGGATTACAGGACCGGAGGCAACATAGATTCACTAGAGGTAGGTCTTGTCAGACAAATCTGATCAATTTCTTTGACTGGTTGACCAGAGAATTGGATAGAGGGAGTGAACTACCGATGTGGTGTTTTAGATTTTATCAAAGCCTTTGACAGTGTTCCACACAGATGTCCAATAAATAAAGTGAGTGCCCTTAGGATGGGTCCCAAAATGACGGGCTGGGTCAAGAACTGGTTGAGTGGAAGGTGACAGAGGGTAGTGATCAATGGAGATTGCTCTGAGGAAAGGGATATTACCAGTGGTGTGCCTCAAGGTTCTGTTCTTGGGCCTGTTCTTTTAAACATTTTTATAAATGATATTGCTGCAGGGATGTTGGGTAAGATTTGCCTCTTTGCGGATGATACCAAAATCTGCAATAGAGTGGACATCCAGGATGGTGTGAATAACACGAAGAAAGACCTGTGAAGCTTGAAGAATGGTCTGAAATTTGGCAGCTAAAATTTAATGCAAAGAAATGCAAGGTCATGCATTTGGGCTGCAAAAACCTGAGGGAACGGTAAAGTATAGGGGGTGAAGAACTTATGTGCTCGACAGAAGAGCGAGATTTGGGTTTGATAGTATATGATGATCTTAAGGTGGCCAACAGGTTGAAAAGGTGACGGCGAAAGCTAGAAGGATGCTAAGGTGCATAGGGAGAGGTATTGCCAGTAGGAAAAGGAGGTATTGATGCCTCTCATTTAGAATATTGTATAGAATTCTGGAGGCTGCATCTTTATAAAGCTATAAAAAGGATGTAGTTGGTCCAGAGGAAGGCTACTGAAATGGTGTGTGATCTTCGTCATAAGGCCTATGGGGACAGACTTAAAGATCTTAATATGTATACTTTAGAGGAAAGGTGGGAGAGGGGAGATTTGATAGATATGTTTAAATACCTACATAGCGTACATGTGCATGAATTGAATCTCTTTCATTTGAAAGGAAGCTCTGGAATGATGAAGTTAAGAGCTGATAGGCTCAGGAGTAATCTAAGGAAATACTTTTTTACAGAAAGGGTGATAGATGCATGGAACAGTCTCTTGGAAGAGGTGATGGAGACAGAGACTGTGTCTGATTTCAAGAAAGCCTGGGATAGGCACTTGGAATTTCTTAGAGAGAGGAAGAGATAATAGTTACTGCGAATGGGCAGACTGGATGGGCCATTTGGCTTTTATCTGCCATCATGTTTCTATGTTTCTAAAAAACTATTGGGGTTGTAGGCAGGTGGATATAGTGGGTTTGGGGGGGCTTACAATAACCTATAAGGAAGTTCTGGTGAAATGTTTATGTGGCACCCTTTATGTGAAGTTCACAGCAGTGCCCTATAAGGTGCCCCACTGCTCTGTTGCCATGCTTGGGTGGCTAGTCCATTACAAGATTAGCCCCTCCCACATCCAAACGGTCTTGTTCTGGTGTTTGGGACTTGGACAAAATTTTGGTCAAAAATGTGGTATAAAGATAGACGTCCTGGCAGTCTGGGCAACCCAATGACCTGGACATCCAGATTGATGATTTTCAAAAAAAAAAAAAAATATATATATATTTTAGACATACTTTTCGAAAATGGGCATTTTCCCACTGCTGACTTTGGGCTTCTAGTGCCATATGTACGAATCAGACTTAGAAGTATGTTTTGATTATGCCCCAGGGTACCAAATGTTGTGATGCTGCTCTCACATTCATAGGAATTCTATGAGCGTTGGAGCAGTGTCAGAAGTAATTAAATTTGCTGACAATACAAAGTCACAAGACGATTGTGAAAAATTGCATGAATACCTTGCGAGGCTGGGAGACTGGTCTTCAAAATGGCAGATGACATTTAATGTGAACAAATGCAAAGTGATGCATATGGTAAAGAGGGACCCAAAATATAGCTATGTGATACAAGGTTCCATATTAGGAACCAGAAAAAGGATCTAGGGGGCTCATAATCAAAACAAAAAAAAAGTTTAAAAAGTGGCCTGAATCACTACTTGGATGATCAAAAAGCCAGATCGTCCAAGTACCGATAATCAAAGCTAGTTTCAGACGCATCTAAGCCCAACTTAGGCCTTTTCCCTGCCGTATAGAGTGAAAAGAGGCATTTTTAGAGGAGGGATAAGGGCGGGAGGTGGGCCGATCTAGACATAGTCGTGCAGCAAGTATAACCAAAAGTTTGAACAGGTTGCCTAGTCGACACTTATATGTTTTGACTTAGACCAAGTCAAAACAGGTATAAGTGCTGAAAAAGGGGCCACTTAGCTGATTGCTGCTGCCGCAATCAGCTCAGCAGCCCCGGCAACCTGCCCACCCCCCACCACAATGATTGCGGCAAGAGAGAAGGCTCATTTCCCCTGCCGCGATGGCGATCCCCCACCCCCCCGAACCGAGGCACTTCGGGGTGAGGATCGTGGCAGGAGAGATGAAACATCTCCCCTGCCACGATCCTCCCCCCCACAGTGCCGCGGTTCGGCGGGGTGGGAGATCGCCATCACTGCAGCAGAGATGCCCAAACTCTCCTGCCGCAATCCACCCTCCCCACTGAACTGATACGGGCAGGAGGGAGCCCAACCCTTCCTGCCTCTATGAACTCCCCACCTCCCAACCGATATGGGCAGGAGGGAGCCCAAGCCCTCCTGCCCACGATGATCCTCCATGACTGCCCCCAACCCCTAATTGGCCCCTCCATACCCCTTAACACCCCCACCCAGCAACCCACTGACATCCCACCCCCAACATCCCTCTTCCTAAAATCCATTGGCTGGACTGACTGGTCGCAAGCCCGTCCACCCGGCAGGCCCCTCATCTGCTGAATGGCAGGCCTTAGGCCTGATTGGGCCAGGCGCCTAAGACCTCGCCCACAGGAGGGCCTTAGGCACCTGGGTCAACAGGAATTGGCCCAGTTGCCTTAGGCCCCTCCTGTGGGCGGGCTCTTAGGCACATGGGCTGGGTTGACAGACACTGGTTACAGAATCCAGCTTTTAGGCAGAGGACTGGCCCCTCCTTTGCCTAAAAGGTCTGGTCTTGGGCGTTTGGGACTTAGGCTGTTTTTTTGGTTGGTAATGTGTTGTAAGTGTAGACGTAGTGGTGGTCTGGGCATTTAAACAGCTCAACATAGAGGTAGGCCATTTTCAAAAAAAACCCTCATTTTGGATTTTTTTTTTGAGAATGGACATTTTCCCTGCTTCTACTTTCAGCATTTAGGGCCTAGGCCAAAAGGGAACTTAGACGTTTTTTTTTATTATACCCCTCCACGTGTCATCTTTGATGATATGTTGAAACCCTGTGCTCAATATGCCAATAAAATGTTAGGAATTATCAGGAAAGGAATGTCGAACAAAAATGAAAATGATATAATGTCTTTGAATCACTCCGTGGTGCAATCGTTCCTCGAATGTTATGTGAAATTCTGGTCACAGCATCTCAAAAATGACATAGGGGGTGGGGGTGGAGAGCATTTTCAATATGATATCCAAATCTGAGTATGGACATTTTGTATGGATTTTGTAAAATCCAGTAGCAAGCAAGACCATTTCCGAAGCAGAAAAATGCCTCTTTTCAGTGTTTGGGGGGATTTATTTGTTGCTAAAACTGATATAGCCCTAAATGCACAAACTGTACCCTGGACATTTTCCAAAATGTTCGATTATTGCAGAAAAACATCCAAATCATAAGCCCGCCCTAGTCCCTCCCAAACCACACCTCCAACATGCCCCCTTTCAGATTTAGACACACTGCAGACAACCACCATAGTTTTGCCCACTACAGAAATTAGACTGTGAGTTTGTAATTGACATTCCCACTTCCGCAGAGTAGAGTTATATCTGTTTTCTTCCAGCCCCTAGGAAGCCTCTTCTGACTTTAAAAACAAGTTAAATACAGCTGTGGGAGCTACAATGAGCATTTCCTTTACTTCTCTCAGTAGACTAGGATATAATACACTAAGCCCCTTGGTCCTATTGCCACTTCTTTAGAGAAGCTCATTAAGTGCATACTTTCAACCTCTTCACTAATTATTTCTCATTATATTTTACTTCAGTGGAAATCCATTAGCATCCTCCATTCTGCATACTAGACTTCCTCTTGCTACATCTTTTTAATTTATAAATATCCATCAACTGTGAACTGCAATAAATAAAAGAAAGTGGAATCCAAGTGCATTAAAACTGATTAAGTCATAAGTTGTTACTGATATACAAACTAGCTGTGTGTGAGCTAGATCACATATGAAGTTACTGCTTTCCAGAATTGTAGCCCAAGTAGAAGGTCATTTTCCTTTAAATATTTTAGTACAATATGGAGAACTGTGGGGGATTTCACACTACATTCATTTGACATGATTAAGTGCATGTACCTGAAAGCTGTTAGACATGTTTGCATAAATATTAGGACTTCTGTATGTCTAGATATAATGTAGAAAACCTACAATTTTAGATCTACTCTCTGATATCATATTTTGAATTACATATTTTCTGACCCAGCAAAAGGAAGACAGCTGATCTTCGGGCACCGGCACCGGTATGTCCTGTGCATTGATGCTGGTGCCGGTGTAAGCCAATGTATTTGGGTGGGTGGGTGCGTGGGGGATACCAGATCACAGCGGGGCGGAGGGCGACGTGAGCGGGGGATACCGGATTGCGGGGGGGGGGGGGATTTGGAGCAGCGCCGGTGGTCTCAGGGGGGTGTTAAGATGGAGCAGCGCCGCTGGCCTTGGGATGTGGGGGTGGGTGGGAACGTATCAAGTGAGTTTCCCTTAGTTCCTATGGGGAAACTCGCTTTGATATACAATTATGCTCGTAAACCAAGGTTCCACTGTTTAGGACAAAAAAAGCCATTGTGACAGCACCGATGAGGTTGGCTCTTATTGGTGGAATGAGGCATTATGACATCACAGTCTCAGCTCTGGTTACCAGATACTGAAAGTCTTTACATTACGAGTGGGTGCTGAAAAGTTCTCAGCCCAAACAAGAAGAAAATGACATGTCTATGGTTCCACCAATGTTGTGAAACAATGTCAAAACATAGAATTTTGTTTCTGTAAATTGGCACTTAACGAAATAACAATCTTTTCATCTACAGTAGCAAAATAACGTTCAGAATTTTGGAAGTTAGTTGGTTGGGCTGAGAACTTTTCAGTACCCCCTCGTCGATGCCATTTATAGAATCCAGCTCACAGATTTTTTACCTGTGTTTAGCTTACACACTTGCCTGCCAATCTGAAAGTCATAATGGGATATAATTTTTTTAAAAATAATATCTTTATTCATTTTCATTCTAAAAACAGTGCATACAAAAATTGCAAAACAAGTTGCCTGAAAAAACAGCACTTATATCCATCAGTGAAATACATATTAATAATTTTCACCCCATCTCCCTTGATTTCAATATATTCAAGATAACCCATACAATAGTACTAACAACTCATAAATAAACCAGTCCCTATACATTATCCTTCTCCCTCCCACCCACCACCCCTTCCCTGGATGTAAAAAGTATAACCAAAAGTAAAGGGAAAAGCCATTCAATTAGAATCAATAAAATTGGTCAATGGACCCCATCTCAGATTAAACCACTTAATATTACCCCTTTGTTCAGACATCATTTTCTTGTAATGATAACACAAGTATATTGAATTCCACCAAAAAGTGAAATTTAAGCAGTCACAATTCTTCCAGTTTTTCGTAATCATTTGGATTGCTACCCCAGTCATTATACCCAATACCTGTTTTTATGCCTGTCTACTGGAGATATAGGAGATAACAGCGTCCCACATAATACCACTTCATATGACAGTGGAACCACAGTCTCCAGAATCAGAGTAATATGTCCTCATATATATCTCCAAAAACGGAGTTTCAAAGGACAATAGAACAATAGATGATCCAGTGTCCCTATATCGAGATGACAGTGCCAGCATCTATTTGACTTAGAACTGTCTAATTTCTGCAAATGAACAGGGGTCCAAAAACATCTATGCAACAAAAAAAATCCAGGTTTGTCTCATGGATGCTGACGCTGTACACCTCATTCTCCAAGACCAAATCCGTGGCCATTGAGTAGCAGAAATCTGCTGCTTAATCTCAATGCTCCAAATATCTCTCAAACTTGTTTTTAGTTTCTTATTCTTATAGCCAGATATTAATTTATACCACTTGGCTGCCTGATGTCCTAGGAAATCTGTCTAGAAGCATAGGCCTGGCAAGCTATACTGATTTTTTTTAGATTTTTCCAATCAGGGAACCCCTTCTGAATGGCTTGCTTCAACTGTAACCACTTATATATTTGAGAGTTTGAAATACCGAATGATTGTTGCAGTCGTGAAAAATCAAGCATTTTCCCATGGGATATAATTATTAAAAAAACACCAATCTTAAGAACATAAGAACAGCCTTACTGGGTCATACCAATGGTCCATCAAGCCCAGTAGCCCATTCTCACGGTAGCCAATTCTCACGGTAGCCAATCCAGGTCACTAGTACCTGGCCAAAGCCCAAGGTGTAGCAATATTCCATTCAACAGATACAGGGCAAGCAATGGCTTCCCCTTTTCTTTCTCAATAACAGACTATGGACTTTTCCTCCAGGAACTTGTCCAAACCTTTCTTAAAACCAGTTACGCTATCCGCTCTTACCACATCCTCTGGCAACACGTTCCAGGGCTTTATTATTCTCTGAGTGAAAAAAAGTTACTCCTATTGGTTTTAAAAGTATTTCCCTGTAACTTCGAGTGCCTCCTAGTCTTTGTAATTTTTGACGGAGTGAAAAATCGATCCACCTGTACACGTTCTACTCCACTCAGGATTCTGCAGACTTTAATCATATCTCCCTTCAGCTGTCTCTTTTCCAAGCTGAAGAGCCCTAACCGTTTTAGTCTTTCCTCATACGAGAGGAGTTCCAACCCATTTACCATCTTGGTCGCTCTTCTTTTAACCTTTTCTAGCACCACTATATCTTTCTTGAAATAAGGACACCGGAATTGAATGCATTACTCCAGATGAGGTCGCACCATGGAGTGATACAGGGGCATTCTAACATTCTTAGGGTTCCTTTTACAAAGGGCCTTAACGTGCGCGGAATAGTGCGCGTTAAAATGCCACACGCGCTAGCCGCTACAGCCTCCCCTTGAGCAGCCAATAGTTTTTCGGGTAGCGTGTGGTAATCCAGTGCGTGCGCTAAAAATGCTAGCGCACCTTTATAAAAGGAGCACTTAGTCTTGTTAACCATCCCTTTTTTAATAATTACTAGCATCCTATTTGTTTTTTTGGCTGCCACCGCACATTGGGCAGAAGATTTCATCGTATTGCCTACGATGACACTCAGATCCTTTTCTTGGGCGCTAATCCTCAAGGTAGACCCTAGCATCCGGTAACTGTGATTCAGGTTATTCTTCCCAATGTGCATCACTTTGCATTTGTCCACATTAAATTTAATCTGCTACTTGGATGCCTAGTCTTTCAATTTCCTAAGGTCCACCTGCAATTTTTCACAAGCTGCATGTGTTTTAACAACTTTGAACAGTTTAGTGTCATCTGCAAATTTAATCACCTCACTCGTTGTTCCAAATTCCAGATCATTTATAAATAAGTTAAATAGTACCTGTCCCAGTACAGACCCCTGCGGCACTCCACTGTTTACTCTCCTCCATTGAGAAAAATTACCATTTAACCCTACTCTCTGTTTTCTTTCTGATAACCAATTCCTAATCCACAACTGAACTTTGCCTCCTATCCCATGATACTTTAATTTTCTTAGGAGCCTCTCATGAGGAACTTTATCAAAAGCTTCCTGAAAATCTAGATACACTATATCAACCGGCTCACTTTTATCTACATATTTATTCACACCTTCAAAGAAGTCAAGCAAATTTGTGAGGCAAGATCACCCTTGGCTGAACCCATGCTGACTCCGTCTCATTAAATCATGTTTGTCTACATGTTCCACAATTTTATTTCTTATAATCGTTTCTACCATTTTGCCCGGCACCGAAGTGAGGCTTATCGGTCTGTAATTTCCCAGATCTAAACTGGAGCCCTTTTTAAAAATTGGCGTAACATTGGCCACCCTCCAATCTTCAGGTACTACAGACGATTTTAGCGACAGGTTACAGATCACTAATAGCAGGTCAACAATTTCATTTTTGAGTTCTTTTAATACCCTAGGATATATACCATCCAGTTCTGGCGATTTATCACTTTTTAACTTGTCGATTTGGCTCAGTACATCTTCCAAATTCACTGAGATTTCTTTCAGTTCCATCGCATCATCACTCTTGAAACCCATTTCCGGTTCAAGGTAAATCTCTTACATCTTTTTCTGTAAAGACCGAAGAAAAGAATTCATTCAGTCTTTCCGCTATGGCCTTATAATCCCTGAGTGCCCCTTTCGCTCCTTGATCATCCAATGGTCCCACAAATTCCCTCACAGGTTTTCTGCTTCTGATATACCTAAAAAAATTGCTATGAGTTTTTGCCTCTTCTGCAAGTTTCTCTTCATATTCTTTCTTAGCTGTCTTTATAAATGCTTTGCATCTAACTTGCCAGTGCTTGTGTTTCTTCCTATTTACTTCATTTGGATTTTTTTTCCATTCTTTAAATGATGGGGTTTTTTTTTTGCTCTAATAGCCTCTTTCACTTCACCTTTTAACCACTCCAGTTCTCGTTTCCTCTTCTTTCTACCTTTGCTGATACATGGAATACATCTGGTCTGGGTTTCCACGATGGTATTTTTAAATGACATCTATAACTGGTTTACAGTCCTAGCCTTTGCAACCGATCCTTTTAACTTCTTTTTAACCATAGGAGGGGCCTTAGGCGCCTAGGACAATCAGGCCTTAGGCTCTGGTGGGTTGGTCAGGGGAGGGGTGGGCCCGCCTCATTTGGATGAAGATGGGCCTGCCGGCCGGCCGGTACAATATCCCATCCAGCTCTCCAACTTGCTTGGTGAGCCCGGGAGAGGGGGGGGTTGCATGGAGGAGGGGTTTTATTGGAGGGTCAGGGTATTGGGGGTATTCAAGGATGGGGGGTTCATTTGGGGGGCCGGCACCCTCCTGCCAGCGATCTTCGGGAAAGGGTAGGCGGTCATCGGGCAGGAGGGGTTGGGCACCATCCTGCCATGATTGTTGGGGTGTGGGGGCCTACCGGTAGGAGGGGTTGGGCACCCTCCTGCTGGCGATCGTTGGTGGTGGGTCTTTCAGCAGGAGGGATTAGACATCCCTCCTGCCATGTTCATTTAGGGGTTGGGGGGAGACTGGCAGCCACAGCTGCGTCCGCTATACTAATTGCAGCAGGGAGATCCCTAGTATAGTGGTCACATCTACTTACACTGCATCTGTGGGCTGGTTGTATCAGAGGAGAAGCTACCGCCCGCAGATGCAAGCGACTTCAGGCAGGCTCCTGTGACTTGCACAAATTACACTGTAAAGTGCCACGAAGGTAATAGGGAGAGAGATAAATGCGGCCAGAAGGTAGGAAGGAGGGAGGGGGCCTTGCGTGATTGGTGACTGTGCGCGTTCCCTCCCTTAACTGCGGAGGCAAGGCCATTCACCACTCCATGAGGCAGTGGATGGCCTTGTCCCCGTACCCGCAGTGAGCACTTTCTTTCCCTCCACTGTTTCGGCAGCCACGGATAACAACCACCATGTCATTCTCTAGTTGTCACATTAGCGCAGAAACACAGTTCCATCCCGGTCCTAGCGCCTCCCTTTGAAAACAAACAGCGCTCCGGAGAGGAAACACTTGGTAAAAATGTTCAGTAACTTTTTTTTTTGTTTAAATCAATTTTATTAGTTTTGAAAAAAACAAAGAACTATAACAATCACACAGTAAAGCAGATATACAATGCATACCTCCCCCCTCCCCCCACCCACTCACCCCCGGGAACTCCAAAGTCCAGTATAAATTAAGCATGCCATAAGAATTTAGTTCAAAAGTCTACTTCTTGCAATGGGTGTCATATTACAACAAAAAGGCAACCCGCATCGAAGAAACAAGGAGCCGTGCCTAGAGTCCATATCAGAGATAGCCTGGCGCTCATACCCCGCCAGCTGGATCATTTGAGTCCACCAGTGCGACACCATAGGAGTGTGTGGAGTCAGCTTTTTGTACAAATGCAGCAGCACCGGTCAAACAGGGACCAAGGAAAGTTTTAAGGTAAAAAGAAAGGTGTCCGTGGGTACCCAAGTACAATTCCATATAGACTTAATGTGCAAGCAAATGTGTTTCCAGTATGCCTGAATGCCAGGGCATAACCAGAACATCAAGTTTCAAGTTTCAAGTTTAATATTTTTTCTTGATTGATCGCTTAATCGAATTCTAAGCGATGAACAATTTAAAATACATTCAAATAGAGACAAAACAGTACAAACTTTTAAATAATAAAATTGGGTAGATAACTAGTACATTATTCTCATTACATAAGGTAAGATAGGGGTTTGAAATACAATTAATAAAGAAAAGCAAAACAAAGGAAAAGCACAGTAGGGAAACAAATAACAACAAAACATAATAAAATAAAATAAAATCACTGGTCTAAGAATTGTTAAATTAAATATTAAAAGCATCTTTAAAAAGAAATGTTTTTAGATTACTTTTAAATTTTCCTAAGTCCTGCTCATTTCATAAGTAAATTGGGGAGAGCGCTGGCCCAGGGTAGCTCTGGGGGCCGCACACATAGGGCAACTGTCCATAGAGCTGATGTGCGCTTTATAGGCTCTAACAGGTGCAAAATAAGCCCGAACCAAGAATTTATTGTACCGTTCCTTTTCCACAGCAGAGACCAAGAGTTTGGCCCCCAGCATAACACTCCGCTTCGGCACGGCTGCAGAAATTTGCAACTGTAAATCCTGGGTCCATTTGGTTGCCAGAGTAGCATAGTCAAAGTCGCCAGCCAGCTCCTGTAGAAATCGGTGAAGAAAACGCAATGGTATGCAGTCAAACAAAAAGATTCTGACAGTTTCTCTTGAATCTCTTCAGACAAAGCCGGGCTAGGGAGGGAATGAACATAATGTTGCAATTGTCTATAAGAAAACCAGTCCCCAGCTACCAAAGTAAAGGATTCTCGTAACATCTGAAAGGACTGTAGCGCACCATCAGGCTGTAATACTTGAGACAAATATAACAAACCCTTCCTAGACCACGGATTATGAGAGCCAGGACTCATGCCAGGGATAAAGTCCCCATTACCAACAATAGGTGAACACGGTGTCACATCAAACCGAATAGCCAATTGAGTACAGATTTGCTTCAAAATTGTTCTTACTGGAAGTAAGAACATGTCCCCATAAGACTGAGCTCGTGGAGGTAGGCATTTCACATGAAGCAAATAGCTAAAATGATAGGGAGCAAAAGCAACTGAAAATGAAGAAAATAAAAAATTTGTCCAAAACAAGAAACTAATATAGACCAGAGAACAAATTCATATCAAGTTGTATTAGATTACCAGACCTCAAATACCCAAGGCACTACTTGAATAATTTTTCGTGCCCTTACTGGGGTGGTAAATTCATCATTGGCCTTGGTAAAGTGACTTGTGCTGTGAAAATTTATTTAAATATTTATAGTATCAATTTTCAATAAATATAAAGTGCATTAGGTGCATAAGGTGCTTAAGGAAGGGAAGCACTTATCTTTTGTGCCTGACGGCTGCCCACCGTTTCACACTCGATTTCATCAGGGGCTATGCCTCCTTCTATTATTATACCAAACCTGCTTGTCCAGTTGGCCTGCTGTCTGCTGCTTTCCTGCTTTAAGCTGGAGTATTCTGCCTTCCACCGCATTCAAAGAAGGTTTGAGAGCACCTAATAATAATAATAAATAATAATAACAGCTTATATACCGCAGTACCGTGAAATTCTATGTGGTTTATGCACTTTATCTTTATTGAAAATTGATACTATAAATATTTAAATAAATTTTCACAGCACAAGTCACTTTACCAAGGCCAATGAAGAATTTACCACCCCAGTAAGGGCACGAAAAATTATTCAAGTAGTGCCTTGGGTATTTGAGGTCTGGTAATCTAATACAACTTGATATGAATTTGTTCTCTGGTCTATATTAGGGAGCAAAAGTAAGGCATTCCACCCCAGTGGCTGAAAAGTGAGTAGTCCCACAGAACCAATCATTCACATGCCTAATTTGACAAGCCACATTGAGTCTGCCCAAATACAATAACCCAAGACCCCCCTGAGCAATAGGTAATGTAAGAGTATTTTGAGGAATCCTAGATCATTTACCTCCCCACAAAAACAGAAGCAAAGATCTATGAAGTAACCAAAGGTGACAGCGCTGGAGAAGTAAAGGTAAGGTTTGAAGAAGGTAAAGCCATTGAGATATCACCATCATATTATACAAAGCAATTCTACCTAGAAGAGTCAAGGGGTAGGATGTTCAGTAACTTTAAACTTCATTATGGAGTCTTGCCAGCTCTCATTGGTTTGTTTTTTTTAATACAAAATAGAAAAACTGAAAGCTTTATTAGACTATATAATAAATTTGTTTACTCTTTTTTTTTTTTGTCTATAGAAATTTCCTTGAGAGAAAATATCATATATAACTGCCCCATCTAAGTGCCCTTTTGAATTTTCCAAAAAATAAATGAATATATTTATAAAAAAATATGTCTGCATAAATTAGTGGCTAGATTTCCTGGGATAATTTTCAAAAGTGAAAGTAGTAATCTGTTACTTTGAAAACCTCCTACAGTGTGAAACTTACAGAGCCTGGCAGGAGGGGGCAGGGTGCAGAGCCTGGCAAGGAGTGTGGGGTTGGGTACAGAGCCTGGTAAGGAGTGAGGGGGACTGGGTCTAATGGAGCAAAAAAATAAGGTAGTCAATTTTATTCAAGGAAATCAATAGACCAACAATATAAAAGAGGAAGTCTGGGTGACACTACTACTCCTGCTTATAATTTCTACATCATTGCTAGACTAAAAAAAACACTGAATGTCCAGTATAATTCGCTGTCCACTGAATTATATTGGACATTCAGCATTTTTTAGTACAAGCTAATTACTTGTGATAAATTATTTAAACTAACCCCCTCTTCTACAAAACCGCGCTAGCGGTTTATAGCACAGAGAGCCGCAATAAATGGCCCGCGCTGCTCCCGACACTCATTGGGTTCCTACATGCTATTCTAATGATATAACGGTGTGCAGTCAAAATATCACATGCATAGCTTATAAGGGGAAGTAGTCATTGGAGGGACATGGGCAGTTCAGGGTCATTCCCAAAATTTAGGTGCAATATTATAGAATTCCTGGGTTGCGTGCCCAGCTTGAATACCAGCATTTACAGCAGATTTCAGCAATCATAAGTCCTTAAAACCAAATTTGAGAGTGGCAATCAGCACTCAACACTATTCTATAAAAGATGCTTTACACAAAGCACCCTTTATAGAATATGAGTTTACCGCAGATCTTTCCAGAGTCTAATTTTGTCTCCATTTACTGAATATACAATAATAATTCTTACTCCTTATGCACCCTCTAGAGCAGTGATTCCCAACCCTGTCCTGGAGGAACACCAGGCCAATCGGGTTTTCAGGCTAGCCCTAATGAATATGCATGAGAGAGATTTGCATATGATGGAAGTGATAGGCATGCAAATTTGCTTCATGCATATTCATTAGGGCTAGCCTGAAAACCCAATTGGCCTGGTGTTCCTCCAGGACAGGGTTGGGAATCACTGCTCTAGAGCACTAAGATCAGAGGATAAACATCTTCTCTCAGTTCGCTCATTTTCTTCCTAAAGAACCATTAATACTTGGCGAAATACGATCTTCTCTGTGACGCCCCCCAAATATAGAATTCACTGCCGGTTTACTTGAGTGAAGAAACTAACAGATAAATTCAAAGGCAACCTAAAATGATTTCTCTTCGGGGACACATTTGAAACATAAAAGACGCAAGGCCACTAAGGGCTAGTTTTATAAAGCTGCGCTAGGGCATTAACGTGCGGCATAGCGCACGCTAAATTGCTGCATGCGCTAGCCGCTACCGTCTCCTTTTGAGCAGGCGGTAGATTTCTGACTAGCTCGCGCTATAGCGCACACTAATCCGGTGCGTGCGATAAAACCGCTAGCGCGGTTTGTAAAAGGACCCCTAAATTAGATATTTCTAACCTACTGTTAATCCCTTTTCTTTACTTATTGTAGTTCTTCCCACCACCCTTATGTTTATGAATCTGTCTATTTGTCCATGTCTGTTGTTTTGGGGGGGGGTTTAAAACTCCCCTATACACATTGTTTGTCATTTGTACATCACATTGAATAAGTGATAATGCAATATAATCAAAAAGTTTATTAAACTTGGAAACTTGGAATAAAAATCAGTTGCATACTCAGAGTTAATGGCATCATTAATGAGCTTTAACAAGCTCATAATGACAAAAAAATTAAGGCTAATTGGTTTGTAGGCGCCTACACCCAAGCATCTAACACCATATAGGTGTGGTTAGGGGCAAATTGGAAGCCTTTTTTTTAAGTTAGATGCTGTTAGGTGCCTTCATTATGTGCATTCAAAGTAGGTGAGGCAAATTGGCCAACATTTGAGATACCTACAATATAGGCACAATTCTGTTAGCAACACCTAACGCATGATTGACACATTTAAATGTCTACACCAGTGGTTCCCAACCCTGTCCTGGAGGACCACCAGGCCAGTTGGGTTTTTGGGATAGCCCTAATGAATATGCAAGAGAGAGATTTGCATATAATTGAGGTGACAGGCATGCAAATCTGCCCCATGCATATTCATTAGGGCTATCCCAAAAACCCAACTGGCCTGGTGGTCCTCCAGGATAAGGTTGGGAACCACTGGTCTACACTGTAGGTGCCTAGAAAGGTATTTATTTATTTTCAAAATTTCTATTCCACTTAAAACCTAAGCTGTAGATGTCATTAAATATACTCAAGAAAAGGGCCTCTAAGATTCTAGTTTGAAATTAGAGTTGGGTCTTTGTAAAATTAATTAAATGAAGAAATTTAAAAAGATTTGGAATTGTTTATTGAATATGAAGGAGTAAGTTCTGTAACATTTTTTTTTTTTTTAATTTTCACTGTGGTATGTCAACCCTGATTCTTGATTTACTTATTATCTTGTTGTTTGTAATGCGTAATTTAAATTTCTATAAAATATCTTGGGGGGAAAAAAAAGAGTTGGGTCTTTGTGATTTGAACTGGATCCAGCCAATTCACATCTGATTCTTTCATCTCTAAAATATATCTGCTTTGTCCTCCGGCCTCCACTTAGATGACATTTCACTAATGGCAGCTTTGCTTTAACAGTAAAGAGCATTTTTTATCTACTGTGCGAACAATGCGTCAACCTCAGTAATAAACAAGCTGATGGGAAGCAGAGATAGAGCTTTCACTATGCACCTCCAACTCGCAGCAGTTTAAAAGATGCATGATGTACTGTATCTAAATACTTGTGGGCATAAAAAAAAAATTATCTACTTTCTTTTTATATCTACCATCATTCATTTCTTTCTCTTTACTATATAACTAGGAAGCAATGTATCATACTAATTACATGATATTTATTAGGCAGGAAGCAAATAAGTCGTGCTAAAACAGCACCCCCTCCCCTGTAGTGATTCATGGAACTGCCTTACATGCCAGATATATAATAAACCAACCTTTTGTTATTTTTATCATATATTCTTTGTAGAGATGAGCCAGAGTGGGATGTAGAGAAACCATGGTTGCAGCAACTTAGGAGGTGTGTAGATATTGTGTATTTAGCTGCAATACTAAACTTAGTATTATATATGAATGTACATAAGAAGATTGATTTGGTATAAACATATGCATATAAGTAGGATGATTCAATATGGCATAATTATGCTGGTATTAATAACTCTGTATTGTAAGAACATAAGAATAGCCTTACTGGGTCACACCAACGGTCCATCAAGCTCAGTAGCCTGATCTCACGGTGGCCAATCCAGGTCATCAGTACCTGGCCAAAACCCAAGGTGTAGCAATATTCCATGCTACCGATACAGGGCAAGCAGTGGCTTCCCCCATGTCTTTCTCAATAACAGACTATGGACTTTTCCTCCAGGAACTTGTCCAAACCTTTCTTAAATCCAGCTACACTATTCGCTCTTACCACATCCTCTGGCAACGCGTTCCAGAGCTTAACTATTCTCTGAGTGAAAAAATATTTCCTCCTAATGGTTTTAAAAGTATTTCCCTGTAACTTCTAGTCTTTGTAATTTTTGATGGAGTGAAAAATCGATCCACCTGTACTCCATTCAGGTTTTTGTAGACTTCAATCATATCTCCCCTCAGCTGTCTCTTTTCCAAGCTGAAGAGCCCTAACCGTTTTAGTCTTTCCTCATACGAGAGGAGTTCCAACCCCTTTACCATCTTGGTCGCTCTTCTTTGAACCTTTTCTAGTGCCACTATATCTTTCTTGAGATAAGGAGACCAGAATTGAACGCAATACTCCAGATGAGGTCACACCATGGAGCGATACAGGGGCATTATAACATTCTTAGTCTTGTTCACCATCCCTTTTTTAATAATTCCCATCCTGTTTGCTTTTTTGGCCGCCGCCGCAAATTGGGCAGAAGGTTTCATCGTATTGTCTACAATGACACCTCGCAGAAGCTCTTTGTAACTCTGTATTGTAATACCTCTACAGAAGCTCATGCAAACTGCTCTGAATTGACTCCCCAGTCATTAGTAGCGGTATAGAAGCTCACAACAAACAATAAACTCTGACAAGCATGGGATTCAAAATGTGCCAAATTTATCAAGGGTCATATCAAACAATAGAGCAGCATTCAGACTTTAAACAAACATGTGTATCCTATTTAAGTTTAAACCCCCCTCCTTTTACAAAACTGTGGCATGGGTCTGCCTGCTGTATCACATTATGTAGATAATTTCTTGTGACTCATTGCATTGGTGCAACGTGCATGTTTCTTGCCCTTGTTAACATTTATTGTACTTAATATACCAAACTCAATAAAATTTTTTGAACAAAAAAAAAACACCTGTGATAGCAATATTTGTTTGTTTGGGTTTTTTTTAGCACAGATCGGTGCACTGAATGCTCTGCACTGCTCCTGACGCTCATAGGAACTCTATGAGTATTGGGAGCAGCGCAGAGCATTCAGCACGTCAGCCTGCATGAAAAACCGCAATCGCAGTTTTGTAAAGATAGGGAATTTCAAAACACTGCAATATTTTAAGGAATGCAAAACTTTTGTTCACTATAGATGTGAATGCAGAAAAGATAATCATATAGGAGTTCTGAGGTAAATTTTCAGCAGCAATAAAATGTATGTTGGATATGCTAAATAGCTTTATATGGATATCCTGTCTGTATAACATTATACTTTTTATTTGTGCAGCAGACTCATAGGAATATTTGTCCTTTATTCTTAAAATACAAAGAAGTAAATTTTCAGTTAAACTTCCTGAAAAAATGTATACTTTTAGCCTGAAAAATTAGACATACAACTGGCTAATACAGGGTTAAATTTATCTCTGATATTCAAGACCCTTAACTGAAATGGGACAGGATCTCCTTCTAGGTACCTACAAGGTTACTTAGGGCCTCTTCTATCAAACTGTGCTAGCAGTTTTTAATGCAGGGACCCGCACTGAACGTCCCGCGCTACTACCGATGTTCATATGAACTCTGTGAGCGTCCGAAGCAGTGCGGGCCATTCAAAGTGGCTCATCGCACTACAAACTTCTAGCGCAGTTTGATAGAAGAGGCCCTAAGTTTTAGATGGTGGCCAAAAGCAGGTCCCCAATCACAAGTGCTGCTCTCCCATCACTCATAGATCCTTTCCAGGACTACCTTAGAGACCCTAGTAGACCAGTAGTCTAGTTAAGATAGGTGTAAATTAGGGTTGCCATATGGCTGCAGAAAAAGGAGCTAAATCCAATTAATAATATTGGCTTTCTTATAAACATACTAGTGTTTAAGCCCGTTACATTAACGGGTGCTAGTAAAGCCTCCTTCCCTCACATGTCTCCTATTTTCAGCCCCAGCTCCAAACCCAATTTTACCCCCCTCAGCCCCCTTCTCCCATCTGTTCACTTTCAGCCCGAGCCCCCTTTTCTCACTAGCAGCATTTCCCTCCCTACTCTACTCCCCTGTCCAGCAGTACCTTTCCTTGCTCCCCCTGTCCCTCTTCATTGCTCCCCCGGCCCAGTAGCACATCTTCCCTGCTCCCCCTGTCCCTCTTCCCTGCTCCCCCTGTCCCTCTTCATCGCTCCCCCGGCCCAGTAGCAGGTTCAAAAAGTGACTGATAATGTGGAAGCTATGTGGTCAACCTTGAAATCGATCCTTCATGAGGCAACTATCCGCTACATAAAATTGGTAACCAAACAACAAAGGAAAAAGAAACCCCAATGGTTCACAGATGAGGTCTCGTACCTAGTCAAGGAGAAGAAAAAAGCATTTCTCTCATACAAACGCACCGGGGAAAAAGAAGCTAACATTGAATACAGGACAAAGTCTGCAGCGGTCAAAACAGCAGTCAGGGAGGCCAAACTTCGAACGGAAGAAACTCTAGCGAAGAACATTAAGAAAGGGGACAAATCTTTCTTCAGATACATTAGCGACAGGAAAAAGAACGCAAACGGGATAGTACGCCTTAGAATGCCAAACGGGAATTATGCGGAAACAGATTCCGATAAAGCCAAAATACTGAATGATTACTTCTGTTCAGTCTTTACATGCGAGGCACCGGGACACGGGCCACAGCTGGAAGCAAAGCAAAGCATGGAAGACCCATTTCAGAATTTTGAGTTCACACCAGCTGATGTTTACAGAGAACTGTCAGGACTCAAGGTGAACAAAGCCATGGGACCGGACAATTTGCACCCAAGAGTGCTAAGAGAGTTATGCGATATTTTGGCGGAACCGTTAGCCATGCTCTTCAATCTCTCCCTGAGAACGGGGAGAGTCCCCCTGGACTGGAAAACTGCCAACGTTGTTCCTCTGCACAAGAAGGGTTGCAGAGCGGAGGCTGCGAATTACAGACCAGTGAGTCTCACATCAATAGTGTGTAAACTCATGGAAACCCTACTTAAAGGCAAACTGGACACAATACTGGATGAGGGGAATCTGAGGGATCCCTGCCAACATGGATTCACTAGGGGCAGGTCATGCCAGTCCAATCTTATCAGCTTCTTTGACTGGAAGAGTCTCTGGACATAGTGTACTTGGATTTCAGTAAAGCCTTTGACAGTGTCCCACACCGTAGACTATTAAACAAGATGAAATCAATGGGGTTAGGTGAGAAACTAACTGCATGGGTCAAGGAGTGGCTGAGTGGAAGACTTCAGAGGGTGGTGGTCAATGGCACCCTCTCTGAGACATCGGAAGTGACTAGTGGAGTGCCGCAGGGCTCAGTCCTGGGACCATCCCTTTTCAACATATTCATAAGGGACTTGATCCGAGGGCTTCAGGGTAAAGTAGCAGTTTGCCGACGACGCCAAACTGTGTAATATAGTAGGTGAAAGCAATCTCAAAGATAGTATGATGCAGGATCTGATCACATTGGAAAACTGGTCCTCAACATGGCAGCTGGGCTTCAACGCTAAGAAGTGTAAAGTCATGCATCTCGGTAGCAGAAATCCATGCAGAACATACACCTTGAGTGGAGAAATACTAGCTAAGACTTCAGAAGAACGGGACTTGGGAGTGATCATCAGCGCAGACATGAAGGCTGCCAAACAAGTAGAGAAGGCCTCATCCAAGGCAAGACAAATGATGGGATGTATCAATAGAAGCTTCGTCAGCCGCAAACCTGAAGTCATAATGCCACTCTACAGAACCATGGTGAGACCTCATCTGGAATACTGTGTGCAATTCTGGAGGCCACATTACCGGAAAGATGTGCTTCGAGCTGAGTCGGTCCAGCGGATGGCCACTAGGATGGTCGCTGGACTCAAGGGTCTCTCATACGAAGAAAGACTGGGCAAGCTGCAGCTCTATACCCTAGAGGAGCGCAGGGAAAGGGGTGACATGATCGAGACATTCAAGTACGTCACAGGTCGTGTAGAGGTGGAAAACGATATATTCTTTCCCAAGGGACCCTCGGTCACAAGGGGGCACCCGCTCAAACTCAGAGGAGGGAAATTTAGTGGTGACATCAGGAAGTATTTCTTCACAGAAAGGGTGATAGATCACTGGAACAAACTTCCGGTGCAGGTGATCAAGGCCACCAGTGTGCTCGACTTTAAGAATAAATGGGACATCCACGTGGGATCCCTATGACGGTCGAGTTAAGGAACTAAGTCATTAGCACTCAGACTTAATAGGGTGGGTAAATGGAGTGGGCAGACTTGATGGGCTGTGGCCCTTTTCTGCCGTCATCTTTCTATGTTTCTATGTTTCTCTTCCCTGCTTCCCCTGTCCCTCTTCATTGCTCCCCCGGCCCAGTAGCACCTCTTCCCTGCTCCCCCTGGCCCTCTTCATTGCTCCCCCGGCCCAGTAGCACCTTTTCCCTGCTCCCCCGTCCCTCTTCATTGCTCCCCCGGCCCAGTAGCACCTCTTCCCTGCTCCTCCTGTCCCTCTTCATTGCTCCCCCGGCCCAGTAGCACCTCTTCCCTGCTCCCCCTGTCCCTCTTCCCTGCTCCCCCTGTCCCTCTTCATCGCTCCCCCAGCCCAGTAGCACCTCTTCCCTGCTCCCCCTGTCCCTATTCCCTGCTCCCCCGGACCAGTAGCACCTCTTCCCTGTTCCCCTGTCCCTCTTCATTGCTCCCCCGGCCCATTAGCACCTCTTCCTTGCTCCCCCTGTCCCTCTTCATTGCTCCCCCGGTCCAGTAGCACCTCTTTCCTGCTCCCCCGGCCCAGTAGCACCTCTTCCCTGCTCCCCCTGTCCCTCTTCATTGCTCCCTCAGTCCAGTAGCACCTCTTCCCTGCTCCCCCTGTCCCTCTTCATTGCTCCCCCGGTCCAGTAGCACCTCTTCCCTGCTCCCCCTGTCCCTCTTCATTGCTCCCCTGTCCAGTAGCACCTCTTCCCTGCTCCCCCTGTCCCTCTTCCCTGCTCCCCTGGTCCAGTAGCACCTCTTCCCTGCTCCCCTGTCCCTCTTCCTTGTTCCCCCTGTCCAGTAGCACCTCTTTCCTGCTCCCCCTGGCCCTCTTCCCTGCTCCCCTGGTCCAGTAGCACCTCTTCCCTGCTCCCCTGTCCCTCTTCCTTGTTCCCCCTGTCCAGTAGCACCTCTTTCCTGCTCCCCCTGGCCCTCTTCCCTGCTCCCCTGGCCCAGTAGCACCTCTTCCCTGCTTCCCCTGTCCCTCTTCCCTGCTCCCCCAGTCCAGCAGCATCTCTTCCCTGCTGGCTGCTCGTAGCTGCAGGCATCGTCATAAGGGCCCACCTTGTCTTGGAGGGTTGTGTTGGGGCGGGGCTCCTGTGCGCAATTCCCTTGTGGTTGGTGCTGTGTCGGGGCTTTTTCTGGGCACTGGCCTGTTGACTCGGCATCATGCGCTTGTGAGGAGTGACAGGGTGGCGGGCAGGGAGAGTGCTTGCCTGCGCTTCCTCCAGCGGTTGGTGAGTGAGGGCAGGAGGAGGGGAATGGCCAGAGTGTTACCTGCCGCCGGGTTCTAAAATAGAATCCGGCCATGGATCAGAAAACACGGCCGCAGGGATCACGAAACCCTAAGTGCGCATGCGCAATTAGGCTTTTATTATATAGGATTCAAATATGCTTAGGCGACTCACTCATAAATCATCAATCCTTCTGTTCACCCAAATGCACACAAAATATGCTCACAGTATATGCTCTTAAAGTCATCAGCATTTACCATATTTTTTGTTCTATAGGAAACACCCAACCATAGGACACCCCCCACCCCTGTAGAGGAGGAAAACCAAGGAAAAAAATTCTGCCCACCCATCTGCCCTGTCCCCTGTCCCCTGTCCCCTATCTGGTGGTCTAGTGGTAGGCTGGGACAGGGTACAAGGCAGGTCTAGTGGTAGGCAGCCCCCCCCCCTCCGGGCTACCTTTTTTTTAAACTTCCATTGGTCCAGCACTGTATTGGCAGGAGCTTTCTGTGCTCCTGTCCCTCCTTCGCTGGGCAACTGTTCTCTCTTCCAGCAGAGCGGTGCACAAGGCAGGTTCAAGCTTTTCGCGCTCCTGCATGGTCCTGCGTTGCTCCCTGAATGACTGCTGTCAGTTCTCGTGACTCACAGTAACAGAAAAGCTAACAGAGAAGATATTAGATCGCATCGTATTAATATGTTTTAAAGATGGGATAGTGAGGAGGTTATGTATGAATGAACAAAGAGTTTTGGGTGGGCTATATGGAATGAAAAGCTTGTTGATAAATTCTGGCTGGTTACATAAGCGAGTTTTAAATGTTAGTAATAAGATTTGAATTGATTGATTTGAATTGATTTAAGGAGGGGTATTCGCTCCATAAGACGCACCCTTATTTCCACCCACTTTATTGGGGAATAAAATACATCTTATGGAGCAAAAAATACGGTAATTACCAAGACCTCAGCGCCATCACTCACTGCCTACCATATTTTTCACTCCGTAAGACGCATTTTTTCCACCCCCAAAAAGGGGGTAGAAATGTAAGTGCGTCTTATGAAGCAACAATATGAATTTGTTCAACCTGCTGCCACATCTTTTTAACCCCCCCACTGCCGCCGCATCTTTTTAACCCCTCGCTGCTGCATTTTTTTTTAAACACACCACTGCATTTTTAAACCCACCCACCTGCCCGCTCGCTGCCGTCATACCTGGTGGTTCAGCGAATTTCCCGGCCAGCGGTGCCACAGGCCAGAAGCACAAAGATCAGGAAGAAGCCCTCGGCGTTCCCGCATGGGCCTGCGCTGATCTCCGAATGGCTGGAGTCAGCTCTCGTAGGACTCGTGAGACTCGTGAGAACTGACTGCAGGCATTTGAAGATTGGAGCAGGCCCAGGCGGGAGCGTGGAGGACTTGCTACTGATCTCTGTGCTTCTGGCTTGTGTGCGTGCTGGCTGGGAAAGATAAGAGGTGTCTAAGGAGGGAGGAATTTAAAAAGGTACCGAGGGGTATGTTTAAAGGTACGGGGGTTGATTAAAAAAGGTACTGGGGAGGTACGTGGGGGAATGATTTAAGGAACTGGAAGGCACGTGGGGGATAGGGGATGATTTAAGGAACTGGGGGGCATGTGGGGGTATGGGGGATGATTTAAGGTACTGGGTGCACATGGAGGTATGGGGGGATGATTTAAGGTACTTGGGGGCACATGGGAGTATGATTTAAGGTACTGGGGTATTGAGCATGGGCATTGGACGCCTGCACACTCATAAAGCTGCAGTTGCCAATTAAGCTGCTAGCTTTCACTCAAGGTGTGAAAAATAACAAAAAACATAGAAAATGACGCTAACGCAAGGTTTTACCAAAACATAATTATTTATTTAGTTATTGTTTATATTTTTTCATTATGAAACTCAAAAGAATAAAGCATAATTGCATTAAGAGTTGCATTAGTGGGAGGTCATTATAGTTGCCAAAATGCTGGCCTTCTGATAACGAACTCAGCTCAATACTTCGCAACACCCCATTATATACCTTTGGCTCAGTGTGACATCATTGGCTGTGTGGGCCAATCAAAATTAACAGAGGTGGTCTTAAAAGTTAGACAAAGAAAATTCCTCTACATTTAAAAGTTTCAGAAATTACATTTGTTTTGTTTACATTCATTTCTGAATATACATTAACATTTTATAACATATCCAATATTCCTTTTATCATTCTTAAAACTTATTTCAGACAATTTGTCTATGTGTCAGGCAAGATGCTGAAACGTTCTAAGCCTGCTTTGAACAGCTAAGTTTCATGTTACACCGACAAACAGTGCTGAAAATTGGTCAGCCTTAGAGGAAAGGAGGGGCTGTCTTCCCCCTCTCCCTGAGCTGACTGCTACAGATCTTTGATTCTAACTTAACCATTTCCAGATGTTGTTCTTTTTTTAAACCCTTGCATTTTAAATACAAAATTCCTTCATCTATCCATTCATACTTGGGCCCAACATTCATAATTCCATTCATACTCAAAGCAAATTATATCTCAGTTTGGGATACTTCTTCCTAGCCAGCCTAAGGCACATCTGGTATCAATTAGAACCACGATGCTACGAGCGGGAAACTTTGCACAAAGAAAAGCAGAGAGAACAAAGAAGACAGAAAGTCACTGACACAAAATGGAGAGACAGAGAACAAAATGGAGTCCATGTATATCCTGATTTCCTTCATGATCTAGCCTAATAGCAAAGTACATAAAAAGAATATTATTATACTTTCCCTTAATATTAATCTGTAGTGTGTTTTTCTGGCCTTGACTACATCCATAATCAGATTTTTATTTTTATTCACCAGTTTTTCGTACGCTTCTATTGGGCGTGGCCTTAACTGACACATATGCTTGTATCTAACTAGAGTTACCCAGAATCATACGAAAACCCAGCACTTAATACTGCACTATCATGTCCTGATGTCCATTTCATTACCGTCCCATAGACATCACCCCCTACTGGCCACGAGCCACTACTGCTCAGTATGTGGGGCAAGCCTGCCTGCCACTAGGCCTGCCTGCCTGCCTGTCTCTAGGCCACTAGGCCTGCCTGCTCTGTGCCCTGTCCCGGCCTACCACTAGACCACCAGAGGGGGGACATGGTACAGAGCCTGGCAGGGAAAATTTGGTTCAGATTTTTTTTTTCTTGTTTTCCTCCTCTAAATCTAGGGTGTGTCTTATGGTCAGGTGCATCTTATGGAGCAAAAAATACAGTAATTGTTTTTGAAAGTGGATAGATTTACATGGATATTTCTTCACTGGTCATGAAATTAAACTTGCTAAACTTGTGTGAGCTGGATGGTATGAAATGGCTCTGGCAGGACCCTTGATACCCTATGTCAGCGAAACATGCCAGGTTCAACCTCCCCAGACCACGCAATAGAAACAGCTTTAAGATAAGTACAGCTGGTTCTTTAAAACTATAAAACTCATAATTAAATTGTGTGAGAATGTTAAAAATAATGTTTATTAAAGAAAAAAAGTATAAATAACATAACGTGAATATTATTAAAATAATTTCATGAGCAGCAAAGAAAAATCCATGTAAATCTACCTTTCAAAAACAATTAGGTGGCGAGTGGTAGCACTGAGGTCCTGATAATTAAATGCTAAATACTTTATGAGCATTTATTGTGAGCATATATTGTGAGCATGTTTTGTGCACACGTGAACAGAACGATTGATGATTCCAGAAAAAGGAGGACATATTGAGACATCCAGGATTTACTTCAACTGAAAGCAATGGAAATAAGGAGGACAGATAGAGACATCTCGGCTTTACTTCCATTAAAAGCAATGTAAGTAAAACCCAGCCACCGGAGAAAGAACACATCAGCTCCCATGCAGGCTAATCTCTCAGGAAGAAGTGAGTGTGGGCGTTGGATGAGCTGAGAGTGGCCAGGGAAAGATACACTGAAATTAGCATGGCCGAAAGTAGTTTTGAACACCCTGCAGATTGCTTCCAGCTAGAAGGACGAAGAGGGAGGGACTCGGGTTTAGGGCACAAATGCAAACAGCTTTCTTGAAGACATTTTGGATCCTTTTTGGACAGTGTCGTTAAAACGTTCCTTCTAGGACTGTTAATAGTGCCTCAGAGCTTCAGAGGACTGTAGACATTTCCATGCCCCCAGCTTTGTACAATGAAAAGATGATATTCATAATGCCCCACACTGCTACTACTTCTCTTCGACATACTTTTAATGCAACATCAGTCTGCAGTAGATAATAGTTTTTACTAGCTCTTTTTTTTCTTCTTTTCACAAAAAATAAATCCAGTCTGTGTTGCTCACATCCAGAGATGTTTGATGGCTTCGCTAATTATGCCTGAGAACTATTAAAATGGAGTCTCCATGAACTTGTCTAAACAGTTTTTAACCTTAGCTTTGCTAATTTCCTGCTTGCATACACTCAGCTAAGAACTATGGGCCTGATATTCAGCCAGAGATGTACAGCTTCATTTTGTCTGGAGGAATGTGTGCCTGCCAGCCACTAGGCCTGCCTGTCCTGTGCCATGTCCCTACCTGTCTGCCAGCCACTAGGCCTGCATGCCCTGTGCCTGTCCCGGACTACCACTAGAGAGGAGACAGGGTACAGAGACTGGAAGAGATGGGGGACATGGTGCATCGTGCAGAGCTAGGCAAGGAGTGAGGGGTTGGGTGAAGAGTCTGGAAGAGAGAATTTGGCTCAGAATGACTTTTTTCATGTTTTCCTCCTCTAAATCTAATGATCAAGTGTATCTTAAGTAGTGAAAAATATGGTAAATGCAAAATACATAAGAAAAATCTAGAAGTATTTAGCCTTACTGGAAGGAGTCCATGTGACCTATAGATATCAGAAATGAAGGTATAAGGGATTGAGATTCTGAAAGGTAAGTTCCCTTCTAAACAGTCAGTTTGAATGAGTGAATGCTTACAGGAGAGAACAGAAGAGGCTTCATCCATTGTTGGCTCCCTTTCATTTTACCAACTGGCATGTCCTCTTTTTCCAAACTTTTCGTTAACTGCCAGTTCTCTACTTTCTAAACCATTATGCATAGAATAAGTCTGACAGGTGTTTGATTTTATTGCTTCTTTTTTACGTTTTGCCTTGCACATCAAACAGGCAATCCTGCTGGATATCATAGGACTTTCCCAAGGGATTAAATCTATGTGTTTTTTCTTTCAAAAAGAGAATGCATTTAAGCATTGCATGTTTTAGACAGGGTGAAATCACGAATCAGAAGATGATTATGTCCAAGAATGCTGTTAATAGGAAAGAGCAGGGAGAACAAATGTGTTTCTCCCATGTTTCAGGGTGAAGAGCAGAATCCTTTAGTTCGTCATGACCACGAATGCCTACAAATGAGGGAGATTAATTTAAAAGTGGATGCTCATCGAGATTCTATTAAAAGGAATAAAGTGAAGAAGTTTAAAAGGGATGAGTGGGACTATACCAATAACAGCGTATATAATTGGTCCAATAAGAGAGCGAAGTTCCAGAGTCCAGATCAGTCTGTGAACACTAACGTTTTAACATCAAATATGTCTAATTCGGGTAGTTCAAGCTCAATATCTTCAGATAGTTTTTCTTCCAACAAAAGTAAAAAATTTTTATGGCAAAACAGGAACAGGGGAAGAAGGGGGAGAGGTCAGAATCAATTCCGCCCCACGACCAGATCTCAAACCAAACAGGGGGGTGGTGATCAATATTTCTAATAAGATCTTAACACAAGCAGAGATCTCCCTCCTCTCGAAGGGTCTTTCCTTTGTTCCAACGGAAGTGTTCAATGATTTTCAATTTAATGTAGATATGGAGAAATTTGTCAGAAAACTTTACCTCAAATCCTTTTTCTTTGGGAAAGAAGAACGTGTAGACCATACCATTCTTAATCCTAGTTCTCAGTGGTATCCTCCAGTATATTCAAATGATAATATTAAGATCTTCAAAGAATGTGTGTTTAAGGAGCTTGAACAATATAAAATGAGTAACAGTTTTCAACATCATAACTTAAAGAGAGAAGAAAGAATAGCGCTGTCAGATTTATATCAGGACAAGAATATCATTATCCGTAAAGCGGACAAAGGAGGAGCTATTGTAGTACAGAACAGTACAGATTATAATAAAGAAATTGAGAACCAATTGTTAGACAAAAATGTCTATCATGCTACCAACTTAGATCCTACTAAACGTTTGATGAATAAAATAAGTATTATAGTAGAAGAAGAATATAAGGATGGTTTTCTGACAGAGAGAGATAAAAAAATTTTAATAAATAAATATCCCATTACTCCAGTGTTCTATACACTGCCTAAAATACACAAGAATAAAATGAATCCCCCTGGACGTCCTATTATGTCCTCGAAACATTCTGTTTTAGAACCACTATCGCGCTTTGTGATCTATTTTTTGAACCCTATGGTTGAAAATAGTCCTTCTTATATCAGGGACACCACCCATGTACTCAATCTGTTAGCCGAGATTCCTGAAATTGATTTTCCATTTGTACTAGTTTCTTTTGATGTAACTTCTCTCTACACCTCAATACCACAACTGGAAGCATTAGGGGTTGTAAAAGAATTCTTAGATAAAAGAGAGAGACCTCATCTTATACCAACAGAGTTTTTAATGAAACTAGTATCAATAGCCATGAAAGAAAATTATTTTCTGTTTGATGATAAATATTACATCCAGAAAAAGGGAGTAGCGATGGGTGCTAGTTTTGCACCCTCTATAGCCAATCTCTATATGACAAAATTTGAACATGATTGGATAAGTAAATCTCCCTTCATTCAATTTATTTATCTGTGGCGCAGATTTATCGATGATGTGATTATGTTGTGGAAGGGTCCTATAGATACTTTACAGAACTTTATAGTGTGGTTAAATTCATGTGATGACAATTTGGTGTTCACTATGACATACTCTAAAACAAAATTGAATTTTCTAGAATTAGAGATCCTACAAGACCAATCTACTTATATCACTGATGTCTACATTAAGGAGACTGACAGAAATGCCCTGCTTTCTTATGATAGCAACCATTCAGTCAAGTTGAAGAATAGCCTCCCATATTCTCAATTTATTAGATTGAGAAGGAAATGTTCAGATGTTCATAAATTTAAATTACAGGGTAAGATCTTAGAAGAGAAATTATTAGCTAGAGGCTACCCAAAGAAAATAATCAGAAAGGCATTTAAGAGGGCGAGGTTTTGCAATAGAGAATGGCTTTTATTAAAAACAAGTAAAGAGTCTATTGAAGAGGATACAGTTACCTGTGTCATCAGACAGAATATGTTGAGTAGCTTGATATCCAATTCTTTGCATAAATATTGGGATATCATTACTATTCATCCAGCAATGCGACACCTTAACCTTAGAATAGCATATTCGAGAGGTAAAAATTTGAAAGAGATTTTAAGAACAGGTGAAAATAGGTGTATGCTGAGACAAAAGAATGCCCCTATTGGTTTTTTCAAATGCATTTCCTGTAATATTTGCAATATATGTGTACAAACTAAATCTTGGAAAAACCCTAGTGACAACAGGGAGTATAAAATAACTCAATTTTTGAACTGTAAATCCACTTTTGTAGTGTATGTCATTTGTTGCCCATGCAATAAATTTTATGTAGGAATGACCACCAGATCATTTAGGATCAGATTGTTGGAACAGAAGTCAAATATCAAATGTTCCAAAATTTCTGAACCCTTAGTGGAACACTGCATTAAACATGATCATAAATTTGAAGATTTGCGGTGCTGGGCCATTGACCAAGTTGATTCTAACAAAAGAGGTGGTGATAGGAAAAGAAATCTGTCTACAGAGGGAGACAAAATGGACATTTGTATTAAACACAGTGGAGCCAAATGGTTTGAATAGTTATATTGACTGGAAACCTTTTATATGATGTTGCATATTGATATTACTGTGTTTGGAATCAGAGAGTATACTTGCAAATATGCAAAATAAGTAGGTTCTGTCTTTAGAGTTTTGAATTATAGATATTGATGGCTTAGTAAAAAAATTTTTCTTTATTTTTGTGGTCCCTGGGCATTTGTATTAATGTGCCTATGGGTAATAAAGTTGTTCAAACACGCTAGCAACGTGATGTCATTATGATAATCACGGCGCATGCGTTGTTGGATATAAATGGCGCTGTTTGCGCTTGTAATTTTATTAGCTGCTCCTGCCCTGAAACCGAGAGGACTCATAAAAAGGTTGGCTTACTTTGATTACTTATAAGGATGTGTGTTTTTATTGGATGTATTTAGCACCATTGTTGAGTTGTGACCGTGTATGTGAAATTGGAATGGCACATTGCTTTTGGAGTTTGTTTGGAGAGAGTTGTCCTAAGAAGACCTGTAGTTGTAGTATATTGTGTGTATGTATAGAAATGGGTTTATCTAGGGTTCCAGGTGAATGCCGGAACGCTATTAATACTTGTATTAAGCATTTGCGGCGCAGGAAAAAAATGGCGACAGGCCTGGTTACAATCCTAGTTGTTGCTCCTATATTGAAATCGTGTAGATTCAATACGAGGCTGATACAATTTGAATGATTTTGTGCCAGCATAGACTGTTTTGGTTTTGTGAGGCATATCAAGTAGGATTGCCCTGTAAAAACGTGATCTTTTTTGTGAGAGCTTAGGTCCATAATTGATATGTATATTACGCATGCGTCATATGAAATAAATGGCGTCGGGCCTAGGAGAGCTGGTACTCTCTCCTAAAATAACTAAAGGACAAGTTAAATACAGTAAAACCTTGGATTGCAAGTAACTTGGTTTGCAAGTAGTTTTGTTGACAAGCAAAACATTTGATTAAATTTTAACTTGGTATACAAACAATGTGTTGCAATACAAGTACATACAGTGTACACACATCACAATTGAGTCGATGGTTCTTCTCTCTCTGACACTGCAAGAGTGCAGTGACTGTTCTAAACAAGCAAAGTCTTGCAATACGAGTACATACACTATACACGCGGCACATCATCACAACTGAGCCAACGGTTCTCTCTCTAACGCTGCGGGAGTGTAGTGACTGTTCTAAATGAGCGAGGTCTTGTAATACGACTACATACAGTATTTTGTATTAAAGGTTTTGGGTTGTGGAACAAATCGTTTCAGTTTCCATTATTTCTTATTGGGAAATGTGTTTTGATATACGAGTGTTTTGGATTACAAGCATGCTTTCAGAACGAATTATGCTCGTAAACCAAGATTTTACTGTATATATTTTCCTATAAATGGCGTTGCAACTTTAGCTGTGCGAAGATTCAGTATGAGGTTGATACAATCAAATTGATCAATATGATTTCGTGCCAGTATAAATTACTTTGTTTATGTGAGACATATTAAGCATAATTGCCCTGAAAAAATGTGATCTTTTCTGTGTCAGAGCGTGTATCAGCTAGATGCCGCTTTCTGACTTTGGATACTTAACACTGTATTGAAGATTTAATGTGCTAATAAGGTGCAAATACTGTATTGAAAATCTAATGTGTTTAAAATGTATTGGCCTGATTATAGAGGTATGCTTTTTAATATTTTAATATTGATCTTTGAATAGCAACTTTTTTGGTACTCACTTTTTAGTTTTGGTGGGGTGCTTATGTAAATGTAGTGAGGGAATTATTATCTGTGATTATGATAATTTTATTGGCACTTGTATAAAAAAATTTTATGAGTTTTTCTTTAAGTGTAATGTACATTATGTTAAAATGAATATTTAATTAATAGTTATGCACATTATTATGGATGAAATAAGGACTTTTTTAAAGTATGACTTTTTTAAAGTATGATTTTGATGGGATGGAAGTCAGCCTTTTAATGTTTAAAGATTAAATGTGTGAATTAGGTCTATGGGTGAAGTGCAAGAGCAGATGATATATAAATTTGATTTTAATATTGTAAAAATATTTATTGTTCTATTTTTAGTATTGGAATTTTGCCATTCTTTCTCTTTTAGTTCAAAACAAATGATGATAAGAAAGTTAATATTTATAAGTTGAATAGTTGAGTAATTAATGAATATTATCTCTATATAAATCAATATATGGTTATTATAAGATAAACTATAGCCAGGAGAACCGATTATACTAATAATTTATATGAATTAAAAGTTAGAATGTTTCTTTGTGTGGTTTGAATGTATTTTTTATAAAATAGAATGATTTTTTAGATACTGAAATTATATGTATTACTGATTAAATATGTGAAGTTAATACACAGTTTTTAAGGATAATCAGACATAAATATAATAGGAGTTTTTGTTATTTGTATTATAGAGTGCCCCTGTAGAACCCTTGAAAGAGCCTCCTTGAGGCGAAACGGGTCCCGTCGAGTGTGTATGCAGGGGCAAGCAATTTCTAAAATAAATAAACAGATTAAGAAATTAAAAGTTGTCTGTCTGGATTTTTGATAAAGAAGAAATCTTCAAGTGGAAATATTGAAGAATTATTCCTGATGAGTGAGGATTTGTTTTTGTTGTGATGAGCCCCAGTACTTCCCAATGTCATCCGAAAAGGTTTTTGCAGGTTAAAAGGTAATAGCAATGCTATCAGAAAAGCTTTCTCACAGAGGAACTTGCTTCACTTTTGCTTGGCAGTAACCTGAGATATGATTTGACCTTTGCAGATTTTCTAATTCGCTTGGAGTGGTGTCATTGTAAAAGCAGTCCATTAGATTTAAAGTCTTTTCTTTTTTGCAAAGTCATTCATACAAATGACCTAGTCTACTGTTGGTAACTTCAACTTCATCACTGGAAGAATTGTCAAGGTAGTTTGTCATAGGAATGGTAAGTTTTCACTCATTCAGTTTATCAAGAGGTTTATGGTCCTCATTCCCGCAAATAATGCTAGATTGCTGATGTTCCCTCAGCTTATAAATGTTTGTGTTCACATTTATATGTACATTCTCGTACTGTGTGGTGTGCCTCAGTACTTCCCAATGTTATCCGAAAAGGATTTTGAACGTTAAAAGGTACTAGCAATGCTATCAGAAAAACTTTATCACAGAATAACTTGATTCACTTTGCTTGGCAGTAACCTGTGATATGACTGGACATTAGCAGATTATCTAGTTCGATTGGAGTGCTGTCATCGTAAAAGCAGACCATTAGATTGAAACTTTTTTCTGTTTTGCAAAGTCATTCATACAAATAACCTAGTCTACTGTTGGTAACTTCAACTTCATCACTGGAAGATTTGTAAAGGTAGTTTGTCATAGGAATGGTAAGTCGGTATGCGTTCCCCTCAAAAAAAGTATACCAGCTAGATTAAAATGCAGACCCGTAGTCAGCAGGATTTGAACCTGCGCAGGGAGACCCCAATGGATTTCGAGTCCATCGCCTTAACCACTCGGCCATGACTACAACTTCACAATGTGCTTCTCTCTGCAGGCATTCGTGGTCATGACGAACTAAAGGATTCTGCTCTTCACCCTGAAACATGGGAGAAACACATTTGTTCTGCCTGCTCTTTCCTATTAACAGCATTCTTGGACATAATCATCTTCTGATTCATGATTTCACCCTGTCTAAAACATGCAATGCTTAAATGCATTCTCTTTTTGAAAGAAAAAACACGTAGATTTAATCCCTTGGGAAAGCACTATGATATCCAGCAGGATTGCCTGTTTGATGTGCAAGGCAAAACGTAAAAAAGAAGCAATAAAATCAAACACCTGTCAGACTTATTCTATGCATAATGGTTTAGAAACTAGAGAACTGGCAGTTAACGAAAAGCTTGGAAAAAGAGGACATGCCAGTTGGTAAAACGAAAGGGAACCAACAATGGATGGAGCCTCTTCTGTTCTCTCCTGTAAGCATTCACTCATTCAAAATGACTGTTTAGAAGGGAAGCTAATCTATCAGAATCTCTTTCCCGCATACATTCATTTCTGATATCTACACGTCACATGGACTCCTTCCAGTAAGGTAAAATCATTCCAGGTTTTTCTTATGTATTCTGCATTTAACTGTATTTTTCCAATGGTTTCTCTTCTAGCAAAGATACATCTTGTAGGCAGTTTAGAGATTTAGTGTTCACTCATTCAGTTTTTCAAGACGTTTGTGGTCCTCATTCCCGCTAATTATGTTAGATTGCCGATATCACCTCAACTCACACATGTTTGAGTACATATATATATGTACATTCTTGTGCCATGTGGTTTCCCCCATTAGTTCCCAATGTCTCCCGAAAAGGTTTTTGCATGTTAAAAAGTACTAGCAATGCTATCAGAAAAGCTTTATCACAGAGTAACTTGATTCACTTTGCTTGGCAGTAACTTGTGATATGACTTGACATTAGCAGATTATCTAGTTCGATTGGAGTGGTGTCATCATAAAAGCAGACCTATAGATTGAAACTCTTTTCTGTTTTGCAAAGTCATTCATACAAATGACCTAGTCTACTGTTGGTAACTTCAACTTCATCACTGGAAGATTTGTAAAGGTAGTTTGTCATAGGAATGGTAAGTCGGTATGCGTTCCCCTCAAAAAAAGTATACCAGCTAGATTAAAATGCAGACCCGTAGTCAGCAGGATTTGAACCTGCGCAGGGAGACCCCAATGGATTTCGAGTCCATCGCCTTAACCACTCGGCCATGACTACAACTTCACAATGTGCTTCTCTCTGCAGGCATTCGTGGTCATGACGAACTAAAGGATTCTGCTCTTCACCCTGAAACATGGGAGAAACACATTTGTTCTGCCTGCTCTTTCCTATTAACAGCATTCTTGGACATAATCATCTTCTGATTCATGATTTCACCCTGTCTAAAACATGCAATGCTTAAATGCATTCTCTTTTTGAAAGAAAAAACACGTAGATTTAATCCCTTGGGAAAGCACTATGATATCCAGCAGGATTGCCTGTTTGATGTGCAAGGCAAAACGTAAAAAAGAAGCAATAAAATCAAACACCTGTCAGACTTATTCTATGCATAATGGTTTAGAAACTAGAGAACTGGCAGTTAACGAAAAGCTTGGAAAAAGAGGACATGCCAGTTGGTAAAACGAAAGGGAACCAACAATGGATGGAGCCTCTTCTGTTCTCTCCTGTAAGCATTCACTCATTCAAAATGACTGTTTAGAAGGGAAGCTAATCTATCAGAATCTCTTTCCCGCATACATTCATTTCTGATATCTACACGTCACATGGACTCCTTCCAGTAAGGTAAAATCATTCCAGGTTTTTCTTATGTATTCTGCATTTAACTGTATTTTTCCAATGGTTTCTCTTCTAGCAAAGATACATCTTGTAGGCAGTTTAGAGATTTAGTGTTCACTCATTCAGTTTTTCAAGACGTTTGTGGTCCTCATTCCCGCTAATTATGTTAGATTGCCGATATCACCTCAACTCACACATGTTTGAGTACATATATATATGTACATTCTTGTGCCATGTGGTTTCCCCCATTAGTTCCCAATGTCTCCCGAAAAGGTTTTTGCATGTTAAAAAGTACTAGCAATGCTATCAGAAAAGCTTTATCACAGAGTAACTTGATTCACTTTGCTTGGCAGTAACTTGTGATATGACTTGACATTAGCAGATTATCTAGTTCGATTGGAGTGGTGTCATCATAAAAGCAGACCTATAGATTGAAACTCTTTTCTGTTTTGCAAAGTCATTCATACAAATGACCTAGTCTACTGTTGGTAACTTCAACTTCATCACTGGAAGATTTGTAAAGGTAGTTTGTCATAGGAATGGTAAGTCGGTATGCGTTCCCCTCAAAAAAAGTATACCAGCTAGATTAAAATGCAGACCCGTAGTCAGCAGGATTTGAACCTGCGCAGGGAGACCCCAATGGATTTCGAGTCCATCGCCTTAACCACTCGGCCATGACTACAACTTCACAATGTGCTTCTCTCTGCAGGCATTCGTGGTCATGACGAACTAAAGGATTCTGCTCTTCACCCTGAAACATGGGAGAAACACATTTGTTCTGCCTGCTCTTTCCTATTAACAGCATTCTTGGACATAATCATCTTCTGATTCATGATTTCACCCTGTCTAAAACATGCAATGCTTAAATGCATTCTCTTTTTGAAAGAAAAAACACATAGATTTAATCCCTTGGGAAAGCACTATGATATCCAGCAGGATTGCCTCTTTGATGTGCAAGGCAAAACGTAAAAAAGAAGCAATAAAATCAAACACCTGTCAGACTTATTCTATGCATAATGGTTTAGAAACTAGAGAACTGGCAGTTAACGAAAAGCTTGGAAAAAGAGGATATGCCAGTTGGTAAAACGAAAGGGAACCAACAATGGATGGAGCCTCTTCTGTTCTCTCCTGTAAGCATTCACTCATTCAAACTGACTGTTTAGAAGGGAAGCTAATCTATCAGAATCTCTTTCCCGCATACATTCATTTCTGATATCTACACATCACATGGACTCCTTCCAGTAAGGTAAAATCATTCCAGGTTTTTCTTATGTATTCTGCATTTAACTGTATTTTTCCAATGGTTTCTCTTCTAGCAAAGATACATCTTGTAGGCGGTTTAGAGATTTATTGTTCACTCATTCAGTTTTTCAAGACATTTGTGGTCCTCATTCCCGATAATTATGCTAGATTGCCGATATCCCCTCAACTCACAGATGTTTGAGTACATATATATATATGTACATTCTTGTGCCATGTGGTTTGCCCCATTAGTTCCCAATGTCTTCCGAAAAGGTTTTTGCAGGTTAAAAGGAACTAGCAATGCTATCAGAAAAGCTCTATCTTAGAGTAACTTGATTCACTTTGCTTAGCAGTAACCTGTGATATGACTTGACATTAGCAGATTATCTAGTTCGATTGCAGTGGTGTCATCGTAAAAGCAGACCTTTAGATTTAAATTCTTTTCTGTTTTGCAAAGTCATTCATACAAATGACCTAGTCTACTGTTGGTAACTTCAACTTCATCACTGAAAGATTTGTAAAGGTAGTTTGTCAACGGAATGGTAAGTCGGTATGTCTTCCACCATAAAAGGTATACTAGCAAGATTAAAATGAGATTCGTAGTCAGCAGGATTTGAACCTGCGCGGGGATACCCCAATGGATTTCTAGTCCATCGCCTTAACCACTCGGCCATGACTACAACTTGGCAAAATGCTGCTCTCTGCAGGCATTCGTGGTTATGAGGAACTAAAGGATTCTGCTCTTCACCCTGAAACAAGGGAGAAACACATTTATTCTGCCTGCTCTTTCCAATTAACAGCATTCTTGGACATACCGTATTTTCACGCAAATAACACGCACCCGTATAAAACGCGCACACGTGTATAGCGCGCAGAAATCACGATGATAAGCACAAAAACTTTGGTATAACGCGCTCACGATTATACCGCGCATGCTGCCCGACTCTCCGTTCACCCCCCTGACTTCCGTGCACTGCCCCGCCTCTCCGTGCGCTGTCCCGACTCTCCGTTCACCCCCCCCTGACTTCCATGCACTGCCCTGACTTTCCGTGCGCTGTCCCGACTCTCCGTTCACCCCCCCTGACTTCCGTGCACTGCCCTGACTTTCCGTGCGCTGTCCCGACTCTCCGTTCACCCCCCTGACTTCCGTGCACTGCCCCGCCTCTCCGTGCGCTGTCCCGACTCTCCGTTCACCCCCCCCCCGACGTCCGATTCATCCCCCCCCCCGGCAGGACCATTCGCACCCCCACCCCGAAGGACCGCCGACTCCCCGACAATATCGGGCCAGGAGGGAGCCCAAACCCTCCTGGCCACGGCGACCCCCTACCCCCACCCCGCACTACATTACGGGCAGGAGGGATCCCAGGCCCTCCTGCCCTCGACGCAAACCCCCCTCCCCCCCAACGACCGCCCCCCCCAAGAACCTCCGACCGCTCCCCCAGCCGACCCGCGACCCCCCTGGCGACCCCCACGACCCCCCCACCCCCCTTCCCCGTACCTTTGGAAGTTGGCCGGACAGACGGGAGCCAAACCCGCCTGTCCGGCAGGCAGCCAACGAAGGAATGAGGCCGGATTGGCCCATCCGTCCTAAAGCTCCGCCTACTGGTGGGGCCTAAGGCGCGTGGGCCAATCAGAATAGGCCCTGGAGCCTTAGGTCCCACCTGGGGGCGCGGCCTGAGGCACATGGGCCCAACCCGACCATGTGCCTCAGGCCGCGCCCCCAGGTGGGACCTAAGGCTCCAGGGCCTATTCTGATTGGCCCACGCGCCTTAGGCCCCACCAGTAGGCGGAGCTTTAGGACGGATGGGCCAATCCGGCCTCATTCCTTCGTTGGCTGCCTGCCGGACAGGCGGGTTTGGCTCCCGTCTGTCCGGCCAACTTCCAAAGGTACGGGGAAGGGGGGTGGGGGGGTCGTGGGGGTCGGCCAGGGGGGTCGCGGGTCGGCTGGGGGGGCGGTCGGAGGTTCTTGGGGGGGGACGGTCGTTGGGGGGAGGGGGGTTTGCGTCGAGGGCAGGAGGGCCTGGGATCCCTCCTGCCCGTAATGTAGTGCGGGGTGGGGTTAGGGGGTCGCCGTGGCCAGGAGGGTTTGGGCTCCCTTCTGGCCCGATATTGTCGGGAAGTCGGCGGTCCTTCGGGGTGGGGGTGCGAGTGGTCCTGCCGGGGGGGGGGATGTATCGGACGTCGGGGAGTCGGCCGGGCAAGAGGGCTTGGGCTCCCTCTTGCTCCGATCGTGGATGCGGGTGCGGGTGGGAGCGCGTGCGAGTGGTCGTTCGGGGTGGGGGTGCGAGTGGTCCTGCTGGGGGGGTGAATCGGGCGTCGGGCGGGGTGGGAACTATGTTTGAAAACTTTCGTATACCGCGCTCACGCATATAACGCGCGAGGGGTATGCGCGGTAGGTAAAAACGCGTATAACGCGCGCGTTATATGCGTGAAAATACGGTAATCATCTTCTGATTCATGATTTCACCCTGTCTAAAACATGCAATGCTTAAATGCATTCTCTTTTTGAAAGAAAAAACACGTAGATTTAATCCCTTGGGAAAGCACTATGATATCCAGCAGGATTGCCTGTTTGATGTGCAAGGCAAAACGTAAAAAAGAAGCAATAAAATCAAACACCTGTCAGACTTATTCTATGCATAATGGTTTAGAAACTAGAGAACTGGCAGTTAACGAAAAGCTTGGAAAAAGAGGACATGCCAGTTGGTAAAACGAAAGGGAACCAACAATGGATGGAGCCTCTTCTGTTCTCTCCTGTAAGCATTCACTCATTCAAAATGACTGTTTAGAAGGGAAGCTAATCTATCAGAATCTCTTTCCCGCATACATTCATTTCTGATATCTACACATCACATGGACTCCTTCCAGTAAGGTAAAATCATTCCAGGTTTTTCTTATGTATTCTGCATTTAACTGTATTTTTCCAATGGTTTCTCTTCTAGCAAAGATACATCTTGTAGGCAGTTTAGAGATTTAGTGTTCACTCATTCAGTTTTTCAAGACGTTTGTGGTCCTCATTCCCGCTAATTATGCTAGATTGCCGATGTCCCCTCAACTCACAGATGTTTGAGTTCATATATATATGTACATTCTTGTGCCATGTGGTTTCCCCCATTAGTTCCCAATGTCTCCCGAAAAGGTTTTTGCATGTTAAAAAGTACTAGCAATGCTATCAGAAAAGCTTTATCACAGAGTAACTTGATTCACTTTGCTTGGCAGTAACTTGTGATATGACTTGACATTAGCAGATTATCTAGTTCGATTGGAGTGGTGTCATCATAAAAGCAGACCTTTAGATTGAAACTCTTTTCTGTTTTGCAAAGTCATTCATACAAATGACCTAGTCTACTGTTGGTAACTTCATCTTCATCACTGGAAGATTTGTAAAGGTAGTTTGTCAAGGGAATGGTAAGTCGGTATGTCTTCCACCATAAAAGGTATACTAGCAAGATTAAAATGAGATTCGTAGTCAGCAGGATTTGAACCTGCGTGGGAATACCCCAATGGATTTCTAGTCCATCGCCTTAACCACTCAGCCATGACTACAACTTGGCAAAATGCTGCTCTCTGCAGGCATTCCCGTGGTTATGAGGAACTAAAGGATTCTGCTCTTCACCCTGAAACAAGGGAGAAACACATTTGTTCTGCCTGCTCTTTCCAATTAACAGCATTCTTGGACATAATCATCTTCTGATTCATGATTTCACCCTGGCTAAAACATGCAATGCTTAAATGCATTCTCTTTTTGAAAGAAAAAACACATAGATTTAATCCCTTGGGAAAGCACTATGATATCCAGCAGGTTTGCCTGTTTGATGTGCAAGGCAAAACGTAAAAAAGAAGCAATAAAATCAAACACCTGTCAGATTATTCTATGCATAATGGTTTAGAAACTAGAGAACTGGCAGTTAACGAAAAGTTTGGAAAAAGAGGACATGCCAGTTGGTAAAACGAAAGGGAACCAATAATGGATGGAGCCTCTTCTGTTCTGTCCTGTAAGCATTCGCTCATTCAAACTGACTGTTTAGAAGGGAAGCTAACCTATCAGAATCTCTTTCCCGCATACATTCATTTCTGATATCTACACGTCACATGGACTCCTTCCAGTAAGGTAAAATCATTCCAGGTTTTTATTATGTATTCTGCATTTAACTGTATTTTTCCAATGGTTTCTCTTCTAGCAAAGATACATCTTGTAGGCAGTTTAGATACTTAGTTTTCACTCATTCAGTTTATCATGTGGTTTATGGTCCTCATTCCCGCAAATAATGCTAGATTGCTGATGTTCCCTCAGCTCACAGATGTTTGTGTTCACATTTATATGTACATTCTCGTACCGTGTGGTTTGCCTCAGTAGTTCCCAATGTCATCCGAAAAGGTTTTTGCAGGTTAAAAGGTACTAGCAATGCTATCAGAAAAGCTTTCTCACAGAGGAACTTGCTTCACTTTTGCTTGGCAGTAACCTGAGATATGATTTGACCTTTGCAGATTTTCTAATTCGCTTGGAGTGCTGTCGTAAAAGCAGTACATTAGATTGAAAGTCTTTTTTTTTTTGTAAAGTCATTCAAACAAATGATCTAGTCTCCTGTTGGTAACTTCAACTTCATCACTGGAAGATTTGTAAAGGTAGTTTGTCAAGGGAATGGTAAGTCGGTATGTCTTCCCCTCAAAAAAGTATACTAGCAAGATTAAAATGCAGACCCGTAGTCAGCAGGATTTGAACCTGCACGGGGATACCCCAATGGATTTCGAGTCCATCGCCTTAACCACTCAGCCATGACTACAACTTGGCAAAAAGCTGCTCTCTGCAGGCATTCGTGGTCATGACGAACTAAAGGATTCTGCTCTTCACCCTGAAACATGGGAGAAACACATTTCTTCTGCCTGCTCTTTCCTATTAACAGCATTCTTGGACATAATCATCTACTGATTCGTGATTTCACCCTATCTTAAACATGCAATGCTTAAATGCATTCTCTTTCTGAAAGAAAAAACACATAGATTTAATCCCTTGGGAAAGCCCTATGATATCCAGCAGGATTGCCTGTTTGATGTGCAAGGCAAAACGTAAAAAAGAAGCAATAAAATCAAACACCTGTCAGACTTATTCTTTGCATAATGGTTTAGAAACTAGAGAACTGGCAGTTAACGAAAAGTTTGGAAAAAGAGGACAAGCCAGTTGGTAAAACGTAAGGGAACCAACAATCGATGGAGCCTCTTCTGTTCTCTCCTGTAAGCATTCACTCATTCAAACTGTCTGTTTAGAAGGGAAGCTAACCTATCAGAATCTCTCTCCCGCATACATTCATTTCTGATATCTACATGTCACATGGACTCCTTCCAGTAAGGTAAAATCATTCCAGGTTTTTATTATGTATTCTGCATTTAACTGTATTTTTCCAATGGTTTCTCTTCTAGCAAAGATACATCTTGTAGGTAGTTTAGAGATTTAGTGTTCACTCATTCAGTTTTTCAAGACATTTGTGGTCCTCATTCCCAATAATTATGCTAGATTGCCGATATCCCCTCAACTCACAGATGTTTGAGTACATATATATATATGTACATTCTTGTGCCATGTGGTTTGCCCCAATGTCCCAATGTCTCAATGTCCCCAATGTCCCAATGTCTCAATGTTCCCAATGTCCCAATGTCCCAACATTAGTTCCCAATGTCTTCCGAAAAGGTTTTTGCAGGTTATAAGGTACTAGCAATGCTATCAGAAAAGCTTTATCAAAGAGTAACTTGATTCACTTTGCTTGGCAGTAACTAGTGATATGACTGGACATTAGCAGTTTATCTAGTTCGATTGGAGTGGTGTCATCGTAAAAGCAGTACATTAGATTGAAAGTCTTTTTTTTTTTGTAAAGTCATTCAAACAAATGATCTAGTCTCCTGTTGGTAACTTCAACTTCATCACTGGAAGATTTGTAAAGGTAGTTTGTCATAGGAATGGTAAGACGGTATGTCTTCCCCTCAAAAAAGTATACTAGCAAGATTAAAATGCAGACCCGTAGTCAGCAGGATTTGAACCTGCGCGGGGATACCCCAATGGATTTCAAGTCCATCGCCTTAACCACTCGGCCATGACTACAACTTGGCAAGATGGTCCTCTCTGCAGGCATTCGTGGTAATGACGAACTAAAGGATTCTGCTCTTCACCCTGAAACATGGGAGAAACACTTTTCTTCTGCCTGCTCTTCCCTATTAACAGCATTGTTGGACATAATCATCTTCTGATTCGTGATCTCACACTATCTAAAACATGTAATGCTTAAATGCATTCTCTTTTTGAAAGAAAAAACACATGGATTTAATCCCTTGGGAAAGCCCTATGATATCCAGCAGGATTGCCTGTTTGATGTGCAAGGCAAAACTTAAAAAAGAAGCAATAAAATCAAACACCTGTCAGACTTATTCTTTGCATAATGGTTTAGAAACTAGAGAACTGGCAGTTAACGAAAAGCTTGGAAAAAGAGGACATGCCAGTTGGTAAAACGAAAGGGAACCAATAATGGATGGAGCCTCTTCTGTTCTGTCCTGTAAGCATTCGCTCATTCAAACTGACTGTTTAGAAGGGAAGCTAACCTATCAGAATCTCTTTCCCGCATACATTCATTTCTGATATCTACACGTCACATGGACTCCTTCCAGTAAGGTAAAATCATTCCAGGTTTTTATTATGTATTCTGCATTTAACTGTATTTTTCCAATGGTTTCTCTTCTAGCAAAGATACATCTTGTAGGCAGTTTAGATACTTAGTTTTCACTCATTCAGTTTATCATGTGGTTTATGGTCCTCATTCCCGCAAATAATGCTAGATTGCTGATGTTCCCTCAGCTCACAGATGTTTGTGTTCACATTTATATGTACATTCTTGTACCGTGTGGTTTGCCTCAGTAGTTCCCAATGTCATCCGAAAAGGTTTTTGCAGGTTAAAAGGTACTAGCAATGCTATCAGAAAAGCTTTCTCACAGAGGAACTTGCTTCACTTTTGCTTGGCAGTAACCTGAGATATGATTTGACCTTTGCAGATTTTCTAATTCGCTTGGAGTGCTGTCGTAAAAGCAGTACATTAGATTGAAACTCTTTTCTGTTTTGCAAAGTCATTCATACAAATGATCTAGTCTCCTGTTGGTAACTTCAACTTCATCACTGGAAGATTTGTAAAGGTAGTTTGTCAAGGGAATGGTAAGTCGGTATGTCTTCCCCGATAAAAAGTATACTAGCAAGATTAAAATGAGATGCGTAGTCAGCAGGATTTGAACCTGCACGGGGATACCCCAATGGATTTCAAGTCCATCGCCTTAACCACTCAGCCATGACTACAACTTGGCAAAAAGCTGCTCTCTGCAGGCATTCGTGGTAATGATGAACTAAAGGATTCTGCTCTTCACCCTGAAACATGGGAGAAACACATTTCTTCTGCCTGCTCTTTCCTATTAACAGCATTCTTGGACATAATCATCTACTGATTCGTGATTTCACCCTATCTTAAACATGCAATGCTTAAATGCATTCTCTTTTTGAAAGAAAAAACATATAGATTTAATCCCTTGGGAAAGCCCTATGATATCCAGCAGGATTGCCTGTTTGATGTGCAAAGCAACACGTAAAAATGAAGCAATAAAATAAAACACCTGTCAGACTTATTCTATGCATAATGGTTTTGAAAGTTGAGAACTGGCAGTTAACGAAAAATTTGGAAAAGAGAACATGCCAGTTGGTAAAACGAAAGGGAACCAACAATGGATGGAGCCTCTTCTGTTCTCTCCTATAAGCATTCACTCATTCAAACTGATTGTTTAGAAGGGAAGCTAACCTATCAGAATCTCTCTCCCGCCTACATTCATTTCTGATATCTACACGTCACATGGACTCCTTCTTGTAAGGTAAAATCATTCCAGGTTTTTCTTATGTATTCTGCATTTAACTGTATTTTTCCAATGGTTTCTCTTCTAGCAAAGATACATCTTGTAGGCAGTTTAGAGATTTAGTATTCACTCATTCAGTTTTTCAAGACGTTTATGGTCCTCATTCCCGCAAATAATGCTAGATTGCTGATGTTCCCTCAGCTCACAGATGTTTGTGTTCACATTTATATGTACATTCTCGTACCGTGTGGTGTGCCTCAGTAGTTCCCAATGTCATCCGAAAAGATTTTTGCAGGTTAAAAGGTACTAGCAATGCTATCAGAAAAGATTTCTCACAGAGGAACTTGCTTCACTTTTACTTGGCAGTAACCTGAGATATGATTTGACGATTGCAGATTTTCTAATTCGCTTGGAGAGGTGTCATTGTAAAAACAAACCATTAGATTGAAAGTGTTTTCTGTTTTCTAAACTCATTCAAACAAATGACCTAGTCTACTGTTGGTAAATTCAACTTCATCACTGGAAGATTTGTAAAGGTAGTTTGTCAAGGGAATGGTAAGTCGATATGTCTTCCCTTCATAAAAAGTATACTAGCAAGATTAAACTGAGACCCGGATACAGCAGGATTTGAACCTACACTGGGATACCCCAATGGATTTCTAGGTCATCACCTAAGCCACTCGGCCATGACTACAACTTAGCAAGATTCTCCTCTCTGCAGGCATTCGTGGTAATGACGAACTAAAGGATTGTGCTCTTCTCCCTGAAACATGGGAGAAACACATTTGTTCTGCCTGCTCTTTCCTATTAACAGCATTCTTGCACATAATCATCTTCTGATTCGACATTTCACCCTCTCTAAAACATGCAATGCTTAAATGCATTCTCTTTTTGAATGAAAAAACACATAGATTTAATCCCTTGGGAAAGCCCTATGATAACCAGCAGGATTGCTTGTTTGATGTGCAAGGCAAAACGTAAAAAAGAAGCAATAAAATCAAACACCTGTCAGACTTATTCTATGCATAATGGTTTAGAACGTAGAGAACTGGAAGTTAACGAAAAGTTTGGAAAAAAAGGACATACCAGTTGGTAAAACGAAAGGGAACCAACAATTGATGGAGCCTCTTCTGTTCTCTCCTATAAGCATTCACTCATTCAAACTGATTGTTTAGAAGGGAAGCTAACCTATCAGAATCTCTCTCCCGCATACATTCATTTCTGATATCTACACGTCACATGGACTCCTTCCAGTAAGTTAAAATCATTCCAGGTTTTTCTTATGTATTCTGCATTTAACTGTATTTTTCCAATGGTTTCTCTTCTAGCAAATATACATCTTGTAGGCAGTTTAGAGATTTATTATTCACTCATTCAGTTTTTCAAGACGTTTATGGTCCTCATTCCCGCTAATTATGTTAGATTGCCGATGTCCCCTCAACTCACAGATGTTTGAGTACATATATATATGTACATTCTTGTGCCATGTGGTTTGCCCCATTAATTCCCAATGTCTTCCGAAAATGTTTTTGCAGGTTATAAGGTACTAGCAATGCTATCAGAAAAGCTTTATCAAAGAGTAACTTGATTCACTTTGCTTGGCAGTAACTAGTGATATGACTGGACATTAGCAGTTTATCTAGTTCGATTGGAGTGGTGTCATCGTAAAAGCAGACCATTAGATTGAAACTCTTTTCTGTTTTGCAAAGTCATTCATACAAATGACCTAGTCTACTGTTGGTAACTTCAACTTCATCACTGGAAGATTTGTAAAGGTAGTTTGTCATAGGAATGGTAAGACGGTATGTTTTCACCTCAAAAAAAGTATACTAGCAAGATTAAAATGCAGACCCGTAGTCAGCAGGATTTGAACCTGCGCGGGGATACCCCAATGGATTTCAAGTCCATCGCCTTAACCACTCAGCCATGACTACAATTTGGTAAAATGCTGCTCTCTGCAGGCATTCGTGGTCATGACGAACTAAAGGATTCTGCTCTTCACCCTGAAACATGGGAGAAACACATTTGTTCTGCCTGCTCTTTCTTATTAACATCATTCTTGGACATAATCATCTTCTGATTCGTGAATTCACCCTATCTAAAACATGCAATGCTTAAATGCATTCTCTTTCTGAAAGAAAAAACACATAGATTTAATCCCTTGGGAAAGCCCTATGATATCCAGCAGGATTGCCTGTTTGATGTGCAAGGCAAAACGTAAAAAAGAAGCAATAAAATCAAACACCTGTCAGACTTATTCTTTGCATAATGGTTTAGAAACTAGAGAACTGGCAGTTAACGAAAAGTTTGGAAAAAGAGGACAAGCCAGTTGGTAAAACGTAAGGGAACCAACAATCGATGGAGCCTCTTCTGTTCTCTCCTGTAAGCATTCACTCATTCAAAATGACTGTTTAGAAGGGAAGCTAACCTATCAGAATCTCTTTCCCGCATACATTCATTTCTGATATCTACATGTCACATGGATTCCTTCCAGTAAGGTAAAATCATTCCAGGTTTTTATTATGTATTCTGCATTTAACTGTATTTTTCCAATGGTTTCTCTTCTAGCAAAGATACATCTTGTAGGTAGTTTAGAGATTTAGTGTTCACTCATTCAGTTTTTCAAGACATTTGTGGTCCTCATTCCCAATAATTATGCTAGATTGCCGATATCCCCTCAACTCACAGATGTTTGAGTACATATATATATATGTACATTCTTGTGCCATGTGGTTTCCCCAATGTCCCAATGTCTCAATGTCCCCAATGTCCCAATGTCTCAATGTTCCCAATGTCCCAATGTCCCAACATTAGTTCCCAATGTCTTCCGAAAAGGTTTTTGCAGGTTATAAGGTACTAGCAATGCTATCAGAAAAGCTTTATCAAAGAGTAACTTGATTCACTTTGCTTGGCAGTAACTAGTGATATGACTGGACATTAGCAGTTTATCTAGTTCGATTGGAGTGGTGTCATCGTAAAAGCAGACCATTAGATTGAAACTCTTTTCTGTTTTGCAAAGTCATTCATACAAATGACCTAGTATACTGTTGGTAACTTCAACTTCATCACTGGAAGATTTGTAAAGGTAGTTTGTCATAGGAATGGTAAGACGGTATGTCTTCCCCTCAAAAAAGTATACTAGCAAGATTAAAATGCAGACCCGTAGTCAGCAGGATTTGAACCTGCGCGGGGATACCCCAATGGATTTCAAGTCCATCGCCTTAACCACTCGGCCATGACTACAACTTGGCAAGATGGTCCTCTCTGCAGGCATTCGTGGTAATGACGAACTAAAGGATTCTGCTCTTCACCCTGAAACATGGGAGAAACACTTTTCTTCTGCCTGCTCTTCCCTATTAACAGCATTGTTGGACATAATCATCTTCTGATTCGTGATCTCACCCTATCTAAAACATGTAATGCTTAAATGCATTCTCTTTTTGAAAGAAAAAACACATGGATTTAATCCCTTGGGAAAGCCCTATGATATCCAGCAGGATTGCCTGTTTGATGTGCAAGGCAAAAGTTAAAAAAGAAGCAATAAAATCAAACACCTGTCAGACTTATTCTATGCATAATGGTTTAGAAAGTAGAGAACTGGCAGTTAACGAAAAGTTTGGAAAAAAAGGACATACGAGTTGGTAAAACGAAAGGGAACCAACAATGGATGGAGCCTCTTCTGTTCTCTCCTGTAAGCATTTACTCATTCAAACTGACTGTTTAGAAGGGAAGCTAACCTATCAGAATCTCTTTCCCGCATACATTCATTTCTGATATCTACACGTCACATGGACTCCTTCCAGTAAGGTAAAATCATTCCAGGTTTTTCTTATGTATTCTGCATTTAATTGTATTTTCCAATGGTTTCTCTTCTAGCAAAGATACATCTTGTAGGCAGTTTAGATACTTAGTTTTCACTCATTCAGTTTATCATGAGGTTTATGGTCTTCATTCCCGCAAATAATGCTGGATTGCTGATGTTCCCTCAGCTCACAGATGTTTGTGTTCACATTTATATGTACATTCTCGTACCGTGTGGTGTGCCTCAGTAGTTCCCAATGTCATCCGAAAAGATTTTGCAGGTTAAAAGGTACTATCCATGCTATCAGAAAAGCTTTATCACAGAGGAACTTGCTTCACTTTTGCTTGGCAGTAACCTGAGATATGATTTGACCTTTGCAGATTTTCTAATTCGCTTGGAGTGCTGTCGTAAAAGCAGTCCATTAGATTGAAAGTCTTTTCTTTTTTGTAAAGTCATTCAAACAAATGATCTAGTCTACTGTTGGTAACTTCAACTTCATCACTGGAAGATTTGTAAAGGTAGTTTGTCATAGGAATGGTAAGACGGTATGTCTTCCCCTCAAAAAAGTATACTAGCAAGATTAAAATGCAGACCCGTAGTCAGCAGGATTTGAACCTGCACAGGGATACCCCAATGGATTTCGAGTCCATCGCCTTAACCACTCAGCCATGACTACAACTTGGCAAAAAGCTGCTCTCTGCAGGCATTCGTGGTCATGACGAACTAAAGGATTCTGCTCTTCACCCTGAAACATGGGAGAAACACATTTCTTCTGCCTGCTCTTTCCTATTAACAGCATTCTTGGACATAATCATCTACTGATTCGTGATTTCACCCTATCTTAAACATGCAATGCTTAAATGCATTCTCTTTTTGAAAGAAAAAACACATAGATTTAATCCCTTGGGAAAGCCCTATGATATCCAGCAGGATTGCCTGTTTGATGTGCAAAGCAACACGTAAAAATGAAGCAATAAAATAAAACACCTGTCAGACTTATTCTATGCATAATGGTTTTGAAAGTTGAGAACTGGCAGTTAACGAAAAATTTGGAAAAGAGGACATGCCAGTTGGTAAAACGAAAGGGAACCAACAATGGATGGAGCCTCTTCTGTTCTCTCCTATAAGCATTCACTCATTCAAACTGATTGTTTAGAAGGGAAGCTAACCTATCAGAATCTCTCTCCCGCATACATTCATTTCTGATATCTACACGTCACATGGACTCCTTCCAGTAAGTTAAAATCATTCCAGGTTTTTCTTATGTATTCTGCATTTAACTGTATTTTTCCAATGGTTTCTCTTCTAGCAAAGATACATCTTGTAGGCAGTTTAGAGATTTATTATTCACTCATTCAGTTTTTCAAGACGTTTATGGTCCTCATTCCCGCTAATTATGTTAGATTGCCGATGTCCCCTCAACTCACAGATGTTTGAGTACATATATATATGTACATTCTTGTGCCATGTGGTTTGCCCCATTAGTTCCCAATGTCTTCCGAAAAGGTTTTTAAAAGGTACTAGCAATGCTATCAGAAAAACTTTATCACAGATTAACTTGATTCACTTTGCTTGGTAGTAACCTGTGATATGACTGGACATTAGCAGATTATCTAGTTCGATTGGAGTGGTGTCATCGTAAAAGCAGACCATTAGATTGAAACTTTTTTCTGTTTTGCAAAGTCATTCATACAAATGACCTAGTCTACTGTTGGCAACTTCAACTTCATCACTGGAAGATTTGTAAAGGTAGTTTGTTATAGGAATGGTAAGTCGGTATGTCTTCCCCTCATAAAAAGTATACTAGCTAAATTAAAATGCAGACCCGTAGTCAGCAAGATTTGAACCTGCGCAGGGAGACCCCAATGGATTTCAAGTCCATCACCTTAACCACTCAGCCATGACTACAACTTGGCAAGATGCACCTCTCTGCAGGCATTCGTGGTCATGACGAACTAAAGGATTCTGCTCTTCACCCTGAAACATGGGAGAAACACATTTGTTCTGCCTGCTCTTTCCTATTAACAGTATTATTGGACATAATCATCTTCTGATTCGTGTTTTCACCCTATCTAAAACATACAATGCTTAAATGCATTCTCTTTTTGAAAGAAAAAACCCATAGATTTAATCCCTTGGGAAAGCCCTATGATATCCAGCAGGATTGCCTGTTTGATGTGCAAGGTAAAACGTAAAAAAGAAGCAAAAAAATCAAACATTTGTCAGACTTATTCTATGCATAATGGTTTTAAAAGTAGAGAACTGGCAGTTAACGAAAAGTTTGGAAAAAGAGGACATGCCAGTTTGTAAAACAAAAGGGAACCAACAATGGATGGAGCCTCTTCTGTTCTCTCCTGTATGCATTGACTCATTCAAACAGACTGTTTGAAGGGAAGCTAACCTTTCAGAATCTCTATCCCGCTTACATTCATTTCTGATATCTACAGGTCACATGGACTCCTTCCAGTAAAGTAAAATCATTCCAGGTTGTTCTTATGTATTCTGCATTTAACTGTATTTTTCCAATAGTTTGTCTTCTAGCAAAGATACATCTTGTAGGCAGTTTAGAGATTTTGTGTTCACTCATTCAGTTTATTAATAGGTTTGTGGTCCTCATTCCCGCTAATTATGCTAGATTGCCGATGTCCCCTCAGCTGCCAGATGTTTGAGTACACATATATATTTACATTCTTGTGCCATGTAGTGTGCCCCAGTAGTTCCCAATGTTATCTGAAAAGATTTTTGCAAGTTAAAAGGTACTAGCAATACTATCATAAAAGCTTTATCACAGAGGAACTTGCTTCACTTTTGCTTGGCAGTAACCTGACGTATGACTGGACATTAGCAGATTTTCTAGTTCGATTGGAGTGGTGTCATTGTAAAAGCAGACCGTGAGCTTAAAAGTCTTTCCTGCTTTACAATGTCATTTAAACAAATGAGTTAGTTTACTGTTGGTAACTTCAATTCATCAGTGGCAGATTAGTAAACGTGGTTAGTCAAGGGAATGTTGAGTGTTCCCAAAAAAAGTTCTACTTGTAAGAGGAATGTGCTGACCCGTATTCAGCAGGATTTAAGCCTGTATGGGGAGACACCAATGGATTTCAAATCCATCGCCTTTACCACTCAGCCATGACTACAATTTGTACAAAGGGTAATCTCTGCAGGCACTCGTGGTAATGACAAGCTGAAGTCTTCTGCTATGTACCCTGAATGAAGGGAGGAACACTATTGCTCATCTTGCTCTTTCTAATTAACAGCATTCTTGGACAATATTATTTTTTGTTTCTTGATTTCACCCAGTCTAAAACAAGCAAGCTTAGATGGATTCTATTTGTGATATCCAGCAGGATTGTCTGTTTGATGTGCAAGGCAAAACGTAAAGTAGAAGCAATAAAATCAAACACCTGTCAGACTTATCTATGGATAATGGATTGGAAAGTAGAGAACTGGAAGTTATTGAAAAGTTTAGAAAAAGAGGACATGCCAGTTGGTAAAAGGAAAGAGAACAAACAATGGAAGTTGCCTCTTCTGTTCTCTCTTGTAAGCACTCACTCATTCAGACTTTTTAGAAGGGAAGCTTACCTTTCAGCATCTCTATCCTGTATACATTCATTTCTGATATCTAACAAATGACCTAGTCTACTGTTGGTAAGTTCAACTACATCATTCTCAGATTTGTAAAGGTTGTTTGTCAAAGGATTGGTAAGTCTTCCCCCAAAAAACTCTTTATTAGTAAGAGTAACATATGGACCTGTAGTCAGTAGGATTTGAATCTGAATGGGGTGACTCCAGTGGTTTTCTAGTCCATCACCTTATCCACTCAGTCATGACTACAACTTGGTAATAGGATACACTCTTCAGGTACTCGTGGTAATGACAAACTAAAGGCTTCTGCTTTGCACCCAGAAAAGTTTTATTACAGAGAAATGTGCTCCACTTTTGATTGGCAGTATCCTGAGATATGACTGGACCTTTGTAGATTTTCTAGTTCGCTTGGAGTGGTGTCATTGTAAAAGCAGACCATTAGATTTCAAGTCTTTTCTGGCTTCTGTTAGTTTATTTGGACTCTCCCAATCAAGTCACAACCACAAATGATCTAAAACCATATTTGGACCTTTTTCTGTGCACATAACATTCAAAAAGAGATCCTCAGGTTTTAGATCAATGGGAACTACTTGGAATGTGCCCTGGACAGATGAATATAATCTTTATCTGCATGTAAAATGTGTCTTGCATCTACCAGGTCTAACAAGCAACAATTGAGGGAGGGCCTTACATTGGTTAGTTCTAGGGGGATGACAGGTTGATTTATCCATTGAAGGATCCCTGGGCATTTTAAAGTCCACATCTAAAACCTGAGGATCTCTTTTTAATAATCTGTAATTATCATTATGCATCAGGAACTTACGGTTTTTGTTGTATTAAACCCAATAAATCATTGTTGAACTTAAAAAAAAATAGCTTATGTGGAGGTTTTTTTTATTTCTGCATGGCAGTGGTAATGATGTACATAGTAATAATGTCTGGAACTTTATCTTCAAGAAGGCTAACCCGAAAAAGCTTCTGCAATGAGTGTTTGAGTTGTAGCTATTGAAAGTAACAACTGGGCGGTAGCTTATGCTTTTCGTGTATAAAGTGTCATAAGGAATCCAAGCTCCTTTATCCCGAAGATGCCCAACTTGCCATATGCCAACTTGTTGCCAGTATTTCCAGTCGACAGATGTATTCTGTATCTTCATGCGATCATTCCGCCAAAGTGGGGTATGTAATGTGGATAACCATGGAATGTCCACCTCTTGGATCACTTTTTTCATGGACACAGTTATATGATCTGTATAATCAGTATTTTTGGGCATAGACAGAAAAGGGAGGGACTGGAGTGGAATCAGTCCATGTTGTTCAGTTTCAAATTCAAGCCATATGCAGTCGGTTCTTCGTGCAGTATCATAGAGCAAACAACGAGCTCCTTGTAGTAGTAGGAAGGCGTAATGGTAGTTAAGGAAGTCTGGGAAGTTAACTCCTCCATCTGCCTTGGCTGATTTGTTTCCATAGGGCAATCCTAGGAGTACTTTTGTTCCATAGGAAACTGGATAAAACAGTGTCCATTTTTTTTTAAAATAAAAGGAGGGTCTCAATAGGAACGGAAGCATGCTTAAAGTATAGTTGATCTTAGGAGTTATAATCATTTTGATAGCTTTTAATCTCCCCCACCATGAGAGCTTTAGTGGAGACCAGTGAGATAATAAGCTGTTAAGTATCTATAGAATGCAATTCATGCTGTATTCCATAGTCAGGGCAATGATATTACCAAAATTTATGGCTAGGTATTTTAATTTATTAGCAGACCATTGAAAATTGAGACTATCGACATCTGATTTCTGTGTAAGATGATTCAGTGGCATGAGCTCCGTCTCAGTTGTGTTGAGTTTGTATCTGGATATTTTGGAATAATCATCAATAATAGGCATTAAAGCTGGTAGTGACTCAGGAGTGGTGTATATAAGAACATCATCGGCATATGCTGAGAATTTCACCTCAGTGTGACCACATCGCACCCCTTTAATTTCAGGATTGTAGTGAATGGTGAGCAATAAGGGCTCAAGAGCAAGGTTGAAGAGAAGCAGTGACAACGGACACCCTTGTCTTGTGCCTCTGGTAGGATGGAAAGAAGTCCAGCCACATGCTGAACTAAGCCAGGATAGTCAATACCGGTGCATGCCTGGCTCCCAGAACTAAATACCTGAGTACCAAGCAATATTAAGACTCGTGCCTGGTTACCTCTCTGCATAACCCCCCCCCCCCCCCCCCCTTTTTATCAAACTGCGAAAGTGGTTCCTAGTGCCGACTGGTGCACTGAATGTTGTATATTACTCCAACACTTATTGAGTTCCTGACATTCAGTGGTACTTAGTGCTGCTGAATATATTCACTAATCAGTTATCCCTGGCTAGTGTAGATGTGGACAATCAGCAAGCAAAACAATCTCACCAATATTGATTTGTTAGGAAAAGCCTCAGACTAGGATCACTTCACCTCATTCAGTGGAATACCTTTAAGTGAAATAGGTTCGCTCCAGCTCTAATCAGTCTTCTAAAAAAAGAACCTGGATAAGCTTCTTTAACAACAGCCCCGATGCAGTGGCTAACTGTGCCTCAAAACTCTGGCCATGGTGGCTCTTGGAAAAAGCGGTGACTATAGAGAAGAAATTATTTAGAAGAAATGGTAGTTCTAAGGAAAAGAAATAATACAGAAGTAGTGGCTCGGTGACTTCAAAAGGTCTTTACTGAGATAAGTTTTTCTTTGATTATGCTAAAGTCGGTTGATGAATTTGAAATAAGTTTCTCGTACCGCTGGCAGTGTGACCTGATTGGATAAATCAAAAAAGTTAACAAAAAAAGGAGAAAGAAATATATGAATGAGTATGAGAGATAATAGACAATTAAATACAACAATTGTTTGTTTTTTGGGGGTTTTTTTAATCTTGTGGAGAGGGAGGTTTTTATGCCAATGATTAGAGCTAGAGTGACCCTATTTCACCTAAATATGGTGTTCCACTAAATGAGGTGAAATGCTCCAAGTCTGTGGGCTTTTTCTAACAAGTCAATATTGGTGAGAATTTTTTTGCTTGCTGATTGTCCACATCTACACTAGCCAGGGATAACTGATTAGTGGATATATTCAACAGCACTAAGAACCACTGAATATCAATGGGGGTTTCCTGGTCTATTGCTCCACCTCTAGCACAGCCGATTGGTGGCCAGAGGCATGCCTCCCCATGCCGCAGCAGTAAGTAGGCCTTCATGAAAGGTCATCTCCTGATGCTGTGGATAGCTGCAGCAGGAAATAACATTTTCGTGAAAGTCTTTCCAGCTGCATGGCACAGGGAGGCAACTCAGCAGGAGATGCATATCGGCAGGAGAAGACTGGTTTGCTCCTGATAAGTTAAACCTGTGAATTTCAGGCCCAATAAGCATTATTTTTATTCTTGGCAGACAGATACAGAGACACAGTTTTGAAATCCAGTTCAGCAGGCACTTTTCTTCCTCTAACCTAACCATACCCCCATGAACATCTCTTTTTAACCCAGTTCAGAGTTCACACATTGTGAAATCACAAATGCATTTAGCAACGGTGAGATGGGCAAGTTTACCCAGGGCAAACTTGCTGCATACCAGCTTAATTACCTGACTCCTTTGAAAACTGTTCTCATGGTGTATTTGTTATCACCAGTGCCTCTTATGAGTAGTCCAGCGATATCACTGTAAGAGTTAAACAGAGACCTGAAAAGAAGCGAATAAAGAAAAATAATCATCACAGGAGCAAAAAGAGAGCGAAGCAGATCACAGAAATCAAAGGAACTTGTATCACCAGGGGACTGCTTGCTGGCCCCAGTAATACAATAACATTCAGGTTCACCTTGTATTATGAAAAAAAAAAAAAAAAAGAAGAAGTGCCTTTTGGCTCTAGAGAAAGGGGGAGGGGGGAAGGATGTGTGAAGAGAGAGGAATGAAAAGGTGCAAATCCAAATGTCGATTTGTAGACATAGTGAGGAGAGCCTGCTGCTTGACAGACTGATTTATTGGATTCTTCCCGTTAATCACTGTCAGCCCGTGGCCAAGCGGATCTCCAGCAAAGCTGAAAGGCAGCTGAGGGAAACAGGCTTATAAGCATAAAGCCGCATAATGGTGTTCAATGAAGTGTGAGACTTTTAGTTCGGTCTCACTGAGCTGGCCGCACCGCCGGAATGTCAAAGAGGGATTGTGGGTGGAAAAATTATGGATTGAAATTGCTAGCTGTAAATGAGGTCAATATGTCTGGTTCATAAACAGTCCAAGCCTATTCCAAGAATTCAGTGAGGGGGAAAATTAGCGTGAAGCCAACACTGTAGACAAACCTCAGCAAGATATAATTGCAGCTATAAATACAAGTGAAAAGCTTAGGGAGCCCAATAAAATAGAGACACGCTTTTTTTATTTCCCTATCTTATTCTTCCCTCTTTGAATCTATGCATTTTAAGTGTTTTGCATCTATAATGCATCTCTCCTTCTTTTTCCTTCTTCCTGTGCCATCCAGTGTTGAAATTAATTGACTGCTCTTGATCTCCCATTCCATTTTATATGAATAATATTGAAAAAAAATAGAGTTGATCTAAAGCATCAAATTCCCTTTTTCCTTTTTTTTTTTTTTAAAAAAAAAAGCTTTTTCTGTTTGAATCAGGTTCAAATGCATGCATATGCGTGTTTCGCTTTGGGTGTAGGTTGCTTGGGGGAGGGTGGGCCTACCATGTTGTGAAAATTTTAGAAAGATACCGTGCTAGTACATCTCTTAAAGCCATTACAATTTCATTTTAATGAAGTGACATCTAAGGCTGTCGTTATCCTATGGAGATTTTCTTTTATGATGCTTGCTTGGTCTTTGCTGGTGAAATACTGACGCACGTCCCTTATATAAAACAGCAAATTTCTATTGACATATTTTGCTCGAAAAAAAAGAAAGAAAGAGAAACATGCATTGTCAAGGAGCTTTGCTCTTTAAAAGCTAATGCAGTCATAAATTGAAGCATAATACCTAGTCGTGAAACCCTCTCCCCAAGTCAATTGATTTAAATGGCAGTAATTTGGCTAGCAAGGTTAGCCCTACTTAAATTAGACCTATTAATATAATAGCTGAAACTTTGCAGCAGAGCCTCCACCGGTCAGTGGTTTTATAACTGACCAGGGATGTACAAGATGCCCACATAAGTACAAACAGGAGTTATAGATTACATGATCCAGAGAGCCTCCTACTGTGAAGGAGGGAGAAATACAGAGACAGGACAAGTTGACAGAAAAGGAGAGCTAGAGAATTAATGGCTTCCAGTAGCCCTTACACTCTTTACCTAAGGGGAGTTGAGTTATTAAACATTTTATTATTGTTCCACTGTTACATAGGACCCTACCTCTGTACTTCTATATATGCTAGGTATGGGGGGAGGAGCGGGAGAGAGAGACTCTGGAATAAGTGAGATTATGTTGTTTTGAAGGAATATTATTTTGTGAGCAGGGAATGAACATTTCTGGGACAGGGAAGAGATTGACAGCTGAGGAAATCAAGAGAGTTCTTCTATTATTCTTTTTTTTCCTGACATTAATCTAAAAACATGTACAGGTTTCTACCTTAGTAAACATATCTTGAAATCTGGTATGAATTTAAGTCTGTCACTAAGGGGCCAATGTATTAACTGTTGGGATTTCCTACAGATTGGCAGCCCATATCAATGTTATATAAGTAAATAAGCATTTTTATTACATACTTTTAGGAACAACTTTCAATAGTGCTCAGGAAGAAAAAGGGAACCCCCACTTCACTGATATCTTCTCATGCTGGTTTTTGGTATTGCATAGCTTTAGCTCATTAATCCTGAAGTTTAGCAAGCTTTCGCAGGTAATGGCAATTCTACAACTGGGATTGTCTCAACTTAGGCACCCCAAAGATGCAGGGTAGGCACCTTTTCTAAAACGACACTTGGGTGCCCAATTTCCATTATAGAATGCTAGTGTAATATGGTATCTGTGTTTTTAATATTTATGTGACCACTAATGGAGTATAAAATTCAATTCTAAATATAAAATATGTCCTCAGTATTTAATGTTGTATTTGATATTACCAAAAATGGCTATAAATCAAGTAAATTCGATGAAGGATTGAATCATCTGTGGAGAGAAAGGACCTCAGACCATATCTTTGTATCACATATCAGCCGATACAGGTTGTGGTTATAATTATTGGTCCTCCTCCACCACCTCGTGCAAATCAATGTGTAGAAAATAATTATAGAAAAGTTGGGCATGTACAATATTAGTACAAGATAGGTTCCAAGAATGCTGATGCCATATAGAGAAGGCCATGAGGCTCCATGTGTTGTCAGGAGAACATGGGGATGCTCTGTGAAGACCAAGTGACATTCAAGACAGAAAAATCTGGAGGTAAAGTCATGGCAATTATCTTCTGGGATGATGAAGGACTTTTGCTTCAGGAGTTTCATGCCAAACAAGACAACCATAACCAGGGAGAGTTATGCCAACAGATTTGCAGGAGTCAATTTGCGGGAGTCAATCAAAGAGAAAAGATGGGGAAAATTCACAGCAGGCATGCTGCTTCTTCAAGACAATGCGCCAGTGCACATTTCATAAGAATCGCAGGCTGTCATCTGCGAATGTGGTTTCAGCAGCTGAACCCTCAGTCTTGACCTTGCTCCCTCAGATTATTTCTTGTTCCATGTTTTGAAGAAATCTCTCCATGGACAGCGGTTTTAAAGTGATGAAGATGTCATGGAAGCTGTGACATCCTGGTTTGAAGGTCAAACAGAAAAAAAATTATTTTCAAAGGGGTTAGGCATCATTTAGACATCCAACACCACAATGCTCAGCACGATTCTATTATGTATAAGCGCACAACAGAGAATGGCGCTCAGCGGTGCTCAATGAATTTAAGCATGTCTATATTGTTAGGCATCCTTTATAAAATTAAGTGTTCTTTTGTGCATGCTTTGTAGAATTGCTATTTAGGCATGCTTAACAGAATCACTGCTTAGGCATTGCATGGACATCCTAACGACATTTAGTGACATAATTGTGTTTTAGCCTCACGACATCATTAGAATGGTGATTTTATGTTGCTCCACTGCATACAGCAAAATAGCATGCAAGAGTCAGCCAGACCGGAGAGAAGCTGAGTCCAGGCTGCTGGCCAGGTTCTTCCTCCTCAAAGAACACCACTTCTTTGTCCTCCCAGGCCAGAAAAGAACATATATCCAGTAAACAGGTGTGTCTCCTTCAGGGCAGGATTAATTCTTCGAAGGCCCCTAGGCACACAAGTACATTGGGCCCCCCCTGGCCCTGCCCCACCCATACCCCACCCCCATTTATCTGTTTTCTTATTTACTTCTTTATTTCCACTTGTATTTCTTTCTTTTTTTAAAAATTCAAAACAAAGATTAGCATACCAGTGCACAGTTTTTTTTCTATGCAACCCCAAACATCTCTGAACAAATCCCCCTTCCTTCCCTTCCCACCTACTTACCCAGGATTTTAACTCTGAACCCTTTCCATACATATATAAAAGTGTTCAAATATATTGTAAAGCAGTAATACTATCTGAAATATAAATCTATATTAATAACCAAGTTTACGACGTCTCACTCTATGTCAACCAACTGTAACCCATATGTATGTATAAACAACCAAATCTATAACTCCACTAGTATGTTCCACTCCATGTAGGTTAACTTGTAACGAAACAACAAGGCAAGCAGTCCACCAAAGAATCCAACATGAAACAAAAGAAGATTGGCAGAAAATAAGGAGATTCAAATCAGGTTTATTCAAGAACCATGTCGGATGCATTTCGCCAAACAAGGCTAGTCGACGCTAACAGAAAACCATGTCTTTCACACACACAGAACACAGATACACCTTCACTCAGTATGGAATAAGTAATCACAAACTAAAAATAGAAATATGTAGATAAAGGTTAAATGAACCGCCAAGAAGCCAAACTGCATACAGTGAAATACCACAGAAACAATGCTACATAGCCCCCTAATTCTCTTTAAAATATAAATATAGCAGATGTAAATTTGAGGAAACTGACAAACAATCACCATTTTACAAATTAACAAATAAAAATAAAACAAAAATTGAAAATAAGAATATACCATTTTATTGGACTAATCCATTTTTCAATTAATTTTCAGAGGCCATAGCTTCCTTCTTCAGGTCAATAATGCTGTTACATTATACTGTCCTGACCTGAGAAAGGGGGTTTTAGTCTCTTAAAGTTAGTAAAAAATGTATTAAAATTAGTATAATAAAAAGATTGCTTTATTTTTTGTTTATAAATGTTTTAATAATACAACTACAATACTATTTTATTTAAAGCAACAAAAAAATATTTTTTCTACCTTTTGTCATTTCTGCTTTAATCATCTTGTCTTCACTCTCTTCTTTCTAGTCAGCATCTGTCCTCTCTCTGTCTTCCATACACTGTCCATCCGCCCTCTCTCGGTTTCATATGGCATCTTCACTCTTTCTATGATCCTTCCATAAACTGTCTATCCTGTGCCCCTTCACTTTTTTGAACATGATTCATTTCAGCTCTGCCACCTCTCCATTTCTCTCTCTCTGTCACCACCCCCTCCCTTATGCTCTGGCATCTCTCTCTTCTCCTTTCTTTCCTTCCCACCCCACGGTGTGGCATCTGCCTCCTTCCCTTTCCTGATTCCCTGGCATCTCTCTCCTTTCCTTTTCTTCCATTTATCCCTCCCCCTCCATACTCTGACATCTCCTCCTTTCTTTCCCCCTTCCTTTTCCCTTGGTCTGGCATACCTTCCCTCCATGCCCTGGCATCCCTTCCTCCCTCTTTTCCCTCCATGCCCTGGCATCTCTTCCTCCCTCCCTCTCTTACCTCCATGCTCAGGCCTAAATGGTGATTAAAATATCAGAAAGTATAAAACAGACACAAGTATTTCACCTACATACACTGACTTTTAGCAACGTAATTCTACTTCGTTCTCCAGTAAGGTTTGCTTACGAAACATCAAACACGCAGGACATCGAAAGACATTTTGTCCAAATCAAAAGTTGCTGAGAGCCTAGTCATGTGAGAGGACACTTCCTTCCTTCTCTGTTTCTTGTGAGGTTACGGTTGATTGAGACACTTGAGGGAGTAGCTGGCAAGAAAGGAAACAGAGCTAAAAAAGAGTGCAACAGAGCTAGAGAGCAAGGAGGTCACGGGCCCCCCTCTCCTCCGGTGCCCCTGAAATATGAAGCGGCAGGGAACATGAGAGACAGAGCCACCATGATTTTCTCCTCTCAAAACACCGCCGATCCTCTCACCGCGAGACGACCGACTAACCTCCCTCCAGCAGCAGCAGCACTCTAAACACGCTGCTTCGCGGCCCACAGCCTTTTCCCGCTGGTGAGTCCCTCTGCTGCGAAGCAGCATGTTTAGAGTGCTGCTGCTACTGGAGGGAGGTTGGTCGGGCGGGCGGGTGGGTGGGGCGACGACGCTGCTGCCAGCGAATCCAGCGAGGGTGAGCCCAAATGGCCCTAAAGCACTGCACCGGCGGGCCCCCTGACCATTTTGGGCCCTAGGCACGAGCCTCCTGGGCCTATCCTTTAATCCGGCCCTGGCCTCCTTCCCTTGTGCTGTAAGTATCAGTGTAACTATCCTGCTACAAATAATAATATTAAAACCACCTTCTTGTTTAAACTAGCTCACAGGTATCCTTTTTATAAACACCTGCCCAAAGAGCAGTACTGGGATTTGATCTTACAACCTCAGACTCTTGAGGCAGCAGCTCTAATACTGAGGCACTGCTCACCTGCTCACTTTCACTTTCACTCTCTCTGTCTCTGATAAAGTAGACAAAACATAAATATGTGTGCAGCTAGGTGCAATGGACCCAGGTGCAAAGTGATGGGGGCTGTCTAGTGCCACCAATATGTTTCATTATCTCCCAACAATTGGTTTGTAATGGGAACATATTACAATGAACTCTCCCCAAAAAAAACAGACAAAGAAAAATGTACTCTGCTGCCTGCTTACTGCCTGCCTTGTGCTGCTGATCCATCCCCCACCCCAGGCATTAAACCACATGTCAATTCCAAAGCCAAGCTTATATCCTTTTGATTCACAAGCAGTCATTTCTCTAGGATAAATATCAAACATGTACCTTTAACAATTGTCCAGTTCCTCTGCTGTTTTCTAAAAAAAAAAAAAATCTCTCATTCAGGTCACTGTGTGACCTGAATGACTCCTCTCCTTTCCTTTAGGCCTCTGAGTTCCTCAATCACTCTGACACAATGCAGGTGAGACCAGGTTCATGTGGAGGCTGTGGACTGCCTTCATTACAGGATCCATCTGCTAGGGAACCTGATTGAATTCGGTCTCCCCTGCAAATCCCTATATCCCAGGCAGTAGCATAGTAAAGGGTGGGCGGAGAGGGTGGTCTGCCCAGGGCACCATCTTGATGAAGACAAAGGCACCTGCCCTCCTCTGTACCCCCTCTCCCCCCCCCCCCCACCCACCCCGCCTCCCACTGTTGTGCATGCATGCAGCGTCCCCCAAACCTCTGTAATGTTCCTGGCATGAGCAGCAATCCCCAAGCTGCTGTCACACTAGCGTTGGCTCTTCCTCTGATGTCACGTCCTGAACCTGTGCCTAGGAAGTAGCATCAGTGGAAGAACCGATGCTGGTGTGACATCAGCTTGGAGGTTGTGCTAGGAACATTACAGTACAATGCTAACAATCTCTCTATTCCAATTTAGAGTGGTGGGTAACAAACATCACAGGTGTACATCTTGTGCTTTTAAAGAATAATTGTGAACTTACTAATAATTGCTTCTGTGATCAATATTTAAACAATACAAAATTGAAATCCACTAAACTAAATAGGTGCTCAAACCAGCGATTTCATAGTACTTATCTGAGGCACTCCTCAAATTCATAACGTTCCGCTACTTGGTAACTCTCCCTGTGATATTCCTGACGTGTATTCACTGCCAGGTAGGAACATTACAGTGGCATGGGGGAACAGAAGTGGTGTGCATATGGCAGGAAGGGGTGAGGAAGGAGCATGTGGTAAGTAAGGGGGAGGGGGCGGAGAAGAGTACAGGGGAAGAGCACTACCACCCTGGGTACCTCTCACCCTCACCACTGAGTAGTAGGTAATCCTCATCGTTCTTATTCAGAACTATTACCCTATCAGTAGCTAGTAAAACTATTACAGTAGGAGGACAGCATATCTTATACTCAAATTTTATGAGAACTGTCCTATGAGATGGAGGTGAAGACATGAGTAAGGTTGTCATGTCACACTGCTAGATGAAGAATGACATGGACCTGGCACTTACCCTGGACCACCCTCTCCTTTTCTCTCTCTCTTTCTCTATTATCCAGGTTGAAGATCTAAGAAAACAGGACCGGCTCCTGTGCAGAGAGGAACAACAATCCAGGGCATGCTTGAGGAACTGCGTGCTGAGACCAGTGAGTAATGAGTCCATCTCATAGACCCTCTCCACCTCATATGCACCTCTATGCCAACTACTATGTGGGAAGGGTGTTGCACAGTGGCCTGCCTAACCTTCAAGATCCTCCACAGTATCCTTCCTCCTTTTATCCCTCTATCCTGGAATTCCTCAAATCCAACCTCCACTAGATCCACTCAAAAATTAAAACTATCCTACCCCTCCTTAAAAGGCATCTCCCTTGTTGGTAAACTTGGCTCTTCCCTCCCTTTCAGAATCACTCAGCTCTGGAACAGTCTCCCTTCCCCTCTCCGCAATTTGAGCCCCCTTCTACCATTCCGTAAGCATCTGAAGACCTGGCTCTTCTCCAGAACGTAACCCCGTCCCGCTCCTGGCACTCTCACACCAACCTCTCTTCTCTCATACTTATATAATTCCACTGGAGTTCCGTTCCTTCCCTAACCATGTAAACCGTGCCGAGCTCCATCTGCGGAGATGATGCGGTATATAAACCCAAGATTTAGATTAGATTAGATTAGATTAGATTAATGATACAGCCTCGGCCCATGCTGAGGGTTCAAACCCATGCTGCTCCTTGTGACCCCGGGCAAGTCACTTAGCCCCCCCCTTAGCTCCAGCAACATTAGATAAATTGTGAGCCCACCAGGACAGACGGGAAAATTTATGTAAACTATTCTGAGCTCCCCCTGGGGGAACAGTATATAGAATAAAAAAATGTTAATGATGTACCTTGTAGGAAATTTATGTTTTTCATTCTTTCTCCTTAAAGAGGCCTATAGTGGAGTCCGAGGTATGTTCCTACTTGTATTATTAACATTTGAAGAAAAAAGAACAACAAATAATGTCATGTTCAAAAGTGTAGTTGATATTACCTGACTGTATCCTATTTCCATGTTTCCCTCCTGTCTTGCTGAAGCAGCAGTAGAAGCACCCCCTGACGAGGATGCCAGGGCTGGTCCCATCCAGCCTGAAGAGGCTGAGGAGGCGGGGGAGGGGGGCAAAGAGCCAGCAGGAGCAGAAGAGGCAGCACTGGAAGAAGAGCCCTGGCTGTATTTGAAGGAGGAAGAAGATAAGGCTGCTGCCCCATCCAACCCCTGTCACCTTCTGCTCCTCTTGTCTCTGCCCCTGCTCCCATCCAAACCCTTTCCCCCACCCAACCCATTTCACTTCTGCTCTTCATGTCATTGCCCTTGCCCCATCCAACCCCCTTCCCCCTCTGCACCCCCTCAGGAGCAGCAGGACCAGCCTTAAGAGGGGCATTTGTCACCTGGGCCACAGCAGGCTGGCCTCCTGCATCCTCCCCCACTCTCTCCAACACACAGATCTGAAGCTCTGATGGATCCAGGAAGATGTGCACCTGCAACTGCTGGTGCAAATGTCCCTGGAATCCTTGATGTAGGAATTCAATGATTTTACCGCAGTGGCCAGCAATTAAAAAATACCCTAATGTGGCTTATTAAAAGGGGACCTTAGGAAAGATCTTTCTTTTCAGATATTAGCTCCTTTCTTTTTTTTCTGCTATATTTCTTATTTAATCATATCCAATTTCATTTCAACAATCAATTTATCTTTTTTTTTAACATCATTTTTATTAACGAGACCACAAGAGAAACAAGCATGGGTCCAGAATGACACAGTAAAATTGCAAACACTATGCGGGATGGTGTGTGAGTCGATGGGGAGGGGGAGGGGTAGCGGGTGGTGATGACCGGGGGACCGGAGGGTCTGCGGGATTAGTGTTCTTTACTGGAGCCGGACCTAGCTGGGGGGTCCGGTCTTTGGCTTGTTTTTCTTCACTTGTGAACAGGAATTTATCTTAATAGAATTATTTTTTTTTTCAAATAACTTCGTCTTTTTAAACGCTGTTTGGGAGGGCTGGAGCCGACATGTTTTGCATATTGCTTTTTCAAGGGTCCTCCCGCCAGCGCCGGTGTCATCCACCCCACTAAATTATTCAGAGTACTCTGAATAATTTAATGGGGTAGACGACACTGGCCCTGGTGGGAGAACCCTTAAAAAAGCGATATTTCTTATTTAGGCACAACAAAGAAGTTGTGATATTTATTATTGAATCATTTATTTACTCATGTATTAACAGTTTTTTAAAAAATCTTTATTAAATTTTCAAGGCTAATACAAAGTGCATAAAATTATACATACATTAATAATCAGAATCAGCACTTACAATCAATCAATAACAATACAAAATGAATTAACCCCCCCTCCCTTCCAGTACATCTAAACAAGGAATAAAACAAAAGAGATAACCCCCCCACCCTTCCCTGGATGTGTGTGTAAGTCAACAGGAAAAGTTTTAATGGACCCCCAAACTAATCTGAATAAATTATTATGCCCCAACATATCGGAGTTCATTTTCTCATACTTATAACATAAACATAAATTCGCCCACCAAAAGGAAAAATTAAGGTGATCTCAACTTTTTCAATTCTGAGTAACCATTTGCATGGCAATCCCGGTCATAATGATGAAAAGCCGACTTTTATATCGGTCCAGTGGGGGTTTAGTATGCAATAATGTCCCACAGATGACTACATCATAGGTTAATGGAATCGATGATTCTAATAAGTTATTAATATGTCCCCATTTCGATTTCCAAAAATTATCATATATTAACAATTAGCAAAAACCAGTAAAAAAAAAAATTCACACAGTTTGCAAAAAAAAATTATAAAATAGTTCAAATATTTCAAGTCAGACTAATATTTGAAGTCTACAATCTATCTCCATTGAAAACTTCCCCCAAAAAGTAAAAAAGAGAAATATACATATTTGATTTGCCTTCCCTCCCACAAAAAGTCATAAACCAGAAGAACAAGGTTATTCAAAAAATAAAGTTGAACATCTACCATTGTCACTAAAATGTCATTTGAGCAGCATAGAAAGCTATTCAGTCCTGAGGTTCTTATGTAATGTAAAAGATTTTTAAAAATGTTAGACTTAGGGCTCCTTTTAATAAGGTGTGCTATGTGTTTTAGCACGCGCTAAATGCTAACGCATTCATGTTAGTCTATGGACGCATTAGCAGTTACCGTGCGCATATATTTAGCGTGCGCTAAAAGGCATAGCGCACCTTAGTAAAACAGGGGGTTACTCCCCCTTTTACTAAACCATGATAGTGGTTATTAGCGTAGGGAGCCGCGCTGAATGCTCCGTGCTGCTCCCGATGCTAATAGGAACTCTAAGAGCATCGGAAGCAGCGCAGAGCATTCAGCAGAGCTCCCTGCACTAATAACCGCTAGCGCAGTTTAGTAAAAAGGGGAGGTAGTTATTTATGGCCTATTATAGGACTCCTTTTATGAAGCTGCGCTAGGCTTTGTTATCGCCAGCCGTATGAGCTCCGACGCTCATAGGAATTCTATAAGCATCAAAGCTACTACCAAGAAAAACAACAAAACACTGTGGAGAAGTGATGTTTCTGATGTGGACTTTATTAATGATTCGACTTGACAATCCACATAAAAACCTCTGGGACCCAGTCCACTGAGAGCCTTGGACCCAACATGGTCCGTGTTTTGACAAGAATGTCTTCTTCGGGGATCCCCGTCAGTCCAAATATACAAGTCCGTAGTAACTCCACGTAAGTGAAAGGCTTGGGTGACCACTATGGCCGGTGATTAAAAAAAATCCTAACATGGCTTCATGAAAGGGGGAAGGGGGATAGTTTTTGAAGTTATTTTAAATCACTGAGTTCATCCAGAATGTAAAAATTCAATCATATTTATTTCAGATAATACTAATGTATTAACTCTACAGTTTTGTACTATAATGTCTATATTTTAATGGAAACTGCAGAGAATATTGAGATATGCAGTACAGAAGAAATTTTAAACAAATAAATACCCACTATAGAGCGCAACTTTATCTACTCAGAGAACCTGAAATAGCCAGGACTTCACTTGCTTCCAGATGAGGTTATTAGACAACTATTTAATACGCTAACCTGCTATAGGAGAATATTCCATAGGCTTGATACCACAAGTGAAAAAGCAGGCCTCCTCATCTAAATCATATTCCAATTAAAAACTCTCAAATTGCAACTCACCCCCTCAATTTGGCAGCTGTTTTTAAGATAAAGGTTTAGTTAAAGATCATAGGCTGACACTGATAAAGAATTTTTCATCTTTGTGAGCAGTATCCATGCTTTTGTACTTGAGCATGTATTAGAACTGTTAAGAATTGGCTGCTGCATTATGGGATGGCACTTAATATTCTTAATGCCTTTATTGATTTTAATAATAACAAACACAGAACAATCATGCTGCATTAATTACATTATATAGCTACCGAATCATCTTGTAAAACTTATTGATCTAAACTCTTCTTTTGTTTTTAACATGAAAACTATTGTATTAACTTTTTTTCTGCTGTTACAGTCTTATATATATGAGCATTCCACCAATGATTAGCATCCTGTAACTTAGCTGTTTTCCATCTAAGCATTATTACTGTCTATATAAATCCAATAAGTAAGAATCCTCTTTAGTGAGTGACTGAGTCAAACGTAAAGATTTCATTATTACTACCATGTTTCCTCGAAAATAAGACAGTGTCTTATATTCATTTGGGGCCCAATAAAGGCACTAGGTCTTATTTTCGGGGTATGCACATGATTATCTCTCGCTTCCTCTCCTTCACCCCAATTCTTCCTCTTTCCTTTCTCTCCCCCACATGTGCAGCATCTTTCCTCCCTTCCCTCCATCCTTCTCATCCCCCTGTGCAGCAGAAGTTTGCCCAGCTTCTATCCTTTCCTCCCTCCCATCCCTCGTGCAGCATAACCCTTGCCCAGCTTCTATCCTTTCCACCCTCCCTCCCATCCCTTGTGCAGCATCCCTTGTGCAGCAGAACCCTTGATCACCCCACGCCCCACCACACAGCCGAACCCTTGCTGTCCCTCCATCCTTTCCTCCCCGTCAACCGTGAGCAAGCCCTACCTTCAACCGAAGCAACATCAGGCCGGCAGTACTCTAAACAGGCTGCTTCGGACTTGTCCATTGTGGATTTCACTCTGCTTTAGTTGAAGGTAGGGCTCGCTCACGGTCGGCGGGGAGGTAAGGATAGAGGGCCAGCAGGAGTTCGGCTTTGGAGGGGGGACAGCGATGGAGGGGGAGGGGTGGGCGGGTTGAAGAGTTGCCAGCAAATCCTGGGACTAGGGCTTATTTGGGGGTAGGGCTATATTAAGACCTACCCTGAAAATGATGCTAGGTTTTATTTTTGGGGAAACACGGTATGCAACAGCTCTTATTTTAGAAGTTCTAATTTGTGGTGTCTGAAAGCAAGTATTTAGACATTTAGGATGCATGGACACCTAAATCCTGATTTATAGACTGGTGAATCTGACGTCAGTGCCGGGCAAGATGGTAGAGATTATTTTAAAGAACAAAATGACAGAACATATACATGAGCATGGATTAATGAGAGAAAACTAACATGGATTTAGTCAAGGGAAATCTTGCCTCACCTATCTACTACATTTCTTCGAAGAGGTGAATCAACATGTGGATAAAGGTGAGCCAGTTGATATTTGAATCAGGATTTTCAAAAGGCATTTGACAAAATACCTTATGAAAGCCTTCTGAGAAAATTAGAAAGTCATGGGATAGGAGGTATGGATTAAGAACTGGTTGAGAGGGGTCACATGATGTGCTTGTCCTAGCCAGACGTGTTTTGCAGGGCTCCGCGGCTATCAGCTTTAAAAACAGCAGAAATCTCAGTGCAATACTAGATTTAGAGTCTTATAAAGTGCTCATAGCATAGCTCACAAGACTCCTGGATCCATTGAGGAGCAGTTGTGGAGTTTCGGGTGAGAGGCATGCCCACTAAGTCCATTAAACCCACCAAGTGCAGACAGAGTACACCAGACAACAAGATGGCATCTGGTAGCGCATGCTACCCCTGACAACAAGATGGTATCTGGCAGCTCTCGCTACCTCTGACATCGGGGAGTGGGCCCAGGAGGTATCTCACTTGGTAACCACAGTGTTAGAGGACTGGCTGAACAAACTCCAGTCAGCTGTAAACGGCATCAATGAAAAATTTGATGCGCATTCCCAGTGCCTATCGGAGGCTGAGCGGCGTATATCAGAACACTTAGAGAGCTCACACCTGCGTAGAAAAATTGCATGCCCAGGTGACCTCATTGTTGGATTGACTCGAGGAGCAGAAGAACTGGCAATGTCGGAACAACCTCCGGGTATTGGGCTTACCTGAGGAGTTCCTGGAAACTGACCTCTACAAATTTTTCCACACCTGACCCCCAGAACCAGGTGAGATTGCCAGCATCCACTGCTGTCTTCATATGCGAGCAAGCGCACTGCCTGGGTCCGAAGACTGGGGCCCAGATAAAGCCAAGGTTAGGGATAGCCCGCTTTGTCAATTGGCAGGAAAAAGAACAGGTTTTAAAAGCTTACCGGAATGTGGAGCATCTCGAGTGCGAGGGTCAAAGACTGCTTCTCTTCAATGACTACTCAGCATGTGTGGCTTCTCAGCAAAGAGAAATGGCGCCCACCTGCACTTCCCTCCATAAAAAGGCGTGCATTTTGCCTTGGTTTATCCTGCTAGTCTGTGAGTATGGAGGAAGGGTAAAGTGCAACTCCTCAAGGATAAGATGGCAGCGCACCGGTTCCTTGAATCTGTGCTGGAACAGCGGCAGTCTCCAGAGAACAACAGGGAACCAGATGTGTGAAAGCGGGGACAGCTGGATTGGTACCATTTCCACTTTCATGTCTGTGTTCCTGAGGGGACTCCTGGGTTTTTATTGACTGTGATTGCCAAGTTTTATCTCACACTGGATGGACCCTGTGCCCAGGGGTTTTTCTTCTTTCTCTCTCTAGCACTGTATAATGGGCCATGGCTGAACGAGGTGAGCTAAGGCTGAAATAGACCAGTGGGTAGTGGAGCCCTATTTTGCTGAGTGTGGGGCCTCTAGAGATACCTCTCTCCGCTCTGCCTTGGCTGTATTATCCTTATGGCTCGAGGGGGAGACGATAGGACTGCCAGCCCACTACCATCATCATTTTGACTTGCCTGGGCCCCTCTGGCAGCTGGACAGGGGATTTCTCCTTCTATTTTACCCCCCCCCCTAGAGAGCCTGCAATTGTATGGTCTATATTACACCAAATGTAGTTTGGTTTATTTTCTGTATGGTTTTTATTATGTTGGAATTGTTCTGTGGATGGTTTCTCTGGGGTGAGGGAGGGGGTGGAGGGTTGGAGTGGGAGGGGGAATGAGTCGGGTGGAGTGTGCATTGTGTGTGTGGAATGTATGGTGTCCTCAAGTCTTTGTCATCATCATCTAGTGCAGTTTGGTTTTGGGTATGGGTGTTCTAGTAGGGGGTTCATAGTCAGATGCACGCAAGACATAAGCGCGCGGACAAATGGAAGCAGACAAGTGAGTGTAAAGACAAGTGAGCGCAAGATAATTGGGCCAAGACATAAGCGCACGGACAAATGGGCACAGACAAGAGAGTGCAAAGACAAGTGAGTGCAAGACATCTAAGCGCAAGACAATTCAGCGCGCAAGACAACTGTGCCAAGACATCTGAGTGCAGACAACTGAGGAAAAGTTCAGTTTTCAGTAATAATGGCAAGGCAGCAGGAACACTATGTCAGCGCGTTTGACCCGCATGTTTTGTCCCGTCACCAGACAGGTTCATAGTTTGACCCGCGCGCTTTTGTCCCGTCACCAGACAATAGCGCAGGATGTTGTATTGTAAGGTAAATAGGCATAGTAAGTCCTTATTGTGTTTTCAGTGGGTTCATAGTCTTTACATATTGTGCTTTACATATTGTGTTTTGATGCCAATCACAAAGAGGCTAGCGAAATGAAGGCAGGCTGTTCTGAGCATGTAAAAAAGGAGCTAACATAACCATAGCAATGTGAACGTGCGCGTGATTGTCGTTGCACTGATTTGTCCTTCTGATCATTTGTCTTGCGTGCAATTGTCTTCATGCTCAATTGTTGTTGCGCGCAATTGTCATTGCGCTCAATTGTCTTGCACGCAATTGTCATGGGGCTCAATTGTCTTGCACGCAATTGTCATGGGGCTCAATTGTCTTGCACGCAATTATCATGGCGCTCAATTGTCTGCGCACTTTTGTCTTGCACACATTTGACTTGCCACCCTAGCTGGGGGATCGCTCATCTTATTCTATGTTATGTCACCTTGTGTTTGTGGGATCCTGCTTATTCCTTTGAGTATGGTTAAGCTCAAATTCTCTACATTAAACTTGGAGGGCATTCACTTTCCCATCAAGAGTATGAAAATTTTGCACTGGTTCAAGAAAGAGAAGGTGGACATAGCCTACTTTCAGGAAACGTATCTCACCAACTCAGAGCATGCTAAACTATGCAGGGAATGGGTGGGAGAAGTGTACTCTTCTGCCTATAATAGTAGGCAGAGAGGTGTAGCTATTTTGTTCCATAAACAATTACCTTTGAATGTCCACAAGGATTTAACAGATCAGGATGGGAGATACGTGATTGTATTAGCTGAACTATGGGGGCAAAAATGATATTTATTATCAACGATATAAGCTTTACAGATGGGGGAGGGCGGGTCGGTTGATGGCTAATCTAGTGCGCCTATTGGAAACGTCAAGTGATACTGTCCCTCAAAGATGTGCAGGGTGTCCAGTATCATACGGCCCCGTAGATTCAACAACAGTTTGTCCAGTTTTATGAAGCCCTATATGCCCAGTGGCCTTTTCCAGAGTGGGATCGGAATTCCTTTTTCCAGGGGCTGGTTTTGCCAAAAGTAACCCCAGACCAACTCGCTATATTGAACACCCCCATATCCATCAGGGAAATTCAGGAGGGTATTAAGGCTTTGAAGCTAACCAAGGCACCTGGGCCAGATGGGTTCGGCCCAGAATATTATAAAATTTTGTCAGATTTGATCGCTCCATCCCTGGGGGACTCATTTAATGCCTTGAGCTCCCATAGAGGGTTGGAAAAGTCCAACTTGACCCATGTAGTCCTTCTGCCTAAATCTGGGAAGGACCTTCAACAGGTAAGTTCTTATAGGTCTATCTCCTTCTCAATCAAGATGTCAGATTGCTGGCAGTCATTCTAGTCAAATGTCTGAATAACTTTATGCATGAAGATCAAGTAGGATTCATCCTAAGGTGGTACGCCTCTATAAATCTCACCAGAGCACTGATGGCGTTACCTCTATGAGAGGTATGGCGGCCATAGCAGGCCTAGATATGTAAAAAGCCTTTGACAGTATCTCCTGGCAATATTTATTTTGGGTCCTGAAACAATATGGGTTGGAGGGCCAATTTCCAGAGTGGATTCAAAATCTTTATATTCAGCCCAAGGCCAGGCTTCTCGTGAATGGGCAGTTGACCACCCCATTTTTCTTAGAGAGGGGGACTAGGTAGGGATGTCCTTTGTCCCCCCTTCTTTTCGTACTGACTATTGAACCATTGTCCCTTAAGATCCGGACCAATCTTCACCTGTGAGGAATTCAGATAGAACATAAAGAGAGCAGAATTAATCTCTTTGCCGATGATAGAATAAGCCCCTATCCATCTAGATATGGCTCTAGAGATTGTTTGCTCCTTTGGTACCAGTTCTGGGTTGCATATCAATTTCGACAAATCCAAACTTCTGCCTTTGTGCTCCATGCAACTGGAGCTCTGGCATTCTGGGCTTGGCATCACACTGGTTCAGAAGCCGATGAGGTGTTTGGGTGTATATTTGAGCCCTGATCCTAAGCTTGTGTACCGTTCAACATCACCTAGAGCAAATTCAAGCCCTGTGTGTACGATGGAAGGAGCTTTTGCAGGGGGAGTGGGGCAGAAATGCTCTGATTAAGATGGTTCTCTTGCTGAAGATATTATATCCTTTGCAGACTATACCTTTATGGATTCTGAACAGGGATGTTAAAGTATTTCGATCCATTGTTAGTTCCTTTATATGGCGAAATAAACGTGCTCGCATTAGCTATAATAAAATAGTATTGGACAGGCGGATGGGAGGGCTGAACCTTCCTGATTTTTGCCTTTATAATGTGGTTGCCCTGCTCCGCTTTTCCATGAGGGGTGGATGGGTCACTATCGATATTCTCCTAGGGCTGGTTGACTGCTTAGTGCTCACCTCATTCTTTGATAACTCTCATTCATCTGAAGCCCTCTAAGGAATCTGGAGGGGGCACTCAAACTCAGACTTTTACAGCCTCTCAGATTGGCCTGGAAATGGTGGAGGCATGGTCAGCAACGGGCATCTGAGGCCTTTCTGCTGTTGCAGTTGACTGTCAATGTGAGTTTTCCTTCACGCATGAGTCAGTCTTGCTTCAGACTTTGGGAGCAAAGGGGATGTGGAGCGTTGAAAGATCTTTGGGATCTGAGTGGGGGGGGGCTTTTCCAACCTTTGCACAGGTCCAATCCAGGTAGGGGCTACTCATTTTTGAGCATACCTCCAGGTCAGGCATTACTATAATTCCCTACAGTCACAATGGGGGGATTCTTGTCTCTGTGGTCCCTTGGACGCCCAATTTTTGCATGTCCCTCCAGAGCTGAACATACTCTCCCTTTGGTATATAATTCTGAAAGGGGCCTGTAATGTGCAACGCATGGATGGGATAGCGGAGGCTTGGCAGTGGGATATAGAGGTACCATATGAGAGACATCATTTTGTGGACGTGGTTGACCTTAAAGAAATGCAATATAAAATCTTGCACTTTGCCTATATCTCCAGAGAATGGGGGTGTGTGTATGGGTCTATGGGAGGGGACTCTGCTACACACCTCTGTGTGGCTTCAGGTCCTTCCCATATTATACCAGGTTGTCAAGAGATCCATACCCTGGGATTATAGCATGTTGTTGCTGGGTGACCAATGTGCACTGTTGGAAGTGGAGTTCTCTTTTTCCCAGCGGAAGTTTATTTATCTGGTTACTTTGATAGTTAAGAAACTCCTCCTGTTTCATTGGATTTCAGATTGCACGACCACCATCTCTCAGTGGGCTCTTCGGATCCGAGAGGTGGCTCACCATGAGATCAGGACCTATCACTCCACCACACGAATAGATCATTTGTGCTATGTGGCCTTGTGGAAAGACCTTCTAGAGTAGGGTAGGGAACTCCGGTCCTCAAGAGCCGTATTCCAGTCGGGTTTTCAGGATTTCCCCAATTAATATGCATTGAAAGCAGTGCATGCAAATAGATCTCATGCATATTCACTGGGGAAATCCTGAAAACCCAACTGGAATACGGCTCTTGAGAACCAGAGTTCTCTACCCTGTTCTAGAGGTAGTTCCAGACTCTTAACCGGCTGTCTCCATCTATGTCTGATGGCTTGAGGAGGCCCTTCTGTCAGTGCTTCTCTTGGATCCACATTAACGGGAGGACATGGGAGTGTGACATAGGATGTGTGGTGAGTATGTGGTATGGCTTGGGGTGGTCTGTATGCTGTGTGTAAGGATGTGTGAGTTGGCAGTAAGAATGAATGAGTTTTTTGGGGGCAAAAAATATGAAAATGGTTATTGCGACTTTTTTTGGTGCTTCGGGCCCTGTGCCACTTGTAGAATTTTTTCTGACTTTGTTTACCTGTTCAACAGTCCTTTATATCATATGCTGTTTGTTGGTACCCTGTTTAATGATTGTATCAATTTTGTTGCAATATCTTCGGGGATGAGGTATCGCTTAGTCTAGCAAGACCAGTCCCTCCCCAGCAGCCACGAGAAAGGGAAACTACAGCGGCCCAGAAGGGTCAGGATGCAGTCTCCCTTGCTGAGGTGGAGGGCTTTCCGGCGTCCCTGGATTCGTAAGCAGCAGAAACGATCGTGGAGAGGGCAGAGCTGACATTAGAGGAATGAGAAAGTAGAGAGAGATTGATGCTGGGAAGGGGGGCAGCAGAGAAATAAGGAGAGAGGGACAAAGAGATGCTAGATTTGGTGTAGGAGAGAGAAAAATGAAGAAAGCCCTCTCCACGATCGTTTCTGCTGCCTACGAATCCAGGGACGCTGGAAAGCCCTACACCTCAGCAAGGGAGACTGCATCCTGACCCTTCTGAGCCATTAAATAAAGATAAGAAACTATTTCATGGAACAAAATTCACCCAGCTACTCTATGCCTTTGTCCTTACAATCCTGGATCATTGCAACACTTTATTCAATGGTCTAATAACAAAAAACACTAAATGACTATAGCGCATTCAAAATGCAGCAATAAAACTACTGAAAAACCTACAAGCTCATGACCCTGTCTCTGCATCATTGATATCTGCCCACTGGCTGCCCATAACCAAATGCTGCATTTTCAAAGGCCTAGGATTGGCATATAAAACCCCTCTACAATGTGACACCAAATACTTCTCAGAAAATCTTCCTCTCTACACCCCAAAAAGAACGCTATGCTCCCAAGATGAAATACGCCTACATACACCATCAGGACACTCCCTCCAACTCCAGACAGCCAAACATCTGGAACAGTCTACCTCCTCATATCAGAGCCCTTAAAAGACTTCTTAACTTTAGAAAAGTTATAATTTTTTGGAAATCCATATGGAGCAAGATAAATCTTATTCTTTTTTTTTAACTTTATTTAATCTTATTCTTGAAGTTCCCATTCCATTAACATACGGAATAATTATGTTTGGAACTTCTATAATGAATAAGAACCCTCTTAAAAAAACATAAGGACAAACTCCTTTTGATAATGATGGATGTGGCTCTACAAATGATAACTAGAAATTGGAAGCAATGTGATAGGTTAAATTTTCATTCTGGTGGGAAATGCTATATAAATACTATAGATATGAAAAAATTCTACCAGAACATAAGGGCACTACCTGGAAATTTAAAGAACTTTAGGGCCCATTAGATGATTTTGTAACACACGTTCAAGATAACTGAAGTTGTCATAAATTAATCTATTTTACCATATCTGTTATTACAAGTTATATTTCCAGTAAAGGGAGGGTGGACGGGAGGGATTATAAGATAGAAGATTTATTCTAATCAATATTTGTTATATATAAGTGCTTCTATGAGATTAGTTTATTGTATTTGATTGCACTTTCTGTATGTATGTTTTTCAAAATCAATAAAAATATAATTTTCTTTTTTTATTATTATTTATTTATTTAATTAATTAATTATAAATATACAAATTCCAGTATATATATATATAAAGAAAAAAGAGAGATTTACACACAAGTTAATCAGGAAACAAACAAACAAAAGATAAAATAAAACTCCATGTGAAATTATCAATCTCTCTAATAAAGCCCGTGGAGGTACTGGGAGGAATTTCCTTTAGGATAAAATAGAATTTCCTAAAGTAGAATTTCCTTTAGGATAAAGTAGAATTTGCTATCCTTTAGGATAAAGTAGCAAATTTTACTCAAAATATATCGATTCATACTGCAGATTAGACTGTTGCCCTCCAAACATCATGAAAGCTGCCTCAGTCACCTTCAAAGCCAGGTTATACGATTGGCTCTCTGCTCTTTTGTTGTCAGGCACCTTCCCCGAGGAGTCAGGTCAGATCTTAATCACACCAATTGTAAAAAACCCCAAAGAATCTATCAAGCTGACATCAAATTATAGACCCATTGTGAGCATTCCCTTATTTGTAAAGCTGAAGGAAGGTTTGGTAAACCAGAACTTAGTAACGTACCTGGATAAACACAACATACTACATGACAACCAATCTGGTTTTCGATCCGGGTTCAGCACGGAAACAGTTACTGCCTCTTTGCTAGATTCCCTCCTGAACTTATTCAGCCAAGGTTCAAGCGCACTAATCCTGCAGCTAGACTTGAGTAGCGCCTTCGACTTAATCGATCATACCATCCTAATTGACTGTCTGGAGTCTATTGGTCTCTCGGGTAATGTGTTAAAATGGTTTCGAGGTTTTTTGACTACACATTCGTACCGAGTCTATAGTGATAACTGGGTAAACCCATGCGGAATCCCGCAGGGCTCCCCCCTATCCCCCACTCTGTTTAACATTTACCTAGCCTCTTTGGAAAATCTGCTGCAAAGCTTAAAAGTCAAATTCTATATCTATGATGACGACATCACCATAGTTCTTCCCCTAACAAGTCTGACTTCTGAGACCAAGAACCACCTGGCATCAACTTTAAAGCAAATCGAATCTTGGATGGCCGAATTCAAACTCAAACTCAACTCAGAAAAAATCCAAATTCTTCCTGGCGAGTCCAAATGACAAAAAAAAAAGATACCTCAATTTCCTTGAATGGCCAGATCTTTCCTATTACTGACACCATAAAAATTCTGGGAGTTACACTGGACCGCTATTTCACTCTAGATGCTCACACTGAGTTACTGATTAGAAAAGGCTTCTCGACTTTGTGGAAACTAAGAACCATCAGAAAATACTTTGATGCAGCATCATTCCGCTTACTTGTGCAATCTTCCATTCTAAGCCTGCTTGACTATTGCAACATCATGTATCTAGGGTCCTTCAAGAAAACCATCCAAAGACTCAGAATCATTCAAAATTCGGCAGTTCGACTGATTTTTGGTATAAAAAATGGGAACATATAACCCCCTACTACCAAAACCTTCACTGGCTGCCCCTGGAAGCAAGAGTACTGTTCAAATTTGCTTGTCTATGTTTCAAATCCATTCAAGGCTTAGCCCCCCATTTATCTGGTTTCCCACTTCAACTTGGACTGCTCCACCAGGCCTACTCGCAGGGTACACATGTTTAGCCACCCAACATTAAAGGCCTGCCGAGATATCTGGGCAGAACTCTCGCCTTCCAGGCAGGCCAACAGAAAGATTGGTTGGGTAACATCATTAAGCATGCCTCATCCTATCTTAACTTTAGAAAACTAGTTAAAACAAACCTGTTCAACCGATTTGTAACCAAGATCTCTTAATGCCTTACCATGTATGCTTCCTACATTTATGCAACACCTCTCTCTGTGTCTTTCACTCTGTCTTACTCCCACTCAACTTGTATCCTTCCTCTCCACTTATACTTGATGATACCACTGTAATTATTCTTCGCTGATTGTCCAGTTCTTCTTGTTGTAAATCGCCTCGAACTACCATGGCTTTGGCGGTATTTAAGAATAAAAATTATTATTATTATTATTATTGTATTGGAGGCGGGGCTGGGGGGTGGAACTGGGGTGGGGTGGGGTCATATGTCCTCTTTTTTGTCTTCACAAATATGGTAACCCAAGATCAGACAGTTTGTGGGGGCAGGGACAGGGACAGAGCTCGTGGGGATGGAGGCAAACTATGTCATAAACAAAATTAAAGGATGGATAATGTTTTAATACCACTTCAACTCAGTAATTTAGCCACAAGTAATCTGGAGGACAAGGCAAAAACTCTGCCAATTCTATAACTCACATAGCTTTCTTGGAGATTCCCCAAAATGGGAGAAAAAAGGCCTCAGTTAAGCTTCATATGGCCATACCAAAAAAATCCCAGTTAGAAACATTTTTCATACTGCATTTTCTTTTAAGGTCTCTAAAACTGCTACTCCTTAGCATCAGAATTTAGACATATCTTCCTTGAAGCCAGCATCAAAGAATTATTGAAATCAAACATGTAGACGGGCATAATTTAAAAAAACATCTACGGTAATTTCCGTTTTGGCCTAAGTCAGTAGATGCTGAAGTTGGCAGTAGGGAAATTTCCATTCTCAAAAAAAACATCCAAATTGAAGGTTTTTTTTTTAGAATTGCCTACCTGCACATTCAGCAATCTACTGGCCCAGACTGCCATTATGTCTATCCCTACACCACATTCCCGACCCCAAAAATCACCCGTTCCAAACGCCCAAACCCAGATCTTTTAGGCAAAGGAGGAGCCAGTCCTTCGTCTAAAAGCAGCATTCTGTAACTGGCGTCTGTCAAAAAAAAATGCTGATTATAGAATCCTATAACTGGCCCAACCCCCACCGCAATGATCACGGTCATGATCGCAATTTATCCCCTCCCCCTTTGACAAAACCTCAAACCGGCAGAAGGGATCCCAAGCCCTCCTCCGAAGATGATACTCCCAAACCAGCCCCCTAGCGAATACTGGCAGGAGGGAGCCCAGGCCCTGCTGCCGAGGCGCACCCCCAATACCACCCTCCCCCATTGAATACCAGCAGCTTGAAGAATGGTCTGAAATTTGGCAACTAAAATTTAATGCTATGAAATACAAGGTCATGCATTTGGGCTGCAAAAACCCGAGGGAACGGAACAGATTAGGGAGTGAAGAGCTTATGTGCACGACAGAAGAGCGGGACTTGGGTGTTATTGTATGTGAATGATCTTAAGGTGGCCAAACAGGTTGAAAAGCTAGAAGGATGCTAGGTTGCATAGGGAGAGATATGGAAAGTAGGAAAAAGGAGGTATTGATGCCTCTGTATAAGACTCTGGTCCATGAGTCAAGTCTCTTCCATTTGAAAGGGAACTCTGCAATGACAGGGCATAGGATGAAGTTAAGAGGTGATAGGCTACAGAGCAATCTGAGAAAATACTTTTTTACAGAAATCCAGTCTCCCGGAAGAGATGGTGGAGACAGTGACTGTGTGTGAATTCAAGAGGGTCTGGGAAAGGCAAGTGGGATCTCTCAGAGAGAGAGATAATGGTTACTGCAGATGGGCAGACTAGATGGGCCATTTGGCCTTTATCTGCCATTATATTTCTATGTTTCTAAGAAGTGCTATGAGAAGACTACAAAAGAGGATGAGGTCTTCACTGGTAAGAATTTGCTAAGAAATTGTTTTTAAACTGTGCCTGAATTCAAGATGGCCTGGGATAGGCAGTAGGATCTCTCAGAGAGAGAAAGAGATAATGGTTACTGTGGATGGGCAGACTAGATGGGCTATTTGGCCTTTATCTGCCATCGTTTCTATGTTTCTATTGTGTTCCTATAAGGTTTAAGGGGTCTGTTACCTATAGTAAGTTGGACCATCATTGAGCTAGAAATGTATTGTAGTGTTATTGTGCTGATAAAAAAAAACACCTCATCAAAGAGAGAACAAATAGAAACCTGAACATACCTTTGGTTACTGATACTTTAGAAAATATCTTGCTCCCCTTAGTGAAATTTGAGTCCAATAAAGGGCTTAAGGTGGACAAACAGGTTGAAAAGGTTACGGCGAAAACTATAAGGATGCTAGGTTACATAGGGAGAGGTATAGAAAAAGGAGGTATTGATGCACCTGTATAAGACTTTGGTGAGACCTTATTTAGAATATTGTGTACATTTCTGGAGACCGCACCTTATGAAAAAAAATTTAAAAAAAAGGATGGAGTCAGTCCAGAGGAAGGCTACTAAAATGGTGTGTGGTCTTTGTCAAAAGGCATATGGGGACAGACTTAAAGATCTTAATTTGTATACTGTACTTTGGAGGAAAGGCAGGAGAGAGGAGATATGATAGAGACGTTTAAATACCTATGTAATATAAATGTGCATGAGACGAGTCTTTTTCATTTGAAAGGAAACTCTGCAGTGAGAGGGCATAGGATGAAGTTAAGAGGTGATAGACTCTGGAGTAATCTGAGGAAATACTTTTTTACGGTAAGGGTGGTAGATGCAAGGAACAGTCTCCTGGAAGAGGTGGTGGAGACAGAGATTGTGTCTGAATTCAAGAGGGCCTGGGATAGGCACATGGGATCTCTCAGAGAGAGAAAGAGATAATGGATATTGCGGATGGGCAGACTAGATGGGCCATTTGGCCTTTATCTGCCATCATGTTTCTATGTTTCTAAGAAGTGCTATGAGAAGACTTCAATAGAGGATGAGGTCTTCACTGGTAAGAATTTGCTAAGAAATTGCTTTTAAATTTGGGGAAATGTAGCTTATAGTTAAATAGGTAACCTCAGGGACTTTATTTTAAAATAATCTGTTCATTTAGCAAAAGAATTTAAGGAATAGTTTTTCTTAGCATATAAAGTCTATTACAGGTCCATAGACCAGCATTTAAAGGGGTTTTAAGTATTTTAACATTGCCATAGCAGCAGAATAAAGTACAGCTAATAGTTACAGGGAGCCTCAGTTTAGACTTTACTCACAAGACTCAAAAGACAGTCAGAGCTCCAAGGTCTTACTGTATGGAGAAGGGTTTTAGATTTTTTAGGAACTGGGCAACTTTCTGGGGAAGGAGCAGACTATTAACAGAAAGATGGGCTCAATCTTAACTAGGGTGGAATCAGGCTGCTGGCACCACCATTTAAAAAGGAGATAGCGCAGCTTTTAAGCTAGAAATTGAGGGAAGTTTGACAGTCACTCAAACGCAAGTGGTTTGGAATAAGGTATTTTTTAGAATATATCACCAACACTAGGAAGACAGGGCATCCTGATAGCACGGTTGTAATAGAGATGATAGTAGACTAGGGGGCTCATAATCTAAACAGAAATACGTCTAAAAACCAGCCTAAATCAGAAGATCAGTAACACAAGTTGTCCAAGTGCCGATAATTGAACCAGGTTTTAGACGTATCTAAAAATGACTTAGGCCTTCATAGTGCTACAGTACGCCCAGAGCTAAAAGAGGCATTTCAGGAGGATTGTCGAGGGCAGGATTTGGGCTGGACGTGGGCCATCCTAGACTTAGTTGTAATACATGTATAACCGAAAGTTTTACAACACTGCCTAGATGGAACTTGGACGTTGTCACTTAGGCCAGTGTTCTTCAACCGCCGGTCCATGGACTGGTGTCGGTCCGCAGAAATTTCCTGCCAGTCTGCAGGGCCAGCACATGCATCGGACCCGAGACAGAGTTCTTCAGCTGCCGCTCCACGGTGCGATCGATGCAGCATTGTCTTCGGGACGGCTTCCTCTTCCTCAGTGCTGCAGTGCACAAAGCCATGGGCAGAGGCTCCTATGCGCGTCCTGTGCCTGAACTGGAAACCTTCTCTCTGACATCGCAACATCAGAGGGAAGGCTTCCAGATGAGACATGGGGTGTGCGAGGAGCTGCTGCCCACGGCTTTGTGCAGTGCAGCACTGAGGAAGAAGGAGCAGGCCCGAAGATAACACTGGGTGTGGGTGTGTGTGTGGGGGGGGGGGGCGGCAGACCAGAAAGCAAGGCATAGCATTATTTTTTAATTTAGTGATTGATTTACATCTGCTGTCTGTTCAGGAAGAAATGCATTTGTTTCTTTTTCTCTGGGGTTGTACTGCATGCAGAGTCTTGCATCTTAGGGTTTGTTTGTATATATTAGTACTTTTAGTTTTTGGTCCCGTATTTGCATGGGGTTATCTGTGTTCTGGTAGGAATGAATATTGAGAAGCATACAGTGTGCTTTATGTAGTTTAATTTTGTGGTTAACCATTATGTGTTGTTAATATGATTATATTGTGTGTGTGTATATATGAAAAATGAATGGAAAAAATGGTGTACAAACAACAAAAAGATCCAAAAGAGTCTGCAGTACAAGAACAGTAAGCAAAAAACAAGAAAAAACTGCAGATAGTATGTACAAGATACAGGCTATATTTATTTTACCAGATATTTAATGCGGTTACTAATGTCACCTTTTTGCAAACCATGGGAACCGACACGGTCCGTGTTTCAGAAAACACGCCTTCCTCAGGGGTCCATGGTTGATAAGGTTTAAAATGAACTGCAATTAAAATGGTAATGAGCAAACACCTGTATGTGCACAATGAACAGGAACCGACAGAGCAACGCTGAAAATGAATGCCGAATGGAAAAAAATGGAATGGAATGGAATGCTGAATGGAAAAAAATTAGTACTATTATGGGGGCGGGGTCTGGGGCGGAGATTGGGTGGAGATTGGCGGGGTCTGGCACATGACTTAGCCCAGTGTTCTTCAACTGCCGGTCAGCGGACTGGTGCCGGTCCACAATATAATTATTTTATTTCTGCCGATCCATAGGTGTCAAAAGGTTGAAGAACACTTACTTAGGCCATCTAAAACCAGATCTAAGTCCACGGAAGGTATCCAAAGTGACCAGATAAGCACTGCAGACACAAAGTACAGACCCCCACTCACTGCCCCCTCCAAAAAAATCATAATAACAACTTTACATATCTGCACCAAGAACATCAGCACCTAGCAGCCTGGCATAGGAAAGCCTAGTGGAGCTGCACAGAGTTGGGTTAGTGAACCATAGACAGGAGGTCCCACGCCCATAAGTTGCTCTAATCACTGCATTCATGGTGAAACATGTGCACCCAAAAACAAAAAAACCCCAAACCCTTTTGTACTGCCATATAAGTGGCACCTGCAGCTATAAGGGCTATTGGGGTGGTAGACAGGTGGGTCTAGTTGGTTCTGGGGGGTGTTTTGGGGGGCTCACCATGACCTATAAGGTTGTGGTGAGATGTGTATGTGGCACCCTTTTTATGAAGTTCACAGCAGTGCCCTAAAAAGGTACCCCACTACTCTAGTGCAATGTTTTGGTGTCCAATCCATCACTTTGCTGCCCCCGCCCACGTCCAAAAGGTCTTTTTCTAGGCGTTTTTGACTTGGACAAATTTTTGGATGAAAATGGGGTATAAAGATGGATTACTTAGTGGTCTGGACGATCGGACGGCTTGATGTACAGTTAGATGATTTTTGAAAAAAAAAAAAAAATGGACGTATTTTTCGAAAATGGACCTTTCCCCATGTCCGACTTTGAGCGACTTGCAACTTAGGCCCAAAATGGACTTAGACGTTTTTTTTATTATGCCCCTCCTTGTGTCTTTAAATATATGGCAGACAGATTTTAAAGATTTCAAATTATCGCTGCCAACTGCTGATCAAGTTTTAAATAGGAACAACAAACTGTTTGAAATGCCTACATGCACATTTATTTATTTTTTAAAATTTAAATACCGTTCTATTCCAAAATGGTTTACAAATAGTTACATACATAAAATACAATGCCAAAAACCTAAGAAATAAGATGGAAGCTCTAGAATATATTGCACTAACCCCCTCCCCCCCTTTTACAAAACCATAGCACGAGTTTTAGTGCTGGCCATGGTGGTAACAGCTTTGACGCTCATAGGAATTCTATGGGCGTCGGAGCTGTTACTGCCACGGCCGGTGCTAAAAAAAACCGTGGTACAGTTTTGTAAAATGGGGTATAAATGAAAAGATAGATATAATAGACATCTCTGATATTTGGTGTAAGATAACCAATGAGACATGTCATACCAGGGTACAAATTATATTGCAATGATAAGATAGATCAAATAGTGGAGAGGTAGTCTCATAAATTAAAGAGGGCTTTGAATCAAATAGACTAAAAATTCTGCAGGACACAAAACACATTTTGGAATTCTGGCACACAAAAAGTCAACTTTCCCCCTCATATTTACAGCTATCCATCTTCTTTAATAATTATTCATTGATAAATTATTGCAAAGATTAAAAATATTCTTCCCTGATTATAATATATGACATATGAGGGAGGGTGGGGGGAGGGAAAATTTGATTATTAAAGAAATAGATCACTGTATATAAATATATAAAATGAGGGGAGGGGTATAATATTTTAGGATGATACGATCAAATGTAAGAATTCAATGTTCAATTGTTAAACATCATTTACTGTACTTGATTTTAAGATATGAAATGAATACAGATTTTAAAAAAAAAATTAATTATCACTTGAGCTCAATCCTTTTTTTAGTTCAATGATTCTTAAATTAAAAAATAATAATAATAATAATTAAATAGTACTCATTTCAGTGAGGTATACTGCCAGAATAATACAGGAGAGCTTCTACTACCCACATTACTGTCATTTTGCAGGTAATGAGAGGGTAAGTTTCAGAAATAGAATATCAAGCTGGCTTTGAATCTCTTTTGTGTTTCTAAATGTATTGAAGCACTTGTAGTACACAGAGAGCAAAACAATATGGTACAAAAATACAGAAGAATTACATTGTTGGCAAATAAAGCAAAATGTAATCACGTTGATTCTAGTAACAATTAATGTAATTTCAGTAAAAAGTTTTTAGTTTTAAGAACACATAAGCTAAAACAGTATTAAAATAGAGATAGTAAGAAAATAAAACCACAGGGACTTTGACCATAATTTTCCTAGAATATGTTTTCAAATCTTTTGCATTCAAATTAAAATGCAAGATATATAGGGCCCAATACTCAAGGGCAGCCATTATCCACATGAATGTCATAGCTATTGATGCCGATAATAAAACGACAAAAATTTGTGGAACTAAAGATCAGATGTACTAGTTTGTAGTTTAAAAAGCATCCAAATAACTTAAAAACAATAATCTTAAAAACAATCCACAAAGGGTGTATACAGTCACAAGTAACCCAAGTTTCCAAGTTTATTAGTTTTTTGTTAGACCGTCCATCACAAGTATCTAGATGGTTTACAATGATTTTTTTTTTTTAAATAGTAAAAGTTAAATCAAAATATAGAAACTTAGAGATCCTTTTACAAAGCCATGCTAGTGGTTTTATTGCACGCATTGGATTAGCACGTGCTAGCTGGAAATTTACCGCCTGCTCAAAAGGAGGCGGTAAGGGCTAGTGCGTGCGGCAATCTAGCATGCGCTATTCCGCGCGTTAAGGCCCAAGCGCGGCTTTGTAAAAGGAGGCCTTAAACTTAAAATATTGAGTAGGGGGAAGATAGACTAGATGTACAGCAGACAAGTGGGGAATGGAAGAAGGGACGAAAGTTACAATATAATTTAAGAGGAAAAAATTAGGGCGGACGGTAAGCATAAAAGGAGGGGGGGGGGCTCTTCTAGTTTGCATTATTCAGTAGGTAGGAGTTAATCCTTTTCAAAGGCATCATGGAATAGGACTGTTTTAAGTTTAGATCTGAATGATGTTAGGGATGACTCGTATCTGAATTCATTGGGCATTGCGTTCCAGAGTGTCGGGGCCATGACAGAGAAGGTCGATTTCCGCGTGGTGTCATAAAAAATTTCTCGTACGGAGGGGATTACAAGAAGGTTTTGTGAGGTAGATCATAAAGATCTATAAGAGGAGGAAGGAATGATAAATTTATCTATGAAAGCCGGAGAATTTGTAAGTTTAGTTTTAAAGGTGAGGAGATGCTGAGGTGGGGAAGGGAATAGAAAGGGAGAATTGTTGGGCATGGGTGTCTGAGTGAGAGGGAAGGAGAGATGGTGAAGAGCAAAAGTAAGTGTAAACCTCATATCTTTTATTTCTATTTAAAGTATAGTACTATATTTTGAGGACTGTTTCTTTAATGTTTAATGTTTTTACAGAATGTGTACTGTACAGAACATAAATACACAGATTCTCACGTGATCCGAGTTACATACAAATTCAACTTAAGAACAGTTTTGAAAACAGAACTTGTTCTTAACCCGTGACAATCTGTATATGGTGCCCAAAATACTGACTAGAATGGTGTTTAGTGTGATTCTATAAAATGTATGCATACCTTATAGAATCGTGTTAAACACCGTTGTATGTCATAACTTTTAGGCACACCCATTTAGGCCAAGAAAAAACAGTCCTAAATACCTGGGCCTAATTTGTCCAAGCCTCAGGCTTATTCTATAGCAATATACATACATTTTAAGATCCCCTATGATCTGGGTTTCAAGAGGAGAATGTGGCGCAATGGTTAAAGCTACTGCCTCAGCACCCTGGGGTTGCGGGTTCAAACCCGCGCTGCTCCTTGTGACACTGGACAAGTCACTTAACCCCCCCATTGCCCCAGGTCCATTAGACAGATTGTGAGTCAACTGGGACAGACAGAGAAAAATCTTTGAGTACCTGAATAAACTCATGTAAACCATTCTTATACTGCTCAGTCAGACTTCTGAGCGGTGTACAATAAAAAATAGCTTTCATCGTATAAAATAAGGGTAAACATTTGACAATTAGAATCTACATGATAAAGACGGACAGGAACAAATGGAAAAAGGGAAGGAACTATAATATTTTGAAAAAAAGAGAACAATTAAAGAGAAAACAACAGGGAGAGGAAGGATGTTGCCATCTGCAGTCAGCATGTGTTTAGCCCTTACAAGGGCAGTTAGGTATCGAATGAGTCATAAAACCCATGCTCCTCTGCCCACGCTGCCTCTTCAGATTTATGCACTAGAGCTGGCGCGCAGCACTTTTTAGAATAAGCTGACCAAGTTATGCGTATAAATTTTTTTTTTTTTAGTTCAATCATCTTTATTAGTATTTTAAAGTATGCGTATAACTTTTAATTAGTGTAAATTAGTGTTAAATGTGAGGTATTAATTGACAATTATTTATGCTCATTAGGGTTGATAAACAATTAAGTTGTGCATGCAGATCAACTGTGCACACCAATTTGCATGCGTAACTAGTGGGTACTTTTTAATAAGTGTGCACATAGGTCTCGGAACGGGGGTGGCCACAGGGGCCGTGGCCTTCCCAAAAAATGCCGATGCTTTGGTTCCTGTTTCGCACTGGCAAGAGCACTGGCAATTTTTTCTTTTCTATATCAAACCAACTAAAGCACAAAAGAAAAAGAAAAAAAAGGGAAGAAATTGTCCAATTTAGGCTTACCCACCCAGAATGTCTTTCACCTAGCACTAATACAAATTTTCAGCAGCAATAACTGCTTAAGTGCTGTTGAAATTAGCAGATAGCCCACAGAAAATGATTTAACGTCAGCGGCCATTACAGATCAGTTAAATCATTTTGAGTATGAGCCAGATAGTGCCTAAATGCTGTAGGGTGTGACTAAAAAAGGTGGGGGGAGGGGGTCCATGGGCAGGTCTGGGGAGTGTCCTATACTATGAGGGGCCACTGAAAAGTTCTCAGCTTAACAAACAAAGTTGGGGCAGTCTCCATCGAAGGCATCCTGATTGTAGGTGGTGGTAAGCTTCCTACTGTCGTCTAACCAGCCAATTGGGATACAAATTTTCTAAAAAAACAACGATAGGCAAGCCACCTACACTGTAGGCATCTGTCACGGGTGCAGGGAGGCGCCTAGGGACACTTAAACTTGCCCAAGGCTGGGTGTGGAAATGGTTTCACCTGGAAGTAGCCTTAGGCAAGCTTAAGTGGCCCTTGGCACTAAAATGTAGGCCAACAAAATAGACGCAGCCGCTAAACTGATCACGGCAAGAAAATCTCCTTGTTGCGATCATCTGAGCGGCCCTGGCAGGGAACTCCTGAAACTTACCACAAGTTGGCCGGCAGGAGGTGTGACCACTACCTCCTATCAGTACTCCCCAACATCTCCAGCAGTTTGGATGTCCACTCTCTCCCCCAGCACCCCCCAAACACATGACCCCCCAATTATATGTGACCTCCCAACCTACTAGAGATGTCTACTTCCTTTGATCGGCAGGCCTGCCTCTTCAGAATGGCGAGCCTTCTCCTTCCTGGTGAATCTTGGGATGCACTGGGAAGGGGCCTAAGACCCTGATTGTCCAACGCACCTAAGGCCCCTCCCATAGGAGGGGCTTTAGGCACCTGGGACAACTGGAGTCTTAGGCCTCCTTCCTGGTGCATTCTGGGATGCACTGGGATTGGCCTAAGACTTTCACTAGCCATATCCCTAATGCCACTCCCATGGGATGCTGTTTATAGAATTTGGCCCTAAGTGTATAGCCCTCTATGGAAACTGCCCCAGATTTGTTGGTTGGGCTGAGAACGTTTCAGCGGCCCCTCGTATAATGGCACTTTCACACTTAATTACTGTTACAGCATTGTTGATTAGCACCCATATTTCTGGCACCTCATTTTTGGTGTCTTTTGTAGAATCTACCTCTTAGACTGTTGTTCTACATGTCAACAGAAACTTAATCTGTTTTGGTACTAATGTCTGCTTCAGGGGCTAGTAGAAAAGAAATAGTAATATGTTTGACTATGGGGCTCATTTTCAAAAAAAGAAAAATGTCCAAAAGTGGTATAAAGAGACAGATGGATATTTTTCTCACCAAGCCCATCCAATTTGCTATTTTTGAAACCCTTATAGTTGATGGATTTTTATGGTGGTTTTCTGCAGTGTGTCTAAATATTAAGGGGCATGTCAAGAGCTGTGGTTTGGGAGGGACTAGGGCAGGCTTATGATTTGGATGTACTGCAATAATCAAACATTTTAGAAAATGTTTAGACTTTTGAGTCTAGACCTGTTTTAACAATGAATAAATGCCAAAAAGGTCTCAAATTGACCAGATGACCTCTGGAGAGATGAAGGCATAGAAACATGATGGTAAATAAAGGTCAAATGGCCCATCCAGTCTCTCCATCTGCAGTAACCATTATCTCTTCCTCTCTCTAAGAGACTCCACATGCCTACCCTCCTCTTCAACTAAAAAGCTGCTGTATAGTCATTGTACTATGTTTATTAAAAACTTTCTATACCGCATAACAGCCTAAAAATGGATCCAAGCGGTGTACAATATAATACATATTCATCAAGAAAGGAACTCCATTTAAAAATAAGATAGAAAAGAGTAAAAGTAAAAAATTTTTTCCTTCTAAAAATGCTAAGCAATCAACATCTCCACCATAATAATTCTAATAATAACAGTCAAATCTTAATAAACCATAATTAATACATACAATTAAAAAATTTGTTTATCCATATTAAAAATTAATCATTATATTAATACAAAGTACAGATTACAGTCCCAAACTCAATTATTCAACTTGAGAAGGCCAATTGAAAAAAAAAATGTGCTTTTAGGTGTCTTTTAAAGTTTATGTATGATTCTTCTTTTCTCAAATCTATGAGCAGATTATTCCATAACCGTGGAACTAAATAAAAGAATGCACAATCTCTAGTTGACGCAAGATGTGCCTTCGAAATATGGGGAAAAACTACCCTGTTGTCATTCAAAGATCGTAATAAGCATCTTGGGGCATAAAATAACACCAAGTTTGAGAGATATGAAGGCTGTAGCTGAAATAATGTTCTATGTGCCAACATCAAGATCTTAATGTATAATCATTGTTCTGTCCTAAAGTTGCTATATAGTCATTTTACTGTCCATATGTATTCCACGGTGAATGTTGTCTTTTAACCCATTCTGAGCTACTGGGAGGACAGGATAGAAATCAAATCAAATCAATAAATAAAATATCCCATACTTTCATAATTCAGACACAGTGGGCCTGATTCTCTAAAAGTGCGTCCCGATTTTAGGCAGCTGTAGGCGTCTGTAGCTGTTGGCCAATCAGACCTTAGATTTAGTGGGGATGGGCGGACCTGCTATGCCTAAGGCCTGATTGGTCCAGGCTTCTAGAGCCTGGACCAATCAGGCCTTAGGCTTCGGCGGGATGGGCCGGGAAGGGGCGGGCCCGCTTCATTTCGACCAGGCGTGCCTGCCGGCTCAAGACGTGCAAGACCCTTCTAAGAACAGGTTTGGTGGAGTGGAGGTTTGGGGGGGGTTAGCGCCAGGGGGGGTGCGTCTTCGGGCAGGAGGGATTGGGCACCCTCCTGCCAGCTATCGATATTGTCGGGGGGGGAGGGGGGATCGGTAATGTCGGGGGGTGCGGTCGGTAGTGTCGGGGGGGGGGTGCGTCTCCGGGCAGAGGGTTTGGGCACCCTCCTGGTCAGGGGGCCACGGCCCGCTATACTTATAGCGGCAGAGAGATCCCTTGCTGCAATAAGTATAGCGGCCGCGTCTACTTACAATGTAGGCCAGCATTTTGCTGGCCTACATTTTAAGCTTCTCCTCTACTAGGGAGACGCATAGGGCCGCCTAGGTTCAGCCTAAGGCCCGCCTAAGGCCCTTAGACGAGCTTAGGCATCTTGCGGGTCTCCCTAGGCTCCCGGAGGTGCCTTCAGGCTTGCCTGGGGAGCATTTTTTTTTTAAAACGTGCATCCCGATTGGCTGATTAGACAGCTGTAGGACCCCTAAAATCGGGATGCACTTTAGAGAATCAGGGCCAGTCTCTCTCTCAACCACCTCTTCTGGGAGACTGTTCCATGCATCTACCACCTTTTCTGTAAAAAAAGTATTTCCTTAGATTACTCCTGAGCCTATCACCTCTTAACTTCATCCTATGCCCTCTCATTCAAGTGCTTCCTTTCAAATGAAAGAGACTCGACTCATGTGCATTTACATTATGGAAGTATTTAAACGTTTATCATATCTCCCCTCTCCTGTCTTTCCTCCAAAATATACATATTAAGATCTTTATGTCTGTCGCCATACCCCATGACAAAGACCACACACCATTTTAGTAGCCTTCGTCTGGACTGACTCCATCCTTTTTATATCTTTTTGAAGGTGCGGCCTCCAGAATTATACACAATATTCTAAAAGAGGTCTCACCAGAGTCCTATACAGGGGCATCAATACCTCCTGTTTTCTACCTAGCATCCTTCTAGCTTTCACCGTCATCTTTTCAACCTGTTTGACCATCTTAAGATCATCACATACAATCACACCCAAGTGCTGTTCTTCTATCGTGCACATAAGTTCTTCACCCCCTAAACTGCACTGTTCCCTTGGGTTTTTGCAGCCAATGACCCCACACATTCCCCCAGTGGTTACTGAGCCCCTTCATTCACATCCAAAGATGTAAATGACACAGTACATACCTACCTTCAGATATTATGACAAGTCCTAGTAGAGCAGAAAGCAGGTTCCTGGAGTAGCCCAGTAGACAATGAAGTCAACCATGGAGATGGGAACTCAGGCCTATATCTCACTTATGGTAGAACATGTGAGCCCTCCAAGTGTGTGGTGCAGTAGGAGTATGTGATGCAGTGTGTTGCAGTGTGAGTGTGTGGTGCAGTGATGTGCAGTGTGTGTGTGTGGTTTTGAGCGTTATGAAGATTTAATAAAGCTGTAACTGGTTCTGTCACACAATATTCCTTGTGTTCCTTCATGTGGAGATTGGGGAAGAAGGGTGCACAAATGTCTATGTTAAGTTTTGCTGTAATTTGAAGAAGTAGCTCGATATTTACAGAGGGGGCCGGCTGCTAATAGAATGGATATTGCTCATAGAACATTGAAAAGTTGTTTTTCAGAAAACAATAACCTACATTTAAAGGCAAGAAATCACCCACAAATTCCATTATGTTTGTGGGATTGACATGTGGAACTTATTAAATGTAGGCACAGAGCCACTTTATACATCATAAAGTTTACGTTCCAAATTCACTGTTCATAATAGTGTTCCAAGTGTAGGTTCAATTTTTCTGAACTTATGAAATTATGTATTTCTGACACCTCAGCTGTTGATGTGTGTATGCATGATATTGTACCAGTGCAGAGAGGGAGACTTAACCGCTGTCTGCAAGATTTGATTTATTACAAGTAAATATGATTGCCTTTATAATCTGATTTTATTATGTTAGGGGCTCTCACAGGTAAACTTTTAGTTGGAGAAATAAGGCCAGTTTTATTAAACCAATCTATTGCTGCAAGTGAACTGATTTATGAAAGAAAATATATTAAGACTGATGAAAAAATTAATTTATGATTCAAATCTAATTCTCAATATTGACAACTTCATTTTGGCTCACTAATTGGGTCTCTAAAATTTTATATCCTATCTTATCTGTTAATTTTTAAACTTTTTTTTTTTTAACTTTTTACCAGGACATGCCAAAATAAAAAAAATGTAATAAGAAGCTATAGGTATTGTTAGCAAAGACACTAAAGAGTGTGTATATGTTTCATTCAAAAAAGCTTATATGTTTTGCCTTAGGGCCAGATTCTATAAAAGGCACCTAGCAGCACCTACATTATAGCTGCCACTCAGCAAAGTTGTCAATCAACTGCTAGGCGTTGCTAGGCATCCCAGACATTGGTGCCTCTCCATTTAGGCCTGCCTAATTTTCACTTGCCTAATTTGGCGGTGCCTATGTCAGACATCTAATGACACCTAATTCAACCACACCTATTGTCTGCCAACAACCATGTCTACTCTTTGAGACAGGAGCAATTAAGCATCCTTAGTCATGGAAGGGTGCCTCCACTTTAGCATTGCTAGGCATCATAAGAGTTCAGAGTCGAACTCTTAAATTGTTTAATGTTTTTTTTTAGGTTTCTTGATTGGCTGAATAAAAGTTAGGCACAGATTCTGCCCCCCCCCCTCGGATTCTATATATAGCATCCAATTTGGGACAAACTCTTTAGATGCGTATACAAATTGATTGAATAACATGCCCAAAAACATATCAACAATTGGGTACTAAAAACCAGTTATTGATGCTACTTGGCACTTATTAAAAATTTGCACACACATCTGGCTGCACTCTGTCCTATATAGCAGTGTGCCTAATTCCCACAGTGCATATCTCAAATGTGGGTGTGGCCATGGGAGGGGCAAGGAAGTGTCAGTGGAGTTCTGATAGGTTACGTGAATAGTTACAGAATACAAACTCGGTGTGCCTAACTTGGGTGCCAGCATTTATACCATGTTTCAGCAGGCATAAATATGACACTCAAAGAGAGTACAGGAATAGTACTATGCATTTTTCTATAAAAGGTGTATGCCTTTTTTAGAGTATCAATTAGTGCAGATTTTTTTATTCTATGCCCATTTGTGAGCACTATTTATAGAATTTCCCCCTTTGTTATGCACTGCTCATATCTGTTATTAAAATTTTAACTAAAGTTTGGGTTTCTTTGACCATAGTCATCAACTAATATATTGAAACATTTGAAAAACAGGGACGGTAAAGGAAATGAATATAATTCAGTTGTTGAGAGAATGTCACTGCAATTTGCTTTGCTTCCATAATGTCATCAAAATCATTGCTGGTATCAGTAGGACAGAATCACTAACATTAGTTCTTTAAATAATGTGCTCTGTAAATGTATTTTTAAGGACTTGATTCACACATATACTTCTTCCTCAGAATGAGGTAAAGAGCAGGAGGTTGATTTCGAATAACTACCATCATAAAAATGAGCATTCACATCAAAAGAAAAAACAACAACAAAGAAAGTCAGTGATCACCTGAAGCAGGAACATATAAACATAGCATTCCATTTTCAATAAGTCACTGAGGCCCATGTTTTATAAACAGCTCCTACCATACCTAAGTTACGTAAATAAAATTGACGTTTAAACAATGTTTAAAACTGATTTTCAAGGCGCCTACTAGTGCCTAAAAATCCAGCACCAGAATCATGCCTCTGTAAGCATTTTATGGTGTCTAACACCACAGTAAATGTAGTTAATACCAAAAGTGGCATTAGATGTGTAAAGCGCCTTGGAGGTTCTATTCACGTCAAAGATAGGTGCCTGAAATATAGGCCTTGCAAACTCTGGCCTACATTTCTGATGCCTACCTTTGTTGGAGGTGTGATTCTCTAAATGGTGCCATTGCGTGATTGACACACAATCGGCGGCTGCTTTTTAGGCGGCCGACAACCATGGTGCCTTTTAAACATAGAAACATAGAAACATTATGGCAGATAAAGGCCAAATGGCCTATCTAGTCTGCCCATCCGCAGTAACCATTATCTCTTTCTCTCTCCGAGAGATCCCACGTGCCTATCCCAGTCTCCACCACCTCTTCCGGGAGACTGTTCCACAAATCTATCACCCTTTCTGTAAAAAAGTATTTCTTTAGATTACTCTGGATCCTATCATCTCTTAACTTCATCTTATGCCGTCTCATTGCAGAGTTTCCTTTCAAATTAAAGAGACTCGACTCATGCACATTTATATTACGTAGGTATTTAAAAGTCTCTATCATATCTCCCCTCTACCGCCTTTCCTCCAAAGTATACAAATTGAGATCTATTCTGTCCCCATACGCCTTATGATGAAGACCATATACCATTTTAGTAGTCTTCCTCTGGACCAACTCCATCCTTTTTATATCTGTTTGAAGGTGCGGCCTCCAGAATTGTTTTCTAAATGAGGTCTCATCAAAGTCTTATACAGGAGCATCAATACCTTCTTTTTCCTACTAGCCATACCGCTCCCTATGCAACCTAGCATCCTTCTAGCTTTCGCTGTCACCTTTTCAACCTGTTTGGCCACCTTAAGATCATCACATACAATCACACCAAGTCCCACTCTTCTGTCATGCACATAAGCTCTTCACTCCCTAATCTGTTCTATTTCCTTGGGTTTTTGCAGCCCAAATGCATGACCTTGCATTTCTTAGCATTAAATTTTAGTTGCCAAATTTCAGACCATTCTTCAAGCTTTGCCAAGTCTTTCTTCATGTTTTTCACACCAACCGGCGTGTCTACTCTATTGCAGATTTTGGTATCATCCACAAAGAGGCAAATCTTACCTGACAACCCTTCAGCAATAAAATTGTTAAAAAGAACAGGCCTAAGAACAGAACCTTGAGGCGCACCACTGGTAACATAGCTTTCCTCAGAGCAATCTCCATTGATCACTACCCTCTGCTGCCTTTCACCCAACCAGTTCTTGACCCAGCCCGTCACTTTGTGACCCATCCCGAGGGCACTCAGTTTATTTATTAGCTGTCTATATGGAACACTGTCAAAGGCTTTGCTAAAATCTAAATACACCACATCTAGTGCACATCCTCTATCCAATTCTCTGGTCACCCTGTCAAAGAAATTGATCAGATTTGTCTGACAAGACCTACCTCTAGTGAATCCATGTTGTCTCTGGAAGACAAAAAAAAAGAATAGGGCAGAAATATCCTACCAAATTAGTGTCATGTTCCAGAGGCAGTCAGTAATTCATAGGTTGCTATAAGTAAAGAAATGCTGATCCTCTACAACTTCTCTCTTAGAACCAGGCTTACTGAAGGTTAAGCACTAGGTAAGCATTTCTCCCCTCATGGTTCACATGTGGAGTCTGATCTCTTAAGAAAGTCCTCAGAGATCAGTCCAGAATCCAGGTCTGAGAGTTGACTTGTTAAAGTCTTATCTATATGTCTTATAATTCTTATCTGTCTTATCATTCTCTGTAATTTCCCCACCTGAGCATTGATGTTGCAATGCAAGTCCATCTTCTAGATAAATCCACTAGATTCACTGTGATCATTGTAGAAGCCCAAACTCTAAGAAAATACTCAGCAATCAGCCTCAAAATTAAAAGGGCCAAAACCAAAGGTCCTTCCTCAAGTGTCCTTTTCCCATCAGGGTGAGGAAATTCCCATTAAACAAAATATAGTTTCTCGGTCTTTGTTACCAGTTCCAAAAGCCTACTTCCGAATTTGTCATCAACCCTCCAAATCAAGGAAAACCCCACAGTGGCACAACAAGGCCTTCCAAACAGCAGTTCTCGCCAAGGAAAATATATGCAAATTAATATTCAAATCATGTTTGTTGCAGGTTTCTGGATCTCGCTGCGTCTTGTCATGTAAAAAACGCCATTTCAACCATCATGCTGTGGCTTTCTTCAGGATATGCTGTGAGGTTTGTCTTTATATATAGTGGGTTCACTGATCTGATTCAGAACAGGGAGGTCCGTTGGTCATGAATTTGAATTTTGGCAGGAAAGCTTGTTGGTTTCCCATGGAATGGAAAAGTCTTTGTTGAGTTTAGAGATGTTCTCTCTGTGAAAGTGGGTTGTATGTTCTCTCAGGGTTTCCACAGTTGGCATTATGCTTGTTGCAGGTTTCCAGTTTGCTGTGTCTTGTAAGGTAGAAAGCCACAGTTGCTACCTGACAAGACATAGTGAGACCAGGAAACCTGCAATAAGAATGATGCCAGCTGCGGAAACCCTGAGAGAGCATAAAGGCAAGATGGCCTTCTGAGACTGGGAGACTGGGCATCAATATGGGAGATGACATTTAATGTGAGCAAGTGGAAAGTGATGCATGTCTGAAAGAGAAAATCAAGCTATAGCTACATGATGCAGGGTTCCACATTAGGAGTCACTGCCCAGAAAAAGGATCTAATTGTAGGTGTCATCGATGAGGATGCGTTGAAACCCTCAGCTCAATGTGCAGCAGCAGCTAAGAAAGCAACCATAATATTAGGAATTATCAGGAAAGGAATGGAAAACAAAGATGAAAATGTTATAATACCCTTGTTTCTATGGAATGACCGCACCTCGAATACTGTGTTCAATTCTGATTGCTGTATCTCAAAAAATATATAGCGGAATTAGAAAAGCTACAAAGAAGGGTGATGAAAATAATAAAAGGGATAGGACGACTTTCCTATGAGAAAAGGCTAAAGTGGCTAGCGCTCTTCAGCTTGGAGAAGAGATGGCTCAGGGCTGATATGATAGAGGTCTATAAAATACTGAGTGGAGTGGAAAGGGTAGATGTGAATCGCTTGTTTACTCTTTCCAAAAATAGAAGGACTAGGGGGCATACGATTAAGCTACTAAGTAGTAGATTTAAAACAAATCAGAGAAAATATTTATTCACACTTGTAATGTGGTGAAATCATTCACCATAGCAGGTTTTTTTTTAAATGTTTGGATAATTTCCTAAAAGAGAAGTCATAGGCCATTATTGAGATGGCTTGGGGAAATTCATTGCTTATTCCTAGGATAAGCAGCATAAAATCTGTTTTACTACTTGGGATCTAGCTAGGTACTTGGGACCTGATTTGGTCACTGTTGGAAACAGGATACTGGGCTTGATGGACCTTCGATCTGTCCCAGTATGGCAATTCTTATGTTCTTATGTGAGCCAAGTATAGGACAATCAAACCATTGTGACATCAGTGATGAGTCTAGCTCTTAGGCATTAGTGGAATGAGGCATTATGACATCACAATCTCAGCTCTGGAATGTTTCTATTCTTTGGGTTTCTGCCTGGTACTTGGGACCTGGGTTGGCCACTGTTGGAAACAGGATACTGGGCTTGATAAATCTTCAGTCTGTCCCAGTGTGGAAATTCTTATGTGTAGAATGGGTAAAAGTGATTCAACTTTTTATGCTTACAAAGTTTACAAAAACTAGGGATACCCTATAAAGTTATATGGAAATACATTTAAAAATAGACACCTACCTCAAAGTGGTAAGGCGCTTAGGGCTTGATTCACTAAAGCCCTCTTACCTGTCTGATCCTGTTCCGCTCCGTTTCTGAGTCTTGCTCAGCAACTGAAGGCTCCCCATGCAAATCAACTAATCATAAACACGCCCACAAGCAATCCCATGGATTGATGAAGACCGATCGCGACTCATGCGCAGACCTTCATTGATGACTGTACGTGCGATGCCGCATGCGCCGCTCTCCTGCACCAACGGGAGAAGGGGGAAGTGTTGGGGAAGTAATGGCAGGCAAACAAGGCAAAGGCGGACTGGCTGCAGCCTCTAGAAGCCAAGGGGGGAACTGCCAGACTACGGAACTGAATACAAAATGTGCCCTGACTCTCCTGCTCTCCCCGCAGTGCGAACCCGTGGTTTTAAAGTGGGGCTGCAATGAGGGGAAGGGCGGCAGAGAGCAGGAGAGTCGGGGCAGCATTTTTCCCACAGACTCAGCAAGCTCACAAGTAGAGAATGACACGGTGACAAAATTCATCACCGTTCCCGTCCCCGCGGATAACCGCGGGAAATAATCCCATGTCATTTTCTAGTGTCTATTTCAACCTCAGTCCTTCTACACCAGCATTCTTCAAAGCAAAGCTTGTGGGTCAGTGGTTGTGGCCATTCATACTCTAATTCTTATGTGAGCCAAGGATAATGAAGCCATTGCGACATCACTGATGTGATTGGCTCTTAGGCACTGGTGGAAAGAGGCATTATGACATCACAATATCTGCTCTGGATACCAGAGACTGTCATTCTGTAGTGTCTATCTCAACATCAGTCTTTCTACACCAGCATTCTTCAAAGCAAAGCTTGAAGGTCAGTGGTTGTGGCCATTCATACTCTGATTCTTCCCTCTCTCCTTAAAGAATCACATGAAGATGGTTTCCCATGGTTATCCGCGGGGACGGGAACGGTGATGAATTTTGTCACCGTGTCATTCTCTACTCACAAGTACGAGACTGAGCTTGTAACAACGGAAAGGCTGAGAGTACAGTTTTTTTAAGTGCATCTTATGGCTCCTCCACGTAGCACACATGGTTGCCCCACACTACACAAAAAAGTGGAGTTTCTCATATCCTAAGGTCAGCTGCAAGCAGAGAGTTTCAGGGCTGCATGGCTGGTATTTCAGCGTGTGAGAGAGCAGGAAAGGAGTGAGCGACTGGTTCTCACCAGTCGCTTGGTTTCTGATCGGCCAGCCCAGTCGGTGTGCCTGAGAAATGTTGGTGAATCGCTGCCTTGCTAGATTTCCATTTCATTTCCCTAATTTGCATGCATGGATCGGATCGGGTGCGGACAGGATCTACAAGAGCTTAGTGAATCGGGTCGGGGTCGGAAAGGGGTCGCAAACCGATCGGTACACGATCGGTTTCCTTAGTGAATCTAGATCTTAGTTAGTTAGGTGCCTACCAGATAATTAATTTTTAAAATCATTTTTAAATGGTGTGTTCAATTAATGGTGCAAATTGAGCTAAATAAGAAAATTAAGGGCTCCTTTTACAAAGGTGCATTAGGGCCTAAACGCGCGGAATAGCGTGCGCTAAAATGCCGCGCACACTAGCTGCTACCGCCTCCTCTTGAGCAGGTGGTAATTTTTTGGGTAGCGCGCGCTATAGCATGCGCTAATCCGGTGCGTGTGCTAAAAACGTTAGCACACCTTTGTAAAAGGAGCCCTAAGTTATGTGCCTAGATCAGCTAGGTGTGCCAATCTAGGTGCCTATCTTTAGGCATCTTTTATAAAATCAGGGCCCATATAAAGATTATGGCCCATAGGTCCTGATTTTATAAATTATGCCTATTGGTAGGCACCTAGATCAAGATGCCTACCGAACTAGGCGCCTAACTTAATTTTTTTTTAAAAAAATTTGGCGCTGATAATTGAAAGTGCTATTAAAAACCTACTAAAAACTAATTAAAAAAAAAATTAATTAGCCTAACTTGGTAGGTGCCTACCACCTCACGGTAGGTGTCTACACCAAGGCGTCTACATAAAAGTAGGTTTAGTTAGGAGCAGAGTTTGGACATGGATTGAGTTAGGTGCTGGTATATTATGCCAAGAAAACCCTCTCTTAATATACCAGCACCTAATATTATGATTCCTACTGGCATAATTAAACTCTGGAATTCGTTGCCAGAGAATGTTTGTGAAATCAATTAGCTTATCAGGGTTTAAAAAAGGTTTGGATAATTTCCTAAAAGAAGAGCCCATAAGACAGTTTTGAGGTGGACTTGGGAAAATCCACTGCTTATCTGTAGGATAAACAGCATAACATCTCTTTTAATCTTTTGGAATCTTGCCAAGTACTTGTGACCTAGATTAGCCACTATTGGAAACAGCATACTGGGTTTAATGGTCTATCCCAGTATGGCAACATGTTCTTATGCTCTACAAAAAGCCTTCCATACCTTTTTTTAAATTTAAGTATGAAAAGGAAGCAATGAAATGTCTAGTATATGTAACAATTTTCACAGGAGGAAAATGTAGCAAATGGAATTCCTTCCTCCAGGACCTCTTAAAAATTTGTGGAAGAAACTATCCAGGCATATAGTTTGGTGCTAAATCATGATTAATTCTAAAAACAAAAGTATAAATTTTAAAGAAGCACAAATAAGCAGCAAATGAAGTCTAATTAAGAATGGAGTAGCTTTTTCCTCCTCCTCCTACTATTAATTATTTCTATAGCGCTACCAGACGCACGCAGTGCCGCACAGAGTCACAAAGAGTAAGAAAATAGTACCTGCTCGAAAGAGCTTACAATCTAAACAAGCCAAGACAGACAAACAGGATGTCATGGATACAGTTAAGGGGAACGGTTAATCACCGGGCTGGGTTGGTGAGCAGAGGAGTAGGGTTAAGGATTGAAAGCTATATCAAAAAGGTGGGTTTTCAATCTGCTTTTAAACAAGGGAAGGGGCTTAACGGACAAACTCGGGTAATTTATTCCAGGCAAAGGGGGAAGCTAGATGAAAGGAGCGAAGTCTAGAATTGGCAGTGGAGGAGAAGGGTAACATTAAGAGCAGCTTATCTTAGGAACGGATTTCTCTGGGAGGTGAATAAGGGGAGAGACGCAATATTAAGGGTCCGCAGAATGAACACACTTGTAGGTCAGCAATAAGATCTTGAACTGTGTGCAATAGCAGATAGGGAGCCAGTGAAGTGACTTAAGGAGAGAGGTGACATGAGCATAGGGTTCATAGACATAATCGCGGAAGACAAAGGCGTGCACCGACAACTGAGCGCAAGACAGAGGCGCGCGCCAAAGAAAATTACTGTTTTTAGGGGCTCCGACGTGGGGTTTTATTGGGGAGCCCCCCCACTTTACTTAATACAGATCGCGGCGGCGTTGTGGGGGGTTTGGTGGGTTGTAACCCCCCACATTTTACTGGAAACTTAACTTTTTCCCTAAAAACAGGGAAAAAGTGAAGTTTTCAGTAAAATGTGGGGGGTTAAAACCCCCAAAACCTCCCACAACGCCCCCACAATGCGGCACGATCTGTATTAAGTAAAGTGGGGGGGTTCCCCCACCCATGGCCCCCCCCCGTTGGAGCCCTTAAAAACACTAATTTTCTTCGGCACGCGCCTCCGCACTGCACTCAATTGTCCCGGCGCGTTTTTGACCTGACACCTGAGCGTAGCGAGGCGCAGCAGAGTTTTGCACAGATCGCAAGGGGGAGAGGCAACACTGAGGGATACCAGTTAGGAGTAGATAAACTCATGTGATAAACTCAAGAAAGCAATCCTGCTACAGCATTCTGAAGGACTTGCAATCAGATAAAGGAAGTTTCAGTACAACATATGCACAGTAAACTACAATAATCCAAAGAGGAAAACACTAAAACTTGAGTAAATACACTTCCCCCTCTGCATTCGTGGTGATAGGGGAACGGCAAGGCAGCGAATAGAGAAAAAACACAAATATATTTTTGTATGTTATTCGTAGGTTTTCTGTAAAAAAAAAAAAAAAAGACACAAAACCGCAAATAACCTGACCTGTTCCAGTGAAGAAAGTGCAGCTCGGAGCAGTGATTTTCTCTGTGCAACGCCAGGAGTAGCGATTTCCTTTGATGTAAATTTGGGGGCAGGGCCTTCAATCAAAAAACTGCGAAAAATCGAAACTGTGGACCGCGAAACCGTAAATATGGAGGGGTAAGTGTACTTTTAAATGATCAAAAAGGAGATCATATTTTACACAGCTTAGTAATTTTAGTTTATAGAAGATGTTCTGGATTTTATTGTAAACAAAATGTGGAACCAGTTCCTGGACTTCCAAGAGTATAAAATTATAAAATTTATTAATTCAAAAACCATTCAGAAATATCACAATTAAAAAGACAAAATAATACAATATAAATCCACTGGGTCTGGCTACTATTCATGCAGTGGTTTTATATTGTATTATTTTGTCTTTTAAATTGTGATATTTTTGAATGGTTTTTGTATTAATAAACTTTATAATTTTATACTCTTGGAAGTCCAGGAACTTTCCCGATCTTTGTGGTACCCTGGTCCATCTCTGTGGTTGGTAGGACCATCTTCATGACCGTCTTCATGACCCCACAGCATCGTTTTGTAACTGGATTTTATTGTTTCTTTGATTTTTCATAGTCAATTAAGAATCCAGGGTAACCCCTATTACTTGCAGAGAATAATATACCTCAGTCTAAACCATGCACTCCTGAATGACTTCAGCTTTCCTTCAGGATCTATTTCAAAAGCTGCTTCCTTTTCTGTATAGAAACCTTTTCTGCATGTATAAAAAGGCTATTTTATAAAACTGTACAGCAGTATATGTATGTATAAGAACACTTCCAGTGATGTGTAGTTACTGTACATGCATGCTGGGACACAGTTATGATGAAAACATTGGGGCAAATATTCATCCATCAGCGGTTAGTGATTTTTTTTTTCATTACAGCCAACATTTATCTGGTTCAGGGCAAATTCAGTCCTTAATCAGATAAGTTATACTGGACAAAGATAGTATGTTAGTGGTGTACCTAGTTTGGTGGCCACTTGGGTGGAGCAACCCCCTCTCTGGCCAGAGCCCACCCTTCCTCCAGGAAGTAGAGGGGGAGAGGGGATATATGGAGTGGTCACGGGGGTATGGGTCCATATTCACGTGTTGAAATTAACAATTATGATGGAACACTTGTTATGTATATAATGTGATTTAAATCAAGGGAAAAAAAGACCTCAAAATACCCCGAGAATGCAATCATTAAGTCGCAACCTCTTTGGGGTTGGGTATCATCACTGGTCAAAAACCCTTGAATTTTTTGTTTTTGTGATTGAATTTTAAAATTTTTTTTCCAATGTTTTAGTGATAAATTCTTTAATGATATTGTGGTTAAATATCCAATTTTTCTTCTTATAGATGAGCATTAAATGACCAGCAACTATGTATCCAAAATTCACATAATTTGTATCTGGCTTGTCTATCAAATACTGTTAAGCACTTATCTTGATAACCCGACGGAGTCCGTTTCGCACCAAAGGGGCTTCTTCAAGGGTGATAATAGGGCTTGTTAGTTTGCCAGTTGAACTTAGAAGTTGCTCATCACTCTTAAACACAAGAAGAAAATGACGATAAAAACATTATATCAATATTCTACTGAACAAATCAATCAACTTATGTTTTAAATGATGACTGCATAAAGCACAAACTGCTCAGTTTTGAAACTAGAATATAATTATAAAACAAACTATCTAGTAAAGCATGCTGCCTAAATCCCTTGTTACTAAAGGTTTTTCAAACAACATTTTATATATATTTCAACAACTGCAAACCTATACCGTTGTTGAAAAAAAATACTTTTTGATTGTGTTAGTACTTGCTAGTCGTGGAGCTGCTATTTATTCTGCTTACACAAACTTTCAACTAAAATGGCGCTCGTATTTAAACTGAATGCTGAGATTTTACAACCAATCAAAACACTGATGACGTCGATGTTAGTGACATACATTTAATCAACTAGCACTGATCTATTTATCAAAAAGATATATCTACAACTGTTCCTACGGGTAACCGGAAAACATTGTAAATAGCATTCGATCGCTATCTAGCTGTTCGGTCAGCGTAACTATATATCTATAAACAGTGGAATCTACCGAAACTAAATGTCAAAATGTTTTAGCCAATCAAAACACCCCTGTTGGGGACGGAAATGATGATGTAACTACTAAACCTCCCATCAACATAGAACCTCCAATACAAACGTGTTTTTCACTCCATGCAAACCTTCCTAGGAGTGAAAACCTGGAATGACCTCACTGAAACGATCAGAACAGAACCCAGCTACACCACATTCCAGAAAAAAACTGAAAACCGTCATCTTTGATACTTGAACACTGAGATTTTTCTCTTTCCACATTCCTGCCTAAGTATCCCCCCTCTCTCTCCCACTCCCTCCCATCCCTGCCCCTCTCCCTTCCCCTTTCTTCTCTATGTAAGTCGCCTTTAGCCATACAAAAGGAAGTGGTAACGGACAATGAACACTCCACTGAAGATCATTGATGTAAAACCAACTTGTGTCCTTTTATAAAATAAACAAGTTGGCTTTACATCAGTGATTTTCAGTGGAGTCTTCATTGTCCATTTCCACTTCCTTTTGTACTGTTTTATACCCGTGGATTCTCTGTCTTGTTGGACTTTTTGGTGTTTACTTAATCGCCTTGAGCCTACATAGGTATGTGCGACTTAGAAATAGAAGATTAGATTAGATTAGATCAATGTACCTTATATGACTATACACTTGGGATGGGCTAGGGAAGGCTTTGACAGGAACCACAATAATTTGGGATGGTTTAGAAAAGCTAGAGGGAGCTTGGACAGCACCTCCAGTAGTTGGACCCTAATAACAGTGCAAGACAGACTTCTACGGCAGAAATATCTAAGAAAAAAACATAAGAACATAAGAATTGCCATACTGGAACAGACCGAAGGTCCATCAAGCCCAGTATCTGGTTCCCAACAGTGGCCCCTGGACTTCACTTTTAGGAAATTATCTAAGCCTTTTTTAAACCTAATTGATTTCACCTCATTCTCTGGCAACAAATTCCAGAGTTTAATTACACATTGTGTGAAGAAATATTATCTCCAATTTTTTTTATATCTACTACTTAGTAGCTTCAATGCATGCCCCCTAGTCCTTGTAGTTTTGGAAAAGTGAACAAGCGATTCACAACTACCCTTTCCACTTCACTCAGCATTTTATAGACCTCTATCATATCACCCCTGATTCTGGATGGATCACACGGGTCTTTATCTACCATCATATACTATGTTACTATGCAGTATCTATGAATTATATTAGGATTGTTAGATGCACATAATATTGTACATCAAATTCCTCAAATAGATATACTGTTTATGGATGACCTAGTTACTTGTCCCAGATCCACTAGAAATAATGGAAAGCCATAATTCTAATCCTGAAGTGAGGCGATAAATTAAGTAGAAAAAATACCCAGGACCAAATTACTTTTTTTGTGCTTTGGAGTATACAGTAGAGAACATCCATAGCCCTCATCTATAATACTCATGAGTTCATGGTCTAGACTTGCAGCTTTCACCTTAGTGTCTCTGATATAAGATATGGGGGCTCCTTTTCCCCTTTTCAGAGAACCTATTTAAAGAAAGAACCTGTGTGAGTCAGCTGGAAGTTGCTACTTCCCATATTGTTCCAAGCTAGGGGATTATGCCTAGCCCAGCACAACAGAAGCATCGGTGACAACATCCAAGCCACCCTCCCCCCATTTCCAGTTTTGTCTTGCACTGTCTATAGAATACGAGTGGTTCTATTGCCTCTACCTCCTCCTCTGACTCCCCTCGCAGTCTGATCATTCTATCCCATTCTATCCCTGCTCTGTTATCCTAGCGTGTTGCAAATATGCATACGGTACCTACAATTGGACAAACTGCAGATGCCAGAGATGCAGAGTTGCAGTAATAGAAAATACTGCTTCACTACAAAGTAACTACACTTCCCAATTCCCCATTATTTCAGCCCTGAAAATACATTTATATATTTCAAATTTTGGCAATGATAGGGTTAAGACCTGGCCACAACGCTGGTAATACTAAAAACATTGCAGTGATTACTGGCGAATATGACCTCAGAGACAGATATCTGAAGATTACTAATTTGCTTTGGCTAATTAAGGAAACATCTCCATGGCAAAATGTTGCCTGAAACCAATTCAGCTGTCTAATTTTCAAGGATATGTTAAGAACGGTCAGGAGATAACTGGAGAAGAGAAACAACTGGGGAGGAGGTGAAAGATATCTTACTTGCTATCTTACAAATTCAGAAACTTTATTGGCATGACATTTTCATACCAATGCTCACTGTAATCTCAATGTATTTCTCTATTATTGTACACCGTCTTGAACTGAAAAGGTATGACAGGATATAAATAAAGCTATTATTATTATTATTTTGACACATGTTGCCAAGCTACTATAGTGGAACCTCGGTTTGCGAGTAACCTGGTTTGCGAGTGTTTTGCAAGATGAGCAAAACTCTCGGCAAACTTTCGTCTCTCAAAACGAATGTTGACTCGCTACACGAGCTCTCACTATGGTGGCCCAGGGGTGGGTACCTGCCTGTGGGTGCTGCAGCCCTTGCAGCGTGGTGGTTTCCTTTCCCCAGAGTCCACATGCAGCTCTCTTCCCTCTTCGGCCGATGCCTTTGCCGTTCACCAGCGCCTCCCGGCTTCTGATTCAAGCCGGCCGCCATCCTCCAGATGCATACGCAGGATCTCTGAACTCTCCCGTCAAGCCGGCGCCGCTCCAACAACACACGCACCACATCCTGCATGCTTGTACGTGGTGCGCGTGTTGTTGGAGTGGCGCCGGCTTGACGGGGTAGTTCAGAGGTTCTGCGCATGTGTCTGGAGGATGGCGGCCGGCTTGAATCAGAAGCAGGGAGGCGCTGATGAACGGCAAAGGCATCGGCCAAAGAGGGAGGAGAGCCACATGGGGACTCCGGGGAAAGGAAACCACCATGCTGTAAGGGCTGCAGCACCCACAGGCAGGTAATAATAATAATAATAACAGTTTATATACCGCAATACCGTTAAGTTATATGCGGTTTACAGAAGATTAGTGGAGTACAAGTTGAGTTGACGTACAAGTTGAATTAACTTAAGGGATGTGGGAACAATGGGGAGAAAGGGCAAGAGAGGGGAAGGAGGGAAGTGGGTCAGCTGTCTACCCACCCCTGGGCCACCAAAGAAAACCTTGGTTGTGGAACAAATTGTTTCAGTTTACATTGTGGCCTATGGGGACATGTGCTTTGATATACGAGTACTTTGGATTACAAACATGCTTCTGGAACGAATTATGCTCGTAAACCAAGGTACCACTGTATATAAATTACACACAAAATAGAGTATATGCATAAATGTATTGCATTCTGGCATATACACATTTGTGTGCACACACACAGGCAAATGAAAATTCATCTTTGCGTTATTCAGTAAATGCACACCTAATTTACAGTATTTAAGTGAAGTCTGGACTGGACCCATACTCATGTAACTTAGAGGAGGACAGTGTGATGTAGTGGTTAGAGCTACAGCCTCAGCACCCTGAGGTTATGGGTATATTCGCAAGACACTAAGCCCACGAGAACAGATAGGGAAAACTGTTTGAGTAACTGATTGTAAACCACTTAATACACCCTGTCCAAAGAGCATATAAAAAAACCCTTCTCTTTAAGATTTTAGGGGGTGATCATTTATATCAACTCTATTACTTGTGTAACTTCTAGCATCTAACTCTGTAATTGTATATATCTAATTGTGTTAGTATTTTACAGTAGAGGAAACCAGGCCCTTACCTTTAAACAATAGGCACCACAGAGTTGACCTCCAGGTGCGTAAATATAAGCAGGCTGTTATAGAATTACCCCCCAAAGTGTCTGACTTTAGCAAGCGTTCTTCCCATTCTGAGGGTCATTTTAATACAGGGCATCTAGGTTAAAAGCTATAAATCAGTTGCTTCAAAAATTTTATTTGAATTTAGGCACATTTTAATTACAGCCCTGAGCAGCACAATAACAAACTCTGATAGGTTTATCATTAAAAAAAATAATAATAATTTATATCGGTTTATAATTACTTTTATTTCATATGCACTAAGGCATATAATTGTAATTTTATATAATCAATATCAAATCAATAATCAAATAAGTGCATCCATTACAATAGAACTTTGAAAATATCCTTGCAGATATTTAATTATTTTGTTCAGATTGCAATGTAAATTAAAAAGGAAAATATTCATTTCATTAAACTGAGGTAGTTGCTTAAACAAACTAATTTGTTCACATTGCTCAGATCAAGGGATGCTCGTTTCATGTTTACAACATGTCCTGAAGCATTAAGCAATCACTTGCATGGAACTGTCATAGAAGGCAACAACCAATTCCTTCTGGCCCAGCTTCTCAAGACCACATATGCTCTTCCTGTGCTCACCACTATTTGTCAGTGTCAGCTTGAAGATCAGCTCAGTACTGCAACAGAACAGATTTTGTCACCTTATGCAAAAATGATTTCTCCTCTGCTTCTGAGGATAGTTTATCTGTTCTAATTTGCTTCTTTCTTTTATTTTCAATCCCTTATTTGTAAATGCAACTTATATATTTACTTATTGTACTAGATTCAATGTTCCAATATGGGGTGAGTTTTTTTTCCCTTTATCTTTTATTCAAATAATGATTTCTCCTAAATGCCAACGTGTGCATGTTAGTCTATGGACGCGTTAGCATTTAGCGTGCGCTAATTCAATTAGTACGCGCTAATCAGTTAGTGCACCGTAGTAAAACAGGGGTACATGGTGCCTAACTTATAGATGCTGTTTATAGAATTTCCCCATAAGTGCACATATCTAGTTATAGAATTGCTTCTTAGGTTTTCAGTTGAAACGTCATCTATGAGGGACCTTCAATAAGTTTCTGCACTTTTATTCTTTTTAAAGACTATTCGTGAAATATCTCAAAAGCAAATTACAAGACTTTTCCACATAATCAGCCTGTTTTGCCTGACTGACTAGTCACATGACGTTCTACGACACGCCCTCTTAACACTTCTCCCGCCCCAACCATTTCCCGCAAAAACATGAAAGTGCTGAAACTTTTTGAAGGACCCTCATGCCCAGTACACCGCTGGGCTGTGAGAACTCAAGGCGACCATTCAGGGAGGGGCACAGCGTGGGGCAGGAGCGTGAAAAGCTTGCTCCTACCTGGTACACCGCTGGACCACCAGGGATTCAAAAAGGTATGGGAGGGAGATGGGAGGGAGGTAAAAAAAAAATTGCTGAATTGGCCGGGACAGAAGGGATTCCTTCTGTTTTGGCCCAGCATGTCAAACGGCAGGCCCAGTGGAGGCTTGCAGGACATCGGGAGGGAGGGGGGACAGGGAGGAGGGCTGTGGGCAGAGCCTGTTAGAGAAGGAGGGGGGAAAGGGTAGAGAGCCTGGCAGGGCAGGGCAGAGAGGGTGGGGAACTGAGTCCAGAGCCTGGCAGGGAAGGGAGTGAGGAAGGGGGAGCCAGGGCACAGATCCTAGCAGGGTACATGAATATTACCTTTTTTTCGTTTTTGAAGGGGAAAAGGGTACCTCGTCTTATATTCAGATCGACTTATATTTAAGTTTATATGGTAAGAACATAAGCAACGCCTCTGCTGAGTTAGACCACAGGTCCATCATGCCCAGCAATCCGCTCCCGCGGTGACCCTCCCAGGTCAATGACCTGTAAGTGATCTTTTACTTAAAAAACACTTTGCTCTGTATAGTATCTCTCTAATTATACCCTTCAATCCCCTTTTCCTTTAGGAAATCGTCCAATCCCATTTTGAAACCCAAAATCATACTCTGCTCTACCACCTCCTCTGGAAGCGCATTCCAGGTGTCCACCACCCTCTGAGTGAAGAAGAACTTCCTAGCATTTGTTCTGAATCTGTCTCCTTTCAATTTTTTTGAGTGCCCTCTTGTTTTAGTTGGCTCTGCCAGTCTGAAGAATCTGTCCTTCTCTACCTTCTCTCTACCTTTCATGATCTTGTAAGTTTCTATCATGTCCCCTCTGAGTCTCCATTTCTCCAGGGGAAAAAAGTCCCAGATTCTCTAGTCTTTTGGCATATGAAAGGTTTTCCATGCCTTTTATCATTCTTGTTGCTCTTCTCTGGACCCTCTCGAGTATTGTCATATCTTCTTAAGGTACAGCAACCAGTATTGAACGCAATACTCCAGATGCGGGCGCATCATCGCCCGATACAGTGGCAGGATAACTTCCTTTGTTCTGGTAGTGATACCTTTTTTGATTATGCCCAACATTGTGTTCACTTTCTTTGAGGCCACTGCGCATTGTGCCGCTGGCTTCATTGTTTTATCCACCAAAACTCCTAAGTCCTTTTCTAAGTTACCTTCCCCCAGTACCATCTCCCCATCATGTAGTTGTACATTGGGTTTCCTTTCCCTATGTGCAAGACTTTACATTTCTCTACATTGAAGCTCATCTGCCATTTATTTACCCACTCACTCAGTTTGTTCAGATCCCTTTGCAGTTCATTACATTCCTTAACAGTCCTAACCCTACTGGAGAGTTTTGTGTCGTCCGCACTTTATCCCTGATTCCAGGTCATTAATAAATATATTGAACAGCTGTGGTCCCAGCACTGACCCCTGCGGGATGCCACTCGTGACCCCTTTCCAGTCTGAATAGTGTCCCTTTATTCCTACCCTCTGTTTTCTGTCCGCCAGCCAATTTCTGATCCATCTGTGCACGTCCCCTTCCACCCCGTGGTTCCACAGTTTCCTTAGTAGGCGCTCGTGGGGTACCTTGTCGAAGGCTTTTTGGAAGTCCAGATATACGATGTCTATGGGGTCACCTTTGTCCAATTGTTCGTTTATCCCCTCAAAGAAGTGCAGTAGGTTTGTTTGGCATGATCTTCCTTTACAGAAACCATGCTGGCTTGCTCGCATCAGATTATTTTTTTCTATGTGCTCATTGATACTGTCCTTGATTAATGATTCGGCCATCTTCCCCGCAACTGAGGTTAAGCTCACTGGTCTGTAGTTCCCCGGGTCGCCTCTCGATCCTTTTTTGAAGATAGGTGTAACATTCGCTATCTTCCAGTCCTCCGGGATTACTCCTGTTTTCAAGGATAGGTTGCAAATCTGCTGTAGTAACTCCGCTGTTTTGTTTCTGAGCTCTTTCAGTATTCTCGGGTGGATTACGTCTGGGCCCAGAGATTTGTCAGTTTTTAATCTATCTATCTGTTCGAGTATGTCCTCGAGGCTTACCTCCATGCATGATAATTTTTCCTCTTGACCCCCCTTGAAGAATTTTTCCGGTTCCGGCACGTTGGATGTGTCCTCTTTTGTGAAGACCAACGAGAAGAACATGTTTAATCTGTCTGCCACCTTCTTTTCCTCCTTTACCACTCCCTTCCTTTCTCCCTTATCCAGGGGTCCCACCTCGTCCCTCGCTGGCTGTTTTCCTTTCACATATCGAAAGAATGGTTTAAAATTCCGTGCCTCCTTGGTAAGTCTCTCTTCATACTCCTTTTTTGCTTTTCTGACCACGCGGTGACATTCTTTTTGATGCTTCCTGTGCTCTCTCCAATTTTCCTCCGTTTTATCCTTTTTCCACTTCCTGAATGTATTTGTAAAGTAACACCCCTCCCCCTTACAAAACTGCACAAGAATGCTCTGCGCTGCACCGTTGATCTTAGTGTTCCTATGAACATCAGAGCAGTACAGAACATTCAGCTCACCATCTGGTGCTATAAACCTCTTGCACAGTTTTATAAAAGGGAGGGTGTTAAGTTTGTTCTAAAATATAGCACCATCTTTCTACAGAATTCATATGACCAAATCTAATAAGCAGAGATTCCTCGTGTTCATTCATTGCTAGTTTTCTTTTGATTTTTATTAGAAAACATTGAGCTGTTATGCCATTGATTTTTCTGTTCTCTAGAACTATTTTGGAGAATTCTCAGTAAATTTAATTCTGAGATGATATCACTTTCATTCTTTTATGGCATATATTTTGATATGGAAAAATAAATAATGAGAAGATGAACTCAGATAAAACAAATGAAATCTGGGGTCGTTTGCATGTTAGACAATGAGGGCTTGAAGTTTTTGGATGATATTTGAAAAGATTAAAACTGATAAGTCAAACAGAAATAAAATAACATTTTGCTTGACTACACTGCCGAATTTAAAATTTTAAAAATGTCTCAGGCATACTTGAACTAGGTATAGTGAAATGATTTTTTTCCCCAATTTACTGTCAATAACAATTAAAAAACGAAATAGATTTCTAAGGGGCACTTTTACCAAACTGTGGAAAAATGGCTAATTTTATATTTTCTCAATTAATGGCCATGTGCTAATGACAGTCCCTGATCAATAGATCGTAGAATTTATTCAAGACAAACAAACAAGAAGAAGGATTATTATGAGAATGATTAAAAAAACATGAGAACTGAACAGAAGAATAAGGGGGTAAGAATTAGAGGCAGCCTCATAAGAATGGTTTTTATGTTCAAATCGGTTTTTATTGATGTCCAAAAATAGATATAACAAAAGAAATACAATGCCAATATACAAACAAAGGATCCAAATACAGGTAGAGTCCTGACTCTTGTGATTCCACTCCCATAGCAGAACAGGTGGCACAGCAGAACACTATCAAACATTAGTGAATGGAAGAACCTACAAACAGCCGTTATAAACATACACCCCGCCCCCTTTTTTGTTCCCCCTCCCCTTCCCAGAACCAAAGCAACCCCCCAAACACCCCTCCCCCCGGTGGAAGATGACCTGAAAATTAAAGGAGAAAGCAGGACCCTAAGATAGATCATTCAGAATTAAACTCCTCACTCTATGTGGCAAGAGATGCATCATGATGTACTGACTCAGAAAGTCCATTCCAGGCATATAGCTTAGCAAGTTTGGAGTTGGTGGTGGAGGAGACGCTCCTGATAAATGGAGTTCCTGAGGAGGAGTGGAGTTAGGAGCAGCAGAAAGAATGCACGTGTACATCATCAGTAAGAGGAGTTTGAAATGCATATGGAAACAACCCTTAGCCCAACACCATTGCCATAGTCAACTGAGTGAGGTGGACATAAATGGATAGGGATCCAATGAAGTGACTTGAGGAGAGAGCTTATGTGAATGTAATGACAATGCAACAGAAATTTGAACAAATTGAAGAGGAAAGAGAGATGGTTTGGTGGGACACCTGTAAGGAAGACGATGAAGTAATCTAAGCAGAAAGTGATGAGAGTGTGGATAAGAGTTTTGATCGTGCGCTCAGAGGGGAAGGAACAAATTTTGGTGATATGGAGAAAGAAGCAACAGCTTATAGCAGTCAGTTGCATGTGTGCAGAGAAAAAGAAAGATGAGACAGGAAGAATGATTGTTATTCACAGAAATTGAGAATGGGGGAAGAACTTAGGGGGAAAGATAAGAAAGTCAGTCTTGGCTGTGCTGTTTCAGATTATAGTATGATATTCAGGCAGCAATGTCAGGAAAGCAGATTGAGACTTGGGCCTGGATTCCTGGCAAAATTTAACATAAGAACATAAGAAACCTTTTGCCACAATCTCTGGCAACAAATTCCAGAGTTTAATTACACGTTGAGTGAAGAAACATTTTTTTGTTTTAAATCTGCTATTAGTAGCTTCATCTCATGCCCCTTAGTCCTAGTATTTTTTAGAAAGAGTAAACAAGTGATTCACATCTACCCTGTCTATTCCACTCAGTATTTTATAGACCTCTATCATATCTCCCCCTGCGCTGTCTCTTTTCCAAGCTGGAGAGTCCTAACCGCTTCAGCTTGTCATCATGGGGAGTCAGCCCATCCCTTATATCATTTTGTCACCCTCTTTTGTACCTTTTCTAATTCTACTATATCCTTTTTGAGATACAGTGACTAGAATTGCACACAAAGTGTGCACACAAAGTGTGACTGTCCGATTAAGCGATACAATCACTTTGGGTAAACCTTGCCAGAGGGAACGAAAAATGCCTTTACCTCGGTGTGGTGTACAGGCCTCCGAGACAAAAGGAAGACAAAGACAAAGAATTGATTGAGGACATAGAGAACATCACTTTGCGTGGTGACACAGTACTGTTAGGCGACTTCAACATGCCAGATGCTGACTGGAACACCCTCTCAGCAACTACGAGCGGTAGCAAAAGAATAGTAACCTCCATTAAGGGTGCACAACTAAAACAAATGGTATTAGAGCCCACCAGAGAAAAAGCAATACTGGACCTGGTACTCACAAATGGAGACAGTGTCTCGGAAGTATCAGTGGGAGACACGCTGGCCTCCAGTGACCACAACATGGTATGGCTCAACCTCAGAAAAGGCTTCTCTAAATCAAACACAGCAACGAGGGTCCTCAATTTTAGGGAGGCAGATTTCGACCACATGAGAGACTTTGTCCATCAAGAGCTGCAAAACCATGCAGAAACTGACAATCCAGAAACTATGTGGTCAAATCTAAAATCCATCCTGAACGAAGCATCTAGCCGCTACGTAAAAACAGTAAGCAAACGCCGGAGAAACAAAAAACCTCAATGGTTCAACAAGGAAATTTCGGACCTCATTAAAATGAAAAAAGAAACATTTATCAACTACAAACATCTTGGGAAAAGGGAGGCAAAAGAAGACTATCTGGCCAGATCTAAGGCTGTCAAAAAGGCAGTCAGGGAAGCCAAACTTCGAACAGAGGAAGATCTAGCACGGAACATTAAAAAAGGGGACAAATCCTTCTTTAGGTACATTAGCGACAGGAAGAGAAACAAAAATGGAATAGAACGCCTTAGGCAATCAGATGGAAACTACGCAGAATCTGATACTACCAAGGCAGAACTGCTAAACGAATACTTCTGCTCAGTATTCACCTGTGAAGCACCGGGAGATGGTCCACAACTACAAATAAGAGACAGCCAAAATGACCTGTTTCGCGATTACGAATTTACACCTAGTAGCGTCTACCACGAACTTTCAAGACTCAAAGTGGACAAAGCCATGGGGCCAGACAATCTACACCCCAGGGTACTCAGAGAGCTGAGTGAAGTTCTGGCTGAACCACTATCCGTACTCTTCAATCTTTCCATGCGCACGGGAAAAGTACCCCTAGACTGGAAAACAGCTAACGTAATTCCACTCCACAAAAAGGGATGCAGAACAGAGACAGGAAATTACAGACCGGTGAGTCTTACATCCATAGTGTGCAAACTCATGGAAACACTGATCAAACAGGAACTTGACAAAATTCTAGACGAAGAAAGTTTACGTGATCCACATCAACACGGATTTACCAGGGGAAGGTCCTGCCAATCTAATCTGATTGACTTCTTTGATTGGGTGACCAGTCATCTGGATGCCGGTGAGTCCCTTGATGTGATATATTTGGACTTCAGCAAAGCTTTTGATAGCGTCCCACACCGCAGGCTGTTGAACAAACTAAAATCAATGGGATTAGGGGATACATTCACTACATGGGTAAAGGATTGGCTAGATGGTAGGCTTCAAAGGGTGATGGTAAATGGTACCCCCTCCAAAACGTCAGCAGTGATGAGTGGAGTACCTCAGGGCTCCGTCTTAGGGCCGATTCTATTCAATTTATTCATAGGAGATTTGACCCAAGGACTTAGAGGAAAAGTATCACTGTTTGCCGACGATGCCAAACTATGCAACATAGTTGGCAAAAGCAGTGTGCCTGACTTTATGACGCAGGATCTAAGACAGCTCGAACAGTGGTCATCAACTTGGCAGCTAGGCTTCAATGCTAAAAAATGTAAAATAATGCATCTAGGCAAAAAAAATCCACACAGAACTTATACACTAAATGGTGAAACCTTGTCCAGGACCACGATGGAACGTGATTTAGGAGTGATCATTAGCGACGATATGAAGGCTGCCAATCAAGTAGAGAAGGCTTCATCCAAGGCAAGACAAATGATGGGCTGTATCCGTAGGGGTTTTGTCAGCAGAAAACCTGAAGTAATAATGCCACTGTACAGATCCATGGTGAGACCTCATCTCGAGTATTGTGTTCAATTCTGGAGACCACACTACCGAAAAGATGTGTTGAGAATTGAGTCGGTTCAGCGAATGGCTACCAGGATGGTTTTGGGGCTCAGGGATCACACGTATGAAGAAAGGTTAAAAAAACTGCGGATGTACTCATTGGAGGAGCGAAGACAGAGAGGAGACATGATTGAAACCTTTAAGTATATTACTGGGCGTATAGTGGTGAAAGATGATATCTTCAGTCTCACGGGGCCCTCGGTAACCAGAGGACACTCGCTGAAAATCAGGGGAGGGAAATTTCAGGGTGATGCTAGGAAGTACTTCTTCACTGAAAGGGTGGTCGATCATTGGAACGAGCTGCCTCAGCGGGTGATTGAGGCCAGCAGCGTGTTAGATTTCAAGAGGAAATGGGATATTCATGTGGGATCTCTAGGAGAGTAAGAATCAGGGAGTGGGTCACTGGTATGGGCAGACTCGATGGGCTATGGCCCTTTTCTGCCGTCAGTTTCTATGTTTCTATGTTTCTATACAAAGGCATTATAACATTTTAAGTTTTGTTTTCCATTCCTTTCCTGATAATTCCTAACATTCTATTTGCTTTCTTAGCTGCTGCCGCCACACACTGATCTGAGGCTTTCAACATATTCTCATCAATGATATCTGGATCCTTTTTCTGGGTGGTGAATCCTAACGTGGAACCCTGCATCACGTAGCTATAGTTCGAGTTCCTCTTCCACATGCATCACTTTGCACTTGCTCACATTAAACAATCTTATTAGTATTCAAATCCAAGCTTAAAGCCCACTTTTTTTTAAACTACTTTCAACTCTTAACTTCCGCTCACATGCTGTCCCCACTATATCATTTCCTTTACCATAATCTCCCCAACCCTGAGATGTCTTTTCTGTTCAAATTAGTAGTAGTCCAGTGTTTTTCAACCGCTGTTCCGCGGCACACTAGTGTGCCGCGAGATGTTGCCTGGTGTGCCGCAGGGCCGCCATCAGGGCAGTACTACCAGTCCTGCATTCAGGGGCCCGGAGCTGACAGGGGGCCCGAGGCAGGGGCGCCAGTAGCTCGCCAAGGCAAAGTGAGTCGATCACCCAGGACTCACTTTGTCTTGGCGATCTAATCTATCGAGCCGATAAGTCTTCTTCTCCCCGACGTCAATTCTGCAGTCGGAGAGGAAGTTCGGGCCAGCCATTCGCTGCCTGGCTGGGCGGAACTTCCTCTCCGATTGCAGAATTGACGTCAGGGAGAGCATGCGTCGGTGTCGGCTTTGGGGCCTGTTATCCATTGGTGGGTCCTGTTCCCCGATGGCAGCGGCAGTGGCAGTGGCTTGGGGAACGGCAGGGAGAAAGAAAGAAAGGGGGCAGGCAGGGAAACAGAAGGAAAGAAGAGAAACAGAAAAAAAGAAAGAAAGGTCAGGGAGAGAGGAAGAAAAAGTTGGGGGAGGGAATGAGGTGTGGAGGAGAGAAAGCATACAGGCTGATAGAAGGGAAGAAAGATTGGATGCACAGTCAGAAGAAGAAAGTGCAACCAGAAATCACCAGACAAGGTAGGAAAAATGATTTTATTTTAAATTTAGCAAAGTGGAGGCAGTATTACCACAGTTTTCAAAGGAATTTGCCCAAATAACTTAATAGTTAACTGGGTAGATTCCCAGAGATGAAAACTTCCCTTCACTTACTATGCACAGTTCTGAATTTATATCTGCTGTTTATATTTTACAATATGGTCACCTTTTACTAAACCGCAATAGTGGTTTTTAGCGCAGGGAGCCTATGAGCGTCAAGAGCAGCGCTGGGTATTCAGCGCAGCTCCCTGTGCTAAAAACTGCTATTGTGGTTTAATAAAAAGGATGGAGGGTATATTTGTCTATTTTTGTATGCTATAAAAACCAAATACAGAGAGAGACTGAGAGCTGTTGACGAAGAGCTACGTGTGTGTCTTTCTTCGATTCCAGCCAGAATATCAGCTTTGTGTTCAGCCAAACAGGCCCAGGTTTCACACTGAATAAAGTATTTTATAATTTTTCACTATTCTGTTTACTTAATATTTCATAATAAAGTAATTATAAAATACTTTCTTTGTGTTTATTTGATTCCTATTCAAGAGAATTACTTTATATATAGTCAATATAGGCACAGAGTTAAATTTTTTAACATTTTCTAATGGTGGTGTGCCTCGTGATTTTTTTCATGAAACAAGTGTGCCTTTGCCCAAAAAAGGTTGAAAAACACTGTAGTAGTCATTAGAAAATAAATTACAGAGCAGTTTGGAAGAATCCTTAAAAGCAGCGTCTCTACCCTGCTCACAACTTTCTATATGCTTACTAAAGAAACAGATTCAGATCTCAAACAGAAGAAATGGCTGGTTTAGGTAAAGCCAGAGAAAAAATTACCACTCCAGGAGGGTCCTGTAGCTTTGGGATGATATTAACCAAACTATCAGCCTTGTACAAAGGAACTAGCACTTCTGGAACCGTTGGTGAAACTGTCATTTGGGATGGTGGAGTACGCTGGGGGTGGATTTCAGAGTAATTATCAATCCCAAAAGACAGACTGGAGCATTACCTGTTGAAAGGCCAATCTCACTTGCAATCACTATGCAAAAAATATTCTCCCCAAAAATGTCTCCCTGAAAATTTCCTGGAGGCATTTAGGCCCCTCCCCCATCAACTCTCATGAATTATATCTGAAAGCTATAGAAATGAGGAAGCTGGTGTTTCTGTTGCCATTCCACGTGCCAAATTCAAAATGACATTTGTGACACTGATCAGAATATCAAAGCAAGTGGAATTTGGGTAAAACTGAATGTGGTACCTGGACCATAAGGAAGGAGACTGGCTCCTTTCTGCTGCTAGATCCAATAGCTAGGGTTGGGTACAGTAATATGGCCAAGTGACTGAGATCTCCAGAGAAGAGAAAATGATCAAACTAGAGGGCATATTTTGAGGTTATGGGGAAGAAGACTCAGGAGCAATGTTAGGAAATTCTTTTTCATGGAGAGGGTGGTAGATGCCTGGAATGCTTTCCCGAGGGAATTGGTGGAGAGGAAAACTGTGATGGAATTTAAAAAAAGCATGAGATAAACATAGAGGATCTATGTTTAGAAAACGAAGAATGTAAATTAAAGAGCTAAGGCTTGCAGACTTGCACAGTCTGTATCCCATATGTGATGATTTCGTGTAGGATGGACTGGGGAGGGCATCAATGGGAACTCCACTAGAAACATAAGAAACATAAGAAACACCTTCACCAGATCAGACCCTGGGTCCATCTAGTCCAGCAACCCGCACACGCGGAGGCCAAGCCAGGTGCTCCCTTATGGAGACCTTGATTACCCGTATCCCTCAATGTGATTTGCAAGAAGGTGTGCATCCAACTTGCGCTTGAATCCCAGAATGGTAGTCTCTGTCACAACCTCCTCTGGGAGAGCATTCCAAGCGTCCACCACTCGTTGTGCGAAACAGAATTTCCTGACATTTGTCCTGAGCCTGCTGCCCCTCAGTTTCAGTCCATGACCTCTTGTCCATGTCACATTTGACAATGTGAATAACGATGTTTCTTGCTCTATTTTGTCGAATCCTTTTAGTATTTTAAAAGTCTCTATCATATCCCCTCGCAGTCTCCTCTTTTCGAGGGTGAACAGTCCCAGCTTTCCGAGGCGTTCTTTGTAGCTCAAATTTTCCATACTGTTACTAGTTTCGTGGCTCTCCTCTGCACCCTCTCCAGCAGGGTTATATCCTTCTTTAGGTATGGAGACCAGTGTTGGACACAGTATTCCAAGTGTGGTCTGACCATTGCTCTGTAAAGTGGCATTATGACAGTTGCCGATCTACTCGTGATCCCCTTCTTTATCATGCCCAACATCCTGTTTGCTTTCTTTGCCGCCGCCGCGCATTGAGCTAACGGCTTCAGATTCTTGTCTATCAGTATCCCCAGGTCCCTCTCTTGTTCGCTTTTGCCCAATGTTACACCTAACATTTTATATTCATGTTCCTTATTTTTCCTACCCAGGTGCATCACCTTGTATTTGTCTGTGTTAAACTCCATCTGCCACTTTTCCGCCCATATCTCCAGCTGGTTCAGATCCTTCTGGAGATCCTCGCTGTCCTTTTGTGACGCAACTGCCCAACATAGTTTTGTGTCATCTGCAAACTTGATTATATCACTTGTTTTTTCCTCCTCCAGATTATTTATGAAGATATTGAATAAGATGGGCCCAAGAACTAACTTGTAACATAAGGATGTTACTGGCCAGACTTTATGGTAGATATCCTGCAAACAGGACGGTTGGATAGACTGGAGTGAGCTTGGACGGCAACTTCAGCATTTTGGAACCTTGGACAATACCAGGTGTACTTTACAGTCTATGACCCAGAAATATCAAAGAAGAGACAAATTAATTTAATCATGTATTTTTAATGGGTATAACTAATGGGCTGACTGGATGGACCGTTCAGGTCTTTATCTGCCATCATTTACTATGTTACTATGGGTTTTTATAAGGAATAGTTGAGAAGAAGAATGATTGTTTGGAAGAGTCCTGCCTGGGGTGGTGATCTTGGGTGTAGGTATCTATAATTAGGCATGCTATGTTAATAAGGGTCAGATATACTGTAGATTAAAAACTTTTTAAAAAGCTCATGAGGTACAGTTACATTTCTAGCATTAGGTTGTTCATGTTAAGAGTATTACATGATAATACTGAATAGTAAATCTGGTATTAATAATTATTTGAATACACTGGCTTTCTTCTGCATGCAAATTATGCACAACACAGGGTTTTTCGGCCTCCATTAAAAATCCGCGCTAGCGGTTGCGCTGCACTAACGGCCCTGAAGCCCATAGAGATTTAAAGGGCTTTAGGGTTGTTGCCGCAAGGCAGCCACTAGCGCAGCTTTGTAAAAGAGGTCATTTATTGAAAAAAATTGATATTAATCAGTAGATAAATATGCATCTAAATCTAATTTCTGTTAGTAAATATCTCCTCTAAATAGCCAAATGCTAATTCTCTCTCCTCTCCCCTAAAATGTTCCTTTATGAAGATATATCTTGTGTAATCTGTACCATTACTTAATGCAGAAAACCAGCTTTATATTCACCTTTACATATTGTAAACAAAAATATACAGAATATTACATGAAAGGGAGTTTTGCTGTGGTTTTCTTTGATTCTTTTTTCTGTCATCAGTAGAAGAAACCCGCGTCATGAAAAAAAAAAAAAAAAATCTTTCAAGTCTTTGCCTGATCAAAACATCACCTGAATAAAGTCATCACGTTTAGCCTGATTGCATTTTCGCCCCCGTATACTTGCAGCTGCATTTGCCTTTCTATAAATGTCATTTGATTATGAGAAAATAAACAGGAAGGGACCGGGAAAGAGTCAGCACAGGGCCTGCTTGTTTACCTGCTGCAGCTTTCGTAGCCAAAGAACAAATGTCATGCAAATGCTGCTCCGGCAATAAGCTGCCAATCACAGAGGCTTGGCATTCATGATGATTTGCTAAATCATTTAAAGAGGCATGCTTTACTAAATGAAAAAATATCAGCAGCGAGGGCTTGTGTTTAAACACGGGACTGAGTTATTATCCCAGTAGGCCAGCATGAAATGAAGACATCTTCCAATTAAAGCTTGCAGATGAACCCAGACAAACCACCTCCGCAGCCCCCCTCCCTTTTTTTTCCCATAAAGACAGGCAGATTATGATTGGGAGAAAGCAGCGACAGAGGCTTTCATTACAACCTGATTATGGTGATATAATTCCCAGCGCTGTGTGTCTGCAGGCCCAACTTCACATTTGAAGGTTTTTAATATAATTTCCTTGGGGTGAAATGCTGAAGATTTATTAAACTTTATGAAGGGCTTACAGATCCAATTTAAGAGGACATATCATAGGGCAAAACTGACAGATGATAAAATACATTCCAAGTTGGGGGGAAAAAGAAAAGAAAAGTAAGTTTAGGAAAAACTGTTTTAAAGAATCTTTCTTTGTGTGTGGTAAAATTAACTTTTCATGGAAAAAAAAAGTGTGACTTTGTAAAAGGTTTTCTTATACTAAAATTTGTTTCTGCGTTTAGCAGGACGATAATTACAGTAATCAGTGAGCAAAGGTGCTGCAATGAAGTCTTTGGTTATTTGATGAAAGCAAATATCTTGGAGGTCCTTTATTGCAGCTTGTTCATATGATTAAGGATTTAACAAGTATACACTTTTCTTTTTACATCCCAGTATGTTGTTCATCAGCCTGCTGACATAATATTTAGTAAGTCTATAGGCTGAGATTTAAAAAAAAAAAAAAAATCTCAGCACTAGAAGAGAATATAGGGAAATATTTCATAAACCTATCAGTTTTGAAAATCATTTATGGTTACAAATGGTAATTCAAAATAAAATTTAGATCAAAGTTGTATGAACCGTTAATACAGCAGCTCGATACTTAGGGCTCTTTTTACAAAGGTGCGTTAGGGCCTTAACGTGTGGAATAGCGCGTGCTAAATTGCCGCGAGCGCTAGACCTTAACGCCAGCATTGAGCTGGCGTTAGTTCTAGAAGCGTAGCGTAGGTTTAGCGCACGCTAAAATCCTGCGTGCGTTAAAAACGCTAGCGCACCTTGGTAAAAGGAGCCCTTATTTTACACTAATTCCTGCATTAACTAACAAACGTGAGACCTGCTAGAGAATGGATGAGGAATGGATGGGGACATGCCTTACACATAACCTGTGATGAAGTATTTATTTATTTATTCATTCAATTTTCTGCACTGTTCTCCCAGGGGAGCTCAGAATGGTTTTACATGAATTTATTCAAGTACTCAGGTACTTTTATAGTGATTACATTTGTGGTTCAATTTTTATCTTAATGCTACTTTTATAACCAGATAGTCAATGCTAGGCCATACCTGGAGACTGGCACTATTTTGGTATAAAGTGACTGCTAGGTAATGACAATATTCAGACTTTTATCCAGAACACTATTTTTCTGTCCTAACCTTATCTGGAAAGTTATCTGGTTAGTGTTCTAAATATTGCCAGTAACCAGCTAGTGGGCCTTAATGGGAAAAAATAACAGAGCATCAAATTGGAGGAAGCAACATGGCTCACATTTCAGCTAATTGCCTGCCTCAGGGTCTATATATAAATAAAAGAAAAATTTAAACCCTCTTTTACGAACGCATTGCGTGTGTTTTAGCGCTGGCACTGGTGGTAACTGCTCCAACACTCACAGAATTCCTATTAGCGTCTGAGCAGTTACTGCCTTTAAAACCCGCACCATGCGTTCGTAAAAGAGGGGGAAAATGAATAAAAATATGTGTGTAATATATTTATTTATTTAAAATTTTTTATACCAGTTACAAATATCTAAACAGTTTACATCAATTAAAACATATATATGGTAAAAACAAACCATATCAAAAAATCTACATAATAAAACAATTTCTTCTCTTCACTTGTCAATTAATAAATCACAAGAGTACAATAGCAAACATGGTTAAACAGAATCTCAGCGTAACCAACCAACTTCCTAAATTATGAGCATTATTTTGCCACTGTAGATCTTATTTCTTTAAGAGCCAATTTTGTAGAAACGAAATTCTGTGTTTTGACATTGTTTCATATCACTGATTGAACCATATTCATGTCATTCTCTTTTTGGTTGGGCTGAGAACTTTTCAGCAAACCTTCGTATATACACACAGGACATAAATATGCCACAGATACTATATAGCTGAAACCGAAATTATCCAAATACAAAAACACTGTAAGCAAACAGAATATTACAATTTCATTTTTGGCATATTGTTGAGTATAATATGATCATAAAATGTAGTTTATGAACTTAATATAACACATTTAGCAGAGCAAGCCATGACAGTAGCTGTTATTACATGTGTGACTGATGATATTAAAAGTCACAGATGGTTAAGGAAAGTATTATAATGCATGACCAATAATACCAAAAATACAAAATATCAATTTTTATGGTAGCAGGAAAAATGGTCTTAGCACATGGGAAAACCCACATAAATCTAATCTAATCTAATCTAATCCTTAGGTTTGTATACCGCATCATCTCCACGTTTGTAGAGCATACTGAGGCCTCTTTTTGTCTGAACTTATTAAAAGTACTCCCAAATAACTCCCAGCTCCACCCCAGATCACCTCACCACTATCTGGATATGCGCTAGTCCTACTTACATAACTCCTACTGAATATCAACACCCTACAATATATCTGAAATGGTGAGTCAGCAAAAATGATGAATAATCCATTTATACCTTTTTAGCCAGAGAAGTAATGGTTATTGGCATTTTGGCCCTGATTCTATAAAAAACGCCTACCATTAGGTTTCAAGTTTCAAGTTTATTTAAAATTTCTTATACCGCTCAATCAGACTTCTGAGCGGTGTACAATAAAAATACAGCTTTTGTCATATAACATAGGGGTAAACATTTGACAAATAAAATCTACATAATAGGTTCAAACAATGACAAACAGAAGCAAATGGGAAAAGGGGAGGAACTACAATATTTTTAGAAAGAGAACAATTAAGGAACAAGATTGGCACACCTAGATAAACTAAGCACTTAACTTACCCCTTTTTACTAAGCTATGGGCTGCAGTAGAATCCTGTACCATGGCTTAGTAAAAGGGGGGACGGGGTGTTAATTTTTTAAATTGGTTCAATCAGCACTCTTAATTGAAAAGTGTCATTAAAAACCAATTTTTAAAAATTAATTTGCCGGTTGGCACCTAACTCGGTAGGCATGATGTAGGCTTCTACTCTTAGGTGCCTACTCGGAATGTAGACATAGGTAGGGGCAGAGTTTGAGCATGGATTGAGTTAGGAGCCTGGTCTAATATACCGGTGTCTTGGTTGTAGATGCCTATTGGTGCCCAGCTTGATTTGGGCACCAATAGCTGCAATTCTACAAACAGCGTCTAACTTTGAATAACATGTGGTGGGTGCCATTTTTCTAGGCACCTGCCAAGTTGAGTGCCATTTACAGAATGAGTCCCTTTCTGTATACAGAAAAGAAAATATTGTCAGCTACCATTTTATTTCAAGCCTATGTTCAATTTTAAGGCCAACAAGCAATGTTATATACATTCTTAAAATTACAAAAATAATTTAAAATATTGAACTACGGTATTTGAGATAGGTATTCAGTGGAATGGGCGACATGTACATTTAAACAGTTATCTATTTTAAAATTATATGCATGTAAGGCCAAATGGGACAGACACGTGGGATCTATTCACAAAGAAAGGTAGGGGAGGGTCTTTGGGGTGGGCAGACTAGATGGGCCGTGGCCCTTATCTGCCATCTATTTCTATGTTTCTATGTTTCTATGTTCAGTGGCAGTAAACAGAGCCACACAGAGGAATCTGAAGTTTTAATCCATCTGTATTTTGAAGATTTTCCACAGATCATGCACATTTGCTTGATCATTAGGACACATTAATGGTTCTGCAGCTGCTTAAAGTGCTTCAGAATTTTCCTCAGTGTACCTTGGTAAATGGGCATTGACTAGGATTTATTTTTTCACACAAAAGGACGTGGCAAATTCTCTCTGTTTGACATCAGTGGGAGTCAGTTTGTTATCCTATATGAGCTGCTGGGGTGTTCTGTTTTGAATACTCCTTTATTTTTTTATTTTTTTCAGAAAGATGACTTTACAAGTGGCTTGGTCATGATCTCCTGCTCAGTGTGGGATTTTGGTTGTTTGCTCATTAGTCTAAACCATTCTATTAATTCTTGTGCAACTTGAATTATGAGATTGTTAAGATGCAGAATGAAACCAACTATGGGGAATTTTGAATCATTGTATATTTATAATCAAAATACAACATAAGAAGAGCATAAGAACTGCCTTACTGGGACAGATCGAAGGTCCATCAAGCTCAGTATCCTGTTTCCAACAGTGGTCAACCCAATTCCCAAGTACCTAGCTAGATCCCAAGTAATTAAACAGATTTTATGTTGTTTATCCTAGGAATAAGAATGTGGATTTCCCAAAGTCATCTCAATAATGGCCTATGGACTTCTCTTTTAGGAAATTATTCAAACCTTTCTTAAACCCTGCTAAGGTAACTGATTTCACCACATTCTCCGGCAACAAATTCCAGAATTTAATTACACTTTGTATGAAGAAATATTTTATCCAGTTTGTTTTAAATCTTCTACTTAGTAGCTTCAACGCATGTCTCCTAGTTCAAACATTTTTGGATAGAGCGAACAAGCAATTCATATCTACCCTTTCCACTCCACTCAGTAGTTTAAAGACCTCTATCATATCACCCTTGAGCCATCTGTTCTCCAAGATGAAGAGCCCTAGCCGCTTTGGCCTTTCCTCATAGGGAAGTTGTCCCATTCCTTTTATCATTTTTGTTGCCCTTCTCTGTACCTTTTCTAATTTCGCTAAATCTTTTTTGAGATACGGCGACCAGAATTGTACACAGTATTCGAGGTGCAGCTGTATCATAAAGCGATACAAGGGTATTATAACATTTTCATCTTTGTTTTCCATTCATTTCCTGATAATTCCTAACAATCTATTTGCTTTCTAAGCCGCCGCTGCACATTGAGCTGAGGATTTCAATGTATCCTCAACAATGACACCTAAATACTTTTCCTGGGCAGTGACTCCTAATAAAGAAACCCAGCATCACATAGGCATAGTTTGGGTTCTTCTTTCCCACATGCATCACTCTGCACTTGCTCACATTAAACGTCATCTGCCATTTTGATGCCCAGTCTCCCAGTCTCAAAAAGTCCTCTTGGAATTTTTCACAGTCCTCTTGTGATTTAACAACTTTGAACAACTATGTGTCATCAGCAAATTTAATTATCTCACTAGTTATTCCGATCTCTAGATCATTGATAAATATGTTAAAAAGCAGTGGTCCCAGCACTAACCCTTGGGAAACCCCACTATTTACCCCTCTCCTTTGAGAATATTGACCATTTAAACCTACTCTCTGTTTTCTGTCTTTTGACCAGTTCTTAATCCATAATAGGACATTACTTATTATTTCATATCTCTCTAATTTCCTCAGAAGTCTTTCATGAAATACTTTGTGAAATGCCTTTTGAAAATCCAAATACACAATATCAACCAGTTCACCTTTATCCACATGTCCATTCACCCCTTCAAAGAAATGCAGTAGATTGGTGAGGCAAGATTTTGTATTTTTTTCATTAATCCATGCTTATTTATATGTTCTATCATTTTATTCTTTATCATAGTCTCTACCATTTTGTCCAGCACCAACATCACTGGTCTATAATTTCCGAGATCACCCCTGGAACCCTTTTAAAAAATTGGTGTCACATTGGCTACCCTCCAGTGTTCCAGTACTGACACCTTTATCTTTATTGGCATCCTTTTATTTTATTTTTGGGCATCAGATACTATTGATTGTATATTCTGAGAGTTTAGCAGTCTTCAAAGGGGCTTATGCCTTTTTTATTTTTTAGAACCCCCCTCCCCCCCCCCCATAAACGGTCTGCTATCTATAATTTTTTTAAAGTTCTTTTAAAAATTGTTTTTTCTAAGATTTAGGCCCTCTTTTACTAAGCTACGGTACAGGTTTCTACCATGGCATGGAGTACTAACCCCCTCTTTTGCAAAAGCATGGCGATAACAGCTCCGACGCTCATAGAATTCCTATGAGTGTAGGAGCTGTTACCACCACGGTCGACGCTAAAAACTATGGTACACTTTAGTAAAAGGGGGGGTAAATGCTCTGATACTCATTGGAATTCTATGAGCACTGGAGCATATAGCGCTCTGAGCCATGGTAGAAACCTCTACTGCAGCTTAGTGAAAGCCTAACATGGGTCATATTTCACTCACACTGTGTCAAAGGCTGGTCCCAACATTCTGAAAGACGCCCTGAAAAGAGACACAGTTTCTTAAGCTAAGTTCCTTTTTGGCCAGGGATTTTTGTGAAAGAGTTTTTCAAAAATGTGTGTTTCATGAGTATTTACCCAACAATGGGGGTCTTATACTAAGGCACGCTAGCCGTTTTAGCGTGTGCGAAATGCTAACGCGTTCATAGAATATAATGGGTGCCTTAGCATTTAGTGCACGCAAAATCAGCTTGCGTGCCTTAGTATTTGAAGCCTATGAAGAGTTAGGTGAATCACAGGCAGAGTGGCTTATGTGAAACTAATCACCACTGAGACTTCTGAAGATTATATCCTGGATGAAGATTGCAGCAGCTGCGCTGTTTGTAAAGGTGTAATGGTGCTGTCCATAATTACACATTGAGCGTTTGAATTTATTCACATATTATAGAATGGTTAAGGGGCTGGAGGAATTGCCATACAGCGAGAGATTAGAGAAACTGGGCCTCTTCTCCCTTGAAAAGAGGGGACTGAGAGGGGACAAGATCGAAACATTCAAAATACTAAAGGGAATAGACTTAGTAGAGAAAGACAGACTGTTCACTCTCTCCAAGGTAGGGAGAACGAGAGGGCACTCTCTAAAGTTGAAAGGGGATAGATTCCGTACAAACGTAAGGAAGTTCTTCTTCACCCAGAGAGTGGTGGAAAACTGGAATGCTCTTCCGGAGTCTGTTATAGGGGGAAAACACTCTCCAGGGTTTCAAGATAAAGTTGGACATGTTCATGCTAAACTGGTGAGACTGGACTCTTTTGGAGCACTGGTCTTGACCTTGGGGCCGCTGCGTGAGTGGACTCCTGGGCTGAATGGACCATTGGTCTGACCCAGCAGCGGCAATTCTTATGTTCTTTTATGGCAGTTTCGCATGGAACTCCTAATGACTACCAGTTTACACCAATTATTATGTTTATGTCTTTTTATTACAAATTGCTATACCACCTTTGCTAACTGGCACATCACAGCAGTTAACAATCTAAAATAAAGATGAGAGAAAGAAAAAAACTACATTATCAGATAAGATGCATGTACGGATTATGGAAAACGGAACACCTACAGCTCTACTACATGAAACTACATTGGCTGCCCAAAACTGGATCAACTTTAAATTAGGCATCACTGCCTATAATATCCTGACAGGCAATGACCCAGATTACCCTTCTCCAGGGTGCCTCCAACAGATTTCCATCAGAAATCTTTTCCACTTAATATTACCAGCATGCAGTGGCTTAGCAAAGGAGCAGCACCTGGGGCGGTGGCGCCCCTCCCTGCCCCCTTCCCCATCCCCCTGCCGTGCGCGCAAGCTCCTTCCCCATACCTTTATAACTTTGGCACGAGCAGCCACCAACTTACTTCCCGCATCAGCTTCGGCGCTCTCTCTGACATCACTTCTAAGGTGCGAGTGTGAAGCTGCGTCGAGTGGAAACGCAGGTTATCTGATCAATAGTTGCTAGGCTAAGCTAGTCTCTATCTTCATCTGCTGCTTCAGCAGCATGGCTGAGCAGATTCAGAAGAAGCTGCAGGGAGAGGTGAAGAAGTACCAGAAGTTACAGAAAGATTTTAGTAAGTGTATGACAGCTGGACAGACACTTGAAGCTCAGCTCACAGAGAACAACATTCTGAAAAAGGAACTGGACTTACTTGATGCTTCCAACAAAGTCTTCAAGTTCATTGTGCCTGTGCTGGTGGCTAAGGACTTTGAAGAAGCTAAAGGAACCGTGAGAAAACATCTGTATTACATTGGTGGGGAAATAAAGCGCTATGAAACGCAGATGAAAGATCTAGAGAAAAAGGCAGAGGAGCATCGGAACGTACTGACCAAGCTGCAACAGGACTTTCAGAAAGCACAGTCCAAGCCCGCTGTGAAGGCCTAAATAGAGCCTTGCCACTGCCCGCCCTGTCACCGGAACCTCACACCACAGCGAAGGGGGGGGGGGGAGGAGCCTGAGGATATGATGGGGATGGGACCAGGAAGCTATTTTTGGAAAGGGGGGTTTTACATTTGAATGAGCTGGAGGTTGCTTTCTGGTGTTATTTATCACATCAGAGATCATCTGTTATTAAAAAAATAAAATAAAAAAGGGATGGGGGAAGGGATGGGGCGCATGCGCAACATGGGGAGGAATGGGAAGGGGGAACGTGGAGAGAAGGAGGGGTGCCGGTGCCCCGAGCAAGATGGCACCTGGGGCAGACCACGTCCCTAACCCCCCCCCCCCTTTACCAAGCCACTGTTATTATGCAACAATATAAAGTCTACCAGGCAAATTACCTTATCCATCCAAAATCAATTAGCAAATTGCTGGAATCAACTATCGCTTACACTAAGATCTTGTTACCATTATCTCAGCTTCAGGAAACTTTTTAAAGCATTTCTTTACCAAGACAGGGAGCCAACCCTGAAGAAACTGAATGGCAATTTAAAAGCCCATTTCTAAACTGTCTAATGCAACTCCTGAGACAACCTAATAGTGTTAATAATTGTACTGAACTACCTATATCAGCAACCATATTGAATGTCCAACTCAAACTGTCTTTTGTAATTTCCTGCATAACTGACCCAACCTCTTGTAATGTAATCTGACCTTGAACTGAATAGGTAAAGGCAGAATAGAAAACATAACATAGAGAGGAAAGAACCAAACATTCAGAAGAGGGTCAGTCTAAACTGGGGAGAGGAAAGAAAAAGGCCTCATCAAGTGACCTGTACTAAAATTTGCAAGCACTAAAATTTGCAAGCACAACTTTGGGGATTCTATAGTATATAGAAGCAAAATGATGGTGCATCAAAAATGACGGAGTCACAGAGTCAAGCTGTCTTGTTGAAACATCCTGTGATAGTTCATTCTTTTCCTACCCATCATTTGAACTGAGTTCATTCATAGAAAATTTTGTAATCAACGTGTATAAATCTTTACAAATGATAGCCCAATGTATGCACAATTAGTAAACAGAATCCACTTATATGTTCCCCTCACATACTTAAGGGAATACATTCTCAGCATTAAAAAAACAAATCAAAAACCTATCGTCTTAGCCTAAACCAGAAATTCACTAACATAAGAGCATCAATTTGGGAGTCAAAAGAATTGACTTACTGGTAAATTGATTTCTTTGAACATGCATTGGTTATCTGTCGGTTTTCCACACATTGTAATTGGAAACTCAATTTAAATTGCTCTAGACTCATATACAAAACTAAACTGAAGATGTGTCAGCAAAAATAATTGAAATTATATTCCAGTCTATTTAGCCAAGTATGAAATGCTATGAATGAAGAGACCGATTCCTTCACACCATAAAAACATCATTGAAGAAGCCCACTAACTTGAATACTGGATTCATAACTATGACCGAGCAAATGAGTGACTTAAGTGGAAGTTTATAAATGTGAGTGGGCTGGAATATGGGAATAGGATTGGAAAAGGAAGCTGGATCTGGAGGTTTATAATTGGCTGGTTGTCAATGGAGGCAGGGTCTTATAGTTGTATGTATATTACAATGGGATTGATAGATTAGTTGGTGGTTGCTAAGAAAAGGAAAGTTGGGGTTTGGGAATTTATGGAGGAATTCTATTAGTTGACAGGTTAGTAGGGAAGGTGTTCTGTGAGAGGTTAGCTTGTTTTTTGGGGGTTTGATTTGGTGGTGGAAGGGTGTAGGATATGGCGTGGTAGGCTTGAGAGGTTTGGGACTGGAAGGTAAGGGTTGAGAGTTAGGACGAATTGCCCACCCTGCCCATCCTTCTTTTTCTTGATTTTGGGATTCAGGGGGAGGGAATTGTTTTTTTGTTTGGGGAATGTGGGGCAGTTGGGGGGGAGTGCAGTGGTATAGGTTAACATATAAATATGATGGCACATAAAGGCCAAATGGCCCATCCAGTCTGCCCATCCACAGTAACCATTATCTCTTCCTCTCTCTAAGAGATCCCATGTGCCTATCCCAGGCTTTCTTGAATTCAGACAGTCTCTGTCTCCACCACCTCTTCTGGGAGACTGTTCCACGCATCTACCACCCTTTCTGTAAAAAAGTATTTCCTTAGATTACTCCTGAGCCTATCACCTCTTAATTTCATCCTATACCCTATCATTCCAGAGCTTCCTTTCAAATGAAAGAGATTCGACTCGTGCATTTACATCACGTAGGTATTTAAATGTCTCTATCATATCTCCCCTCTTCCGCCTTTCCTCCAAAGTATACAGATTGAGATCTTTAAGTCTGTCCCCATATACCTTATGCCGAAGACCATGCACCATTTTAGTAGCCTTCCTCTGGACCGACTCCATCCTTTTTATATCTTTTTAAAGGTGCGGCCTCCAGAATTGTACACAATATTCTAAATGAGTTTAAGATGGGTGGGAGGTCACAGCTACGGAATGTGGAGTTCTTCTAGGCGGCCATTAAGTTTGGATGAAAGTATTTAAAGGAATTATGTGATAGGGAATATTTGTGTGCAATCCCACTGTAAGTAAATGTGAGGCTGGGTGAAACCGCAGGTCTCATGAGGGTTGCAATTACTATGTGATATAAACATGAATGCAGTTGTGATTTTGATAAGACAGCTAGGTTGTTACTGACTAGCTGACAGTGATTATTTGATTATAAAAGGTCAGACTAAATTAATGTAGGGTTGGCCAGATTAAGTTAATGAAGGGTTGTTGAATTGTTATTTCAATAATTATTATTATATAAAGCTACAGCTGGAGGTTAAGTGATGATGCAGAGATGAGTGGTGGCTCTTCGCCTCAGCTCCGACCTGGCTTGCAATTTAAGCTTTAAAATTCCCACATCACAGTGATTGTACTGTGCTGGGAACTATTGGAACAGTTTTAGTAACTGTCAGGGTTATTCAACATAAAGCCACCATCAACTTTTCTCTGTTGGTTAGTGAATTATGCCGATTAAAGTATCATGGCTTACCTGAGAGAAGTGAGATTCTCCTTCTAAATTGGCATCAGAGCCACCTAGTGATCACGCTGCAGGTTGAAGTGGTCCAGGAGCTTACCAGAAACATCAATGATAAGCTCTCCAAATTTCAGGTGTCTATAGGCAACTTTTGCGACAGCATCAAAAGACAAAATCAACAAATCCTCCAAGTGGAGCATTGCGTGTCCACCCAGGAAGACACAACGGGAGCCATGGTGGTCTAGCTTCGAGACTTGGAGCAGCAATGCAAACAACTTTACATCAAATTGGAGGACCAGGAGAATAAGGGTCAACGGAACAATCTATACATAATTGGTGTCCCTGAATTGCTCTCAGACACCGAGCTCTGGCCCTTGGTGGAATCTTGGCTTCCAGAGGATGTTGGATTTGGCGCTGACATTAAGGTGGAACGTGTGCACTGTGTGGGCCTAAGAGAGCCGAGGATACTCGACCTCGGCGGATAATTGCCAGGATCTTGAACTTTGCAAATAAGGATAAGAGATACCTGCTGCATAATGGTTATTATTCAATGATTATTCAACTGTGGTGGCAGCTAGCAGGAAAGCCCTGGCGCCATATTGTACAGAACTTAAAAATAAGGGCATCAAATTTGCTGTTTAATTTCCTGTGAAGGTGTGAGTGTTTGCAGCAGCTGGGGCAAAAACCTTTGATTTTAAGGATGCCCTGAAGGGGTTTGTTAAGAATCTGCCTGGCAGTTGAGCACACTCCCAGGCTGCTGGGTTTGGAATGGCACAGCTTCACTGATTATAATTTTGTACACAGTGCTGGCTTGGATGTTCCTGTGCCTATAGAATTTGAAGATTGCCAGCGCGGAAAGTCCAGCCTGGCTCACTCTATGCATTTCTCACAATCTTGTTGCAGCTGACACAATTTTTTTTTCTGAGACCTGGAACCAGTGATTTCCAGGGTGACTGGCACGTTATTTACCCAGCATGGATTGGCTGTATGTTCGTTCTTCCTCGTGGTTTATATTATGTAATGTCTATGTTTCTTTTTGATTATACCTGTTTGATGATGGCTTTTAAAGGAGTCTAGGGCTTTTAGTAAGGGGATTTTGCCCTAGTAAGTTTTCCTTGGTAGATGTGGGGTATGGATAGTTTGTGGGGAGGGGAATGAAGGATTGGTGTTCTTTTTAATGTGGTTCTTCTTTTTAATACATTTGGTGTGGTGGGGGAGTCTGGGGGGATGGATAATTGGGACATGGGAGGGAGTGTTTGTTATGGGACTGATCTGTGTGTATGTAGTGTGTGGGTGTTGTATGATCAGAGATCTAGTGGGAAGAGTTGAATGTTGTTTCTGCTTGGGGGGTTGTGGGATGGGGAGGATTACAGGTTTAGGGTATGGTCACCTCTCATGTTTACTCGCCAGAGGAGGCTTAGCTTGGAGGCCCCTCATGTTTCTATACTTGCTAGTTTATCTAGCACTATGATCTCATTGTTCTTTGGGGAATATGGATAATCTGAAACTACTCACTTTGAATGATGGCCTAAATTCCCCAGTCAAGCATACTAAATTCCTAGCTTTCTTACAAAGAGAGAAGCAGATATTGCATACCTTCAGGAAACTCATTTGACAGAAATAGAGCATAAGAAATTGAAAAAAGATTGGGTCAGGGAGGTGGTATTCTCCTCCTATAATTCCAAACAGAGAGGGGTGGTCATTCTGGTGCACAAGAGACTGACCCTTTCCATACATAAGGTAATTCAGGACCCCGATGGTTGTTACATTATATTAGTGGGTGACCTTCAAGGTCGGAGAGTCGCACTTTGTAATATCTATGCCTCCAAAGTTTCCTCCCATCATTTTTTCTCAGATATCATTGCCAAGCTGGCTACTCTCCATGACTACCTCCCCTTGGTGGCAGGTTTCAATATTCTTAGTGTTTCTGATGTTGATTGCAAACCGCCCTGACCTGTTAAAAAGGATGCAGATAAAATGGGAGTTAATTTGCTATTACAATCCCTCATGGATGTCTGGTGTATGTCCCACCCCGGGGAGCATGATTTTTCTTCTTACTCTAAAATGTATGACTGCTCTTCATGCATTGATTATATTCTAATACCTGAATGCTCCACGGGGATGGTGGAGCGCTTGGACAAATGTGATGCCGTGTTCACTGACCATTCACACTTGCGATGGCAGAAGATGAGTCAGGAATATGAACACCTGTATTATTCTTAGATGAGGACATGTAGGAATGCTTTTGAATGCCCAAGGACACTTCCAGTGGAGACTATGTCCACGCCATATCTTGGGCATTCATAAGTGTCTCTATGTGTCTCTGTAGGTATGCAACATACATCTACAATGTAGGCATCCTTCCCTACCTACATTTTTTTAAAACGTGCATCCCAATTTGCTGTGAGAGAGAGGTAGGACTCCTACTGCTGCCTACAATCAGAACACCCATTTGGAGAATCAGCCCCTTAGTGGCCATTTAATTAACTCCTGCCCCCTTTTATGAAACCGCGTTAGGGTTTTTATCACTGAAGAAAAGCTTGGATGCTCATAGTAATTCTATGAGTGTCAGAGCTTTTACTACTATGGCCTGCAATAAAAAACCCTATTGTAGTTTCATAATGGGGTGGGGGAGGGGGTGTAAGCTAGGTGCTATCCTACAACTTATGCATACAATTGTGTGCACCAGTTAGAAAACTGTTTGCCCAAGTTTACAGAATTAGGAGGTAAGCAGTGGCGTACCTAGCATGTGTGACACCCGGGGCCCATCATTTTTTGGCTCCCCTCCCCCATCTGTACGAAAAACATGATTTTTAGGAACAAGCCACACGTCACACGTGAGTACCTAGGAAAAGGCAGCATCTTACATACTGCAGTGAGCAGTACAACAGTAATACACCCATTGTAAAACTAAACAAGCCAGACTAGTACAGATCAATCCTACACCATCAATCCTAACAGAAAACCATGTATTTCGAACACACAGAACACACCTTCGCCTAGTATGGAATGTCATCACAAACTAACCCCTCCCCCTTTTACAAAACTGTAGTGTGGATTTTAGCCACGGTGGTAACAGCTCTGACGCTCATAGAATTCTGAGCAACAGAGCTGCTACCACCACGGCTGACGCTAAAAAATGCTTCACAGTTTTGTAAAAGAGGGGATAAAATAGAAATACATAGACAAAGGTTAAATTGAACCAGCAAGAAGCTGGACTCTGCATACAATGCAACACCACAGAAACAATGGCACATGTCTCCTAAAGCAATAAATAAATAGAAAATTTTTGTTCTACCTTTGTCTTCTCTGGTTTCTGCTTTCCTCATCTTCTTGTTACTCTCTTCCTTCCATCCACTGTCTGCCATCTCTCTGCCCTATATGGCATCTTCTCTCCTTCTATGCCTCTTCCAGAAACTGTATGCCTCCCCCTTCCATCTCTCACCCCCATTGGTCTGGTATCTGTCTCCTCTCCTTCCCCCCTGCTCTGGCATCTCTCTCTTCGCTCCCTTCTTCCTGTTCTTCCCTGGTCTTCCTTCTCAAATTATTTTCTGCCTCTGTCTAAATTATTTTTTACTATTCAGTCTTCAATTTCCCTCTTTCACTGTGTCTACCTATAGCTTGCCACCTCTTTCCCTCACCCCTTCCAGTATCTAACTCTATCCTCTTCCCTCAATCCTGCTTGTGCCCTTTTTTCTTTCTCCTCCCCACTTCCTTCCAGCATCTGCTCCCCCTTTCCCTCACACTTCCATTCAGCAGCTGTCCCTCCTCTCCTCCACACTTCCATTCAGTGTCTGTTTCCCTCTCTCTACCCTTTCCATCTACTGTTCACCCTCTATCTCGCCTCTTCCATTCACTGCCCTCTGTGCTCTTTCCATCCAATGTCCACCCTCTCTCTTCCATATGGCATCTTCCCTCGTTCTATGCTCCTTCCATAAACTATCTATCCCGTGCCCCATCTCTCCTTTGTACATGATTGATTTCAACTCTGTCACCTCTCCATTTTTCTCTCTCTGTCACCATCCCCTCCCCTATGCTCTCTCTTCTCCTTTCTTTCCTTCCAACCCCACGGTCTGGCATCATCCCTTCCCTGATTCCTAGCATCTCTCTCCTTTCCTTTTATTCCATCTCTCCCTCCCCCTCCATGCTCTGACATCTCCTCCTTCCTTTCCCCCTTCCTTTTCCCTTGCTCTGGCATACCTTCCTCCTTCCCTCCATGCCCTGGCATCTCTTCTTCCCTCCAAGCCCTGGCATCTCCTTTCATTCCCTCCAATTGGGTACAGCAACACTCTCGCCAATTCTCTCCCCCTCTGCTCCCTTTCCTCCTTCTGTCACCCAAGGCCTGGTGTCCTGAACTTCATCGGGCAGCAGCAACATTCACAATTCACTGCTGTTGCCGGTTTCAGGCCTTCCTCTCTGTCGGGTCTTGTCTTCATGAAAACAGGAAGTAGGCAGTACCGGGCAGAGAGCAAGGCCTGAAGCCGGCAACAGCAGCGAATTGTGAATGCTGCTGCTGCTGCCCGATGAGTGACAGAACGCCTGTGCTTTTTTTCTCCCCCTTCCCCTATCTCTCCCCCCAAGTGAACCCTTCCGACCCACCCAGCGAGATGACTGAGCAGCAAATCTCCCTCCAGTAGCGTCAGCAGCTGCAGCATGCTAAACAGGCTGTTTCGCGGCTTTCTCCTGCTGGTGAAGCATCACTGATGACGTTATCAGTGATGCGGCAGAGGGACTCACCGGCAGGAGAAAGCCACAAAGCAGCCTATTTAGCGTGCTGCGGCTGCCGACGCTACTGGAGGGAGGTTTGCTGCTCGGTCATCTTGCTGGTCACCTTAAGTAAGCAGGGAGGGAGCGTGATAGGGACCAGGCCAGCTGTGCACCCCCCTAAGGCTGCACCTGGGGCGGACCTCCACCCCCCTTGCCCCCTTTTGGTACGCCACTGGAGGTAGGTTATTACTCCATGCCTGAAATGGAACAAACCAAGCCCATTTCATTGCATTTTTAATTTTGTTTCAGAACAAATGTATGTTCCTGATATTTTCTTTAAGAATATCAGTGAATGTTGGAATATGAAAAACATAGTATTACCCTTCAGTGTACTCCCACATTGACTCTCATTATTCTGCTTGCTTAAGGCTAGACTATCTTTAGCCCTCAGACTGAGAATTTCCAGGCTGTTTTAGAATAATTCTGATAGTTTTTAATTTCCCAAAGACTGTGTTAGTTTTGCACACATCAGGCTAATTCTGGGGCCGATGGTCAAAGCCGCACACACATGGGCCATCAATGCAAGAGTAATGCAAAAAAATAGGTCCTGAATCAATGCTCAAAGCAAATCATAGCAAACAATATTGATGAGATGTCCTTTACTGTAATTAGAACTTTTGCTCAGAGACATGAAGGTGAATATACTGCCTCACCACCCAATCATTGCATTGTTCAATACAGTGTCAAAATGATGGTATTAATCATTATTGGATTTGTAAATGCCACACTGGCTATGGCTTTATCATCTTATATTAATAACTTGGAGAGGTAGAACTTAGCTTTAGGAATTCACTGGTTCCGACGTGCCACGTTTCGGTACTGCTTCAGAGAACCGATGTACCACTAGTGCTCCCCTCAAAATATGGGTAAGGGCGTCTCTGGTATCAAAATTAAAAAACAAATTACTTTATTCAAATATACCCTTAAAAACATATATGTTATCGACTTATAACATGATCCTAGCCTCAACCGAGAAGGAACTCACCATGTAATACCAAAAGATCAATACTGACTGCTAAAGCTTACTCCCGCTTGCAAATCCAATGGCTAAAAGAACGCCGATGGACTGATCACTTTTTAAACCACAAGTGATCATGTGGGAGCGTCATATATGTCATTACGTGTGGAAGGGGAAACAAACTCTCACGCAGTGAAATATGGATGCCAAAGAGGACCAAATTGACTGAACTCGTAATCTAACTATAATAAAACCATAGAAACCAACTAACAACGAAAGATGAATACTATGAGAAAAGAGCCTAACCCTATATAAAGATGGTAATTATAGGAAAGCTCTCCATTCAATATCACTATTTAACCCTTTCGGATCTATTATCCCTAATCTGAAACTCCAAGCCTGTTCTTTAGAATATAATCTGGCTTTAAGGTCACCTCCTCGAGGTAACCTAGGAGCTTCCAATATAGAAAACCGCAAAGTTGACACAGGGTGTTTAACATCAAGCCAATGCTGAGTAAGAGGTGCCTCCAATACTTCATTTACTATCCTGCTGACATGCTCACCAATTCTTGTATGCATAGTTGTAATGGTATGACCAATATATAACAACTGGCATGGGCACTGAATTACATAAACCACTCCTTTGGTGCTACAATTAGTGGCCATTTGTTTTTTATGTTTTTTAACCCACTCTGGAACATTCATGTCATTCAAAGTGACACTGTATTGGCACATAGTACAAGAAGTACATGGTGAGTGTATACCCTCTGTCTCATTAGATAAAGTAGTTTGAGAATGATATTGGGCCTTGGTAAGTAATTGTTTTAAATTTCGGGATCGTGAATATGCAAACCTCGGAGGATCCTCAAAAATGGAATGATATTTTAAGATATTCCAATGGGATTGTATGATCTGCTTTATCATAAAGGCGTTATGTGAGTATGGAAGCACACATACTAGGGCAGACTCATTGGTGCTATTGTTAGAAGCAAACAACACTTCTCTGTGTGAGTAGAGAGCCCGTTTAAATGCCTTCTTAATCGTTGAATCTGGGTACCCTCTCTCTATGAAACGTTTCTTCATTTCATCAGCCTTATCAATAAATCGACTTTTTGTAGAACATAATCGACTCAGCCTTAAGAACTATCCAGTAGGAATATTGTTTCTCAAGTGTTTCGGATGGTGACTCTCATATCTCAATAAGTTGTTACGATCTGTTGGTTTCCTAAAGATGGTGGTATTAAACTTGCCTTGGCATAACGATATATTAATGTCCAAAAAAGGCAATTAGTGAGAGTCAAATTGAGTAAACTGTAAATTAATGTCTCTCTGATTTAACCATGTCAAAAAGGTGGAAAGCTCTGCTGTGGTACCCACCCAAACATCAAAAACATCATCAATATAGCGTTTCCACATAAGCAATTTGGTAAAATGTACAGAAGGATAAAGATGATTTTCTTCAAATGCAACCACATAAAGGCATGCAACAGTGGAGGCCATCTTTGCACCCATCGCGGTGCCCCTAATTTGTAGAAAAAATGATTGATCGAATTGAAAATAATTCTTATTCAAAGCTATATAAGCGATATTCACCAAAAAATCAATACGTTTGGAAGACAAACCCTTTTGTTGTAGATGTTGATAAATGATATTTACAGCTGCTTCCTGCGGAATGTTGGTATATAGGGCTGTGGATATCAAGAGTCAATAACATTGCTTGATCCAGGATGTCTTGAAATGTCTCCAACAATTGAATCATAGATCCCGTATCTTTTACATAAGATGTTATATGGGGAACACAATCCTTCAATTGAAGATCTAAAAATTCAGATAAAGGTTCCAAAATGAAACCTATACCGGCCACTATCAGGTGACTGTGAGGATCCACCAGGGATTTGTGTATTATATGTACAAAATATATAACAGGGATAACTGGGCAAGGACAACGTAAAAATGTATACTCTCCCTCTGTAATAACCCCCGTTTCTAAAGCCTGTAACAAAATATGCGAAATCCCCACCTCTAATTCTGCAGTCGGGTCCTGATCAATTTGTTGGTAATACGTGATGTAAGACCATTGTCACCATGTTTCCTGTTCATAAGATGCTGCATTCATGACTACTATACCACCCCCTTTGTCCGCGGGGCGGATAACAATGCTTGTATCCGATGCTAGAGAATTCAAGGCTGCTCTTTGAGGTGCCGTTAAATTGTCCTTGACACATAGATATTGTGTCTCTAAAGCTTGAATATCACACTCAACTAGTTGTTCAAATACCTGAATGTGGGCATCAACTGTACCAGGACACCACGTGGAGCGGAGTCTCTTAGATGTTGGTTATTTTTGATTATTCTACATCTGTGTTAGACTCTGCAGAGTGAGCAAAAAAATGTTTCAACTTTAATTTACGGGAGCGGACCGCTGGGCGAGATGGACCTCTGGTCTGCCTCAGCGGAGGCAACTTCTTATGTTCTTATGTTCTTATGTCCAAGGGGTTATATTTTGTGGTGGGAACAAAAGCTAACCCCTTATTCAAAACGTTTAATTCTATGTCCGTTAAAGCCCTACTGGATAAATTAAATATGTTGGATTGGCTTGTTACTATTTCTGATTTTTGTATCTGGTAGATCTTTGATGAGAGGCTTTTAAATTGGGATTTGTGGATAACAAAAGGTTTCTTCTGCACTGAGGAGACTGGTCCTGTAGTCAGTGTCACACTACGAGTTGCTTGTTGAACGTCTTCCTCCAATGTGTCACTCGATGTCTGTGCGTATGTTTGTCTCTTCACAGATTTACGTCTTGATTTATCCATTCAACTATACACAAACCCTCTTTGATAGTCCAGCTCATCCCTCCATAGTTTTTTTTAATTTTTGAGCCCTTTAATTCTATTCTAAAGTCATCCAACTTCTTAGATCTTGTGTTTCATATGGATCTAACTGCATAGTACCTTTAAGGTAATCCTCATATGATTGTAAGTCTACTTTGTATTGATCTAACTCCACCTTAGTGGTCTCAATGATCAACAACATTAGATCATATGAACACTTATTTAAAATTGCATTCCATTTCTGTAAGAAGGTACCGTTCTCCAAAAACAATCGTGGTTTGGTCCTCATATGTAACCCCCTCATATGTAACCCCCTACGTTTAAGCCTACAATATTCAGCTAACGTTGCAGCACTCATAAAAGAATCACGAATGATTCTTTTATGAGTGGATTCTAATTGGTCCCAGTCTGAAAAAATGGTCCCTTGTTCTGAAGAGGAAAACAGATGGAATTCTGCTAAAAGGTCAGTCGCTTGTTGTTCACTACACGACATGGTGACGTCCCAATTCGTAAAGGCCATCGCTACAACCCAGTGCCTCAAAAAAAGTTGCAAAGTCAAAAATAGAAAAAGAGGCTAATAACTCAACCTTATTTAAAGTGTTGAGTGACTAAAGAGCATGTATCGACAATAAAAAAAAGTCACTCTATATGCCCTAACAGCAAACAATATTGACGAGATGTCCTTTACTGTAATTAGAACTTATGCTTAGAGACATGAAGGCGTAGTATTCATCTTTCGTTGTTAGTTGGTTTCTATGGTTTTATTATAGTTAGATTACGAGTTCAGTCAATTTGGTCCTCTTTGGCATCCGTATTTCACTGCGTGAGAGTTTGTTTCCCCTTCCACACGTAGTGACATATATGATGCTCCCACATGACCAGTTGTGGTTTAAAAAGTGATCAGTCTGTCGTCGTTCTTTTAGCCGTTGGATTTGCAAGAGGGAGTAAGCTTTAGCGTTCAGTATTGATCTTTTGGTATTACATGGTGAGTTCCTTCTCGGTTGAGGCTAGGATTATAAGTCAATAACATGTATGTTTTTTAAGGTATATTTGAATAAAGTAATTTGTTTTTTAATTTTGATTCCAGAGACGCCATTACCCATATTTTGAGGGGAGCACTAGTGGTACATCGGTTCCCTGAAGCAGTACCAAAACGTGGCACGTCGGAACCAGTGAATTCCTAAAGCTAAGTTCTACCTCTCCAAGTTATTAATATAAGATGATAAAGCCATAGCCAGTGTGGCATTTACAAATCCAATAGTGATTAATACCATCATTTTGATACTGTATTAAACAATGCAATGATTGGGTGGTGAGGCGGTATATTCGCCTTCATGTCTCTGAGCATAAGATCTAATTACAGTAAAGGACATCTCGTCAATATTGTTTGCTGTTAGGGCATATAGAGTGACTTTTTTATTGTCGATACATGCTCTTTAGTCACTCAACACTTTAAATAAGGTTGAGTTATTAGCCTCTTTTCCTATTTTTGACTGTCTACAAAGCAAATCATATGCACATCTTGTATGTGGTCAAATTGTACTATTAAACTGAAAGTGCTTACAAAACGTTTGTGGCAAGCATGGCTCTTGTCTGCATGCCCAGACAATAATGGAATTGTCAGCATGTATTGGCAGTTTTTCTTAAGTGTTTTGAGTATGAGCCTCACAAATATTACTAGAACTTGGAATTTTTACAAGGCTCATATTTAGGCACTGAAGAGCAAGAACAGATATAGTTTCATTTGAATCAGTATCTAGAATGAACACCTCAGCACCCTTAAGATAAATGTTTCTGATGATTTATATTGCTGAGACACTTGAAGCACATATTTATATTTTGCACATTTATTTAGAATAATGGTGGTAGAGGAAGACCAATGATTACAACACTTTACTTACTAGCTGAACAGCCATTCGGCTGGCGTGTAATATGAATAAACTGAGGTCTTTTCTCCTCTCCGTTTATTGTGAAACAAGTTAAAATCTAACAACATGATACAGTAGTTCTCAGACATGTCAGATGATTGGAAGCATAAGTTATGCAAGTTTTGAATTCCATTTTTGTTTTCAATTTTGCGTTTTGTGATTGTGGAATTCCAAGTATTATCGCTTGTTGTCTTTGTTGTTCACTTGGATACACATAGGTTTACTAGGTCTGGTCTGCCTTTAAAACTTGTAGGAGCCTCTTTCCATTTGTGAAAGAAGACGAAGCCAGCAGTTCAAACTGAGGGGAAATCTTCTCCTCAAAATCTTCAGTGCAGCCCCTGACCTGCTAAAAACTTTTCAGTGCTAGACGCCTTCATTCTTTTCTACACATTTCCGTGCTTTCTCCAGAGCATTGAGAATGAATACTTACTGACCGCATTAACATCTGTTTCAATATAATTTGCTGCCATCTTTAGCAAGTACATTGACACCTACACTTGAGTCCTCTGAACATTCGGCACACAGTAACTTGCACTCAAACTTGGTATTAACTGCAAGTTTAAGCTCACAGTAGTTTTGAGCATTGGCCCCTTAATAAGAAACTATTTTTATGCAGCAAGAAATATGCCAGCCAGAATGCATGGTGGAGATTGGCCACAGAAGGGGGACTCAGGCTTCTAAACAAAAAAAAGGGGGGGGGGGAAGAGTACAAGGCAGGAAGAAAAGCGGGATAGACCAGGCAGGAAAGGAAGGGAATGGAAGGGGTTATAGGGGGTCAATGGTCTAGTAGGAGTGGGCTATATCAAAGTTCATTCTTCTAGCACAACCATTATTCAAGGTGTGCTGGGTGAAGTGGAACAGTGGGACCTGCATTGGTAGAAATTGAGAAATTGCCAGAGGCATGTGGAACATGTAGAAGTTGGGGATAGTGAAACAAGACCAAGCGTGAAATAGGTGCAGCTGACCTGCTTACTGGCTCTGGTGGAGATTGCATATGGCCTTGCTGTTGGTGCTTCCTGTGCAGCTGCCTCACATTGGCAGGAGTGGCCATGGTAACCTGGATCAGAATGGCTAGGCACTATCCATTGGTCACCTAGCAGTAGAGAATGACACTTGGACAAATTTTTCCCTGTCCCTATGGGAACTCATTTTTCCATCCCATCCCCACGAGTTCTTTTCCTGTCCCTGCTCCATTCCTGCAAGCATTTTAAAATCATAAGTGTTTGAGGCTTGTGCGGTTAAGGTAGAGCTTACAGGAATGGGGCAGGGACAGGTTCAGCGACAAAATTCAAAGGGACGGAGACAAATTTGTTCCCGTGTCATTCTCTACCTAGTAGTCCTTACGGTCCTTCCAGTTCAGAGAGTCCATTGTGAGGGGGTGGGGGTGGGGGGCTAAGTAACATAGTAAATGACGGCAGATAAAGACCCGAGTGGTCCATCCAGTCTGCCCAACCATACATGCTCCATAAATTATTTTAGTTTAAATGATCCTTTTTCTTAGATATTTCTGGGCCAGAAACCCAAAGCCCTGCCCAGTAGTGTGCTTAGGTTCCATCTACTGGAGTCTCTATCAAAGCTCACTCCAGACCATCTTAACCATCCCAGTCATCAAAACCCTCCCCAGCCCGTCCTCAACTGATTGTCCTTATACGGGACATAGGCCGTGCAAGCCTGCCTAGTACTGGCCTTAGTTCCTTCAATGTATACCCATTATTTTCTGATTAGAGATCTTCTGTGTTCATCCCATGCTTGTTTGAACTCTGTCACCATTTTCTTCTCCACCACCTCCCTTGGGAGCACATTCCATGCATCAACCACCCTCTCCATAAAGAATTTCCTAACATTACACTTGAATCTACCACCCCTCAACCTCAAATTATGCCCTATGGTTTTACCATTTTCCTTTCTCTGGAATAGATTTTGTTCTACGTTAATACCCTTGAAGTATTTGAACGTCTGAATCATATCTCTCCTGTCCCTTCTTTCCTCTAGGCTGTACATATTCAGGGCTTCCAGTCTCTCCTCATACATCTTCTGGCACAAACCTCCTACCATTAACAGCCAACACTAATACGTGTTCATGTTCATTCAGTCATCATTCCAGGGCAGCAGAGAACAAGTGGTGTGGAGAGCTGGTCAGCATGCAACAGTCTGCATCACCAGTTCAGGCACTGTCAGTTTTCTTGGGATGTTTGCTCACCTGCCTAATCTCATGTCCCAGGGTGCTTATGGGAAAAAAAAAGAAGGAATGGTTTTAAATGGGAGGCAGCATATTGGGTGAGGTTGGAGGCTACATTCGGGCAGCCATCTTAAGAGTGTTATTTTCTTTGGCCATTGCTGGTATATCTGGCAGCCATCTTGAGAAGGTCATGGCAACCAGAGACCATGCTAACAAAGGTACATTGTGATGGCCATATTTGGGAAGTTGCAGGTACCCAGCAGCTATTTTGTAGTGCTGCTTAATACAGTGATGTTGCGGTTTAGATTATATTTAAAAATAATAATAATGATGATAATCTTTTTTTTTTTTTTCAATTCAAAGATTTTTATTGATTTTAATAAAATACAAATGTAATACAAATATAAATGTTAACAAGGCAAGAAACAGATAAGTTGTACAAAGCAAAGAATCATATATAATAATGATAATAATCTTAATAAAATATTTGTTTGCATACATATTGGTCCATGCACATTTACTTAGTTTATATGAGTAGATACAGAGGGAGAGAAGTTGCAAAAAAAAGAAAGAATAAAATTATCACATCAGTATATACTGTATATGGATATATACACTACAGGCTCATTTTCAAAAAAGATAGACATCCAAAAGACAGCATAAACCAGCACTTGGATGTCTTACTAGTCAAAATGTTCAAGTGGGCATTCTCAAAACAGACTTTCTAGATGTCTTTCTAATTCTATTTGCTATAAACCTTATAAAAGTGAGGATTAATGTAGTCATATAAACATTAAATAATATTGGAGACAACAGTGACCCCTGGGGGACATCACAACCTGGGGACCATACAGAGGATATTTTACCATTAAAATTTACTACATATGATCTAGTGAACAGAAAATGATGTAACCAATTCAATACACTTCCATCAATTCCCAGTTCTGAAAGGAGACAGATTAATATTGCCATTTTGAGCCAATCAAGGCCTTAGGCTCCTCCCACTGCATCCCAAGATACATTGAGAAGGGGAATGCCCATCATTGTCAGCACACGGCCCTGTAGGCAGGAGGGAGTGGGCTTCCTTCCTGCCGATTTTGCATCAGAAGATATGAGGATGTCGGGTGATGTGTGTGTGTGTGGGGGGGGGGGTGTTGCCTGATGTCGGGGGTGTCAGGTAATGTGGTAGACAGTTTTGCCTCATGTCAGGTGGTGTAAGGTGATGTGGAGGGTGTTGCCTCATGTTGGGGGTGTTGGGTGATATGGGAGGGGTCCAGGAATATTGGGGGATGTGGGGAGTTTAGGGAGGCTGGGGATGTCAGGGGAGGGGTGTAGGACTCCAGCTGATCCTGGCAGGAGAATCCCCATCAGCTGAGTAGGCAGAAATCCCTGAAACCGGTTCAGCTGATGGGGATTTCTCTGCCCAGATCAGACAAGGTAGGTGGATACATCTATAAAACTTGCTTTTGTGCATTTTTCACATGAAAGTTTTTATTTTTGAAAATGGCTAAAAAAGGTAGACGTCCTAAGGACCAAAACGTCTACATAGGTCATTTTCAAAAATAAAAGATAGACATCTGGCAGCTTTGAAAATGGACATTTTTACTACTGGGTTTGAGGACGTCTTACCCAAAATGTTCAACCTCAGACTTAGACATCATATCGAAAATGCCCCTCCACGTTAATGTAGCTAATTGCTTGTGAAGAAGTAGAGGAAACATTTGCTACTTTTACTTTTACTAAAGAAATAATTTTACCAATGTTTGATTACTTTTACGCAGTTACATCTGATACTTGCAGTTAAAAATAAAGAGTAAAAGTAGAAGCAAGATGTAAGTAATGATCTCTCAGTAAACCAAATGAAACAGCAGAACCTGAAATAGGATTTTGCTATTGCAAATCTCATCATTCAAACAGTGAATCATGTCATCTTAAATTTTGCTGTTCAATGAATATAACCTATGAGAACAGTAGAGTTGTCTTTGTTTGTTGAACTGGTTACTGGTGTCCAGCCAAACAGTAATAAGTTGGGTTACTTTGATGCAGAGATGACATTGAAGCTGGTGGCATTTCTTGGTGAACAGACATATGTTCTACCACAACAGACTGCTGGTCATCCCATGGAAAATTTCACCTTGTGGTGACAGTCCACTGGATTGATAGAGTCTTTAGAGAGGAAGTCTCTTAGTTGAGCCTTAAGAAGATTGAACGGTCCCACAGATTTGACATTCTTGCATCAGTTCTCAAAGATATTCAGAGTTTACCTTTAGATGAAAAGTTGTTAGAACAGCAATAGACAATGATTATAACTTTGAGTAAACCTTCTCTTAAACTGGACTGCATGACAATGATAATGAAGATGAAGATGCAAGTGATGAATTAAACAGTACTACTAATGCAGATGATAATGAAAACAATGATGACAAAGTATTCTTTGCTATATGGAAGTCAAGTGTTTCAGACAGAAGTCAGACAGAGACTCCCTTGATCAATACCTGCAGACCCAGTCAGAAGACATCAGTAATATTGCAGCCTGGCTATATATGAAGGAACTTCTTATCAGACTGAACAATCTACTTCCTCCTAATGCAGTGGCTGATCAACTTTGTAACTGTGCTAGACTAATGACTTCCATGAGTAGCATTTTCAAAATTTCATTTTACTAAAGCTAAATGTATTGACTTGTAGCACAATAAAATTGGATAACAATGTTATAATATCTGTATTCATTATAGTTGTGGTACTTTTACTTTTTACTCAAAAATATTATATTAAGCAATATTTTTTTTTTATTTACAATTAAGTAACATTTTTGGAGGTCCTTTTACTAAGATGTACTAACTAAATTAGTTATACCTAACAGGCTGTTGCCAAAAAGTGAAAGTATTAAGAATATTCCTAATACAGAGGCAGAGGATCTCAAGTGTCTACGGTTATTGCCTTGGGTTAATATTTAAATTAAATTAAAATAACAATAATTACATGATATATGGTAGCGTCGAGCATCATTTCCGTTAAAGACTTACCGGAAATGACATAGAACGCCTTTAAAAACAGAGTGAATAGTGATACGATCTGTTTGCAATTTAAGCTGGTTCCAAAATGGCGATAACATGCTGAAGCGTGGTTTAAAGCAGGTAAATCTTTGGGAGAAGTAGATTTTACCGTTAATGTATAATGCTATGCTTAAATTTTATATTTTAAGATTACACTAACAGCAATGAAATACTTAGGTGGGCTACCTCGTGACGTCTTAAACTGCTAAAGTGAAAAAGAAAAGTCAAGGTCCTTTAAACAAATTTGGATAGCAATGTGTAGTAGTATTAAATATAAAGTTTAGGATTTAGTTAATGTGTTCGATCTGCTTTCTTTCTTTATTCATAGCACTTACAACTGCAAAGCACTAATGTCCTGAAGAAGCTCTAGTTAATGCAAGTAGAGCGAAACGAAAATCGTCCATTGTAATATTATCTCCGGATAGCTGGGTAGAGATTTTACACCCAAGCTAAGTACCATCCAATATTGCTTTGTATTGAATGAAAATTAGTCTATTCAGAAACATTTATTTAAATTTATTTATTTAAATTTATCTCAATTGATGCAGAGCAACAACTGCACTGGATGTTGTTTTACATATTTATAAAAAAAAACCTCCTAAAAATAGAGGATTAGAATATCACAATTACCTTTTTGGATATCACTACTATATTAATTTGAGACAAATAGGACCGATGATAGTCTGATACTTTCACTTTTTGGCAATAGCCTGTTAGGTATAGGTATTTTAGTGTGTAACACTGATAGTATTGAAGTTATTAGGCTAACTAAATTAGCACATGCTAACAATTAAGGCCTGATTCTGGAAACAGTGCCCGCTGCAGTATGCACCTGAAAAATGGGTGCCTACCTCATATCATTCACCGGTAGACACCGCATCCAGAATTACATCTATTTTCTTCTACAGGCACCTTAAATGTAAAATAGCGTTTTACAGGCCTACATTTAAGGTGCCTAACTTGGGCCTATGAGAAGTGCCTAGGCACGTCTACGGAAGGCCTAAGGTCACTTCTGGCATATACCTTGCCTTCGCCGGCCTTAGGCATCTGTAGGTATGTCTAGGTGTCTCAGTAAGTGCACAAACAATGCCTACATTGTAGGTGTCCTTTGTCCCATTGATTTTTTTTAAAAAATGTGCATCCTGATTGGTCTGTTAGGCAGTGGTAGGATGCCTATTGCTGCCTACAATTGACATGCCATTTTTATAATCAGGCCCTTAGTGTGTGCTAAGTGCTAAGGTGCCTATTGGAATATAATGGACATCTTAGTGCATGTTAATTGTTTGCATGCATTAAATCAGTGCACCTTATTTTATTTATTGGGGTTTATTAACTGCCTTTTCATGAGAAGTTTCACCCAAGGTGGTTTTCAATGCATTGAATGGTAATCAGATAATTTTGGGAATTTTCCCTATCTGCCCCAGTGGGCTCATGGTCTGGCTGTGATGCATGGGGCAATGGGGGGGTTGGGCATTTCCAGGGAGAATACATGGTTAATAAATGTAATATGCATCGGGATCTGTGGAGTGCCCCCTGTGCCTCCTTCCTATGTACTTATTACCCCTTCCTGTGTCCTTAGTGCCCCCAGTGCCTCCTTCCTATGTCCTTATTGCCCCTTCCCATGTCCTTAGTACCCCCAGTGCTCCTTCCAAAGTTCCCCTTACTACCTTCCAGCCTTTGTCCCACCCCTCCCCTGAAGCCAGCCTACCTCCCTCCCTGCCGTGCTAAAGCCAGCCTGCCTACCTCCCTCCTTCCCTCTCTGCCACGCTAAAGCCAGCCTCCCTCCCTCCCTCCAGTGCTGAAGCCTGCCCCCCCCCAGACCAGCCCCTGTTACTGCTACCTACCCACCGAAGCCTGGCCTACCACCACTTCAAATCCCTCTCCCTGGTCTGCCACTGCTGCCACACGCCGCAACTAAAGAAAAAGAAGGTCCAGGCACCGGCCCACAAACCTTCTTCCCGATGTCAATTCTGACTTCGGAGAGGAAGTTCCGGGCCAGCCAGGCAGCGATTGGCTGGCCCAGAACTTCCTCTCTGATGTCAGAATTGATGTCGGGAAGAAGGTTTGTGGGCCGGCGCCTGGACCTTACTTTTCTTTAGTTGTGGCAGGCAGTAGAGGCAGTGGACCATGGGGGGGGGAGGGTTTGAAGCGGTGGTAGGCCTGGCTTGGGCAAGTAGGTAGCAGGCTGGTCCGGGGGGCAGGCTTCAGCTTCGGTGCGGAGGGGACGCGATCGCCTATCCAGTTGTCCCCCCGCACATCTTTGGGACGCTGCCCATGAAAACGGAACATTTTGTCGTACCGAAGCTGTGCGTGGGGACAACGGGACAAGGGAATCTTAAAACAGTACGGTCCCGTTCAAAACGAGACGTATGGTCACTTTAGGTATAAACCAAGTACCAGGAAGTTAGGAGGAAGTTCAGCTGAGACAGAGTTTTATATATGTATGAGTTCTGAGGAATGTTCTTCAGTAAGCTCTGAAGGAAGTTGGGAAATGCGAGCCAGAAATTGATATATGAAGTGTGGTTGTATTAGTATGAGTGCTGTGTTGTAATGTTAAACTATGAAGAATAAGGCTAACACATTTCTAAAGGAGTTTCAGTTACATGAAGGAAAGCTTCACAGTGGGGGGAGGGTGTCCTTAACTCTTTACTATCTTAGTTTTCTTGTGCCAGCTACAGCAGTGCTAAGGCTTGAGAATACAAACTCTAATGCTTGATACAAAGCTCATTAGAGGGGTTTTGGAGGGATACAATCTTAGGAGGTTTGCTCCTTTATTACTGAGTCCAGAAATATCTTTAATGCTCAGTGGATACCTGATTTATCATTGTTTGAGGTGAATGATTAAGCTCACTGCAAGGATGGTGAAAGAATGATTAGCAAAGCATACAAGCACTATCTTGCAGTTTCAGATAGTGGCAGGTTATCTTTAAGGAAATAAAGGGAGATAAAGCCACACAACAGTCCAGAGCAGGGCACAGTTAAGCTCGGAGCCTAAAGAGGCTGAATTTAAAAGCTTACAAAGATATTGTGGTGCTAGAAAAGGTTCAAAGAAGAGCGACCAAGATGATAAAGGGGATGGAACTCATCTCATATGAGGAAAGACTAAAACGGTTATGGCTCTTCAGCTTAGAAAAGAGATGGCTGAGGGAAGATATGATTGAAGTCTACAAAATCCTAAGTGGAATAGAACGGGTACAAGTGGATCGATTTTTCACTCCGTCAAAAATTACAAAGACCGGGGAACACTCTATGAAGTTACAGGGAAATATTTTTTAAAACCAATAGGAGGAAATTTTTTTCACTCAGAGAATAGTTAAGCTCTGGAACACATTGCTAGAGGTTGTGTTAAGAGCAGATAGCGTAGCTAGTTTTAAGAAAGGTTTGGACAAGTTCCTGGAGGAAAAGTCCATAGTCTGTTATTGAGAAAGACATGGGGGAAGCCACTGCTTGCCCTGGATTGGTAGCATGGATTATTGTTACTCCTTGGGTTTTGGCCAGGTACTAATGACATGGATTGGCCACCATAAGAAAGGGCTACTGGGCTTGATGGAGCATTGGTCTGACCCAGTAAGGCTATTCTTATGTTCTTATGTTTCATACATCTTATTTGAACAAAGTTTGGCAAGAAGCCACAATGCTTAAAGACCCCACAATGCTTAAAGAACCCAAAATTGGGGGAACTGTATTCAACTGCTGTTTTTCTGAAGCCCAGAAGAAAAGGTTTACTTTGGAACTGTATCATGAACTGTGGGTTTGAAGCAGCTTACAGTTAACAAACGGAAAGGAAGTTGATGTTTTGATTTTGAAACTAATGGTTTTGAACTGAGTTGGTGCAATGTGAACACACCCGACTGAATTTTGTTTTTGCTTAATTACCCTAATAGTGGATTTTGAAATAAAAGAAAAGTTCACACATTTAGCACTTGAGTGTTTTTATTCTTTTGAGTTATGCAATCATACTTGGCCACTCCAGAATCCGTTCGTCTGGTTCAGTGCTGAGGACCAAAGTCCAGCTACTTGCTGTTCTTACTCCCCGCCTCAACATTAAAGGAACATATTTATGATATTACCAAGACAGTATTTTTAAAGCTGTGTCTATTAGGTTTTATTTACTGCTTTACCCAAAGTGATTTACCACAAGAATAACCTGGACATAGCCAATACACAATATTATAACATCGTATGCTACTTCTAATGTCAACATAACACACATGAAATCATCTTAACTGACAATGAAGTAAGCTGAAGTCAAACATATAGACCTATAAGATAGTAACAGGAGTTTGATAAGTGTTGACTAACTTAAGGAAAAAATTGCATATGGAGTTATAAAAGTAAGTTCTGCTACAGTAAGTATAGCTTATATTAGTCATTGTATGTGTGTGTGTGACTATCTATTTAGTTGCTTCTTCTATCAAATGCTTGGAAGAAGAGCCATATTTTCACCTGCTTCCTGATATAGTGATACTCTTGTGTTAGATAAAGCCTTTTTGAGAGTGTGTTCCAGAGTGGGAGGCTGCTCCAGAGAAGGCTCATTGGCAGGTGTCACGTTGTGTGATGTCCTTTGAAGACAGTGCGTTTAAGGACTTGGAGTGGAGATCCTGATACAGTATTCAAGTACTTTGGTCCATTTCCTTCAAAGACCTTGAAGATCAGAAATACAGTTCTAAATTTAGTCCTGCAATTTACTGGTAGTCAGTCATCTTAAACCTTTCTTGAGTTTAGAGTCTTCTTGGAGTGTTTCAAACACTCATTATCACTTACCTGAATCAATGTAATGGGGTATTCCTGGGAGTCCTTGCTACTGCACTTAGATCAGTCCAAGTTGCACAGAAAGCTACTGCACAGATATTGGTGAAGGCTAACTGCTATACACACATTATACTGCTATTTTCTTTCTACCCCCTCCATGCGCCAAATTGTATACGACACCACCAGAAAAACAATCTATTCTGTTGTAGCACCAACATTGTGGGACTCTCTTCCCATTAACCTCAGGCAAGAACATTGTTTCTCAAAGTTTAAATCAGGCCTCAAAACCTTCCTATTCAGAGATGCTTTTGATACCTAAATGATGACACTTACACTAGTAACTAATTCTTTAAACTTTTTCTCTTTTCCTCTTTCTTTGCTTCTCCTCCCTTCTTCTCCTTCTATTCCTCTATTTTCCCTTTCACACATTACCCACCCTCTTGGTTTGTTCCTATACCCTGCCTTTTATTGTAATATGATGTATACTCATCATTTATCCCTTCTGTATCAAGTATGTCTGTCCATAGTTTTTAATAATCCTTGTATGTCCTCCCTCATTTTATATTTTTGTAAAACTTTATATGGAAATCGCTTAGGCTTCAATAAGTGGTTTATCAAATACAATAAACTTGAAACTTGACACTACTTCAGTCTTTAAACTGGATGCCCATCATTCAGCAACTTAAATTTAAAATTCTTCACAAAATACTAAGTACTTTCATGACCTTTTTATATTTATAGTATCCTCTCAGAGCATTACAAGGTTGGATGTACCACACCTCAGCAAGTATTACTTTATGAGTATTGTGGCCAAGTTTTTTTTTCGGTTGCTGCACCTGTTTTATGGACTAATTTATCCTTGGAAATATGCCTAATCACTGACACATTTCTATTCCAGATGCAATTAAAGCATTTATATTCAGAAAGGCATTTACTGCAGCTTAGCATGAAGAAAAACTGATTCTAGAACATACAACTCTGTATATTTTGAGATTTCTTTTAATGTTTATATTTTATATCTGTATATTGTCTGGTAGTGATGGCATTCTGGTCTTGGAAACTCCTGTGATTCCTGGATACCTTGCTCTCTCACCACAGTAATAACTGTCCTAGTTCTTCATTGGGTTTTTAAGGCAATAAATGCACTGGCTCTAGCCCCGTGCCTCAAATTCTTCATTAGCATGTACTGTATAGTCTAAACCAGCGGTGGGCAAACTTTTTGACTCTTGGGCCACAATGGGCTCTTAAATTTGACAGAGGAGCCAGACCTATAGCATCTTTCTATCTTTCTATCCCTCCCATCCCCCTGTGCAGCAGAACCCTTGCCCAGCTTCCTTCCTTCCCTCCCTCCCATCCCTTGTGCAGCAGAACCCTTGAGCACCCGCCCCTGCCGCACAGCCGAACTCCCGCTGACCGCGAGCCCTACATACCTCCCTCCGGAGCAGCATTGGGCTGGCAGCACTCTAATCAGGCTGCTTCGGGGCCTTCTCTCGTTGGGGCCTTCTGTGTGCCGCATTACTGATAACATCATCAGTGATGTGGCAGAGGGAATTTCCCGATGAGAGAAAGCCGCGAAGCAGCCTGTGTAGAGTGCTGCCGGCCTGACGTTGCTCTGGAGGGAGGTATGTAGGGCTCGTGGTCGACAAGGTTCGGATGGTCGGTGAGCCAGATTAAAAAACTAAATGGGATAGATATGGCCCGTGGGCCATAGTTTTCCCATGTCTGGTGTAAACCCATCTTTATTTCAATCAGTTCAGGAAGGCATTGCTTGGGGTTTTGTCCTTGCTCGCTCTGAGCTTATAACATAGTAACATAGTAAATGATGCCTGTAAAAACCTGAATAGTCCATCCAGTCTGCCCATTAGTTATTCTCATTAAAATACATGATTAAATTAACTTGTCTCTGATATTTCTGGACCATAGTCTAAAGTCCACCTAGTATTATCCTAGGTTCTAACTGCAGCCTATCCAACCATCCCGTTGTTTGTAGGATATCTACTGTAAAGTCTGGCCAGTAACATCCTTATGTTCCAAGTTAGTGGAGTTCCCATTGATGCCCTCCCCAGCCCATCCTACACCGAATCACCATTTATGGGACACAAACTGTACAACTCTGTCCAATAACGGCCTTAGTTCTTACAATAACGGCCTTAGTGGGCGAGTTACAACAATTTGTTAAAGCAACATGATCACTGAAATAGCAGTCAACATAGCATTCAATGACATTACACATTGCGATGGTAGTTGTAGTGAATATTGGTATAATGGATTGTTAGGTGATGTGTGATCAGAATTTAGTCAAGTTAGACTCCTGGCCAGGATTTTTGAAATAACCATGTCTTTAGGGATTTGCAGAATGTGGCATATGTGGGGGCAGCATGGATCTCTAGTGGTGGTGTGCTCCATGTTTTTGCAATTTAGTAGCCAAAGGAGTTGTTATGTTGGCTCTTATACTTTATTCCTTTCAGAGATGGGAATGATGAGATCAGGCGGTTTGTGTTTCATTGTTTTGTCTTCCTAGTAATTCTGTGTATCTAGAGAAGTTTTCAGTTGACTCTCTGTGTAGGATCTTGAAAGCTAGACTTGAGTTTGATTTGTTTATCAAAAGGGAGCCAATGTAGTTTAATCAGTACTGGAGTAACATGATCAAACTTCAGTTTGTAGAATAGGAGTCTTGCTGCTGTATTCTGTATGAACTGTAGTCTTTTCTTTTTCTTTTTCAGTAAGCAGCGGCAATTCTTATGTTCTTGTGAGAAGTGCATTACTATAGTCTAGTACTGACAATATTATATATTTTTTTATAAATCTTTATTAATTTTCCATTCGAAAATAGTGCATTATATATACAATTGACATCAAAACAGCATGTATAATTGATCAAAAAAGTACTACAAAACATTTCCTCCCACCCTAATTTAAGAACAAAGATGAAGGGCTCCTGTTACAAAGCTGCATTAGTGGCTTCAGCGCACGCGACATTTAATCACGCACTAGCCAAAAAACTACTGCCTGCTCAAGAGGGAGGCGGTAGCAGCTAACGCAGCCGGCGGTTTAGCGCACGCTTTTACACGCATTAAACCACTACCGCAACTTCGTAAAAGGAGCCCAAAGTGAATTACTACATACATACAATTAAAATCATAAACACCACTTTCCTTTGGTCAATGAATACATACAATATATAATATTCCCCCTCCCTCCCATCCACCCTCCCTGGATGTGCAAATCAAATAGGAAAAAAGGGGATAATACAGCTAATCAGTGTTAATAAAATTTGTTGATGGACTCCACGCTAAGTTAAATATCTTATTATTACATGAAGTTTCTGCGTTCATTTTTTCTTATTTATAGCATAAACATAAAGAATTCCACCAAAAGGAGAAATTAAGTCTATCCCAATTTTTCCAGTTTTTAGTAACCATTTGCATGGCTATCCCAGTCATTATGGCAAATAGTCTACTTTTATATCTATCTAATGGTGGTTTAGATGACAATAATGCACCATACATTACCACCTCATAAGATAACGGAATCGAAGATTCCAAAATCAAATTAATTTGTCCCCATATTGACTTCCAAAAGATGAATATCAAAGGACAATAGAACAATAAATGATCCAGTGTCCCTATTTCAAGATGACAGTGCCAGCATCTATTAGATTTTGAACTGTCTAACTTCTGCAAACGAACTGGGGTCCAAAAAACTCTATGTAACAGAAAAAAAAACAAGTTTGTCTCATAGATGCTGACTCTGTACATCTCATCCTCCAAGTCCATAATCCATGGCCATTGAGTAGCAGAAATCTGCTGCTTAATCTCAATGCTCCAAATATCTTTTAGACTAGCTTTAGACCACCTCAACTCCTTGGCAAAAACATGCTTTTTCAGCCTCCACATGCTGAGGAAAGTAAGATCCTACTTTTGCCAAAAACATTTCGCCGTCCTTGTCTAATCCATCATCCTCTCCAAACTTGACTACTGCAATGCCATTTACTTATGCCTATCCAAAAAAGTCTTCAAAGACTCCAGCTTATCCAGAATACTGCAGCCAAGTTGATCTTTGCAAAACGCAAATCTGACCATGTCTCCCCACTCCTGTCCAATCTTCACTGGCTCCCAGTGATTTCCAGAATCCATTTCAAATGCTCCTGCCTGGCTTTTAAGATCATTCACGGCATCCTTCCTCCCCTAATCCCACTATCCTTTAACTCCTCGAGTCCTGACTCCACCAGACCTGCTCAAAGATATAAACTATCCTTCCCCTCTCTACGCGGTATTCTCTATGCAGGTAAACTGGGAAAATCTCTTCTCTTCAAAATCACAGGTCTCTGGAACGACCTTACTATCCCATTGCGGAACCTGGGCTCTCTCCAACTATTCCGCAAGCAACTGAAAACTTGGCTCTTCTCTAACATGTAATTCTATTTTCACCCTTACTCTTCCATTCTATATATATCCTCATGTAAACCTTTTCCGTTCTCTTCTTATATTTAAGTTCTTGTAAACTGTGCCGAGCTCCACTTCCGTAGAGAGGATGCGGTATATAACTTAAGGTTTAGTTTAGTTTAATTTAGTTTTAGATTTCTTGTTCAAATATTCAGATATTAATTTATACCACTTGGCTGCCTGATGCCCTAGCAAATCTATCTGGAAGCATAGGCCCAGCAAGCTATACTGAGTTTTTAAATTTCGCCATTCAGGGAACCCTTTCTGAATGGCTTGCTTCAACTGCAACCACTTATATGCTTGAGACTTTGAGATACTGAATGATTGTTGCAGTTGTGAAAAATCAAGCATTTTCCCATTTGATAACACATCATCTAAAGTATGTATACCTGCCTGCAGCCACTGCTTCCAGAGGATCTTAGACTCGCCAATTTGAATCTGGGAGTTTAACCATAAGGATTGGTATGTGGATTTTTGTACCGGTATAGATGTTAAATTATCAATAAATTTTAAGGTTTTCCAGGTGGTAAAAAGAATACTATTGTCCTTGTAAATATGGGGTAATTTGATACTCAAAATATGGCTTAACCGTAGATCTACTTGGATTCCTCCTGGTCCCACTGATCTTGTCTTGGAGACCTTTCATAAATTAGTGTTGGCAGATGTTGAAAAAAATATAAACAATGAAACCATTTTTAATAAGCATGTAACACATTATAATTTAAACAAAAAAGAACGTGCAGCTATCTCTACTCTTATGGCAGATAAAGATCTAGTGATACGGAGGGCAGATAAAGGAGGGAAAATAGTTTTATTAAGTAAAGTAATGTATTTAGAAGAAGCTCATAAACAACTCTGTAGTGATGATTATGCCACCTTATTGATAAACCCTACTGAATCCTTACAACTGAAAATAAATTTAATAACTAAAGAGGCTCTGGATAAAGATTATATCACTAAAAGAGAATTTAGGTTTTTGAATGTGCTGTATCCGAAAACCCCGGTGTTTTATCTGTTACCTAAGATCCATAAATCTATAACATCTCCCCCAGGTAGATCTATTGTGTCTAATCGTGGGTCTTTATTGGAGGCATCATCAATATACATTGACAAGTTTCTTCAAAATTATGTGAAACAAACTATGGCATATATCCAAGACACCACAGAATTTCTTAGAAAACTTGATGGTATATCTCCTGATTCCCATTCTCTACTGGTTACAATTGATGTATGTTCCCTTTATACTATCATTCCCCAGGATGAGGCACTTGACATTATCAGCAAGACTTTGAAGAAAAGAAAGAACCCTAAAGTGCCCACGGAATTTATAGTGGAACTAGCTAAAATAGTTCTGTATGATAGTTTCTTTATGTTTGAAGATACTCTTTTTCAACAGAAATAAGGTGTTGCCATGGGGATTACTATGGCCCCCTCAGTGGCCAATCTTTTTATGGACAAATTTGAAAGAGACTGGATATATCCATCTGAACATTTTAACAGGATTAAAATGTGGGTTAGATACATTGATGACATCTTTCTAATCTGGAATGGAGGAGAAAATGAACTGCTTCAATTTTTGTCATATATAAACACCTGCCATCCAAAAGTTAAGTTTACATATACATATAATGATAGGTTGATATCCTTTCTCGATGTTCAAATAAGTATTAGAGATGGAAAATTTACAACGCAAGTTTATTTTAAACCCACTGATTGTAACTCCTCCCTTCTCTTTTCAAGTGCTCACCCATTTACTCTTAAGAAAAGTTTACCCTATTCTCAATTTCTGAGAATAAGGAGAATATGTTCCTCCACGATTGAATTTAAAAAACAGGCGACTGCCTTAAAAGAAAAATTTCTTCAACGAGGTTATCCATTGAAAGTAGTGTCAGCAGCCTATAAAAGGGCATACTATAACCATAGGGAGTCCCTGTTAACCCCTAGATATGAGAAAATACAGAATGAAGACAATCAGATCATGACTTGTGTTCTTACATACTCAGGGGATTGTCATAAAACTGTTAGGTCCCTAAGGAAACACTGGGAAATTTTAAAGATTGCTGGGGTGTTTCAGGATTTCCATTTGAGGATAGCTTACAGAAGGAATCGTAATCTCAGGGAAATTTTGTGTCCCTCCACGCTCCCTGTTTATGATATGGATGCTGTAGTGACATATTCTGGTCATTCCAGATGCGGATCTTGTCAGATGTGTAAAATAATGATCGTATCTGACTTTTTCTGTAACCCTAAGGACAATAAGAAGTATTCTCTATGACATTCCTCCGATTGTAAATCACAAGGAATTGTATATATTCTGCAATGTCCATGTAGGTTATTATATGTAGGACAAACCTCAAGAAAATTTACCACTCGACTAACGGAACATAAAAGTAACATTAAAAATAAAATAATGGGGGCCCCATTGGCTAAACATTGCATAGAAAAAGATCATGATTTTTTCTCCCTTAAAGCTATCATCATTGAAGTTGTTCGTCAGAATAAACGTGGGGGTGATTTCAAACGATACTTGGCCCAGCATGAACAGCGATGGATCAACCGTCTGGGATCTCTTGAACCTGGCGGTTTGAACAAAAATCTTGAATGGCAACATTTTTATTAATTTAATCTTTATTAAAATATTAAGAGTAAATTTTTCCTTCGGGTCTTAACTTTCCCCGTTAAGGGTTAATGTCGGGTCTGATGATGTCAGAACGTCCCGGTACGTTGCCTTGTCAGCACGCTGAGGCACAAGTATAAAGAGTACTGCCGGTGCCATATTTCCTCTGTTTGTGAGCCTTTGACAACGATTAACTGAGAAGTAAGTTAGAATACCTTTGATTAGAAGAAAAGTATGAATGATAATACTCTTATGGTATGATTTGAATTATATTTTAGATGCCTTAATGTTTCTGCCTCTGGCCCTGAAGCAGTGGACCGAATGTTATGTCCACGAAACGTTGGCCACGTCGGCAACATATTGGCAGTGAACAAGTTATATGTGAACCAGCAATGACAACACTGAGATAAGTACCTGAGCTCTAGTTGTCAAATATTCTCTCCCAAACCATCAGAGAGGTGTATCCATAAGTTTGAAAATAATTTAAAAAAAGTATATATATTGATTTAAAAATAATTTAAGTGAATTAAAGAGTTTTTCAGGTTTTTTGGCCAATGATTGGAGGAAGGAGCTGCTACATTGAAGTCTCAGTCTGTGATAGGACTGTATGTATGCTCCGATTCTGAGGCCTTTTCCTGAATGAATATTTATATTTAGATATATATTGGATACATCCTGTCTGGAAGTGGTATTTATGATTAGTTTAGTATAGTGTGTTTTTGAACCACTTCGGGTAATTATATCTTTGAGGCTTAACCGTAATGGGGACATAAGTTGCCATTCTAAAATCAGCCAGTCCGGGAGATGTTCCGAGACTTCAGGAAGGATCCAATACATACCCTGCCGCATAATGAAAGCTTGATGGTATCTACAGAAATTTAGAAAATTTACTCCACCCCCGCCCCCCCTCCGCCGATTGTGTTTTTTTGCAAAGATACTAAAGCTCTAGCAGTTTTACCCAGCCAAACAAATTCCGCAAGGATCTCATTCAATTTTTAATAAAAGGACCCTTGAAAATAAACCGGCAACATACTCATTTGGTAGCAAACTACAGGCAAAATCATCATTTCAACTCCCCCACCAAGAAAGATGTAATGGGTTCCAATTATCACACATTTCTTTGACTTTCAGCAATAAAGACTTTTCATTTACTGTCATTGTGTCTTCCAACGTTCTTTGAATCATAATGCCCAAATATTTTATTCCCTCTTCCTTCCATAAGAAAGGGAATGGATCAAATAAGCCTTTTACACAATGCACATTTAATGGAAGAACTGCTGATTTGCTCCTGTTTATGTTGTAACCAGAAAATTTGCCAAATCGATCAATCAATTCCAGTAAATGCAGAATGGTAGATTCAGGGTTCTTCAAATGAAGCAAAATGTCATCTGCATAAGCAGAGACCTTATATTCCCAACCTCCATAAGGAATACCCTGTATCTCCTTTGCCTGCTGAATAGCCAACAACAAGGGTTCCAAAACAATATCAAAAAGCAAAGGGGATAAGGGACATCCTTGTTTAACTCCCCTATCCAGACAAAAATGCTCTGAAAATATATTATTAATATATAATCTGGCAGAAGGGGAATTATACAAGGTTTGAATCATTTGAATAAATCCAGAACCTATACCAAACCAATCCATTGCTTGATACATGAACATCCATTCTACACGATCAAAGGCCTTCTTTGCATCCAAAGAGACAGAGAAGGCCGTATCATCCATTGTTTTTGCTAAATTTAGCATGTTTAATGCCAATCTGATATTATTTAAAGAATGTCTTTGAGCAACAAAACCCATTTGGTGCATGCCAATCATATAAGAGAGAGCCTTGGCTAATCGTAGAGCCAATAACTTAGCCAGGAGATTTCAATCTATATTAATTAAAGAAATAGGCCTGTAGTTTGAAACCAACATGGGATCTTTGTTTGGCTTTAGCAAAACAATGGTTAAAGATTCCGCCATAGTACCTGAAATACAACCCTTAGTCAGATGTGATTTATATAAATTTAAAAGATGAGGTAATAGTAAATATTGAAAAGATTTGAAAAACTCCACTGTTTGAGGTCTGGTAATAAAATCAACTTGATATGAGTTTGTTCTCTATCGTATTCAAGTTAGTTTATTGAACATCTCTGATTTTTTTCCTTATGAACCCTATATAAGTGCCAGCTGCAAAAGTTTAAAATATTCCAGAGTCAGCACTGCTATCCAGATAGCAAGCAGTGTTGAATATCTAGATAAAGTGGTCAGTGCCTGATAGCATCAATATTCAGTCCATTGTCTGAATAGTTATGCAAATAACTTAAGCTAGGCTTTTTTTTTCTGGCCTAAAGTTATCTCAATAGTAATATGGGTATCAGACTGAATATTGCTGCTAAATGGAGTATTACCGGGAGCACACATGCTTGTTCCACACTATCTAAAGTATATAATGTTTCTGAAAATCACCAGATAGACCAGAATAATGGGTTCTTCATTATTAGTAAAGCCTAAAATCAGCACAAAGAATACACAGACATCAGAAAAAAAAGTGACCTTCTTGTTGTGTGTTCGCTCTGGCTATTAACTCCATTCCTACAGCCATCTGCTGACTCTGAAGGGCAATATAATAGTCCATCAAGCATAACATTAGTTCAATCCATGTCTCCTTAAAAAATGCTTTTACTGTCTGGGAGGACCATATTAATGACTTTCTGGCCCTGACTCTGTCCAAAACGTACAAAATCACTTTATGCCCCAAGCCTCAAGTATCCAAATACAGTATCTCTAAGTCAATCCACTTCCATTCATCTTATTATTTAATGCATTATATATGCTTTGACATTACACCTCAGAAACACCACTCCACCACTCAAAGGAAAAAAAATATGTATATATACATATTTTTTCTGCGGCAAGCTTTATGTGTTAAATCCTCACTGGTCTATGTTGTATTTTTTGTTATATCTAATGTCTCTCTTCTTAAGGCTTAAGATTAATTCAAATAACTTTAAATCTCATTTATTCATGTATTTGTTTAAGTTTTACTTATCTCAATGGTTGTTTGCCATTAGTTGTTACTTGTGATCTGAGAGGTTGGATCCAACATGTTTCACAACAGCTTTGTCAAGGATCACCCTGAAACCAAATATTTGAGCTAGCACTAATTTACGCTTGTAAACTAACCAACCCTTCCTCGCTATACTTCTTTAAGAGAGAAAGAAATTAAAGCTAAATAATAAACCTACCAGTACCGTTGTGACCTGACTCACCTCTGCTTTAAGCAAGATGGTGGTGGCGTATTACCGATACACTATATATATTGATTTAGTTCAATTTAAATAAACAGCTGAGCTCCCTGCTTTTCATTGGCAGAAAGTCTACTACTGCTGCCGACATCCCACTCATGTAACTGCTTAGAGTAAGACAGCGGTGTCTTACTGATGTATTGTGATTGAATTAAACAGCTAATATTCCCTGCCGTTCATTGGGTGGAAAGTTAAATCAACGTCGCCCATTCAACTTCCAAATTTACCCCTGCACCCCTGGTTCCACTGCATTTAATCGGTAAATCGGTATATCCAATGCTGCTTCTTTAAATTTTAAACTTTTTCCAGATTGCCTCCCCCCCCCAAAGATATTAAATCAATGACCCGCAATCTTAAATCCTCAATAGAATGTTTTGACTGGACCCAGTGTTGAAGCAATAGGGCTTGCAAATTTTCATACAGAATAAGTTGTTGGGGATGGGACTTTGCCTGGAGGCTTGCACAGCAAAGATGGGAAGCCCAAAACTTTTCATTTTGCTTCAGCTCCCGTGTCACTTGCAGCATTGCTCATTTTGTTTTTGTCAGCCTTTGTTTTAGTTTCAGGGGCAATGTCATCCAGAATGCAAACTTCTTTCAAAATAATGTGCCCTCTTTGCAAAGAGATCACACTATTTCAGAAGGATCTGTACATTGGTACGATGAATGAGGTGATTAAATTTGCGGACGATACAAAGTTATTCAGAGCAATGCAGACACAGGGGGATTGCGAAGATCTGAAACGTAACATAATCAAGCTCGAGAAATGGGCATCGACATGGCAAATGAGGTTCAACGTGGATAAGTGTAAAGTGATGCATGTCGGTAACAAAAATCTCATGCATGAATACAGGATATCCAGGGTGGTACTTGGAGAGACCTCCCAGGAAAGAGACTTGGGAGTTCTGATCAACAAATCAATGAAGCCGTCCGCAAACAGAATGCTAAGAATGATAAAGGGTGAACAGAATGCTAAGAATGATAAAGAAGGGGATCACGAACAGATTAGAGAAGGTTATCATGCCGCTGTACCAGGCCATGGTGCGCCCTCATCTGGAGTACTGCATCCAGCACTGGTCGCCATACATGAAGAAGGACACGGTACTACTCAAAAGGGTCCAGAGAAGAGCAACTAAAATGGTTAAGGGCTGGAGGAGTTGCCATACAGTGAGAGATTGGAGAAACTGGGACTCTTCTCCCTTGAAAAGAGGAGACTGTGAGGGGACATGATCGGAACATTCAAAACAATGAAGGGAATAGACTTAGCAGATAAAGACAGATTGTTCACACTCTACAAGGTAAGGAGAACGAGAGGGCACTCTCTAAAGTTGAAAGGGGATAGATTCCGTACAAAAGTAAGGAAGTTCTTCTTCACCCAGAGAGTGGTAGAAACCTGGAACGCTCTTCCGGAATTATAAGAGAAAACACCCTCCCCTTTGGCCTGGGGGCCGCCGCATGAGCGGACTGCTGGGCACAATGGACCACTGGTCTAACCCAGCAGTGGCAATTCTTATGTTCTTATGAGTGAGCTTTCTTTCTGGACAGAGCCTCACATGTATGATGTTTTGCACATGCATGGCGGTTCACACATGCATGCACTATCATTTTTTTCTGCTCATCTTCATTTGTTAATGACATGCAACAATATAAGATAGGGCAATGAAAAGTCCCATGTTTTTTTGCAAATGGTGTCCCATCCTTACTGTAGAGTGCTCTCTGCTATACGTATAAGTATTATTGTATTATTGAGAAAGCAATTTTTAGAAGTCATTTATACAGATAAATTGCTACTTATATCTGCAGAGCTGCTAATAAGGTAATAAGAATGGAGCATGGAGGGCAATTAAAAAAGATATTTTTGCTGGTAAAACAGCATTTAACACATAGAAGCAGGCTATTATAAAAATGCCTTCTTGATATAGAGATAAAATTATTGCCCGTAGACTGAGTAAAAGATTTATTGAAGATGGGTTGGGAGCATGTATGTGTATAACTTAATCTGAACAGACCAGGAATAAATATATCCACAGGTACTTTCTGAAATAATTTTCAAAGTGACTGATTTTAAGAAAGGCGCTAACTAAGCATTTTCACTGGTACTAAGGACCCGATTCTATAAATAGCTCCTTACAAATTGGGCGCTAAGGAATGTGGTCCAAAAAATAAACAAGGCATACACCTCACGATAAATAAAGCAAGGAAGAAAAGTGGGGGGAAAGACTGTATGCATCAACTTGAGATAACAGCAAGTTTATTAAATATAGTCAACGATTGAGACATAGAACATCAATGATAATCAGTCTTTCCTTGATATCCTTCTAGACCCAACATGGGCCGTGTTTCGGCTTCGGAAATGAAGCCTGCCTCAGGGGCGTAGATGAAGATCCAATAGATGACGCTGAAACATCTATCATCGGAAGGTAAAAACGCTACTGGAGCTCTGTGGCTACACAGACGTGAACAACATATATGTGGCTATATATGTTGTTCGCGTCTGTGCAGCCACGGAGCTCCAGTAGCGTAGTAATGTCTCAAGCCTTCCACCATATCTGAACTCACTATAAAATATGAGTGCAAAAATTCTCACGTCAACAATCCTTACAAACAGTGACTTTAACTGTCTGCTTGTTTGAACATATTCAGATACGTAAATGCATATGTGTGTGAGAAGACAAGCCGCAGAACTCTTTCTTGAATTATCAAACTTCTCATGGACAACCTGAGTATATCCTCATTGGGGTAAAAACCTCCCATTCATAAGTCCTTCCTTAGAAAATGTTTCTTTTCACTTTAAGGGCTATTTTACAAAGCCGTGCTAGGGCCTTAACGCGTGGAATAGCACGCGCTAAATTGCCGCGCATGCTAGCCGCTACCGTCTCCTTTTGAGCAGGCGATAGATTTTTGGCTAGTGTGCACTAATCTGGTGCATGCGCTAAAACCACTAGCGCAGCTTTGTAAAAGGAGCCTTAATCTCCAGACACTTATCTTTAGTGATTCAACTTATGGTGGCCAGCATTTCACCAAAAAAGCTGCTTCCGGGCAATAGGGACCATATACTTATTTGGGTGGCTTTCTTGCTCATCTTTTCTTGTTCATACTTTATAATGAGTTCATAAATGGTGGAAGACTTAAGATATTGATGAGCAGGGGCTTTTCCCCAGGTCTATTTTGATAACAGTTTGTGACTTTTCTGTCAGGAACCTGTCTAAATCCAATTGGGCTAACTGTTTTTACCGCATCATCTGGCAACACTTTCCAGAGCCGAATTATGCATTCACTGAAAAAAAAAATATTTACTAAGTACTTTCCTGGCTCATGATACTGGCTTTCTCAAACTGTATCTGCTTTCAGTATTAATTAAGCTTCATTGCTATAAAATAATTTGATGCTACTTGTTCTGTATTGTACATATTTTGGCACAAGTACTAAAATATTCAAAACATTTATATATCGGGACTGATGATTAAGATAACTTAAGGCTCTAGGTGCTTGCCTTACAAGACCTCATTTTCAGACCATACTTGCCAGCATTATAAATTGTTTATGATTCAAAGGGGTGTTGTATCCTTGTTATTTTGTTTTGATGAAGCTACGGACTAAAGGACATTTAATTCTGTCAGACAACAAAGGAGATGAATATTTAATTACTGTTATCCATGCACTCTTAAATGTTTTTCTGTCAGTGGCTTTGCATTAAGCACAAATTAGTTGAAATGAAGTTGAAATGAATTGTAATGACCTTTTGAAAACGGCATTTCATAATGTAACGAGGATACCAGGAATCTAGAGCATTTCACTGCACTTCACAACCAGAAAGACTGGTATATAAAATCCAGTAAACTCACCAATAAAGATTCACCTTGCCTTTATCCTGTCCTAGGAGATGTAATCTCATTTACATTTATTAGAAGCAATGATGTAGTGTCCTGCAGATAATTAACACAATAAAATGGTGCTAATTTCACAGTGTCATTATAGAATTTGCCAATTTAAATTAGAAAGTGATTAACCCTCGGAGTATGGCAATGACATTTCCATTTCTAGGCTCTGAGTTAAATTTGCATGAACCCGCACCTCACTCCCTGCCTTGAAAGATCAGCTCTAACCAATGCTGTTTTGGGGATTTTTTTTTTTTTTTTATCTTTATAGTTCTATGCTGTAAGAAGATGATCTCTCTATTATAAGATCTGACAGTGACTAGTTCCTTTTTCATTCCACAAGAAGATCGGTAGCAGTGTGCATGGATTTGTCAGCAGGGGATAAAGTTTGCTCCTGGGAGAAGAAGATAGCAATCTGGGATAAGTTCAAGTTTATTGAGCAATAAATTTCATGTTGGTGCAGGCACTGAGGAGAGATTATTTTCATTAAGGAGTTGAGCCTAGAATGAGCTCTATTTGTGTACTGATGACAGAACCTCACCCTTTTGTGATATAGAGTCAGCAGTGTGCTCTACGGTCGTTTGTAATTGTGTGAGCTCTTTGACATTGCAACAGAAATTCTGTACTCTGACTCATTTTAGGAACCAGTATCAACAGACCACATTCAGCACACATTGATATTGCAAACAAAACAATTCTATATCATTTATTTCTTTTGCAAATAATGTACTTTAAGGCCACTTTAGAAGTCTTGCGTGACTTTTCTATGTGTAAATGTTGGCAATTGCATACGGACATACTATTCACTAGGGATATGCAGAGCAAAAATCTTTCGGTTTTATTTGGGTTCCTGTGTCATTTGCAGCATTTTACATTTTGTTTTGTTTTTCAGTGTCATTAAGAGTGTGAGCTCTATAGAAACAGTGGCCCTAATTATATAAACAATAAATAACTTCTAAGCGCCATTGAGCGTGGCTGTCAATCATCCACTAGGTGCTGTTTATAGAATCGCACCTAGAGTCGCTGAAACAGTCTTAGGCGCCATTAGGCCTTGAAACCTTAGGCACACTCCTACTTAGGCCAGGGTTTTCATGGCCTAAATGAGTGCGACTAAGTCAAACCACACCCCAAATCAGCCCCTAACAATGCCTATTTGCTGGTAGGCACCACAAAATAAACACCTACCTCAAAGTGGTAGGCGCCTACCAGATAAATAATTTGTAATATTTTTTTAAATTATTTTTTAATGGTGCTTCCAATTATCAGCACCAATTAAGCTGCTTAAGAAAATTAACCCCTCCCCCTGCCCTTTTACAAGATCGTAGCGTGGTTTTTAGCGCCGGCTGTGATGGTAACAGTTCTGATACTCATTGGAATTCTTTTTTTGTTGTTGTTGTTCAAACATTCTTTATTAAACTTTTTCAAGAACAATGTCAGGTCAAAACACGCAACAAGAAAAACCAATACAGCAATAGCTATAGAGCAAGATCAAGATGCAGAGACAGAAAAATTAAGCATCTTCAGTAACAAGATAAGATTGAAAAGTGGCCTACATACATTGGACAGAATGAGACCGAGGTATAAAATACGCATTCTCCATCTCAAACTTATGAGATAGACAGACTAAATTCCACCAAGTGGCCACATGTAAATCATGATGTATTTTCCAGTTTCTAAGAATCATTTTCATGGCAAGAGCCAATAAATGTCAAATGGCTGAGACTGATCCTTAGAAAGGGGAGATACCAGTAAAGTGCTTCTCCAAAGGACAATGGCCAAAGAGAGCTCCTCAGTTATTGAGAAAATATGAGAAATAATATTCCAAATTGATGACTAAAAAGGCTGTAGCCTAGAACATTCATAAATAATATGTACTAATTAACTTTTCTCAGAATTACAGTGCCAACAAAAGTCAGCCGATAAATGTCCAATTTGGAACAATTTCCTCGGAGTCCAAAGAGCACAATGATAAACAAAAAATAAGGACTATGTCAAATTAGCAGATATCGAGATTTTAAAAGTACGAAGCCAAAAGTCCTCCCATTGTGATGAAGTCAATGTAAACAACACCTCTTTTCCCCATACAGTATATAATGATTGAGGAGAAGTATCATCAAACTTATTAAGATCCTTAAAGATTCAGGAAGATAAATGTTGCTCTGTAAGTAAGGTAGACATATATTTATATAAATCTGGGAGTTCAGCTTACTCTTAGTCAAACATTGTTGTAATTGCAACCATTGATAAGAGGCCAAATCAGATAAATGAAATTCATTTTGTACTTCCTGAAAAGTAATCAAAGTTTGATTCCACATTTGAGCCAAGAAGAACACCCCTTTAGCCATCCAAGACAGCCAAAAGATTGGGGCAAGAGCAATGTGAAAATTGGTGTTAAGCCAAAGAGATTGATGGAGTGTATCCTTTATATGAATCCAAAAAAGCGAATTCAACTTCAGAAGAACTTGAATAGTGCCAGTCAAAATGGGATAAGTTCTGATCTTAGTCAGTAAAATACAGCTGAGTTGATTTAAAGGTTAAAGGTAGTATCAAAAGTCTCTCTATCTCCACCCAATGAGGAAGTACCAAATCATTGAAAGGTTGAAACCAGTACCAGCTATGTTGCAAAAGAAAGGCCCAATGATATTGATAGAAGTAAGGGAAATTAACCCCTCCATGCCACTTCGTCCATTGAAGACACCGTTTCGAGACTCTAGGAGGTTTACCTTGCTCTCATTGGAATTCAATGAGAGTCAGAGCTGTTACCACCAAGGCAGGCACTAAAAACTGCACTACGATTTTGTAAAAGGGAAGGTAAGTTAGGTGCCTTGATTGGCTAGGTATGTCGTTCTAGGTTCCTAACTTCATGTGCTGTTTATAGAATCTGGGTCAGTGTGCCCTATTGAAAAATGTGCCCTCTTCCAAAAGAATATCTGAAAAGTATACATATTCATGATCACAATCACAGGTTTTAAAGGCCGCCTAATCCCATATCTGGTTCTGTGTGATGAACAAAAGGCATATGAACATACAACATAATAAAAGAAGCATTACACTCAAAAAATGTGGCATTGTTGCTCAGAAGCAACATGTGTTTTCTATGGCTCTTATGGGAGATCTGCATCTCCAAATGTCTATTTACTTGGTACTGTTGCTCTCGTTCAATATCACCAGCTGCCAATTAAAGGTTTAAATACCTCCTAAGCTATTTTTAAATATTTCAGAAATTATATATATATATATATATATATTTCACATGCTTAAGAAATAAGTTATAAGTTGGTAATTGTATAACAAATAATGGTATCATATTCTGGTATTGACCTGAGCTGTTGGTTAAGAAAAAGAGCTGTTCAGCATTCTCTTAACACATACTGCCCTACAAGAAGGGAAACCCAATATAAGATGATTCATTGATTATAAACTTTTCCTACCTGATAAAACATAAATTAGATCCATCAACTGCAATGGAACTTCTCCTCTGAGAATTACTATCTATGCACTCACCAGCAACCAGTGTAATTATATAAACACTGGCTAAACCTGATCAAATTTCTTTAGTTTAAAAATATTATATATCTATAGGGAAATGTGACAGCATGAGAGCCAATGTAAAAAAATGTCTCAAGAAAAGGACAGCCGAAATCAAAACGGTCGAACAGGCATGGTCACTACTAAAAAATACCATCACCGAAGCACAGAATCTCTACATTCTGCAGATATCCAAAGGAAGGAAAAATAAGAACAAAAGAGAACCAGCTTGGCTAACTAAAGAAGTGAAGGTTGCGGTTAGGGAAAAGAAGAACTCGTTTAAAAAATGGAAACATGTACAAACGACGGAGGCTTGGAACAGCCACAAGGTCAACCAGAAGAAGTATCACAAAGCGGTAAGAGACGCCAAGAAGGTCTATGAGGAAAAGATAGCACGGAAAGCCAAAAACTTCAAGCCCTTTTATAGATAAATAAAAGGGAAAAAACCAGCAAAGGAGGCAGTAGGCCCTCTCGACGACCAAGGAAGAAAAGGGTGCATCAAGGAGGACAAACAGATTGCAGATAGGCTAAATTCATTCTTTGCATCTGTCTTTACCAAGGAGGACACTGCATCAATGCCTGATGCAGGGAGAGTTTTCAAGGGAGAAATAGAAGAAAGCCTCACCACAGTAAATGTGGATCTGGACGTGATATACTTTCAGATCGACAAACTAAAAAGTGACAAATCCCCTAGACCAGATGGAATTCATCCAAGAGTGCTAAAGGAGATTAAGGTAGAAATCGTAGAATTGTTACAATCCCTAGCCAACTTGTCAATTAGAACTGGGCAAATACCAGATGACTGGAAGATGGCAAATGTCATCCCAATCTTTAAAAAAGGATCGTGAGGAGAACCGGGCAACTACAGACCTGTGAGTCTTACGTCGTTTCCTGGGAAGATGGTTGAAGCACTAATTAAGGATAGCATAGAGCAACACCTGGAAAACTATGACCTGATGAGAGCTAGTCAACACGGCTTCAGAAAGGGGAAGTCATGTTTGACAAATTTACTTCAATTTTTTGAAAAGGTGAGCAAAGAGATTGATAGCGGAGAACCAGTGGATATAGTATACTTGGACTTCCAGAAAACGTTCGACAAGGTTCCACACGCAAGACTTCTGAGGAAACTACAAAGCCATGGAATAGAAGGGCATACGCTAAGATGGATAGGCAAATGGCTGGAAAACAAACAGCAAAGGGTAAGCATAAATGGAAAGTTCTCGGACTGGGAGAAAGTAACAAGCGGTGTTCCCCAGGGCTCGGTTCTTGGGCCCATCTTATTCAATATCTTCATAAATGACCTGGAAGAGGAAATTACAAGTAATATAATCAAGTTTGCGGATGATACAAAACTATGCCGGGCAGTTGGGTCTCAAAAAGACAGTGAGGAACTCCAGAGAGACTTGAACCTGCTAGAGAAATGGGCGGAAAAGTGGCAGATGAACTTTAATATCGATAAATGCAAAGTGATGCACCTGGGCAGGAAAAACAAAGAATATGAATATAAAATGTTAGGTGTAACATTGGGCAAGAGCGAACAAGAGAGGGACCTTGGGGTACTGATAGATAGGACCCTGAAGCCGTCGGATCAAAGCGCAGCAGTGACAAAGAAAGCGAACAGGATGCTGGGCATAATAAAGAAGGGAATCACGAGTAGATCGGCGGATGTCATAATGCCGCTTTACAGAGCAATGGTCAGACCACACTTGGAATACTGTATCCAACACTGGTCTCCCTACCTAAGAAAGGATATAACCCTGCTGGAGAGGGTGCAGAGGCGAGCCACAAAGCTAGTAAAGGGTATGGAGAATTTGAGCTACAAAGAACGCCTCGGAAAACTGGGATTGTTCATCCTCGAGAAGAGAAGACTGCGAGGGGATATGATAGAGACTTTTAAAATACTGAAAGGTTTCGACAAAATTGAGCAAGATACATCGGTATTCACATTGTCAAATGTGACTCGGACACGAGGTCATGGACTGAAACTGAGGGGCAACAGGTCCAGGACAAATATGAGGAAGTTCTTTTTCACACAGCGAGTGGTGGACACTTGGAATGCTCTCCCAGAGGAGGTTGTGAAGGAAACCACCATTCTGGGATTCAAGGGCAAGTTGGATGTACACCTTCTTGCAAATTACATGCGGGATACGGGTCTTCAACAGGCAACACCTAGCTTAGCTGCCGCATGTGCGGGTCGCCGGACTAGATGGACCCAATGGTCTGATCCAGTGAAGGCATTTCTTATGTTCTTATGGAACGGATGAGTGAGGTGATTAAATTTGCAGATGACACTAAACTGTTCAAAGTTGTTAAAATGCATACAGGTTGTGAAAAATTGCAGGCAGACCTTAGGAAATTGGAAGACTGGGCGTTCTAGTAGCAGATGAAATTTAATGTGGACAAATGCAAAGTGATGCACATTGGGAAGAATAACCTGAATCACAGTTACCAGATGCTAGGGTCCACCTTGGGGGTTAGCGCCCAAGAAAAGGATCTGGGTGTCATTGTAGACAATACGATGAAATCTTCCACCCAATGTGCAGCAGCGGCCAAAAAAGCAAACAGGATGCTGGGAATTATTTTAAAAGGGATGGTTAACAAGACTAAGAATGTCATAATGCCCCTGTATCGCTCCATGGTGCGACCTCATTTGGAGTATTGCATTCAATTCTGGTCTCCTTATTTCAAGAAAAATATAGTGGCACTAGAAAAGGTTCAAAGAAGAGTGACCAAGATGGTAAGGAGATAGAATTCCTCTTGTATGAGGAAAGACTAAAACAGTTAGGGCTCTTCAGCTTGGAAAAGAGATGGCTGAGGGGAGATATGATTGAAGTTTACAAAATCCTGAGTGGAATAGAACGGGTACAAGTGGATCAATTTTTCATTCTGTCAAAAATTACAAATACTAGGAGACACTCAATGAAGTTACAGAGAAATACTCTTAAAACCAATAGGAGGACATTTTTTTTCACTCAGAGAATAGTTAAGCTCTGGAACACGTTTCCAGAGGATGTGGTTAGAGTGGATACCGAGCTGGTTTTAAAAAAGGTTTGGACAAGTTCCTGGAGGAAAAGTCCATAGTCTGTTATTGAGAAAGACATGGGAGAAGCCACTGCTTTCCCTGTATTGGTAGCATGGAATATTGCTACCTTGGGTTTTAGCCAGGTACTAGTGACCTGGATTGGCCACCATGAGAATGAGCTACTGGGCTTGATGGACCATTGGTTTGACCCAGTAAGGCTATTCTTATGTCTGACAAGATCTACCTCTAGTGAATCCATGGGCCTCTAATCCTGTAATCCACTGGATTCCAGAAACTTCATCATTCTCTATTTTAAAAAGCATTTCCATTAATTTGCTTACCACAGAAATCATGCTTACTGGCCTGGAATTTCCTACTTCTTCCTTACTTCCATTTTTGTGTAGAGGGACCACATTTGCCCTTCTCCGGTTCCACTCCTGACTCTAGAGAAGCACTGAAAAGGTCAGTCAGTGGAGCCACCAAAACTTCCTTAAGTTCCTTCAGCACCATCTGGCTCCATCACTTTGGCTACCTTTAATTTAGTGAGCTCCTCACAAACACAACCCTCTGAAAATTGTTCAGAGTCTATCACTCCACCATCCCTATTCACATTTGTCTTCTACGGCTTCACTCCTGGATCTTCAGCTGTGAACACAGAACAGAAACATTTGTTAAGCAATTCAGCCTTATTCATCCTTATTCAGCTTTATCAGCTGCTACATATTCCACCCCTTCACTTTTGAGTCTCACAATGCCACTTTTGCATTTCTTTCTATCACTGATATATCTAAAAAAAATGACTTGTCTCTCCATTTTACAATGGCAGCTATTTTTTCTTCCATTTGTATCTTTGATTTTTTGACCACTCGACCAACTTCTCTTAACTTTTCCAGATATTTTTGCCTGTCTTCCTCTTTCTGTGATCTTTTGTAGTTTATTCCTTACCTTCTCAGCTACTACTTTTGAGAACTAAAGCGGCCTTTTTTTACTCTTACTTTTACTTGCCTCACAAAAAGGTTTGTCATCCTTACAATAACTCCTTTCAGTTTTGCCCACTGCATTTCTACTCCTTCCAGATGTTTCCATCCAGACAACAATTTCTTGACTTAATCCCCCATCTGAACAAAGTTAGTTTTTTTAAAGTCTAGAACCTTTACTTTTGATTGAGCCCTATCTATACCCATCTTAATATTAAACCATATAATGCAGTGATCATTGGATGCCAGATGATCACCCCTGTATCATCAGAAACACTTTCCCCTTATGTAAGCACTAAGTCTAGTATGACCCCATCGCACATGGGTTCCATTACCAAGTGCTAGAACAGTTCTCCCTGTAGAGAATCCAGGATCTCTCTACTTTTAGAAGACCCCACAATAGGGATACCCCAATCAACAACCGGCATGTTAAAAATCATCTATTAGTAATACTTCCCCTTTTTTCGATATATTCTGAAAGTCTGCTATTAAATCTCTGTCCATTTCTTCCGTCTGTGAAGGAGGCCTGTATATCACACCAATGTAAATATATATATTTACTATTCCCTCTTTCCAAATTGATCCACAGTGCCTCTTCCTTGCCCTGCAGATCCTGCAATTGTGTCGCTTTAATATGATCATTAACATATAGAGATCACAGTGATTACATATTACTCCCCTCCTTTTTTTCCTACCCTATCTTTCTTGAACAGATTATAGCCTGGTATAACTACATCCCAGTCATGGTTCTCCGTGAACCACATCTCTGTGATCACCACTATATCCAACTCATCTTCTTCTATCACAGCTTCTAGATCCAGAATCTTGTTTCCCATACTTTAAGCATTAATATATACTACTTTCTAGACATTGCCCCCTTTTCCCATCCATGTAGAGATATTTAGTAATTTACTTACCTGAGGGCTTATACTCACCCGGGGGCTTTAATCACCCTGCCCCATCACTTCTAGTTTAAATCCCTCGTCAGTAGATTAGCCAGCCTGCTGCCGAAGACATTTCTTCCCTTCTTTGATAGATTTATATCATCCCTGTTCAGCAGCCCTTGGAAAATCACCCTATGGTCCAGGAAGCCAAAATACTCTCAACGATACCATTCATATAGCCACCCTCTCATCTCCAGGATGCCTACTTCTCTGACTTGGTCCTTACCCTTAACAGGATGGATGGACGAGAATACCACCTGCGCATCTGACTGCTGCACGTTCTCTCCCAGAGCCACAAAGTCACCTTTGATATATTTTCAGAAGTACCTGGCAGCAGTGGTATACCAAGGGGGGGGCAGGGGGGGAGATCCGCCCCGGGTGCAGTTAGGGGGGGTGCACAGCCGGCCAGGCCCCTTACCTTCGTGGCACTTTCCCCCCGCCCACTTGCCCAACCGACCGACCGACCGACCGACAACAGGCCCGGTCCGACAAACCTCCCTGCCCTGTGGCCATGAGTCTAAATTACCTTCTTACAGCAGCCGGAGCATTGAAGCTATGTGTGGCTGCCATAAAGGTCGTCTCTGACGCAACCGGAAGTTGCATCAGAGACGACCTTTACGGCAGCCATATACAACTACAATGCTCAGCTGCTGTAAGAAGATAATTTAGACTCATGGTCACAGGGCAGGGAGGTTTGTCGGACCGGGCCTGTTGTCAGTCAGTCGGTCGGGCGGGCGTGGGGGAAGTGCCACGAAGGTAAGGGGCAGGGAGGGAGAAAGGGAGGAAAGGTGGAGTGGAGAGGAAAAGACGCTTAAGTGAAATGGGTAAAACAGAGGGGGGAGAAGGATGCTGAAAGCACATGGGGAAGATGGGGAGAGAAGGATGCTTAAAGGACATGGGGAAGACAGGAGGGGGAGAAGGACGCTGAAAGGACATGGGGAAGACAGAAAGGGGAGAAGGACGCTGAAAGCACATGGGGAAGACAGAGGGGGGAGGACACTGACAGGACATGGGGGAGACGGGGGGAGAAGGACGCTGAAAGGAAATGGGGAAGAGAAAGTGGGGAGAAGACGCTGGCAGGGAAGAAGACAGAGATGCCAGAATATGGGGGGAGCGGAGGGAAGAAGATGGGTGTCAGACCAATTTGGAAGGGGGGAGAAAGGGAGAGGCACAGTAACAGAGCAAATGGAAGACGCAGAGAGAAGAGAGACAGTGGATGGAAGGAATTGAATGAGAACATGAGGAAAGCAGAAACCAGACAACAAAGGTAGAAAAAAAATTATATTTCTTTTTTTTTTTTTTTTTTTTGCTTCAGGATAAAGTAGTATATTAGTTGTGTTGATGAAAATTTATAAAGCCTTGCCAGCTGAACATCTCTTTCTCCAGTTCAGCAGCCAGAATTTCGATTTATAAGGAAGGAATAACCTAAATATTGCAGTACTGAGGCTTGTATGGATGATGCGGGGACGGTGATGGGGCGGTGAATGGGATGGCGGTGACGTGGCAGTGAAGGGGACGTTGCAGTGATGGGGACAGATTTTTTCCCCATGTCATTCTCTAGTGCTCATGTCAAAAGCTTCCCTCTGACTCAGGCGTCCTGTTTCTGCTTTTGACTGAGCACCGCATTGTCGATCTGAAGTTCTGTTGATGCCAGTGGTAGAAGGAGGCCCGTTGCCGATCTTAAGTGTCATCGTGGGGGGGGGGGGTTGCAGATCTTGTTGCCAAAATCGGAAAGGTGAGGAAGGGAGAAAGATGGGCCTGTGGTAGATGGAGAGATTGAGAGAAGGGGGCAGATGATAGAAGTGGGGAGAAAGGGGAGAAAGAAGAGGGCAGATGATGGAAGTAAGGAGAAGGGGCAGATGATGGAAGTGGGGAGAAAGAAGAGGGCAGATGATGGGGGAAAAGGTTTGAGTTAGGGAAATACTGGAGGGGGTGAGGGAAAGAGGTGGCGAGCTGTAGGTAGATAGTAGAAAAGGAAATTGATGAGAGGGTAGTAAGAACGTAATCTAGATGTATGCAGAAAATAAATTGAAAAGGAAAATGAGGGAAGAAAGGAAATGCAGAACAGAAGTGTGGGAGAGGGAAGGAGAGGAGAGAAATGCCAGACCAATAGGGGTGAAAAGAGAGATGGAAGGGGAGACATACAGTTTCTGGAAGGGGCATAGAAGGAGAGAAGATGCCATATAAGGAGGGGCAGAGAGATAGCAGGCAGTGGATGGAAGGAAGACAGTAACAAGAAGATGAGGAAAGCAGAAACCAGAGAAGACAAAGGTAGAACAAAAATTTTCTATTTATTTATTGCTTTAGGATACATGTTTTTTATTTTTATTTTTATTTTTTTTTATTGTATCCTTTAATGTATATTTTCTCTGTAAACCTATATTACTTATAATTTTAATGCATACTATTGTCTATTTTCTGTAAACCGCTTAGAATCCTAACGGAGTTTAGCGGTATATAAGAAATAAATTACATTACATTACATGTGTCACTGTTTCTGTGGTGTTACATTTTATGCAGTCCAGCTTCTTGCTGGTTAAATTTAACCTTTGTCTTTGTATTTCTATTTTATCCCCCCTTTTACAAAAGTGTGGAGCGTTTTTTAGCGCCAGCCTTGGTGGTAGCAGCTCTAATGCTCAGAATTCTATGAGCGTCAGAGCTGTTACCACCGTGGCTAAAATCCACACTACAGTTTTGTAAAAGGGGGAGGGGTTAGTTTGTGATGACATATTCCGTACTAGGCGATGGTGTTTTCTGTGTTCTATGTGTTCGAAAGACATGGTTTTCTGTTAGGATTGACAGTGTAGGATTGATCTCTACTGGTCTGGTTTGTTTAGTTTTACAATGGGTGTATTGATGTTGTACTGCTCACTGCAGTATGTAAGATGCTGCCTTTTCCTAGGTACTCATGTGTGACGTGTGGCTTGTTACTAAAAATCATGTTTTTCGTATAGATGGGGGGGTGTCAAAAAATGATGGGCCCCGGGTGTCACATATGCTAGGTACGCCATTAGTGCCAATGTGGATGAGCATCATCGGATAATAGTTATCAGGCTTGATGAGTCTTGGCAATCTCTCCCTAACATCTTGGATTTTGGCACCAGGCAGACAGAATACCTCCTGAGATATCTTGTCTAGTCTACAGACAAGATGTATCCCTCTGGGTACATTAACCCTTCTGTATCCCTTCTGTACCCCTCAGGGTTAATAGGGTTACTCCTCAGTCTCTTGTGGATTACAATTTGACACACACGTCCTGGATTGTTTCCAACTTTATATTTGGAAATCTCCAGTCCTTTCATCATACCTCAAGAGCAGAAGGTTCCTGCTGCATTTGAGGGTTTAAAAATTTTTTTTTTTTGCAGTTGATTTTAGGGGGTCCTAGGGTTAAGTGTTTTTATCCTATTAATGCATGTACATTATCGTGCCCAATCATGAAATATCTTTTGGATTATAATGAGCTTGCTGGTGATTTAAAATATAGGCACCGATAATTGTAAAGTACTATACATTAATCATAGTTTAATTTCCTATGGGCAAAATATTACTGAACCTGGTCATACATATATGGTTATGTTTGTCTGTGATATAACCTTCCATGAACAGCTCTTACTACAATCCTGGGTCCTGAGATAATAAATATTCTGTTCTTGTACTTTAGTTTGTTCACTGCTTCATAGCTAAAGGAATCAACTGCACTGTTAACTCTTTTCAGGAATATGTCAAAAGTCTATTCATTGTCTAATCCCGTCACTATACAGATCATATTCTAGGGTAGGGCTATACATCTATAATGCAAGAAAAAAAGAAATGTTATGTTTTCTTTGCTACAATCTATATTTGGATGAAAAGAGTAATCATGTTCTGTATATCTGCTGAAATCAGCAACCCCCAATTGTGCTCTAATTTGCAAATTTGAAGGCTGCTCATTTAAGTGCAAAGTCCATGGGTAATTTTAAACTCACAGACTTTTTTCAAAGTGAAAGTATGAATGAATTTTCACTTTAAATTTGTTAAGGAACAAGATGCCCAGCCAATTTGTGCAGGCAAAGTTACTGTGAATAAATGCAAGCTTTTGAAAATCCAAAAGTATGCACAAATCTCACCCTAAATCTACCCACAAGAATGAGTCCCTCTGTTACAATAAATAAACTATCACAACTTGCAAAGAATTTGGTTAGCTGTGTTTGCAAAGTAATGTGAAAACCACAATACTATGAAAGGGTGTTGAAACGTTCTCAGCCCAACCAAGAAAAGAATGATTTGGATATGGTTCAATCAATGATCTGAAACAATGTCTAAATGTAGAATTTTGATTCTGCAAATTGGCACTTAAAGAAATAAGATAACACTCTTTTCAGCTACAGTGGTAAAATAATGTCCAGAATTTAGGAAGTTGATTGGTTGGGCTGAGAACTTTTCAACACCCCTTCATATGTAATAAAAGTGAGCCAAGTATAGGACAATCAAGCCATTGTGACATCACTGATGAGGTTGGCTCTTATTGGTGGAATGAAGCATTATGATCTCACAATCTCAGCTCTGGATACCAGAGACTGAAAGTCTTCACACTACAAGTGGGTGCTGAAAAGTTCTTAGCCCAACGAAGAAGAGAATGACGTGGATATGGTTCAATCAATGATCTGAAACAATGTCTAAAATTAGAATTTTGATTCTGCAAATTGGCCCTTAAAGAAATAAGATAACACTATTTTCAGCTACAGTGGCAAAATAACACTCAAAATTTTGAAAGTTGGTTGGTTGGGCTGAGAACTTTTCAGCACCCCCTCATAATGCTAATTTATTTTTACAAAGTTTAAAGGGCATTTCCCTCAACTCTGTTTCACAAGAAATACAAGGGGGCTGCTAAAAAGTTCTGAGCCCAACCAAGAAGACAATGATGTAGAGCCATGAAACTTACAAGTTATTCCACTCTTTTCTTGACATTTTTTGTTTCAATGATATGAAATGAAACAAAAAATGTCAAGTGTGGAAAAACTTGTAAGTTTCGTGGTTCCACATCATTCTCTTCTTGGTTGGCTGAGAACTTTTCAACAGCCTCTCATATATTCTATAATATGCACATTATTCTTCTTTCATGTAACTTCCTATGCACAATGTTGTCCTTTAAAATGTTCTTTATCCATAACCAGGGCCGGATTAAAGGGTAGGCCGAGTAGGCACTTGCCTAGAGCCCGGAATGGTCATGGGGGCCCTCTGAAGGAAGGCAAATGGACCACTCAATTTTTTTTTTTTTTCAAATGGCAACGCCCCCTCCCCCCATCAACGGAAAGTAAGATCAGCAAGCAACGCGGGTAAGATCGGCAATGACAACTGTAATTTTGCAAGTGGTGCTCAGCCCAAAGCTTTCCCTCTGAAGCAGCTTCCTGTTTCCACCTGGGCAGTTCACTTCAGAGGGAAGCTTGGGCCAAGAAGCACCACTTGCAAAATTACAGTTGCTATTGCCGATCTTATCCGCGTTGCCTGCTAGTCTTACTTTCTGTCGATGGGGGTAGGGAGGGCATTGCAGATCTTACTGGAAGGTGCTGAAAGGAATGCGTGGTGTTCCGCTCTCACGCTCAGTGGACAGGAATTCATATGCAATCTTAATAACTCCAAGAGAGCTGTAGACTAGGACAAAGAATTTCAACCACTCAATCTCGTTAGCCAAGCGTGCCATGATGATAATGCTCTCAAAGAGGTCGATCAGCAGGTTCTGCACCTTACATAGGTCCAATAGTTCACTTGTTTAGATGGCTAGTCTGCCTACAAGTTTTTTATGGAGGAGCTTCAAGAGTTCTGGTGTGAGTACTGCCCAGTCTGACAAACTTATTCTTTTTGTTAATTATTTTATTGGTAGTGGGTCACCATTTTGCAGGGCTCTGAAATATGTTGTAGACCACTGGATCAGGTCTGGAGGTTGGATCCTAACTATAGCTTGGGTATATTGCTTCAACAGTTCTGGCAGTTCTGGTGGGATAACCAATGGCTTGTCGAGTTGTGGCATTTTTGCTAAACCTGTGGATTGTCGATTTTGATTGTAGGGCCAATTGCTGCCAGAACTCCCAGGCACTGAAGATGTTAAGATGTTACCCACGTTGCTGATCTTACTTTCCGTTGATGGGGGGGGGCGGGGCATTTCTGATCGATGATGTGGGGGAGGGGGCGTCACCATTTGAAGGTGAGGGGAAGGGAGGGAGATGGGCCTGGGGTGGAGAGGGAGAGAGAGAGAAGGGGGTAGTCGGGCAGATGATGGAAGTAGGGATAAGGGAGAGAGAGAAGGGGGCAGGACAGAGCAGATGATGTAAGTAGGGAGAAGGGGACAGATGATGGAAGTGGGGAGAACTTCTGCCATCAGTGCCTGGCACATGTGGGAAAGCAGCAGCAGCGGTGAGGAGGTGAGGAGCCTGACAAAATGTTCTAGCTCTCTTTTCCTACTGGGGGACATTTTAATTTAATTTAATTTAATTTATTTCAATTGATTCTAATTTAACTTCATTCCAATTTAATTCCATTCCTTGGATGTTAAATTGAATAACAATTAAGCTCCCAGAGGATAGGTCATTGGGAGTCATGTGACCGGGTAGTCTCCTCCTTCCATATAAGGAGCTCCATTGTGGTAGTTCCCTCACTTGATGTTTCCCAGCAGGAACTCTCAGCCAGAGATCTGTATCAGAAGTAATTTCAGGTAAAAGTTATAATTTTAAATAGTTTAAAGTTGTAAAATAGGTATTCATAACTAGCAACTGATGATTAATGGTTTTTGGAATGTATTTGACTATAGTAAATGCACTAGTTGTTGTATTTAGTATTTAGAAAACTCTTCTTATTGTCTTAGTACTTATATCTTCAACCTCCCTGATGATGGAGTCAACTGAAACTCAGCTGGAGTTGGAGGCTTATGCTGATTGAACAATATAAGTAACTAAAACTGGAAAACAATAAAGATTAAGAAGAGAACCTCAGAAATGATTAAGCATTTCTTATTGGATCATGAAAATAAGGAACAACTGGCTTGGTCAAGTCTACGGATTACAACACAAGTATTGGTACTTTAATTGACTCATCCACAAGTTATGTGAGCTTTATTGAGTCTGAATGGCTTCAATATTTAACATCATTAAGAGCCTTGAAGATTGATTGATGGACTCTATTTAAAAGCTTTAGATAGTACCTGTAGCTTTTCCCAGCCTATGATTTTGTCATTAGTAGCACTCTTGTGTTACTTGTTATTGTAGATTTTAAATGTAGATGAAATAAATTTTGTTAGTTTTTTAGGATATGAATTGAATTAAAGAAATTAATAAATTAAACATTTAATTAATTTTATGTTTTGGTATTCTTGGTATAGCAACACAATGAAATTGCCTGGGGGTGGAAAGAAAGAGAGAGAAAGAGGCAGATGATGGGAGGGGGGAGAAGGGGGCAGATGATAGAAGTAGGGAGAACTTGTGCTGTAACATCAGGAACATATGAGAAAGCAGCAGTGGTGAGGACATTCCTGGGAGCACCTTGAATAGACCTAATTTGAATCTCCTTATTGTTTGCCGATCTTCTTTTGTTCCACATTGGATTCTTTGGAGAACCTCTTGCCTTGTTGTTTTCTTACAAATTAACATACATAGAGTGGAACGTACCAGAGGAGTTACAGATTTGGTTGTTTATGCATACATATGTGTTAAAGTTGAACGACATAGAGTGAGGCAATTGAGAGGAGTTGCAAACTTTGTTGTTAATATAGATTTATTGTTCCGGATAGTATTACTGCTTTACAATGCATTTGAATACTTTTATATATGTATGGAAAGAGTTAAAGTCATAGGCAAGTAGGTGGGAAGGTAAAGAAGGGGGGATTTGTCAAGGGCTTGCATAGAACTAAAACTGTACACTGACACTGGCACTGGTATGGTAACCTTTGTTGTTTGTTTTAAATTTTATAATAAAAGAAAAAATGAAATGCAAGTGGAAATAAAGAAGTAAATAAGAAAACAGGTAAATAAATGGGGTGGGGCGTGGGAGGGGCAGGGGCGTGGCATGACAGGGCTCGGGAGCCCAGTGTACTTGTGTGCCTAGGGGTCCTCAAAGAATTAATCCTGCCCTGTCCATAACAAATGAGAACTTCACCTTAATTCAGTAATTATATAATTTGATCCTTCAGATTTGTTACATTTAACTGGCTTTTGACTTAAAAGACCAAATAGTGTTTTCCCTGACATACTGCTGAGCTTTAGCCATCCGCACTGCTGTTATGCTACACAAATTTTATCACCAACTAATTGTCTACAACTGGAATCAGATGTCTTTGAGCTGAAAACATGAGAATTTGTAAGGAGGCAAGAGAAAAACAATTATTATGGTAAAGCCTTCTACCAATGCAATTATCACTTCTTAAAAATGAAATTTAAAATAATTTAAAAGCTAGTTTATTTCTTAACTTTTTTTTTTTTTTTAATTACATGCTTACTGTAAGTTCCAGTGAGTTCATTTTTGCAGCCTTTTAGTCTGTGAAACAATCTGCTTTCTAAAATCTAGGCCAGCCTTATGCACCCTTACATATTCTCCTATGGAGGCAGGCAAGTTTAATTGATCCATCTTCAAAAGAGCCTTCATTTTGAGAATACAAGGAGAAATGTGATCTCTTGTGTAGGACCTATAGAGTGGAACAAATTACCTGTGTATTTACGACAGCTGAAAGATTTTCAGGAATTTAAACAAATGTTAGAAAAACATCTATTTTGTGCTATGAAATATCGTACTTAACGCAATGTAATAACTGAAACAGAGGACAGGAAGGTATGCACTCTGTACCAGGAAGTATATCATTTGGTAAGTAGGTTGATTGTTATGGGCAAGTTATTTTGTGGGTTTTTTTAAAATTATTATTTATTTATTGGTATTTGAAAATTATAAGCAAGTGCATACTTGTTTAGGTAATACAGAAGGAATCCTTAAAACAAGAATTTTGCAGAAAAAAGGAAAAATTTACAAGCTTTTTTGGACCTCATTCATAACATAGGTCAGAGGATCTAAGTGAAATTAAAGAGAATACTACAACAAGAAAACAAATGTGAAGAATGGCTTAACAGTTATCCCACTTTCTATATAAACTGTTCAATTACACTAAACATTTACAGTGACCAATTTCTTCATATCAATGAATACCCTTAGTTGATCTGGGGAGAAAACCATATATTTAACATCCAAGTATCTTATCATACATTTACAAGAATATGAGAACAAAAATGAGGCACCAATAGAAACCAATTCAGGTCTCATGGCAAGAAATAACTTCCTTCTCTCTGGAGTTCGTCTTGTAATGTCCGGAAATATCCAGACTTTTTCCCCATAAAATGGTAGCTGGAATTTTCTAAAGAACATTCTAAATATAGAATTAACATCTTGTTCAAATACGAAAGATACTAATAGGGTCGCTCTTTCAGTATTTTCGGTAATAGTTGAGTCCAGTACATCCATAACATTTAAAGGATCAAGAATATTTGCTTGTGTAGGTTCCATTGCCTTTTAAACAGGTAGATAATAGATATGATGGCAAGTTATTTTGTTAATTGTGCATGTACATTTATTTCTTTTAGTATGTATTATATAACTGAGTTTTTTTTCTTTTGTTTTCTCTTTAGCCAGTGCCGGTCTTTGGGGTTTTGTTGGCTTGTACAGTGTGGAGAGTATTTAACATTGTTAAATGGTTTTCCTCCACTCCCTCCTCTTTTGTTAGTTTGTGTTTTATTATGTACACTATGTACATTTTGTAACTTGCCTTGGATAAAGGTAAGCTAAAAATGATAATAAACTAAACTATGAAAGAGTTCATCTTATTCCCCACCCTGTTCAATGCTTATATGTCCTCTTTGGGGAATTTATGTTACCTATTATTCATACATTGGTGACATTCAACAATTTATTTTTGCCTACTCTAGGCAACCCCTCCCCCCCATAGCCCATCCCACCACCCAATCTCTACCCCATCCCAAGGAACACATCTCCCATTCTCACCCTTCCACCCCTTAAATACTTTCAGCCACCCTCAAGTTCACTTTTCTCTTGTTCCCTAATATACTCTGAACTCTTTGATGTAAGAGAATGAAATAAAAACCCAGTGATGGCGATGATGGTTTATGGTGTATTGTATTCAAAGTATACTGGCTTTAGCATGAGGGATAGCAAAGTGGCACAGAAATGAAAAGGAATGACAAATAAAGATAGGGCAGGAAAAGACCCAAATAAAGTTAAAAGAAAGCCGATAGAGTTTGCTCCAATCTGAATGCTGCCAGCCATATTAGTTACTCAGCTTAGAAAGACTGATTGAATAAATATGCCTTAAGTCTTGATTTAAACTTACTAAATGATGGCTCGTTTCTAAAGTCACATGGGAAAGAATTCCATAGCACTAGTCCTAAAAAAAAAAAATGCAGATTTATGTAGAGAGTCCAATTAAGATCTAGATAAGGATGGGGATGTAAAGGAGAAATACAGTACAATAGATGGACAAAGATATAGGAAGTCATGAATGCATAGAGACCGATACGGTTTCTCCAATTGAATTCATAATACTTGAATGAAGTGTTTCACTCAATTAACTGATCATTCTAATAAAGGCTCCTGAGGCAGGCCATTTTGGCCAAAACACGTGCGTGTCGAGCCACCGCACAGACTTTTATGATTGAATAAACTGCACACCAACATTACTACGTATCTTCACTGTGGTTTGTTCATTTCTACTTGGATTGTGGAGATCTTTCTCCTGGTTTGTTTGGGCATAATATAGCCAGTCGTCTGGCTAGCCAGCAAGCCCAATATTCAGGAGGAAATAGCTGGCTACCTGCTGAATATTTGCAGAAAGCCAGCCAAACGGGACTTAATTGGCCTAGAGCCATTCCCAGTTGGCTAGGCTCTGCTGAATATTGGGGGAGTATTTATACAGAATCTATTTATCTATATAACACAGCTATATATTTTTGTGAGGCTCTGACAAACTCCTCAGAAATGAGGAGAAAACACTAGTGATGCCTCACCTGGATCAGTCACCAGTTCTACTTAGAAGAAAACTTTAAAGACCCTTTCAGATACTGACCAGAAAAGCCGTCCCCAGTGGCTATCTCTAGGATGTAGCAGCTTTGTCTGGCAACAGTAAGAGTCCTTACTTCTAAGAAAAAAGCTCAGAGGCAGACCTTCTTTAGCAGTGGAGCTTCTATCCGTAGTCCATATTCTCCAATACAATTAAGCTCAGGGTGAAGTCCCAAGCATCCATTCTTTCTGGTAGAAGCTCACCACAGCTTCTTGTAGACTTTCCAATAACATTCAGCACTTCATTGTCTTCTTTGTTTCCCTCACAATAAGAAAACAGGGTTAGAAGGACAGTCATGCAAAAGTCTGAACCATACAGAAGATAGCTTTCTAACTTCTCTCAGGCTCTCGAAATTGTAGCTTTAACAAGGACTAGGGGTATTTCCTTTTAATCATTGACAGCCTCTACTCCCTGGATGATGCCAACACTCATTTCACTTTTTTCCAGTACCATCATCCTTCTCTGGCTGGTAATTAAAAGGAAATGAAAACAAAACATGATGCTGGTTTTCTACCGTTCCCAAAACCATGGCATTTCTTATGCAAACAGGCATTTAGAACGTGCTTTCAGTGTCCTGATTGCCAAGGCTTACAGACTGTTTGCAAGACATTTACTCAAAACTCAATCGAATTTTTCCTTCCTTTTCTCTGCATTTCTCTTTCTTCTATAAACTGTCACTTGTACCTTTATCAGAGTCCTATCCAGCCAAGACTTACACACTGCTTGCGGAACCTTCTTTTCCCAAGGACCTCCTCCAAGCAGGCTTCTCTTCCTTCAACCAGCATCTGGCAGTTCCATTCTTAGCAGAGCAGCTTTTATATGGTGGTTGAGACTATTCTGGAACATACCTACCCTAAGCAACCCCTCCCCCTTCCTGGCTTGGGGTGTTCCCATTTGATCAGACTATTGGAACTCATTTATCTCTCCCTTCCCAGAGGTTTTCCAGCGCAGGATTTTCTTCCTGCCTTCCCAAAGCCTTGAAGGAAACCAGCCTGACCCTAAGTCTGATGGGAGTTCTATTTTCATCCTAAGCAGAAGAGAGCCATACCTTCTATGGTCCTCCTCCTAATCAGAAACACAGAGCTCCCCTCTGTGGCCTGTTTCAAAAATAATAGGATCCTGTGCCTGTCCCCCAGAGACACAGAGCTCCTCCTTGTAGCTTCTGCAAACATGACAGACCCCTATGCCTGTCACAACCTACAGCATTCCTTTTAAATGGCATTGCTAAAGAATCAAAATTACTGACAGTACAATTTTTTCCTATAATTAATGAGCAGCCAATTTGTTCATTTATCACAATCTCAGAACAATGGGGGGGGGGGTTTGATTTCATTGTTTTAAACACTTTTTAACACTTTTTTAAAACATGTATTCTGTTTTTGTTTATAGTTAATGTTTTTGTCTTTTTTTTTTTTGCTTTTCTGTTTCTATTCTTTATTCAGTTACTAGAAGGCACTATTGTCATATGAAATACCATTTTGCACAGGATAGCACGTTGGTGAATAAAGCTGGGATGCTTGGATGAATAGTATTTATTTTATTTATTTATTTAAAATATTTATAATCTGCTTAAATGCTTAAGCAGCTCACAATAAAACATACATAATAATAAAACAAAACATAACTATCAGAATAAACAAAATCAATTTAAAAAAATGTTCTATCCAATTTGATTTTAGTCTCTTCTCCAAGGTCTTACTTCACCATCACTTGACTATCAAGAAGTTTTTTTTACATCAACCAAAAGTTTTAATTAAAAAAAAAGTGTTATAAGTAATTTCCTAATTTGTAACACATTTCATTAAAAGCTGGCAAAATGTACAGTCTTTTGAAGAATAAGTGCAACTCCACCCCCTAAAAAACATGTTGAGGTAAAAAAAAAAAAATCGAAAACCGAAGAAAACTTTCATGTCAGGAATCCACGTATAAGTAGAGGAATATATCAACATTTGCATGTGTATAAATGGGAAAAGGTTTAAAATGAATTACAATTCTGGACCAATGATGAGTTTTTTGACTGGTAGGATATGCTGAATGTTATGTATCTGAAAGGCCAGCAGGATATGCTATTTACTACCTGAAAGATTAGGGTTACCATACATCTGGGAAAACCTGGACATGTCGTCTTTTTAGAGTCCCTCAGAGCTTACCTTTTTCACCAATGTTGCTTAATATTTTTATGAGCTTTCTGGGCTGTGTTAACCTGGGAAGTGAAGAGATTATTTATTACGAGGAGCCGCTGAAAGGTTCTCAGCCCAACCAACGAAGTTGGGGCAGTCTCCATCAAGGGCTATACACTTAGGAGCAAATTCTATAAGAAGCGCCCAAAAGTTAGACGCTGATATAGGCACCGTTCAGCGCGATTCAAGTATAATTGGGTGCTGCGTAGTGAATTGCACTGAGCGGCACCTATTTGGGCACCCAATAAATAGACCCAATAAATAGGCCAGCTCTAGGCACAACTAAAATGTAGGCACCCGTGTGAGTGCTTAAGCACGCTTAAGAGCATCGATTCTGTAACAAGATGCCTAACACGAAGCCACGCCCACACCTAACATGCATAGCGCCTATTTTTTTTGAAGGCCGCCTAAATTTTTAGAGCTGCCTTGTTACAGAATCGCTCTTTCTTGATAGGCGCCTATGTTTCAATTAGTGCTGATTAAAAAAGCTTAATTGGGCTTGTTGTTCAATTTAGATAGGCGCCTATCTAGTTGGGTGCCTCTGAAAATAGGTGCCTAACATTAGGTGCTGGTTACGGAATTTGGGCCTTAGTCCACTTTTTTTGTTCCATCAGAAAAATATGAAATGAAAAAAGTGGAAAAATTGCTGCTCTAAGTGTGTAGCCCTTGATGGAGACTGCTTCAAATTTGTTGGTTGGGCTGAGAATTTTTCAGTGGCCCCTCGTAGTTCCATGTCTACCTAGTTTGGATCAGACTTATCAAAAGATTATTAAATGTATACTAAGATTAAAATTTGAGCAGAATCTACTATTAAAATTAAATACAACCAAAATGAAAGCATTATGATTTACTAACTACCAAGAGAATATACCTAATAAAATTTCAATAGAACCTAATCAGTATCTTTCAGTTGGTTGTACAACTAAAGTTTTCAGTATGATCTTAGACTCATTCTTTTCAATGGAACCTCAAATAAGCTATATTTAAAAAAAAAAAAAAAATTTCAAGCTTAGGCGGATGAGAAAAATGCATCAATTTTTCAAGTAGGAGCATTTCTGTCTTCTTGTTCAGAGCATGATCTTGGTGCAGTAGGATTACTGTAACTCAGTCTACACTGGAATTTCATTGAAGATGTTGAGGAAAATCAAATTGCTTCAAAATACAGCATCCAGGTTCTAGATAACTGGGAAATAATCATGTGTTTTTAGACCAAAATTAGCAGATAGCCTGGCTATGAGATGAAAACCACTTTGCAATCTTCTTCAATATTAAATCTTAATACTTGATATCTTTAGAAGTGTTAGTGAGGAAGACTGCTTAGTTTTATAGTATACATCTAGAACAATCATGAATTACAGCATAAATAGCATTTTGGCAATCACTTTTTTCTTATGGTTATTTTACAAGGTTTCTTGAGTCCACATCATTCTCTTCTTGGCTAGGCTGAGAACTTATCAGCGGCCCCTCGTAATCCCTTCAAGAAGGTCTCTTTATGGTTTCTACTTCCTCCTTTCCTGCTCCTACCTCCTCCTCACCCTTCCTGACTTGTCCCATTTCAAGGGTCAAAGTAAATTTTAGAAACTTTGCTGACATTTAGGCCCCGATTCTGTATAGGTCAAATTCTGAGCTTTATCCCAGAACTAATAAGTAAGTTCACAAACCTTGGAGAGATGTCTTATAAACTTTAAATTTTGAATTTATGCCTCAAAAACATTCATTAGCCAACAATGCCAAAAATGTCAGTGCAGAACAAGAGTCATGTCTAATCTAATAAAAATGAATCTTCCACGTGACTGTTTAAAACTAAGCATCAGTCATCTGAGACTCAGAATATGAACTGGCTTTCTGATTAGAAAGCACAGGATAGACTCATATTTCATTCATCTGCTTACCTTTATTTTTTTCTGGATTGTCAATGCGGCACCTCAGTATTGTGGGCTTGAAAGGAAATATTGAAATGATGTGTTTTCCTGTATGTATTGTGCACAGGATATAGGCTAGAAAACTATGGGCTCCTTTTACGAAGCCGCGTTAGCGGTTTAACGTGCGTAATAGCGTGCGCTCATTTGCTGGCTGCGCTAGCCCCTACCACCTCCTCTTGAGCAGGCGGTAGTTTTTTGGCTAGCGCGGGGGTTAGCATGCGCTAAAAATGTGCGTGCGATAAAGCCGCTAACGTGGCTTCGTAAAAGGAGCCCTATATTTCTCACACTTTATAAATCATTATTCACAAATCCATTTATTTCTTGCAAATAGATCTAATTACATAAAAAGTGGTGAAAATGGTATCTCCTAGGCAAATACATTTAGGGGTAAATTCTCTATTAGTACGTCTAACATAGGCGTGCTTTAGACGTCCGGGAAACGCAAGTGTCAATCAAACGGTACTTAGGCGTGCGGTAGACGCCCCTACAACCTCTTCGCGCAAAATAGATGCAGGTTTCTGAAACGTCATTAAGACGTCTCCAATGGACCCGTGATAGACGTGGGTACGTTTTTTTGGTTTTTTTTTAAATTATACTTTATTTATACTCTTTATTATCACTCATTCAGCATTGTAAGTATAGGATGATGAAAAAGATAACTAAAACACAGTATACCATTTTGTAAACTATATATTAGTTGATCTAGCAATATCAGTGAGGTAGGAATGGCAGACAGAGAACACTGCTGTGTTGTATCTTTTTCCTCTAGGATATCAGAATTGTACAGTTTACCATTAATACAAGGAAAAAAAATATGTTATGTTTCAAAGGAGAACTAGAAGATGAAACGTACCGAGTGGGTGTTGAACTTACATTATCAGTATGGAAGGTGGGAACCGGTAGATGTATGCTACACAGAAAGCTGTACAGAAATGTCATACTCACCTCCTATTAGAAGTGGAAAGGATAGGACTTTGAACACCATATAAACTTCGTTTAAGTTCCACAAAGACTGGCAGGAAAGGCACCCTAAAGTCATCCAATAAGCTTTCTCTCGATTTCCCAGAGACATTATTTCAGAGAGGATAGTTTAGAAGTGATATCTTGCTCGAAAGAACACTCTCCTGGTCTTAAAACATTGCAACAATCAGCTCATTCTTCAGAACAAAGGTAAATCCCATAACTTACACTGGCCCAACTTAGAAACAGAATCAAAACACAGATTAGACTTGAATGTGGCTTCTAGTTCACAGGAAGAGGAAGTAGCAAGCAGCACAATGCTGATCTCATTGTGACATCATCAAGGTGCACATGGAAGGTAGATATGCCACAAGTAAAAGACAAGCCGGGAGTTGAACTCACAACCTACAGATGATCGATATAGTGCTTTTACTCACTGACCTACACCTGTGTCTCTGATTCCCCTGTCATAGCATACCTTAGTGATGTGCTAAAGTATACTCTACTTAGCTATCATATCACAGTCAGTTGAGGCAAAAGACTGGTAGCTCAATGGTGTAAAGCACCATTGTCACGGATGCAACACCCATATTCTTAAGTATGGATCAATAAATGTAATACAGAGTCAAAATTATGCTGTTTATTTTATCAAACCCAAGCTCAACTTTGTAATGTATTGTGTATAGTCTCGCTAATGTGTTTGTGGTGAAAATGAGATGCGATAGGTGTATATCCTATATAATAAAACCCTAGCCGCGCATGCGCACATACCTGCGTGCTTCTGTGATCTCTGCTCTGTGATCAGTAGGTCTATGGCCAGCAGGAGTGCAGATGCAGCAGCCAGGCGACTCCCCCCTCCCGCCCTCACTCACCATCAAAACCACCACCGCCAAAGCCTCCTCCTTCTGCCCAGCCGGGAGGAGGGCTCCGAGTCGCTGAAGACTGTCCCAGATCAGCTTACATGGTCCCTAAAAAATGAACCTTTTCATCTGAGGCGCGAGGCTGCGGTGACCTCCCTCCCCCGGCTCACTAAGGTTTCGTCTTAAGAAATTCAAATGCGTTGTTGAAAATGCAAGTGACTGTTCTCTGTCATCCTAGACACCCCTGCAACACCCCAACAACACACTCCTGCAGCATAAACCCCTCATGTTATAATCAAGTAAAAGACAAGCCGGGAGTTGAACTCACAACCTATGGATAATTAGTACAGCGCGTTTTACTCACTGAGCTACTAAGCTACTTAACTCTAACTCTAGCCCTAACCCTAACCATAAAGTAGCGTCTGACGTCATAGAAGCCGTTAGAATTTTGAAATCATTTTGGACGTTCATTGGGTGTTCTCAGATCAAATACACCTGTAGATACTTGCAATGATTACCCCTTGTCAAAGCTTGTACGTAAAGCCATTTCTGGAGACTCCCATTCCCAAATTCCCAACATAGCTCAGTGCTTAAAAGCACTGCATGTATCTTCCAAAGGTCAGGGGTTCAAGTCCTGACTAAGGTTACTAAAGACATAATATTATTTTTTTTTCCACCCACCCAAACATGCATAGCTAAGCTAAACTATGTGAACCTCACTTCCCAATCTTCATTTATTTAATTTATAACTTGTCATTGTGTTTGGGGGAGGTGAAGTTTCATTAGGTTTACATGGTAAGCTTCTAAGCGTTCTGCTATACTTTTTTGTATAACAGCGATATCGGCGTAGTTTAGGATGTAATCAACTCTTTTGTCTCAGCCTACTATGACATTATAGCTAAACTCCTTTTCCCTTAGCACTTCACTAAGATATGATATGATAAGGGAGCCAGAAACATTGGAGCAAAAGTTGCTGTAGCTCAGTGAGGAAAGGCACTCTCTACCAATCTTCTGGGCTTTGAGGGTTCAAATCCCAGCCTGTATTTTACTTGTGGCATATCTACCTTCCAGGTGTACTTTGATGATGCTTTCCACTTCTTATAGGAGTTGAATATAACATTACTGTACAACTTTGCTGTGTAGCAGAAAAATAAACTTTTCCCCCTTCCATGCTAAGAATTTGAGTTCAACTCATCTTATATTTCTCCTTTTAAACATGGCATACTTTGTTAGTTTTTATCATGGTAAAGTATACATTTCTGAAATGGTGAAGAGCACATTAACCAGGCGATCCACAAATGTCATCTTGCTGTCAGAGGAAAGGTTTCCTCTCATCACTGCTTAGGATGTCCGAGCCATGGTAAGTTGAAAATAGGTTTGCCTGGAAAGGGAAATGTGCACCTTACAAATGGCAAAGTCCACCAGGTACATAGGAGGATGGGGAAATACATGGAAGGACAAGAAGCTATATTGCACTGATGGGCTACATATTACTACAGCAGGAAAAAGAAACCTTGCAGAGAAATTAGACAATATTTTTCTAGGCATTTAAACTAGAAGGTGGGGGTGGTGTATGTACGAAGGACAATTATAGAGACCACCCCCGGCAAAATAAAAGATGTGATAGTAGTAAAGGCTGCAACATAAGCAATATCAGCAACTCATTTCTTAGTATTGCAACGGAAAGTGAAACGACACAAAAATCCATACGAAAAAGGAGATTATCGCTGAAAAATAGCTGGAAAGCGATGACCACAAATGCTCGCAGTCTAAGCAACAAAGTTCATGATCTGCAAGCCCTGATATTAGAGGCAGATCTAGATATTGTTGCTATCACAGAGACATGGTTCAGTGAATCACATGGATGGGATGCAAACATACCGGGATATAATCTTTTTAGGAAGGACAGAGATGGTCATAAAGGAGGAGGAGTAGCTCTCTATGTAAAGATCAATATCCAAGCGACCGAAATGCAAGGGACCTGGGGAGAGGAAGAAGCGATATGGATTGCTCTGAAAAGAGAAGATGGAACTTCTATCTACGTGGGTGTAGTCTACAGACCTCCGACTCAATCGCAGCAAATTGATAAGGATCTGATTGTGGATATCCAAAAGTTTGGAAGGAAAGAGGAGGTTCTGCTGTTGGGAGATTTCAACCTGTCGGATGCGGACTGGAATGTTCTGTCTGCAGAATCGGAAAGAAGTAGGGAGATTGTGGATGCCTTTCAAGAGGCTCTGCTCAGACAAATGGTGACGGAACCCACAAGGGAAAAAGCGATATTGGATCTGGTCCTCACAAATGGAGAGAGTATCTCTAATGTTCGAGTGGGTGCTCACCTGGGTAGTAGCGATCATCAAACGGTTTGGTTTGATATAACGGCTAAAGTGGAGAGCGGCCGCACGATACTTAAAGTCCTAGATTTCAAACGTACGGACTTTAATGCAATGGGAAAGTACCTGAAGAAAGAGCTGTTAGGATGGGAGGACATAAGAGAAGTGGAAAGACAGTGGTCTAAGCTGAAAGGAGCGATAAAAATGGCTACGGACCTTTATGTGAAGAAAATCAATAAAAACAAGAGAAAAAGGAAGCCGATATGGTTCTCCAACCTAGTGGCTGAGAAAATAAAGTCGAAAGAGTTGGCGTTCATGAAATATAAAAAAACCCAAGAAGAGGAGAGCAGAAAGGACTACAGGGTGAAACTGAAAGAAGCCAAGAGAGAGATACGTTTGGCGAAGGCACAGGCGGAAGAACAAATGGCTAAAAATGTAAAAAAGGGAGATAAAATTTTTTTCAGATATATTAGTGAAAGGAGGAAGATAAAAAATGGAATTGCTAGGCTGAAAGATGCTGGGAACAAATATGTGGAGAGTGATGAGGAGAAAGCAAATGTGCTAAACAAATACTTCTGTTCTGTGTTCACAGAAGAAAATCCTGGAGAAGGACCGAGATTGTCTGGCAAAGTTACACGAGAAAATGGAGTAGATTCTGCGCCGTTCACGGAGGAGAGTGTTTATGAGCAACTTGAAAAACTGAAGGTGGACAAAGCGATGGGACCAGACGGGATCCATCCCAGGATACTAAGGGAGCTCAGAGAGGTTCTGGCGAGTCCTATTAAAGACTTGTTCAACAAATCTCTGGAGACGGGAGTGATTCCTGGGGATTGGAGGAGAGCGGATGTGGTCCCTATTCATAAAAGTGGTCACAGGGATGAAGCAGGAAACTACAGGCCGGTGAGCCTCACTTCAGTTGTTGGAAAAATAATGGAAGTGTTGCTGAAAGAAAAGATAGTGTATTTCCTTGAATCTAATGGGTTACAGGATCCGAGGCAACATGGCTTTACAAAAGGTAAATCGTGCCAAACAAACCTGATTGAATTTTTTGATTGGGTGACCAGAGAGCTGGATCGAGGACATATGCTAGATATAATTTACTTGGATTTCAGCAAAGCCTTTGATACAGTTCCTCATAATAGGCTGTTGAACAAACTTGAAGGGCTGAAGTTAGGACCCAAAGTGGTGAACTGGGTCAGAAACTGGCTGTCGGACAGACGCCAGAGGGTGGTGGTTAATGGAAGTCGCTCGAAGGAAGGAAAGGTGACTAGTGGAGTCCCTCAGGGTTCGGTGCTGGGACCAATCCTGTTCAATATATATGTAAGTGACATTGCTGAAGGGTTAGAAGGAAAAGTGTGCCTTTTTGCAGATGATACCAAGATTTGTAACAGAGTAGACACCGAAGAGGGAGTGGAAAATATGAAAAAGGATCTGCAAAAGTTAGAGGAATGGTCTAATGCCTGGCAACTAAAATTCAATGCAAAGAAATGCAGAGTAATGCATTTGGGGATTAATAATAGGAAGGAACTGTATATGCTGGGAGGAGAGAAGCTGATATGCACGGACGGGGAGAGGGACCTTGGGATGATAGTGTCCGAAGATCTAAAGGCGAAAAAACAGTGTGACAAGGCAGTGGCTGCTGCCAGAAGGATTCTGGGCTGTATAAAGAGAGGCGTAGTCAGTAGAAGGAAGAAGGTGTTGATGCCCCTGTACAGGTCATTGGTGAGGCCCCACTTGGAGTATTGTGTTCAGTTTTGGAGACCGTATCTGGCGAAAGACATAAGAAGACTTGAGGCGGTCCAGAGGAGGGCGACGAAAATGATAGGAGGCTTGCGCCAGAAGACGTATGAGGAGAGACTGGAAGCCCTGAATATGTATACCCTAGAGGAAAGGAGAGACAGGGGAGATATGATTCAGACGTTCAAATACTTAAAGGGTAGAACAAAATCTTTTCCAGAGAAAGGAAAATGGTAAAACCAGAGGACATAATTTGAGGTTGAGGGGTGGTAGATTCAGGGGCAATGTTAGGAAATTCTACTTTACGGAGAGGGTGGTGGATGCCTGGAATGCGCTCCCGAGAGAGGTGGTGGAGAGTAAAACTGTGACTGAGTTCAAAGAAGCGTGGGATGAACACAGAAGATTTAGAATCAGAAAATAATATTAAAGATTGAACTAGGCCAGTTACTGGGCAGACTTGTACGGTCTGTGTCTGTGCATGGCCGTTTGGAGGAGGATGGGCAGGGGAGGGCTTCAATGGCTGGGAGGGTGTAGATGGGCTGGAGTAAGTTTTAACAGAGATTTCAGCAGTTGGAACCCAAGCACAGTACCGGGTAAAGCTTTGGATTCTCGCCCAGAAATAGCTAAGAAGAAAAAAAAAAATAATAATAATAATAATAATTTAAATTGAATCAGATTGGGCAGACTGGATGGACCATTCGGGTCTTTATCTGCCGTCATCTACTATGTTACTATGTAGACCCTGTTATAAGAGCTAATAGGAAAAAACTAGGACCTTATTAAAATGAGCAAAGGTGGGAGTTGAACTGGGGAGTTTCAGAGGTCAGAGCTCGGAACAGGAGCATTACCGTGTTGAGCTACAAATGCTTTCTTGTGCTTATAGCAGTTTGGTGAGACAAAACACTGCAGTTGTATAAAACTGCTGGAGAGGGTGCAGAGACGAGCAACAAAACTGGTGAAGGGTATGGAAAAACTGGAATACGAGGACAGACTTATAACACTAGGATTATTCTCCCTTGAGAAAAGGAGACTGCGTGGGGATATGATCGAGCCCTTCAAAATACTGAAAGGAATCGACAAAATAGAGCAGAGAAGATTATTTACATTGTCCAATTTGACACGGACTAGAGGACATGTAATGAAGCTAAGGGGGGACAGGTTCAGGACTAATGTCAGGAAGTTCTGCTTCACTCAGAGAGTGGTTGACACCTGGAATGCCCTCCCAGATGAGATTATTGCGGAATCGACCGTCCTAGGCTTCAAGAGCAAACTAGATGCATATCTCTTTAAGAGAGGCATGTAAGGATATGGTGGACTATAAATTACGACAGGTGTACACCTGGCAGGGCCTCCGCGTGTGCGGATCGCCGGACTTGATGGACCGAAGGTCTGATCCGGAGATGGCATTTCTTATGTTCTTATGTTCTTATTGTTTCTTCACCATTTCAGAAATGTATACTTTACCATGATAAAAACTAACAAAGTATGCCATGTTTAAAAGGAGAAATATAAGATGAGTTGAACTCAAATTCTTAGCATGGAAGGCGGAAAAGTTTATTTTTCTGCTACACAGCAAAGTTGTACAGTAATGTTATATTCAACTCCTATAAGAAGTGGAAAGCATCATCAAAGTGCACCTGGAAGGTAGATATGCCACAAGTAAAATACAGGCTGGGATTTGAACCCTCAAAGCCCGGAAGATTGGTAGAGAGTGCCTTTCCTCACTGAGCTACAGCTCCAATGCTTCTGGCTCCCTTGTCATATCATATCTTAGTGAAGTGTGTGACAGGGATCTGGCTAGTCCTAATAAAGCTCGGGGAAAAGCCCAGGGAAAAGAGCAGGGAAGCATTAATAATGTGCCAGGGACTAAGGAGAAGAAATATCCTGAGTATAGGGAAAATCCTGAGCACAGGGTTAAGAGGGAGCCTGTCCCTTTAAAAACTCACAGAGCTCAGGCTGGAACGGGAAGGACAGGGCTCTTTAAGGAATTAGCTAAAGCTGCTGGGAGGGGGCGTGGTTATGTGCCGAGTCTCCCTTTTTCTGAAGCTCCCTCGTCAGTGAGAGAGGAGGGACAGCTGGGACTGGAAGCTCAGGGGAAGTTGAGAAGGAACCCAGCTAAAGCAGCTAACTTTTGGCCAGCCTTGGAAAGTTCTCACCAGGATAAGGAAATGAAAAACCTTGAAACACTATCTGAGGTTTGTGACATGGACTGGTTAGAGAATAATGCTATGTCTTCTGAGGAAGAACACCCTATGGAATGGGAATAGGTTTAGGAAAGCCTGAATGTCCTTTTTCCTTGGTGAAAGGGTTTTTTTTTTGTTTCTTCCTTTTTGGGTTTTATGTTTTGTAAAGGATTTTGTATCCGTGTTTCAAGCTGGGCTGGAAGCTGCTGAATTTACTTTTGTGTTAGATGCGTGGTACAGTGGCCATACCTGTGGGAGCACAAGTCCCTCTGCTCCTAGTAAAAGGGAACTGCCACTCAAATCTAGCAGAAGCCTAATTAGTGCCTGGAACCAGGTAGCCTAACTATTACCAAGGCTGGTACGGTTCTAGCACTGCTTGGGGAAATAATACCTAACCTGAACTGTATTTTATGTTCTTAATTGGTGAGCTTGAATTGGCCAGCACTGAGGGTGCAGTGAAAAGAACTGGCACATGAGAGAAAGAAAGCAGAACAAGAGAAAAATGGAATGTTTTGGGTTTTTACTTTGAATGCCAAATTTCTACCTTTGTTTCGTTTGAAACTTTCCTTGTGGATAAATAAAAGTAATATATTTGGACAAAACCCGGCCAGTGTGGTGTGCAGTTTAAGGGAGGCACCAGGCCGCTGTGATCCACCACGGTTACGCTTGCGCCAAGACTGGGATTCTGGGAAGTTACTAGGCCTCGCCAGGATCCCGGTCCCACAAGTGCTAAGGGAAAAGGAGTTTAGCTATAATGTCATAGTAGGCTGAGATAAAAGAGTGGTAGCTCAATGGTTAAAAGCGCTGCTTTCACTGAGCCCCAAACCCATATTCCCAAGTGTGCTTGAATGCATGTGAGATGGAGCTCCATTTTTCTCACACGCTAATCTTCATTCTAAGCACTGTACTAATGCATATATGACTGTAAGTAATCTGTTCCGTTTAGGCGTCATACCGGAAAAGTGGTGTTTTCTTTGCCCTTACCAATCAGCGTCATTTGTGCTGCAATTCTTTAATACATAGTTGATATTTGTTTTCTACTTGAAAACCTTCCAAATCTTTAGGCATTCCTTTGCTTAAACTTATTTGAGTTCATCCTGATATGATCGCTAATGAGCATAGACAGCTCGGTCAAGTATGATATGGAAGGGTGGTGAGATAGACCTAAGTAGAAGCAGCTGTAGCTCTATGTGTTAGGAGCCTATGTGTTAGGAGCCTGTGCTCCTAACATCCAGAGGTTGTGAGTTCTACACCCAGCACATCTTTTAATTGTGGCATACTACTTTGAAGGTGCAGATTGATGAGGTCACAATGAGGTCAGTTTTGTGCAACTGAAGACCTCCATTTTGCAATGAGGGAAGCTGAATGTTAAGGTGTGTATCTGTTTATTCTCTTTTTAAGTGCTGAAAATGTGTGCTGTTTTTTCTTTGCTTTCAAAAGAGCCGATTGCAGTGCTGTTTGTTGAGAAAAAAAAGGAGGTTGTAAAAGCCATGTGTAAATTATATTATTGTTTGGGCAGAAATGTGGTTTGTTATCCATGCAATATAATGTGTTCCATTGTTATGGTGTCATTATATTTATTAGGACAGAGAAAAGATGAAAATTACCTATTCAAACTCACTATTGGAATTATTGATGAAAAAACACAGCGGACATCTGCCTCGCATCTAACAAAGAGCCGCAATTACGATAGTTGAAACGGCATTGAAATCCAAGTTAGACCAGGGTTTCTTACGTCTACATAATACACGATATTTAGACGTAGTTGCTCACTCTGGTAGCGCTCATCTAGCGTCCCCATTTGGCACGCCCATGGAACGCCCACGTCCAGAGCTGGAGACGGGACTATGCTTTCTATAGACGTCAGTCCGTCAACTACCTCATAGGGACGTCTATGTGTCGTTAATTTCCAAATTAACATTAATTAAGACCCTTAACTCTGTAATTATTCACTTACATCGGACGTCCAAAGCACGCCTAAGTTAAACGCAGTAATAGAGAATTTACCCCTTAGTGTGTATACCTTTTGCTCCAAAACTTTACAGCTTGCGTGTTTCATATATTGATTTATGCAACCAATAATATGGTTTGTTGATCCCATCACAAGTTTCCTCCTGCTGGGTAGTAAAAAGAACCATCATACTGAATATACTGATGACGTCTTTGTAAATGAATGTGCATTCTAATAGAGATAATATTGACTCTGGAACCATGTACTCTTTGAAACAGTGCAAAACAGACTTTCTCTTCAATAAATGTATTCCTGTTACGGTAAAAGCAACATTCTTCATCTACTATCTACAATCACATGGCTCTATGAAACACTGTATAAACATCAATGACATTAAGCAAAGGTTCTGAAGAAGAATTTTCCTATATAGTTTACCCTTGGAGCAATGGACACTGACGCAATGGACTTCAGGAATGATGGACAGTGGCCAAAAATACTTTTTTATATATATTTCTGGGAAAATAAAATTTAAAAATTAATTAAAAATGAAAGAAAAAGGTTAAAATATTGGGAAAAACCCCCTTCAAATTCACAAAAATAGATATTAAAAACAAACATTGAAAACAATACCTTTTCTTCACTATAAGCATAGTTTGCCTACTTACTTTGGAGGGGAATAGGGTAGGGACACCATTTTGATGGTGGCGGGAGGAGTGAAATTTGGCACAACTGACAGACAATGTTGAAATATGTAACACAATGTTCATATATATATGCACAATTTATTTATTTATACAACTTGTATTCTGTTCTTAATATCCTCAGCAGATCATATAACAAACATACATAACACTGGCATTCGCATCACTCCTCATATAATCATTACTAAATAAAGACACAATAACACTTAGTAATGGCAAAGCATGGGCCGCAGCTTTATTAAACTTATCAATCAATGAATTCATAAAATATAACATTTTCATACATAAATAATTCAGTGTAGCTTAACAACCATAAACCTTTTGAGCTATTCAGTGTCGAACTAGCTCAACTCAGAAAACTCAAACCCCTTGAGGCTAATCGGTGTTGAATTAGCCCATCTCACCACATTCATCACATTCCAGCAAACCCCACTTCCCCCAGCAAGACTCGCGGTATCGCAGAGTCATTCCGGCCACCCATGGCGGTTCTGCACATGAGCAGAATAAGCATATATAATATATAACTTTATAAGCCACACTGTTCACAATTCACCCCCATAACACCATTCCACAAAAGCTGTGACCAACCCAACCTCCACCCACCAAAACAAACCACCCAAAAACTGGGCAGGCGGGAAGGGAACAAATTTAACCCTACCAACCAACCTCTTCCCACACCCATCCTTCCCAAAAATGATTTAATCCGCAAAATTCCCCTTATTCCCACATGATTCCACTACCAATCACAACTCTCTTTTCCTAACACCCAATCCTTCTGTCCTAGCACCCCAACAACCAATCTCTGCCATCCTCTACTCATAATACAAACTCTCTCATTCCAACCCCCCACCCCCACCCCACTACAACTATAACGGGTTTGCTCAGCCACTGTTATCAGCTTACAGTTAAACTGTAAGCTCCCTAATATCAACAAAACACAGTTAAATATACAATTAAAATACCAAACACTCCTCCCCCTTTACAAAACCGTAACATGGCTTTTAGTGCCGGCAGTGGTGGTAACAGCTCTGACACTCTCATATATAATATATAATTCTAAAAACCATTCTACGGTTTTGTAAAAGGGGAGGGAGGAATCTTCTCATTAATGTCTCAAAAAATAAGAGAAAGAATCAGATCTTCACCATCTTTCACTACTTATTTGTTTTTATTGTTCAACATGAGCTTTACGCTCTTTGAATGACCAACGTCTTCATATTCCTTCTCCACGTTCAATTCACTATGAACTTACCAGATAGAGAGCATTTTTCTGTCTTTCACCGCCTCTGTGGAATTCTCTTCCATTTTCAGTACTTTACTAAAAATATCTCTCTTTGAACAAGCTTTTTCTATTCAATTGGACGGCTCCGATACGGTTCAGATTTACTAGCACTGTTGCCTGCAATTTTCAATTTTAATCTTCTTTCAATTTTTATTTATATATATTTTTCCTTTTCCTTTTCTTTTTTTTTTTTTTTTTTAGAAATAGATAATTTGATTGTATGTTTCATAAATTTCGTGAACCGCTCTGTTATTGCATAAGGAAGGGCAGTATATTAAATAAAATAAACCATAAACTATAAACCATATATTTGTTTGAATAAATAAGCTTTTTATTCCTTTTATAAATGCTCTTAGCTGCTGATACTTCTTATGGAAAACAAAAGAGTATAACTTTGCTTGGGTCCCACTACTTGAAACATTGATGCTCAATATTGTTCTAGCCTCACTTCTCAAAAAGATAGGACTTCAACAAATTCCTTGTCATCTGATCTTTTTTTTTTTTTTAATATTCATTTCATATCTTAAAATCAAGTACAGTAAATGATGTTTAACAATTGAACATTTAAAAACACTTGAATTCTTATATTTGATCGTATCATCCTAAAATATTGTACCCCCCTCATTTTATATTTCCCGCAGAGGAGAGAATCCTGCATTCACCGTAGGCCTCTTCTGGGGCAGCCTCCTTGGAGCGGCTGGGGCACGGGCAGTGTGTCTGGGAGGGAATGCATGGATGGGAGAACATCGCAGGGGAGGAGACATAGGCATCCTGGGACTGTCTGCCAAGTCTCTTCCCTGAAGAAGCCCTTTCTGGAAACGTCAATCGCTCCTCCTAAACTTACTTGCTCCACTTCATCACTGACGCTGAAACCGTGGATTGAAGACAAAGTTTTATTTTATTTTTCTTTCCAGCTTATGATTTATCTTTAACCTTATCTATTGTTTTGCCTTTTGTCTTTGTTTTGTTCTATTTCTATCATTTAATTTCTCCAGAATTCTACTGTTCAACGGCTCCCCCTTCTGCTTCTATTCCTTTCTCTCCTCTCTTCTACCTTCCAAAGTATTTAGATCAATGCTGTCTTGTTAAAATGTTTATTTTATTTTTATTTTTCCTCTAACTCTACTTTTCACTTCTCTATTACCCTCCAGGTACTTTAGTTAGATTGTGAGCCTTCGGGACAGTAAGGGAATTTTTCAAGTACCTTTCTTATTTCTAATCTTAATGTATATTTTCTGTAAACCGCTTAGAACCTAACGGATGTAGCGGTATATAAGAAATAAATTACATTACATTACATTACATATATATATAATGATCTATTTCTTTAATAATCAAATTTTCCCTCCCCCCACCCTCCCTCATCTGATCTTAAAGCTCTAGCTAGCCAGTAAATGTGCAAACTGGCAGAAGTTGCCACTGATACTAGATTATTCAGAGCCTTAAAAACTAGTAATAGAATCTTAAATTTTACCCAGAATTCAATGGGTAACTAATGCAATGTCTTTAAAATTGGTGTTATATGTTCAAATTGAGAACATCCATCCATAACCCATACTAAAGCATTTAGACTAGAGCATTACAATAAGCAAAACAGGGTGTCATAAAGCTCTGAACAATGATCGCTAAAATTCATAGCTGAATGAAAACAGCTACCATTCAATTCCATATTTAAAAAAACCTGTATGCAAAACATTAGCCCCAGACTTCTTACTTGTGATACAAAACAATTAAATATTCAAATTCTGATGTCACCTCAGGTAACAGCAGCACAAAATTCATAAACTGCCAGATAATATGAATATAGAACCTATAAAAAGCAGACTTTGGGACTGTTGGCAGCATTACTACTGTAACCCACTCTGTAAGTCGTAAAGAAGGGGAAATCATCTATCAGTTCTCCACTATACCCCTCGTTATATTACACTATTCAAAACAGTTTATAAGTTCACTTTAATTTAGACTGAGCATGCCCGGCGCACTTCTGTCAAAGTGGAAAAAACCTCAGATCCCCACACACCACCAGAGCAGATCTTGTGGCAGTGCTTGAAAGGGAAGTTGCTTCACAGACCCCAGAAAACCCTGGTGATAAAAACTCAGACACTCATAGAATTCCTATGAGCGTCAGAGCTAATACCACTGTAGCCAGCGATAAAAAAATTAACACGGCTTCCATAAAAGGGGGGGCCTACATTTCATAAGAATCAGCTAAGTTCTGTGGAAGTTCTATGACAAAAAACATGTTGGTGCTTTTTTTAGGGTTCACAATGTAAATTGAGTCAATATTCAAACGGACATGTTTGGAGTTTCAAGTTTCAAGTTTCAAGTTTATTTAAACATTTGATGTGTCGCCTATTAAAATTGCTAGGCGATGTACATAGTCCAGGTAAAAAACAGAGAAACTAACATATTAACAATATAATTACATAAAATACAAACTTGAGGTGGGAGGAAAGAAATTAAAAAGTTACAATCTTGGGTTCGGTGAAAAAGGTAAAAACGAAAGGTAAGGGGTTAAAAAACCAAAGCACAGTTTAAAAAGTATCCCTAAAACAGATAAAAATTTCAGGTATTAAAAGCATCATTAAATAAATAAGTTTTTAAAAGTTTTTTAAATGTTACGATGTCATGTTCAATTCTAATATACTGAGGAAGGGCATTCCACCATTGTGGTCCCATCACTGTAAACATGTCTGATCTCCTTGTCCCTATGATTTTCAAAGAGGGTACAGAAAGTAGATTTTGATCAGATGATCGAAGTGGACGTTGGGTGTTGTGAGGGATTAGTGATCTAGAAATAAATTGTGGTTCGTTGGTTGCTAAAGTTTTGAAAATGAGAAGCATTATTTTGAACATAATCCTATGGCCAATTGGTAGCCAGTGAGCGTCTTTTAGTAGTGGGGAAACATGGTCATATTTTTTCGCGTTATAAATTAATTTTATGGCCGTATTCTGTATTAACTGCAATCTCCTTTTTTCTTTCTGTGTAATGTTGATAAGTAGAGCATTGCAGTAGTCGATTTTTGATATTACTAATGAATGAATAAGTATTTTTATTGAAGTTTTACTAAGAAATTTGGCGATTGAGCGAATCTGACGTATTTTATAATTTTTAGTGCAATAAAATATATCTTATACAATTAGATTATATATGGAAATTTGCATGATAAGTTAGTGCTATTTGCAGAGTAATAAAGCATAGGTTAGAGCCCTGGGTGAGGAGTGGATGGAGTCACAATTTACACACAGACTGGTCGATATTCAGCTGGTAGCAGTCAGTGTTTTGTTTTTTTAACACTGATCTTTCCTGGTTAATTTAACCCCTGATATTTAGTGCCAGGCCAAGTGTGGGCACCAGCATTGAATTCTGGGGCTAATTGTCCCAGCATTGACTGTCAAAGCTTATGCTCCATTATTTAGTCGGGGAATGCATATGACCATTATCTGGATAGTGCTGCTGAAAATCTTCCTAACCTTGGTGGTATTATATCAAGTGTAACAGGGTAGATTTAGGGCAGAGGGTGGAATATCTAGTTATATGTAGATAGCAATGATTTTCAGCCAAAACTGCTTTTTTTTTTTTAACTTATTAGTTATACTGATAATCAGTATAACTAATAGGTAAAAAGAAGCAGTTTTAAATTAAACCATAGCTATTTGTATTGCTTGTTCTGTTGTTCACCTTAGTCTTTTATTCAGTGTTACTGTCAATCAATATAATGGCATTGAATTTATGTATTAAATATTAAGGCTCACATATAAAAAGCATGATCATGGTGATCAAGATGGCGTCTTGAGCAAACACCTGTGCAGGAGCTCATCTAGAGCAATCAGTGTGCCGGCCGGTGCAAAAAAACTCTTCCGCGCTATTGAAAAAAAAAGGAGGCGGATTATTAGGTAAGATGTAACTCAACAAGGATCTAAGTTTCATCAATACAAGTTACTTTCATCAGGGTAAACAATTATAACATCTACAATAAAACACTATGGGCTACTTTTACTAAGGTGCGCTAGCAGTTTTAGCGCACGCAGGAAATTACTGCACGCTATGCGGCTAGAACTAATGCCAGCTCAGTGCTGGTGTTAAGGTCTAGCATGCGCGGCAATATAGCGCAAGCTATTCCGCGCGTTAAAGCCCCAACGCAGCTTAGTAAAAGGAGCACTATATAAAAACAGAAATTATATTGCATAAAAAAAGTATACATATAATCAAATCTAAACTAAAGATGCAAAAAATTGTAATACAATATAAAATGCAAATATAAAAAGATCCATACAAAAGATCAAGTATAATGACATCTACATAATAAACTGTAACATTTGACTAAAAGAATAAATACAGAGAGATCAAATAACCAAACACATATATAAAATATATCTTATTAGAATGTGTGACTGCCAATATATAAAAAAAACAAAAACACACAAAAAGAGGAGAACATTCCATAGAGAAGGAGATCCAGGGCCGGATTCTCTAATATCACCGGTAAAATCCGACGGGCTACTGTTATGGCCATAAATGTAATGATTTCAAAAAGATGAGTCATTCTCAAAGAACCACACATGCAAATGAGGTTCATGGAGGGTCGTCAAATTTACAATTTACATGAGATGAGTCGCTGGTGATGGTGATAAGCACCTGCGTAGAATAGTCCACGGAAAGAGGCGTAAATGTGCACATATGTCAGGAAAAGCTACAGCATAGGCCCTCTAATCATGGATGTGCTTCATGGGAACACAATATATGCACACATCATAGGCATGCATCACATGAGACTGTAGCCGTTAGGTGCTCATGTCACAAAATAGATAAAAGCCCAGTGTTTATACGGCGGTTTTCTTTTCATTTTCACTTCTGGCTCCTGTAGTTGAAGTACAGGATTGTTTGACTACTGTAGCGCACATAAGATACGCCTTTTATACAGGTGTCCAAGATGCGTGCTTTTGAGTTTTTCCCCCCAAACCTATTATATTACTGTAATTTATGTGAATGATATATGTTTATAAAAGTTTATCATGAACTACAGCATAAAATACATGCCTGAGATGTGCTTTTCACAGTACTGGTACCCCCAGACCAGTTGGCAATTTTGGGTTATCAAAAGCCAACGCCACACTTGGAGAATCACCCGGCGATGATAGAGAATCATCTGGAATGTTCTTTTAAATATTAATGAGCCCATTTTTGCTACTACTTTCTGATAATCAGCTAGTAAAATACTGCCGTGCTAAACCAGATGAAACCGGTTTAGCGACCATCTTTAAAGGCATGACAAGTTTTGAGAATCCAGCCCCCAGTAATTCTTTCTCCTAACCAAAAATAGGGTGCCAAAATAAACATAACAAATACTTTTATGTAATTGTTCCTTAATTACAAAGCCATCACCACATTAGAGCTCAGCTTAATAAAAACGTATGTACTGTGAAACTGTGAACATAGCGAACACCATTGTTATAATGTTCCTTAGTTGCAAACACACACTGCATCAGAGCTCAGCTAGAAATAGTAAATACCATTAGAAGTTCAAACAACAAGATTTACATACCAATGCAGTCTTTAAAAAGGCTTTGTAGTTTGTGTTAAATGATAGATTCACCTGCAGGCAAAATGGATGAAATTCAACTCTACTCAGACCTAGAAGAATTATTTAGGAAACTCTGCTTGAAAGTACACTTCCACAACAAAGAGATTCCCAACAGACTGGAATACAATATTAAACAGAAGGACACCGATTTTACCCCACAGGATGGATAAAACACAAAACTAGACACTTATATAGAAAGTTTCAGACATAGAGTAAAATCACAACTTTCCAGCAAACAAAAGAAAATTCTGTACAACCTTTTCTCCACCAAAATGAGCTGCTATAAAAAGCTTACAAAATAATCAAAACATTGTCATCAAACCTGCATAGGCGGCTCTGTAGCGATTATGGATATACAGAAATATTTTGAAGAAGGACACAGAAATTCTCAGACAAAACATACTACAGGAATCAGACTGAAGAACCCACGCTGGATTACACTAAACAGCTGAAAAACCTTATCAAAATACTCCCAAAACAAGTACAACCATATTTAAAGAAACTCATACCTAACCATCCTTCTGTGGGCACATTCTACATGCTATCCAAAATCCACAAATCAGCAACCCTGACCAACCAATTATATTACATTACATTACATTAGGGATTTCTATTCCGCCTGTGCCTTGCGGTTCTAGGCGGATTACATTATAGAAGATATCTGGACATTTCCAGTAGAATTACATTTCAGGATAGGAGTATATTACAGTAACAGTAAAGAGTTATGATACTTCAAGTTCACAGAAGATAATACTTGTCACATAAGTTATTACATATAACAGAAGATAGTGTATTTTGCAGAGGTAATACATGGCAACTCGATCGTTTAAATCGGGTGTAAAGTAGAAGAGTTACATTACATTTTAGGTCACAGACAAAGAGATAGTATAGATGGGTGTTTCCGAAGTCGTTGGTTGGGAACTCATTGGGTGGTGGTTAGAGTGATGGGAGATATTTTTTGAACAGTAGTGTTTTTATTTCTTTGCGGAACTCTTTTATGTCTGTTGTTTTGGTCAGTAATTTTGAGATGTCAGAGTCTATTTTAGCTGCCTGTGTCCCCAGGAGGTTGTCGTATAGTTTCTTACGACAAGTTCCGTTGAGTGGTGGATAGGTGAAAAGGTTCTGTGTTCTCCTTCTTCTTGGTGGTTGATAGTGATGGAAACGATTAATTAGGTAATTGGGTGCCGTGCCATGGGTTACTTTGAAAATGAGACAGTAGAGTTTGAATTGTGTTCTTGCTTTTATTGGTAGCCAGTGAGATTCTAGGTATGCATTGGTAATGTGGTCGTATTTGCTGAGTGAGTATATGAGTCTGAGGGCTGTGTTCTGGATGGTCTGTAGTTTTTTTTATTGTGTTGGTCGGGCAAGGTAGGTAGAGGCTGTTGCAATAGTCGACAATACTTAGCACAAGGGATTGGACAATGATCCTGAATTGGTCTTTGTTAAAGAATTTCCTGATTTTTCTTAAATTTCGCATTGTGAAGAATGCTTTTTGGGTGACTTTTAGGATTTGTGTTTGCATTGTGCAACTTCTGTCTAAATGTATTCCTAGGATTTTAAGGGAGTTCTGTATAGGGTACTTGATTGAGTTTACTTCCAGTTCTGTTAGGGATGGTTTTTTGTCCTTCTCTAGTAATAAGAATTTGGTTTTGTCAGAGTTCAACTTCAACTTGTGATCTGTCATCCATTTATCCACTGTTTCTAATGTAGTTTTCAAGCGTTCTGTGGAGATTGGGTTGTGTATGTCGAATGGAAGGAGGATGGTTATGTCGTCTGCGTAGCTGAAAGAAGTAATATTTTGGGTGTCTAGGGTGGTGCCTAGGGAGGATATGAATAGGTTGAAAAGTGTGGGAGAGAGGGGAGAGCCTTGTGGTACTCCACATGGATTGGACCATGGTTCTGATAGAATGTCTTTAGATTTGACTCTGTATGTTCTAGTTTTAAGGAAGCCTTGGAACCAGTTATGAACTTTACCTGAAATTCCTATTGCGTCTAGTTTTTGTACTGGCACTCTCACAGAAGAAATATCTGGACTTATAGAAGGAATTTAAAACCCCCTAGTGCACAAGACAAAAGCACTACAAGACACCACATACAGACACCACAGACTTCCTGAACAAATTAAACAATATCAAACAGCTACCACCTAATGCACTGCTAGTCACAGTGGATGCAGAATCATTATACAGCAACATCCCCCATGTAGATGGCATTGCTGCAAGTGAAAAATTCCTAAAAATATCTACCCTGGACCACCAATACTCATCAAAAACTATTACAGCATTAATCAAATTCATTCTAACTCACAACTATTTCCACATTAATAATGATATCTATCTGCAAATCATGGGCATCGCCATGGGCACAAGGATGGCACCACAATATGCAAACCTCTTCATGGCAGAACTAGAAGAGACATTTCTGAATACATAGACAAAACCCTTGATATACTACTGGTACATTAATGATATTTTGGACTGAGGGAGAAGAGACTCTCAAACAGTTTTGCAACTCTTTCAATACATACCATCCTATAATCAAATTAAGAATGGATTACTCAGAGAAATTCAACTTTCTAGACACCACTGTTTCCATCATGAATAGATAAGTATAAACATCTTTATATAGACAACCTACAGACTGATGCAGCTTTTTCCACAACTCCAGTTTCCATCCCTCACACACAAAAAATTTCATCATACATAGCCAAGCTGCATGATACCACCATATCTGTTCTGACACAAAATACAGAGATAAACACCTCAAAACCCTGACTGAATCTTTAAAACAAAATGGATACAACTCAAAAATCATCTCCAAGAATATTGCCTCCTCCCTTGAAATGCACAGAGAAAACCTATTGGCAAGAAGTCAAGAAGACCACAGAGAGAACCCCCTGATAGTGACATACAACCTAAAGCTGGAAAAACTGAGAAAAATCATAAAAGATCTACAGCCACTAATCCAAAGGGATGAATTACTGAAATAAATATTCCCAGCTCCTCCTTCACTGGGCTCTGCTGTCCCCTTCAGTTTTTCATTTTGCACGAGAGTTGGAAGGAGTCTTTCTAGTCTTGTTTGCTTATTTCTTCATTTTTCAGGTTGGTTGTTGTTTTTTTTAACAGATTTGGTGCTCAGAGCTCCCCTTGTCAAAGATACAGCTCTGCCTGTATGGAGAAGAAGCAGACTGCAGTCTGCAGCTGTCAGGCCAATCCCTCTCTGGTACCTGATGGCCAGCCTGCAGAAATCTTTTAGAGCTCAGGGTCTGTTCCCCTTGAGCATTGCTCACCTACTGCACCTTAGCGGCTTGAGTACAAGCTGTCAGGCATCCATAAGGGGCTCAATGGGGTTCCACAGGGTGCAAGCTGTGCTTCACCTCCCCATTTTCGTGTCTGCGGTGGTTCAAGGCTCAGTCAGATACCAGTCCGATTGACAGCCCATAGATTTCAGCATTGGAAGAACAGTCCCATTGAGGCAATGATTCTTCTCCCAGATCTAGCTACTTTTGTAGCTGAGGCAGGCTGTAGCATGTTTCCAGCACAGGTCACACAGTGAGTTATAGCCTATGAAGAAAATTGGGGGAGGGGGTGGTCTTTAAAACCATTTCTCTATGTTTCTGCCCCTTTCCTTAGGTTTCCCCACCTCTAAAAATCCTAAAATCACTGGGATTTTGTTTTAATTAAAGCATTTTGGAGCCATTTCTGGTGCCAAAACACTGGCACAAAAGCCATATTGGATTTTCTGATTTTTTTATAAGCTTTGCAGAACTTCACATCACCTTGTTTTGCCTCAGAGCTGGCTCTTATAGCCCTAATTCATGCCGTTTGTGCTGAATGGGTGCCCAAAGATCACCCATGTCCCATGTGAAAGGGGGTGAGAGAAGTTGGCTCTCTAGGACTGAGGAACAGTTGTGGCGTCCATTAGTTAGGAGTAAATCCCTTCCAGAGCTTCAGAATGGTGGACATTCTAAATGCAGGCAGATACTCGATCCAGGTCTGTTGATTGCCCTCCAAAAGGAAGTGGTCAATCAACAGATTAGAACTTCAAACTATTCAACTGGCAAGCTGAGTCTGGAAGCTCACTTACTGTTCAGGTGTGTAGAGCTTCATCTTCAGGCTTCCTCAGCAGCATATGTAGTGGGAGTGGACACTAGATTTGGGCAAATGGACATCTCTGCTGAAACCTGTCCACCTTATGAGGCCCTGCTAGTATTGAAACTACAGATGGCATAGTTTTCAGCTTCTCAGATGCGCACAAGCCCCAGTGGTACAACAAGCTCATATACCATAACATATGAACAAACCCTGAAAAATATATTGGAAAAAAGCAGAGACACATTGGATAACGCTAAGGGGTCCTTTTACTAAGGCACGCTAGCCAATTTAACACGCGTTAAATGCTAACTCATCCAGTATATTTTATGTACGCATTAGCGTTTAGCGTGCACTAATATTTAGCATGCACTAAATCGGCTAGCACACCTTAGTAAAAGAGAGGGTAAGTGTCTCTGCTTTTTTTCAATATATTATTATGATTGATTCAGGCAATGGCTAAAACAATGGATTGAAAATTTGAAATGTTTTGGAAATATATTTGATTTTTGTCTTTGCTAACTGCTCAGCAAGAACAGTCTCCCTGGATTGACGTGAGAGTTAACAATACAATAATACAGATATTACATTTTTATTTTAAAAATGAAGAAACAGTGATATAGAAGTGAACTCATGCTTTTGATCCGAGAGTGCGCTGCACGCTTGTTCCCCTGGGTATACCGCCTTCGGTTGGTTCCCTCTACTGAAATTCTCCTTAATAAAAAAAATAAAAGAATTCTCAAAAAGAATTACAAAGATTAGAGACAAGAAAAAATTTAAAAAAATTGGCACAAATAATTATGGGGTCTTTTTATTAAGGCACGCTAACCAACTTAGCGTGCACTAAAGGTTAGCACATGCTAAATGCTAAGGCACCCATAGAATATAATGGATATATGAATATAAAGGACCCCTATATTATTTGCACCATACTCAGAGAGACTGTTACAAACAAGATTTTTTTTTAGTTTTATTCATTATGGGGATTACCTCCTTTGTTCATTCCCTCCAAGAGTTTTTGGATATTCTACCATAATCTATGAAAACATATATTACTAATTCTCTAATTAGGATTCTTTTTTTAATGGATATAAATAGAGTAGATGATTTGATATAAAGCCATTATTTGATCTCACATATTGACTGTCTAATTTAGAACTATATGAGCTGATAGATTTGAGTCAACAATGACAAATTTAATTGGTAGGTTTTTTTTTGTTTTTTTTAATCAGAGCTATAATGAATATGCCATATAGTCAAATTTTTCTACCAGCTTCTGAAGTACCATGGTCTTCATGATATCTGCCTATTTCCACGTGTTTGAGACTAGGGGGAGCACCAGACCACATTTTCAGAATCTCCACAATAAATATGCATATGATAAATTTGCATGCAATTGAAAAAAGTATATTCTAATCTACATTATTTGATGCCTAATTGGCATGTGCTTTGGCACAGGTATGAGAATCACTGCTCTGTTTGGTGTTATCAGTGACTTGTTGCAAGTATTGTCAGCCAAGAAGCACACAAGGTTGATTTTCAAAACCTACAGAGTGGAAAAGATAACCTAATAAATGTACTTGGCAATTTTTGAATGGATATTATGTTCCACAATTAGTCAAGCAGCTGCAGCTGAATATCCATTCAAAGATAATTGAGCGTTTCAGTCTCTAAACATTTGCTGAATTTGGCCTCAACCCAGTCTGGGTATCAAGATGCTATAGTAAATCCATAGAAAATGATCTCCCAAAATTCCTTTGTTCCTAAAGATTTTTTTTCTATACATATCACCTCATTCATGCATAATAAATAAAGGAGTGTTTTAATAGGCCCTCCAATTTTCTTGCATACCTTTAAATCCATTCACTATTCATCAGGTACTTATGATCTGGATTAGCCTCAGTTGAAAACAGGGCACTGAGTTTAATAAAACTTTGGTCTTACCTTGAACAGCAATTCTTCCTCTTTTACTTTACCACAGATATGTGAAGGCTGCAGTAATTTGATTAGAAATGTGCTGGCACACACAAAAAAATAATTTTGGTTAGTTTCCTTTGTCATTTGCAAGGGAAGGATTTGTTTTATTTTGGTTTTATAAATTTTTAAGGCACAGCTGAATAAGAACAATACTAAAACAACAGGAAACAGGCACAGAAATGCTGTAGAAATGTTCAAGCCTACCCTGAGCTGGATTCTGTGGACCAGCAAGAGAACAAGTACTCAAATTACCAGAAATACAAGACAAGTAGAGGGTGGCAGGAATCTGACTTCAGTGTGGCTCTTTGGTCCTGGCGATGGGACTGCACCGCGCCTGTAATTGGAGCTTGTGGTGCTGTTGGCTGGGTGCATCCTTCGCCACCTCCTTCAGTCCTCCAGCAGTGCAATTCAATCGGTGGAGCCCGCTTGGGTGTTATGCAAATGAGTGGTGCTGGTGTTGGGAGACTTTTCTTAACCTGCCTCTTCTGCCAGGACCTGTTTGGCTCTTTGACTCCTGACTTTTAGTCCATTTTTCAGGTCTGCTTCCTCTCACTTCGGCTCACTGGGAAGGTCCTGCTTTTGACTGCTTCAAGTCACATCCATCAGCTCCTTTTTTCCTTAGAAAGTTCTGGACCAGTCTAATGACAGGCCACTCCAAAGACCAGCTTATTGTTCTACAGTACGCTGTTTTATGTTGGGTTTGTTTTGTTTTAATGTTTGTTTTATTTCTTTTAGCTTCATTTTTCTGTTTTGCTTGATTGTAATTATACATTCACTTTGTTATCTACTTTTTTTACTTTTTGAAAAGTAACTTTTATTTTTCATCCTTCCTGTATACTGGGGTTCCTTGTAGCTATATTGTTGTTTTCTCTGAGGGTTCTTCTTTCTGTCCTCTTTCCAATTTATCTTTTATACAAGCATTGTTTTTCTCTCAGGCACTTAGTTTAGGTTGTGAGCCTATCTGGAACAGAGAGAGTAGTTTTAATGCGCCTATTATATTATTAGCTTTGTACATCGCTTAATACTTATGTACAAGCGTTATACATACTCAATAAATACAATAGAATGCATAACTCCCCCCCCTTTTTTGTTTTTTAACTAAACTGCGATAGCGGTTATTAGCTCAGGGAGCCATGCTGAATGCTCTGCACTGCTCCCGATGCTCATAGGAACTCTATGAGCGTAAGGAGCACAGTGGAGCATTCAGCACGGCTCCCTGAGCTAATAACCGCTATCATGATTTAGCAAAAGGTGTGTGTGTGTGGGGGGGGGATAGTTAGGTATGGGCTGGCTATAGGAATTCTTAAGAGGCAGAGTAGCTTCTCTTATAAGGTGCCTGCTTTCCAACTGGAAAGTCACAGATTTGAGATTGGCTTACCTCATACATCCAATAGCAATTAATTTTGGAAAACAATGTTGAAATTTAAGGGCACTAGAAAGAAACCTACCATTGGGGAAGGGGTTAACTGTTCTTTCAGGTAAGATTTAAATTTAGCTGTGTTTCTCTAGTTTAATTTTTAAGTAGCTGAATCAATCTTCTGGTACCTTTACTTTAACTGTTCCCTTCTGTACAGAAATACAAGGCCTCAGCTAGGGATGGGCTGGCTTTAAAAGTACTCTATAAAAGCAGAGTGGCTCTTCCTAGATGCCAGCTGTTTCTTTAACCCAACGGTTGCAGGTTCAAGACGAACATAACAATTGCCATACTGGAACAGACCGAAGATCCATCAAGCCCAGTATCCTGTTTCCAACAATGGGCAACCCAGGTCCCAGTATGGCATGCACCGTACCTGATAGGTGTTAGAGCTGAAATTGAATGACACTGAAAGAAACATGATATTTGGTATATTTGTAACTGTCATCTAGGGTAAGACTCAACATTAGCTGAGTTCATCTATCAGCTGTTTTAATGTTTACTTTGTATGGTTAATTCCAGTGTATCGCAAACTGTGTGCTGTGGCATACTAGTGTGACGCAGCAGGTGTGACCCAACAAGACGCCGGTAAGGAGGAGAGGCGCAGTCTTGTAAGTAGTCAGCCAGCGCGGATGACTCTTCTCACTGGAGTCTCTCCTCCTCTCCCCGCACCTCCCCTCCACTCATAGGGCCACTGCTCCCCCTTTGACCTCACTTGTGGTAAGAGCTAGCGCATGCGCAAATCACACCTACAACCAACAAGGATGATCTGCGCATGCGTCTCGATCACTCTAAAGTGATCCGTTGGGTCACTGTAGGGCATGCATCCAATCACATCATTTGCATGCTGAAGCTGCTGTGAATCAGTCGCTCAGCAAGACCCGGCCACGGGTCGCCCAACAACGGTGAGTTTAGTGAATCTGGGCATTACAGCAGAGCTCCAGCAGCAGGAAAGACTCTCCATTTTCAATCGCAGCACATAACATGGCTTTGCATTTGATAAGTTTTCAGCATCTTGCTAGTTAAATCTTGCATTCGTTATTTTTTTAAAAAAACGTTTCTGTGCTAGAGCAGAGCAAAGGCTTAGGTGGATCTTGATGTATTTTGTTTGTTGTTTTTTACCTGGACATCAGTACAGGGACCAAAGGTAGTGCTTAAGAAAAAAGGTCACCAGATTTAGGTGCCTTTTTTACAGCGCCTTAATAGATTTTATTTTCTGGTCTGGCAATACAACTTTTTTGACACTCAGATCATATTTTATATTCTCTTGAATATCTACTCTGGCATATTCATTTGATAAGTATATAGTCTATCTAGCTTTCAGTTTTGTCATCTAGAGACTTTTGGGTAAGTTTGTAAATTAGATTTTTTTTGGGGGGGGGATTTCTTTATTAATTTTTAATACTAACAAAAAGTGCAACACAATATTCACATCAGTAATTATAAATAAGCACTTAAATACAATCAGTATTAGTATAACAATATATGCCCCCCACAATTACCTTAAAGATCACCCTAAAGATACATCCCCCCCAGATGTGTCTGAATTACATCAGTAAAAGAAGGCTAAACAAACTATAACAATTGTACAAAAGATGTTAATGGACCCCAAACTAAGTTAAATATCTTAGAATGCCCTATAATATCGGCATTCATCTTTTCATACCTGTAGCTTAAACATAAGCTCGCCCACCAAAAGGAAAAATTAAGACGATCTCAGTTTTTCCAATTTTGAGTTATTAAATTAGATTTTGATGGAAAAGAGCTCCTGAAATAATCAAATCATTGGTTTCACAAAGTGCATACATATTTCCTTCATCAGTCATTTTGCCAATGTTGTGTTGGTTTGTCTATGATTCAGTTTTCATGTTGTCATGTCCAGCATGTGTCTACATGTTCATTGATGTCTTCAATAATGCAAAGCATTGTGTTTTGGTATAGCATCCATCATGAACTACAAACTGTCATAGAAGTTCATCTTCTGTCGGTGCAAAGGTCATGAGTATTAACTAGATGACATAACAGACTTTTAATAATAGGTTTCCTCTGCAGAAGCGTCTTATTAAAAGATCAAGGCTATGTCTTTCAGATGTTGGTTACTGTCCTTGCCAACTCTGAGTATGGCATCAGAGAAAAAATATTTTTGCCTGCACTAGTCCATCTAACTTATAGAAGATCAATGAGGTAATTTCCGCTAATGCAGATCATAAATGGTTGCAATAACATTCTGAGAGTAAACAAGTATAATACAGCCTCTTTTGCTGATTCTACGTTTTCACAGATACATTGGACCTCGTATAACTGGGCCACTAATTTTTCACATCCTTACTGGGGTTGTGTATTCATCATTGGCCCCTAATGTGGTATCTTAGATTTTATAATTTATTTAATGCATGCATGTGCATTCAAAGATGACTGAGCGCATTGCAAATAAATAGAAAAGAAAGAACACTTAACTTGCTTTGCCCGACAGCAGCTTAACCATTTCACATTGCTGTTTCCTCAGGGGTTGTGCTGCTTTCTCCATGCTCAATTCTATAGCATGACACTAACACCGGCCATCTGTTGATTTTTTTCACTGTAAATGTGTTACCTTTGAATTTGTCGGCAATAGTAGTAACACAGGCAGACCTCCTTCCCAGTACATTCTGGAATGCACTGGGAGTGGCCTAAATCTCCAATTGACCAGTTCTCAAAGGGCACTCCCATGGGAGGGACCTTAAGCACCTGGGCCAATCAGCACCTTAGGCCCCTCCCTGGTGCATCCCCGGATGCACTGGGAAGTGGAAGACCCACCATTCTGAAGAGGGCCTTCCAACCAGAGGGAGTAGGCATCCCTCTGACCAGCCTTATTTTAAAGGTATAGGAGGGTTCCCAGTGGGCTTTGGAGTGTCGGGGTCAGGATTTTGAGGGTTCAGGGGTTCAGGGGTCGTGGGTTTGGGGGGTGCCAGCAGGAGGGAGAAGGTATCCCTCCTGCCGGGGATGTTGGGGGGGGTGCCGGCAGGAGGGATTGGGCATCCCTTCTGCTGGGGATTGTTTTGCGGTTTGCAGCAGAAGGGATTAGGCATCCCTCCTGTTATGGACAGTGTGTGTGTGTATATGGGGGGGAGGTTTGGAGCTTCCCTGCCACTAAATGCTAACACATCCATAGAATATAATGGGTATGTTAGCATTTAACGTGCGTTAAATCGGCTAGCACACCTTAGTAAAAGGCCTCCTTTGCCCCAGACCTGGCATTATTTTTTTCTGGCACTAAACATTCCTAAAAGCTTTTTTTTTTTTTTATAAGCATTGCTGTGGAGTTCTAAATGAATGCATTTAAATACCTTTAAATGCTGTCTGCACTAATGGTTTCAGCGTAAGTGATAAAACCATTAGAGCATTGGGTGGCACATGAACACTGGCTTTAATTGCCTTTAGCACCAGCATTAGGTTTTGAGAATCAGCCATAAAAGAGAACTACCAGGTAGACTTGTTTCCTGTACAACACAGGTTAATGTCTAGCTTTGTGATTGAATATGGATGTTCTCCCTTTATCAACTGCTGTCACCTCTTAAAACAGACTAATTGAGCAAGTAGATCTTGTTAATGATTACCAATCAAATCCAATTAGCAGACTATGCAGTCCACACATAAGAAAATATCTATTTATCTATATCTCATGGTAGTTTATTGTATGAAACAAATATAAGCTAATGAATGTACACCCCAATAAATAGGTTATAATATGTACAGAGTGGATAGGAATTGCAGAAAATTTGGGAGAAATAACTAATGCTGGGTTTTACTAAACTGTGGAAGAGCTTCTTACCGTGGGCCGGAAAGATACATGCTCCAAAGCTCATAGGAATTGAATGAGCATCGGAGCATTTACCTCGCCAGCCCATGGTATGAAACTGTTCTGCGGTTTAGTATAAGGAGCTCTATTTCTGTAAAAAGTATCAAAGCTACTGAAATACAAGTTGTGAGGAGAAATGAGGAGGGTATTTTTGTTTGTTTATTTTTTAGAAAATTCTGATGGCACTTTGATCCATTAACTGATATACAAGGAAATGAAATACTAGCGGACATGATTTGGAGTTCATTCTACAATTTAGAATGGAATAACTACATCAAGTTATATAACAAGTACTCTAAATCATATTGTGTCCTGGACTCGTGTCCCCCAGAAATTATGAAAGCAGCTCATTAGACTTTAAACTATCTTTGCTGAACTATTTAACCAATAACCTAAAAAATGGAAAATTCCTCACTAATAATGGTCATATTATAATAACCCCAATTCCAAAAAATCGTAAAGAATCATCAGCATCAGTAACCAACTATAGACCAGTAGTATCCATTCCATTTATTGTAAAAATCATGGAAGGATTGGTACATACCCAATTGATGGAATATCTCGACCAGTTCTCTCTTTTGCACAAAACTCAGTCTGGTTTTAGGCCTTTGTTTAGCACTGAGACAATAACTGCGGCTATCCTGGATAATTTGTGTTTCTTGTTTAGTAAGGGCCTCAATGCCCTGATCATGCAATTTGACATGAGCTCTGCCTTTGACTTGGTGGACCATGGGAAATTGTTATAATGCTTAGACGCAATTGGAATCAGAGGAGAGGTATTAAACTGGTTTCAAGGTTTCCTTACATCCCACACCTATCAAGTACGTTTTAATTGTGATCTCTCTGATACATGGAGCAATCCATTTGGCGTGCCACAGAGGTCACTATTATCCTCTTTGCTTTTCAATGTTTACATGTCCTCATTAGGTGCGCAATTGTCCCAGCTGGGGATAAAACTATTTAGCTACGCAGATGACTTTACGATCATTTTCCCATTCACTACCCCTCTCTCAGAAGTTATTCTTAAAGCAACAGAAGTACTAAATCGGATGGAGCAATGGATGACTGAATTCAGACTAAAGCTAAACTCAGAGAAAACAAAATTTTTTGTAGCTTCGCCACACCCACTTGACACTAAAGCATCAATGTGCATCAATAACCTTAGCTATCCTATTCAACCTACTATGAAGGTATTAGGAGTAACACTGGACCAGAGCCTGACCATGAAAGACCAGGTGGACTCCTTGGTTAGAAAGAGTTTTCTCACCCTCTGGAAGCTTTGGTCCATTAGAGCATATTTTGATGTCTTATCATTTAGAATTCTAGTACAATCCCTTATACTGAGTCAACTTGAACATCGCCTACTTGGAACTTTCCCAGAACAAATGCAGCGATTGCAACTGGTACAAAATGCAGCGGTTGGGCTACTTTGTGGACTGAAGAAGTTTGATCATGTAACACCTTCCTATCGACTTCTACATTGGCTGCCGATGGAGGCACGAGTGAAATTCAAGTTTGATTGTTTTTGCTTTAAGGTACTATACGGTTTAGCTCCTAAATATATAACAGACCTTTTCTCTTTCACAACCAACAGACTTAAGAGAAGCTCACATCTGAACTTTGTTTCTCCACCAGTTAGAGGTTGTAAATTTAAAAGTCATCATCAACATCTTTTCTCACATCAAGCAGCATTATGGGGTAAAAATCTGGAACAACTGCTCATGCCTACTACTTATGGGGAATTCAGGAATCATCTAAAAACACATCTGTTCCTGAAGTACTTAGGTAACTGACCTATACAATCTTAGTCCTCAACAAATGATCTTTAGAACTGTTAATCACTAACTGAACTTTGTTAATTCCACTCAATCTGTAGCATCTTTTAATCATTGTAAACCGCATAGAACTTCACAGTCCTGCAGTATATAAACTGTTATTATTATTTATTATTATCCAGTGTGGTCTACAAATCTCTGAGAGAAATTGATTGAAATCTAGTTAATGTCACCCAAATTTTCAAAATCGGTATATCAAGCCCAAATAAACTTTAAACTTGATACTGTTGGGATATCTTAACATACTGGATTTTGACCATCAGAAACAGAAAAATCTTTGGCTTCTGAGGGGTTTTCTTCAAACCATTGGTAATGGAAACTATGAAGAATAGCCCAATACTGGACCTGATTTTTGGATTTTGAGGTTCAAATTTATATTTTCTTGCCCTTTCAGCTTCATCATATATTTACAATTCTGTTGAAACCAGTGCTGAAATCTACAGTAGTGCCATGCACCTTCATTTATAACAAAACATTAGAATATAAGAATAGCCTTACTGGGTCAGACCAATGCTCCATCAAGCCCAGTAGCCCGTTCTCACGGTGGCCAATCCAGGTCACTAGTACCTGGTCAAAACCCAAGGAGTAACATTATTCCATGCTACTGATCCAGGGCAAGCAGTGGCTTCCCCCATGTCTTTCTCAATAACAGACTATAGACTTTTCCTCCAGGAATTTGTCTAAACCTTTCTTGAAACCAACTACGCTATCCGCTCTTACCACAACCTCTGGCAATGCGTTCAAGAGCTTAACTTTTCATGCCTAATATTTCACCCTTCTGAGTGTCAGTGACTGTCAGACCATATGGCAGCCACAGAAAAGAGAAGTTATTAAAAACTCAAAGTCATACATTTCAAAAATTAGATTTTAGTAAAATAACAAAGTGCTGGCAGGCTGGGAAGATGTAGGTAAAGTAGAAGGTCAATGGATTAAACTAAAAGGAGCTATTGAAAATATTCTTTATCTTAAGGAAGTAAATGAATGTAAGAAACATTCGCAAAAAGCAAATTCGATCACGTCCCACCGCTTTTGTTCAAGCTCCATTGGCTTCCGATAATCTCCAGAGTCCACTTCAAATGTGCCTGCCTTACTTTCAAGATCCTACACGGCATCCTTCCCCCCTTTATTCCTCTTTCTTGGAATTCCTCTAACCCCAATTCTACCAGATCCACCCAAAAACTGAAACTCTCCTTTCCCTCTCTAAAAGGTGTCTCCCTTGTAGGAAAACTAGGTTCCTCCCTCCCTTTTAGAATCACTGAGCTCTGGAACAACCTTACCGCCCCTCTTAGGAATCTGAGCTCCCTCCAACTCTTCCGTAAACATCTGAAAACCTGGTTATTCTCAAAAATGTAACTCTTCCTCCCTCTCTGATTATTCTAGTCCTCTAAACTTCCTCTTCATCCTTCCCTCCTCTGGAGTTCCTTTCTACCCTAACTCCTGTTAACCGTGTCGAGCTTTGCAAATGTAGAGATGATGCGGTATACAAACCTAAGATTTAGTTTAGTTTAGTTTAGAAACATGACGGCAGATAAAGGTCAAATGGACCATCTAGTCTGCCCATCTGCAGTAACCATTATCTCTTTCTCTCTCCCAGTCTCTGTCTCCACCACCTCTTCTGGAAGACTGTTCCATGCATCTACCACCCTTTCTGTAAAGAAATATTTCCTCAGATTACTCCGGAGCCTATCATCTCTTAACTTCATCCTATGCCCTCCCATTGCAGAGTTTCCTTTCAAATTAAAGAGACTCAACTCATGCACATTTACATTCCATAGGTATTTAAACGTCTCTATCATATCTCCCTTCTCCCGTCTTTCCTCCAAAGTATACAGATTGAGATCTTTAAGTCTGTCCCCGTACACCTTATCAAAAAGACCACACACCATTTTAGTAGCCTTCCTCTGGACCGACTCCATCCTTTTTATATCGTTTTGAAGGTGCAGCCTCCAGAATTGTACATAATATTTTAAAAGAGTATTAGACAGTATACGAGGGGCCACTGAAAAGTTCTCAGCCCAACAAACAAAGTTGAGGCAGTCTCCATCGAGGGCTATATAGTTAGGCCCGGATTCTGTAACCAGCGCTGTGGTTGGTGGCTGCCTTAAAGCAGTCGCCAATTGTATGTCAATCAGGTGATGGTGCTGGCTCCAGAATCACGTCTCCAGCAAAGGTAGGTGCCTACCTATGATGTGACTTGTACCTACAGAGGCGCTTTAGGCCACCTAACGCCACTTTCGGGGTTAGCCACGCCCACAACGTATTTTGACAGCCTGTAGCATCTCCGTAGGTGTGATTCCAGTGCCGATTTGCAGGCACCGGTAGACACCTTAAAACTCAGTTAAAAGCGCTGTTTCAATGACATTTTTAAAGTGAGTTGTGATGCATACCGGTGCCTAAAAAAATTGGCATCAGTTCAACAATCCAGGCCTTAGTCGACCGATTTTCCACTTTATTCTTTTTGCTGGAAAATTATGGAATGCAAAAAGTGGAAAATCACTGGACTAATTGTGTAGCTCTCAAAGGAGATTGCCCCAACTTTGTTGGTTGGGCTGAGAACTTTTCAGCAGTCCTCTGTAGAGTGTTAAAAGGAGTGGCTCAGAAGGCAGAAGGTACATATGTTCAATTCGATTCAATTTTATTTATCTGATATATCACCTGTATCCAATTTGTAAATTACTTTCATAGGATATTAAATGTGCTGTGACTGATATGCCTGTTAATATTGCATGAAAAGTTAACAGGGGGATTGATAGAAATATCATGGAAAGTTCTTTTTACATAGTAGATCTATGGCTGGGGAGGAGGCCAAATTAGACTATGTGTGTGGTCTTGGCTTATACATGGATCATGCTAATTTAGGCTACTGTTAGTCCTAAAACTGCCCTTGACTTATACACATCAACTTATAGATGAGTATATACAGTAATCTCCAGTCCAGTGATTTTCCTAGTCTTGACCTGAATCAATTCAAAATTGGCTCCTCTATTTCCACTGATTATACTACCCAGCATTTATAAAGATAGTCACTTGAGCAAATAGAATTTTAAAATGCTGCCAAAAGTGGTGTTTACGTAGAAAGAAATGGGTTGTGCAGGTGGTAAGATCAAACAAAGCATGAACAAGGCATCCAAATCTTGCATAACACCAATGCCGATCACTACCCAAGAACTGAAGCTGAGCAGTTTTGATTTGGGGTTTTTTTCTTGTGTGTAACAGAGCATATTTTTACTGGTTTTATACATATAATTAGCAGCTTAATTTCTTCCCTGGCTGTGTTAGCCTTAAAATGTAACATAATGAGAAAGCTGGATTACAGTGCCGACAGGTTGCAATATCAGTACTAGTTCTTCACTGCCCTCTGGTGCATTTCACATTGCCAGTGCACTGTTTAGTTTGTAAATTTTATTACAATTTCTTGCAGTAAATTATTTCCAAAATGGAAGGGGAGGGGGGAACAAGAGGAAATTGACTTATGTTTAGTTAATTAGAGTACATGTGTTTCATTTTTATTTTTTTTTAGTTATGATGTCTTGTTTTTTTACATAACATTAATATCCATATTTGCAAGATATCTTTTACCACTTACATTGCTCTATGTTACTTTTCAATACAGGTATATATGCACACATAACACCTTCTCTTAAAAAGATCATATTGATTTTAGAGTCTGATATAAGATCCTGGTTTTGGTGTACAGAGTCTTTTTTTTTTCCAGGTACTTCTAAACATCTGGTGGTGGATCTTCCTTTGTCTGCAGGTCGTCCTCTGCTTTTTCTATACATGAATCAACTATTCCTTCAAATCAGGCTTATCCAGTTTGATACTACACAAACTTCAGCCTTTATTTTGCTTCTTATTTCTGAAACGCCATACCTCAAATTATCCCAGGACAAGCAGGCAGGTATTCTCACTAGTGGGTGATGTCATCAGACAGAGCCCCGGTACGGACGTCTCACAAGCACGTGTTGCTTGTAGAAACTTAAAGTTTCTAGATGCCCGCACCGCGCATGCGCCGGTGCCTTCCTACCCGGAGATCCGGGCGTGTCTCCTCAGTTCTTTCTTTTCCGCGGAGCTGAGAAGTTCAACTTCTTCATGCGCTAGCTGAATTCAGTTAAATTTGCCTTCCTTGTCCGCGTTTTCGTTTCTTTTAATTACAGTTAACAGTTCTTTTCTTTTTCAGTAAAAAAAAAAAAAAAAAAAAAAAGAGAAGATTATTTCCTCCGGCGGGTCGAACGGGCCGGCCACGTGGCTCAGGCCCACGGGCTTCGACCTCGCGGCAGAGATTTTCCGGCCTATGTCCCGGCCAATCACCGGTTTTAAAAAGTGCAGCAAGTGCCAACGCGCGATTTCACTCACGGACCCTCACTGGCGCTGTTTGCAGTGTTTGGGCCCTGACCACATCCCGAAATCGTGCGGGCCTTGCTCTACCCTTACGGCACGCTCATTCAAGCGGCGTTGCCTATTGTGGGAATCGATGTTCAAGATGGACGCAGCTAAGGATCCCTCAGCCTCCACTTCATCCGATACCTCCCCGGTTCGGGCGAAACCGGCATCGACTCCTCCTGCATCGAGTGCGGCGAAACCGGCATCGCTCGCCCCGACACCATCCACGAGCTCGACGTCGGTGCCTGCCCCGGTCTCCTCGGTTCAGGTACCTCTTCCTTCCACAGTGCCACCAATGGTCATCAAAGTGCCGAAAGCTACTAAGCAGAAGCACTCGACCTCGAAGGAGCGCGATGTCCGTGCAGGAGGACCCCCTTTCGGTGCGGATCCCTCCCTATCGGCTTCGCTACGGTCCGTGCTGGAAGCTCAATTCGTTGAGCTCATGCAGACCATCGGACCCGGGCTCATCGCTGCCATACAGGGTGACCTCCCGGTACCGGTCCAAAGGGGCGGTCCGCCCCCTCCCCCTCCCCCACACCGTTCGACCTCGACAACCGACGAGGACGAACGGGGGAGGGCGGCGATACCCACGCGGCAAGCCTCGCTTACCGACATGCCGCCATTAGAACCCATTACGCCTCCGCGCCAACATGGGACCAGACCTCCGATCGATACTCGAAGCCCTGGGCATAGTCAGGAAGAGTTCCTCCGTACTCCTTACCAGACTTGGGTAGCATCGCAGGAACCCGCATCGCAGACCCAGTGGCGATCCACTGCTTCCAGCCCTATCCACTTGGGGGCCTCGGGAGACCATGCGATGCACAGACGATCCCGATCCCCGTCCCGCCACCGAGACGGGCACCGATCGAGACACTCATCCTGGCACTCCTCACGCCATTCGGAGGTGTCACCGCAGAAAAAACTGCAACGTAGGGGATACTCCTCATCAGAGGCGTCCCCTCCGAGGGGCCCGGAGTACGAGGATACACCGGTGCCCGATTCTCCTTGCCACTCTCCGATGTCCACGGACCTGGAGGCCTCCTCCTCCGCCAGCCCGTCTCACAGACCGACGCTGGCGGAACAATTGTCCTTCTCATCATTCCTCCGACAAATGGCGGATGATCTGGATGTGACCCTTGACACGGGCTCCCGATACTCCAAAGAGTATCTGGACACCATGCACTTACCTAACCCTCCAACGGAGTCGCTTCGGCTCCCCCTGCATAAATTACTGGACCAAACCTTCATGCAGTGCTTCGAAACGCCGTATTCCATACCGGCGATCCCCAGCAAACTCGATGCTCGATACCGCATCGTGCACCATAAAGGGTTCGAGGGCCCTCAACTCTCCCACCAATCCCTGCTGGTCGAGTCCTCCCTAAAACGCTCTCACCCCTCCCAGGTCTACGCCTCTGTACCGCCGGGCCGAGAGGGGAGAACGATGGACAAATTTGGTAGAAAATTCTACCAAAACTCCATGATGGCGTCACGGGTGCTAAACTACAACTTCTTTTTCTCTTCCTATCTGGAGTTCTTCTTGCCGGTGCTCCGCAAGTTCACTCCGTTCATAGACAACCAAGCTCGATTCGAGTTCGAGGAAGTGGTAGCCTCCCTCTCCCAATTACGCCTCCAGCTGATGCAATCCTCCTTCGATGCATTCGAACTCTCGGCACGCGCCGCCGCAAGCGCGGTAGCTATGCGTCGCCTGGCATGGCTCCGTACCATCGATATGGATCCCAACCTACAGGACAGACTCGCCAACGTACCATGTGCTGGAGCTGACCTGTTCGATGAGTCTATCGAGACTGTTACCAAGAAGCTGTCGGATCATGAAAAATCCTTTCAATCCATCCTGCGGCCCAAACCCAAACCTCAACAGTCTCGACCTTCCAGGCCACCCCTGATTTACCAGCGGCGTTACATGCCCAGACAAACGCCTGCTGCGAGACAACCTGCGAAGAGACAACCTCCCCAGAAGTCTCAGCAAAAACCCCAGCCACCGGCCGTACCTAAGGCCCCCCAGCCCTTTTGACGCCCCCCCCGGGAGCGTAACCTCGGCCTCTCCCATAGGGGGCCGCCTCCATCTCTTTTACCATCGATGGGAGGCCATAACGACGGACCTATGGGTCCTCACCATCATAAGGGAAGGATACTCTCTTCAATTCCACCGGGTCCCCCCGGACCACCCTCCAAGAGAGTATCCTTCAAGCTCGACGCAGACCGCCCTTCCTCTTCAGGAAGTCCAAACCTTACTCCAGCTTCGGGCTGTCGAGCCGGTCCCTTCAGACCAATTGAACCGAGGGTTCTACTCCCGGTACTTCCTCGTCCCGAAGAAAACGGGCGACCTGCGACCCATTTTAGACCTTCGGGCCCTCAACAAGTTCCTGGTCAAAGAGAAGTTTCGCATGTTGACTCTGGCTTCTCTATACCCCCTCCTCGAGCAGAACGACTGGTTATGCTCCCTGGATCTCAAGGAGGCCTACACTCACATCCCCATTCACCCGGCCTCCCGAAAGTTCCTCAGATTTCGGGTGGGAAATCTGCACCTACAGTATCGAGTGCTACCATTCGGCCTATCTTCGTCCCCCAGAGTCTTCACAAAGTGCCTGGTGGTAGTGGCCGCAGCACTCCGGGACAGGGGTCTACAGGTATTCCCATACCTCGACGACTGGCTCATAAAGGCCCCGTCAGCCCCAGAGGTCACTTCGGCGGCCTTGGCTACAACCTACTTCCTCCAGAATTTGGGCTTCGAGATCAACTTCTCCAAGTCTCACCTACAACCCACCCAGTCCCTCCCCTTCATCGGAGCGGTCCTGGACACCACCCGACTCCGAGCATTCCTACCTCGGCAACGCATGGAATCCCTTCTTCATCTCTGCCAGTCGGTGTCTACTCGCCAAACCCTACCGGCGAGACAACTGATGGTGCTCCTGGGCCATATGGCCTCCACAGTACATGTGACACCCTTTGCCAGACTCCACCTCAGGATCCCCCAGTGGACCCTGGCATCACAGTGGAATCAGACATCCGATCCACTATCCAAACGCATCTTAGTCACACCTGCTCTTCGGCAGTCTCTACTTTGGTGGATGACCTCTTCGAATCTATCCAGAGGTTTGCTGATGCACTCTCCCCCCCATCAGAAAGTTCTCACGACCGATTCGTCGAATTACGCATGGGGGGCCCACCTGGAGGGTCTCCGCACCCAAGGATTCTGGACCAATGCGGAGAGACTACACCAAATCAATCTACTGGAACTCAGAGCCATCTTCAATGCGCTCCAAGCTTTCCAACACCTACTCCACGACATGGTAATCCTCATTCGCACAGACAATCAGGCCGCCATGTATTATATCAACAAGCAAGGAGGCACGGGCTCGGCCCTCCTTTGCCAGGAAGCTCTACGAGTCTGGGACTGGGCGGTGCGCCACAACACCCTACTCAGAGCAGTATACATCCAGGGGGAGAACAACGTCCTAGCAGACAAACTAAGCCGCCTGCTACAACCGCACGAATGGACTCTCCATTCCAGCCCCCTTCACCAAATCTTCACGCAATGGGGGACGCCTCAGATAGACCTCTTTGCGGCTCCCCACAACGCCAAACTGCCTCAGTTTTGCTCCAGGATCTACACTCCTCACCGCCTCGAGGCAGATGCTTTTCTACTGAACTGGGGGAAACGATTTCTGTATGCGTTCCCACCATTCCCGCTGATCCAGAAGACTCTGGTCAAGCTGAAACTCGAACGGGCAACCATGATTCTAATAGCTCCTCGGTGGCCCAGACAACCTTGGTTCTCCCTCCTACTTCAACTCAGCAGCAGGGAACCAGTACCACTTCCAGTGTTTCCTTCACTACTTACTCAACAGCAAGTATCACTACTTCATCCCAACCTGCAGTCTCTCCACCTGACAGCTTGGTTCCTCTCAACGTAACCCCTCACCAATTCTCACAAGAAGTGAGGGAGGTCTTGGAAGCTTCCAGGAAGCCCACCACTCGACAATGCTACTCCCAGAAATGGACCAGATTCTCCTCATGGTGCGTTTCTAAGTCAAAGGAACCTCAGCGAGCTTCCTTATCCTCCGTGCTGGACTATCTCCTGCACCTATCTCAATCTGGGCTCAAGTCCACATCCATACGAGTCCACCTGAGCGCTATTGCGGCGTTCCACCAGCCCCTACAAGGGAAACCCCTCTCGGCCCATCCGGTGGTCGCCAGATTTATGAAAGGACTCTTCCATGTTAACCCTCCTCTCAAACCACCCCCAGTAGTTTGGGACCTCAATGTAGTCCTTTCCCATCTCATGAAGCCCCCGTTTGAACCACTCAACAGGGCCCCTCTGAAGTATCTCACCTGGAAAGTGCTTTTCCTCGTAGCCCTTACGTCCGCTCGCAGAGTCAGCGAACTCCAGGCATTGATGGCGGACCCACCATTCACAGTATTCCACCATGACAAGGTGGTCCTCCGCACTCACCCGAAATTCCTGCCTAAGGTGGTCTCCGAATTTCATCTCAACCAATCCATTGTACTTCCAGTATTCTTCCCTAAGCCTCATTCTCACCACGGAGAATCGGCCCTTCACACTCTAGACTGTAAACGTGCCTTGGCTTTCTACCTGGATCGCACCAAGCCACACAGAACCACTCCTCAACTTTTTGTCTCCTTCGACCCTAACAAGTTGGGAAGACCCGTATCAAAGCGCACCATCTCTAATTGGATGGCAGCTTGTATCTCTTTCTGCTATGCCCAGGCTGGATTATCACTTCCTTGTAAGGTCACAGCCCATAAGGTCAGAGCAATGGCAGCCTCAGTAGCATTCCTCAGATCAACTCCAATCGAGGAAATTTGCAAGGCTGCCACCTGGTCCTCGGTTCACACATTCACCTCACATTATTGTCTGGATACCCTCTCCAGACGGGATGGACAGTTTGGCCAAACAGTATTGAAAAATTTATTCTCTTAAGTCGCCAACTCCCCCTCCATCCCACTGAGGTTAGCTTGGAGGTCACCCACTAGTGAGAATACCTGCCTGCTTGTCCTGGGATAAAGCAATGTTACTTACCGTAACAGTTGTTATCCAGGGACAGCAGGCAGCTATTCTCACGTCCCACCCACCTCCCCTGGGTTGGCTTCTCAGGCTAGCTACCTGAACTGAGGAGACACGCCCGGATCTCCGGGTAGGAAGGCACCGGCGCATGCGCGGTGCGGGCATCTAGAAACTTTAAGTTTCTACAAGCAACACGTGCTTGTGAGACGTCCGTACCGGGGCTCTGTCTGATGACATCACCCACTAGTGAGAATAGCTGCCTGCTGTCCCTGGATAACAACTGTTACGGTAAGTAACATTGCTTTCTGAGAACAGAGACTTCTAGGCCTCATTTCTGTCTATATGACAGTGCCAGCATCTATTGGATTTAGAACTGTCTAACTTTTATAATCTAACAGGGATCCAAAAAGATCTGTGTAACGAGAAAAACCAAGTTTGTCTCATAGATGCTGATGCTGTACATCTCATCCTCCAAGTCCAAATTCGTGACCATCGAGACGCAGAAATATACTGCTTTATCTCAATGCTCCAAATATCTCTAAGACTAGATTATGGGTTTTTATTCAAGAATTCAAATATTAATTTATACTATCGGGCAGCCTGATGTCCTAGCAAATCTGTCTGGAAGCATAAGACCTGCAAGCTATAACGATTTTTTAGATTCCGCCAGTCAGGGAACCCCTTCTGAATGGCCTGCTTCAACTGCAACCACTTATAAATTTGGGACTTTAAAATACCAAATGATTGTTGCAGTTGTGAAAAATCAAACATTTTCCCATTTGATAAAACATCATCTAAAGTGCGTATTCCTGCCTGCATCCTGGGCACTTTTTTTTTTTTTTTTTTTAATACAAAATGTAAATAAAGGACAATGATCAAGCACTGCTTATATGGAAAAGTGACATAAAATACAGGAAAAAAAAGCTAAGCAATTATTATACACTCCTCCCTCAATATTCGCGGGGTTAGGGGCAGAGCCGGCCTGCAAATTTTTTGTAAAAGGGGGGATAAAATAGAAATACATAGGCAAAGATTAAACTAAACCACCAAGAAGCTGGACTCTGTATACAATGCAACACCACAGAAACAGTGACACATGTCCCCTAATATTGAGGTCTATAAAGTATACCTGAGGAAGGGGGTTTTGGTCTCTCAATTTAGTCAGAAATATATTACAATTAGTCCAATAAACCTTATTTCCATTTTCTATTTATAAATATGTATCAACACAGCTATAATACTACTTTATCCTAAAGCAAAAAAAATAAATAGAAACATTTTTTTCTACCTTTGTCTTCTCTGATTTCTGCTTTCCTCATCTTCTTGGCACTCTCTTCCTTCCATCCACTGTCCACCCTTTCTCTTCCCCTTCTATATGGCATCTTCTCTCCTTCTATGTCCCTTCCAGAAACTGTATGCCTCCCCCTTCCATCTCTCCCTTCACCCCCATTGGTCTGGCATCCATCTTCTTCCCTTCCATCCCTTGCATCCCTTTGTTGCCTGGCCCATCCCCACTCTCTTTGGGTGATTGTTTCTCTCCTCCTCGCCCATCAGTCTAATATTGTGTTTCTCGCGGAACTCATTCAGCTCCCAGCTCTTGGTCTGCAGCTTCATGTTCAGATACTCAACAATTTTATGAATCTGTTCCTTGGTATTTTCCAGGGCTGGGAGGACCTCTTTCACAGTTTATTCCACCAGCACACCTCCAACCATAAGGTAACACTGTCTTTTTGATCTCGATAATGAGACTGTGTTCATTCAGCTCCATCTCTAGCTCTGCAGCTTTTGAAGCCAAGCCTCACTGTTCCTGCTGCAGCCGATTAAATCCCGCCACTACCTGTTCCGCGGTCTCCTCAAGCTGCTCACTCCGCTGTCGGTAGCCGCAATTTTATTCCACCACCGCAACTCAATAATGAAGAATTAAAAATTATTTTTAGTGTGCTCTAGCATTCTGTTCAGGTAAATCTTAAAGTCCCTGTATGTAACTTGGTGTAGTTCCATATAATATCCACTGAGTTAAAGTATACAATTTGAATACAGAACAAGCTTCTACCAGAAGCTAATATAATGACGACGACAAGGGAGTTACCATCTCATATTTTGATGCTCTACATATAAATAAAATGTGCTGCAGAGTTTTGTGCTGCCTGAAGTTTTGTTAATATGGTCTCCTTACATCCTGCATATACAATGGGCCTGATATTCAGACCATGGGAGCTGGCTCCCAAGGTCGGCACTGAGCCCAGATATTCAGTGTTGGGCCATTAATTCAGAAAATCAGCCATTTTATGGCTGCAGAAAAAAATGGCCTTAGCGTGTAGGAAAGACCCACATAAGGGCACGCTAAGGTCACTTTCTACTGAAATTTAATAAAAGGAGCCTATAGTAATGAAGTGTTTTGCATGCTTTGCATCTTATTACTATGTAACCCACAGAAATGATAAATAACCTGCATTATGGTTATAGGCATTAAGGGGCAAATAACAGTTGTAACAGCCTGCTAACTACTCCCATAACACTGATGCTGCTGCAGTTGAAAATTGGGTTGTATATCTTTCTTGTACCTTTCTCTTGATTCCTCTTCAGTTTCTTTCATGTGTTTTCTTTATTCTTTCATTACCATTCTTTTCTCTTTTCTTTATTCATTTTCCATTAAACTATGCTTCCTCCAAGATTTCTATATGTTCTTGTCTTCCCAGTTCTATTCTCTGTACCTTGGAAGAAAGAGGAGATATAATTGAGACATTTTAATATTTCCATGGTACATTTATATACATATATACTCATAGGATTTTATATATGTTGTCACTTTTATTATTCCTTTTGTATATTTTTACAATCGGCATGCTTTTATGTGTTTCTTGCATGTTGCTTGAATATTAAGGCTATTTTTATCCTGTTTTATATACTGTATAATAAATATGATTTCTGATGCAGGCTTTTAAGTGCCAAAACACAACCCTGTGTTGAGTCATAGCTTTGCAGAGGTTACTGAGAGCTCTTTTAATCTATTATTCAATAAAATTGTTATTTGGATCTCTTTATTTGTTTTTTGGTTCTTTTTTGGGGGGAAAGACCATTTATCTGGCCCTACTTTTCTTGACTGGTTTACCCTTGTGGGGTCTGTTTCTTTCCTAAACAGAGGCAGCATTGTAGTTTTTTTGGGTCTGTGAATGGAAGTATCAATGCTTGCCCTTTTCACAGGATGATACAGATAAAAGAAGGAAGCAAACTGCAGGGACAGGCATGAATTCATTTGTTAACATGCTCCATAACTGCACTGCTACCATTGCTCTGTGCAAATTTAACTAGAATATGAAGATAGGGATGGCCATCAGTTTGCTGAGGACATAAATCAAGGACAGAACCAGGCTATGTGCCTTCATGTCAATTCTGCTTTCCAATATATCTCTGTAAGTGTGAATGAAGTGGACAATATACTTGGGGTACAGAGGAGCAGTGCACAAGAATATAAGATCATGAGAACAGCCATACTAGGTCAGACCAAAGTTTCATCTAGCCTAGTTTCCTGTTTCCAAAAGTGGCCAATTCAGGTCAAAGTACCTGGTAGAAACTCAAATAGTAGCAACACTTCATTCTACCGATCCAGGATAAGAAATAGCATCCCCCATGTCTGTCTCAATAGTAGACTAAGGACTTTTCCTCCAGGAATTTGTCTAAACCTTTCTTAATATCAGTTATGCTAACCATTGTAACCACATCCTGTGGCAATGAGTAACATAGTAAATGACAGCAAACACCTGAATGGTCCATCCAGTATGCCCTATAATTAAATGCATTACAATTTTATGATTAAATTAAAGAGTCTTATTTCTTTGTTGTTTCTGGGCCATAGACCTTAGAAATCTACCCAGTACTATCCTTAGGTTCCAACTAATGGAGTTGTCATTAAAGCTCACTCCAGCCTATGCAAGCCATCTCATTGTTTGTGGGATTCAGACCATGACAGTCTGCCCAGCACTTTCCTCATGTTCCAAATTGAAGGGGCTCCTGTTGAAGCCCTCCCAAGTCCATCCTAAACTAAATTGCCATATATGGGACAAGGGATCATGAAAGTCTGCCTGGTACCGGCTTTAGTTCTTCAATTTATACCATTCATATTTTAATTAGAGATCCCCTGTGTTCATCCCATACCTTTTTGAATTTTGTCATTTTATTCCTCTACACAAGTATTTCTCAGCCTCCGGTACATGCAGGGGGTATGCGGGCTGCCTGTTGGGGGTTCGCGGGCTGACTGCTGATTCCTCCCTGCCATCCACCGCTGCCACGCACCAGCTCCATTTAATTATCCATCTGCTGCCACAGCAACTCCGGGCAGGGAAGAGCCAGGAGTGTGCAGCGATTTCATGCCGCCGGCTCACAAATATTCCCCCCAATGTCAATTCTGACGTCAGAGAGAAGGTTCCGGGCTAGCCAATCGCTGCTTAGCTGGCCCGGATCTTCTCTCTGTCAGAATTGATGTTGGGGGGAAGGCTTGCAATCACTGCACGTGCCTGGCCCTTCCCTTCCTGGAGTTGTAGCAGCGGGTGATAATTAAATGGAGCTGACAGATGGCGGAGGCAGTGGTGGACCGGGGGGAGGAGGAATTGGCAGCGGGTCAGCTTGGGGGCAGGCAGGTTTCGGCACGGGGCAGTTTTGGGGGAGAGAGGGAGGGAGGAAGGGGAATGAAGCCGGTGGCCAGTGGTGAAAAATTCTGCACATGATCTGGGAGATGAGTAGGAAGAAAAGTTGGACTCCTGGAAGGACAGAAAGAGATGTTGGTTGGGGAATAGAATGAGGTCTGGAGGAGAGGAAGCTTGCAGGAGGCAGAAATAAATAAATAAATATTGGATGCACAGTCAGAAGGAAGTGCAACCAGAGACTCATGAAATCACCAGACAACAAAGGTAGGAAAAAATTTTGAGAATTTATATGTGCTGTCTATATTTTGCACTATATTTATTTTTCTATAGTTGTTACTGTGATGACATTGCATATTTTAAAGTCATCTGCCTTGACATCTTTGAAAAAAAACCCTGAATATAAATAATTAACATCTTCTTTGCGTACAGTGTGATTTATGCTTTTTTAATTTTGTGATTACCATTATGTATTAATAAGATTATATCATGTGTATATGAAAAATGGATGGAAGAAATTGCATTACAATAAGTATTATTATATTTGGGCGGGTCTGGAGCGGAGTTTGGGTGGGGGTGCTCGATTGGTATTTGTTAGGCTTAGGGGGTACTTAGCTTAAAAAGGTTGAGAAACACTGCTCTACACTACCTTCCTCCAGAGCTTAACTATCCTTTGAGTAAAAAATTATTTTATTCTATTTGTTTTAAAAGTATTCTATGTAATTTCATTGAATGTCCCCTGGTTGTTGTACTTTTTGAAAGGGTGAAAAATTGATTCACTCTTACCCATTCTACGCCACTCAGGATTTTGTAGACTTCAATCATATCCCCCCATATGGAACAGCCTTTCTGTATATGCGATAGGTGAAAACATAGGGGCTCGTAATCAAAAGAGAAAAACGTCCAAAAACCGGCCTAAGTCGGCACTTGGAAGAACATTTCTCAAAAACGTCCAAGCGCCGATAATAAAACCGGGTTTTGGACATATTTAAAAATGACTTAGGTCTTCATAGTGCCGCTTAACATCCAAAGCTAAACGGGGCATTTTGGGAGGCATGTTGAGGGCGGGACGTGGGCTGGCTTAGACTTAGTCGTACAGCATGTATAACCGAAAGTTTAACAACAGAGCCTAGACGGAACTTGGACGTTGTGACTTAGACCATGTAAAACATGGTCTAAGTCACAAAAACCCACCTAAAGTCACCATATAAGCTCTGCAAACACATAACACAGAGCCCCAAACACTACCCCAGTGATCACCAATGCCCCCCCTACCTCCATAAAAATTTTATTCACAACTTTAAATTTCAGCCTCCAGACCATCATCACCTGGCCACCTGGCATAGGAAAGCCTAGTCGTCCAGCCCAGAGGCAGCTTAAATCATCTTGGGGGTGGGTTAGGGACCCATAGAGAGGAGGACCCATTCCCATAAGCCTCTGTAATCACTGCATTGATACTGAAACATGTGCACTGCCCTATATACCCCCAAAACCATTTTTTACTGGCATATAAGTGGCTCCTTCAGCCATAAGGGCTATTGGGGTGGTAGATAAGTGGGTCTAGGGGATTCTGGAGGTGGTTTGGGGGGCTCACCATCACCTATAAGGGAGCTGTAGTGAGTAGAAGCCATGGCACCCTTTTTGTGAAGTTCACAGCGGTGCCCTGAAAGGTACCCCACTATTTAGGTGGCATGTCTGGGTGTGCAGTCCATCACTTTGCAGACCCCTCCCACGTCCCCCTCCCACATCCAACAGAGCTTGTTCTAGGCGTTTTGGACTTGGACAGAATGTTGGACGGAAATATGGTATAAAGATAGATAAAGATAGACGATTTAGTGGCTTGGACGATCAGATCGGCAGGATGTATAATTAGATGATTTTCGAAAGTAAAAAAAAGTTGGACGTATCTTTCAAAAATGTGTCTTAGGCTCTTTTTAACTTTGGACGACTTGAGATATGGTGTAAACGGACTTAGACGTCCCTTTCGATTATGCCCCTCATAGTAACATAATTTAAGAAAGCATGGGACAAATCAAGATAGAAATCAAATAAGGTCTGCTAGTATTGCATTTTGGAAAGGAAAACTGCCTGCCAAGATGTATCTGTCTGTCGTGATCTGCTATGGGGCTCATAATCGAAAGAGAAAAACATCCAAAAACCGGCCTAAGTCGGCACTTGGACGAACATTTCTCAAAAACGTCCAAGCGACGATAATAAAACCGGGTTTTGGACGTATTTAAAAATGACCTAGGTCTTCATAGTGCTGCTCAACGTCCAAAGCTAAACGGGGCATTTCGGGAGGCGTGTCGAGGGCAGGAGTTGGGAGGGACATGGGCCGGCTTAGATTTAGTCGTACAGCATGTATAACCGAAAGCTATACCGCTTAGGATCAATGGAACTTGGCATGTCTGGGTGTGCAGTCCATCACTTTGCTGACCCCTCCCACGTCCAACAGGGCTTATTCTAGGCGTTTTGGACTTAGACGGAAAGTTGAATGGAAATGTGGTATAAAGATGGTTGATTTAGAGGCTTGGACGATCAGATCAGCAGGACATATAATTAGACGATTTTCGAAAGTAAAAAAAAGTTGGACGTATCTTTCGAAAATGTGTCTTAGGCTCTTTTTAACTTTGGATGACTTGCGAGATGGACGTAAACAGACAGACGTCCCTTTCGATTATGCCCCTCCACATGTTTAAGTTTAGCTATAAAATTTAAAGTTCTCAAAATGACAAAGGAACACCCATTTTTTAAAGAATTAAAACTGTGAACAAGATTCTTGCCTCTTAACTCATTTATTTTTGGATTTGGTCCTTTTCCTTCTCCACGCTGCCCTTGTCCTTTCCCCCTTCTTTATAAAATGTTTTGATAGATCTGTTTGATAGAATCCCTTGAGCAAAGCTCTCTGTTAACTTTACCTTTCTGATGTTGGTTCTTTGTCTTCTTAGGCTGCACGACGATTCCTCCCTCCTATTGGGACCATAAACTGAAAGAAATGATTTATGGTTTTGACTCTTGAATGCATGGTATTCACTCAAAATTGTACACTTGTTCCCTTCAAAACAATAGAATGAAAGCCTTTTTTTTCCCCCTCTGGTTTCGAGTTAAATTTCTATTTACCATTTTCCTGAACTTTTTAGAGACAAAGATTCTTCAAAATAATTGGACCACCTGCCTACAATCATCCCTGACCTTTGGATAAATAGAAGATTCCACTTTTCAAATTTCCTACAGTTCTGCAACCTTTATGGGAACGAACACTATTCATGAAAAAAATCAAAGGAACATGCTTGTATAGTAATAATTAGGTTAAATTGTCAAAAAAGAATTGAGTAAAAAGAGAACACTCATCATAAAAATTAAACGTGTGTTATTTTCTGTAAAATAGTATGTAATTCTTTATTAACAGAGTCTACGGACATATTTACCATGTTGTGCTAACATGTTGGCACTTGGTAAATGCTGTGTACTCTGCAGGAAAATGAGTTTTAATCACATGCAGTGCAAATGAGCTTCATCACATGTAAATGCATGCAAAGCAGTTAATTTGCATGCCCTGGAGTAATTCAGCATATGAAATGTCCTAAGGATCCTTTTAAAGGGGCTACAAAAGCCTATAAAATATTCCACCAACCTACTCCACAAATTTCTTGGTGGTCCATGAGATCTAGGCACAGTCCTCAACCTGCCCTCCCACCACCTGGCATATAAATGTTCATTAAAAGTGCCCTTTTTAATCTACACTACAGCCTGAAAGGCCCATTCTCACATGCTATAAATATTCATGAAGCCTTCTCATTTAAACCCCACTCCCAAAAAAAGATCTGGCTCTTTACAAAAAGTAACACTCTCCCTTGAGGATGCCTGATTACCAAAGATCTTCCCCTAATTTATTACTGAATGAATGTTTTCAAAATCAGGAATGATGCTGACTCAGTAGTGTCATCTTTCAAAATGGTGCTGGTTGATGAACCAAACGTCAGTTGGCACCATTTGAAAGATATCACTGATGGGGTAGGAGTGATAGGAAATCACTTCTGCCTTCTAAATGCTCCTATAAACTTATGCAGTAAACTGGGGAGACATCGTTTTTATAGCACTACCAGGTGTACACAGTGCTGCACACATTATATGCAGGTACTATCTCTGTTCCTAGTGGGCTCACAATCTAAATTATGTATCTGGGGCAACCAGGGTCACAATGAGGCTATAGTGGGTGCTTTAGGACAAGGGGATTATGAGTTAAAAGCGACCTTGAAAAAGTGGGCTTTAAGTCTGGACTTGAATACTGTCAAGGATGGGACGTCACATATTGACTCAGTCAGTTGTTCCAGGCATATGGTACTGCAAGAGAGAAGGGATGTAGTCTAGTTAGCAGTAGAGGAGTAGGGCACAGACAAGAGAGACTTGCCTGATGATCAGAGCTCCCAGAGAGGAGTATAGGGAAAGATATGGGAGGAGAAATACCGAGGATCTACAGAGTGAATGCACTTGTTGGTAAATAAGAGGAGTTTGAACTGTATGAGGAGATGGATGGGGAGCCAATGAAGCAACTTGAGGAGGGGGGTGATGGGAGCATAGCAACTCTGGCAGAATAAAAGTCAAGCAGCAGCATTTTGAATGGATTTAGGGGAGAGAGATGGTTTAAGGGGAGACCAGTGAGAAGCAGGTTGCAGTAGCCTAGGCAAGAGATGATAAGACGTGTGGAAAGGGGTTTGGTGATATGCTCTGAAAGGAAGGGCTGGCTTTTGGTTACATTATAGAGAAAGAAATGGCAGGTTTTAGCAGTCCAGTGGATTTGTGCAGAGGAGAGAAAGGAGTCAAATGTGACCCAGAAGTTGCAAAGTGACGAAACAGGGAGGATGATAGTGTTATCCACTGAGAAAAAGAGCATGGGAGAGCAGAGGTAGATTTGGGTGGAAGGGAATGTTACTTTTGTTAGATAGGGAAAGCCTTTTTCTTAGGAGTGGGGCTTAATCTGAACAATTAAAATGAATATTTATGTACTGTATGTGAGCAGGAAGATGTCAAGATCCAACTTCCACAGAATACCAGGGTCTTTGGTCAGAGGGATAGGAAAATACTTTGCAGGACCTGTCAGCCTCTTTTACACAGCAACCCCATGACTGAGAACTTCCATCATGCATTACCTTGACTGGGAATATAAAATGCAAGCAACACAAGAAAAAAATTCCACGGGATTTATGAAATTGTGGTACTCAGGTATTGCAGTTTAATAAATTTTGCATATTTTTTTTATTGTAGTATAGCAAGTAGACCCATAAGGCCTCGGAATCAGCCTTTACCTCCTCGCAAACAAGCCATTTTAAAATTATCTGTGACTTTTCTCTCCGTGAACATAATGACCCAGCCAGGGACGTAGCTACTGGAACTAATTTAGCCTTGCTGATTTCATAGAACTGGGCAGAGGTTTTGGAGGCTATGAGTGTAAATATGCCTGCTCTCATTCACAGTTTGGAAAGGCTAGAGTACCATTATATCATAATTGGGTAATTTCCTTTTAAATCTCTAAAGGCAGAGTTTCTGCATGCTGGAAGCCGCTCCTGAATCAGGGCACTTATCTTCAGCCAATGTCAGGTTGCTGAAGATTCTAATAATGCCTCAGAGTGGGGTGAACATCCTGCTCTTTTAAACTCATTATGGCTTTTCTTTTCACTCTAAAAATAAATCTGCAGCACTTTGCTCTTTTAATCCCGTTCTGTTTTTGAGTTGAGTTTTCATTATGTTCGTTTCCCACAGCATGTTATTTTGCAGGGTGATTTTGAGAAAGATAAAAATTTTGGATTGCTTTCTGCCCCTTCTCAGCTCAGAGAGGTTATTATGAATTTATTCAGAGCAGAATGCCAGGGGACACACAGGCAGGTAATAGAAGAAAGCAGGATGAAGATGAGCTCAGAACTAGGAATCAGCCTCAGGTGGTGAATGCTGTATACTACCATTCAAAATGGCCTCAGCAGAACTAGTTCACTCTTCTGCTTCCCAGGTCAGAAAAGACTGGAGATGTTGCAGAGGTATTGTACTGTTGACAACCCCCTCTTTTTTTGGTGGTGGTGGTGGTTGGGGGGGGAGAAAGGGGGTTTTGAGGGAATCATGATCCTTGCTTAAGGATTATTCAATCAAAAATATAGGTTTGAGGTTTTGGAGAAACTGTTGGGGAAAATTCAATCCAAAACATTTTACACAATTAGAAACTGCAATACTTCACAGATGCACCGTTTTACAAACACGTGTATTGCACACTGTACGTGAAAGCTGCAATATTATCATTGGTTTCTAATTTCTGGAGAAAAAAAAGACACAGAGGCAAAAACTACCCCCCCCCCCCCGGGAGAAAATTGTCAGTGTCTAAAAGACCCCCAATTAATTTTTCAGACTCTGTACTGAGAAATTGTTTAATTGGGAGTTTTTTAGACACAGATTATCTCCCAGAGGGTTTGCGGAGTTTTTGCCTGTATCTTTTTTTTTCCAGAAATTAGAAACTGATGATAAGATTGCAACTTTCACTTTCAGGGCGCAATACATGTGTCTTATATACCAGTGCACCTGTGAAGCATTGAGATTTCTATTTGTGTAAAAAAATTTTGGATTTAATTTTCCCCAGTCAGTTTTTCCAAAACCTCAAACCTATATTTTTGATTGAATAATTTTGAGTGGGTTTGTACCTATTTTGGGGTAACTTTGTTAAAAAGCATTGCTAAGGATGACATCTAGGGCTCCTTTTACGAAGGTGCGCTAAGGGTTTTAGCGCATGCACTGGATTAGCTATAGCGTGCGCTAGCCGAAAATCTACCGCCTGCTCAAAAGGAGGCAGTAGTGGCTAGCGCGTGTGGCTATTCTGCACGTTAAGGCCCTAGCACGGCTTTGTAAAAGGAACCCCTAGTGGCCAAATATTTGACCTGTGATTTTCCAGAAAGATCCTTGCTGCTGGCCACTGGCCACTGTGATGGCCTGACTAATTAGTGCAAGGAGGAGTATAATTGTAGGAATCAATTCCCTTGGTGGTTGAAAATGAGGGCTCATGGTGCCAAATACCAGATCTTGTGAAATGGAAGCATAAACAAGCAAAAGGAATATGCTAGGCAGGGTCAGCTATATCTTTAGACAGGCTATCTAGTCACCTAAGGTGTTAGTTCCTTGGAGTTGGCAGAGGACAACTGCAGTATAAATCAAATTTTAGTAGCATTAATGCACAATGTTATATTTTATGCAGGCCTCAAAAACTATACCAAAATATAAATAAATACCAATTTATGTAGAAATACGACTATTAAAGAATTGGTATTATAAATGATGTTGTCTTCAGTAATGTCCCTGGGAATGATACCGAAAATAAAGAAAAAAATATATATATATGTAAACCTTAAAAAAACTATAAATGAAAAATTGCAATCAATCAAACAAATCAAAAGAAACAATCAGTACGGGCCCTGTGCCCTCGTTTCAACCAATGGCCCCGGGCAATGCTTATACAGTGACATGCACTTAGAAATGAATCTAAATAAACCGTGCCCAGTACATCATTTTATTCTTTTGAAGCGTATCAAAAAATAAAAAATAATAATTAATAATAAAGGAGTGAAAACACTACCTTCCCCAAGCATGGACTTCTGAAGAAAAAATCATTGAAAAGAATATCTCCCTGAAACCTCATATGCAAAAACACCAAAATGTGAATAATATTATGAAGAAATCATAGTACGAAAAATAATGACTCAAAATCATCAAAAACGTTCAAAAACAAATAAGTGAAAATGTACAATGTCCTCAATCTGTGTACCAAAAATTCAATGTGTCTATCAATGGAAAATCTAAGAAACGTGCATCTAAGATGCATCTAAGATGCACGTTTCTTAGATTTTCCATTGATAGACACATTGAATTTTTGGTACACAGATTGAGGACATTGTACATTTTCACTTATTTGTTTTTGAACGTTTTTGATGATTTTGAGTCATTATTTTTCGTACTATGATTTCTTCATAATATTATTCACATTTTGGTGTTTTTGCATATGAGGTTTCAGGGAGATATTCTTTTCAATGATTTTTTCTTCAGAAGTCCATGCTTGGGGAAGGTAGTGTTTTCACTCCTTTATTATTAATTATTATTTTTTATTTTTTGATACGCTTCAAAAGAATAAAATGATGTACTGGGCACGGTTTATTTAGATTCATTTCTAAGTGCATGTCACTGTATAAGCATTGCCCGGGGCCATTGGTTGAAACGAGGGCACAGGGCCCGTACTGATTGTTTCTTTTGATTTGTTTGATTGATTGCAATTTTTCATTTATAGTTTTTTTAAGGTTTACATATATATATATTATTTTCTTTATTTTCGGTATCATTCCCAGGGACATTACTGAAGACAACATCATTTATAATACCAATTCTTTAATATTTTATGCAGGAACATTTTGGTGGTTGGTGTTGGGATGTTCATGACTGTTGAGTTAAATTATGAAAATTTGGGGGAGGAGGGGGGGAGAAAGGTTTGAAAGTTAATAGAGGGAGGATGCAAGATTGAAACTAATACCCTTGCTGAAACAAAAAGAATCCACAGAACTGGATATGGATTTTTCAATGAACCAAGCCCTGTTGTAATCTCAATATGGATGGGTTCAACATTAATGCTGAGCTCCAAAATCACCAGCCCAGGAACAATAAATATGGGGATCTGTTTGTGAGGCATGTTTCAGTTAGCAGGAACACCTCTCAGAGAATTTTGGGGAACTGACATGGACAGATCAAAAGTTTAGAAGGAGAACTGATTTGCATGAGCACGTTACTAAAACCAAGAAAGCATTTAACAAAAACCAAGGGCTCCTTTTATCAAGGTGCGCTACGGGGGTTAGCGCGTCAGACATTTTGTCACGCGCTAACCCCTGTGGCACGCCAAAAAACTAACGCCTCACCAATGGAGGCGCTAGTGACTAGCGTGGCAGGCGGTTGAATGCACGGTATTCCGCGCGTTATCCACCTACCGCACCTTGATAAAAGGAGCCCCAAATGTGTCTGAAAATTGGCCTCCCACATTGCAGTTTTCATGTAGCTCACCTTGAAATGCAATACAAGTAGATTGCATTTTTAGCACATCACATCTACTTTTTTTTCTCATTAATATGTTAGAAACAAGCAAAACCAGCAAAAAGTATTGCGAGTCCACAACAATGGGGATACAGATATACCATCAAAGCATAAAAACACAAACAAGAATTCAATCGTGGTGTCCCAAGAATGACTCACATAACCTCAGTACTGAAGCAACTGCATTGGTTGCCCATGCAGCACAGCACAGAGTTCACTTTAAGATTCTTTCAACTATACATCAGATTTTGTATGTCTCCTCAGCTGTTTTACAAGGATTTTTTGAAATTTATCAGCCTAGAAGGTGTCCGAGATCAGAAAATAGTACGAAACTGAGCTTAGAGGATATGATGTCAATCTCTCATGTTAGGATTGGTGCAACGATGCTGTCTGTGGCAGATGTTAAACTTTGGAATTCGTTGCCTGGTATTTTGCAATACTGTGCTGGGAGGATGAATTTTAAGAAAATGCTGAAAACTCAATTGTTTGTTAGCACTTTCCTGTGTTAGGTTTATTAGTCACTGACTTGAGCAGTCTGGGTTTTTTTTTTTCCTTTTTTACGAGTGATGTTCTGCAATTGTGTTCATATGTGGTGCTTAATCTGCTATGATTGAAATCTTTGTAAACAGTATAGTTAATATAGGGTATATAAATTTTTAAATAAATAAATCTACTAATATCCTAGCTATTCTAGGCTGAAAATATAATCCACCTCTAAGATGGCATCAAGGTAAATATGGGAAACTTTTACTAAAGGTTGCTAGTCCTCTAATATGGGGGTTAGTGAACAAGAACAGGCTACTGCACAAAACAACAAAACATTTTATGCCAAGTTTCCAAGTTTCCAAGTTTATTAGCATTTGATTGATCGCTTATTACAAGCTAAGCGATGAACAATTTATTTAAAATAAATAGAATTTTCAAAGTACAACAATAAGTTGGGTTCAGATACAAACAGACAAAACAGACTGACATGATACATAAGGAGGGAAAAAAAATGGGAGGGAATAGTTACAATATTTAATCTTTTTCATAATCTAAAAAAAGGAAGAAGAGGGGGCAGGAAAAAACATGCGGAAAGGGAGTGTGAAAATTGGATAAAAAGTAATTTTAAAAATAGAAAGTTAAATATAATGCATTTTTAAACGTTAAAAGCGTCTTTAAATAAAAAAGTTTTTTAAATGGTTTTGAATTTATTAAGATCTTTAACTTCTCTTATATATAGTGGTAAATTATTCCAGGTTTGGGGGGGGCCATTATAGAAAATATGTCATATCGTCTGGTGCCAATTATCTTCAAGGATGGAATCGTCAATTGTCCTTGCGATGAAGAGCGGAGGGATCGTGTTGCATTGTAGGGAATAAGTAACCTATCTATGAATTGTGGTTCATGCGTAGTTAATGTTTTAAATACTAATAGGGAAATTTTGTAAATTATACATTGGTTGATAGGCAGCCAGTGTGAATCAATAAGGAAAGGAGTGACATGATCAAATTTTTTTCCGTTATTAATAAATTTAACTGCGGTGTTTTGTATTATTTGTAGTCGTTTCTTTTCCTTTTGGGTAATATTCAGCAATAGTGAATTACAATAGTCGAGCTTAGCAATCACTAAAGAATGAATTAAAATATTTAAAGATTTGGGTTCCAAGAATTTCGACACAGATCGAATCATGTGCAAGCGATAAAAGCAACTTTTAACAATATTACTGATATGATCGTGGTATGTAAAATTTTGATCAATTGTGACTCCGAGTATTTTTAATGATGATACAAGCTCTATGGGGATATTGTCAATGGAAAATGGGGTTGTTGGCGTTAATCCCGATTTGATAGGAAAAAGTAATGCTTTGGTCTTAATTATGTTTAGAGCTAATCTGTTTTGAAAAAGCCAGTTTTTGATTTTTGAAAGTTTTTGATTGATTAAATGTATTTCAGTTGAATTTTCAGGATTGAGGGGGTGGATCAATTGAATATCATCCGCGTAGGCGTATGTAGTAAAGCCTATGGACTGAGCTAGACTTAGTAGAGGAGAAAGAAAGATATTAAAAAGTAAAGGAGACAAAATAGATCCTTGAGGGATACCAAAGTCATGTGAAAAAGAATTAGAGACTGAGTTATTGAAATGAACTATAGATGATCGATTAGATAGAAACGAAGTGAACCATTCTAAAGTTAGATCACATACCCCTATAGTTTTTAATCTGTTTAGGAGTAGTGAATGATCAATGGTATCAAATGCAGCAGAGAGATCGATGGTATTTTGACTGTTGTAACGCAGTAACCCATGTGTTACCTTTTTAAAAAAATACTTTTGTAGGGGTGTATGTCATGGGTGGAGATTGTATTCTCCTGTCTTATTCAGTTAACACAATATGATTAGTGTACTGTAAACTAGGGGTGCCCAAAAGTTCGATCGCGATCGACCATTAGATCACGCAAGTTGATCACGGAGCACATACTGGGCTTCACGATAGACTCGTGTTACCTTTGCATTCTGTTCTCCCTGCATCCCCGACACTAGGCCTGGCGCGTACAAGCGCCAGGCCCACAGCCTTCAACCCTGACATCAATTCTGACATCAGAGAGGAAGTTCCAGGCCAGCCAATTGCTGCCTGGCTGGCCTGGAATTTCCTCTCCGACATCAGAATTGACATCGGTGGGGGGTGGGGGGGTAGGCTGTGGGCCCGGCGCTTGTACGCACCTGGCTTGGAGTCGGGGAAGCAGGGAGAAATTTGCGGTGGTGTCTTGATGGGGGCAGGGAGAGAGAAAGACAGACAGAGAAAGAAAGAAAGGGGGCAAAGAGAAAGAAAAAAGAAAGAAAGAGAGGGAGAGGGAAATTTTGGGTTGGTTATATTGCCTTATATTGGAGAGTACCAGTATGACTGTTTATGTTTTGGGGTGGGGATTTGGCTATCTGGTATATTTGCCATTGTGAAAATTCAATAAAACTTGTTAAAATAAAAGTAAAAAAAAAAGAAAGGGGAGGTAGCAGGGAGAGAGGAAGAAAAAGTTGGACTCATGGAGGGACAGAGAGAGATGTTGGTTGGGGAATGGAATGAGGTCTGGAGGAGAGGAAGCATGCAAGAGGCAGAAAGAAAGAAATATTGGATTTACACTCAGAAGAAGGAAGTGCAACCAGAGACTCATTAAATCACGAGACAAAAAGGTAGGAAAATGACTTTATATTCAATTTAGTAATCAAAATGTGTCCATTTTGAGAATTTATATCTGCTGTCTATATTTTGCACTATGGCCCCCTTTTACTAAACTGCGATAGCAATTTTTAGCACAGGGAGCCTATGAGCATCGGGAGCAGAGCGGGGCATTCAGCGCAGCTCCCTGTGATAAAAAAACGCTATCGTGGTTTAGTAAAAGGGAAGGGAGTATATTTGTCTATTTTTGTATAGTTGTTACTGAGATGACATTGCATATTTTAAAGTCATCTGCCTTGACCTCTTTGAAAAAAACTCTGAATATAAATGATAATTAACATTTTCTCTGTATACAGTGTGCTTTTGGTTTTTTAAATTTTTATTGTTGGTAGATCATTTTAACTTGGTCATTTTAAAAGTAGTTCGCATGCTAAGAAGTGTGAGCACACCTGGTGTAAACTAACTAGAAAAATCTAGAGTTAACCCAGAACCACCTAGGTTCTCCTAAATTGGAAGTTATAAGTGCTCTTGCATTAATTTATTTTTGCAATTTTGAGTTGTTAATGGGAACATTAGCATACGACCTGCAAATATTATCAATGAAAACCTAAACGGTGTCATATTAAATCTGGGCTTAGCGTGCGGGGAAGTCTCCATGTTAGAACAAATTAAGTCAGATATCACTGCAAAGCCATGTCAGACTAAACGTGGTGGCCGCAGCATGAGGGCATCTGGAAGTGTGCAGACGTTGACAAGATGATGTCAGACGCATGCGTGATGTCATCATGTTGCCATCTGAACATGCGTGAAGGCCCTCCAGACAACCCTAAGTTGTCAGTGGGATGTGCTGGAAGAGAAGAGGCGAGGAGAGAAAGGGAGGCACCGGCTCTGGCTGACTGCCTACAGGATGTGCCTCTCCCGCGAGAAGCCGGTGCCAGTGCCCCTCCTCCTCCCAAGCATCTCATGGCACACCTGGAATCTTGGACAGCACACAGTTTGCGATACATTGTGCTTTAGAGGCAAAAAAGTGAAAGACAATAAAGGGGTCCTTTTACTAGGGTTAGCAGGGATCCAGATTTCCCCGGACATGTCCTCCTTTTGAGAACATGTCCGGGGATCCGGACGACTTTTCAAAACCCAACACTTCTGGCTCGTTGTCCGTGCAGGTCAAGGGGGCAGGGTGTGAGGTGGGGCATGGGGCGGGCCTGGGAGCAGAATGTAGCATGACCGGCCAGAATGGGGCGGACCTGTGGGCAGGGCCATAGGTCCAGATTTTCCATTTGGAAAATCTGGTAACCCTACCTATTACTAAAATATGGGCTTAATGTATTTTTACACAGAACCTTCACATACACTAAACCCATTTTTACACACCAATATATTCAGGATTGTTTTTATTGTTTTAATTTTTCCATTAGCACGAGGAATTACAAAAAAATAACACAGGAGCACTTACCACCTCTTATTTAGGAGGTGTTAGGTGCTTCCTGGAAGTACGGAGGTTCTGAGCAAGCCCATGGTGGTTCCAGGCTGGCCTTAGAAAGGTGCATAAAAATAACAACTGAGGCTGATGGTCATACATACAATCAAGAGAGGAAGGAACATTATATTAAGGTTCAGATGGCCATCAGGGAATTCATAAGTCAAAACAGAAACAAACAAGATGTAGAGGAGCATTTTTGATATGATAGCCAAAAAAAGTTTAGATACTTTGTGGAATATGCACAAATATCCAGTAGTGAACATCTATTGATTTATTTATTTATTTATAAAATTTATAGCCCTCTATATCCAATAGTTCTGCATGGGGTACAAGAAAACATACACAATAAAACAAACAATTACATATCAAAAACAGAAACATTCAGCAAATACATATTTCACTTAAAATATATACTGTCATGCAATTTACTGATAAACACGCTCAAACAGAATTGTCTTCAAATACTTTTTGAATGATAAAATCCCAGGCAGGGACCTTTTTTCCATCTTTTTGTTCAAAAATGGCCGTTTCGTACATTGGCTTGACCTTAGTACGTCTATCTTTTTCAACCATTTTCGAAACGCAAGATATCCATTATAGAAATGCACAAAATAAGCTATTGGGTTGTAGGAAGGGCCAGAATTTCTTGTAGACTAACCACACAGATATCCCAGAAAAGCAGTGGGGCATCCTAGAGAGAACATCAGTGAACCTCATATAAAAAGGCCCAGGTATACATCTCACCATAACCCCCTTAGAGTGTATGGTGAGCCTTCCAAAACCCACCCAAAACTTTCAGGACCCAACTGTACACCACACTAATAACCCTTATGCCTGCAGGTGTCACCTATATGTAGGTAAAGTGAAATTTGGGTGGGTTTTGAAAGGCTCACATATTCCATCATAAGTGTAGTAGTTACAGTGGTATATGGTCCTCAGTCCCTATCTCTATAGTTCACTGCAATGGCCACTAGGCTATTGCAGAAACCTGCTTGCTGTTCTATTATCGTGTTTCTCCAAAAATAAGACAGTTTCTTATATTAATTTTAGGTTCAAAAAAATGCACTAGGTCTTATTTTCAAGATATGTACATGATCATCTCTCCCTTTCTCTTCTTCCCCCCAATTTTTCCTCTTTCCTTTTTCTCCCCCACATGTGCAGCAACTTTCCTCCCCTCCCATCCCTCATGCAGCAGGACCCTTGCCCAGCTTCCCTTCCCTCCCTCCCATCCCTTGTGCAACAGGACCCTTGCCCAGCTTCCCTTCCCTCCCATCCCTTGTGCAGCATAACCTTTGAGCAAGCACCCCCCTGAGCACCTGCCCCCTGCAGCCAAACCCCCATCCTTCCCTCCCTCCCATCGGAATCCCGCCGACCATGAGCGAGCCCTATATACCTCCCTAAGCAGCGTCATCAGTAACGCGGCAGAGTGAATTCATGGGTGGACAAGGCTGAAGCAGCCTGTTTAGAGTGCTGCCGGCCCGATGTTGCTTAGGGAGGTATGTACTAAGGCTCGCTCACGATCGGTGGGGTTTGGATGGGGATTTGGCTGTGCGGCGGGGGTGGGTGCTCAGGGGGGCGATGCTCGCTCAAGGGTTCTGCTGCACAAGGGATGGGAGGGAGGGAAGCAGAACTTCCAGCAAATCCCTGGACTAGGGCTTATTTTGGGGGTAGGACTTATATTAAGACCTACCCCGAAAATCCTGCTAAGGCTTATTTTTGGGGTAGGTCTTATTTTCGGGGAAACACGGTAGTACTGAACATAACATCTGAAGCTATCATACAGGCAGGTATCTACTGTTTCATTAATATTTGGGAGGGGATGGGAGGGGGTCAGTCACCACTGGGGGAGTGTGGGGTATCATGCCTTCATCCCTCCAGTGGTCATCTGGTCAGTTTGGGCATCTTTTCGGTACATACCCTATATTTTAGTGCATAAGATGCACCTGACCATAAGACTGAATTTGCTTCAGAATTTTTTTCCTTGGTTTTTCCTCCTCTACATGTAGGTGCATCTGGTGGTCTGGTGCATCTGGTGCGTCTGTTGCTGGGAAGCCCGCAGCCCAAAATAGCCTGCAGCCCAAAGCCGCCCACAGCCTAAAGAAACAGCCCGAAGCTCGGAACAGCCTGCAGCTTCCGCCCCCCCTCCCCCTACACACACCTTCCCGGTACCTTTTTTTAAGTGGCAGTGGTCCAGCGTGGTCTTCTACTGGACGGCTGCTTTTTCCTTGCTGAGTGACACACAACACAGGAGTGTGACCTTTGTGCTTCCTGCCTGGTCCCACGCCGCTCTGTGATTGGCTGTGATCCATGAGGTAACTAGGTGTGAGACCATGTGACCACTTGAAATCCTGATGCAGGAATACCACTTCTATAGTTAACTATGGAGAAACTAAAATGCTTGCATTGATGCCCATGGGGTATATTTTGTAGAGGGCTAGAATAGCATGAATGAAAATTAAAATCTGTTTGCACAAGCCAATGTCTATAAACAGAAGAAAGAACAATGAAAAAAATATGTTAAAAACTTAATTGGGATGGGGATGGGGGGAGTGTATTACTATTTTAAAAAGGCTTACCAAATACCTTCAGTCACGTTCCGCACTGGACAGAATGCCAGGAAATCAAAATAGTATACATATTAAGTTTTATTACATATATACAATATTTCTAGCCATTTTATTACATATATACAATATTTCTAGCCATAATCATTGATTAAGTACAGAGTTTGAATTAATACGTTACCGGTTATTACATCATTATTCTGTCGAAGGACCACGTTCAGGAGGCTTACTCACAAAATGTCATCACACAGCTTAAATGTCCCTCTCTGTCAGTAGTGGAAATGTCCCTCTCTGTCAGTAGTGGAAATGTCCCTCCTCTTTTCTTTCTAGGGGAAACAGTATTTATCCCCCTATCCTTGTGGATTGAGTTAAGTGAATGCCGGGATGATGTTTACCAATCAGTATGTGTTCCTAGCCTGCTTCGTGAGCTAATTTCCCATCCCCTTCCTTGTGGAGGATGTTTACCAATCAGTATGTGTTCCTAGCCTGCTTCGTGAGCTAATTTCCCATCCCCTTCCTTGTGGAGGATGTTTACCAATCAGTATGTGTGAGAAACTCCTAGTTTGCCTCATGAGCTAATTTCCCATCCCCTTCCTTGTGGATTGTGCTAACTGAATCCTTGTGGATTGTGCTCTTAGCCTGCCTGAGCTGACAATGACCTGCTCTCATAATTATCAATAGGTGCTGAAAAGTCCTTGCTCGTTCTCATAATACTTGTGTTTCCCTGTAACAGCTATCATGGATCCTAGGCAGTGTCACTCAATATTAATAATTCTTTCATATCATACGTTTCACATACGTGTCACATTCGGTCCTTATTGAGTGATACTGCCATAGGATACCATCGTGGTCCGAGTTGGTTTACAGCATAGTCCATAAACCACATAACAATTCCACAAGGACAGAACAAGTACTATTATGGTTAGTATAATTACTAATCTGGTGCTCTATTATGCTTTTGTTCAAATTCCTTATGGACTGATTTATCCTAGTATTATAGCTTTTAACTTTCCCAACTTTAAATCCCAATTTGGAACGGAAAAGTTGTTCTCCCAGAATACATTTGTTCTAAATCCTATATCAGGTGTTCAAACATAAGTTTGATTCTGCCAAAAAAGTGTTGACATATTGTGTAAGCATCCTGCAAAGGGTACTATCATTTTTGGTATTATTGGCTCATTAGTCACCACACATATTACGCGTGGTGTTATTTCAATAATATAGTCCATTCACACACATCATATATTATTGATTGTAATTTACAAATTCGCCCTTGCAATGTGGAGTCACAAAATGTATTCATATCAATCATTTGTCCGTTAAATTTAGGTGCTCAGAAAAATTGTTTCTGAGGTTCCCCCAGTATGAGGAGTAACACTACATATTTACACATATCATTACATTGTACTTCTGGTGCTTGAAATTGTTTATTAAACACGGTCCTCCATATCTGCTCATTTCTAGTGTGTTCATTGCTTTTAATTTCTGTATTCCATGTATGGTCTCTTGTTGTCACATTTGCAATGATACATCTGGAGTTAGCGCTGCAAGTGAAGTTATCTTGCTTCCGATTCATTGAAGGATGCTTCCATCTCCATGACGTAACGACCCCTTCTTTAACTGTAATACGTCGCCCGGGGGCAGCGCCTCTTACCCCATACCATATTCCAAGGATTCCAAGGCACACGTATATCTGCAAGTTTCAGAAAACATTATTACTCTCTCAAATAACATTTCTCCTGAGGGACATATTCCCATTTTTCCACTCCCGGTTTCATTACAAGGAGTGCCTTGTCTTTCCCGATTGCAATCACCTCCGCTGGTTCCGGAGGTCCTTTAGGATTGCTAATCCAGATTTTGGCTATGGACAGTTTCCCAATCGTCAAATTGGGGGTTACATTATCCCTCCACTGCCCATATTTGTCATCTGTAGTTAGTTTTTTAAGGGTCTCTTTCAAAAGTCCATTCATCCATTCAATTAATCCCGCTGCCTGGGGATAATAGGGCATGTGATATACCCATTCAATATTATTTTCCTTAGCATATTCTTTTATCTGCCCTCCCATAAAATGTGATCCATTATCAGTTTGTATTTGTAAGGGCATACCATAATACTGAATAATCATGTCTAAAGTCCTTAGAGTGCTCCATTGTGACGCAGAAGCACAAGGGAATGCTAATAATAATCTACAGCAGTACACATATATTTACATTTATGACTTTCGGGTAACGGTCCTATGAAACCCATTTGCCAAATCTGGGCTGGCAAATCACCCCCTGCCCATGTGCCCCATTACCTTATGTGGTACTTCCCGTTCTTGATATGTTGACACACCGGACATTTTCCGATCACATGTTTGATCACATCTATCGTCAAAGGAATCTCTCATTCCTGAGCCCACCTGTAAGTAGCTTTTTCTCCAAGATGTCCACTTTTCTGATGTGTCCAAATGGCTGTACCTTCCAACCATTCTTCCACCTTAGGAATTTCATTAGTAGTTGTTACAGAAATGGTAGCTGCGGCATCTGCTTGGGAATTAAACAATCGTTCCATTGAATCAACAGGCATATGTGTATCTACATGAAATACTGACACTATTGTCTCCTGTACAATTTTTTCTATGTCTTGCCACAATTCTTTACCCCACAGCTAACCAATTATGGGACTTCCACCCCATTAACCATGTAGCAAGACCATTAGCGACCGACCAGGAGTCAGTAAAAAGATATTCCACTCCCCATTTCACTGGGGATTCATGAGCATATACTGGCTTTATGATTTCCAGCTCTTCGTTAGGAATATTAGCTATTTTTTCGTGCAAAGTAGCTACCCCATGCTCACCTATTTTAGCTCTTTGAGAAATGTACCATTTCCATTTAATAATACTTTGTTCCTGAGCATATCCTACTCTATTTGACTTGGGATCAGACATTACCCATTGCATAATTGGAATTTGTGGTCGCAATAGTACTGTATGACCTAAGGTAATCTGTTCGGTCTCAGCCAACGCCCAATAACATGCTAAAAGTTGTTTTTCGAAGGGAATATATACATGTAATTCCACTTCCCCCTCTCTCATGGGCCACAAATCTACAGTGGTCTGTATGGCTTGTTTAGCATTTTCAAAAGCAACCTGCTGTTCTTCCCCCCACATAAACTCATATTTTGTACTAGTTACCTTGTATATTCTTTGGAGTGGGAAAATCTAATATTTTTCGTTTTGCTTTCTCTGTGATTTCCCTAATATCCTCTATTCCACTGAATTCCTAAAAATTTTACCGACGTTGCCGGTCCTTGTATTTTTGTTGGATTTATTTCCCTTCCCTTCTTTTTCATATGGTCAATTAATAAATCCAACTGCCCTTTCACCTCTTCCTTCGTTGTTCCCTGTATCAATATGTCGTCAACATAATGAGAAATTTGTATAGAGGTGAATTTCTGAAATTCATCTAAATGTTCCACTACTATTTGAGGACAAATGGTAGGACTATGTAACCATCCCTGTGGTAGCCTAGTAAAAGTAGATCGGGCACGTTCAAACAAACCTGAAACCTACTTACAGGAATATACATTAACATTTTATAACATTTCCAATATTCTTTTATCGTTCTTAAAAACTTATTTCGGACTGCTGAAAAGTCCGCGGCCAGCCTTCAGACAGTGACTAGTCAGCCTGCTTGTTACTACAACCAAAGGCACATCCTTCCTTAACACGTCTCACAAAGCTTTCTTCCACATTCTTGTACGTTCGTTCTACAGACTATCTCCCTGCTTTTAACCATCTCTTAAAGAAACAAGGAAAAGAAAAAAAAATTCAGGCTACATCAGGCAAACAGCTTCTAAATTACCTCCATTGTTCTTAACAGCATAGATCTACCCTACAGAAACTCTTTCAAACTTAAATAAACTTTCTTTGTTTCCTGAACAGCAAAACAACTTTCAATTAACTTCAAGTAGCTTATATCGGTTAATCGGAACTCCAAATAGCATAAGGCTTGGTAAAGTTTTATCCATAAACCCTTTGGTTCCTTGCTTACATTATTAATTTCATTACAAATTCCTACATTTAAATCCATAATTTGTTAATATTTAAGCATATTTTAAATATCGATCCCTGTTTTTGCAACATTCGTAGAATTGCAGACAGACCCCATGCTGTCTCTCTCCTTTTTTTCTCTTTCCTCCCACTTCCCCCTCCCCTCTGCCTGGGGAAACAAAGTAGAAACTCAAAAAAGCCCGCCGTCAAGCTCACATGATAGCATCGAAGGAGGAAAAAGGTGGGGGTGAAAATCCCTCCCTTTGCAGTTCGCTCTTTCAAACAAAGGAACTTTTACTCCAACATCTTATATTTTGTGGCAGCAAGGCATTTTTTCTAAACTACATCACCTGATTTATCGGGGCATTTTTCTAAAGCTTGTACAAGATCAAGTGGTTCTGCCCTTCCCAGAACCCAGAGCAACTACATCACCTAATTTATCGGGGCAACTACATCACCCAATTTATAGGGGCATTTTTCTAAAGCTTGTACAAGATCAAGTGGTTCTGCCCTTCCCAGAACCCAGAGCAACTACATCACCTGATTTATCGGGGCAACTACATCACCCAATTTATCGGGGCATTTTTCTAAACTTGTACAAGATCAATTGGTTCTGCACTTCCCAGAACCCAGAGCAACTACATCACCTGATTTATCGGGGCAACTACATCACCCAATTTATCGGGGCATTTTTCTAAAGCTTGTACAAGATCAAGTGGTTCTGTCCTTCCCAGAACCCAGAGCAACTACATCACCTGATTTATCGGGGCAACTACATCACCCAATTTATCGGGGCATTTTTCTAAACTTGTACAAGATCAATTGGTTCTGCACTTCCCAGAACCCAGAGCAACTACATCACCTGATTTATCGGGGCAACTACATCACCCAATTTATCGGGGCATTTTTCTAAACTTGTACAAGATCAATTGGTTCTGCACTTCCCAGAACCTTTTCCCATGACTCTGCTAATCCATGATTATTGGCTAGTTCTTGTGCTATTAAATTATACGGTGCCTTGGTCCAGCTGGGCACCTCTGTAGGTTCTTTTGAGGATTTCTCTCTCTTCCTGAACATTCCTGTATCACAAGAGCGCTCAGGTTTTCTTTAGAGAAATCCTGCCGACTACGCCAATTAATGTATTACTATTTTAAAAAGGCTTACCAAATACCTTCAGTCACGTTCCGCACTGGACAGAATGCCAGGAAATCAAAATAGTATACATATTAAGTTTTATTACATATATACAATATTTCTAGCCATTTTATTACATATATACAATATTTCTAGCCATAATCATTGATTAAGTACAGAGTTTGAATTAATACGTTACCGGTTATTACATCATTATTCTGTCGAAGGACCACGTTCAGGAGGCTTACTCACAAAATGTCATCACACAGCTTAAATGTCCCTCTCTGTCAGTAGTGGAAATGTCCCTCTCTGTCAGTAGTGGAAATGTCCCTCCTCTTTTCTTTCTAGGGGAAACAGTATTTATCCCCCTATCCTTGTGGATTGAGTTAAGTGAATGCCGGGATGATGTTTACCAATCAGTATGTGTTCCTAGCCTGCTTCGTGAGCTAATTTCCCATCCCCTTCCTTGTGGAGGATGTTTACCAATCAGTATGTGTTCCTAGCCTGCTTCGTGAGCTAATTTCCCATCCCCTTCCTTGTGGAGGATGTTTACCAATCAGTATGTGTGAGAAACTCCTAGTTTGCCTCATGAGCTAATTTCCCATCCCCTTCCTTGTGGATTGTGCTAACTGAATCCTTGTGGATTGTGCTCTTAGCCTGCCTGAGCTGACAATGACCTGCTCTCATAATTATCAATAGGTGCTGAAAAGTCCTTGCTCGTTCTCATAATACTTGTGTTTCCCTGTAACAGCTATCATGGATCCTAGGCAGTGTCACTCAATATTAATAATTCTTTCATATCATACGTTTCACATACGTGTCACATTCGGTCCTTATTGAGTGATACTGCCATAGGATACCATCGTGGTCCGAGTTGGTTTACAGCATAGTCCATAAACCACATAACAATTCCACAAGGACAGAACAAGTACTATTATGGTTAGTATAATTACTAATCTGGTGCTCTATTATGCTTTTGTTCAAATTCCTTATGGACTGATTTATCCTAGTATTATAGCTTTTAACTTTCCCAACTTTAAATCCCAATTTGGAACGGAAAAGTTGTTCTCCCAGAATACATTTGTTCTAAATCCTATATCAGGTGTTCAAACATAAGTTTGATTCTGCCAAAAAAGTGTTGACATATTGTGTAAGCATCCTGCAAAGGGTACTATCATTTTTGGTATTATTGGCTCATTAGTCACCACACATATTACGCGTGGTGTTATTTCAATAATATAGTCCATTCACACACATCATATATTATTGATTGTAATTTACAAATTCGCCCTTGCAATGTGGAGTCACAAAATGTATTCATATCAATCATTTGTCCGTTAAATTTAGGTGCTCAGAAAAATTGTTTCTGAGGTTCCCCCAGTATGAGGAGTAACACTACATATTTACACATATCATTACATTGTACTTCTGGTGCTTGAAATTGTTTATTAAACACGGTCCTCCATATCTGCTCATTTCTAGTGTGTTCATTGCTTTTAATTTCTGTATTCCATGTATGGTCTCTTGTTGTCACATTTGCAATGATACATCTGGAGTTAGCGCTGCAAGTGAAGTTATCTTGCTTCCGATTCATTGAAGGATGCTTCCATCTCCATGACGTAACGACCCCTTCTTTAACTGTAATACGTCGCCCGGGGGCAGCGCCTCTTACCCCATACCATATTCCAAGGATTCCAAGGCACACGTATATCTGCAAGTTTCAGAAAACATTATTACTCTCTCAAATAACATTTCTCCTGAGGGACATATTCCCATTTTTCCACTCCCGGTTTCATTACAAGGAGTGCCTTGTCTTTCCCGATTGCAATCACCTCCGCTGGTTCCGGAGGTCCTTTAGGATTGCTAATCCAGATTTTGGCTATGGACAGTTTCCCAATCGTCAAATTGGGGGTTACATTATCCCTCCACTGCCCATATTTGTCATCTGTAGTTAGTTTTTTAAGGGTCTCTTTCAAAAGTCCATTCATCCATTCAATTAATCCCGCTGCCTGGGGATAATAGGGCATGTGATATACCCATTCAATATTATTTTCCTTAGCATATTCTTTTATCTGCCCTCCCATAAAATGTGATCCATTATCAGTTTGTATTTGTAAGGGCATACCATAATACTGAATAATCATGTCTAAAGTCCTTAGAGTGCTCCATTGTGACGCAGAAGCACAAGGGAATGCTAATAATAATCTACAGCAGTACACATATATTTACATTTATGACTTTCGGGTAACGGTCCTATGAAACCCATTTGCCAAATCTGGGCTGGCAAATCACCCCCTGCCCATGTGCCCCATTACCTTATGTGGTACTTCCCGTTCTTGATATGTTGACACACCGGACATTTTCCGATCACATGTTTGATCACATCTATCGTCAAAGGAATCTCTCATTCCTGAGCCCACCTGTAAGTAGCTTTTTCTCCAAGATGTCCACTTTTCTGATGTGTCCAAATGGCTGTACCTTCCAACCATTCTTCCACCTTAGGAATTTCATTAGTAGTTGTTACAGAAATGGTAGCTGCGGCATCTGCTTGGGAATTAAACAATCGTTCCATTGAATCAACAGGCATATGTGTATCTACATGAAATACTGACACTATTGTCTCCTGTACAATTTTTTCTATGTCTTGCCACAATTCTTTACCCCACAGCTAACCAATTATGGGACTTCCACCCCATTAACCATGTAGCAAGACCATTAGCGACCGACCAGGAGTCAGTAAAAAGATATTCCACTCCCCATTTCACTGGGGATTCATGAGCATATACTGGCTTTATGATTTCCAGCTCTTCGTTAGGAATATTAGCTATTTTTTCGTGCAAAGTAGCTACCCCATGCTCACCTATTTTAGCTCTTTGAGAAATGTACCATTTCCATTTAATAATACTTTGTTCCTGAGCATATCCTACTCTATTTGACTTGGGATCAGACATTACCCATTGCATAATTGGAATTTGTGGTCGCAATAGTACTGTATGACCTAAGGTAATCTGTTCGGTCTCAGCCAACGCCCAATAACATGCTAAAAGTTGTTTTTCGAAGGGAATATATACATGTAATTCCACTTCCCCCTCTCTCATGGGCCACAAATCTACAGTGGTCTGTATGGCTTGTTTAGCATTTTCAAAAGCAACCTGCTGTTCTTCTCCCCACATAAACTCATATTTTTTACTAGTTACCTTGTATATTCTTTGGAGTGGGAAAATCTAATATTTTTCGTTTTGCTTTCTCTGTGATTTCCCTAATATCCTCTATTCCACTGAATTCCTAAAAATTTTACCGACGTTGCCGGTCCTTGTATTTTTGTTGGATTTATTTCCCTTCCCTTCTTTTTCATATGGTCAATTAATAAATCCAACTGCCCTTTCACCTCTTCCTTCGTTGTTCCCTGTATCAATATGTCGTCAACATAATGAGAAATTTGTATAGAGGTGAATTTCTGAAATTCATCTAAATGTTCCACTACTATTTGAGGACAAATGGTAGGACTATGTAACCATCCCTGTGGTAGCCTAGTAAAAGTAGATCGGGCACGTTCAAACAAACCTGAAACCTACTTACAGGAATATACATTAACATTTTATAACATTTCCAATATTCTTTTATCGTTCTTAAAAACTTATTTCGGACTGCTGAAAAGTCCGCGGCCAGCCTTCAGACAGTGACTAGTCAGCCTGCTTGTTACTACAACCAAAGGCACATCCTTCCTTAACACGTCTCACAAAGCTTTCTTCCACATTCTTGTACGTTCGTTCTACAGACTATCTCCCTGCTTTTAACCATCTCTTAAAGAAACAAGGAAAAGAAAAAAAAATTCAGGCTACATCAGGCAAACAGCTTCTAAATTACCTCCATTGTTCTTAACAGCATAGATCTACCCTACAGAAACTCTTTCAAACTTAAATAAACTTTCTTTGTTTCCTGAACAGCAAAACAACTTTCAATTAACTTCAAGTAGCTTATATCGGTTAATCGGAACTCCAAATAGCATAAGGCTTGGTAAAGTTTTATCCATAAACCCTTTGGTTCCTTGCTTACATTATTAATTTCATTACAAATTCCTACATTTAAATCCATAATTTGTTAATATTTAAGCATATTTTAAATATCGATCCCTGTTTTTGCAACATTCGTAGAATTGCAGACAGACCCCATGCTGTCTCTCTCCTTTTTTTCTCTTTCCTCCCACTTCCCCCTCCCCTCTGCCTGGGGAAACAAAGTAGAAACTCAAAAAAGCCCGCCGTCAAGCTCACATGATAGCATCGAAGGAGGAAAAAGGTGGGGGTGAAAATCCCTCCCTTTGCAGTTCGCTCTTTCAAACAAAGGAACTTTTACTCCAACATCTTATATTTTGTGGCAGCAAGGCATTTTTTCTAAACTACATCACCTGATTTATCGGGGCATTTTTCTAAAGCTTGTACAAGATCAAGTGGTTCTGCCCTTCCCAGAACCCAGAGCAACTACATCACCTAATTTATCGGGGCAACTACATCACCCAATTTATAGGGGCATTTTTCTAAAGCTTGTACAAGATCAAGTGGTTCTGCCCTTCCCAGAACCCAGAGCAACTACATCACCTGATTTATCGGGGCAACTACATCACCCAATTTATCGGGGCATTTTTCTAAACTTGTACAAGATCAATTGGTTCTGCACTTCCCAGAACCCAGAGCAACTACATCACCTGATTTATCGGGGCAACTACATCACCCAATTTATCGGGGCATTTTTCTAAAGCTTGTACAAGATCAAGTGGTTCTGTCCTTCCCAGAACCCAGAGCAACTACATCACCTGATTTATCGGGGCAACTACATCACCCAATTTATCGGGGCATTTTTCTAAACTTGTACAAGATCAATTGGTTCTGCACTTCCCAGAACCCAGAGCAACTACATCACCTGATTTATCGGGGCAACTACATCACCCAATTTATCGGGGCATTTTTCTAAACTTGTACAAGATCAATTGGTTCTGCACTTCCCAGAACCTTTTCCCATGACTCTGCTAATCCATGATTATTGGCTAGTTCTTGTGCTATTAAATTATACGGTGCCTTGGTCCAGCTGGGCACCTCTGTAGGTTCTTTTGAGGATTTCTCTCTCTTCCTGAACATTCCTGTATCACAAGAGCGCTCAGGTTTTCTTTAGAGAAATCCTGCCGACTACGCCAATTAATGTATTACTATTTTAAAAAGGCTTACCAAATACCTTCAGTCACGTTCCGCACTGGACAGAATGCCAGGAAATCAAAATAGTATACATATTAAGTTTTATTACATATATACAATATTTCTAGCCATTTTATTACATATATACAATATTTCTAGCCATAATCATTGATTAAGTACAGAGTTTGAATTAATACGTTACCGGTTATTACATCATTATTCTGTCGAAGGACCACGTTCAGGAGGCTTACTCACAAAATGTCATCACACAGCTTAAATGTCCCTCTCTGTCAGTAGTGGAAATGTCCCTCTCTGTCAGTAGTGGAAATGTCCCTCCTCTTTTCTTTCTAGGGGAAACAGTATTTATCCCCCTATCCTTGTGGATTGAGTTAAGTGAATGCCGGGATGATGTTTACCAATCAGTATGTGTTCCTAGCCTGCTTCGTGAGCTAATTTCCCATCCCCTTCCTTGTGGAGGATGTTTACCAATCAGTATGTGTTCCTAGCCTGCTTCGTGAGCTAATTTCCCATCCCCTTCCTTGTGGAGGATGTTTACCAATCAGTATGTGTGAGAAACTCCTAGTTTGCCTCATGAGCTAATTTCCCATCCCCTTCCTTGTGGATTGTGCTAACTGAATCCTTGTGGATTGTGCTCTTAGCCTGCCTGAGCTGACAATGACCTGCTCTCATAATTATCAATAGGTGCTGAAAAGTCCTTGCTCGTTCTCATAATACTTGTGTTTCCCTGTAACAGCTATCATGGATCCTAGGCAGTGTCACTCAATATTAATAATTCTTTCATATCATACGTTTCACATACGTGTCACATTCGGTCCTTATTGAGTGATACTGCCATAGGATACCATCGTGGTCCGAGTTGGTTTACAGCATAGTCCATAAACCACATAACAATTCCACAAGGACAGAACAAGTACTATTATGGTTAGTATAATTACTAATCTGGTGCTCTATTATGCTTTTGTTCAAATTCCTTATGGACTGATTTATCCTAGTATTATAGCTTTTAACTTTCCCAACTTTAAATCCCAATTTGGAACGGAAAAGTTGTTCTCCCAGAATACATTTGTTCTAAATCCTATATCAGGTGTTCAAACATAAGTTTGATTCTGCCAAAAAAGTGTTGACATATTGTGTAAGCATCCTGCAAAGGGTACTATCATTTTTGGTATTATTGGCTCATTAGTCACCACACATATTACGCGTGGTGTTATTTCAATAATATAGTCCATTCACACACATCATATATTATTGATTGTAATTTACAAATTCGCCCTTGCAATGTGGAGTCACAAAATGTATTCATATCAATCATTTGTCCGTTAAATTTAGGTGCTCAGAAAAATTGTTTCTGAGGTTCCCCCAGTATGAGGAGTAACACTACATATTTACACATATCATTACATTGTACTTCTGGTGCTTGAAATTGTTTATTAAACACGGTCCTCCATATCTGCTCATTTCTAGTGTGTTCATTGCTTTTAATTTCTGTATTCCATGTATGGTCTCTTGTTGTCACATTTGCAATGATACATCTGGAGTTAGCGCTGCAAGTGAAGTTATCTTGCTTCCGATTCATTGAAGGATGCTTCCATCTCCATGACGTAACGACCCCTTCTTTAACTGTAATACGTCGCCCGGGGGCAGCGCCTCTTACCCCATACCATATTCCAAGGATTCCAAGGCACACGTATATCTGCAAGTTTCAGAAAACATTATTACTCTCTCAAATAACATTTCTCCTGAGGGACATATTCCCATTTTTCCACTCCCGGTTTCATTACAAGGAGTGCCTTGTCTTTCCCGATTGCAATCACCTCCGCTGGTTCCGGAGGTCCTTTAGGATTGCTAATCCAGATTTTGGCTATGGACAGTTTCCCAATCGTCAAATTGGGGGTTACATTATCCCTCCACTGCCCATATTTGTCATCTGTAGTTAGTTTTTTAAGGGTCTCTTTCAAAAGTCCATTCATCCATTCAATTAATCCCGCTGCCTGGGGATAATAGGGCATGTGATATACCCATTCAATATTATTTTCCTTAGCATATTCTTTTATCTGCCCTCCCATAAAATGTGATCCATTATCAGTTTGTATTTGTAAGGGCATACCATAATACTGAATAATCATGTCTAAAGTCCTTAGAGTGCTCCATTGTGACGCAGAAGCACAAGGGAATGCTAATAATAATCTACAGCAGTACACATATATTTACATTTATGACTTTCGGGTAACGGTCCTATGAAACCCATTTGCCAAATCTGGGCTGGCAAATCACCCCCTGCCCATGTGCCCCATTACCTTATGTGGTACTTCCCGTTCTTGATATGTTGACACACCGGACATTTTCCGATCACATGTTTGATCACATCTATCGTCAAAGGAATCTCTCATTCCTGAGCCCACCTGTAAGTAGCTTTTTCTCCAAGATGTCCACTTTTCTGATGTGTCCAAATGGCTGTACCTTCCAACCATTCTTCCACCTTAGGAATTTCATTAGTAGTTGTTACAGAAATGGTAGCTGCGGCATCTGCTTGGGAATTAAACAATCGTTCCATTGAATCAACAGGCATATGTGTATCTACATGAAATACTGACACTATTGTCTCCTGTACAATTTTTTCTATGTCTTGCCACAATTCTTTACCCCACAGCTAACCAATTATGGGACTTCCACCCCATTAACCATGTAGCAAGACCATTAGCGACTGACCAGGAGTCAGTAAAAAGATATTCCACTCCCCATTTCACTGGGGATTCATGAGCATATACTGGCTTTATGATTTCCAGCTCTTCGTTAGGAATATTAGCTATTTTTTCGTGCAAAGTAGCTACCCCATGCTCACCTATTTTAGCTCTTTGAGAAATGTACCATTTCCATTTAATAATACTTTGTTCCTGAGCATATCCTACTCTATTTGACTTGGGATCAGACATTACCCATTGCATAATTGGAATTTGTGGTCGCAATAGTACTGTATGACCTAAGGTAATCTGTTCGGTCTCAGCCAACGCCCAATAACATGCTAAAAGTTGTTTTTCGAAGGGAATATATACATGTAATTCCACTTCCCCCTCTCTCATGGGCCACAAATCTACAGTGGTCTGTATGGCTTGTTTAGCATTTTCAAAAGCAACCTGCTGTTCTTCTCCCCACATAAACTCATATTTTTTACTAGTTACCTTGTATATTCTTTGGAGTGGGAAAATCTAATATTTTTCGTTTTGCTTTCTCTGTGATTTCCCTAATATCCTCTATTCCACTGAATTCCTAAAAATTTTACCGACGTTGCCGGTCCTTGTATTTTTGTTGGATTTATTTCCCTTCCCTTCTTTTTCATATGGTCAATTAATAAATCCAACTGCCCTTTCACCTCTTCCTTCGTTGTTCCCTGTATCAATATGTCGTCAACATAATGAGAAATTTGTATAGAGGTGAATTTCTGAAATTCATCTAAATGTTCCACTACTATTTGAGGACAAATGGTAGGACTATGTAACCATCCCTGTGGTAGCCTAGTAAAAGTAGATCGGGCACGTTCAAACAAACCTGAAACCTACTTACAGGAATATACATTAACATTTTATAACATTTCCAATATTCTTTTATCGTTCTTAAAAACTTATTTCGGACTGCTGAAAAGTCCGCGGCCAGCCTTCAGACAGTGACTAGTCAGCCTGCTTGTTACTACAACCAAAGGCACATCCTTCCTTAACACGTCTCACAAAGCTTTCTTCCACATTCTTGTACGTTCGTTCTACAGACTATCTCCCTGCTTTTAACCATCTCTTAAAGAAACAAGGAAAAGAAAAAAAAATTCAGGCTACATCAGGCAAACAGCTTCTAAATTACCTCCATTGTTCTTAACAGCATAGATCTACCCTACAGAAACTCTTTCAAACTTAAATAAACTTTCTTTGTTTCCTGAACAGCAAAACAACTTTCAATTAACTTCAAGTAGCTTATATCGGTTAATCGGAACTCCAAATAGCATAAGGCTTGGTAAAGTTTTATCCATAAACCCTTTGGTTCCTTGCTTACATTATTAATTTCATTACAAATTCCTACATTTAAATCCATAATTTGTTAATATTTAAGCATATTTTAAATATCGATCCCTGTTTTTGCAACATTCGTAGAATTGCAGACAGACCCCATGCTGTCTCTCTCCTTTTTTTCTCTTTCCTCCCACTTCCCCCTCCCCTCTGCCTGGGGAAACAAAGTAGAAACTCAAAAAAGCCCGCCGTCAAGCTCACATGATAGCATCGAAGGAGGAAAAAGGTGGGGGTGAAAATCCCTCCCTTTGCAGTTCGCTCTTTCAAACAAAGGAACTTTTACTCCAACATCTTATATTTTGTGGCAGCAAGGCATTTTTTCTAAACTACATCACCTGATTTATCGGGGCATTTTTCTAAAGCTTGTACAAGATCAAGTGGTTCTGCCCTTCCCAGAACCCAGAGCAACTACATCACCTAATTTATCGGGGCAACTACATCACCCAATTTATAGGGGCATTTTTCTAAAGCTTGTACAAGATCAAGTGGTTCTGCCCTTCCCAGAACCCAGAGCAACTACATCACCTGATTTATCGGGGCAACTACATCACCCAATTTATCGGGGCATTTTTCTAAACTTGTACAAGATCAATTGGTTCTGCACTTCCCAGAACCCAGAGCAACTACATCACCTGATTTATCGGGGCAACTACATCACCCAATTTATCGGGGCATTTTTCTAAAGCTTGTACAAGATCAAGTGGTTCTGTCCTTCCCAGAACCCAGAGCAACTACATCACCTGATTTATCGGGGCAACTACATCACCCAATTTATCGGGGCATTTTTCTAAACTTGTACAAGATCAATTGGTTCTGCACTTCCCAGAACCCAGAGCAACTACATCACCTGATTTATCGGGGCAACTACATCACCCAATTTATCGGGGCATTTTTCTAAACTTGTACAAGATCAATTGGTTCTGCACTTCCCAGAACCTTTTCCCATGACTCTGCTAATCCATGATTATTGGCTAGTTCTTGTGCTATTAAATTATACGGTGCCTTGGTCCAGCTGGGCACCTCTGTAGGTTCTTTTGAGGATTTCTCTCTCTTCCTGAACATTCCTGTATCACAAGAGCGCTCAGGTTTTCTTTAGAGAAATCCTGCCGACTACGCCAATTAATGTATTACTATTTTAAAAAGGCTTACCAAATACCTTCAGTCACGTTCCGCACTGGACAGAATGCCAGGAAATCAAAATAGTATACATATTAAGTTTTATTACATATATACAATATTTCTAGCCATTTTATTACATATATACAATATTTCTAGCCATAATCATTGATTAAGTACAGAGTTTGAATTAATACGTTACCGGTTATTACATCATTATTCTGTCGAAGGACCACGTTCAGGAGGCTTACTCACAAAATGTCATCACACAGCTTAAATGTCCCTCTCTGTCAGTAGTGGAAATGTCCCTCTCTGTCAGTAGTGGAAATGTCCCTCCTCTTTTCTTTCTAGGGGAAACAGTATTTATCCCCCTATCCTTGTGGATTGAGTTAAGTGAATGCCGGGATGATGTTTACCAATCAGTATGTGTTCCTAGCCTGCTTCGTGAGCTAATTTCCCATCCCCTTCCTTGTGGAGGATGTTTACCAATCAGTATGTGTTCCTAGCCTGCTTCGTGAGCTAATTTCCCATCCCCTTCCTTGTGGAGGATGTTTACCAATCAGTATGTGTGAGAAACTCCTAGTTTGCCTCATGAGCTAATTTCCCATCCCCTTCCTTGTGGATTGTGCTAACTGAATCCTTGTGGATTGTGCTCTTAGCCTGCCTGAGCTGACAATGACCTGCTCTCATAATTATCAATAGGTGCTGAAAAGTCCTTGCTCGTTCTCATAATACTTGTGTTTCCCTGTAACAGCTATCATGGATCCTAGGCAGTGTCACTCAATATTAATAATTCTTTCATATCATACGTTTCACATACGTGTCACAGGGAGTTAATGTTACAAGAACCATTTGGGGAAAAATTAACATATTTGACAACATAAATTTTATCCACAGGAAGAAACACATTAAGATCTATCTATGGGGCTCATAAATTTTTTTTAAAAAAAGGTCCAAAAACTATCCTAAGTCGGTACTTGGATGATCAAAAAGACAGGCTGTCCAAGTACCAAGTACCGATAATCAAAACTGGTTTTAGACGTATCTAAAACCAGCTTAGGCCTTTATCCTGCCTCTTTACGCCTAGAGAGAAAAGGGGCATTTTTGGACGAGTGGATAGGGTGGGATGTGGGCCGACCTAGACTTAGTCATACTGCAGCCATAACCAAAAAAAAATTGACAGGTTGCCAGATGGAAGTTATATGTTTTGACTTAGATCAAGTCAAAACAGGGGAACATTTGGGGAGGGTTTTGGGGATCGCGGCAGGAGAGACTGCCGGGGAACATTCGGGGGGTTGGGGGAGTTGCAGTGGCTTTGGACAAGAGGGACTGGGCATCTCTCCTGCCGTGATTATTGGGGGTGGGCGGGGGGGGGACAGTTCTAGGATTCTTTAACCGGTATTGTTTATGACAGACACCAGTTAGAGAATCATGCTTTTAGGCGAAGGACTGGCTCCTCCTTCGCCTAAAAGGTCTTGTTTTGAGTGTTTGGGACTTGGGCAATTTTTTGGGGTCGGGAATGTGTTTTAAACATACATGTAGTGGCGGTCTGGGTGATTAAACTGCTGAATATACAGGTAGGCCATTCTTGGAAAAACAAAAACACATTTTGGATGGTTTTTTTTTTCGAGAATGGACATTTCCCTGCTGCCTACTTTGTGTGCCTATGGACTTAGGCCAAAAGGGGATTTAGCCGGGTTTTTTTATTATGCCCCGTCACCTATCTATCTATTTATTTAAAAGAAATGCTTTTAGAAATAATGATAATGGCTCTGAAAAGCACTGCATCTGGAGGTAGTGAGAAGATGATTCATTTTTTGAATACTTAGCCTCACTTTTCTCTGGTTTAACTTACTTTCCAAAGATTACCTACCAGCACTCAGGCCCTGAATCGCACAATTGACATGTCCACAGTTGAAAAAGTCACTCATCTTGTCATTCCATGCAGGTTCTGTCTCTCCTGCCACAGAAGAACTTACCAGTACAGTACACTCAACGCTCATTCTTTCACACTTGTCAGCACCATCTCTTGCCTAGCGTTTGTTTTCCTTGCACCTGCCTCACACAGTTATAAAGTTTAGAAAGAGTACTGTGGCATGTATAGCTACAGCCAACTCATTTTTTTTTTTTATGGAGCAACGCATCAGCTGTTAGCATGACTTTTGTTAAACCCAGAGATGAAGCTGAGCGACACTGACTATATTGCTTTATCAATTGGGTTCATTCAAGTGAAGAATGCTGATTGTGCCATGCCCATTCCCTGGATGCAGAAACACTTCTTCACTCTTTGAACAGTCAGTACATAATAGTCAAATTCATTATAATTTGTAGTTCTTTTTTTTTTTTTTTTCTTCCAAGAAGCACACATTCCCTAGTCCATCAGCATCAGCTCTTAATCCACACTGGATGGAAAGGATACAGCACAGTAATTCAATCTCTTTACACTTAATACGGTCAGGATGGAAGAATGAAAACAGCATCTTGTAAAATGACGGGAGAAAACAGGATGCAATCACTCTGATGGAGCTGTGGAAAAGGAGTCATTTTACACCATTCGTTACCAGGGCAACAAAATATAGTAAGCCCCATACATCTAATAGGTGACATTTTAGCTTAAGAAATTGCCTCTTTGCTATTTTTTTTTTTTTTTCTGACTATGAAAAACAGTGTTCCTAACGGTCTCGCTTGTCACACACTATATGGCAACGTATTGCCACTGACAGGCCAATAATGGAAAAATAGAATAGTTAAATGGTATTACTATCTAACTTTTAGCATACATGCTAATCTGCTCTTTAAGGAGATCCGAGGCATTTTCAAATGTCCTAGAGACACAAGTGAATGGAAATTTCTTGTGTTTTAGTTCATCTATAATTGAGAAAGAGAAAAAAAGAAAAAAATAGATAGATAGGTAGATAGGGTTACCAGATTTTCCATTTGCCTCCAAACACACCCCCACGCTAAAAGAGAAAAATCTATTTTTTAACACTTGGGTAGCGCATGCTGATTGAAAAATTACTCTGGGACACCTGAGCGCATCCCTTTTTAAACCTTTTTTAACCTGTGGTAAGCACACAGACATTATTAAATGAATGCATGAATAAAATCAGCCCCACAGTTTCCAAGTTTATTTACATTTTAAAATATAGACCATCAACATGTATCTGGCCGGTTTACAAAGCTAAAAACATTAAAATAAATTTAAGAATGGGGTAAAATAAAAGGTTGGACATAAAATAGACAAATACATTGACATATGCGATTTTGAGGGAGAGGGGGAAAGGAAAGTTTATAATTACATCTTTAAATAAAATAAAAATAAATGATGGGAAGATGGGGGAGGGAAAAACACCAGGAAAGGGGGTCGCTTCTTTTTTTTTTTGTAATTCTTTATTGCTTTTCAAGTCGAGTACAAAGTGCAAAAAAAATTTCAAACAATTAATACTTTAAACAGCACTTAAAATCAAGCAAATAATAATACAAAATATATTTCCCTCCCCCCTCTCAACCTCCCTGGATGTGTGTGCAAATCAAGTAGAAATTGAAGGCTTATACAATTAATCAGAATTAACAAATTTCATTAATGGACTCCACGAAGCTTTAAATATTTTATTATGTACCAATATTTCCGAATTCATTTTTTCAAATCTATAAAATTAACACAAAGTTGAGGGGGTTGCTTCTTAAAAACGGTTCTTTTTGTATACTGAAGTGCTGATGGAAAGGGGTATTATCAGACGTTATGGTATGCGTCTTGGAATAAGAAAGTTTTTAGTTTAGTTTTGAATTTGTCAAGAGAATTTTTGTGGTGAAGGTGAGATGGCATGGCATTCCAAAGGGTTGGAGCTGTAACAGAAAAATTGGTGTTTCTAGTGTAGTAAAGTTCTTTGATTGGGGGTACAGTCAAGTTCTGGACAGCAGATCTGAGGGTCCATGGAGAAGAGTAAGAAAAGCTGATGAACACATATTTTTGATTTTAAATGCCAACAATAAGATTTTATATGTGATGCGATGTGAAATGGGTAACCAATGTGCTTATCGCAGAAGAGGAGTTTTATGATTATATTTTCCATCCTTATGTATGAGTTTGATTGCCGTGTTTTGAATAAGCTATAGACGATGTGATTCCTTTTGGGTGATCCCGTTATATAGGGAATTTCAATAGTCTAGATGAGAAATGATCAATGAGTGAATCAAAGTTTCAATAGAAGCAGTTTTGAAACTAGAAGTTAAGGAGCGGATAAGACAAAGTTTGTAGAAGCAACTTTTTGTAACGGAACTATCTAATCATGATAGGTTAAATCTTTGTCTAAGATTACTCCTAGCAATTTTATTTTAGATTCCATTTGTATTGGGCAGGATTTGATGGAAATATGTCCGCTTATATTTTTGTTGTTTTTGATCGGGAAAAGTATACCACAAGATTTATTTATGTTAAGAGAAAGTTTGTTTGTTCGAAGCCAATCCAGTTTAGAATTTATTTCCTGTATATCGCGACTATTGGAGGGATCAATGGGATGGATAAGTTGGATGTTGTCTGAATATGCAAAGATTATGCATCCAATAGACTGGGCCAGAGTGAGACGAGGGGCTAGAAAAATGTTGAAAAGTAGAGGGGAGAGGATTGAGCCTTGAGGAGCACCATAGGTTTGAGTAATTGATGGTGAGGTTGTTTCTTTCGAGTAGACTTTGAAATTGTGATCTTTGAAATAAGAAGTGAACCACAGGAGAGCGGAGCTTGTGATACTGCAATTTTTGAGATAATTGAGGAGAAGGTGATGATAAATGGTATCAAAAGCCTCTGACAGGTCTAGACAGATCAGAAGAATGGATTTGCGATGGTCGTGGAAGTAGTAGATGGTGGAAGTGAGACCAAGTAAAGATAGTTCTGTGGAGTGGTATGAACAAAAGCCTGTTTGGTATGGATGAAGAGCATTAGTTTTATCAAGCAATTCAATAAGCTGGTTGAGTACTATTTTTTCTGTAAGTTTGGCGAAGAACGGAAGGTTGGCGATCGGACAATAAGTTGCTGGCTGGGATTCATCTGAATTTTGTTTTTTTTTATTTTAGGGAAGACTAAAGCAGATTTTGGGATGACATTGGAGGAGAGGCTCTTGATTATCATTTCCAAAATGAATGGGCCAAAGGTAGGACTTATCCCAGGGCAAATGGACGTAAGGAGAAGATCTGAACACAGAACAACTGGTTCCCAGGCTATTACTTGAACCAACAAACTACTTGGGCCCAAATTCTATATATGGCATCCTAAGTTGCACATGCAAATCGATACACACACAGTCAAGTTGTATGCATCAGCTAATTGTTTAACAAGCCAATTGGTGCTGATAATTGGCAATACACACCTAATAATTGATGCTAATTGGCACTAATTAGACGCTAAGCACACAGCTTGATAGGCACATTCTATATACTGGTGTGTGTCAGTTTCAGTATTGTTTTATAGTTTATAGTTTATTTAGTTATAGCTCCCCTTTAACAAAGTAGTTTATATTACTATATTCACAATAAGTATTACAAACAACCATAAATACAGACATATATTTTTCATCTACGTATCATACAAATTCAGCAGGTAAGATAAGTGCTCAGCAACTTTCAAAAGGGGTATGGCCAGGGAACGAGCATGGGCAGATTGTGGGTATTCCTAAAAGTCAAGTGCACTGTTATAGAATATGCCCAATCTGTGCATAATTTAGGTGCAGATATTTAGGCCTGTTTTTTCTTCTCCTAAATGGGTGTGCCCAGGGCCAGTTTAATCATTAGACCAGGCAAGGCTCTGGCCCAGGGTGCAGGAGATGCAGGGTTCCAAGATCCCTGGCCCTTGAGCTCACCATTGGTGCTTAGCCTGGTCCAAAGCTTTCTCCCCCTTCTCTCTTGGCCCAACCTTTCTCCCCTTCTCTCTCCAGCCCTTAGTCTGGCATTGTTCTCTCCCCCACCCTATCCCCCTTTTCCCCCCTGCAGTACTCTAAACATTATCTTGTTTGCCGGTAGCAACAGAATGCACAGCAGGCTACTTTCAGCCAGCCCTAGTCTTCCCTCTGCCATGTTCCACTTGCAATTTCCAGTTGGTGGGATGCAGGAGAGGGAAGGTTCAGTACTGGCCAAAAGCACCCTGCTGCTCATTATATTGCTACCAGCAAGCAAGGTAATGTTTAAGGAGCCACGGGAGAAGGAGGAGGGAGGAAGAAATGAAAGGGAGCAATGCCAGACTAGGGGCTTGAGAGAGAATGGGAGAAAGCTTAAGCTTTGGGGGCACCATCCAATGCTCCCTCTAAGGCAGGGGTGTCAAATTCAATCACATAAGGGGCTGAAATCTAAAACATAGGTTAAGTCGTGGGCCAAATTTTTTATTAAGATACATAAGGGTCCTTTTATGCTAACTGATTTAACGTGCACTAAATGTGCACCTTAATAAAAGGACCCTTTAGTCTTACTAGAAGTATAGGTTTACAACTTCTCCAACCCCGCGCCGGCTCTGTGACGTAAACCAAATAAATAAAAAAGACTTTCCTCTCTCTTGTAGGTCCTAGTTCATGCTTGCTGTCTAACACTAGCTCTGGCAGGATACACATTTCAAATCTGACATATTGTAATCATGAAACAGAAAATAAAATTCTTTTTTCTACCTTTTGTTGTCTGGTCATTATTCAAGTCATGTTGTTCCAGGCTCTAATTGTCATCTGATATCTCGCTTGCCAGGGTCTCCTGCCCATTTGTCATTTTCTTTTTTCTCCATGCTAACCATCCATCTTCATCTCTGTCTTCCCTTTATGTTTCCCTTCCCTTCCCCAGAGTCTGTCATCTTTCCTTTTTTTCATTTCCATCCCCGCAGCTGCAGCGTTGGACCTCACCATCCCCAGATCTACCATCTCTCCTTTTCTCAACTACCCTTTCATCCAGCATCTCTCCCTCCTTCCCCACCACCCCAGGGTCTACCAGCTCTCCCTTTCTCTTCCAAACAACCCTCCTATCCAGTATCTCTATCCCTCCGTCCACACAATCCCTTGTGTCCAACTTCACCCCCTTTCTGTTCCTTCCCTCCCTCCATCCCCTTGTCCACCATCTCTCTCCCTCTCTTCTGTTTTAGACCCATTATTTCTTTTCCACCCCTCCCTGCACCCTCAGTCTGGCATATGCACATTTGGACCCCTACTTCTCTCCCTCCGGGTACTTCTACATCAGGGCCCGCCCCCCGCCACGAAGGCCTGCATGTTTTCCTCCTTCTTCTTCCTGATCTGAACTTCAGATTTGGCCCGCCATTCCTACCCTCCCTCCATCCCAACTTCATCTTCAAAGCAGCCTGCAGAGGATCGCCAGCTGGCTGTAGCAAACCTCCCAGGCTGCCGTCAACCTCCGTAGCACATTCCATCTGCTATAATCCTACCCCTCCTGTGATGTATGAGATCACAGCAGAGGGAACGTGCTACAGAGGTCAATGGCAGCCTGTGAGGTTCGCTACAGCCAACTGGCGATCCTCAGCAGGCTGCTTTGAAGAGGAGACCAGGAAGCCGGGATGGAGGGAGGACCAGGCGAAGGCAGAAGAAGGCACTTGTGAAGATCAGCATTCATGTCAGCAGGCCAGCATAAGTATAAATCGGTAAATGTCTGGCAGCCAACTTTTATTACACCGCAGGCCAGATTTGGCCCATGGGACAAAGTTTGACATGTCTGCTCTAAAGACTGACTTGACATGAGCAAAACTTTTCTTTGTGAGTAAGGAGCTTAGTTGACATGAGCATCAAAATTTTTGTTACACCACGAACAATGGTTATCACAAAACCAGAAGTGAGCGGCCATGTAAAATCTGTGAGCAACACACCAAAAATGTATGAATGATGGCTCACATGCTCAGCTTAGAGGGAACCTAGGCACCACCATCAAAGTTGGCTCAGGTGCACCTAAATGTTAGTGATGCGTATGTCCACTAAGTGCAACTCTGTATATGATGCGTGCCTTTTATGAAATTTTGTTAAGTGCCATTCTGATTGGCACTGATTTTATAGGTGCCATGTACAGAATTTGGGAGTCAGTGTGTCCCATTTAGGAATATTTGTTACCAAGAAATCAGTGCATAAACTTATCTTATAAAGCCATGAGGAAATCTATTTACTTATTTAAAAAAATTTATAGACCACATTATCCTATGATTCTAGGAGATTTACCTAACATACATATTAAAACATTACACTAAAAGACATCTAAATCACCACAAATACCAATAAAACAAAACAAAGTAGCAGTGAGAGTAAAAAAACAACTTATGCTGCATATAACAGCAGTGATAACCAGAGCAGTTAGTTATATACCTTCATGTGCTTGTGAAAACAAGCACGCTTTCAAGTTATTTTCTGATTTGCAAGCTAGGATGTAATAAAAGTTGAATTTCAGAGGGGCAGAGGAGGATCCAAGATAGCATTTTGAACAGTTGCTACGTGGTGAGCTCCGCATTAGCGCTGTTCTGCAATCCCCTAACCTTTTACCTTTAAGCGGCTTTTTAGCCGATTTTCTTCATTTTGCTGGAGAGTTTACTGCCGGTGTCGATGTTTTCCTTCGGCTTCCAGTCTGTGCTATAGGACCTAGCATAGTAGGAATTCTGATTGGGGAAGAGGAAAGGACCAACCTGGCCAGTTCCTCTGGCTACCAGAAGCTCCACTACCTTGCTGCAGACGACGTTGGACGCTGGGTTCTTCCGTCAGCCTATGGAGACGCCCTCAACTCTGTCAGGCTCACCAGGTTTGGCGAGCCTTAGTGACGATCGCGTCTTCCTGAGCCCGATCCAGGGGCCTAATCCTGTCCAACCAGGAAGTAGCCCTGCTGAGAGAAAGACTGTTCAGCAAATCCTGGAGGGTGGAATGTTGTATAGCCCCGGAGAAGCAGTGAAGGAGGAGGATTGGAAGCAAAGGTCCCCACTGCAGCCCAGACATCGGCGCTCCAAGCAGGAGCAAAGCAAACTTCCGTGAGTAATAACATACAATTTGGACAATTGACTAAGCCAGCAATAGTGAACTTAGAGGAACTGTGGAGGGCTATACAAATCATGGGCTCTGACCTCCAGAAAGCAATGATTAAGGTACAAGTGGACTGTCTCTCTGTTGGCTCTCACGAGTTGGCTCTCACGAGGAAAAGTTAAAAGAACATATAGATCAAGTTAAGAGGCATGAGGAACAGATTATCCAAATAACGAAGGTTGAAACAGAGATTATTAAGGAAAGATCTTTTATCCAAAAAAAAACTTGAGTATTTGGAAAATAAACAGAGAAGAAATAATCTAAGACTTTTAAATTTTCCCAAATCTCCAGTAATATCTCCACTTGAGATGGTGCATAGATATTTGAAAGAAATTTTAAATATACCACAAGATAATTTGCCACCAATTACCGCAGCTCAATAAATATCTACTGGGAAAAAACAGGAAAGTTTTACGCCTGTTGATAGGGGAAATATGGAGAAGGGTGAAATAAATTTAACTGATTTTTTGGAGAACTCCCTGGAAGTGGTAAAAGAAAGGATAACTTTGTTAGTAATGTTTGCCTTGGAACATAACAGAGATTTTGTTTTTAAACTTTACTTCAGGCATATGAATGATAAGTTCTTTGGTTCAACAATTAGGATTTTTCCTGATATTGCTCAAGTGACACAGAAGAGACGGAAAGAATTTCTTCTTTATAAATCCAGAGCTTTGGCTCTGGGAACATCCTTTATTTTGAAATTTCCATTCAAATGTTGTGTATCACTACAAGGGAAACATTTTTTTTATTTTTTGAACCAAAGCAATTGTTGGAATTTATATCCGCTAAGGAAGGGGGTGGAGAAGTCATGATTGGTCCAATAGCTCTACCAGCGGGGGGGATATATCAATGTCTCCTAAACTGTTTTGTTTTTGTTAATATTAAGTACTTTCCTTGATTTTTATACAAATACTTGGATCTGTATACATATATTTTGTGGACTAAATAATATATTCAATTTCTTTCTTTACATTACGTTAAGTGATGTTAGAAAAATTAATTTTCTTTGATATATAATGTAAAATCTGTACTCAAGTACTGCTATGCTTGCTTGTTAATATAATTTGAAATTCAATAAAGAAATAATAATAATTTAAAAAAAGTTGAATTTCTGGGGGAATCACCTGGAACCCAGTGCTGGCACTTCTTTCCAGATTTCAAAGTAGCAGAAGTGTTCTGCTAGAGTCCCTCCCCAAAGAGAACAAGATGGGAAGGGATGAGCCTGGAACAAAGCAGGCAACAGTCACTCTTCTCCCTAATCAAGCTCTTCCTCTCCTTTTGCTCCTGCACCTGGATCACCCACCTCTTTCCCTGGTTCCATGGTTCAATGTCCTTTTCATCTGAAAATTAAACCCTGGTTATTAGTAGGCATAATACTTCTTGAGGTGCAGGAACAATTTAGTGATTGTATTTTAGTGCTAGAACTGAGATTCGTATTCTTGCCTTCTCTACTGATCCCATAGATAATATTTGGTGCATTAAAAAGAATATTGCCCTAACTGTAATAACAAAAGCATCTGTTGCAGGTAGGGCTGCAAGATAATCACAGCTAACTCTGCGATTAATATACTATTAATTGCAATTAAGCAAATTAATCATGTTGCAGCATCTCTTGTCTCCTCCAAACATCTCGTCTGCTCTCTTCTACTCCCAACCCCTGTCTTTGGCTTGATCCTTCATCGTTCCTTCCAGCTGAAATTCAACATCACCAGCCCCTCACACTGGTCTAACTTAAAGGCAGTCTTCTATTGCTCCATAGCATATTTAGGACCTGATTCTATAAATAACACCTACCGCATGTCATTCAAAGTTAGGCAGTGGGAACGGACAATGAACACTCCACTGCTTTGAACTGTTCTTTCGATATATTAAGGGGAAACGACCCGCGAAGAAAGCGTGGGACCGTTGGATAACCATGGAATAAAAGGAGGGCTAAAGGAGGACAAAGCAATTGCCGTCAAACTGAACACATTTTTTTGCGTCTGTATTTACCGAAGAAGATCTACACAGCATACTGGAATCCATCAGGCTATATGCTGGAAACGAAGACAGAAAGCTGACAGGATTGACGGTCAGTCTAGAAGAGGTGTGTGGGCAGATTGATAGGCTTAAGAGCGATAAATCCCCGGGTCCGGATGGCATCCATCCGAGGGTCAGCAAGGAAATGAAAGGGACCATAGATGAACTGCTTCAACTGATAGCCAATCTGTCGTTCAAATTGGGAAAGATTCCGGAAGACTGGAAGGTGGCGAATGTTACGCCGATCTTCAAAAAAGATTTGAGGGGAGATCCAGGAAACTACAGACCGGTGAGTCTGATTTTGGTACTGGGAAAGATGGCAGAGTCACTGATAAAGGACTGCATCATTGATTAACTTGACGGATACGGGCTGATGAGGACCAGTCAGCACGGTTTTAGTAAAGTCATATCGTTCTTGACGAACTTGCTGCACTTCTTTGAGGGAGTAAACAGGCAGATAGACAAGGGAGACCCGGTCGACATTGTATATCTGGATTTTCAGAAGGCATTTGACAAGGTTCCGCATGAACGACTACTTTGGAAAATTGCGAGCCATGGAATTGAGGGTGAAATACTCACTCACGTGGAATGAAAACTGGCTGGAGCATAGGAAACAGAGACTGGGGTAAATGGACAATACTTGGACTGGAAGAGCGTCACCAGTGGGGTGCCGCAGAGCTCAGTGCTTGGACCTGTGCTCTTCAACATCTTTATAAATGATCTGGACATTGGTACGACGAGTGAGGTGATTAAATTTGCGGATGATACAAAGTTATTCAGAGTAGTGAAGACACAGAGGGATTGCGAAGATCTGCAACGTGACATAATCAGGCTCGAGAAATGGGCATCGACATGGCAAATTAGGTTCAACGTGGATAAGTGTAAAGTGATGCACGTAGGTAACAAAAATCTCCTGCATGTATACAGGATGTCCGAGACGGTACTTGGAGAGACCTCCCAGGAAAGAGACTTGGGAGCCATCCACGTAATGTGCGGCAGCATTGGCGAAAAGGGCGAACAGAATACTAGGAATGATAAAGAAGGGGATCACGAACAGATCGGAGAAGGTTATCATGCTACTGTACCGGGACATGGTGCGCCTTCACCTGGAGTACTGCGTTCAGCACTGGTCGCCATACATGAAGAAGGACACGGTACTACTCGAAAAGGTCCAGAGAAGAGTGACTAAGATGGTTAAGGGTCTGGAGGAGTTGCCATACAGTGAAAGATTAGGGAAACTGGGCCTTTTCTCCATCGAACAGAGGAGATTGAGAGGGGACATGATCAAAACATTCAAGGTACTGAAGGGAATAGTCTTAGTAGATAAGGACAGGTTGTTCACCTTCTCCAAAGTAGGGAGAACGAGAGGGCACTCTCTAAAATTGAAAGGGGATAGATTCCGTGCAAACGTAAGGTAGTTCTTCTTCACTCAGAGAGTGGTAGAAAACTGGAACGTTCTTCCAGAGTCTGTCATAGGGGAAAACACCCTCCAGAAATTCAATACAAAGTTAGACAAGTTCCTGCTGAACCGGAACGTGCTCAGGTAGGGCTAGTCTCAGTTATGGCACTGATCTTTAACCAGAAGGCCGCCGCGTGAGTGGACTGCTGGGCACAATGGACCACTGGTCTGACCCAGCAGCGGCAATTCTTATGTTCTAACATTTTTCAAAGTAGAAAATTACAAGAAGATCCTAGGAACTTGGAAGACTGAGCATCCAAATGGCAGATGATATTTAATGTGGACAAATGCAAAGTAACAGACATTGGGAAAAATAATCCAAATCAAAATTACGTAATGCTAGGCTCCACCATGAAAGTCAGCAACCAAGAAAAAGTTATAGGTGTTATTGTACATAATATAATAAAATCTTCCCAGCGCGTGGTGGCAACCAAAACAATTTTTGAATGGTTATTCATATAAGACCAAGAATACTAGAATAACTCTGTAAGACTCCATAGTGCAATCTCACCTTGAGTATCACATTCAATTCTGGTCACTATATCTCAAAAAAGATATAGTGCAATTATAAAAGGTTCAAAGAACAGTGACCAAAATGATAAAGGGGATGGAACTCTTCTTTAATAAGCAAAAGCTAAAGAGGTTAGGGCTCTTCAGTTTGGAAAAGAGATGGCTGAAAACAGATATGATTGAAGTCTAAAAAAATCCTGAGTGGTACAGCGCAGGTAAAAATGAATTGATTTTTTTCATACTTTCAAAAAGTACAAAGACCAGGGGAGGCTCATTGAGATTGTATTGAAATACTTTTACAACAAATAGGAGGAAATATTGTTTTCACTCAATTAACAGTTAAGCTCTGGAACTCATTGCTAGATAATGTGGTAACAGCAGTTATCCTATCCGCGTTTATAAAAGGTTTGGACAAGTTCTTGGAGGAAAAGTCCATAGTATGATATTGAGATAGACATAGGTAGAAGCCACTGCTTGCCCTGGGATTGGTAGCATGGAATGTTGCTAACATTTGGATTTCCACTAGGTAATTATGACCTGGATTGACCATTGTTAGAAAAGAATACTGGGCAAGATGGACAATTGGTTTGACTTAGGCCTCCTTTTATGAAACTGCGATAGCAGTTTCTAGCGCGGGGAGCCGCACTGGATGGCCCACGTTGCTCTCGATGCTCATAGAGTTCCTATGAGCATTGGGAGCAGTGCGGGCCATTCAGCATGGCTCTCTGCGCTAGAAACTACTAATGCAGTTTCATAAAAAAGGGGGGTTAGTATGGTTGTTCTTACATTTATATTCATTGTGCATATCTTGAAAACCAAACTGGTTTTGTGTGTCCTTAGGACTGGATTGAGAACCCTTGGTCTATCAAGTGGGGGTAAACATGATGTCAGCATATCTGCAGCGGAGAAAAAGGGTAAGTTGTGACCTGCTGAGAGGAAATGAAACTGAATTGGGAAGTTTAGTTATAGAAACTGTAGATAACAATTTTCCTAACTATGTTCATCAATTCAAATTTCTAGACTATAGACTGAGTTGTTCAGAAGATACATGAGAAAGGGAGATGGGTCAAAAATACCACGAACAAAAGGAGAGAAAGCACTATAGATCACGAGCACAGAGGTTAGCCTGTCCCCTTTCAAAGGCAGACAAGCCTCCCTCACAGATAAATGCCTGACATAATTTTGCGTTGCTCAGCATGTGGTCTGTGAAAGATACAGATAGGAAAAATTGATTGTGGATATAAAAAAGAAATTCCCATTTAGCTTTAGTCTCATAAAATCACATGAGAAATGAGCCTGTGGGTTTTGCTTTACAAACTGCTGCTTGGGGAAGCGGGACATGGAGATTATTAAAAGAAAGCAAGCTAGTCATAGAGGAAGTAGGAACAAAAGCTCTTTCTGTCCCCTGTGCTATGAATGTTCACTAAGGGCTCTTAGATCAAATGAGCAACACCTTCTCTCCATTCCATTGTTGAAGATGATCAACCCGAGACACACGATGATTTTCATAGTCACAGCCCCCCAGCTCTGGAACTCCCTGCCCATTTACATCAGGGAGGAAACTGCACTCATTAGATTTAAAAGCTCCCTCAAATGTTTTCTTTTTAAGGATACATTTGAAAACTATGATTAGGGCATTAGTACCACTAAGTTTTTTTTGCGTAACCATCAAGGCACCCTAATTCTTTTCCTCATTTTTCCTCAACCCTCCTTTTGTTCATCCCTTAAATGTATCCTATACTTTAAAATTGTAGTTCCACCCCTCTTTTCCAACTTCTCTCTAGTCAGTCTAGTTTTGGTGAATATTCAGACATGTATGTTTTTTTTGCTTTTTTTAATTTGGTGTCTCCCATTTTAATAAGTGTTTAATAAAATTTTAAATAAAACTTGAAACTTGTGTATAGTGGATGCTAGAAGCATGGCGCCTTCCATAACAGGGCCTCAAGGCAATGAATGTTTAAGTGATTTACCCAAAGGTACTAAAAGCTGCCATGCAATTTGAACCTGGGCCTTCTGGTTCCAAACTTGCTGCTCAAACCATTAGGCTACGCCTCAAGAGTAGAGAAGTGAAGCACTATTTAAATATAACAATAATATGACAGGGCAGAGGAGGAAAGATATGTCAAAAAATTTTTTTTGTGGTTAACTTGTATTTGATTTTTATGGGGCAATCACCACATCCACTTAATTAAAAACATCGCTTACCAATCTCATAGTGAGCACAGCTCAAAAGTTCCCACCTCTAGTAATCAGCCATGGCTGACAGGGTTCTCCATCTCTCCACTATCTAAAATGGAATGGGATTAAATGGAAAGAGTACATGCATGCATGATTGACTGTATAAATAATATAGGGATGCTTTTGTCTAGAGATTATTAGTCAGCTGAATATCGGCCGGGCCCACATAAGCTCCAGGAAGACAGCCTGCCCAGAAAATCCCGGTTATTTAATATCAGTGCCTACACATGGCCTGGTACTGAATATCAGGGGATAATGTAGTCGGCGATGATCAGCGTTTAAAAAAAAACTCACTGACTGCCACCAGATGAATACTGTGGGGTATATATTTAAATGGAGTAAAAAAGGACTTCAGTATGGTTATAGTGAGCCCTAAAAAACAAAGGCCTCCTTTGAACAAGCCAAGTTAGGGTTTTTGATCCGGTCGCTGTGGTAAAATCTCCAACACTCATAGAATTCCTACGAGTGTCAAAGCTTTTACTGCAGCAACTAAAAAACCCTAATGCAGCTTAATAAAAAGGGTCTCATAAACTGACTAGTACCATCACAAATACCCCCCAAAATTTTTAAAAGTGCAATATCAGGATCCCAAAGGATTTCTGAAATAAACAGTTTCTATCAAATGTCCAAATAAAAGTTTCTAAATTTCCCAATAAATTAAGTTCCAACTTGAAAAATGCACTTGATCTTCAAGAGGATGTTCATTCAATCTACTTGAGAATCTAGAGTTGTAAAGTAATCCAGAAGCCTCTTGTAGTTGCTGTTCACAGAGCCATTTTCAAATCAGTGCAAAATGTGCATTTCAAAAAGTAACAGCAAATTGACAATATTTCATGACATGAACACTCCTGGCATTTCAACCTCCCATGCAGGGAAGATACATTCTTAGAGGAAGTGTTGACACTTCCCAATAGATGGCATGATGTACTTAATCGGTAGGACACCATGTACAAAATGGTGGCACCCTTAGCTGTTTGCACAGTAGAGGATCAGTGAGTAGTCATCAGATTTTTTAGGTCGGAGGGTGTGAATACTGCAACATATAGAGATGCCTGCATTGGCAAGAGAAGAGTGCACAAGTGGGTATATGCATTTAAAAATGAGCGAACATCAGTCTCTGATGAGTAATGCTCCGGTGGTCCCAGCACAGCTGGCACTTAGGAGAAGATGGATCATGCTGACGCCATTATTTGTGAAAGTAGGTACATTTCTTTAGAAGTCCTGGCCAGTGAATTGGATGTCAGTATCGCAGTGGCGTATCTAGCATATGTGACACCCGGGCCCATCATTTTTTGACACTCCCCCCCCCATCTATATGAAAAATATGATTTTTAGTAACAATCCCCATATCGCATAAGAGTGTACCTAGGAAAAGGCGGCATCTTAAACACTGCAGTGAGCACTAGAACACCAACACATACATTGTAAAACTAAACAAGCCTGATCCTGCACAGTTAATTGATCCTGTACAGTCGATGCTATCAGAAAGCCATGTGCCTTTCATACACACAGACAGATACACCCGCACTCAATATAGAATAATCACAAACTAAAAATAGAAATATGTAGACAAAAGTTAAACTGAACTGCCAAGAAACCAGACTCTGTATACAATGTAACACCACAACACCACAAAAACAGTAATACATGTCCTCTAATACTGTGCAAAATATAAAGACAGTAGATGTAAATTTGAAAAAACTGATACATAACAATCACCACTTTATAAATTAACAAATAAAAATAAAACAAATAATGAGAAATAAGAAAATACCATTTTATTGGACTAACCCCCTTAAGCTCGGTCCTCATCCCCACAAACCACCTGATTCCATCCACACAAGCCTTGAATTATTTTATATTGAACTTATTATATTAAAGTATAAAAAGAAACAATATTCTGTACAATTGTCAATTTATAAAACAGCATCTTCTCCCCACTCTCTTTTCCCCATTTCCCTTCAGCGTCTTCAGCCCACTCTCTCTCCACTTTCCTTCAGCGCATGCACATAAAAACAAACAAGTAATTTCAAATCATTTTCATTCTATTCATTCATAGAAATTAAAGTCTAAATAATGCCAATCACATAACAAAACATGATTTTACAAAAATAATTCCCTGCATAGTCAAGCCTGCAAGGATTACTAAATGTCTTTCAGCAGCTCCCCTCCCTCCCTCCCCCTTACCTTTGTGGCCAAGTCAAAATGATCTACCAACAATAAAATTTTTTAAAAACACAAAGCACACTGTACGCAGAGAAAATGTTAATTATCATTTATATTCCGCGGATTTTCAAAGACATCAAGGCAGATGACTTTATGCAATGTCACCTCAGTAACAACTATACAAAAAAAGACAAATATACCTTCTCCCTGTTTACTAAACCACGATAGCATTTTTTAGCGCAGAGAGCTGCGTTGAATGCCCCACACTGCTCTCGACGCTCATAGGCTCCCTGCGCTAAAAAGTGCTATTGCGGTTTAGTAAAAGGGGGCCATAGTGCAAAATATAGACAGCATATATAAATTCTCAAAACGGACATATTTTGATCACTAAATTGAAAACAAAATCATTTTTCCTACCTTTGTTTGGTAATTTCATCAGTCTCTGGTTGCACTTTATTCTTCTGACTGTGCATCCAATATTTCTTCCCTTCTTTCAGCCTCCTGTATGCTTCCTCTCCTCCAGACCTCATTTCCTCCCCCAACTTTTTCTTTGTTTCATCCTGTCCCCTTCCTTCTTTCTCTCACCATGCCCCCTTTCTTTCTGTATGTCTGTCTTTCTCTCTCTCTCTTTTGCACCGTGCACCATTTCTTTCTTTCTTTCACCCTGCCCCGTTCTTTCTTTTTCTCTCCCTATGCCCCCTTTCTTTCTCTGTCTGTCTTTCTCTCTCTCCATGCCCCATTTCTTTCTTTCTTTCACCCTACCCCTTTCTTTCTTTCTCTCTCCCATGCCCCCTTTCTTTCTGTTTGTCTTTCTCTCTCTCTCAGTGCCCCATTTCTTTCTTTCTTTCACCCTGCCCCCTTCTTTCTTTCTGTCTCCATGCCCCCTTTGTTTCTCTATCTCTGTCTTTCTCTCTCTCTCCCCATGCCCCATTTTTTTCTTTCTTTCTTTGTTTCACCCTGCCCCCTTTCTTTCTTTCTGGATCCCTGTCCCCCCATATTTCTTTCTTTCTGGCTCCCTGTCTCTCCCCCCACCTTTCTTTTTTCTCCCTGCCCTCCCCCATGCCACTGCCATTGGGAAACATGCTGCTGCCACCACCGCCGGGGAAAAGCTGCCACTGGCCATCTGAAACAGGCCGGCGCCGAATTCGCCTTGCTTCTCTTCCCACAGGCCGACCAACTCTCGCTGCCCGACGTCAATTTTAACATCAGAGAGGACGTTCCGGGCCAGCCAGGCAGCGATTGGCTGGCCCAGAACGTCCTCTCTGACATCAGAATTGATGTTGGATGGCTAGAGTTGGTCGGTTCACGGGGAAGAGAAGCAGGGAGGGAGAACTCAGCGCCGGCTTGCTCCTGATGACGGCAGTGGCAGCCTTTCCCCGGCGGCAGCCTATTCCCTAGTGAGTGGCCAGCTGTGCACCCCCTTGGGCCGTGCACCTGGGGTGGACCTCCCCCCCACCTCCTCCTTGGTATGCCACTGCAGTATCGGATCCGCACATGCCATTGTTATGGAGGTTAAGAACATAAGAAGTTGCCTCTGCTGGGTCAGACCAGAGGTCCATCGCGCCCAGCAGTCCGCACCTGCGGTGGCCCATCAGGCCCATGACCTGTATGGTGATCTTTGTCTGAACCCTTAAATCCCCCTTGGTCTCTATCTATACTCTCTCTATATCCCATCTCTACCTCTATCTGTATCCCTCATTCCCCCTATCTTTCAGGAATTTATCCAATCCTTCTTTAAAACCCCGTAGTGTACTCTGTCCTATCACAACCTCCGGCAGCGCGTTCCAGGTGTCCACCACCCTCTGAGTGAAAAACAACTTCCTAGCATTGGTTCTAAACCTGTCCCCTTTCAGCTTCTCCGAGTGCCCCCTTGTACTTGTGGTCCACAATAGTCCGAAGAATCTGTCCCTCTCTTCTCGATGCCTTTCATGATCTTGAAAGTCACTATCATGTCTCCTCTGAGTCTCCACTTTTCCAGGGAGAAGAGCCCCAGCCTTTCTAACCTGTCTGCATATGAAAGGTTTCCATACCTTTTATCATTTTCGTCGCTCTTCTCTGGACCCTCTCAAGCATCACCATGTCCTTCTTGAGGTACGGCGACCAATACTGGACACAGTACTCCAGGTGCAGGCGCACCATCGCCCGATTCAGCGGCATGATGACTTCCTTCATCCTGGTTGTGATACCCTTCTTAATAATACCCAACATTCTATTTGCTTTCTTTGAGGCTGCTGCACATTGTGCCGTTGATTTCATTGTTGTATCCACTAGCACACCAAAGTCCTTTTCAAGGTTGCTTTCCCCTAGCACCGATCCCCCCATTTTGTAGCTGAACATCGGGTTCTTTTTCTCTATATGCATGACCTTGCATTTCTCTATATTAAATCGCATTTGCCATTTATTTGCCCACTCTTCCAGTTTGTTTAGGTCCCTTTGTAGGTCTTCGCATTCCTCCGCGGTTCTAACCCTGCTGTAGAGTTTGATGTCATCCGCAAATTTTATAACTTCACACTTCATCCCCATTTCCAGGTCGTTTATAAATATATTGAACAGCAGCGGTCCGAGCACTGACCCCTGCGGAACACTGCTCATGACCCTCCGCCAGTCCGAGTATTGGCTCTTCACCCTAATCCTTTGTTTTCTGCTTGCCAACCAGTGTTTAATCCATCTGTATATGTCCCCTTCCACCCCGTGGTTTAGCAGCTTCCTAAGTAGTCGCTCATGGAGTACCTTGTTAAAGGCTTTTTGGAAGTCGAGGTAAATGATGTCTATGGGTTCCCCTTTGTCCATCTGGCTGTTTATTCCTTCAAAGAAGTGCAGTAAGTTTGTTTGGCACGACCTTCCCATGCAGAAGCCATGTTGGCTCGCTTTCAGTTGTCCGTTTGTTTCTATGCGCTCACAGATGCTGTCCTTTATCAGTGCTTCCATCATCTTGCCCGGAACTGAAGTCAAGCTTACCAGCCTGTAGTTCCCGGGTTCACCCCTTGATCCCTTTTTAAAAATAGGTGTGACGTTAGCTATTTTCCAGTCCTCTGGGATCTCCCCAGTTTTCAAGGATAGGCCACAAATTTGTTGAAGTGTTTCCGCTATTTCGTTTCTTAGCTCTTTTAGAACCCTTGGGTGGATTCCGTCTGGGCCCGGCGATTTGTCACTTTTCAGTCTATCTATCTGCTGGAGGACATCCTCATGGCTTATCTCTATATGCGCCAGTTTTTCTTCTCGATCTCCACTTATGATCTCTTCGGGTTCTGGTACATAGGATGTGTCCTCGCTTGTGAAGACCGACAAGAAGAATTTGTTCAACCTGTCAGCTACCTCTTTTTCCTCCTTTACCACTCCCTTTCTGTCTCCATCATCCAACGGTCCTACTTCCTCCCTCGCCAGTTGCCCCCTTTAACGTATCTGAAGAATGTTTTGAAGTTTTTTGCTTCCCCAGCCAGCTTCTCTTCGTATTCTCTTTTTGCTTTCTTAACCACTCGGTGACAGTTTTTCTGGTGTGTTTTATGTTCCTTCCGGTTTTCCTCGGTTTGGTCCTTTTTCCATTTTCGGAAAGATTTCTTCTTGTCACCTATCGCCTTCTTCACTTCATTTGTTATCCATACCGGGTCTTTTGTTCGATTTTTTTTGCATCCTTTCCTAAACCTGGAGATGTACAGGTTTTGTGCTTCTTGCACCGTGTCCTTGAATAGGGACCAGGCTTTCTCTGCGGTCTCCATCCGTATTGAGCTGTTTTTAAGTTTCTTTCTCACCATTGCTCTCATAGCATCGTAGTTCCCTTTCTTGAAATTGAGTGCCGTTGCTGTGGTTCTCTTCACTTTGGATGTTCCTACCTCTAATTGTACCGGATCATGTCGTGGTCGCTGTTTCCTAGTGGTCCTCCTACCACCACTTCCTTTGCAGATACCCCTAGCCCGTTGAGGATTAGGTCGAGAGTGGCATCCCTTCGCGTTGATTCCTTGACAAGCTGTTCCATGAAGCAGTTGTGTGCACAGTGGGTGCATACTTACTGATGAGCACAAGATGATTCATGTAAGACTTCCATAGCCTAATGGTATAACAATGAAGGAGAAGGCTTCCTGACATGCATCATTACAGGGAACGAAACCTGGGTGTATCACTATGAGTCTGAAAACAAGAGGCAGTCTTCCAGAATGCCCAGAATTGGGGGGGGGGCTTCAAGACCTCTTTCAGAAGACTCCATATCGCAATATTGAGAGTTTTCATATCATTCCAAACATCATTCAGTATGACCTAGAAGACTTTCAAGACTCCTGAAGCAGGCCTTTTTGGCTGAAACATGTACATGTCGAGTCATTGAGTTATTGGATGAATAAAAGTCATTGAACCATTGGATAAATAAAAGGACATTTATGCAATAGCTTGTGTTCACCAGTCTTATTAGGACAATTCCACTCCTTATTTTGTGAATTTGTGTTTGTGGATTTGTTTCTCATATTTTATTTCTTTCTTTCTATATAATTTGAAACTCCAATTGAATAATATATCTCAAAATATTCATTTGCTGTTATTTTTTGAAACTTTTTCATAGCTGTCACACCATTTGGATTCCCTTTCTATTTAGCAAGTTGTTTTTCATATTACATAGTTTGGAATTAAGATAAAGGCAAAGATAATAAGTGTTTGCATTTAGTACAGGATCTTGTCATCTCATCTTCCCCAAAATCTTGAGAGCCAAGGAGGAAAAAAAAAAAAGATTGGAGAAGGGCTGGTACCCTATAGTTCAGGGGTCTTCAACCTTTTTCATATAAAAGGCCACATAAAAACATAAGAAAGTCCTTGGAGCCACCAAAAGATTTTAGGCTTGCACATGTAATTTTTAATTCTATTTTTGATTCTAAAATTATATTTTTAAAAAAACATGTTATTTTGGCTTTTTTAAAAAATTCTTTATTCATTTTTAAAACTTCCCATTAAGTGCGATATAAGATGAAAACCATTTTACACTTTAGTATCACTTAATATTCCATCAAAGTCTCATTCAGATCAAATATCCCTCCCTCCCACATCCCCAACATTGTCTTTGAACATAAGAAAACATAAAGTAACCCCCCCTCCCCTCCAGACTTGGACGTGTATGTTCAAAAAGAAAAAAACTAATATTCATTCTTTACAATATTTTGTTAATGGCTCCCAAACATCCTGAAATTTCTTAAAATTCCCCTATTCCATTTTAAAGATGTGACATAAAGAATTCCACTTTCCAAACTTTGTGAAACACACTAAAATCTTCTATTGATAGGCTGTCACACAAAATATATATATATAATCTTCAAGGTAAGTATTACAGAGAGAAACCAGGGGTCTCAAGTGCTCCCAGCCAGAAGCCCGATATATATTACAGAGCTAATGGCCAATATGGTGAGCTATCATCGTTCCCGTTTATTTTCTCTGCAAAATTTTTAGCTATTTTTTTTGCTCTTTAATTTTTCGACTTTTTTTTGTTTTTTAACTCATTTTATATTGTATATGCTTTTTACTGCATTAAACTTTTAACCCAACTGTGTTGCTAATCTGTTACTCTTCCATTACGTGCATGAGTAACTATTAAGCCACTTTTAGCAACTTCACTTAACTTTCATATTGACGACGGATGATCTCCGTTTCGCCCCTATGTTTCGAACCGGGGCTTCATCAGAAAAGAACGCCACAGGCAACACTGTTAATACCCTGGCATTGCACAGTTACTTGAGCTGAAAGTGAAGCGACTGCTCCGTAGGCTGACCCAAAGATATTGAAGAATTCCACCAAAAACTGTAATTCACCCAGTCCCAATTTTTCTAGTTTTTCATAATGTGCTGTATGGCAACCCCTGTCATAATGAGCAAAAGTTTATTATTATAAAAAGATATTTGGCTCTTAGCCCTCATTGATGTACCAAATAACAGTACCATAAGAATATTGACCATTTAAGCCTACTCTCTGTTTTCTGTATTTCAACAAGTTCTTAATCCATAATAGGACAGTACCTCCTATTCCTTGATTCTCTAATTTCTTTAGAAGTCTTGCATGAGGTACTTTGTCAAATGCCTTTTGAAAATCAAAATACATGATATCAGCTGTCTCAACTTTAACCTTCGTTTCGTTTGCTGGTGCTGGTGAGTATTATAGATTATTGTAATATCATATATTTAGGAGTTTACAAAAAAATAATCAAAAAACTGAGACTGATTCAGAACACTGCGGTTCACCTCATTTTTGTATTAAAAAAATGGGAGCACATTACCCCTTTTTATCAAAAACTTCATTGGTTGCCAGTAGAGTCCAGAGTTCATTGGTTGCCAGTAGAGTCTGTTCAAGTTTTCCTGCATTTGTTACAAAGCAGTTTCTGGGATGCTACCAGATTATGTTGCTTCTCAGTTTTCTTTGAACTATTCTAATAAAAGCACACATAGAATAAATTTATTTAATTACCCTTCTCTAAAATCATGTCACTATAAGAAGTTTTTCAATAGAATGTTACCATTTTAGGCCACTAAATTGAATACATGGCTTGGAAAACCTATATTAGAGGCTACTTCTTATTCTGACTTTAGAAAATCACTAAAGACACGCCTGTTTGACATGTTTACATCTTAGTTGTGGCACTGTTTACTTCTTGCTTTTTAACTTTTAATTGATGCATTTTTTGACTGTTTTAATAAATTTTATATATATCGATTGTATGTGTTTTTTTTTACTTTGTTGTAAACCACTTTGAACTTTTGGTATAGCGGTATACAAAAAAATAAATTATTATTATTATTATTAACTACCTTTTCTACCTCAGCAATAGGCTATGCTGGCCAACATCTGGCATTCTTTCCACATTTTTTTTAAATGTGTGGAATCTATTTTATCTGAGCTTCTAAAATATTTTTTTAAATTAATGTTCATGCTTCTTGAAAACTTTTGATCCTGTAAATAGTTACTTTTAAGGGGTTTTTCTAACTAATTTGCTCATTTTCTCATTGCTTCTTTTTTAAACTTAAGCAATATAGCAGTTTGAAATTTTTAGTGTCTTTCCAATGATGACAGATCGTAGCACGCCTACCATCATTACTCCTTTTGGGGCCTTTTTATCAAACAGCAGGCAGTTATTTTTATATATATGTACCCTGGTATCACAGTATACTATTGGTAGTCCTACTCTACCAGATCTCTGAGATGTCTGTTTTATCTAATTTTTTATTTACTGCCAGTTTTTAACTTTCCCATCTTTTTTTCAACTTCATGTATTTACATACAGACAATTTAAAGTATATATCTTATGTTTATGTGACTAGCAATTGATAAAGAGTAATTTGGAATCATTTCTGTTTTTAATAATGTGAGGCTGCTTAACGTCTTACTATTTTTGGCCCTTAAAAATCTTACATTGTTGGAAAGACCTAAGGTGAATTATATTAACTAGTGGAATACGTTATGCCTTACAGCAAAATATGAACGTGTCATAGCGGAAAGGCACAAGTCTATGAGCTCGTTTATCAAACTCTGGAGTCCGGTCAACTCTTATTGCAATACAGACTGATGGCATGTAGTTATTGTGCTAGGATATAGATATCTACAACAAAATTATGCATTATATCATGGCTTGCTATCCATATTTATATGGGGGTATAACTCCAGTGTTTCTCTGTGCTTTGGATTTTGTATATGGTTATGGCTGCTGGTTGTGCTGACACTCTCTTTTTAGATAGACAGGGGTCAGCTTGTTGTATTGCACAGATAATATTTTATGATTCTTTGCTTTGTACAACTTGACTGTATCTTGCCTTGTTAACATTTATTATATTTTTGTACTTTATTTTAAATCAATAAAAATCTTTGAACTGAAAAAAGGATATTCTAATTTCTACATTTTTCAAGTTATCTCTTCAAGAAACCTTAAAGCAGGGGTGCACAACCTCGACCCTCACCAGGCCAGGTTTTCAGATTTCCCAAATGCATATGCATGAGATCAATATGCATCTAATTGAAGCAGTGCAGGCAAATAGATCTCATGCAAATTCACTGGGGAAATCCTGAAACACGACTGGATTTGGCCCTCGAGGACCGGAGTTGTGCACCACTGCCTTAAAGGGTAGCACCGGCAGCCAGGTTTATCCCTCGTTAAGGTGGATAATATCCTTTTAAATTAGACTTTCTATTTCCCCAGAATGTTGCTTACTTTCTAGCAAATCTAAATCCTCTTTCTGCACTATTCTCCTATTCATGCATTGAGTCTTGTTAACAAAAGTTCTCAAAAATCTTCTCCAAATACCCACATGTTCCAATATATCTTATCAAAAATAAAAATCCAGATGCTAGCATTTTGGCAGAAACTAACTTTTTTAATGGACACCCATAACTCATTTACAAACATAAATACATGGGAAAGAAACAACACATAATCAGTTCATAAAATAAATTTGCAAAATTGCCAAAAAAATTTTTATATTTGTACGTACTTACCAACAGAGCAAAATCCTGTAACATGTGTATTTGAGTAACCTTGTTTACGTAAGTTGATTAAGCAATCATCATTGAGGCTATCTTGTAAACCAACCAATCAAAATGCCAGGCACTAAGACTGAAACAAATTAAAATACTGACTGTTCAATCTCATTATTGGGTCAACTGTATCCAGATGGAAAACTCATCATTGTTCATAATACAGCAGCACAAAATTGAAATCACTAACCTGGGCTGAGGGAAATGATCAGTCAAGGGCTAAAAACCTTAACTCATCAAAAAAAATGTTTAAATTGCTCATGTGATATTAGTGGAACATTCCAGGTTCTGAGTTTGAGTTTGAATGCAGTTTCTATACTTTATTATTTGAGTTTTCAATGATTGTATCATCTTACCTATGTATCAGAGTAAACAAGTCACTGAGGAGAAAGCCGAAAAAGGTCTCATGACGACAGAAGCATGGCATAATGGAGGAGTCGTGAGGATAAGATATCAATAATTCAGCCACGGATATACAGTTCAAAGTACACTTTATTGGTAGAAGCACTGCAAAGACTCGACACTGGCAGTGTTTCAGAATCAATCTTTGTCAAGAACCTCGAAAGATGATTTATCTATTGCATGAATAGTGCATTAAGCGCATGAATAGTGCATTAAGTGCAGGTAAATGTTTGAAATGAGCAGAGCCAAAAACTGGTGTTCAAAGCAATGCTAATAGTCACAAGTAAGAGAGAGCAAGTCATGGGATGAGAAACTTGAAAAGAAGTTCTTAGAACTTAGAATTAGTCCAATCCTATATTTGCTGGGATGCCTGCTTTGCTGTCTTCTACTTGGTGATCCAGACCAACACTTTGGTCCAAGCTCTGCTTAAATGAGTCTGTTTTTATCTTGTGCTGGAAGTAGGCGACCAGACTGTTGGCATCTGGTTGTTGCACACTGGAGTCAGCTGTTAGTTCTTTTGTGGATATGAGTGATGAGTGTTCTCACCCTATGAATTGCTCTCCCTTACTTGTGACATTAGCATTGCTTTGGACACCAGTTTTTGGCTCTGCTTGTTTCAAACATTTACCTGCGCTTAATGCACTATTCATGCGATAGAGAAATCATCCTTCGAGACTCTTGACAAAGGTATTGATTCCAAAACACTGTCAGTGTTGAGTCTTCGAGTCTTCGCAGTGTAATTTGAACTATATACCTGTAGCTGAATTATTGACATTTTATCCTCATGATTCCTCCGTTTTGCAGAGTGAACAAGGACAGGTTATAATAAAAATCAATCCTATAATATAACAGGCACTGGCAAAATACAATTTAATAAGACATCCTTAAAAGTTAAGGTACTCGTATCTCCACACAGAAACTGTGGGCAGACTGAACAATGTCCACAAGGTTTGTGACCATGGGGTTCAATTGAAGGTGGAAGAGATGTCATTAAAAAAAAAGAAAAAATAGGCAAGTATTTAAATTTGGAAAGAAGCTGTAGAATGAACCAATAGTTCAATTTTTGACCACATGGATCCCAGAACTGAATGGACATATCAACTAATCTTCTTTAATTCTACTTTTAGGTGTCACTAAAAGCTGATCAAAATTATGTGCTCATTTGTAAGCACATCAAACAATAGTGGGAAGGTAACCAGGATGTTAAAAATGAATGGCCATCTCTTGAGCATGACATGGGATCAAATTTGTCCCTGTCTCCATGGGGTCTATTTCCATCCCTGTCCCATCCCCATCCCTGCAAGCTCTGTCCTCATCTGCACAAACCTCAAACACTTTAAAATCATAAAGGTTTTAGGTTTCTGCAGATGAGGACAGAGCTTGCAGGGATGGGGCAGGGACAGAATTCATGGAGTTGGGATGGAGATAGATCTTGTGGGGACAGGGACAAATTAGTCCCCTTGTCATTCTCTAGCATAATTAGTTAGATAGGTGCCATCGACTTCTCTTTGAGTCCTAGCGACTTGATAAATTACAGATCTAAAAAGAGATCAGTTTTGTGCTAGTCCGGTAAGGTCCTCCAGTGGCATCATCATGGTTGTTTTCAACATGTCCAGCCACCTGATTGCAGGCTACCCTCTTTGCCTCATTCCTTCAATCTTCCCAAACATAATGTCCTTCTCCAATGATCTTTTTCTTCTGACAGTGTGACCAAAATAAGACAGTTGTAACTTCATCATTTGTACTTCAAGTTACATAACCTGTTTGATCTCTTCCAGAATTGATTTGTTAGTTCTTCTGGTGGTCTACGGCACAGTGGTTAAAGCTGCAGCTGCAGCACTCTGAGGTTGTGGGTTCAAACCCTGCACTGCTCCTTATGACCATAGGCGAGTCACTTAATCCTCCACTACCCCAGGTAGATTAGATAGACTGTGAGCCCACTAAGACAGATAGGGAAAATTCTTGAGTACCTGATTGTAAATCACTTAATACATCTTGTTCCTGGCAGTATATCAAAACCCAATTCCTTTCCTTTCCAAAGCCCAAATAAGTCAATCTTCTTTCTGTCTTGTTTCCTTAGTGTCCAACTTTCACATCCGTAATTGATCACTGAGAAAATGACTGTGTAGACAAATCTGATCTTCATTTGGAGTGTTATTTCCTTGCCTTTGACTACTTTGTCAAGAGCCTTCATTGAAGAGTGACCCAGTGCTATTCTGCAAAGTATTTCTTCCATGCTAGTTGCTTCTTTATTTGTGTTTGTGTATCTTGCTCAGTGTAAGATTATAGTCTGTGTTATATTATTTTCAGCAATATTTTGTTGGCATATGGAATTAATGCAATTGTTCTATAGTTGTTACAGTTCTTGGTGACACCTTTCTTGTATAAGTCAGCACTTGGACATCGTAATCGCTGGGATGTTGAAGTGCCAATTATCAAAATAATTTTCCTGGAAGTCTATTGAGTATGCCACCTGTAGTTCATCGAAAGTTCAAGAGGGTATGTTATGGCCATGCTTTGAGCATGCTAGTCTTGGACGTCTTGTGGGGATAATCAAAGTTTTTGCAAAACATCCGGACAGAACATAGATGTTCAGAACTAGACCTATTTTTCTATGTTTCTATTTTAGAAACATCTAAGTGCCAAAAAGGTACCCAATCTGACCAGATGACCACTGGATACATTATTCCCCCCAATGCTCACTGACTCCCTCCCACCCCCCAAAATTTGAATAAAGCAGTACATACTTGTCTTTAAAACAGCAGCACTTGGGGAAACCTAGTAGAGGGGACACCTAGTATGGGAAACACTTAGTAGAGCATCATACAAGTGTCCTAAGTAATCTGGTGGATGGGCTAGTGAACCATAGAGAGGAGGACCCAGGCCCATTAGCCACTCTAAAACCTTACTATACTGCCATTAGGTGCCAGCTGCAGCCATTAGGGCTAATGTGTTGGTAGACAGGTGGATTTAGTAGGTTTGGGGAAGTTTTGGAGGGCTCAGCTTAAATTATAAGGGGTATACAGACTATGATGAGATGTATGGTATATCTGGCACCCTTTATATAAAATTCATAGCAGTGCCTACTGCTCTGTTGGCATGTCTATTGTAACCGGAAGCCTCAGGGCAAGGTGTCTTGGGCCACTGGTACAAGATAAACCTCTCGTGAGCCGCTGCGGGCAGCACAAGGAAAATAATATAGCACAGCTGGTTTGGTCATTAAGTTGCCACTCTTTGAACCGTGTGATCCATCTGCCTCTTGGTTGGTTTCTTTCTAATGTTCTCGGGCAGACCTTTGGAGTATCTATATTCTATTCTCTTAATTTATAGCAGCTTATGTAGAATATGGACCTTTGTAGGCACACATTGAATATAGTCACTGTGACTCAATGCCATCTTTGAGAAACCATAGGATTTGTGGTTACAGACACGATTAACAGTGATAAAAACTCTCAAAGGCTTCACATTTGCCGATCGATAAACGAGAGCGCCAGAGAGTGCTGGTTAACAAATAATACTGATGGGTTCTATTGTTACAAAAACATTACCCAAGACACGTTTTAGTGACATATTAGCAGCAGTGATGATCAATATATATATATAGGTTACACATCAATTTTTTTAATTTTTTTTTTCTGAGAGCTTTGTTTGGTAGAATTTTCTGCATACAACTTTATTTTATTGGAGTTTGGGATGAGCATTATAGTACGAGTCTATCCTAAAGACTGGATGACAGATTTTGTGGTGCTCCACCCCCTCACTCCCCCCATATTTAAGGACTATTGAATCTCCTTTGGTGAGTCAAAATATATATATGTTCTACTCGGCATCCTTTCCAATTAATTAAAGTAAGTCTCGGGAGTAAATCCAGTTAAGGCTAAAAAACTAAAAAGCAGAACACAAGGCTAAAATAATAGGCTCATGTGATAGTAAGGAAAGACCTGATTACATTTAAATTTATTGCCCTGGGAAAAAAAAAATCAATGAACTTAGGGAATAGTACACTTATTAGAAAACACTTGGACCATGCCAGCAGGTTCCTATGTCATTCCCATCATTCCTTTTGTCATGTTTACAACGTGTGCACAATGCACAACAATGTGCTGTCGTAAGTCAGCAGTAGCATGTCAACATGCACCATGTCAGTCATTAAGGAGAATGGTATAATTACACTTTTAAATGTGATAAAGCATTTTGAAGGTGGCGTATAATTTCCAGTCGTGGGAGCCCTCCTGAATCATATCTTCCTCTAAGTGTTTATACAGTCTGACATCTTCGGGTTTGTTCAGATCAAGAGCCCCACTGTGAACAAGCAGATTCCAGACAAAGGAGGCAATTTGTTCTTTAGGTGCCATTTCAAGCAGCAGAAGTGTAAGAAAGAAGACTGGAGAAGGGCATGCCATGTTACCGCAGGCAATTAAGGAATTTGCAGGATTCAGTGTAATTACCAGGCGAATGAATGTTTAGCAATTGCTTTATGTCAAGATGATGTCTGTAAGTGCCAACAAATGACAAACCTCTAGTTTTGCTACTGAGAAAGGTCAATGGAAGATATGTTTTAATCCAATTAAAGAGGCCGACTCCTAGTTATGGGGAAATGGCATAGTGCGGTGAATCCCAGGGATGCGGGGGAGGGGGAGAGAGGAGGTACAGGAGAAATGAAACAGACCGAGAAGAGTTTTAATCAGTCCTTTTTGCTTTTTAAGACCAAGGTTTTAGATGGCATTTCTTTGCTTTGTATAAAATGGTATTTGGCTAATTTTCTGGGTGTCTGCATATGATAAACACCATGCATTAATTTACTCCCTGATATTTAGGCAGCAGTGGTGAGCATTTTTCTAAATGGTTGACCACCATCAGCTAAACTAGACCAGGATATTCAATGTGGAGCTTTGTCTAGGTAACAGCATTAAATATCCAAATCTGTGGCAATAACTGGAAATTATGCAAGTACAGCCAATATTCAATGCTACCCTCACACCAAAGTGGGCAAAGTTAGTTCTGCTATTTACATGACCTTGCTTGTGAGGTTAGCAGGGCTTCTTTTGTGCTGGTATGTACTACAGCATACTGGCACCTTTTTTATCTTCTCCCCATTGGCATCCCTTATAAGAGGCATCTGCAAGTGCAGCCTCTACAAGCACTGTCCTGGGCTGCCTTCAGCTTCAGGGTCACTCCAACTGCCAGCATTTCTCCCTCTCACTCGCTGAACTTTCCTGGTGCTGCTTACCTGCCTCATTCACAGGTGGTAGAGGCTCTGCAGCAATTGAAAAGAGCAGTCTTGGAGCTTCAGTCTTGCTTATGTATCCTACCCACAAAGAACAGGAAGTTACATCAGAGGCGAGATGCATCATAGAGAAGACCAAGGCCCTGAGGCTGCTCCTGTCAATCAATGTAGTACCTGTACCAGTAGCAAATGAAGTGGGTTAGCAGCAGCAGTGCGGAGCAGAAGTGAGAAAGAAATACTGGAATCACAGGGAGAGAAGAGGAAAGCACTAGACCTGTAGGTGAGAGGGAGGGAGATAGAGGTGTTTTATCCTGGTAGGGAAAACTAAGTGCTGTTCTGCTGGACCAGGATGAGGAAAGGGGAGGCAGGAACAGACTAACAGGCAGATGTGCTGGACCACCGGGGGGGAAGTGATGATGATGGATGCAAGCATAGGCGCCAGCTCTGTGGTTTGCTCTAGGTGCGTGAGAATACCCAATATTTTGGGGACCTCACATGACCAGGACTGGAGTGCAGTCCAGGCATTTTTCCCCTTCTGTCCATCTCCCTCCCTTCACCTCACCTTCCTGGTCTCCTTTCAAAAATAAATCTTTTTCGGGCAGACCCGGCAAGGCAGCCATTCTCACAGCCTGCCAGCACTGCCTCAAAGCTTTCCTTCTTCTGTAATCCATCTAGTCGGAAACAGGAAGTTGCATCAGAAGGAGGTGGATCGTGGCAGAAAGAAAGCTTCAAGAAAGTGCCAGCAGTCTGTAAGAATGCCTGCCATGCCGGGCCCCCTTGAAAAAGAAGCTTAGATGGTTAGAAAAATAAAATCACCAGACAACAAAGGTTGTGAAAATGATTTTATTTTCAATTTAGTGATTGAAATATGTCAGTTTTGAGAATTTGTATCTGCTGTCTATATTTTGCACTACACAGGAAAAAATTTATTTCTATTTCTCTGGTGTGGTATCAGCATTTTGTTCATGTATATTAGTAATTTTAGTTTGTGGTCCTGTATTTGCATAGGGTTTATCTGTGTTTGCATGTGAGAGAAAGGCTAGGTATTCTGGTAGGAATGAATGTTGAGAAGCATACAGTGTAGTTTAATTTTGTGATTAACCATTATGTATTGGAAGATTATATTGTGTGTGTCTATATGAAAAATGAATGGAAACTAGCATTACAATTAGTACTATTATTATGGGCCACGGTCAGGGGTAGAGCTTGGGCAGGGTCTGGGGTGGGGCTTTTGAATACCTCCAATCATTTTGAAAAGGTGGCTCCAAATGATGGAAGGCAAGGAGAGAAACATTGAAGACCCAGGAGGGAGCCATACTAATCTGTGAAGGGGGTTGTGGGTGAGAAGAATGAAGAAGAGATACTGATCACAGAATGGAAGGTTTGGGAAGAAGAGAGGAGAGATGTGACAGAGAACAGATGCTAGGTATGGAGGCCGAAGGGTTGTGAGCACAGTGGGCCAATGCTAGACATGGGGGTGGGGATAGGAACAGAGGGGCAATGATAGAAACAGGAGGTAGGATAGGGGACCTAGGCAATGTTGATCATAAGGAAAGGAATAGGGATACTGGTCTTGATGGACCTTTGGTCTGTCCCAGTAAGGCTATTCTTATGTTCTTAAATAGAAAAATAAAATATTCAGACAACAAAGACAGAAAAAAATATTTTAATTGGAAATGTGCATGTCTGATATTTCAGTTTCAATTTCTCTAGTATTGCTGTATGCTGAGTCTGGCATCTTGAGGTTTCCAGTTCAGCATTTTGCCTTCATATCGCTGGTGCCATATATGTTGTGTTTTTCATGTGTGACCAAGGTGCAGTATCCTTCTAGCATATAGCATTTGTGTAGAGATCTTGTTATAGTCTTGTTTTCCCCCCTCCCCCCAACTAGGTAATATTTTAGGGCCTGGTGTAATATATACAGCAGTGCTAAGTAGATAATTTTGTTTGTTATGTTTTTCCAGTAAGAGATGTGTTGGTATTCTAGAGACTGCTGCAATATTTTCAATGATGCCTTTTTATAAGCTCCATGGCTGGTAAAAGGGGTGTGGCTACTATAGGGGGCAGAGCCATAGATAGTGATTCCGCCCCTAAGGTTGCCCTGGATTAGTAACAGTACTTTTTTTTTCCTATGAAAAAAGCACTCGTAGTTAGGTATGCAGGCATCACTACTGAATATCACCGGTGCTCATATAGGGCACCTTTTACTAAGCTACAGTAAGTACAAACATACCATATGCTTACCGCAGGTTAAAAAAAAAAACATTACCACAGGGCATGCTCAGTTGTTCTGCAGTAGTTTGGAGATTAGCGACAGCGTATACTTTCCATGTGTTAAGAAATAGATTTTATTTTTTAGCGCTGGGGCATGTATGGGGTGGAGAGTAGGCATGAACAGCATCTTAAAAAAAAAAAAAAATTCTTTATTCATTTTTGAAATCCAATATATAGTACAACAGGTTAACAAGCAAATAATATAATAGACAGCATTCCAAACAATCAAATAATATATAAGTACTTAATACCCCCCTATAACCTTCCCACCCACCCCACCTGGATGTGCACAGCAGTCTTTTCATGAATCAAAGGGAAATAATAATAATACTTAATATGAATCGATAGTACCATATAATAATAATACTTAATAATTAATTCTTATATATTTGGCATAAAGTTTCCCACCAAAAACTATAATTTAAGTTATCCCAAGATTTCCAATTTTTCATAAGTTGCTTAGCAACTCCTGTCATAATGAGAAGTAATTTGTTCTGGTTTGCCTTGATTGGACTCTTGGGCAATAATGACATTTCAAACAAAACTAGATTTTATAGATTTTATTTTTTAGCGCTGGGGCATGTATGGGGTGGAGAGTAGGCATGAACAGCATCTTTTATCCATCCCATTGTTGAAAGTGATTGACACACGACAGAGTAGTATTTTTTTAGTTACGGGTCCTCAACTCTGGAACGCCTTGCCAGCTTATCTTAGGAAGAATACATTTTTGGAGAGATTTAAGGGATCACTAAAAAGCTTTCTCTTTAAAGACACGTTTGAAACTTAAGAAATTAGACACGAGCGCTGTAAGAAACTTCTCTTTTCATACCTAGGACTATCTTTTATTCAAGCGTCACACTTCTGGTTTCAACCAATACCTTTCCCTATTTGTTCTTTTCTTACATGTTCTTCTGAACTAAATTTTTTTTATTGTAGTTCTTTCCCCTTCTTTCCTGATTGTGAAGTAAGTATAATGTATGTCTGATTGTATTTGTTCATGATTGTTAATTCCGCATTTTTAAAAATTGTATATCACTTAGATAACCGATAATCGTTTAAATCAAATTTTAATAAAACATGGAAACTTGGGTGTATTCCACTAATTGGTTAGTGCAGCTACATTGTCACATACTAATTGATTAGTGTGTGATTGTTGTAGCTGTCCAGGTCTTGCTGTGTCTGGGTAGGTAGAACTGACATTTCAGTTGTGGCTTTCTTCAGGGTGTTCTGTGAGGTCTGAAGTGTATTTCTATGTATAGTGGGTCCTCAAACCTGATTGGCTGAGGCTTGAGGTGATTGACGCAGGAAAGTCCATTGGTCATGAATTTGAATTTTGGTGGGAAAGTCTGTTGGTCATAATTTTGAATTTTGGCAGGAAAGTCCATTGTTCACAAGTTTAATTTCTGGCAGGAAAGAGGCTAGAAATTAATTGGGACAGTTCTGACTCGGGGAATGGGAAGCAGAGAGGAAGATTTTCTGAGGTCATATTGAAAAACTTTGAGAGGGAGGAAAAAGGCGTGTGTTTTTAGCTCTACCTACACCAAACTTTATCTGCATGCGCGTCCCATCAATACCCAACCACAAAAAGAGGAGTCCTACATACACTAGTGAATAGAGAACTAAGATTTTGTGACTTGGACAATCTTCAGAAAGGAAAGGACACCCTCCAGGACACATTTCTTGCTAACAGCTACAGCAGAAGAGTTACTTTTTAAACCATAAAACTGCCAAATGTCTTTCTTTTTGTGAATAATGGCAATCTCTCCCAACCTAATACATTCCACTACCACCACTTAAACTTACTAATGGCTAAAAGAGAATATTTGTCTTTATAGAAAACCCAAAACTAAGCAAAAGAGTAGAACTTATCTAAATATATGAAAGGAATCTTTCTGTTCCTGCTTCACAGAGCCTTTTCCTGCCAAGCACTGAAACAAAAATGTTCCACACTGACATCCTTCCTGTTTCAGAAAGTCTCTTCCTGCCCAGCACTGAAGCAAGAAACACCATACTAAACTCCTTCCTTACTAAATTTCACTCCCAGCTGGACTTACTTTTAATTATAGTTTCCAATTATACAGTTTCCCATAAAGTTTTTTTTTTAAAAAACAACTAAATAAAGAAAGAAAATAGACAAAACAGAAGACTTATCTATAGTTCATTAGTTTGTTCCTGATTCTCCATGCCCAGCACTTAGGCAAACAATGTGTGTCACATTGAAATCTTTCCAGACTGCAGCATTTCACTGTTGGCTCTCAGCTCTCAGCTGAACTTACTCTCAACCTGCTTCAAAAAATCCTTCTGTTTGCTATAACCATACCATCTTCAATCAGACAGTCTCTTGTAAAGTCTTTTTGTTAATACAAATCATATAGTCTCAACAAGGGCCACTTGTTTCGCAGAAAACCCCGCTGCTTCAGCAGATCCAAAATAGAGAGTCAGTTCTTGACAAAGACGTAGGTTTTTAAAGCAGAAAGCACCAATCAGAGATGTCAACAATTTTGGGGGGGTAGTTACAGCACTCTTTCTACCACCGAAAGAAAAGGAATTAAAGAAATTATAACGATTTTAAGAAATAAAACACTATTCCTCTATTGAAATTCAAAAGGGCATGGAACCAGCAGGTTTAAATGGATCTGTTGAAAACATGCCTAATTACACTTCCTACACAGATTATGGAACAAAATCCCATCAACTATACTGGACAACAAATTTTTCCAAACAAACTTAAAACAAACTGGTGATTATGATAGACTCCTTCAAAATAAACACAAATATAATTTCCCAATAACTGTATCACATAGGAATTTTGAGAAACATGAGTGTATCTTTAATTGACTATCACATGTTTTAATGCACAAAGTTTCTGATATGCTGTGATAGTTTGCTCTGGCTAAAAGTGTATTATTCCAATAAAAAGGCAGGCACTAAATTTTCTTCCCATCATGGCCCATGCCTCCTACCCAAATGCAAAATATAAATTGGCTAGCTTCCCAAAGCCCTGCCAGCTGAAGATCTCTTCCTCTAGGAAGGAAGGGAGGATTTGTTCAGAGATGTTTGGAGGTTGCATAGAAGAAAAACTACACTGCGTAATCTTTGTTGTTTGGGACGGGGACTGAGCTCGCAGGGATGGGGCAGGGACAGGGACGAGCTCACGGGAACGGGGCGGGAATGGTGATAAATATTTTCCCCATGTCATTCTCTTGAAGGATGAAGATATGCATTGGATCTAATTGCTGCATCAATACAAGTGGTAAGGCATTATCAACGATGTGGGCTTAACTCTTACAGTTTGCAGTAAGAATTCTAGGATATGAAGTGGGATTAATTGGAGCAGCATTACAATAACTTGTTTCAACAGTGGTGGCTTTATTGGTGGTAATTAGGTAAAAAGGTGGGTTTCTACCACTTTACTGAAATTTAATAGACCTACCAGGTACATCCCCGTGAGCTCAGTTCCCGTCCATGCCCTGTCCCCATGAGCTCATACCCCGTCCCCACTCTGCAAACTGTCAGATCCCATCCGCACAAGCCTCAAATAGTTATGATTTTATACTGAACTTATTTTGTTAAAGTATAAAAAGAGACAATATTCTGTACACTTGTCATTATATAAACACAAATAATACAAAGCAAGGATCAACAAAACCCCTGTCTCCCCTCCCTTTCACAAATATCCCCTCCACTATTGTGAAAACTGAACAAACCAAATTACTACAGAATGTTACATAGAAAAATCAAGCTAACAGAATAATTCAGTCACACATGGCAGGAATAGTGTTAGGGGAGTGCAACTAGTGCAACTGCCCCCTGGTCAGAGAGAATTAGGCCTAAGCCAGCTGGAAGCTAAAGAAGCACAGCCTGGGCTTTGCAGTCCCCAGTTATGTCTAATACCAGCTCTAGCAGGATACATATTTCAAATCTGAAATATTCTAATTACAAAATATAAAATACATTTTTTTTCTACCTTTTGTTGTCTGGTAATTTTATTCCTCAAATCACATTGGTCTCAGGCTTTGGGTTTGGGTTCCTTCTGTCTTCATTGTGGCATGGCTGAAGGTAAAATAGGCACAAGAGGAGCTGGGGTGGAGATGCCGAGTCTGAAACAGGTGCAATATTTTTTACCACAGGAGCAAGACTTTTCACCTCTCCCAAGGGGCGGTAAAAGGTCTTGTCCCTATTCCTGTGGTAAACCAGTTGCAAAAGTCTCCATTCCTGCTGATTTACTGCAGTGACCACGATTTACTGCGGTAAACAGTTCCCGTGTCATTCTCTACTGTGTACAGTAATTGTCTCTCTACTTCATGCACCCACATCGTTAATGTGCCTTATCAATCATCTCAAAGCATATATTCTATTTTTCATGCTGTATATAATTATCTCATTACTACCTGGAGAAAGTGCTCATCAAGTTGCTAACCATACGGGCTACCTGCAAACCTAGCGACTACCCTCTATCAAATATAAAATTGTCTCACTATTGTAAGAAGAAAGTGCCTACCTTGTTGCTATGTATCTACAATGCTGTTACTAAGGAAACTACATCACAGTGACATAGCGAGGATGAGTGGTGCCCCTCCCCCCCTCTTCTCTGTCCCCCCTCCCCCTGTCTTGTGTGCACACCCCTTCCCTTCCCCGTACCTCTTTAATGTTCCTGTCACGAGAAGCATCACGAACTTGCTGTCCACATTGGTGTCGGCTCTCCCTCTGATGTCACTTCCTAGGCACGGGACCCAGAAGTGACGTCAGAGAGAGATCCAACACCGACATGGGCAGCAAGTTCATAATGCTGCTCGTGCCAGAAAAAGTAAACAGGTACAGGGGAAGGGAGGGGTGCATGCGTGCGGTGGGGGGGGTCGGGAAGGAGCGAAGGGCGTAGAAGAGGACAGGTGCCGGCATCCCCACCAAGACAGCGCCCAGGGTGGATCTTCCCCTGCCCCCTCTTACAACGCCACTGTTACATCACCTTATGTATGTCTGTACTGTTAAATTGTGTGATTATGTATGTTGACCTGAAAACCGTTCTGGGCTCTTCTGGGAGGACGGGCTAAACAGCCAAATAAATATTTTTATTTTTTTTTTGTAATTCTTTATTGATTTTCAATTCGAATACAAAGTGCAAAAATATTACAAACAAGTAATACATTGAACAGCGCTTACATCCAATCAAATAATAATACAAAATATATTCCTCACCTTCCCTGGATGTGTGTGAAAATCAAGTAAGGATTAAAGGCTTATATAATTAATCAGTTTTAACAAATTCCGTCAATGGACCCCATGTTGCTTTAAATATTTTATTATGTAATGAGCGAATGTGCACTAATGATCAGGCATCCCTACTGATTTTTATAGAGAAAATATGTCTCAAAGGGTAATACTTCCACATTTGCATAGCATTCCTAAAGGTCCTGTGAACTGCACAACTTTATCTGAGCTTCATATCGATGGGGTGTGAGGGAGATTATACTTGTACTTCTAGCCCCACCCTCTGAATAAATAAAAATCTAGTGTAAAACTCCTAGAGTCTTATAACCACGCAAGTGGTTTGATTTAAAGTACATTTACTTCCACTGAAAGAAAAATCAACTCCAATAGCAGATTTTGGTAAGCCCAGCCTCAAATGAGATAAAGATGATCTTACTTAGCTGAAACACTTTTCTACTGTAGCTTAATTGCACTTATGCAATGAAATAAATCCTGTCCAAGCAGCCAATGAAGTGCATAGGGGGGAGGGGGTGGGGGGGGAGTACTGAGGCAAAAAGAGACCCAACAGCCCATGAAGTGCATGGGGGGGGGGAGGGGATACTGAGGCAAAAAGAGACCCAACAGTCCACAACCTTGGATCTGGTAATCAGTTGATATATAGTAGTAAAAATCAGTTTTAGCAGAATACCTCATTTCAGTCACACAAACAGAACACAGACAGACCCCAAACTCCCCCCAAAAGAAAACCATAAATGAGACATAGAAATGTACAAGCAGGGGATTCAAGATGGCGACGGAGCAAGTCGCATAGCTGGAGGCTCTCCCTGCACCGGCAAATTAAATATTTCTAACTGCTTACCGACTTGCCTTTCAGTATGCCTAAGCGCAGAGGGAAACAGAGGGATGGTCTTCCTGCCTCCTCGCTATCGCGCCAGACAGCTATAACAACGTTTGCTGTCCCGGTTGTTCAGGGCACTCCGGTAAGCCGAGAGGGTCGATCTCAGCTTCGGAAAGCGAAATCTCGCTTAGCCCAGTTGGTCCGGGAGTTCCCCCACGCCCAGGGAGAATGTCAGGGACGCCGACGGCGCTACAGGAAGCGGTGGGGACGTCATCGACCTCGCCCGCACTGTTTGGCTTACCCCTGACCCCGGAGGCAGTTCCAGTCTCGCTGGACTCTTTACATCAAGCACCAGCTGCTGGGGGGGCTAGGAATTCAGGGCGGTTCAGGGAATGAAATTTTTAATCCTGATATGGAGATTTCTGCTTCTTCTACTATTCCTGCTTCCCTTTTGACCCCACTGAAGAAACCACCAGTGATTGATTTGGAAGCACTCTGGGAGGCTATGGAAAGCCTTCATAAGGTATGCTCCTATACTATACCAACTTTGCAAACTTCTTTATTACAGTTGAAAAATGTTGAGGGGAAAATTCAACATCAAGACCAGAGACTAGACAAAGTTGAAAAACAGGTCTCTGATTTACAGAAATCTTCTAATCTTCAATTTAAACATAAAGCAATGTTGTTTAGGAAGATTGAGAATCTGGAGAATGCAAATAGAAATTTAAATCTAAGACTAATTAACTTTCCAGTCACCAGATTACAATCACCTAAGGAACTTTTTCATCAGTTCTTAACATCGGTCTTAAAGTATTCAGAGACTTCAATGCCTCCTCTACAGAAATTATACTATTTGAATATTCCTAAAGGAAAGAATCAGGACTTGGAAAATCAACAAATAGAACGAGATATAACAAATATTCTTGAGACCTCTTATCCTGAAATTTCTGAGAGGGCTACATTGCTTGTGACCTTTGTTTTTTTACAGGACAAGGAAGCAGTTCTTCGTCTGTTCTTTAGGACTGAGAATGTTGAATTTTATGGTTCAAAAATAGCTATATTTCCGGATGTTTCCAAATGGACACAATTACGTCATAAAAAATTCCTGATGTTACGTCAATCTGTATTGGGTTTGGGAGCTACCTTTCAGCTGCGTTTCCCGTGTAAATGTTGTATTACTCATCAAGCAAATAGATATGTTTTTTTATGAACCTGATCAATTACAATTTTTTTGGGAAGGTAAAGCGGCTTCCGTTACTCTTCAGATGCCCGTTGAAGTCACTGGCCAGACCGTAAAGACAGATACAACTGATATGCTCTGTATTATGTTATGAATATTGAATTTTTCTTTGTATAATCAACTACCCTTGATAAGTGTTTGATCCTCTCTCCTCAATAGGGGACTATTATCATGGTACTGTATATGTATTATTTAATGTTTTATTATTTCTTCTTTGGGCTTGTTATTTTTCTTAATCAAAGAATTTCTTTGGATGTAAAATGAAAGTTAATAAATAAATTAAAAAAAAAAAAGAAATGTACAAGCAAAGTCTAAACATCTAGACTCTGCATACAATGGAATGAAACATTAGAGAAACAGAAACAGAAATGTGTTTCCGTCTCTCCTATTAAAAATCCAAAGATATTACAGCTGCATATTCTCAAAACTAACCAAGAAAATTCAGGACTTTCCACAAAGGAATGAAAAGGCAAAACTCTGTTATTCTGGGTAGGTGTATTCAATAGCATGCATTCAGTTCATTAGTGTACCTTAAAAATTTTATTCACACAGAATTGATTTAATGCATATTAACTTGCAAATTAATGTACATACAATTGATTTCTATGCTTTGAGAAGTTCTAATCCAAACATTTTTATTACACTGAAAGAGTGAAATGAATTAATGAAAACACCTGAAAATCAGTGAAACCTGTTGGGAAAAGAAGCAAATATTTTTTTTTCTCATACATATCCCTACACCTGGGACAATCAGCAGCTTTTACAGCAGGGAATTACAGGCCAGTAAGTCTGACTTCTGTGGTAAGCAAATTAATGGAAACACTTTTTAAAACAGAGAATGTTTAAGTTTTTGGAATCCTGTGGATTACAGGACTGGAGATAACATGGATTCAGTAGAGGTAGGTCTTGTCAGATAAATCTGATCAATTTCTTTGACTGGGTGACCAGAGAATTGGATAGAGGATGTGCGCTAGATATGGTGTATTTAGATTTTAGCAAAGCCTTTGACAGTGTTCCACACAGACGTCTAATAAATAAACTGAGTGCCCTCGGGATGGGTACCAAAGTGACGGGCTGGGTCAAGAACTGATTGAGTGGAAGGCGACAGAGGGTAGTGATCAATGGAGATTGCTCTGAGAAAAGGGATGTTACCAATGCTGAGCCTCAAGTTTCTGTTCTTGGACCTGTTCTTTTTAACATTTTTAAAAACATTGCTGAAGGGTTGTTGGGTAAGATTTGCAATAGAGTAGACACGCTGGATAAGAACATATGAACATAAGAAACGCCTTCACCGAATCAGACCTTTGGTCCATCTAGTCCGGTGAAGAAAGACTTGGCGAAGCTTGAAGAATGGTCTGAAATTTGGCAGCTAAAATTTAATGCTAAGAAATGCAAGCTCATGCATTTGGGCTGCAAAAACCCGAGGGAACGGTACAGATTAGGGAGTGAAGAGCTTATGTGCACGACAGAAGAGCAGGACTTGCATGTGATTGTATGTGATGATCTTAAGGTCGCCAAACAGGTTGAAAAGGTGGCAATGAAAGCTATAAGGATACTAGATTACATAGGGAGAGGTATGGCTAGTAGGAAAAAGGAGATATTGATGCCCCTGTATAAGACTTTGATGAGATCTCATTTAGAATATTGTGTACAATTCTGGAGACCGCACCTTCAAAAAGATATAAAAAGGATGGAGTCGGTCCAGAGGAAGGCTATTAAAATGGTATGTGGTCTTCATCATAAAGTGTATGGGGACAGACTTAAAGATCTCAATCTGTATACTTTGGAGGAAAGGTGGGAGAGGGGAGATATGATAGAAACATTTAAATATCTACGTAATGTAAATGCGCATGAGTCGAGTCTCTTTAATTTAAAAGGAAACTGCAATGAGAGGGCATAGGATGAAGTTAAGAGGTGTAAGGCTCCGGAGTAATCTAAGGAAATACTTTTTTACAGAAAGGGTGGTAGATGCATGGAACAGTCTCCCAGAAGAGGTGGTGGAGACAGAGACTGTGTCTGAATTCAAAAGGGCCTGGGATAGGCAGATGGGATCTCTCGGAGAGAGAAAGAGATAATGGTTACTGCGGATGGGCAGACTAGATGGGCCATTTGGTCTTTATCTGCCATCATGTTTCTATGTTTCTAAGCTGCATTGGGGGAAATTTTAAAGCCAGTGCCAGTAGGCATCCTACCGTCACCTAAGTTAATTGAAGAATGTCGTTAGAAATGGCAAAAAATGGCAAGGTTGAAGTACCTACCAGCACCTTTATAAAAGGCACCAGAATCATGCCTACATAGGCACTTTAGGCCGCTGAAAGACAAAGTAGGCATGGCCAACGTTGGAAGTGGTAAAGCGGCTACTTAGGCACAATTCATGCAAAGATAGGCCCAGAAAATCTTGGTTTACGTTTCCGGTGCCTATCTTTCCCATAGGAGTGATACTGAAACTGGCACCGATGTGTGATTGACACGTGATCAGTGACCATTTTTGAAGTGGCCACTGATATCACTTCCAGTTACAGAAATGTGATTTGGTCAGACATGATGTGGAGCAGCACCAGAAACTGTATATTGTCCGTGTTATTGCTCTCTGTTTTTATTTAGGAAAGGGAGAGTGTGGCACAGTTCTTAAAGCTATAGCCTCAGCACCTTGAGGTTGTGGTTTAAACCCACACTGTTCTTTGTGTCCCTGGGCAAGTCACTTAATCCTCCCATTGTCCCAGGTGCATAAGATGGACTGTAAGCCTGCCAGGACAGACAGGGAAAAATACTTGAGTACCTGAATAAACTCATGTAAACCGTTCTGAGCTCTCCTGGGAGAATGATATAGAAAAATAAATGAAACATAATGTATGGCACACCAAAATATATACTTTTTTAAATGAATGCAGGCCCAACACAGCCACATTTGGGCAATTGCCTCCATCAGGGGTATAATCTCTAATAGTAAAAATATATAAAATAAAATTGGGTTGCATAAGTATCTATAATTAAAACAAAGGCATAAAAAATATTTAAAAGATGAAAGCCACCTAATCATGATAGAGGTGAGCAGGCTGCTTCCAGACTTTCAAAACTTCAAAGAAATATTTATTTAAATAAGTCTACTGGTATAAATAATGCAGATGTAGGAAAATTTATAAATCTTCAAACCTATTTTCTAAAACCTCCACTTATTTTTGCAGGTTCAAAGAGTCCTGAGTCAGTATATTATGTTCCTTTACTGCCTAGTTATCCTTTACAATTTGTTTACGATCCTTATCTAGACATTCTAAATCCTTTTCAATATGGTCAGTTTTAGGTGATATTTTGCCATAAACTGCTGATACAAAATAGCATTTTGTCCTAAGAGAGACTGTTCCATTTTTACAATAGCCTCCAAAACTATCTCCAAAGATATATTTTTGGACTTATACAATAAAGAAGGTTGAAATTGTAAAATACTTATCCTTAGTGAGTTGTATTTGCTGGGTTCCTACTTCCATGGCCTGCAGGTCCTGCTCCTCCAACATAATCTCAAGCAATACAGCTGCATGCTACATTGTTAGAACTCTAGGGCTCCAACCCCTGTCCAAGATTCATCTTTAACCAGCTTGGGTCAAGCATCTCTCGTGAAGGATTCCATGCTTGGAGACAATCGTGGCTGGAGCGGTGTAATCCACTGCTCCACGGTCAAGGTGGTCTTGCTGATAAGTAAGGATTCCAGCAAACTTTTCTCGAAGTCTTACAGAACTGGCATTCCTTCCAAAGCTACTCCTGGAGTCCCACCAAGAATGAAGGAATCCTAAAGTCCAAGGGAAGGGTTTGCTGCCAAAATCACACAGTAAGTAAGAGGGTAGGGTTAAATGGCCATTTTTCTCCATGGAGGAGGATAAATAGTGGAGTGCCGCAGGCATCTGTTCTGGGACCAGTGCAGTTTAACATATTGTGACAGGGAAGCTCCTATCATGGGTTCAAAACCTGCTTTAAACCCTGCTACTAAAGCAAATGTGCCTATTCCTAAGCCAAGGAAGCTGCCCATTAACTCTGTTCCCAGTGCTAAGATCAGACAGGCAGGGCAGAACAGAGAAGGGATGGCAGAGAAGAACAGAATATCTGTTCCAAGCCACTATAATCCCGTTTTTAAATCATCTGGTAATTGTCTAGTAATCAGGGGTAGGGAACTCCGGTCCTCGAGAGCCGTATTCCAGTCAGGTTTTCCCCAATGAATATGCATTGAAAGCAGTGCATGCAAATAGATCTCATGCATATTCATTGGGGAAATCCTTAAAACCCGACTGGAATACAGCTCTTGAGGACCAGAGTTCCCTACCCCTGCTCTAGTTAAACCTCTGGTCAGGCAATCTGAAACAGCAAAGGTTAAGGAAAAGGGTGGAGCTGACAGGCAGAATGTGGTTAGAGCTCCAGTGAAAGTTCCACAGCAGGATAAATCAAGGCTAGCTGAGAGCACACAGAGCCAATCAGGAACCTGGAGGGAAGGATGTTCCTCACAGAACAGGGAACTGAAGGCTATCAGCTCTGTCTTACTGCCTTCTGCTAAGAAACCTCCTGTCCCACAGCACCGCCATGCTAATTGGAAGGGAAAAGCTCCATGAGCAGGGCTGGCCAAACGCTGTTCCAGAGGATAGCTTGTACCCAGCTTCAGAGAGTAAGGAGTCTCTTATGGAAGTAGAGGGATATGTCTCTGAGGGAAATGAAATGGAGTGCAGCCCAGAAGCCCTAGGTTATATGTCTGAATGCAGCATGAGTCAGTAAGGAGAAGGGAATGAAAGTTTGTTCTATACCAATGGTCTAAAGTACTTTAAAGAAATATTTCTGTCCTTATGAGGGACTGTATAATGAATGAGTGTTTGATGTGTGAATGTGAGGATTAGTTAGCAACAGAAATTAAACCAGCATTCCTGTATGCAAGCAAAGCATAGTGAGTGGAGGATGTGTAATGCTAACTAACCTTAGAAGGAGAAATAAAGCCTGGAGTGGATTCAGTGACCTGATATTGCATATCCCTGACAGTGGGAACTTATTGGGATGGGAATCTTAGATCATTAAAACAAGGGTGGATGGTTCCCAGCCCATTGCCCAGAAATAAGAAGGGTCAGTGGGGGGTGTTTATAATTCAGGTAGTCAGATGAGAAGAACTTCCTGAAGAAACACAATGGGCTCAATACAGTAATTGTGCCTAGAAGGTGTAGAGCTAAAGCCCAGGGCTGGCTGGTCCACAGGGGCTCTTGTATATAAGTTCTTGAAACCAGAATGCTGCCCAGAACTGTGCAAAGCATGGCAGCAGAACTGTGAGAAATAAACCCTGTTTAAAGAAAAATGTTTTAGGTTTTTTTCCTTTCTTGATTGAAGCAAGGACTTGCTATAAAAGAGGACTTTGTTTGTGATAAATCTTTTCCAAGCAGCATCAGCCAGTGTGGCTCTATTAGAACCAGTGCAAGGTGAACTGGATAATAAAACTTGGAACTGTGAATTATTGGTGGAGAGGTTTTTTTTCCCTCTGTGCTCAATCCAGAGTGGTCCTCCAAAGAGCGCTAATACTTGCGCCTGGGGCATGAGCCAGGTTGCCAGTGCTAGGCATACCCCTGGCCCCATCACAATATTTATAAATTATCTGGAAATTGGAAAGACATGTGAGGTGATAAAATTTGCAAATGACACAAAACTATTCAAAGTTGTCAAAAAACATAAGGACTGTAAAAAAAAATTACAGGAATACCTTTGGAAATTGGAAGACTGGGCATCTAAATGGCAGATGACATTTAATGTGGACAAAAGCAAAATGATGCACATTGGTAAGAATAATCAGATCATAGTTATTTGATGCTAGGGTCTACCTTAGGAGTCAGCACCCAAGAAAAAGATTGCAGTGTCATTATAGACACTATGCGGAAATCTGCTCAGTGTGTGACTGTGGCAAAAACAAACAAACAGGATGTGTCAGTGCATAAGCAATATCAACAGCTTATGCCTTTAATTTTATTTTTATTTTTGCTCGAGCATTAAGCTGAAGATCCAATGAGGTAACAGAGTACAAAGAGTTAACCATAAGGGAGTAAATTCTCTAAAAGCCTGCACAATCAAACATGGGCATGGTTCACAGCTCAAAAGAGATGCCAGAGTTTACAAGGCCTCAAACTTCCAGCTCAGTGGCATTGTGATTCTCTAAACGGCGCCTGTGACATGGACACTGGTTAGAGAACTGGAGGTGGGTTAGGCGTCTATCCATTAGGACAGATTCGAGTCTGTATAGGATGACCATGTGCGATTCTCAAAAGCCGCTTAGGCAGCTGCTGAGACCAGGTGTCCTATACAGAATTAGGCTCACAGTGCTGAAACTGTATGGGAATAGATTTTTACTATTAGGGGAAGGAGGCTCCTGAGAAAATGAAAAAGTCATGCTATAGGTGACAAAGTTCAGTTGTGGATTAGGAATTGATTATTGGATAGAAAACAGAGTGTAGGGCTAAATGGTCATTTTTCTCAATGGAGGAGAGTAAACAGTAGAGTGCCACAGGGATTTGTACTAGAACTGGTGCTATTTAACTTATTTATAAATGATCTGGAAATTGGAATGACAATTGAAGTGATTAAATTTTCAGATGACACTAAACTGTTCAAAGTTGTTAAAATTCAAGCAGATTGTGAAACATTGCAGGCAGACCTTAGGAAATTGGAAGATTGGACTTTCAAGTGGCAGATGAAATTTAACGTGGACATATGCAAAGTGATGCATATTGGGAAGATTAGCCAAAATTACAGTTACCAGATGCTAGGGCCCACCTTTGGAGGTTAGTGCCCATGAAAAGAATCTGGGTGTCATTATAGACAATACTATGAAACCTTCCACCCAATGTGGGGGGCAGTGGCCAAAAATGCACACAGGATGCTGGGAATAATTAATGGCTCTGTATTGCTCCATGGTGCAACCTCATCTGGAGCGTTCAGTTCTGGTCTTCTTATCTCAAGAAAGATATAGTGGCACAAGAAAAGGTTAAAAGAAGAGCGACCAAGATGACAAAGGGGATGGAACTCCTCTTGTATGAGGGAAGACTAAAAAGCTTACGGTTCTTTAGCTTGGAAAAGAGATGGCTGAGTGGAGATATGATTGAAGTCTACAAAATCCTGAGTGGAGTAGAACGAGTATAAGTGGATCAAATTTTCACTCCATCAAAACTTACAAAGACTAGGGGACACTCGATTAAGTTGCAGGGAAATACTTTTAAAACCAATAGGAGGAAATATTTTTTTCACGCAGAGAATAGTTAAGCTCTGGAATGCATTGCTAGAAGTTTTGGTAAGAACGGTTAGTGTACCTAGTTTAAGAAAGGTTTGGACAATTTCCTGGAGGAAAAGTTCATAGTCTGTTATTGAGAAAGATATGGGGGAAGCCACTGCTTGTCCTGAATCGGTAGTTGCTCAACCTTTGGATTTTTGCCAGGTACTAGGGACCTGAATTGGCCACCGTGAAAATGGGCTACTGGGCTTGATGGACCATTGGTTTGACCCAGTAAAGCTATTCTTTTGTTCTTTTGAGTGATTTTACTCCCCTTTAACCCTACCCCTAATGCAGCCTTTTATAGAAAAATGAGGCCATGTTGGGTGCTTGGTTATAATAGAGTGTGCACTTCTACACCTTCTGGTCTGCTTTGTGTTGTTTACTGCAATGGCTACAATAATGATAGTAAATATTCTAGTCTGAACTTATATAAAGATTGTGTGTCTCTTACTATATTCCAAAAAGACGCCTCAGCCCCACCACTCCACCGCTGTGTTAGTTTATACTGTGGGAAGTCTAATGTGGTGCCTCATCATTGGCTGTCAATTTGTAAACGTTATTAGTGTTTTTATCTTATTTCTTTTTTCTTTTGTTTTTCTGTATTTTATAGAATAAATACTTTAAATAACTTCATCACTTCAATGCTGTGCTGAATGTTTCAAAAGCAATAAATACTTATCTCAGCCAAACACCTGGGAGTCAGACCCGACATGTTTCACACTAACAAGTGTTTTATCAAGGGTCTCCCTGCAAAATATAGAACAGAAGCTGTCACATTCGATTGTGCCCTGCCCCTCTCCTAACAAAAACTTAGTAAATTGATACAGTGTCTATATGCTGCACTCACCAAGGCTGCCGCTGTCATCCGACTCCAGTCTTCCCCCCTATTTTACTTAACAGACATCGCGCTGGCGTTGTGGGGGGTTTGGGGGGTTGTAACCCCCCTCATTATACTTGAAACCAAACTTTTTGCCTGTTTTTTAGGGAAAAAGTTCAGTTTTAAGTATAATGTGGGGGGTTACAACCCCCCAAACCCCCCACAACGCCAGCGCAATGTCTGTTAAGTAAAGTGTGTGAGGGGGTTCCCCCCCCACGCCCCCCGTCGGAGCCCTTTAAAATAGTGCTTTTCTTTGGCGCACCATCACCCTTGCGCTCAGTTGTCTGCGCACCTTTGTCTCGCGCGACTTAGTCCCGTCACCGAAAAGCATATGCAGCACTGTACATTCAAAATGCAACAGACGGTCCATGTTCAGATGAGCTTACAATCTAATTTGGCAGATAGACAGGACATATAGGGGGGAGGGGGTTGGGGAATTTCTTGTAAAAAATGGCAAAAAAACTTCCCAAGAGCTAAATACATACATTTACATTTTTTTTCCTATTTTAAAATCTTAATGACAAGCATACAATACTTGAATACAGGTCTATAATAATTGTTCCCTGTGTAGCATAATGGTTAGAGCTACCACCTCAGCACCCTGAGGTTGTTGATTCATATCCCATGCTGCTCCTTGTGACCCTGGGCAAGTCACTTAATCCCTCATTGCCCCAGGTACATTAGATGGAGTGTGAGCCCATTGGGATAGATAGAGAAAAATGCTTGAGTACATGAATGTAAACCACGTGGAGGGGCATAATCAAAAGAAACGTCTAAGTCCATTTGGCCTAAGTCACAAGGCGTCCAAAGTCGAACACGGGAAAGGTTAATTTTCAAAAAATACATCCAGCATATTTTTTTTTTTTTTTCAAAAATCATCCAACTGTACGTCCAGCCGTCTGATCACCCAGACCGCTAAGTCGTCCATCTTTATACCCCATTTCCGACCAATTTGTCCAACTCAAAAATGCTTAGAAAAAGACCTTTGGGGCATGGGAGGGGCCAGAAAAGTAAGGGACTGGACACCCAGACATGGCAACAGAGTAGTGGGGCACCTTACAGGGCACTGCTGTGAACTTCACAAACATCTCACAATAGCTCCCTTATAGGTCATGGTGAGCACCCCAAAACACTCCCAGAATCTACTAGATCCACCTATCTACTACCCCAATAGCCCTTATGGCTGTAGGAGCCACGTATATGGCAGTACAAAAGGGTTTTGAGGTTTTTATGGGGGGTGCACATGTTTCTCCATGAATGCAGTGCTTAGAGTGGCTTATGGGCCTGGATCCTCCTCTCCATGGTTCACTAACTCACTCCCAAGACCACTTAAGCCACCGCTGTACTAGGCTTTCCTATGCCAGGCTGCCAGGTGCTGATGTTCTAGAGGCAGATATGCAAAGTTGTTATTACATTTTTTTATTGGGGGTGGTCAGTGATCACTGGGGCAGTGTGTGGGGGTCTGCACTTTGTGTCTGCAGTGCTTATCTGTCACTTTGGATACCTTCTTGTGATTTAGACCTGGTTTTAGATGGCCTAAGTCACAACGTCCAAGTTCCGCTTGGCAGTGTTGTAAAACTTTTGGTTATACATGCACTACGACTAAGTTAAGGATGGCCTACATCCCGCCCAAATCCTACCCTCGACATTCCTCCTGAAATGCCCCTTTTAGCTCTGGTTGTTCAGCAGCACTATGAAGGCCTAGGTCATTTTTACATAGGTCTAAAACCCAGTTTGATTATCAGCACTTGGACGACTTATGTTACTGATTGTCCAAGTGCCGATTTACGCTGGTGTTTAGACATTTTTCTGTTTCGATTATGAGCCCCTTAGTCTTTAAGTGGTATATGAATACTAAAATAAATTTAAAAAAAAATACTGGTCTGAGTGGCTTTAAGCCCAGATCATAAAAGCCTATTGCCTGTATTTTCTCCTGGTTTATTCCATGATTTGTCATCACCTGAAATGTAAATGACTCTTTCAATTTAAGTGTACATTAAAAGAAATGTGGAAAGCTTGCTCAAATGAAACTGGCATGTTCTCCACAACTGGCAGAGGGACCCTTGTAGAAATCATTCTGTTATCTTCATGTTGATAGCTCAGAGACATGGAAGTAATTATGAGATTTCACTGAGATTGTCTGGTAGCCAGGCTAACAAAATATTGCTCTGTCAAATCATTTGACCTAGGGAACCTTGAAAGGGATGGCATTGTTCCTTAACTTTCTTAGAAGATGAATAGCACCCTAAATACACTATGGAAAGAGAGGGAAGTTGAAAACACTATGCATCATAGCGTATGGTACATTCCCTGAAATATTTAATAACAGAAGAGATGATTTTCTATTGTAATGCTTTTGGCAAGGAACAGTCTGTCAAGATGTCATGTTTGCATTGCTGCGTATGCTGCAAGACATTCTACATCGGACAGATGGTTTCATATATGTGAAGATAAGAACATAAGAATTGTCGCCCTAACTGAGACTAGCCCTACCTGCGTACGTTCTGGTTCAGCAGGAACTTGTCTAACTTTGTCTTGAATCCCTGGAAGGTGTTTTCCCCTATGACAGACTCCAGAAGAGCATTCCAGTTTTCTACCACTCTCCAGGTGATGAAGAACTTCCTTATGTTCGTGCGCTCAAGGATTCACTCATACTTAAGAACTTGCAAACATTTTACTTCCGAACTTTCAAGCAGTTGCTTCTGATTTGGATACTTTTATATTTACCAAACTTTTCAAATCACCTTGTGGGGTGGTTTGAAAAGTTTGGTTAAAAAAAAAAAAAGCAAGTTAAACAATATAGTCTCCATTAAGGGCTATAAACTTAGTCCAGTGAGTTTCCAGTTTTTCATAAGCTATTTTTTGTACGATATATATATAAATATAAATTGTAAGCATTTTTCAAAAATAGGGCTTACAACTGTCTGAAATGTCAAATATAATGCAATTCATGCATTTTTCATTTGCTCTGTGTACATTTTTATTGAATCAAACCTTCTAAATAATCCTTCCAATATCTAATGCATCTTATCAAAGCATTAAAAAAAAAAACCCACATTATATGATTATAAGAACCACAGAACTTGCTGTCTTCAAATTTAATGGACTCCTGATGCTTTTTTCCTCCTGCTAAGACTCTTTTAAAGACATTTCACAGTATTTTCTGTGTTCTAAATGGATTCCATTCCTGGTTTAGTAATTCACCTAATGGACAATAGATACAAAAAAAATGCTTCAGCTCCAGAGACATTAAATTGGTTCTAAACTCTGAAAATTACAGCTTTTACCAAAAGAAGGAAATACTAAAACATGTCTAATGCAACACTGCATCTCATTTTCTTCAGTGGCATATTAGGTAAAATCCAGAACTCTGACACTTAGGGCTCCTTTTACAAAGGTGCACTAGCATTTTTTTAATGCATGCACCAAATTAGCGCACACTATAGTGCTCGCTAGCTGAAAATCTACCGCCTGCTCAAAAGGAGATGGTAGCGGTTAGTGCACGCGACAATTTAGCGTGCGCTATTCCACGCGTTAAGGCTCTAGCGTGGCTTTGTAAAAGGAGATTTCCAAATCTGTAGCGGTAACTACACAGCTAGATAGGTTTTGAGAATTTGCAGAGCAGATACGCATTCACTGGGACCCCTGTATGCAACCATGTTTGGAAGCGCTATTCACGATGTGAAAAAGGAATGTGACAATAGTATATGCATGTTCATCTCACATGCATATCAAAAAGTGCTATTTTAAAAATGGTGTAACATAGAAACATAGAAGATGACGGCAGAAAAGGGCTACAGCCCATCAAGTCTGCCCACTCTGCTTACCCATCCCCTGTCTATGCCCTAATGACCCAATTTCCTTATCTTGACCCTCGTAGGGATCCCACATGGCTATCCCATTTATTCTTAAAGTCTGGCACGCTGTCTGCCTCGATCACCTGCACTGGAAGCTTGTTCCAATGATCAACCACTCTCTCTGTGAAGAAATACTTTCTGGTGTCGCCATGAGACTTTCCGCCCCTGAGTTTGAGCGGGTGCCCTCTTGTGGCCGAGGGTCCCTTGAGAAAGAAAATATCATCTTCCACTTCGACACGTCCCGTGAGGTACTTAAATGTTTCGATCATGTCTCCCCTCTCCCTACGTTCCTCGAGAGTGTAGAGCTGCAATTTGTTCAGTCTCTCTTCGTACGAGAGACCCTTGAGCCCTGAGATCATCCTGGTGGCCGTCCGTTGAACCGATTCAATTCTACTATAAACCTTCATCCTTCATCAACACTGAATAATCAGTGTCCAGGAAGGAAGTGTGCCAGGGCATAGCATGGGTAGAGTGGTATCAGACATCCAGCATTTATTATGCACAGAGGCCTGGATTCTATAAATGATGCCACATTATGTGGCGCTAGACGCCCTACCACCACCTAACTTAGGGGTCCTTTTACTAAGGGGTGCTATCCATTTGAGCGCATGCTAAATGCTAATGTGTCCATTATATCCTATGGCTGCGTTAGCTTTAGCATGCGCAAAAACGGCTAGTGCACCTTAGTAAAAGGACCCTTTAATTGGTTTTAATTGGTGTGGTAATTGACTGCACCATTAAAACAATTTTTTTTTTTCTATTTATTTATATTCTTTTACAAATTGTTGAACAACAATTTAGTGGAAATTAACAATTGAAATAAGAAACGAAAAGTAGATTATAAAATAACTCCACATTTATAACTAATTCAGAGTCCACAAACTCGAGAGAGAGAGAATCCATCACCTCTAAGGGAAGTTGGTTCTGTGGAATAACTCATAACTAAATCACATTACCATTAAAAACAATTAAAAAGTTGTTAACAAAAAAAAAAGTAGGCAACGGAACTGCATCCAAGCTTGGTATCTAGCAGCAGCTAAGGTCACAGCAGGTGTGGTTAGGAGCGGAGGTGACCTTAGGAGCTGCTATGGGCAATTCTCCATCAAACTTAGACACTAGTAATGTAGGTATCTAAGTTTCTGGTTAGCCACAATTCTGTTAATGGCGCTTATGAGAGATTGACTTGTGGCCGGTGCCGTTTTTGAAGGCGCCAGCCGATGTAGGCGCCGTTTACAGAATCCTGGACAGAGGGCCTGAGGTTAAGAGCTGGTAAATGCCTACATTGGTGGCATCTAGCCAATTTCTGCACACAAATCCAAATTTGTTAATTGACTTTAATTGGCATTTTAATTGAAAACACCATTAAAAGTCAATTTAAAAAAACACAAAACATTAATTTAACTTTAATTGAAGTCGTACATGGAATTCAGTGTGGCACCTAAGTCAAGGTGCCTACCAGTGTCTAACGATGCCTACCTGAAAAGTGGGCACAGTTAGGAGTGGAGAATAGCCAAGGTATGACGTAGGAAAAACCAGGCCAATATACCAGTGCCTAACACTAGGACTCCTGCCAAAACCTGATTGTTTAAATGACGTGTCAAACACAAGGCCCGCGGGCCGAATCCGGCCTGTTCCTCAGACAGCTGAAGAGAACATGAAAAAGTATGCATTCTTTAAGTCTCCAGCTCAGCTGCGATTCAGCAGTGTTGTCCATGACTCCCCTTCCTGCCTTACATCCGCTGCGGTCCACCCGAGCGGAAACAGGAAGTTGAGCGTAATTGGAGACAGACTGCAGCAGGTAAAAAGCAGGAGGGGGACCACGTACAACACTGCTGAATCACTGAGGCCAGCAAATTCCTCAGATTGGTGGCAACATCAGACCGGCACCGGAGGGAAAGACACGCTGGGCTGTGAGGAGAGAGGGGCCGGCATTGGAGGGAAAGGCAAGCTGGGCTGTGAGGAGAGCAAGATGAAGGGAGAGAGGTTGGACCTGGGGTAGTGTGGAGGAAGAGGGAAAAAGATATTTGAAGGGAGAACTGTTGGGAAGAAAAAGGGAGACATGGTGGACCTAGGAGGGAGGGAGGCAGGCAGGCAGACAGGGGAGAGATGGGATGGGGGAGGTTGGGAAGAGAAAGGGAGAGAAGTTGGATCTGGAGATGGAAAATTGATAGGTAGCTGAAAATTTAAAAAGGAGAAGGATGAGAAAGAGGGCGTGATTTGAGTAGACAGAGGCAAAAAAGAAAAAAGGAGAAAAGTTGAAAAGGAAAAATCAATATGTTGGAGACAGGGACTGGAGCAAGAGAGATGAGGAGAAAAAAAATGGACAGCAGACAATGGAAAGAGAATTAGAATATAAACAAAATCAGAACGAGAAACTGGGACTAAAATCAAAATGACCAGACAACAAAAGGTAGAAAAATTAATTTTATTTTCTATTTTGTGATTACAATATGTCAGATTTGAAATGTGTATCCTGCCAGAGCTGGTGTTAGACAGCAAGCATGAACTAGGACATAAAAGAGAGGAAGTCTTTTTTTATTTATTTTGTATGTAACACATAGCCAGCATGGGGTTGGAGAGGTTGTATCCCTATACTTCTTCTAAGACTAACCCCTTCCTTACCTGGCCTACAGTGTGGGTTTTGGTGGTGGCGGCGATGAAAAGAGGCCCTAGGCTATTCCACTTATGAGGCCCTTTCACCTCCCATTTTTAAGTTTGTAAATTACTTGAGAGATAATAAAATACATCATTATTCTGATATATATCAATATGTTAAATGAAACATGTTGTTATTGGTACTAACCTTTATAAAAAATGTGACACGGATCTTGAGGCCCTAGGCTGAAGCCTAGTTAGCCTATAGGAAAATCCAGCCCTGGATCTAATGCTCACAGAAGTCTTGTGAGCGTCAGAGCAGCCACCGGCACTGGGACCCACACTGTGCGTCAGCAAAGGAGAGGGTAAATATCATAATAAAAAAATCCAGCCCGCGACTTACCTTGTGTTTTAGATTTCGGCACCTTATGTGATTTGAGTTTGACACCCCTGGTTTAAATGATGCCTAGCGGTTGATTGACACATGCTAGGTACTGTTAGGTACCATTTATAGAATCAGAGTGACAAAATGCAAGGCAAGAGATAATAAAATGAAGTAAAATATGTCTTGAACAAATTAATAAAGCATAAATGAAACATTAAAATGGCTATTACAAATATCAGACTACATGTAAAAGGCAGTGGCGTACCAAGGGGGGGTGGCGGTCCTGCCCTTCCTATCCCCCAGCCCGCGCCGCTGCAATCTTACCTCCCCCCGCCAACAAGAAGTCTTTCCGACGTCATTTCTGATATCGGAGAGGACGTTTCGGGCCAGCCAGGCAGTGATTGCTGGATGGAAGTGCAGATGGGAGAGATAAGGGAGCAAATGCAGGAAGGAAAAGGGAGAAGAGAAAGAGGGGAGCAGACGCTGGATGGAAGTGGACAGAGAGAGGAGAAGGTACTAGATGGAAGGGTTGGAGAAAGAGGTACATGATGGAGGGAGGGGATAAATAAAAGGAGGGCACATAATGGGGAGAAAAGGATTGAGTTAGGGAAATACTGGAGGGGTGAGGGAAAAAGGTAGCAAGCTTTAGGTAGACAATAAAAAATGACATTGATGAGAGGGTAGTAAGAACGTAATCTAGACAGATGCAGAAAATAAATTGAAAAGGAAAATGAGGGAAAAAAGGGAAAGGGATTGCAGAGGAGAGGTGTGGGAGAGGGAAGGAGAGGAGAGAGATGCCAGATCAATGGGGGTGAAAGGAGAGATGGAAGGGGGAGGCATACAGTTTCTGGAAGGGGCATAGAAGTTGAGAAGATGCCATATAGGGGAAGAGAGATCACAGACAGTGGATGGAAGGAAGAGAGTTATAAGAAAATGAGGAAAGCAGAAACCACAGAAGACAAAGGTAGAAAAAAAGTTTCTATTTATTTATTGCTTTAGGAGACATGTGTCACTGTTTCTGTGGTGCACTGTATGCAGAGTCCAGCTTCTTAATGGTTCAATTTAACCTTTGTCTATGTATTTCTATTTTATCTCCCCTTTTACAAAACTGTGGAGCGTTTTTTAGCGCCAGCCATGGTGGTAGCAACTGATGCTCAGAATTCTATGAGCGTCAGAGCTGTTACCACCATGGCTAAAATCTACACTACGGTTTTGTAAAAGAGGGAGGGGTTAGTTTGTGATTACATATTCCATACTAGGTGAAGGTGTTTTCTGTGTTCTGTGTGTTCGAAAGACATGGTTTTTTGTTAGGCTTGACTGCAGAATTGATCTGTACTAGTCTGGCTTGTTTAGTTTTACAATGGGTGTATTGATGTTGTACTGCTCACTGCAGTATGTAAGATGCTGCCTCTTCCTAGGTACTCATGTGTGACATGTGGGTGGGGGGGTGTCAAAAAATGATGGGCCCCGGGTGTCACATATGCTAGGTACGCCACTGGTAAAAGGGTACAAATAGAGTGAAATAAAGATAATAGAATAAATTACCTATGAAATAAACTGTCCCTTCTTGCTTCAAGGACTTGAAAGGTAGCAAAGTCTCACCAAGCTAATTATACTTAAAATAAAATAGCAGGAATGAAATTGATTATCTTTGTTTCATTAATAATGAATGATTTATGGTGCTAATTATATTAAAGAAATATGCAGGGGTGCAACTAATTAATATGCAATGACTAAAAGTGCCCTTAACTATGAAAATAATGGTTTGACATCTTAAAAATGAATTATGAAATAAAGTGCTGATCATTTTATGAATATAAACGTGATATTGAAGTGAAAGTGATTCTGAAAGTATCAAATTATCAATTTTTAAAAGTGCATGTGTGAAGTTTTTAAATAAAATGAAAATAGGTATCTCATAATTTTTTTAAAAAAAACAAACACCTTATTACATGCTAAGTGTATCTGCTCACCACTTTCAACTGATTGTCACAAAATCAGATTATAACTAGTTCTAAGTCAAATAGATGCTGGCACTGTGATCTCGATATAGGGACACTGGATCATCTATTGTTCTATTGCCCCTTGATACTTAAATTTTGGAGATCTATATGGGGGTCAAATTACTATGATCCTGGAAGTTCCATTATCATTAACGTATGATGTTGTGTTGTTTGGAACATTATTAATGCCCAAAAGTCCAATTAATGCAAATCAGAATAGGCTGCTTCTCGTCATGACAGGAGTTGCTATGCAGCTGATCATGAAAAACTGGAAAAATTGGGAGAGGTTAAATTACAATTTTTGGTGGGAAACCCTAGTCAAAGTTATAAATTTGAACGCATGAATTTGACACAATTGGGACACTATAATAAATTCAAGAAGGTTTGGGATCCATTAACAAAATTTTGTAAGAATTGATCATATGTATTTCCCGTTGATTTCTGTTATGCACATCCAGGAAGGGTGGGTGGGAGGGTGTGGGAGAGGGTGATATATGTTTAGTTGAATGTATGGAGTGCTGATTATTGTAATATTTGTTTGTTAATCTATTGCACTTAATGTTGGCTTTTGAAAATGAATAAAGAGTTTTAAAAAAACCCCACTAAGGCCCTCTTCTATCAAACTACAATAGTAGTTTTTAGCGCGGGGAGCAACGCTGAATGGCCCGCGCTGCTCCCGACGCTCATAGGAACTCTATGAGCATTGGGAGAAGCACAGGCCATTTAGCGTGGCTCACCGCGCTATAAACTGCGTCAGGAGCAGCGCGGGCCATTCAGCACGGCTCACCGCGCTAAAAACCACTAGTGCAGTTTGATCGAAGAAGCCCTATATTCTTTTTATATGTTTAAATAAAGGAAGAGACTTTGAAACAATTAAGCCTTTCTCTTATGGTGTTATTTAATTAGACAATGATCAATAAAAACCTTCAAAAGTCTTACATATTAACTACTAGAAAACACATCACTCTTTTTTTATGTACCAATTCAATGTGACTTTTTTTTTTTTTTTTTAAAGGTGCATTTCTTAGTCAAACAGCGTTCAAAATATAGCCTACAACTTTATTTTTTCACACATACAATATATCTTTAGAAAAGAAGCATTTCTTGGTCAGATAACATTCAAATAATGAATACCACTTCCTTTTTCATACAAAACTTATTGCATGCTAAGTATGGATGCTTTCAATCGATTGTCATAAAATAAGATTTTAACTAAAAATTAATGAAATAATAACTTAAAACTAGCCTCTCACCATAATTGTGACTTAAATAATCAATAAAAACCTCTCACAGTTCTACATATTAACTACTTGAAAACACGTCATTCCTTTTACGTACCAATCACAATGGAGAAACGAGGCATTACTTGGTTCCAGGCAGGACCATTTCCCAATCACTCCTGCCATGATTGGTTCTGAGATCTAAAATAACTCCAGTGACCCCTAGCAGTAGTTTCTATATAAGATTTTATTATAGAATCTTTGCAGAACTTCTTGAGTAGAGCCTGAATGTTGAAAGCTTCTTAGAAGATTCAGAGTGGAACCTCACTCTAAAAAGACTTTGTTAGTCGCCTATGCCTTGGAACCTGATAAACTGTAGGCATTTATGTTATATGTAAGTATAAAGATGTTAGCATTTTATGATCTAAGATATTGGTTTTTTCTGATGTTTCATGAGACAGATTTGCATGCAGTGGAGGCAGTGCATGTAAATATCTCTCATGAATATTTATTGTGGCTATTCTGAAAACCTGACTGGCTGAGGCACCACCTAGGAACCCCTGGACTAAGCTGTCTTTCTTCCCTTTTCGGCTACCGTATTTCTTTTGAGAACTGTAGCAGACTCTTTCTCCTCTTATTTTTATTTACTTTATAACAAAAGGGGTTGATGAATTTTAAAGGCGAGCAGCAGCCTGATGGTTTGAATAACAGATTGATAAACTAGGGAAGCCCACTTCAAATCCATATCAAAGGTCAACATGGTTTGGAAAGTTAGTGAACCCACACGATGGCATTTGCAGTTGATAAATTTGAATCTAGTCTTGTAAAAGAAGTAGTTTACAAAAGATTTGTTTTGTTTGGGGATGATGCTCCCTTTGCCTCAGCACTGCAATTGTGCATTTCACATGCAGTGCACTACAGTGCAAAACATCTGAACTGCTATTGACAGTGACCAATGAATGACATTGCATGCGTGTTTTTATGTATGTTTGTGTTTTTTCTTTTTTATTTACCAACTATGAATTAAGCCCTAAGAGAGATTTTCCTTGGTGCTAGTCAGTTTGTTTTTTGCAACACTGGTCTTAGAACAGGATGCACAAAGCTCTGGTAACAAATATTTCTTTATTCAAGTTTCTATACTGTTCTCCCAGGGGAGCTCAGAATGGTTTACAGGAATTTATTCAGCTACTCAAGAAATTTTTCCTGGCTGTCTTGGGAGGCTCACAATCTATCTAATGTATCTGGGGCAATGGGAGAATTAAAGGGCAAATTCTATACGAAGCGCCCAAAAGTTAGGCATCGATGTAGGCACTGTTCAGCATGATTCAAGCGCAATTGGGTGCTGCTTAGTGAATCACGCTGAGCGGCACCTATTTTGGAGGCACTCATTAAATAGGTCAGCTCTGGGCACAACTAAAAGTTAGGCGCCTAATCACGCTTAAGAGCAGTGATTCTGTAAGAAGGTGCCTAACACGTAGCCACGTCCATGCCTTACATGCATAGCACCTATTTTTTTTGAAGGCCGCCTAAATTTTTAGAGGCGCCTTTTTACAGAATTGCGCTTTCTTGATAGGCACCTATGTTTCAATCAGTGCTGATTAAAAAGCTTAATTGAGCTTGTTATTCAATTTGGATAGGCGCCTATCTAGCTGGGCACCTCCGAAATAGGTGCCTAACTTTAGGCGCTGGTTACAGAATTTGGTCCTAAGTGACTTGCCCAGGGAGCAGCATGGGATTGAACCCACAACATAGTCTTTAAGTAATGTGTTTGAGCAAGGAATGTTAGTAATCCTAGAAGCTATGTTTTAAAGTGAGAGCCAATGAAAAGGCAGGCAAGTCATGAGGTGTCCCCCATGAGAAAAGAGTTGCTGCTAAGGCCTGTAAACAAGGTACATTCCCCTCCTCCCCCCCCCCCCCCCCAATTCTGTTTATGGTGCCTAAAGTTGTACATGTACATCGGCGCGCCTAGCCAATGTATGTGTATGATTTTATTGATTAATTGACCTAATCAACACCAATATATGGCAATTAACACATCATAATTGACACTATTTAAACGTTATATGCACAACTCGGTAAGCACAGTTCTGTAAAAAGTATGTCCCAATTACAGTGTGCAAATTTGAAAAGGGGCTGTGATTATTAATTTTTCCGTGCTCTTGACCTTTCTTCCATCACAGGATTGGAGAAAGGTCAAGAGCACGGAACAATTAATATGTTTATTTTTATTAAAATTTGATATATCGCCAAATTTTACAACAGTTCTCGCTTAACTTCAGCAGTCCTGAAGAAGTGGAGCCCCCACAAAATGTTGACTGTACAAAGAAGGACCAGTGTAATTTTCTTTTTTTCTTGAAGCTAAAACTTTTTTTCTCCTTTTGAATTAAACATACCTTATTGATGAAAGTTTTTTTTATGCCAATTATGGCAGTGGTGGGGTAGAGCTGTAAGTGGTTGGTTCACCCAAGACCTGAGGCTTTTTCTTTCATCTATAGAGGGTGTTTGGTATTTGTGGATTTGATCTGGTTTTGGTGGAGAGTTTTTCTTGATGTTAAGGGGTTCATAATCGAAATTTAAACATATCTAAAAACCCGTCCAAGTGCCGATAATCAAGCATCTCCTCACTGAGCGGCTCTCTGAAATTGGAATCCGAGGCATTGCACTACGATGGTTCTCCTCTTTCCTAAATAACAGATCCCAAAGCATTATGCTCAATAACATGCTATCGAAACTGAAACCAATCAAATATGATGTTCCTTAGGGGGCTTTGCTATCCACCCTACTATTTAATCTCTATGCTAAACCTGTCCTAGAGATAGCCTGCAAATATCAAATACAGATTCATTCCTTCGCGAATGACATCCAACTGTAGCTACCACTAGGAGAAACCCATGACGCCCAGATTGCGAAACTCCTAACCTGCCTCTCGGAAATCAACAAATTACAACTGGATCCACAAAGAATGCTGCGACTTTGGCCATCCCTCACTGTGCTGGGATTCGACTACTATAACTGCAAAAGACCAAGTACACAGCTTAGGAATACTCCTTGATTGCAACCTGTCGCTTTTCGACCATATCGCTCAAGTGGCATCTTCCTCCATTTACTACCTGCAACAACTCTGAAAAATAAGGAACTACTTTTCAGAGTCTGACTTTGCCCAACTGCTCTAAACCTTAGTACTCTCCTGCATAGATTACTGCAATGTGCTAGTCAACAGTCTCACGGTGAAGAATGTACGACATCCCCAGCATGTTCAAAATGCAGCGATCAGACTTCTGAAAAACCTCCATAGCCAAACGTGCCTTCAAGGGCCTGCTGCTAGTATTCACATCCTTGCACAACATGGTGCTGGCCTACATGACGACTAAGCTTCCTCCATATGTGCCAAACTGGTCCCTCTACTCCCAAGATGAAATATGCCTCAAAATGCCCCCTGGTCATGCCTTTCAACTGCAAACCACAAAGCAACAGTCCTAATCCTATCTCATATTGAGCTACTGAAATTGACTGGCCCCACAGATCAAATCCCTTGAAGGACTCTTCAACTTTAGAAAAGCAATAAAAACATACCTCTTCACCTAAACCCCTTCCCTTGACCAATAGACTAGAAAGAAATGTATTTTGGTACCAGAACCAGTATGTGTCACATAAGGATAACGTGTATCATTCACTGTAACATTCTATTTGTTAAATTAGGATTTAACTTGTACTGAAAATCTTGCACCGAAAGGACAACTATAGCAAATTGTAACCAGTAAACTGTATATTATGCATATTAATATTAGACTATAGTAATGTAATGTAATTTATTTCTTATATACCGCTACATCCGTTAGGTTCTAAGCGGTACATTAAGATTATAAATGAGAAGTAAGAAGGTACTTAAAAAATTCCCTTACTGTCCCGAAGGCTCACAATCTAACTAAAGTACCTGGAAATTAATAAAGAAGAGAAAATAAAGATGGTTGAAAAAAGAAAAATTCTATATGAACTTATAGGATGGAAATTAAACTGACAGTGAAGAACTGTATAAAAAATACATATGGAATGCAGTTAGAGAGGGTAGGTTACAATCTATTTATGGTATTTGTTTAATTGGAAGGTGTTAAGGTGTGCATCAAGTTAGGATAAAAACTTGTATCGTAAACTTGTACAGAAATTATATGTGTTAAACCTGTAACCCGTTCTGAGCTCCTTGGGGACAATGGGATAGAAATTGAATTAAATAAATAAAGTGCCATTAATCAAACCTCTTAATGCCACTGTGCACCCAAAGCTAAAAGGGGTGTATCTGGAGGAGTGGTTAGGGTGGTATTTGGGTGGGATGTGGGCCAACCTAGACTTAGTCATCTTGCAGGGATAACTGAAGGTTTCACTAGACTTCCTGGACAAAACTTATATGTTGTGAATTAGATGATATAAAAGCAAGTATAAGTTCCAAAAAGTATCCAGAGTGACCAGATAACCAATTCAGAGACAACGTAAAGACCCCCAAACACTCCCCCTGTGATCGCTGATCTCCTCACACTGCCACAAATATCAGAATAAAAACGTACATACCTGTCTCCGGAACATCAGCACCTGCTATAGGAAAGTCTATTAGAGCTACACACAGGTGTCTTAAGTAGACTGGGGGTTGGGCTAGCGAACCAAGAGTAGGACCCAGGTCCATAAGACACTCTAACAACTATATTCATGGAGGAAAATGTGGGCCCACCAAAAAAAAAAAAAAACCTACTGTACTGCCCTACAAGTGTCGGCTGCAGCCATAAGGGCTATTGGGGTTGTAGACAGGTGGTTATAGGGGGTTTGGGGAGGGGGGGTTGGGGGGATCACCATATCCTATAAGGGAGTTCTGGTGAGATGTTTATGTGGCACCCTTTTTCAGAAATTCACAGCAGTGCCCTTTAAGGTGCCCCACTGCTCTGTTGCCATGTCTAGGTGGCCAGTCCATCACAATGCTGTCACCCCCCCCCCCCTATCCAAATGGTCTTGTTTGGGGCATTTGGGACTTAGATAAAATTTTGGTCGAAAATATGGTGTAAATATAAACGTACTGGTGGTCTGCACGAACAATGGCCTGGAAATCCAGATAGATGATTTTTGTAAGCAAAAAATATTCTAGACGTATTTTCCGAGAATGGACATTTTCCCACTGCCGACTTTGGATGTCTAGCACCATACGTCTAAATCAAACTTAGACATTTATTTTGATTATGCCCCTTTAAGTGTATATGCAGACACACACATATAAGTCATTATTCTAATAAAATATAAGTATACCTTATAAAAATGTACTGCATCAGCATAGTAACTGAAAATCTATAAGAACATAAGAATTGCCGCTGCTGGGTCAGACCAGTGGTCCATTGTGCCCAGCAGTCCACTCACGTGCTGGCCCTTAGGCCAAAGACCAGTGCCATTAAGTCTAGCCTTACTGGCATATGTTCTGTTCCAGTAGGAACTTATCCAACCTTGTCTTGAATCCCTGAAGGGTGCTTTCCCCTATAACAGCCTCTGGAAGAGCGTTCCAGATTTCTACCACTCTCTGGGTGAAGAAGAACTTCCTTACATTTGTACGGAATCTATCCCCTTTTAACTTTAGCAAGTGCCCTCTCATTCTCTTCACCTCGGAGAGGGTGAACAATCTCTCATTCTCTACTAGGTCAATTCCCTTCAATATCTTGAATGTTTCGATCATGTCCCCTCTCAGTCTCAAAATTGACCCTGACATGTATATTTTTAAAGATAAAAGGTCTGCAAAGGTTCATTTTCTCATTATTGTGGTTCAACTGCATTTCCCTGTATTCCAATATGTCATGATTTAGAATCCCTTGCCTTTCCTGAATAGAAAGATGGAGATGGGCTTTTCCACTAGTTCCATCTGCATTCCCAAAAATGTAAAATAAGCAAAATAATAAAACGTAGCCACATAAATGAATGTTCTATCTTCACAGTCTCCTGCTTTTCTTCATGTTAGCTTCTTCTTGTTCTGCGCTTCTTCTTGTAGCTATACAACACTGACCTTTACTTCTCTCACACTGCAACTTCCAGTAGTCTGTATCATAACCTTTTACTTTCCTACTTAATAATGTGTTTACTGCATGCATAATAATAAAACGCATGCCACCAAAGAGCTGCGAAAGAAAATCTATCCAGCAAATTTCTGATATGCTATGTCATGCTGAAATGCCAACAGAGATCAAGAAATGGAACAATAAAAACCACATAAAAACAAATGGGGTTCTGCTCATTAGCCACTCAAGTAGCACTTTCACAGCCCCTGCTATGTTAGTCTAATGCATACTAAGTCTGTTCAGTCACACACTATATATTAGGAAGAACTTATTTCAATTTTATTCACTGTTGAAACCTACATAATTTGCTACAACACATTATTTCACTATTCATAATTTTGCAAAGACCTGTGAATCATTTTTTTGTACTTGGACAGAAATTGAAAATTCTTCTCATTCCAGTTTTAAGTGGAGCTCAAGTATCAGAAAAATATTCTGCATCACATCCATTATTGGAAGAGAACTGTTAAAACTAAAATAACCCCTAAAGGTTTTAGTCAACCCAGGAACCAAAGTCAACTTATCCGTCACCCTTAGCAATGGGCTAAGAAAGAAATTGCCATCTCACTGGTATAACTGCAAAGTCTAAGGGTACTTTTTACAAGTGGATTTTACACAAACTGTCAAAGTAAAAGTGTGCAGATATGTTTGATTTGAAAATTACCTTAGATAAAAAAAATATATCCACAGACCTTTACATTTCCTTAATAGGGATATGTGCATTTTCATCATTTTCTCATAAATTCTTCCTGATTTTTTTCAGGCATTATTTTTCATTGCTTCACACAGTTTCTTTAATAATAACTTTTAAACATATATGTACATACGTTAATTCATTGATTAGTGCAAACTAGTGCTTCTCAATTCAGGCAAAAATTTTTTTGATTCAATTCAATTCGATTTGGCCCATTGAAATGATTTTTCAATTTGATTCAATTCACTTTTCCCGCCCAATAGGACATTTTTTTCAAACATCTTGGTGGGTTTATTTTGTAGCCTCTCCACCAACCCCATCCTCCTTTGCCCTTTCCAACCCCACACTGGTGCTGTGGTGTAAACAAAATAAACAAAAAAACACTTTTACTCTCTCTGTTAGGTCCTAGCTCACGCTCGCTAACACCAGCTCTGGCAGCATACACATTTCAAATCTGACATATTGTAATCAATACAATTATTTTTTCTACCTTTTTTATCTGGTCCTTTTATTATTCAAATCATGTTTGCTCGCCAGGGTCTCCTGCCCATTTGACATTTTCTTCTCCGTGCTCATCATCCATCTTCCATCTTTGTACCTTCCCTTCCAATGCCATATTCAACATTTCTGTTTCTTTCTCACTGTCTACCATCTCTATCTCTCCCTGCCTTGTTCCCTAAGTCAAACCTCTCTATTCCCTTCCATGTAGCATCTCTCTTCTTCCCCTCCTATCATATGCAACATTTCTTTCTTTCCCCATGTACCATCTCTTCCTGCCCTCCACCCTATGTCAAACATTTCTCCCTCTCTCTTCATCATGCATATCTCCCTCCCCTCTACCATATACAGGTTTTCTCCCTCTCACCCCTTTCTACCTCTTTGTTGCATCTCTCTCTTCCTCTCCTCCACCTCATGTCCAACAATTCTTCCTCTCTCTCTCCATGCACAGCACGGAGAATCCGAGAATCTCATGAGAATCTCGGAGAGGGTGGGAGCCAGAAAGCCTTGAGCATGCGCAGATGCTCAAGGCCCCGCAGCAGCCCAGCATAGAACATTAGCAGCAGGCTTTTTCATCACCGGCACACGTATGTCCTGTGGGTTGGTGCTTGCCGGTGTCCACTGGAGGTAAGGGTTTGGGGGTGGGCAGGGGAGGGAGAGAAACCGGTTCCCAGAATTGGGTGGGATGACACACTCACTTATCAAGTCAACGCTCGGTTTGTGAGTTAAAGTTTGCTCGTGTGTTTTGCTCATCTTGCAAAACACTCGCAAACCGAGGTTTGACTGTATATGACAATAAAGAAACAATGAGTATAGTATATGTATATAGATGGTATAAATAGGTAAGATTCACATATATTTAGCTCATGTATTGCAACACCATTACTGAAGCTCATGTATTGTAGCACCATTACTGAAGGTCAGGTATTGTAACACCTTTACTGAAGCTCATGCAAATTGTTCATAATTGACTCCCCAGTCATTAGTTGCGGTATAAAAGCTTCCAATAAACAATAAAATAATTACCAAGGTAAGTACGTAATCTTCCCATAGGTATAACATCAACACTAAATATATCTCCTGATGATGCTCTGGTGAAACGGGTCCCTGTTGGGATATGATTCAGATAAGTGTTTCACCTATGTTACCATACATTTTATATTGAATGCCTTTATTTTGCAACAGTGTTTGAAGTGGTGCTTTTTTGACCTATGATTATGCTTGACCCCTATGAAGTCATCCCTTACAGTTATCTTACTGAAAAGTGGGATTATGCTGGGACATCTGAGGTTTTTCCACCACTTTGACTATTTTGAGTGAAAGAGTGTAATATAATTGAAAGATTTTATTTGTGACATCTGGCCTCCATGTGTGTATGATTTGATCTGAACAATTTTTTTTTGTGTGGAGTATTTCCTCTTGGATGAAGCTAGTCACAGTTCCCAGGGCTAAGCGCTATTCTATAAACAGTGCCTAACTTTGAGTGCTATTTACGGAATGGCGTTGAGTGGTGCCGATTTTTAGGCACCATTTAAAAAATTCATTCCATTATGGGGAAGAAAAGATGAAAATCGTAAGTCATTTCCTCAGAGACGATGGCTCCCAGTTCTTCAAGTCTGATAGATACTTATGTTGAATGACAGTGGGTCGTGATCAGCAACCACTGGGACACGAAGGAGGGGGGATCATGCCTTCTTCCCTCCAGTGGTCAGTTGTTCAATCAGGGCACTTTTTATGCCCTTGATGTGATTGATACAGGTCGAAATAAAGATGTTCTTTTTTGCCTTGGATGCTTCTTCCCATTCCACTATCACTCAATTACAGCCAAACCTAGTCCTGCCCAACATACACCTGTAACATGCCCCCTTGCTATTTGCATGAACTGCAGTGTAAACTGTCCAAATTCTGCCTTTTGAAGATCATGATTTGATATTTTCAGCAGATGGGTTTTTTCCTGGCCATCTTGAGACACCCATCTGCTTAAAAAATGAGTAAGACATAAGACATAAGAAATGCCTCCACCGAATCAGACCATTGGTCCATCCAGTCCGCACACGCGGAGGCCAATCCAGGTGTTCCCTGTTTACGTCCTAGGTGTTCCCTGATGAAGACCCTATTTTCCTGTATCCCTCAATGTGCCAAAGTGTCAGAAGGCATTTGTTCCCAGAACTGATAAGTGAGGTTCATCAGGGTTAACACAAAAGGTAAAGGACAAAGAGTCACGGATCTGATACACAATCTTACCATGATACAACCAAAGTGGTTTAAACTAAACTAAAGTAAACCGTAGGCTTATATACCGCATCTTCTCTATAACAGTAGAGCTCGCCACGGTTTACAAGAAATTAGAAAAGAGAACAGATACAATGTGGATTAGGAATAGTATGGAGAGGGGCGGAATTTACAACTTTGAAAATATCTAAGTTTTCAGATGTTTTTGAAATGGTTGGAAAGAGCCGAGATCGTGCAGTTGAACAGGAAAATTATTCCATAGCTCAGTAATTTTGAAAAGTAGAGACTTCCCTAATTTGCCAATGTAGATAACGTCTTTTGACATAGGAAAGGACAATTTAAATTTTTGAGCAGGTCTGGTAATGTCAGATCTTACAGAATTCCAAGACAGGGGAATTAAAGGAGGAAGGATGCCATGCAAGATCTTAAATGTTAAGCAGACACATTTAAAATAAACCCTGGAAATTATTGGAAGCCAATATTTATTATATGCATGTACTTACTCTGTCCCGAGAGGGTTCACAGTCAAAGTCTTTGTACCTGGGCCAATGGAGGATTTAGTGAAGTGCCCAAGATTACAAGGAGCCACACTGGGAAATGAGCCCAGTTCCCCAAGTGCTCAGCTCATCCTCACTAACCATTAGGTTGCTCATCCATGCCATAAACATAAAATAGAACTCTAGTAGCCTTTTCTTAAAATAATGAAGTGCTATAATATTTAAGTAACTATGAGATAAAGGAAGTCATGTTTGAGAATATCAAACTAGTAGAAAGGAAAAATATTATATACTGTACACCTTCCTTTGAAAAGACATTTTCTATCTCTAAGGAACTGCAACCATTATTTTATTATTTGATTGAGAGAACTATTAGCATAAAAATGAATATCCTATCCAAACTACTTCCAATTTCCATGTATCAAAACATTTGAAAGTATTATAATGAAAAATGCTTCAGTTGATTCAAAGAAACAACAGACTAAGAATATTTTACAAGGATTTACAGTAATTCAGCCTGGAAAAAGAGGCAGATCTAGTTAAATCTGTTCTCCATTACCATACTGCTTTTAAAATTCAGTTATTAACTTTTGCTTAATTTTTCAAAATTGGAACTTTTGGTCATTATTAAACCCCCCCTTTTTTTTTTTTTTTTTTACAAAACTGTAATGCGGTTTTTAGCACCAGCTGCGGCGGTAACAGCTCCGACGCTCAAGGAATTCCTATGAGCGTTGGATTTGTTACTGCCGCAGCCAGTGCTAAAAACCACATTACAGTTTTGTAAAAGGAGGGGGGGTAAATGATCTTTTGTTTCATAAGTACACTTTATTAGGCTTTTTTCATTTCCCACAAAACATAGGTTATTATAGAAAGGTTAGGCAGCACTAACATTGGCAATCACACTATATTCCACCAAGTCAATCCAAACTCCTTAAGAACCACAATAAGACTAGCTAATCATTGGCAATACATTGGCCACAGCTTTATTCTATAACAAACCAATAACAATTGAAATCCATTATCCATACAACTTCCAATCAACCCACCCAACCTAGCTGGTTGGTAATGATCTAGCTATACAAGAGTCACGGTATTGCAGGGTCGAGCCTCCACTCATGGTGGTGGTGCATGAGGGCTTAAAACCATATATTGAGTCTCTCCTGAATCATTATTCACACTCCATGATCATCTGTTTTGATGTGCCCTGTTTATGTGGAGTCTTAGTAAATGTATTTTGAGCTTAATAAAGCAAAAATAAAAACCCAGTTAGCAGATCTCATTAAGGACGTCCAAACTGTAGCTAAGTTCCATACACAGAACTCAGGTCTATCTGAAACCCAAACTGTGCTCAAAAGTAGACCTGGTTTTCATTCATCTACAATGAAGGAATGAGATGGATGCCTTAGGTCACTCAGCCCAGACTACGCCCAATCCACACTCACACCTATTCCGTTAGGCATGAGTGTTCCCAATGGGCATCCATGAAATTATGGATGCACCTACAACATGACATTCACATTCTTTGGAAGTCCATGTGCCAATTATCGCTCATTAAGACTCTTAAATGGCTCATTAACCACTTAGGTGGGATTTAGGCGCCTTTTATAGAATCGGGGCTTGTGTACATATGATATATAAGGTGATCCTGATCATGAAGAGTATAAAAAAAATATCAAGCTGTGTTGTGGGTCCACAGTTTAACCTAAATTCATTTTAGGAATTTTTTGTAGTTCCTGTTTGTTAAAGCCAATGTGTTTTTTTTATGTGTTTTGGACTCTTATGGATGCCGTAGCTGAGAGATAACATCATCACATTGGCATCATTGAGAATGACTATTTTTGGCGCTGGACAAGGAAGTTCAGTCTGCTGAAGATTTGATTGCAGCCAGTGAAGTGAGAAGCACTTGTGTAATTTTTCCCTGACACAGCGGTGGAGATCGCAAAACGTGAGACATGTCGGGAATTGGTTTGCTGTGCCACCTTTGGGAGAGTTGAAACATGTCAAGATAAGTATTGCTTTGAATTGCTTGATTTAATTTTTGTCCTTTGTGGCATTTATTTGAGACAGTGCTTGAACAGAAATGTTTCAACATTTTTATTCCTTGTCAGTGCAGAATTTTCACAAGGGTATATCATCTCAAAAGTGTTCATTTTGAGGTTGTTTATCCATGATATGTTTTACTCCAAAATACATAGTTGTTTAAATACAAGGCTCCTGAGGCAGGCCATTTAGGCCAAAACATGAACATGCCGAGCCATCGCACAATAAATAAGAGTTTTGAAATAAAATCAGCACACCTGCATCTTTGAACGTCTCCACTGTTGGTTTGTTCACTCTTGATTGAGTTGTGGAGATTTTTCTCCTGGTTTGTCTTGGTAAGTGAAATCACCCATTATTATACTGTTGCCAAACTTGCTTGCTTTCCTTTTTTTTTTTTATACATTTTTTCATTCTTTGTTACTCAAGAACCAACAGGAATATACATTAGAAAGATATTAAATTTGTCCCATTAGTACTGGGTGTGACTGGCCTGATTATAATGAATTCCCAAACATATCCTGATACATTGCTTATAGTTATTATGCCTTTTGAACTCCAGAAGAAGGCTTTCTGGAAAGTTGCAATTGTTGAGATGAACATCACCAGTGAATTTTCTCCTCCAAACTCTGTTCCTATGATCCAATTCCCACCCATCTACTCAACACTATCTCTCCTATTGTCATCCCTTCTGTGATATCTTAAATCTTTCACTTTCCACTGCAATTGTTCCTGATGTCTTCAAACATGCCAAAGTTACACCACTCCTCAAAAAACGCTCACTGGACCGTATCTGCCCTTCCAATTATCACCCCATCTCCCTCCTCCCTTTCTTATCCAAGCTATTTGAATGTGCTGCTCACTATTTCAGTCTTGACTTTCTTTCATCTCAAGCTATTCTTGACCCACTTCAATTAGGCTTTTGCAGTGGAGTACCAAGGGGGGGGCGAGGGGGCGGTCCACCCCAGGTGCAGCCTTAGGGGGGAAGCACAGCCGGCTGGTCCCTATCGCGTTCCCTCCCTCCTTACTTAAGGTGACCAGCAAGATGACCGAGCAGAAAACCTCCCTCCAGTAGCGTCGGCAGCCGCAGCACGCTAAACAGGCTGCTTCGCGGCTTTCTCCTGCCGGTGAGTCCCTCTGCTGCGTCACTGATGACGTCATCAGTGACGCTTCACCAGCAGGAGAAAGCCGCAAAGCAGCCTGTTTAGTGTGCTGCGGCATCTGACGCTACTGGAGGGAGGTTTGTTGCTTGGTCATCTCGCTAGGAGGGTCGGTAGGGTTCACTTGGGAGGAGAGATAGGAGGGTCAGCGGGGGTTCAGCTGGGAGGGGGGAGAAGCGGTCTATCTCGGGTGCTCCAAGGCCTGGCGCCATTACCTTCTTCAGGCAACAGCAGCGTTTACAATTCGCTGCTGTTGCCGGCTTCAGGCCTTGCTCTCTGCCAGGTCCTGCCTACTTCCTGTTTTCATGAAGTCATGACCCGACAGAGAGGAAGGCCTGAAGCCGGCAACAGCAGTGATTTGTGAATGTTGCTGCTGCCCAATGAAGTTCAGGACACCAGGCCTTGGGTGACAGAAGGAGGAAAGGGAGCAGAGGGGGAGAGAATTGGGGAGAGTATTGCTGTACCCAACTGGAAGGAATGAAAGGAGATGCCAGGGCTTGGAGGGAAGGAGGAAGGTATGCCAGACCAAGGGAAAAAGAAGGGGGAAAGGAAGGAGGAGATGTTAGAGCATGGAGTGGGAGGGAGAGATGGAAGAAAAGGAAAGGAGAGAGATGCCAGGAATCAGGGAAGGGATGATGAGGTGGGAAGGAAAGAAAGGAGAAGAGAGAGATGCCAGAGCATAGGGGAGGGGGTGGTGACAGAGAGAGAAAAACGGAGAGGTGACAGAGTTGAAATCAATCATGTACAAAGGAGAGAAGAGGCACGGGATAGATAGTATATGGAAGGAGCATAGAAAGAGGGAAGAGGCCATATGGAAGAGAGAAAGAGAGGGTGGACACTGGATGGAAAGAGCACAGAGGGCAGTGGATGGAAGGGGCGAGATAGAGGGTGAACAGTAGATGGAAGGGATAGAGAGAGGGAAACAGACACTGAATGGAAGTGTGGGGGAAAGGAGGGACAGCTTCTGAATGGAAGTGTGAGGGAAAGGGGGAGCAGATGCTGGAAGGAAGTGGGGATGAGAAAGAAAAAAGGGCACATGCAGGATTGAGGGAAGAGGATAGTGTTAGTTACTGGAAGGGGTGAGGGAAAGAGGTGGCAAGCTATAGGTAGACACAGTGAAAGAGGGAAATTGAGGACTGAATAGTAAAAAATAATTTAGACAAAGGCAGAAAATAAATTGAGAAGGAAGACCAGGGAAGAACAGGAGGAAGGGAGCGGAGAGAGAGATGCCAGAGCAGGGGGGAAGGAGAGGAGACAGATACCAGACCAATGGGGGTGAAAGGAGAGATAGAAGGGGGAGGCATACAGTTTCTAGAAGAAGCATAGAAGGAGAGAAGATGCCATATAGGGGCAGAGAGATGGCAGACAGTGGATGGAAGGAAGAGAGTAACAAGAAGATGAGGAAAGCAGAAACCAGAGAAGACAAAGGTAGAACAAAAATTTTCTATTTATTTATTGCTTTAGGAGACATGTGTCACTGTTTCTGTGGTGTTGCATTGTATGCAGAGTCCAGCTTCTTGCTGGTTCAATTTAACCTTTGTCTATGTATTTCTATTTTATTCCCCTTTTACAAAACTGTGGAGCGTTTTTTAGCACCAGCCGTGGTGGTAGCAGCTCTGATGCTCAGAATTCTATGAGCGTCAAAGCTGTTACCACTGTGGCTAAAATCCACACTACAGTTTTGTAAAAGACGGAGGGGTTAGTTTGTTATGACATTCCATACTAGGCGAAGATGTTTTCTGTGTTCTGTGTGTTCGAAAGACATGGTTTTTTGTTAGGATTGACGGTGTAGGATTGATCTGTACTAGTCTGACTTGTTTAGTTTTACAATGGGTGTATTACTGTTGTACTGCTCACTGCAGTATGTAAGATGCTGCCTTTTCCTAGGTACTCATGTGTGGCTTGTTACTAAAAATCATGGTTTTCGTACAGATGGGGGGAGGTGCCAAAAAATGATGGGCCCCGGGTGTCACACAAGCTAGGTACGCCACTGGGCTTTTGCCCTCTGCATCTTATGGAAACTGCCCTTACTAAAGTCTCCAATGACCTGTTTCTGGCCAGATCCAAAAGCCTCTGTTCTATCCTCATCCTTCTTGATATATCGGTTGCCTTTGACACTGTTGGCCACTACCTACTCCTGGATACACTGTCCTCCCTTGGATTTCAGGGCTCTGTTCTTTCTTGGTATTCTTGTTATCTCTTCCATCACACTTTTAATTTTTGCAGAGGTAGATCCTACTCCACTGCTATCCCATTATCTGTCAGTGTACCTTAGGACACCCAAGGTTTTTGAGAAGAGGTTGCCCTGAGTCTCCTAATCCTTTTCTAGCACCACATTTCTTAAACTTGCATTGCTTCCCAACAGTTTGCATAGACATATTAAATTATATTCAGAAAGAAGTGCATATTGGCACTGAAAAAAAAATTCATGGAAATTTCAAAGGATGCCTTCTTATTACGGTGTAAAGAGACATGTTAGAACACTGCAAATCTCAGCAGTTATAAACTATTCAACACCTGTGCTCCTTATTTTTGCATATCAGTATACACTCCTTTGATTTATGTGGGTACAGTTTTCAGCGAGAAGAAAATCCAAGGTATTTGTTTATGAAAACTAACACCTTTAGAACAAGTCGCAGTTAAGACTGTTCATTTAAACTATTGAGCATGTTGAACAAGCAGACATGCATTTTAATTGTTAATCACACAGCATTTAAAACTAGATGTTTTTCACACAAAACATCAATTTATTCAATCATTAAATCACAGCATATGTGATAGATTCATGACCCACCTCTAATTATTGCTCTACAAAACTGGTTTTTAAAAACACATGGGGGGCAGACTTGTCATGTTATTATAACTCTAAAGTTCAAGATTTATATAGGAGATCCTGATGGTCCAGAAGTCATTTTGCCAGGCAGTTCTGAAAATGTCTTTTTCATGCAGAAACCGCCAATTGCATGATATATGATACACATACACAATCACTTTCCAGCTGGAGATAGGTTTAATTAGCACTTGCTGTTACTGTTCTGGAAGCAAGAAAAAGTGGTAATGAAAAAGGTGATGATTTTACAAATCAGGACTCTGAAACTACTATGTTTTCTTATCATAAAGATCATTAAACTTAAAAAAGAAAAGGCTCTTTCAACAAACTGAAGCTGTAAAGGTTAGAAATTTGAAGGGCTCCCCCCATCCCAAAACTTCTATTGATATTTTTTTTCTGGGCTTTCATCTCAGTCAGAAGGATATGAAAGAATTAAAAACATAAGTTTTCTTTCACTGCTTCCTAAAGACTTCTTTTTCACATTCCCTTTTAGCTCACTTAGCATAATCAATTATAACCTCAGTCCTGGGGCCATGCATCAGGCTACTTTTGGAACCCCCCAATCATATGCCCTACACCCGTTCACTAGTGACATTGTATCACAATAAGAGCAGTTTCATTAGGCAACATCAGGGTAAAGATAAGGGAAGTGGAAGCCCTTAACTAAGAGTCAAACTTAGGTCTTTGACCTTTTGGCTAGGGATGGGTATGATTTCACAAAAAGCAAAATTGTTCATTCCAAGGAGTGGTTGATGTAAATTATTTAAAAAAAATGTATGCCATTGAAAGATGACTATCATATCCTAATTCTTATCTTCCTTTTAATTTGCAATGAGTTGAAATAGATATGACAGCCTTTTTAAAAAAAAAATAAAATCTTTATTCATTTTAAAACTTACAATAAGTGTGACAGTGAGTTAAAACATTTTAACATTAAATAGAACACTTAATAATTAGCCTTTTAAAACCAACCAGTACTTTAATAAAGGACCCTTTTACTAAAGCTTAGAGTGCACTAAAGGAATTAATGCACTAAGGCCCAAATTCTTAAAAGTGCATCTTAGGTTAGGTGGAGGGAGACACCCTACCACCATCTAACTTAATTGGTTTAATTGCTTTTAACTGGCACGGTAATTGACCATGTCATTTAAAAACAATTAAAAAGTAATTACTAAAAAAATGTAGGTGTCCACTGGCGCCTCAAAAAATGGCACCATAATCACACCTATGGAGTCACCCAAGGGTGCCTAAGGTCAAAGTAGGCATGGCTAACGCCTAAAATGATCTTAGGCGCTCTTAGGCACCTCACGTCAAAAGAGATGGACAGTGAGAGAGATGGAGACATGTTGCACATGAGGGTGGAGGAGAAAAAATAACAAATGCTGTGCAGGGGTGGGGAGGGGGAAAAAGAGGGAGATTGAACCAGGACAGAAGGAAGTGAGGATGCTGCACAATGGGAGAGAGGAAAGTGAGAGAGAGAAATGCTGGACCATGGTAGGAGGAACCAATAGATAGCAAATGAAGAAGAATTTTCATAAGACAGTAATACAGAAAAAAGAGAAACTGGAACCAGATAGAAGCCAGAAACTGGAACCAGATATAAAAATAAATCTCCAGACAACAAAGGTTACAAAAAAAGGAATTTATTGATTGAAATATGTTAGCTTTAGGAAATGTATATAACAGATGTCTTTGTATTGTGTTTAACAGCCAAGCACTGCCAGCTGAGGACCTCCTCCAAAAGTGACCAGAACACCCTTCTACCAAGCATAGCAGCTGCTGGCAGCATCCTTGAGCCACTGAGGTACCACAATCTGTAGCTTAGGGACGTTGTTACTGCATGCCAAGTTTGCCAATGGAATTTTGGCCACCTTCAGAGGAAGTCTTCAACTGACATAGCTTGAGAGTCCACATCAGCTGGAGTATTTATATTTTATATTTACATTAGAGGCTCTAGTGGAGACCCATTTACAAAGTACATGTTCTTCCCAATTAATATTTCCAAATTAATAAAGTGCCAATATTTATTTGTAAATTGGTCTCTACCAGAGCCTCTAATTTAGTAGCATAATTAAATGAAATAATAATAATAACAACAGTTTATATACCGCAGGACCGTGAAGTTCTATGCGGTTTACAATGATTAAAAGATGGTACAGAATGAGTGAACTTAACAAGAGTTAAAAGCTAGTGATTAACAGCTCTAGGGATCAGTTATTGTGGAGAAAGAGTTGTGCGGGTCAGCTGCCTAGATACTACTTCTGAAGTTTATGGGGCTAGGCAGGAAAAGAAGAGATTACTTGTGGGGATTCAATTCCAGCAAGGATGGGGGAGGGGGGGATGGATTTGATTTTATCAGGGAAGGGTGGAGATGGGTTTGATTTCTGTCCCCAAGCAACTCTCTGTTCTGAAGCCCAGAGATGGGTTCTTTGAGTCAGGGCTCACTGTCAACCTATTTTCATGTTTAGAAGAAAAATCCAAACATTAAGCTAACTGTCTCTCTTCTGCAACTTGAGGGGGGAGAGTGTTAAGGAGAGTGGTATTCTTGTTTAGAAGTTTACTATCTATGACACCCTACTGTCCATGAAAAGAATCCCTTTGTTAGTGATATGTTTCTCCTTCTGCAACCGAAAGGGTGCCTTTCTGGGCCAGGGCTGACTACTGAACATGTGATCTCAGACAACATAGTTTCACTGAGAGAAAATCCAATCAGCCAAACTGAATTGAGCTTTCAAGGTCACAGAACAATTTATCAGGGAGGTGCCATGGACATTGCTCATTTAGGTTTCAGTCACATTCTTCACATAGAAGATAAGTAAATTAAAGCCAGTTTAAGATAATGATAGAAAGCTGAATGTGCAGGGCAAACGTTTATGTTCTGTTTAGATTCTCATGTCATTTTCAGGACTTTTAATTTTGTTTGTTTTGGTTTTAAATTTCATTTCAGGGTACATTCAGTCAGAACTTTATTAACTATAAAGAATTTATTTATTTATTTTTAAAAATTTCTATACCATTTATAACTAAACGGTTTACAGAGTTACAAACATAATTTTAGAACAAAATCATTACATACAAATAATCCTAAAAATCATGTTTAAACATTATTAAAAACTAAAACCATAATACAAATGATCATGAACAGTAAAGGCAATTATTAACCAGAAGAAAGCATCTACAAATAGCTGTGTCTTGAGTAATTTCCTGAACATGCCTTTACACAGCAGTTTCATATTTGGCCTACAAGGGAGTTCCATTTTTTTACTCCTGTAAAGCAAAAAGTCATTTTGCTAGTCTCAACAAGCCTTGGGTTTACATTTGTCTTTGGTGTGTAGCTGAACATATTAGTTTTGAACAATTCTGGGATGTTTCCATACAATCCATTTTTTTCTTAATAATGACAAAGAACTCATAGGAAATCACAACCTTAGCCAGTAATGAACTAGCCATAAACATTTATGTGGGATCTTTTAAGGAGAGGAGCAGATAGTAGATGCTGTGGATGGGATGACCGGATGGGCCATTTGGTCTTTATCTTCCATCATGTTAATCTGTTTCTATATTCTTAAGTAGTACATGTCCTAAAAAGTGAAGAATACACTGGAGTATCTTACCTGCCAGAAATTGCATTTAAACTTTGGAAAAAGTAATCTTGGGGATTTTACTATCTTTTTAAAATTATTCTGCTTATTTAGCAAAGCCAGTTTAAACGATAATGCAGTTTTTGGAGTCTCTGTAAGGGTTTTATATAAGTGGAGGGGCATAATCAAAATATACGTCTAAGTCCAATTTGCATTTTAAAGAAATCCACAACGCAACAAAAAACATACAATAATTATTTTATTTTTATATACCGCCTAACCAAAAAATAGTTCTAGGTGGTTTACAAGTCTTACGGTGGAGAGTAATTTTAAAAAGAATAAACAATTCAAAACAAAATGCAATAAATAAGAATTGGTCCTACAGTAGAAAATATGATTTAAAAGAAAAATGCAATTTAAAAGAATTGTTCTACGCAGATTACAACAAATAAGTACCGACCATACAGTAAAAATACAATTTAAAAGAAGATACATTGCATGACGGAAGCATAGAATTATTAAACGAAACAACCAGTTAGGATACAAATTTTTCAAACTGTTGGGTCTTCAATAGTTTTCTAAAATCAAGATAAGAAGAGGATCCTAGCATAATTTTACCGAACCAATCATTCAATTTGGCAGTTTGAAAAGAGAGAGTTCACTCCAGGGTAGTTGTTCAAGTCCCAAGCTGTGACCCACATAAGAACATAAGCTTTGCCTCCGCTGGGTCAGACCCGAGGTCCATCGCGCCCAGCAGTTCGCTCATGTGGCGGCCCAACAGGTCCAGGACCTGCACAGTACTCTTCTATCTATATCCTTCTATCCCCTTTTCTAGTAGGAAAATGTCCAATCCTTTCTTGAACCCCAATACCGTACTATGCCCTATTACGTCCCTATTACGTCTACCAAACATTGGGTAAAGAAGAACTTCCTAGCATTTATTTTGAATCTGTCCCCTTTTAACTTCTCCGAATGCCCTCTTGTTCTTTTATTTTTCGAAAGTTTGAAGAATCTGTCCCTCTCTACTCTCTCTATGCCCTTCAAGATCTTGTAAGTCTCTATCATATCCCCTCTAAGTCTCCTCTTCTCCAGGGAAAAGAGTCCCAGTTTCTCCAATCTCTCAGCGTATGAAAGATTTTCCATCTCTTTTATCAGATGTGTCGCTCTCCTCTGAACCCTCTCTAGTAGCGCCATGTCTTTCTTAAGGTATGGCGACCAATATTGGACGCAGTACTCCAGATGCGGGCGCACCATCGCTCGATACAACGGCAGGATAACTTATTTCGTTCTGGTAGTAATACCCCTCTTGATTATACCTAGCATTCTATTCGCTCTCTTAGCGGCTGCTGCGCACTGTGCTGTCGGCTTCATTGTCATGTCCACCATTACCCCCTAGTCCCTTTCTTGGGTACTCTCTTTCACTAACATCCCTCCTATCGTATAGTTGTACCCCGGATTTCTGCTTCCCACATGTAATACTTTACATTTCTCAACATTGAACTTCATCTGCCATCTCGTCGCCCATTCTCCTAGTTTGTTCAAGTCCCTTTGCAATTCTTCGCAGTCCTCTTTAGTCCGAGCTCGACTAAATAGTTTGGTGTCATCTGCAAATTTTATTATCTCACACTTCGTCCCTGATTCTAAATCATTTATGAATATATTAAATAGCAGTGGCCCAAGTACCGAGCCCTGTGGAACCCCACTTGTTACCCTCCTCCAGTCCGAGTAGTGGCCCTTCACTCCTACCCTCTGTTTCCTACCCGCCAACCAGTTTCTGATCCATCTATGTACGTCTCCTTCCACCCCATGGTTCTTCAGTTTTCGGAGTAGGCGTTCATGGGGCACCTTGTCAAAGGCTTTTTGGAAATCTAGATATATGATGTCTATGGGGTCTGCTTTGTCCATCTGTTTGTTAATTCCTTCGAAGAAGTGCAATAAGTTCGTTAGGCACGATCTCCCCTTGCAGAAACCATGTTGGCTGGTTATCAGAAGTTCGTTTCTTTAAAAATGTTCATCGATGTTTTCTTTTATCAGTGCTTCCGCCATTTTCCCCGGTACAGAGGTCAGACTCACCGGTCTGTAGTTTCCCGGGTCACCTCTTGATCCCTTTTTAAAGATGGGTGCAACGTTGGCTATCTTCCACTTTTCCGGGATCACGCCCATTTTCAGGGATAGATTGTAAATTTGCTGCAGTAGTTCCACTATTTCCTCCTTTAGTTCCTTCAGAACCCTTGGATGGATTTCATCCGGACCCGGGAATTTGTCAGTTTTTAATTTTTCTATCTGCCTGCGTACATCTTCAAGGCTCACTTCCATGGATGTTAATTTTTCTGCTTGATCTCCATTGAAGAATTGATCAGGTTCTGGTACGTTGGATGTGTCTTCATTTGTAAATATGGACGAAAAGAACACGTTAAGTCTTTCTGCTACTTCTTTCTTCTCCTTCACACACCCTTCCTGTCTCTGTCGTCCAGCGGTCCCACCTCCTCCCTAGCCGGCTGCTTCCCATTAACATATCTAAAGAACGGTTTGAAATTTCGTGCTTCCCTGGCTAGCCTCTCTTCATACTCTCTTTTGGCTTTTCGAACCACACGGTGACATTCCTTTTGATACTTCCTGTGCTCTTTCCAGTTCTCCTCAGTTTTGTCCTTTTCCATTTCTTGAATGAATTTTTCTTATTTCCTATCGCTTCCTTCACTATTTTAGTTATCCACGCCGGGTCTTTTGTTCGACTCTTTTTGCACCCCTTTCTGAATCTGGGGATATACAGATTTTGCGCCTCGCTCACCGTGTCCCTGAAAAAAGACCAGGCATTTTCTACCGTTTTCCAGTTCCTGGAAGTGTTTCTAAGTTTCTTCCTTACCATTTCCCTCATTGCTTCGTAGTTTCCTTTTCTGAAGTTAAAGGTTGTCGCTATGGTTCTCTTTCCTTTCGGTATTCCAACCTCAACCTTGAACTTGATCATATTGTGAAATCTGTTTCCCAACGGTCCCACTACTTCTACTTCCTTTGCAGGTCCTCTTAACCCATTTAGGATTAAATCCAGAGCAAAAGTCCGGAATGCAAGACTTAGAAAATAACAAGCAAAATGACTTTTGCTGGTTTGTGGGGTCACAGCTTGGGACTTGAACAGCTACTCTTTCTTCTTGTATATTTTTTTGTTGCGTTGTAGATTTTTTTTAAATGCAGTCCTCTAATTGTGTGTGACTGTGTGATCACATGTCAGTGCACTAGTCAAATATTATAAAACACAAACGTTTTTTGTTTTTTGCACTATTTGCACTTTATAAGAGGGGGTTTTGACCAGTGATAATACTCCTTGCCCCCATTGCACCCTTGAACTAAGCCATGAGCTTTGGGCATGGGGACATTTGAGGTCTTTTCCCCTTGATAGAAAACATTCTTGACTTTTACGTCTTGTGTTCATTTTGTTATATTGTTCATTTTTTGCTTGTGTTCATTTTTTGCTTTCACTTTGACCCACTGTAAGTGACAGGACTTTTTTTTTCAATGAATGTTTGTCTGGTCTATGGGGATCAAAAGCTCAGTAGATCTATCTGTGATTTTTCTCAGCTGTACATGAAAAGAGCACTGCATAGAATTCAAGTATTTTAGGTCGAAGTAAAAGATTTTGCTGTACAAGTTCTAGCTGCCTTGAAATATTTGCCTCATGGGAAAAAAAATATGGCTGTGATTCTTCACCAGCTTTATACAATGGAATGCATGAAAAAGAAATCAAGGAACCACACTCAATAACTGGAGTGGCAAATGTGTAAACATAAATGGTTACTCACTCAGCCTGTGAATAATATCAACTATTAGTGAGAGACTTGCGATCCCCAGACAGATCATAAGATGACTTTTTTCTTCATAGAATTACATTGGGTATAACATTGGGACTCATACATCAGCCTTTCAAATTACATTCACTTCTCAATAATAACTCATAACATCGTTCAGTTGGGCAATTATTGGCCGCAGCTTTATTTCATATTGCAAACATTAAATTTGAAACTTTTATAAACATAAACAAACTCAACATTTAACCATTTAAGATTTACTTCTAAGAGCTGCTCGGTACCGACACTAGCTCCCTTATCCAAACTTTCGTTTAACTCCCGGTGACTTACGGTGTCGTCAAGCCACCTCCACTCGTGGCGGTGTCGCCCACGAGGACATATTTACAATTCACCATCATAGGTCTTCAATTAAATTCGCCTCTAATAAAGGCTCTACCCTTAGGCCCTCCAAACCTAATGGCTGCGACCGACACCTCCCCCTCCCCATCTTCACCCCATTCCAATACATCCCCTAGCGGTGGGAGGGAGGGAAACTCAAATCCCTATACTCTCCCCCTTTCTCTGTTGACTCTGTAACTTTGGCCGCCAATTTCTTTCTCTCTTCACCTAAGGAAACTCCACCCCTTTCTTTCTTTCCCCCCAATCCCCTCACTCCTCTTACCCTCCAATCAAAACGATCCCTTGTTGCTATCCCCTGGACTCCTATACCTTTTTCCCATCCTAAAATAACAAAAAACCCCTTTCCTAATCTACCTTGCAGGCTTTGATGTCGCCCACTGTTAGTGGCCACCCAGATTAACTGCGTGGCCTTTTTAACATTGGGACTCATACATCAGCCTTTCAAATTACATTCACTTCTCAATAATAACTCATAACATCGTTCAGTTGGGCAATTATTGGCCGCAGCTTTATTTCATATTGCAAACATTAAATTTGAAACTTTTATAAACATAAACAAACTCAGCATTTAACCATTTAAGATTTACTTCTAAGAGCTGCTCGGTACCGACACTAGCTCCCTTATCCAAACTTTCGTTTAACTCCCGGTGACTTACGGTGTCGTCAAGCCACCTCCACTCGTGGCGGTGTCGCCCACTAGGACATATTTACAATTCACCATCATAGGTCTTCAATTAAATTCGCCTCTAATAAAGGCTCTACCCTTAGGCCACTAGCAGTGACAGAACTTCTTGTTACTGCTCCCCCCCTACAGCTGCAGCCATCTAGCCCACTAAACAATGTTGTAACAAATCTTGAATCTCACTGAGAAAAATATTAACCCCAATTATAGATAAATGCACCCCATCTGGGCGAAATAAGCCCGGGCAATCCACAGAAATGAGGTCATGGACCAATACCAGACCCCCCATCATAGCTACAAATTTAGAAACTTCTGTATTCACTCGCCTGCGAAGACGCTCAATCGCAGCAGGCTTCCTTGCTCCCTTCCAGCAACGACGAGGAAGAATATGTGACCAAACAACACGCACTGCTGGGAAAGAGCAAGCAACAGACAGTAAATCTTGTTTTATCTGCCGAATTAATGCCACTCCAGTTAAAGAGCATAGGTCATTACCACCCAAATGCACCAAAATAAGCACTGGAGATGAGAAACGATGAGCTTGATGCAAGGTAGGCAAGAGTTGCTCCCAAATCATTCCTCGAATGGCAAGCCAGCGAATTCGTATGCCAGCCTCAGCCAGTCCCAGATTGTGGCCCCATCTGGATTCACGGGCATGCTTATGAGCCCAAAACATGTGAGAATGTCCACAAAGCCAAACGCATATATCCGTAGACAAAGGTAGAAGTGGTCGAGGATCTGCAAAAAATAAAATCACACTAAAAACATCAGCATCACACCACTCTATTACAATGCGTCCCTCACATAACCCTTATATTGGCTGGAACGCCACCTTCCCACTCTTTGAATCAGTTCCGCAGAGGCCCCAGCAAGCGCTGCTGAAGTGGCTGCTCCAATGCGAAATGAATGTGTTCCAAATTCACAAGGATCATAACCCAAGGCTGCCACACTCTTCTTTACTAGGGCTGCAAACTGATAACGAGTCAAAGGTAACCTATTCAAGTGCACCAACCAATAAAGACCCCCAGAAGGCCGTATTGCCCTGTACAGGTGAGCCAATCGAATTGGGCATATCACTAGATTATGCGATCTCCTCAATACGGACCATACTCCTCTACCTTCCTGATCCGTTTTAGACCTCCGGAAATATAACCGCAAGTAAGCTTCTTCCAGAATGACATCTTGCAAAAGCATACCAGCTTCACCCCTGGCTCGTTGCGATGGCGCTACTAACTCACCAACTCTACATGCCGCAAAAAATGCCACTACAAAAGCCAATTGAAACAATATGGCCTCATACTCAGAGTAGCAAATGCTTGAAAGCTGACTACACAGCGAAACCAAAATTTCAGAAGTAATAGGACGGCGGCATAAGCGCGGACGGTACACCACACCCGCTCGCGCATAACCCTTCAACATCTGTTTAACTACAAATGTGCCAGTGACCTGAGGCCACTTATAAAGACGAGACACAAAAGCCAAACTTGCCATAGTTTGAGACACCATTGCAAAAGACCAACCCTGCCGAGCACTATAAGCAATAAATTGCACAAGTGCCTGTTCTGATACAGGGAACTGCCAACTTTCTTTTCCTTGGTCCAAAAAGAACATCAAACGCCTCCATCCAGCTGCATAAGATTTCCAGGTATTCGGGGCTAATGATCGATGCAAGAGGTGCCAACTGCCTGCTGGAAGATCTCCCATAATTCCTCCCGCATGGGCGTCGGGAAGCCATCCGCTGCAGGAGCCAGCGCCCTGAAACGTGACCACTGCAAACGAGAAAGGGCATCAGCGATTTCATTGCACACCCCTGGCACATGCCGTGCCGATAAACAGACATTCAGCCGCAGGCAAGCCAACACAATCATTCTCAACAATGCCACCAATCTGGCGCATTTAGCCGACTGACGATTAAGCGCCGAGACCACCGCCATATTGTCGGAATAGATGACTACTTTTTTGTTGGCCAACCTAACACCCCAAGTATCCAACGCTACCCATACCGGAAACAGTTCAAGTAACGCAATATTGTCACATAATCCCAAGGATTGCCACCACAGGGGCCATGGATGAGCACACCATGCCCCGCCGAAAAACACACCAAATCCTATGTCCCCTGAGGCATCTGTAAACAATTGCAGATCAGAATTAGACACCGCCGAAGCTTGCCAAATAGATACCCCATTGAAGGACAACAAAAATGAATGCCAAAGTCTCAAATCGTCACGAACAGCCCGAGTCAAACGAACTTTATGGTGCGGCTTCTTCAAACCCACCGACAATAATGCCAATCGCCGCGAAAATACTCTCCCCATCGGAATGACTCGAACAGCAAAATTGAAATGGCCTACCAATGTTTGAATGTCTCTTAAACTCAATTTCTTCCGTACACAGGCAGAGCCAATAACTTCCACCAAAGCTTGCACTTTTCCCCAAGGAAGACGGGATTCCATCCGAATGGAATCCAGTTCAATCCCCAAAAATATTAAAGTTGTCACAGGCCCTTCACACTTCGTGTGAGCCAATGGAATCCCTAATGCTTCTGCTACAGCTTGAAAGGCGGACATCAAAACAGCACATTCCTTGGAAGCCGGAGCTCCAACAAATAAAAAATCGTCCAAATAATGGACAATGGAACTCATCCCACTCACTTGCCTGACCACCCAATGAACAAAAGTGGAAAATGCCTCAAAATAATTACATGAGATAGAACATCCCATTGGCATACATTTGTCGAAATAATATGCACCCTTAAATTGAAATCCTAATAAGTGAAATGCAGTAGGATGGACAGGCAACAAACGGAATGCTGATTCGATGTCGGCCTTAGCCATCAAGGACCCTTGACCAAATGTCCGCACTAATGCAACCACCTCATCAAAAGAAGCATATTGTACTCTACAGAAAAGCGGATCAATGAAATCATTAACACTAGAACCCGCTGGGTAGGACAAATTGTGTATAAGCCGAAAACTACCGGGTTCCTTTTTTGGGATAATACCTAACGGGGATATTACAAACTCCTGGAACGGAGGAACCCGAAAAGGCCCCGCAATCCTACCCAAACTCAGTTCCTTCTGTAGCTTAGCAGCAACCACATCCGCATGCAAAGCGACAGAGGGAGCATTCCGGGAGCGATGTTGCAAGGGCGGTCCCTCAAATGGTATGGGAAAACCCTCAGCAAATCCAACCCCCAAAAGATATGCATCCCCCCTATTGGGATACACATTCAACCATAACCGTAAAACCAAATTATTGATGGGGGAAGGAGCTTTGTCCACCACTCCGTGCCGCAAAAGATCTGGAAGTTCCTGAAAACTGTCCACGACCGAATTGCATGTCTCCCGAACAACGAAAGGCAGGGTGACCTCCCGCACACTGACTACAACAGTGTCGGAAACGACAGGTAGTACGGGTACATCGTCCCGCATTAAACTGAAAACATGCTGGTGGCAAATTTCCCCCTTTTCCACTAACACCTCTCCCAGCTCCCAACTCTGCCCCGACACCCCCTGCTGGCGAAGCCCAACGAGGACCTCCCGCTCCCGACCCTCCAGGAATATTTCCCCCCCCAAACTGTCCCCCCACAGAACCCTGTGCCCGAAAGGACGCACCCCGGGAAGGAGTCATTTCCACCAGCCACAGATCAACATCCCGTACTCCCCAACAATCCGCTTTATCCCGGACCATACTTTTCCGAAACTGCTCGTCATAATTGAGCCAAAACCATCCCCCATACGTTCTGTAAGCCCTCAATATGAGATCTGCATAGCGCAATAACCCTGAATACAATTCCGGACGAGCTTCACCTAAAACACTAGCAAAAACATTAAATCCAAGTAACCAATTAAAGATATTCTTTGCTACCCGTCCCCCTTTTCTTTTTTCCTCTGCTTTACTGCCATCTTTATTCTGCATCCCCATATTATCACGTGCTAAAAGTGTAAAGAAATCAATAAACTTTCCCTTTAAAATTTTACGCTTCCACTTCGGAGAAATATGACAATCCAAGGGGGCAATAGCGCACAATGTATGACCCTTCCGAGATAATCCCGGCACACCACCCTCACTCGGACGAGACCCCCCAACACTTGGCAGCCCCGAACTAATTAACACATCCTCCTCCGAAGAAGAGGAGGAAGAGTCCGAGGACCCCGACGTGTCCGTAGACTCCCACACTGACAACGGATCTGTCCCAACCAAACGCCGCTGACGCTTCTCCGAATCCATACGTTTAACTACATGTCTCAAACGTTTTAAAAATTTTTTATCCCTTAAACTTTTACGCAGCGCTTTTTTACCAGAATGCTTTAAACCCAAAGATTGTCCCTCTCTAGCCGAGTCCCCCTCCTCACCTGCCCGAACCTCCCCTAAAGCAGTAAGTAATGAATGCACCAACTCACCAGATGTCCGCGGTATCGCTGCAACACTGGTACTAGCCACTGCCACTTCAGGAGTCCCCAAACAGACATTGGATGGTCCAGGAACTGGAGCCTCATCACCCACCGAAGCTTCAGCCACCTGCCCCCCGGTAACCATAACCGGGTGCATGGCTGCTCCGGGGCCTGCACCACCAGTCTTGCTTCCTTTAGCCTGTTGCTTCCGAGGAGCCTGCTGTTTTCTAGGAGTCTTACCGGCACTCAATGAAACCCCACCCCCCGCCCCTGTTGTAGCCTTCTTTCCTCCTTTCCCACTCTGTGCACCCTTATTCCCAGTGTTCCGTGTCCCACCCATACCTCCTCCCCCCTTACCGTGCAAACAAAATTGCTTCTCTAGGTCCAAACAAATGAACAGTATCCCCCAACACACACCTCTCAGCCCGCCGCTGTAAACCACCCAATCACTGCTCCCAAGGACCTGCCCCCACTTGGGAAACACCAGCCACAGCAGAAATCCTATCACAATGCACTACCCGATGAAACCACCCCCAAAACCCTCTCACAATTACAAACCCTAACCACCAAGCCCGGTTTTTTTTTTTTTTTTTTTTTTTGAAACTACTTGACTAAATCCTCTGCAGTCCCCAACAACCCCCCCCCCCCCAAACCAACAGCACTTGCCTCACCAACACCGTCTCACCGGCAAACTAAATACAGTACTGAAGTTGACCCTCCGAAGAATGATGAAACTCCCGCCGTCTCCAACCACGAACTTCGACGACGCCACACGGAAGCTGACGCTCTTCCCTCCTATCTCACTCGCGGTACCCGCTGCCCGTTTTTTTTTTTTTTTTTTTGAAAGCACTGCAAGCCACCCGCTGCAAAGACCCGAACAGCAAACTTAATTAATTGGGACCGCGAGAACGAGGACTTACCCGACCGGGCCCAACAGACCACGAAGAGCAAATTGCAATCTCCTCACCAAAACTGCAGCTACCAACCGCACTCCCGGACAAGTAAGGCCCAAAACTTAAGGAAAAAACCCCCCAGGTAAATAAATGTCCCCCCCCAAACCTCCCAAAAAACCTAAATATAATTAATTAGGCAAACTCAAATCCCTATACTCTCCCCCTTTCTCTGTTGACTCTGTAACTTTGGCCGCCAATTTCTTTCTCTCTTCACCTAGGGAAACTCCACCCCTTTCTTTCTTTCCCCCCAATCCCCTCACTCCTCTTACCCTCCAATCAAAACGATCTCTTGTTGCTATCCCCTGGACTCCTATACCTTTTTCCCATCCTAAAATAACAAAAAACCCCTTTCCTAATCTACCTTGCAGGCTTTGATGTCGCCCACTGTTAGTGGCCACCCAGATTAACTGCGTGGCCTTTTTTATCGCACTACCTGAGTAAGTACTATATTTATTGTGCAAAATTAACACTCCAGTTGTTGAGAGCAGTACCTCCTATTTTTATATATATCCTTTTCCTGTTTTCCACAGTCCTGCAATATATCATCTTGTTTTGTTGCTCTTTGCCGTAGGGTATTTGTCGTTTCCATTTGTTTAAGTTTGAGAAAGTGTAGGGGGAGGGGAGGGGGGTTACAAGGTGAAAAATAAATTTAAAAAACCAAAACATTATGATAAGATTATGGTTTAAAAATAGAATCAGCTTACTCATATGGATGCTGTAAAAGAATTTGAGACGGATAGCTACAATTCTAGAACAGAACATCTTCAGGGGGCCAAATAAAAGTAAATTGAATGTAAAGAAATGCCTTTTGTGGGCTAAGGATCTCCCTTCCACCTGAGCTCTTCTAATGGTTGGTCAGTTTTCCCGTGAAAGGCTAGCTGCTAGATAGTCACAAGAGAACTGATTATGCTTCACGTTTCAAGTTTGTTGAAGCTTGATATACCGCTTTAATTACCAATGTGGTTTATATTATGCAAAATTTAAAATTTAAGTAAAAACAGGGAAATGAAAATGCAAACTACAAGATACTACTGATGAGACGTGCTACAAAAGGGAAATGGGTGAGATTACATTACTTAAAAATAAAAAGAAAGTGGAACGGCAAGAACGAAAGGGAGAAGGGGAATGTCTGATATGTGGCCTTTGTCCGAGTCTCAAATGCATTTAATCCTAGGTATAAATCTCGTAGGCATCTTTAAAGAGAAAGATCTTGAGACTAGATTTGAAGTTATTGGAGTCAGTTTCCTGTCTCAGGGCTAAAGGGAGGGAGTTCCATAATGTGTGTGCAACTACTGAATAGATAGTCTTGCGTGCTGTATCGTAGAATAATTGTCGAACAGAAGCGACTGTTAGAATATGTTGTTGTGAGGAATGAAGTGATTGCAAAGTTTCATATGGGATCATGGGATTATGGGTTGGGAAATGGAGAAAATACTAACTAACTAAGCAGGGAACTCTTGGGTACTGAGAATCTGGTCAGTGACATAATAAGGGTGAATGGCACCTGGGGCGGTGGCATCTCCCCTGCCATCTTCCCCGCCCCCCTGCCGCGTGTGCACCCCTTTCCCTTTCCCCGTACCTTTTAAACTTCTATCGCATGAGCAGCACGCTGCCCACGTCGGTTTCAGCTCCCTTTGACGTAACTCCTAGGTGCAGGTCTTGGAAGTGACATCAGAGTGCGCGCCAAAAAGATACGTGGAGAAATGAGGAGCGGGAAGCAGGGAGCAGGTGGGCGAGCAAGTGAGTGGGGGTGGTGAGGAGGAGGAGGGGTGCCGACACAACCTTAGGAAGACCACCCCTAGGGCAGACCGCACACACACCCTTACTATGCCACTGAATCTGATCACTGGGGGGGGGGAGGGTCTCCAGAGGCAGTTAACGCATTGTAAATGCTGCTCTCTTTCTACCTCTGTTATCTGTCATGATTTGTCCTGTTTTTGGCAGGATATATTGGTAGAGCAAGTGAATAGAATGATGGCGGGACTAGAGGTGAATGAACCAGGCTTCCGAGAATGAAGTCTGAGCAATTTAATGATAATAATAGCTTTGTTTATATCCCGTCATACCTTTTCAGTTCAAGACAGTATAGAACAAGAAGAACAAGAAATGCTGTAAGGACAGCGAGGTTACATCAGTTAGATTTGGGAAGGTGTGGAAGACAGTTGAGTGAACAGGGTGGAAGGGTAGGAAGAAAGAGCATATTAGAAGAGGTAAGAGATGAGCGGAATTGAAAGATCAGATAAATTTATTGTGTTTGAAGTGCTATCATGAAAGGTTAAGCCAAGTGATAGTGTTTACCAAGAGGATAATTCTGTAAAGGGGTGAGTTCTTGGCACTTAAATGTTGGTAATTCTATAAGGAGGATGCTAACATTTAGATATGAAGAACACATGTAAATGACAAGAACATAAGAACATAAACAGTGCCTCTGCTGGATCAGGCCAGATATCCATCACGCCCAGCAGTCCGCTCATGCGGCGGCCCATCAGGTCCAGGACCTGTATAGTAATCCCCTTTTCCTTCAGGAAATCATCTAATCCCTTCTTGAAACCCAATACTTTACTCTGTCCTATCACACCCTCTGGGAGCGCATTCGAGGTATCCACCACCCTTTGGGTGAAGAAGAACTTCCTAGTATTGGTTCTGAATCTGTCCCCTCTCAATTTTTCCGAATGCCCTCTCGTTCTTGTAGTTTTCGAAAGTTTGAAGAATCTGTCCCTCTCCACTTTCTCTATGCCCTTCATGATCTTGTAAGTCTCTATCATGTCCCCTCTAAGCCTCCGCTTCTCCAGGGAAAAGAGCCCCAGCTTCTCCAATCTTTCAGCATATGAAAGGTTTTCTATACCTTTTATCAATCTTGTCGCTCTTTTCTGTACCCTCTCGAGTATCGCCATATCCTTCTTAAGGTACGGCGACCAATATTGGACGCAGTACTCCAGATGCAGGTGCACCATCGCCCGATACAACAGCAGGATAACTTCCTTCATTCTGGTTGTAATACCTTTCTTGATAATACCTAGCATTCTGTTCGCCTTCTTAGAGGCTGCTGCACACAGTGCCGACGGCTTCATTTTTTTGTCCACCAGTGCCCCTAAGTCCTTCTCTAAGCTACTTTCCCCCATTACCAGCCCTACCATCGTATAGCTGTGCATCGGGTTTCTGTTTCCTACATGCAAGACTTTACATTTCTCTACATTAAAGTTCATATATATGGTTATGTGTATACATATGTGCATAAATGCCAATATTCTGGCTATGCACTATTTTATAAAATGTTGCCTAAATGTGAATGTGCATATGAGAGTTAAATGAAATATAATGCCTCCAACTCCATTTAAGATAGTGTAATGAATAAAAAAATAAAAAAATAATGCTTGAAACATGATCTTCTATTATGTTTTTACTTTTCTCCATAGTCGCCGTCCTTTACTACACATTTTTGCCAATGATGAACACATTTGTTAGTTTTTTCTACCTTTTCATGAAAATATTTCTTCAGGTTTGGAAAAAAGATGGAAATTGCATGGCTCTAACCTCCAACTTCTACTTCAAGTGCAATAGGTGTGTCATTCTAGACCAGGGGTGTCAAAGTCCCTCCTCGAGGGCCGGAATCCAGTCGGGTTTTCTGGATTTCCCCAATGAATATGCATTGAAAGCAGTGCATGCAAATAGATCTCATGCAGATTCATTGGGGAAATCCTGAAAACCCGACTGGATTCTGGCCCTCGAGGACCGACTTTGACACCTGTGTTCTAGACAGACAGGTAAGCTCCCCATGCTCATGAACCATGCAGAAGGAATCCATTCAAACTTTTCAACACCTCCTTCGTCACCAGAGGGCTCTGCTGCCCTCTTCAGTTTTTCCTTCCTTCTGCAGGTGAGCTGGAAGGAGTCTTTCTGATCTGTTCTGTATATTTATTTTCTTTTTCTTTTTTTGGGGGGGGGGCTGTCTTTTGTGTGGGTTTTGGAGGCTTTTGGTGCTCAGAGCTCCCCAGTTTGGGGGTCAAGTTCTGCCTGTGTGGAGAAGAAGCAGACTGAGGTCTGCAGCTGACAGGCCAATCCCTCTGTGGTACCTATTAGTCAGCCTGTATAAACCTTTTGTGGACCTCGGGGTCCGGTTCCCTAGAAGCTTTGCTCACCCTACTGGGTCACATGTGTTTGAGTGCAAACTGTCAGGCATTTGTAGGGTTCTTCAGTGTGCCGGCTGCATTTTGCCTCCCTCCCCCCCCCTTTGCGTATGTGGGTCCATGGGACATTGAGTCCGACAGGTAGCCTGAAGATTTGGCAGTGATTTCTTCTCTCAGATCCAGCTAGTTTAAGAACTGAGGCAGGCTGTAGCACATCTACAGCACAGGACGCACTGAGTACAGCTGTTACAGCCTCTGAGGAAAATCAGGGGGCGGGGGGGTTTAAAAGCAGTTTTTACAGGTTTCTGCCCCTTCCTTTAGGGTTCCCCACCTCCAAAATGCCTTTTTCTGAGGTTTTTTTAATTTTTAATTAAACTGTTTTGAAGCTTTTCTTTGGCACAAAAATGCTACCATGGTGGCTATCTTGGATTTCCCAATTTTTTTATTAATTAAAGTTCTCTGGAACCTTCAAATCACCTCATTTGCCTCAGTACTGCCAGGGATGGAGTTCTTTACCCCTAACTGAAGCCAGGATTGCACTAGATGGGTGCTCAAAGAGTGCCCTTGCGCCACGTGCCTCGCAGCATGTGATGGGGAGTGGGACCATCAAGTTTAGTCTCCCCTTTTCTCTCTAGGGCTGAGGAAATGTTGGGGGGGGGGGTCTGTCTTTTGAGAGAAAACCCCTTTCAGAGCCCTAAAATGGTGGTCTACCTAAGCATTGGAGCATGGAGGCTATGGAGCCCAAGAGATGCAAGCTGGAGACATCTAAAGGTGACTCTGTGCTGTCTAATACAGCATTTTCTTCTGAACTTGTTAATTTGATGTGGAGAGCTTATTTGAAAAGACAAGATCCCCAGAGGAAGCCTGGTAGAACACCGTGAGGACTTCCAGGGCGTGTCTAGCTAAGTATCAGAGGCTGGCCAGGATGCAGTAGACCTTTCAGATAGAGACTCGGAGGATGAGGGGGTCTATCTGTATGACTTCATTGTTACAGAGCAATCCCTCCCTGCTGGGAGATACAGGGTCGAAGGCAGGTGTGAGCATACAAGATACAGTGGTGGCCCTCGAGCAAAGGGATGTCCCCACGGTTCAAACCCTGAGCTATGCTACAGCTTATTGCTGACTCCCTGCGGGAGTTAAAGTTGGACTTCCAACAGGTCTTGTCCGCTCTATGTTCTATACTCTGCAGAATGAGAGCCAGTACTCTTTGTTTCCCTGGCTTCCTGAAATGTGTTTTAGTCACCGAGCATTGGGATGTTCTTGATATTAGTGTCCTATGCAATCTTTCTCTCCCTTTATTCAGCCAAGAAATCATAACTTGGTCATTTCTCTAGCCTACTTCTGCAAATTCATTGAATTTGCAAAATCTTGTTTACATCTGTAGTCGCTAACAAAAGGTCAAACATAATGGAAAATTCCAGAGTAGAGATATTCTCAAGTGCTGTTTTAAAGAAGCTTGTTCTCTCAGATGTCAAGGAAGCATTAAAAATCGTATAAACAAAATACCAGACCATGATGAAATTCTCTTCAGAATGCTTAAGAAACATGGAACTATCACTGAGGCCATTATATTTGATATTTTAGAAACTAAGGGGTGGGTATTTACAGGGGTTTAAGCAAGCAAGAGAGGATTTGCCTGCCTAAACCACAATCAGTGGGGCTGGAAAGAATATTCACAAACAGCACACAATGTTGCTGAATTTATCCTCAACCTCTACAACTCTATCTGGTTAGTGCTAGAGTAGTTCGGGGCTGAAGACAGGGAGAAGTCAACGCTCCATATTCCACGTGGGTGCCTTCATTCAGACATATAGGACAGCACAAAAGATAGTCCAATCTTTGCCCACTTAACTTTGCAGGTGTCAGGACTGAATATTTATTTATATGAAATCTATAACCTGTGCCTAAATTTAGGCATCGGTAGGTGCCCTTCCGATGCCTAAGTAATTGAAAAATGCAGTTAGAAACGGCAGTATTGAAGCGCCTACCGGTTCTTTTTATCTTTCTTTATGACATATGGTTGTTATGTCATTCATATCTCCTATGCTGATGATGATTGTTTTGCATTGCTCATAGCCGCTTCTGTTTTGCATCTACTTATACTGTATCCTGTTTGTTCCTCTGGTTGACCTTAATAAAAATGATTTGCAAAAAAAAAAAAAGGTGGCTGAAATTGCTGCTGGAATCACATTTCAGCTGCCTATCTTTGTTGCTAGACCGCAGCAGCCAATCGTGGCAGGGGAATTCCCCCGTCCCCATCAGCTGAGTGGCAGGAACTCCCCAAAGCCGTGATTCTGTAACTGACACACAAGTCGGATTGCCTGTTAATCATTCTAGGGCACCAGTTACGGAATCGTGGCTTTGGAAAGTCCCTGCCGCTCAGCAGATGGGGGATGGGGAATTCCCCTGCCGTGATATGCTGTGCGGCCATGGCAAGGAACTCCCGAACCCTACCACAAGTCGGCTGGCAGGAGGGATGCCCACTCCCTCCTGCCACTACCCTGAACCCCCCCCCCACACACACACACACTGTCTGCGGCAAGAGTGATGCTGTCACCCTCTGCAATGACCTTGGTAGGAGAGATGCCCAGTCCCTCCTTCCACTACCCTGCTAACATCCCCAGCAGGAGGAATGCCTCCTGCTGGCACCCCGTCCCCTGCTAACATGCCCCCCCCAAACATCTCCGGCAGGAGGGATGACCATAGGAAGGGCTTTTGGCACCCTGGCCAATTGGAGTCTTAGGTCTCCTTCTCAGTGCATTCTGATCCCTAAGGCCCCTCTGATCTGGCCAATCAGTCTTAGGTTACTCCCAGTGCATCCCAGAATGCACTGGAAAGGAGGCCTAAGACTCCGGTTGGCCAGGATGCCAAACTCCCCTCAATATTATATGAGTCAAGTATCCTCTCAGTTCAGGGTAAATCTAAGAACAAAATTCAAAATATCCCAGTACAAACCTCTCAAAATCTGCATTCTAAATAGGATATCCAGTGTTTCAATTAATCACATTTCACAGCATACTACTTTGGGGAAAGAGCATTTCAATAAACAGCTTATAGTCACCTATTTCATCATTGGTTTCCTGATTTTTATGAATCACTTTTATCAACAACTGCTTTAAACAAAACAAAAAAAAAAAATTAGACTTAGCTTGTGTAGCTGCTCCACCGAACCACTGCCCAAACCTAACATGTTCCCTAAAAATATGCTGGTCCTATTTTGAATCACCCCTCTCAAAATGCACACTTAAAATCACCCACAACTAATTAATTCCTCATTCCCAGGGACACTTCTGCAATTAACCCTATTAGTTTTCCATTAACCCTAATTCTTTAGAAGGCACTTGATAAACTAATAAAATGCTTAATCTCACTCTTAGCTGGAGAGGTTTGCACTGTCATTTGAAATGTTTGTCTTGTACACCTGCTCCTGAATGACATGCTGTTCTCTAATGTACTTGAGTAAATGGAAGGGAAATTAATGCATGCAGTAGAGTTTGATTGGCCTAGAAAGTGGCTCACAAAATTTTGAGGTACAATTCAGAAAAAATAAATAAATAACTGATTTTTAATGTGCTCAAAAAACAACAACTGTGCCATCTGGTGTTCAACCACTATAATGCAAGGCACAGAAAAATCATTGCTCTTCATCTGAGTCATGTGCTCTATGCCTGACCACACTGATGAGTCAGTGCCCACCCCATTAGCAGATAAATCTACAGCTTCCTTATTTATACTAAAACAGAAATTTACAGATAGTAATTTGTACTGCATTATGAATATTCAGCCAGTCTTTATCTTTGAGGAAATCCTATTCTTTTTAAAAGTCTTAATGATTCTTTTTATTCTTACTATTCCAAACGCAGTATGTGAAAATTTTAATCCACTTAGTCGATAAGCGGAATAGAAATTAAATAAATAAATAAATAATTTATTTATTCAAAAGGGGTTGAGGAGTGGAAGAATATCCTAATGAGATCCTGGTGTTTATTTGGAAAAATAAACACTCTTTTTGATAGAACATCTAAGGGCCTCTTCTACTAAACCACGCTAACGGTTGTAGCATGGGGAGCCGTGCTGAATGACCTGCGCTGCTCACAATGCTCATAAGAACTCTATGAGCGTCAGGAGCAGCGTGGACCATTCAGCGTGGCTCCACATGCTAAAAACACTAGCGCAATTTAGTAGAAGAGGGGGGTAAGTCTGACTATCGACTTTTCCCACAAGATGTCCAAAAGTCAGAGCGGGGAAACATCCATTTTCAAAACCTCTAGATATCTTTTTTTTTTTTTTTAAGTAATCTATTTGGATGTTTTGGCTGTCAGGACATCCAACCCTAGGGTGTTTAACTTTTTTCACCATTTTCGACCACAAAAACGTCTAAGTTGAAAATTCAAAATCCAGACCATTTGGACGTGGGACGGAGCATTGTAATGGACTGGCCACACAGACATGCCAACAGAGTAGTGGGGCACCTTAGAGGGTTCTGCTGTGAACATTACATAAAAGGTGCCAGATGTACATCACATCATAACCCCCTAATAATTTATGATGAGCCCTCCAAAATCCCCCTCCCCCCAAACCTACCTATCACCTTTATGGCTGCAGGTGACACCTAAATGGAAGTTTAGTCAGGTTTTGGTGGCCTCACACTTTCCACCATAAATGTAATGGTTAGAGTGGCTTATGGGTCTGGGTCCTCCTTTCTATTCACTAGCTCACCTACCAAGCTACTTAAAACACCTGTGTTCTGCTCTACTAGGTGTTGATGATCGAGACTGGTATGTACTGTTTCATTCAGGTCTCTGTGTGGTGGGAGGGGGTTAGTGACCACTCGGGAAGTGTGTGGGGGTCATTACATAATCCTTCCTGTGGTCATCTGGTCAGTTTGGTTTCCTTTTTGATACATAGATGCTTTTAAAACAGGTCTAGCTTTGAACGTCTAAGTTCTGTCCTGGACATCTTCGGAAATGTTTATCACTGCAAGATGTCCAAGTGTTAAGTATATCCAAAGTACACCCATAACATGCTTCCAATATGCCCACATGCAGTGGCTAAGAAGCCTAGCAAAACATCCAGAAAATCAGCTTCGAAAATCATCACTTAAGAAAAACATTCAAGTGCAGATTTATGCTGTTTTTTGGATGTCTTCGTGTTTTGAAAATGTCTCTCATAGTGAAAAACAGCAATTAGAAAATCCTATCCTTCAAACTTCTCACCTCACTCTCCATTTTCCCAAACTCCCAAACTGCCCCACCTTAAAAATTACACCCCCACAATTGTCCCACCACTCCAAACTGGCTCCACAGCAACTGCCCACCACCCATCAAACTACCCCTATTCCCACAAAATATATCCTGCAACTCCACCACACCCCAAACTTCTCTATACTCTACAACTACCCATGTAAACTGCCTTTCCCCAAATAACTATCCCCATCTTACTTACTGCCCTGTAAACTGCACAGTTCCAGAAACCTACCCACCTGCATCTATCCTTCCGCAGCACAGAGAGCTCAAAAGGCAAGGAACTCGGGAAGAGAAATGCTGGCCTCTGGCCTAACTCCTGAAGGCCACTGCTGCCCGGCACTGACAGGGGGCCACTGCTGCCCACTGACAGGAGGCCCAGACAAGGGGAAATGGTGCAGTAGCAATGGAAACCAGGTGGCTGGAGGGTCCACAGGGACCTATATACCAGTGGAGAGAAATCTGAGAGAGAATTCTGGCCCTGGAGTGAAGCCCAGTGGTTGGAGGGTCCTTGGGGATATATACCCTGGCAGGAAAGAGCTAAGAGTAGCCAGAGGGCTCGGTAGAGCCTGGAATTCAGGAAGTGGCTCAGGCTTGACAACTGATGGTGGGACCGGTGAAGAAGGATTCAAGTGGTCGGAGTGAGGGACTTGCGGTGGCCCCACAAGAGGCAACTGGAAAAGCTGGCAGAGTCCAAGACTGGAGGGGAGTCAGGCAACTGATCGGTGTTGGGACCGACAGGGCCGGTGGTGACTGGTGGCAATACCAGTGATGGCACCGAGAGCCATCAGAGAGGATCCCAGGTGATACAGCCTGAGAGATCCTGGGAACATTGGCCAAGGTCTAAGGAGCATCCGGTGGAGGGACCAGCTGGGAGAGTGGAAACCAGCGGAGTGACCGATGAATGGCACCGGAAGTTGGCAAAGACCTAGAGTGCCAATACAGAGTTGGAGGAAGGACTCAGGAGAGACCTGGAGGGACGGAGTCCAGGGAGGACCTTGGGATGACCAGGAGGTCAGGAAGACCTGGTCACAAGTTTTAATAAACTGAGTGTGTAACCCTGTTGTGTTTTACAGAGACCAGAGAGTAACTGGGAGTGTGGATAGGTGATGGGTTTAACCGCTCAGACTGGTCACATGGTCACAGAAGCATACAGTGTAGTTTTATTTTGTGGTTAACCTTTGTATGAATTGTTAATAAGATTATATTGTGTGTATATATGAAAAATGAATGCAAAAATGGCATTACAATTAGTACTATTATTATGGGGGAAGGATCAGGGGCAAAGCAAGGGCAGGGTCTGGAGTGAGGCTTTTGAGCACCCCCAATCATTTTGAAAAGTTGGCTCCAATGCTCCTCATATTATCATAATCTCCTTTTTGAAAGTTAAATGCTAATGTATTGGATTTCCTGTGTGTACTTATTCCAGTTATTATATCAAATCGGATCATGTTATGAACACTGTTATCAAGTGGCCCCAGCACCATTATCTATTCTAGGTCTAGAATCGTTCCTCCTCTTGTTGATGCCTGAGACAGTCACTCCACAAAGCAGTCCTTGCCTAGTTACTTCAATTGATGTTGTAAAATTTATTTAGTTTTCTAGCCCGTTCTGTCCAGGAGCCCAGAACGGGTTACAGTGATACATTCAAAATATATCAGAGACAGAGAATTAAGGGTACATTCACAATATACTGAAGAATTGGATTAAGGGTTACAGAGTTACATTCACGATTAGACTGGAGACGATAGATTAATGGGACTGTGGTAAGTGTCAGAAGTAGTACAAGTTATAGAGGTACAATGACAATGTACTGGAGGCATTGGGTTATATTCACCATATATTTGAGGCATTGGATTAAAGGTAATAGCGGTACATTCTCTGCTAAACTGAAACTAATAGGACCTTGGTAGGTGTTGGAAAGGTACCCGTACAGAGCAGTATGCTACAATCAGCAATGAGTCTTAGATGATCGGTTTCGATTACAGACCGCTATAGACTGGCCTTTAAGGTTTCAAGGCAAGTATGCAATGGTTCAAAAACAGTATGGTTTTTACCACTTTCCAGAAAGATAGCAAGCTATCTGTAGCTTGAATGTCCGTGGGAAGCTGGTTTCACAGTTTTGTCACACTATGAGAGAAGGATCGTTTCCGAGTGGTTTCTGGTTGGAGCTGATGAGCCGGTAGAATACATAGTCAGCATTCTAGCAGCGATCTAAGTGGTCTGGTCAGGTGATAGATGGGGAGTTTTTCTGTTATATCAGTAGTTCCAAAACCTGTCCTGAGGGCTCCTCAGCCAGTTAGGGTATCAGTATATCCACAAATATTCATGACAGAGAATGGCATAGAGTGGAAGCTGTACATGCAAATCTCTTTCGTGAATATCCATTGTGGATATTCTGAAAACCTGACTGCCTGGGGAGCCCCCAGGACAGGTTTGGGAACCACTGTTCTTTATAGTAGGGAGTCAAGTTGTGGAAGTGCTTAAAGGCGATAGTCAATGGTTTGAAGATGGCCCATTTTCCTATAGGTAGCCAGTGTACTTCATTCAGTGCTGGGGTAATAGGATCGAAAGGACCAAGGTTTTTCAATAGCCTGACTGCGGCATTCTGGGCTCTTTGTAGTCGATGTTGTTCATAGGAAGGCCAGCATACAAGCTGTTACAGTAGTCTAGGCAAGATAGCACAAAGGCATATAGCAGTTGAGTGAAGTCTGTGTTGGAAAAGTATCACTGAAGATGCTTCAGTTGGCATAGGTGGTAGAAGGATGAGAACAGCACCTTGGAGATCTGTGCAGAAAACATAAGGTTGTGTACAGCAGTCCTTTGTACTGTTATGCTATCACTCGTGTTCTCCACAAATAGTACTTCATAACATATTCATTTATAATTTTTACTTATTCATTGGTCTTCAGAAGTGTCAGTATTAGCCAATTGATTTGAGTGGCCAAATACTATGTGGCACTAGCCTCCTGAGCAGAGTTTTAGTTCTACCTTGCTCATAGGTGCACTGAAATCATGATAATTGTACAAATATTCCAGATAAAATATTGTTTTGTTAAAATTCAACAGACAGTCCTGTTTCAAGGCATTCATTTGTACAATGGAGGAACATTACAAGTCAGAGAGTATAAATGCAACTTCCCTGACATAATGCCCTCAAAATTCTGTTCTGCTAGGTTCATTTAAATATACCAAATACATGACGATATTTTACTGCCTGCATCTAATTGGTCATGAATACTTGATACCATATAAGGCGCTTGTCTGCATATTGGGGGAGTGTCCGTCCCCCTCACACAAAGATTCTTAAAAGTTACATTTTAATACTAGTTTATCTAATAAAGAAAAGGTACAGAAGAAACCAGGAAAAAGTATTACAATATACTTACAGAGGAAAAATTATCCATTCACACAGCTTTAAATCATTTCTCTTTAAAAGTCAAACCACTGCTCCCATGTTACTGAGTCATTTAAAAGCATACACTGAAAATCCTGTGTCTCAGTGAAAGAAAAGGGGAGTGGCTAATCCACAAACTCCCACTCCCACAAACCCTACATTTTCCTATATGCATCCTCCAGTACAATTTTTAGAGGTAATCATATTTCAATCTGAACCCTTGAATATGAAAGTTCCTCCGTTATTAATTCACTAAAATTTAATTCATCATATATGCATTTTGTATATTCGATTAGAATGTCTAACTTTACCCTGCAAAAAAGGAGAGGGAACCACCTCCCCTGGAATGTAATCTCCATAGTAAGAAGAAAAGTCCATCTCTATAGCAACCAGGTCAAAATCCAAACCTTATCTCTCCTGCAGGTCTCTAGAGATCAGATTGGACACACATTGAAACAATGGGACTTCATAAAACTAAGCTACAGCCTGTGTGTATCTTCTCTGGTCTTCAACAGAGCTTATATATTAATTCTAGTGACATGAGAGAAGGCCTACTCCTGTTTCCAGTGACCTCAGCACAAAACACATATTTAGGTCAATATATTATCCCCTGTTTATCTTATCTGGTTTGTATTCTGGCTTCTCCAATTATAATTTTATCTAGCCATTTAAACCCTCCTCCTTTGCCCTTGGATAGGTCCTTATCTTATAGACAAACCCTGACTAGTAAATCCAGAGCAATGGAAGGAAAATATAATGGCTATTTTCAGGAGCGTACCAAGGGGGGGCGATCCGCCCCTGGTGCAAGCCCTGAGGGGGTGCTCCCGGCCTTGGCGTTCAGTCCCCCCCCCCCCGAAGGACCGCTCGTCCCCTGGCCTCCCCGCACCATCTACGAAGCAGCCCGCAGCGGGTGAAACGAGGATTTGGTCAGACTTTTGAAGGGTCTGCAGAAAAAAAATATTGTATAGGCCGGGGACATGAGACAGCAGTAAACGGGAACTTTTCTTCATTCTATTTTTGTGAATGGCAAGGCTGAGGATGTCAGAGAGTTCAGTTAAAATATGTGCTTTATAAGAAAATATAATAATGTGTTTTATAAAGTTTATAAGCATTGCTGGCCTACCCGGTGAGGTGTTCCTAATGGTGGTGGTGGTGGCAGCGTGTCAATGTGTTGAGAGGAAGAGGTGGTCTGGGAAATTCTGCTGAGCAAACTCCAGGCTCATTTCCACCCCCCAGTTAGTCCACTCCATTCAACTGGTTCACACACTGAGTGGGTCTTTGGGTGTTGTGCCTGGGTAGTTGTTTTGGGATCTCTTCCAGTGGTTTGTCAGTATCTCCTTGTGGTCCAAGGAAGGAAACTTTGTTAACCTTAGCATTGACCTTAAAAATATGTTTGTAACAGTGCTGCTTGTGTGGCATTAGGCTATGTAGTGATCGAAAGAAAAAACTAGACCTTTGCACATTTTTGCACTATATGGTGGGTGTATGAGGAGATTCACATTTCCTGCACAGATAAGTACTTGTGAAGTTACCTTGTTCTTTCTGTATTTGACATCTAGCAAGGTCTCTGTTTGGAAAGATCTAAGCTTAAAAATGAAGTGGCCAGAAGTTATGGTAAAGGCAGATAGTGTTGCTGATTTTAAGAAAGGTTTGGACAAATTCCTGGAGGAAAAGTCCATAGTCTGTTATTAAGACATGGGAGAAGTGTCTGCTTGCCCTGGATCGGTAGCATGGAATGTTGCTACTCTTTGGGTTTTGACCAGGTACTAGTGACTTGGATTGGTTACCATGAGAATGGGCTACTGGGCATGATGGACCATTGGTCTGACCCAGTTGGGCTATTCTTATGTTATGTTCTCATCTGTAGGGGCCTTTGTTTTCACTTCTTATTTTAATGTATTTTTTTTTCTGGGAACTTATCAGTGTTTTTTAGAATGGGAACAAAAATGGAAGAGAATTAATGTGTGTGGAATGGGGGCTTACTAATTTCTTCAGCTAAATAATTAAATACACCTCAACCAGACATAGGAGAACTCACGCACCATTCACACACCCTCCTCCAACCAAAATCGTCAAAAGAAAAAAAACTGTTCAACATCCTCCTAACACTCGACCCCCAACTCTACAACCTATTGACCTCGACCACAAACTACAAAGCCTTCAAAAAAGAAATAAAAACCCTTCTATTCAAAAAACACATAAAACCGAACTAACACAATCAGAACTGTCCCAAGCATCACCTGCAACTACTCCATATGTACTTCTGATGTCATGACAATTCAGACATAATTTATGTTATGTTTGGAATAATGGTTGCATATATGAGGTTCAATAAAAGAAAATTTTCAGTGCCTGTTTCTATTATGACCATTTATTTTTCATGGTTATTACAAAAAATATTTTTGTACATGGGGGCTGGGGGGTCAAAAAATGATGGGCCCCGGGTGCCACATACCCTAGGTACGCCACTGGCTATTTTATTTTTCATGCTGTCCATTTTTAATAGGCTGTCCCGCCCAAGTTCAAAAGAGCCTCATCACTCCTCATCAGACCGTTATGTTTTATATAAAGTGCTTTAGTGCTTCTATACTTCAGTGCCTGAGTAAATAAATAAATAAATAATCTTTCAACTTATCTTTTTTTCTGCATTTGCTGAGTCACAATGATCGGGATGGTGTGGAGCTAAAGTAGAAGGGGGACTTTTTCTTGATACATTCTTTGGGTGAAACATGTCGGAATGGCAGGTCCCTTCCCGATAACTATTGACAAAGGGAAAACTCAGAAAATGCAGAAAAAAAGATAAGTTTAAAGATTATTTATTTATTTACTCAACACTGAAGTATAGAAGCACTAAAGCACTAAAGCACTTTATATAAAACATAACGGTCTGATAAGGAGGCTAGTGCCACATAGTATTTGGCCACTCAAATCAATTGGCTAATTCTGACACTTCTGAAGACCAAAGAATAAGTAAAAATTATAAATGAATATGTTATGAAGTACTGTTTGTGGAGAACATGGGGGGAAACATAAGGTTGGCATCTAGGATGATGCCTAGACTGCATAGTTGGTCTTTGTTTTATTTATTTATTTATTTAAAATTATTTATAACCCGCCTATTTACAAATCTAGGTGAGGGACAATAGACATACAAAATAAAACAAATAACAAGATACAGAAACAAAACACATAAAAAATATCATCAAAACCTAAAAAAAACATTAAAACATCATTTCACAACTGTACTTACCTTGGAGATGTTATTAATTTTCAGCATTCATAAATTTGATCATCTTACCCCTTCTCTGAAAAAAAGCTCTTTGGATTCCAATCTCTCACAGATTTACTTATAAAATATTTCTGATCTTCAAAGTATTAATGGTAGGTGAACCACCATATCTTGCTCGGTCATTGATTCAATACGTTCCTTCTAGATCTCTCGGATCTGCAAATCAAACACGTCTAGTAATTCCATTGCATTGAGAAATTGTCCATGAACACACTAGGACAATAATTTTCTCAGTCAAGGGCCCCCAACTCTGGAACTCTTTGCCAGAGAATCTTTCCATGATGAATACAGTAGTTAAATTTAAAGTAGAATTAAAAACATTCCTTTGTACTGATGCCTATTGTGATAGATAGTTGGCTACTTCCTGGGAGTATTCTGCAAAACAGGGAAAGTTTAACCCCCAACTGTGTTTTCCTCCCTTCTATTCTACCATAATTGTATTTCGACTACCTACGTTATACATTGATGTAATGTGACTTGCGAGTAATGAAACCCATTTTAGATTGTAAGCTGCCCAGACAGTTATAACCCTTGGAGCGGGATAAAAAGATATTAATAAACTTGGTTATGGAATCAGAATTCAAGGTAATATAGCTACATAAGATGTTATAATTTGATCACTTCTTTTCATCTCAATGGGTCTGGGTCTGATGAAACAATTTGTAAAGGCTTTGAATAAAGACGGATCATGTATTGAATACATGGAGGGGCATAATCAAAAGAAACGTCTAAGTCCGTTTTGGCCTAACTCACAAGTCGTCCAAAGTTGAACACAGGAAAAGGTCCATTTTCAAAAAAATACGTCCAGCATATTTTTTTATTTTTTTTTAAATCGTACAACTGTACGTCTAGCCATCTGATCGTCGAGACCACTAAGTCATCCATCTTTATACCCCATTTTTATCCAAAAATTCATCCAAGTCAAAAACGCCTAGTAAAAGACCTTTTGGACGTGGGAGGGGCCAGAAAAGTAAGGGACTGGACACCTAGACATGGCAACAGAGTAGTGGGACATCTTACAGTGCACTGCTGTGAACTTCACAAAAAGAGTGCCATCTCACAACAGCTACCTTATAGGTCATGGTGTGCCCCCCAAAACACCCCCAGAATCTACTAGACCCACCTATCTGCCACCCAAATAGCCCTTATGGCTGCAGGAGCCATTTATATGGCAGTACAAAAGGGTTTGGGGGATTTTGGGGGGGAGCACATGTTTCTCCTTGAATGCAGTGATTAGAGTGGCTTATGGGCCTGGGTCCTCCTCTCCATGGTTCACTAACCCCCCCCCCCCCCCCAAGACCACTTAAGCCACTTCTGTGCAGCTCTACTAGGCTTTCCTATGCCAGGCTGCCAGGTGCTGATGTTCTGGAGGAAGATATGTAAAGTTGTTATTATGTTTTTTATTGGGGGGGGGGAGTCAGTGATCACTGGGGCTGTGTGTGGGGGTCTTACTTTGTGTCTACAGTGCTTATCTGGTCACTTTGGATACTTTTTGTAGACTTAGACCTGGTTTTAGATGGCCTAAGTCACAACATCCAAGTTCCATCTAGGCAGTGTTGTAAAACCTTTGGTTATACATGTAGTACGACTAAGTCTAGGACGTCCCACGTCCCACCCAAATCCCGCCCTCACCATTCCTCCTAAAATGCCCCTTTTAGCTTTGGTCGTTCAGCAGCACTGTGAAGGCCTAAGTCATTTTTAAATACATCTAAAACCCCATTCGATTATCGGCACTTGGACTTTTTTGTTACTGATCGTCCAAGTGCTGATTTAGGCCGCTTTTTAGATGTTTTTCTGTTTCGAATATGAGCCCCATAGTGCATATGTTACCTGGACTTACCATGGAAAAACTGAAGGCAGGAATTTCTGATGGTCCACAGATCAGACAATTTATAAATGACCCACATTTCACAGCATCAGTGAATGAAATCAAATAATTTGCCTGGTCTTCATTTGTTCTTGTTGTAAAAACATTTCTTGGCAACAAGAAGGCAGACAATTACACACAATTAGTAGAGGATATGCTTTTTCATTTCAACAGACTTGGCTGTAACATGAGTGTTAAAGTCCATTATCTGCACAGTCACTTAGATCAATTTCCAGAGAACCTTGGTGACTTAAGCAAAGAGCAAGGTGTAAGATCTCTCCAAGACATAAAAACAATGGAAGCTAGATACCAAGGAAGATGGTAGACTATTGTTGGAATCATATGCAGGATTGTCCTGGTAGATACCACTCTCAGAAGTATTACAAAAGGAGCTTCTTGTGTGTCAAATGACTGGAAAGTTTACATCATAAGCTTGTGCTTTTGGTATGAAATAAGTAGATTTTCATGTTGTACACTTTTCTTTTAATTTGTAATATGTTTCCTTCATGCTTAAAAGATATTAATTTAAACACTACATTAAAATATCCTGATATTTTAATGGGCGAGCAGAGTCTAGAGTAGTATATGTCACATGTTCTGTATCTCAAAAACTAGAGCTGATAGGAGAAAACTGGTGCCATTTTTGGAATCAGCAGGTCAAATATACCCAGAAACAGGCCGAACATTTGAGGCACCAAAATGAGTGTTGGCCAGTGATAATTTTTGAAGCATAATTTTTTTTTTCCTGAGACTTTTAAAACACTTTTTTGAGTTACAATTTACTGGGTGGTGGTTCAGAGGAACAGTGTATATATTTCATTAACGTTACCTGCACATTGAAGTTTCAATCATGGAGGAGGGAGCGAAATGATGTGAACTAGTGGTGACAGTAAGACCGGCTTATGGCACGGATTTCTCATTCTAAAGTGCCTGGATGGCACTAGTACTCACTGATACCTCCCCTTAATATATTATTATTATTATTACTATTACAAATTTATATGTTTTTCAATACAGTATCATGAGTTTTCCCTGAACTACCACTCAGCATTATCAGGAGGTGTTTGGTTATGGTATTTGTATATTTTTCTCCTTCATTCCTCATTTACTACAACAGGTTAGGTGCATGAATGTGCCATTATAGAATGCTGCCTGGGCACCCTAATTTTAGGTGTCTAACCCCCTCTTCTACAAAACCGCGCTAGCGGTTTCTAGCACGGGGAGCCGCGCTGAATGGCCCTTGCTGTTCCCGATGCTCATAGGAACTCAGTGAGCATCAGGAGCAGCATGGGCCATTCAGTGCGGCTCTCTGCGCTAAAAAACACTAGCGCGGTTTCCCGATGCTCATAGGAACTCAGTGAGCATCAGGAGCAGCGTGGGCCATTCAGTGCGGCTGTCGGCGCTAAAAAACACTTGCGCGGTTTCGTAGAAGAGGAGCTGTTTGAGCACCCTTTATTGAACTGACCTCTTTATGTAGCTGTTATGTTTTTATGTTGTTTATTGTATCAAAATGAGGAATAAGGAGGAACTGGAGAAGAAATACAATAACAAAAAACTGAGTCTTACAGCGTCAGTACATTGCAGAGCCCTGAAGAAATGATTTTTTAAATCATAAAACGTTGGCCTTCATCAGCAGTTCTGAGAGGAAATTTTTATGGTGCCTGCATCACACTGTCAAACCTGTATGCTATTAAGCAAAGGTAAGTGGTGCTTGCACTTTTACAAATTATTTATTAATTACACTATCGTTTAAGGAGGGAGAACGAGAGGGCACTCTCTAAAGTTGAAAGGGGATAGATTTCTTACCAACGTAAGGAAGTTCTTCTTCACCCAGAGAGTGGTAGAAAACTGGAACGCTCTTCTGGAGTTATAGGGGAAAACACCCTCCAGGGATTCAAGACAAAGTTGGACAAGTTCCTGCTAAACTGGAATATACGCAGGTGAGGCTGGGCTGATTTTGAGCACTGGCCTATGACCTAAGGGCCACCGCGTGAGCGGACTGCTGGGCACAATGGACCACTGATCTGACCCAGTAGTGGCAATTCTTATGTTCTTAAGCCACTTCAACGGGGTTGCCTTTGATAGAATGTTGGAGAGAAGCTAATGAGTTATTTAAGCTCCCCTTCATAGTTCCAGAGCAGTGATTGTCCTGCAGCTTCTGAGGCAACTTCCCCAGCAAGTGCATATTTATTGAAATGAATTGAATTGAGTGCATAAGACATAAAGTGATTAAATTCTGAGCATTTGCTAAAGCACTTACACTGGAGATTATTAGTTTATTGTATCAATGCATTAATGTAAACAATAAAAATATTTGAACTAATGAAGCAAAATAGAAGAACTCCTCTTTTGCTTCACTTTATTTGAGAAATGAAAAGTAATGAAAAATGAACAAAAGTGAGCTTGTTTCCATTTTTTTAGATAAATTACAGAACCAGCAACCCCAAAGAGTCTCTCCTCGCTTGCTCCTCACCAAAATAACTTGCACTGTCAAACTTTAAAATAATAATAAAAAAAAGCCTCCAGGAATTGATTCCATTCAAGATTTAGAATCAGAAAATAATATTAAATATTGAACAAGGCCAGTTACTGGGCAGACTTGCACGGTCTGTGTCTGTGTATGGCCGTTTGGTTGAGGATGGGCAGGGGAGGGCTTCAATGGCTGGGAGGGTGTAGATGGGCTAGAGTAAGTCTTAACAGAGATTTTGGCAGTTGGAACCCAAGCACAGTACCGGGTAAAGCTTTGGATTCTTGCCCAGAAATAGCTAAAAAGAAAAAATTAAAAAATCAAAATTGAATCAGGTTGGGCAGACTGGATGGACCATTCGGGTCTTTATCTGCCGTCATCTACTATGTTACTATATATGTAAGTCCTTCCAACCCATTTGTCTTATCCCAGTCATGTCTATTGCACTCATACTGTACTTCATAATGCAAATATAACAAAATCCAAATAGCACAAAAAAGGTTCCAAAAAAGAAATGAAGCACAATCATTTTGTTATTTTGTACTTCATAATGCACCAGTTGACTTGAGGTGGATGCCATTTTGTAGTTCAGTTGAACTGGTTCTCACTTTTACACCTTTTCACACAAATGTGGAAAGATATTCGAGGGAAGGCAGATAATGGGTTAGGTTTGGGGGGCTCAGGGTACACAGAGGTTGGGGTAAGGAAGTAGGTTTTTTAAAGGTTTGTAATAAGGGGAGAGAGGGCAAAACTCAGACCTGACCCCTTTTTTTCATTTCATCTGTTTATTTCATTGAAAATAAAGAACATGACATGAAAAGACATTTGGCCTTTATCTGCCATCATATTTCTTTGTTTCTATTCTTAGGGAGAGGAGGAGGTAGTGAATGCTATGGATGGGCAGACCGGATGGGCCATTTGGCCTTTATCTGCCATAATATTTCTATGTTTTTATGTTTCTATAAAAGAAAAGTTCTTTGCACGCACCTACTTCCTTTTTAAATTAAAACTGATGCACAGTACTCCACTTTTATCTTGACCTGAGGGTTTGTCTGCCTTGGGAATGGAATTATTTTTCTTGCTTTTCCATTGATTGAACATTTCTTAGCTCCTTCCTTGCCATGTCTACAAATATGAACTCTGCTTTAGGCAGTGTCTCAGTCCCTCTTCCTTCTTGTCTAAGATAAAAGGAAAACAGCAGTTGAATAAACAATATTCCTTTCTCTTCACTTTGCAATTTGGGTTTATCATTTTTCATGGGTCAGTTTCCCTTTTTACTTTTTCAGTCCAGTTCATATATACTAACGGCCTCTTTTACTTAGCCGCACGGCAACAGCCCCGAAGCCTTTTAAATCTCTATGGGCTTCGGGGCCATTAGCACAGTGCAGCTGCTAGCACGGCTTTGTAAAAGAGGCTGCAAGATAAAACACCTATGAGGTAATTTCATAAATTAATTTCCACATGCAAGCCATGTTTCACTTCTGGGAAAAGGCTCTTAAAAATTACACTATGGGTATGCATGTCTAAAAGCACATGTTTAGTTTAATTAAACATTGATATACTGCTTAGTATAGCAGATTTCAGTAGTTTACAATGAATAAAAACATATAACAAAAAACATAAATTAAAATACTCCAAATGGAAATAGGAAAAACCTTACCATTTACTAAACACACAAACCTTGCAGATAGAAAGCTCTACACTTCTGGTGTCCCTAATGCCTGGTTTAAAAAAAAATAATAATATATATATATATATATATATATATACTAGCTGATGCCCCGGCTTTGCACGGGTATTTAATTATAGCAATAACATTGTAAATGGATTCAAATAAAGATACTTTATAGTGGTGAATGAAATTATTTTTTTACAGCTTTATAAAAAGTACAATATTCAAATTATAATGTGAAATATTTGACAAAATGAATACAATACAACACACACAAAACTTGATTATAAACAACATTTTTAGTTTCACCTCCAGGAGCAAGAACATATAAATTCTTGGGTGAAGAGACCCCCAGAACATATCACCCCAGGTAGTGAGGGATCTGCATACCAAGTTTCGTTCAAATCGGTCAAGCCGTTTTTGAAGTACTGTGAGAATGGCAGCTTTTTACATTTTTTCTATTGACATGAATGGGTGAAATCTGATTTTCTGTTTGTAGCTCCGCCCACATGTGCAGGTGGTCCGCGAGACCCCTAGAACATATCACCCCAGGTAGTGAGGGATCTGCATACCAAGGTTCGTTCAAATCGGTCAAGCCGTTTTTGAATTACTGTGAGAATGGCAGCTGTTTACATTTTTTCCACTGACATGAATGGGTGAAATCTGATTTTCTGTTTGTAGCTCCGCCCACATGTGCAGGTGGGCCGCGAGACCCCCAGAACATATCACCCCAGGTAGTGAGGGATCTGCATACCAAGTTTCGTTCAAATCGGTCAAGCCGTTTTTGAAGTACTGTGAGAATGGCAGCTTTTTACTTTTTTTCCATTGACATGAATGGGTGAAATCTGATGTTCTGTTTGTAGCTCCGCCCACATGTGCAGGTGGGCCGAGAGACCCCCAGAACATATCACCCCAGGTAGTTGGAATTATTGTGAGAATGGCAGCTTTTTATATTTTTTCCATTGACACGAATGGGTGAAATCAGATTTTCTGTTTGTAGCTCCGCCCACATGTGCAGGTGGGACGCGAGACCCCCAGAACATATCACCCCAGGTAGTGAGGGATCTGCATACCAAGGTTCGGTCAAATCGGTCAAGCCAGTTTTGAATTACTGTGAGAATGGCAGCTTTTTACATTTTTTCCATTGACATGAATGGGTGAAATCTGATGTTCTGTTTGTAGCTCCGCCCACGTGTGCAGGTGGGCCGCGAGACCCCCAGAACATATCACCCCAGGTAGTGAGGGATCTGCGTACCAAGTTTTGTTCAAATTGGTCAAGCCATTTTTGCGTGATCGCGGCACATGCACACACACACACATACATACATACATACACACAAACATACCCCCGATTTTATATATATAGATATATATATATGCTTTTAATAATCCCATAAACTTAATCAGGGTTGTTTCAGTTTGTAAAGAGAGTGGCAGCTGGTTTCAAAGGCTGAGAACTCACCATAAAAGGGTACTTTCAGTCATCTTCCTCCAAGCTTTTGTTACCCATGGGATAGTGAAATGATGTCCATACAAACATAGCCCTTCCAGGTGTATATGAGAGAACCAAAGGAGTTAAACATGTTCAAACCCTAGTTGATAGGAGTGTACTTTGGAGTCCTAACAGACAGTTAAGTAAAGTCGCACACGTTGTTTATTGATTCTTTGAAGTTGATTACAGTTGGAATGAAAACTCGACATTGTTCTTATTAAAGAATTGAGGAGATTAAGGAGGTTGGGGGGGAGAAGTAAATGATTAAACAAGTTTGTGATCGGTGAAGTAGCTATGTGCTGTAAGAGGCCCCATGATCCCCATTCCAATTGACACTCTGACATTTCCCTCCGTCATCTTCATTGCATATAAACATTTTTTTTTTTTGGGGGGTGGGGATTTAGGATACTTCATAAAATATAAAAATTTTCTTCAAGAATTTTCTTGTCAAGTTGCTATAGAAGATTAAAGTGGTGAAATATATATTTTTGTATTAGAGTCCGGGAAGCCTTAGTGCCCATCTTGGAAGCAATTTGATGGTTTATATACGGGGATAAAAAATTATTTTGTACATTTTTTAATCTCCCTAACTATTTTGATATATTTTGACAAACCCTGGTTGATAGCACATTCTGAACTAATAACAAAAGTTTAAAATCCAATATTTATTAGGTAACCAGCAATAATGAATGTAAAAAGAGGTAATATTGCCAAATCTATGAGCACTCACTTGTAACCTCATGGTTGCATTCTGTAGTGTCTGTAGTCTTTTCAGTAGTACTGGCCGATTCACGATTTGAATCAATTCACCGATTCACTTTGGGTGAATCGATTCGAATCAATTTACTTTTTTGAAAATATTGGCCTCCCAATTCGGTGGCTGACCCTCCCCCCTCGTCCTCTAAAGCGCAAAGAATACACAATATAATAATATCGTTCGATGGTAATCGCAGAAATAGTGAGACTCGAGGAGCAGCTGAAACAAATTCCCAGGGAGACATAGATCCGACAGAATTCATCCCCGACTTCCACCTTGCAGAAGACCGCAGAGCTGGCCACCATCCAAGTTCCCAAGTTCCCAGGGGCAATACAGTGAGAGTGGTCAGAGTGTTGATGAGGCACATATGCACCATGAACACGAACTTCCTAAGCTGAGGAGTCTTCACGATCACCGCGGTGACAGCCACATTGCCCACGATCGCCAGCATATCCAGGAGCAGCATGAGGAAAAGCCCCATGGCTTCATGCACGATCTCTGGGTTCCCCGGGGCTCCACACCAGGCACTTGAGACAGCACCAAAGCCGGAGCACAGGCAGGTGAAGGAGTAGCTGCTGCTGCCGTTCCAGAGTTGGTAGTGGTTTGAAAACTGCTCCTGCTTTAAGGGCGAAGGGGGGAGGGTCAGTCAGGAACAGACATTCGGGGGGGGGAGGGTTGCAGGTCTTCAGGAGGGATAGGCCTTAAGGGGGAGTGCAGGCCTTTGGGGGGGAAGCCTAGGCCTTCAGGGGAGAGCAGACCAGGCCTTCAGGTGGAAACAGCCCTTAAGGGGGGCTGCAGGCCTTCGGGGGGGACAGCCCAGGCCTTCAGGGGGAAAGTCCTTAAGGTGAGGTGCAGGCCTTATGGGGGAGGACAAGCCTTAAGGGGAGTGCAGGCCTTAAAGGGAAGGGGACCTGGTATAGAAGTACACAGAGGGAGGGAAGGGGGTTCAAAGAGACATGAATATGCCAGATTTTAGGGGGGGAAATAATGGGTCTAAAAACAGAGAAGAGGGAGAGAGATGGTGGACAATGGGATTTAGGGAGGGAAGGAACAGAAACGGAGAGAATTTGGACACAAGGAATGGTATAGAGGGGGGAGGATAGAGATACTGAATAGGAGGGTAGTTGGGAAGAGAATGGGAGAGATGGTGAACCCTGGGGTGGTGGGGAAGGAAGGAGAGATGCAGGATGAAAGGGTAGTTAAGAAAAGGAGAGATGGTGGATCTGGGGATGGTGGGGTCCATCGCTGCAGCTGCGGGGATGGAGACAAAAAAAAGGGAAAGATGCCAGACCTCCGGGAAAGGGAAAGGAAATGGAAGGGGAGGATAGAGATGGAAGATGGATGGTTAGCACGGACAAAGAAGAAAGAAGGAGACCCTGATCAGAAGACAACCAGAGCCTGGGACCAACATGATTTGAACAATGACCAGACAACAAAAGGTAGAAAAAATAATTTTATTTTCTGTTTTGTGATTACAGTATGTAAGATTTGAAATTTGTATCCTATCACTGCTGGTGTTAGAACTCGAATGTGAGCTAGGATTTAACAGAGAGAGGAAAAGTATTTTTTGTTTGTTTATTTTGTTTACATCACAGCACCAGTGTGGGTAGGAGAGGGCAAAAGGGGTGAAGAGGATATAAAGGGGTGAAGAGGCTATAAAATAAACTCACCAGGATGAAAAAAAACACCCAATTGGGCAGGAAAATCGAATCAAAAAATCGATTCAATAGGCTGAATCGAATCGAATCAAAATTTTTTTGCTTGAATCGGGCAGCACTACTTTTCAGATTTGTACCAGGGAGACCAGCATACATTTCTGTAATCAATAGATGCAATGTTTTCCCATCTGACACATATTTTAATGGCCGTAGCTGTCATAAAATATAACAGTCTCTACTTACCACACTGGAAAGTTGTTTTTTAAACCAGTATTTCTCAACTCGGTCCTGGAGTACCCCCTTGCCAGTCAGGTTTTCAAGATATCCACAATGAATATGCATGAAAGACACTTACATATAATGGAGGCAGTGTATGCAAATTCAGCGCTCTTTCATCAGCAACACTTCTCTGTATTGGTTCAGTCAACTATTTTGTCAAGGTTGAATTATTGTAATTCAATTTATTTGGGTCTTTCTAAGGTCAGTTTGCAGAGACTCTAGCTGATATAGAATATGGCTGCTAAGCTTATTTTCGGTAAGAGTAAATTCAGTCACGTAACCCCTCTGCTCAAGGAATTACATTGGCTTCTAGTGTATCTCAGAGTTCAATTTAAATGCATTTGTATTGCATTTAAGATCTTATTTGGCATTTTTACTACTCTGATTCCTTTAGACTGGAATATGCATCGATCTCATCTGGTCAGAAGCTCTCAAAAATTAAACTTATATTTCCTTCCCTTAGGGGTAAAAACAGATCTTTCAGAGGACTCAGCTTTTAAATTAATAGAATTCTGGAATGTTTTACCGCTTGCATTAAGAAGTTTAGGTCCATTTGCTCTATTCCAGAAATCCCTGAAAACTTTCCTGTTTGCTAAACACTTTGGAAACTAACCATTCTACTTTATTTCCTTTGTTATGTTTTATGTATTATGGATTTTTCCCACATTATTGTTAACCGAGTCGAGCTCCTTTTGGTTGATGACCCGGTCTATAAAATTAAGGTTTAGTTAGTTAGTTAGATATCCTGAAAACCTGACTGGCAAGGGGGTACTCCAGGACCGAGTTGAGAAACACTGCTTTAAACAGATGGTAATCAATAATTATCCCCAAATATTTAAGAGTCAGCAACTGTCATTGGGCATCCTTGCAGCATTATTGTCAATGATGTTTGATCTAAATGCCCTGAAAGCCATCATACTGAGGTCTTTCCAGCATTCAAATTCAATTCATTGTCCACTATCCAATCTTTTTCCATTGCAAATATAAGCAGTGTCTCACTTCCGGCTCACCACACAATTGTTTCCCACATACTCACCTTTATAGGACCCCCAGAGACCCCTGAAGAAGACTTTTTGTCAAAACGCAAACCGTGTTGGGTCCTGTATCCCTAGCAGACTAGGCCCTTTAAAGCTCTTATGTGGATGATTTATTTTTATGTGGATGATTTCAGTGTACCTTTGGAACTTTGACACTTTCAAATAAAGTCCATTTAGGAACATTGTCACTCCACAGAGTTTTTTTTTGGGTTTTCCACTATCCAATCTGAAATCTTAACTAGGATATTGTCTGCACAGCAGCACCCATTGATACCTTGGTCATATACTGTAATTCAAATGATTAGACTAACCAACTAGACTGTAAGCCTTTTGTGATTTAGGTCCCTCGTTGTGGAACATGCTACCAACTGATATTAGTAGAATAACAAGCTATTTGGGTTTTCGTAAAGCATTAAAACATGGCTGTTCAGTATTTCTTTTTTTTCTTGATTTTTATATCCGTGAGCTGATATTTTGTTATTATTTTGAAGATTATATTAATTTTGGAGTAGTTTTTTTGTTTTTAGATTTTTGTAGTTGCAATACTTCATGATTGTTATATTTTAATACTTTTTTAAAAAAACATTCCCCTATGTCTGCCAAACACTTTGGTCCCATGATCAACCAAGTTGAAGCTACCTCGTATATCCAACTATGAGTACTGCCAAGACTACCTGATTTCCTTCAACTGTATTACATACCTTATTCAACATGGCAGCTAACACTATATCAGTGTATAGCCTTTCTAAAGCCTGACTGATGAAGGTGGAGCACTGAAATTTGGTCAATGAGATCAACCAGTTCTCTATTACCTTGGAAACAAAACTCAAGTTTGAAATTAGTCTACAACTTGAAGGCACAAGAGGATCCGAGGTTGTAGATTTCTGAATTGGACAAATCAAGGCATGTATCCAACAACATAGAACTACAGTAAACCTTCAGTAAGGCTTTGATTAATCATAATCAACAATACAGACAATAATCCATGCTAAGAGATGGTATAGGATTAATAGAAGTGTACGTAACATTCATTGAGGCAATGAGCTTAGATAATGATATCAACAAACATAATTGAAACAGTCCATTATGCAGTCAGAAGGGATATTAAGCATGCAGAATTAGCATCATTTCCTACAATGCTACCCAGGTCATCAGAAGAAGGTATAGGGGGCAGAGATATTAGTTTTATTTCCCATCAATCACTTAAAAACTAGAAATAATTTCTTTGTAGAATAAGTAGCCTCATTAATAAGGCATGTATAGTGGCAACAACATTTCATCTCCTTTTACTTGGACCTCACATAGGCATTCCTAAGTTTGGCATATGGACATAGATGGTATAGAGATGTGAGTTACATGCACACTTTATAAGTACACGTGCACTCCTACATACAGTACTGCAATGGTCCCCAACCCTGTCCTGGAGGACCACCAGCGAGTAACGCGGTTTGCGAGTAACGCGGTTTGCAAATGTTTTGTAAGATAAGCAAAACATTCTCGCAAATCTTGTCTCGCAAACCGGAGAGAGCGAGAACCAGAAGGCCTTGAGCATGCGCAGATGCTCAAGGCCAAGGCAAGAGGCAGGAACTTCTTTCACTGGCACCGGCACGTCCTGTGGGCTGCGTGCCGGTGCCACATGGGGTAAGACTGAATGCTGTTTGGGCAGGCGGTGCCAGTTCGCACAGGAGAGGGCATTCGCGAGCGGAGGAGGAGAGATGCTGGTTCTCGGGGGAGTGAGGGTGGATGGGAATGGATCAAGCGAGTTTCCCTTACTTCCTATGGGGAAACTCACTTTGATATACAAGTAAATTGGTTTACGAGCTTGCTTCTGGAACTAATTATGCTCGTAAACCAAGGTTCCACTGTAATGGAGGTGTCAGGCATGCAGATCTGCCCCATGCATATTCATTAGGGCTATCCTGAAAAACTGACTGGATGGTGGTCCTCCACCATCCAGTCAGGCACCAGTTACATCAGCCTCCCACTTTCTGTGGGAGAATCTGTGTGCTATCGAGATAGTGCATTTTACAGAGGCACATAGTTGTCTTTGCTTTTATAGAAAAAGCATGAATAACTCCATCTTCCCCCTTTTTCTAGGCACTCTTTCAGAAAATTACCTTCCATGCAGTTAGGCAAAATAGTCTCCTCAGTTCTGCTTTCAGCATTTCTATTTTTACGCTCCTCTAATTATCCCTTTTAACTTAACTCTGAAGCTACTTTTTTATTATTCCATTTTCCACTTCTCCTGCATACACATTGTTTCTATTTTACAGAGCTATTTGTTTCTTGCTTGTGTAACCACATAGGTGCTGAAGCACACTGACCTATTCTGTCCTTCCATCACACCTGCTTCAACTTAATTGAGTAGTAGTCTGATTACCATCTCTGTAACTCAAAGTATTCCCATCTCTTTAACGACTACAGTTTTTGCATGAGCCCTGCGTATTTTGCACTTCTTCACTAATAAATACAGGTGCATGGCAAATGTAATAATACAGTTGAAGATATTTAGCAACTGGAATGCTGTAGAATTCCTGGCATGCATGAAAATATCGGTTGGGCTTCTCATCTACTCTTGTTCCCGTTGGTCATATAAATTCTTTTCAAACTATGTTTAAGTTTATTTCCTTGTTATAATGCAAGTACCCAACCTGGGTAAATATAAATAAAGCCTCTTGCTTGGGCTGGGCCTTGAGCATCTGCCCAGGCAAGAGGCAGGATCTTCGGGCACCGGCACATCCTGTGGGTTGGTGCTGCGTGCTGGTGCCAGATCAGGGTAAGAGCTTGTGTTTGGGCAGGCGGGGGATGCCAGTTCATGGGGGAGGCATTCGAGAGCGGGGAGGGGGCGATGCCAGTTCTTGGGGGGGGCGTTCTTGGCTGGGGGGCAATGCCGGTTCTCGGGGGGGGGGGGGGGAAGCGTGCCAATGGCCTCGGGGATGGGGGGGGAGGTGGAACAGCGCCGGTGGCCTCGAGGGTGGGATGTGAGGTGGAGCAGCGCCGGTGGCCTTGGAGGGGGGAAATCAAGTGAGTTTCCCTTACTTCCTTTGTGGAAACTTGCTTTGATATATGAGCACTTTGGTTTACGAGCATGCTTCTGGAACATATTATGCTCAGAAACCAAGGTTCCACTGTATTTATATAAAAACATTATTTACTAACTGCCTTGCCTCTGAACCCTTCACTCCCTCACATAAATGTATTTACAAACAGCAGTGTCTTTAATAATTATTCTTTGCTATTTCTGGGCCATAGACCTTAGAAGTCTACCTGGTACTGTCCATAGGTTCCAACTACTGGAGTTGCTGTTGAAGCTCACTCCAATCTATCCAAACCATCTTCTTTGCTGAATTCAGACTGTGAAAGTTTGCTCCTTTATATTCTACTTAGCGATCATCTGTGTTCATCCCATGCTTTTCTGAATTCCATCACAGTTATCCTCTCCACCACCTCCCTTGGTTGGGTATTCCAGGCATCCATCACCCTCTCTGTGAAAAAAGAATTTCCTAACATTACTCTTAAGTCTACCACCCCACAACCTCAATGTATGTCCTCTAATTTTACCAATTTACCTTCTCTGGAAAAATACCTTTCAAATATTTAAATGTCTGCATCATATCACTTCTGTCCCTTCTCCCCTCCAGAATATAAATGAGGGTTTCTAGTCTCTTCATGTACTTCTTTTGGTGCAAACCTCCTACCATTTTTTTGTTGCTTTACTCTGGAATGCTTCAAGTCTTTTTATAACCTTGACCAAGTATGGTCTCCAAAACTGAACACAATACTCCAAGTGGGGCCTCACCAACAACCTGTACATGGGTATCAATACCTCCTTTATTCTACTGGTTACTCCTCTCTCTAAACAGCCTAGCATCCTCCTGGCTACAGTCACTGCCTTGTCATACTGCTTTGTTGTCTTCAGATCCTCAGACACTATCACACCAAGGCCCCTCTCCCCATCCGTGCATATCAGTCTCTTGCCTCCCAGCACAAACTTCTCCCTCAGATTTGTACTCCACAAATGCATCACTCTGTACTTCTTTGCACTTCTTTATTTTAGTTGCCAGACATCAGACCATTCTTCCAACTTTTGCAGATCCTTTTTCATGTTTTCCGCTCCCTACAGGTGTCCACTCTGTTACCAATCTTGGTATCATCCACAAAAAGGCAAAAATTTCCTTCTAACCCTTCAGCAATATTGCTCACAAACATATTGAACAGAATTGGCCCCAGCACTGATCTTTGAGACACTTCACTACTCACCTTTTCTTCCTCCAAGCAAATTCCATCAACCACCACCCTCTGACATCTGTCCACCAATCAGTTTCTAATCTGGTTCATCACTTTGGGTTCTAACTTCAGCTAGTCAAGTTTGTTCAAGACCTCCTATGAGGAACCATGTCAAAGGCTCTGCTGAAATCTAAGTAAATTATATCTAGCACATTTCCTTCATCTATTTCTCACCCAGTCAAAGAATTAATTCAGATTCATCTGGCATGATTTACCTCTAGTAAAGACATGTTGTCACGGATCTTGTAACTCATTTGATTTTAGGAATGCCACTATCCTCTCCTTCAGCAATGCTTCCATTATTTTTCCAATAACCGAAGTGAGGCTTACCAGCCTGTAGTTTCCAGCTTCATCTCTGCAATCACTTATGTGAAGAGGAACCACATCCACTCTTCTCCAATCCCATGGAACTACTCCTATCTCCAGGAATTTATTGAACAAATCTTAGATATTGGATATTAGATTTGAATATTTATTGGACATTGGAAACTGGATATTTATTGGATATTTACTGGATATTGGTAATTGGACATTTATTGGATATTGTAAAAGGATTATATTGATTTTTAGTTAAACCTTGGTTTAAAAAAAATGGGTGGGATTAGTTTTTAGGGAAATTTCAATTATCCATTGATTTATTTGGGTAGCTAGTGATCATAGTGTTTATTTTTTTCATCAAATAGGGATATAGGGTTTTGCTTCCTTTGTTTTTTTTTTTAGCTAGGGAGTAGGTATCATTGAGGAAGCTGTTCCGGATCAGGAGAGGAATAAAGGTACCCAACGGATCCCAACAGAGAAATTAAAGGACTTGAATTTAGCTGTGAAAGAAATCCTATCTGTGGAAATCAGTGAGGAAAATCTTGGGCCAAACATTGATGACAAATAAACTGTTCTTTTAATATTTATTTTATTTCACCTGTGTTTTTCTTTTTTCTATTTGGGTGAAGTTTATTTTAAATATAAATCTGTTACTTCCTTAAAGAAAATATAATTGAACCCTTGACCAAAACTACGCATCTACCACCATTTCTGTAAAAAAGTGTTTCCTTAGATTACTAAACTAAACTAAACCTTAAGTTTATATACCACATCATCTCCACGGATGCTGTGGAGCTCGGCACGGTTTACAAGAACTTAAAATATAGGAAGAGAAGGAAAAAAAAGGTTTCCATGAACTTATACATAGAAGAGAAGAGTAAGGTCGGATAGAATTACATTTTAGTGAAAAGCCAGGATTTCAGTTGCTTGCGGAATAATTGGAGGGAGCCCAGGTTCCGCAGCGGGATAGTAAGGTCATTCCAAAGACCTATGATTCTGAAGAGAAGGGATTTTCCCAGTTTGCCTGCATAGCGAATACCGTGTAGAGAGGGGAAGGATAGTTTATACCTTTGGGCGGGTCTGGTAGAGTCAGGACTCGAGGACTTATAAGATAGTGGGATTAAGGGAGGAAGGATGCCATGAATGATCTTAAAAGCCAGGCAGGAGCATTTGAAATGGATTCTGGAAATCACTGGGAGCCAGTGAAGTTTGGCTAGGAGTGGGGAGATATCCAGAAAAATGTGTATTCTAACTGAGAAATAAACCAGGACACCCTACACACTAATAGCTAGTGTTACCCCCTTTGGCTGAAATAACTGCAGATGCTTCTTGTAGCCATTTATCAGTCTCTGACATCGGTCTGAGGAAAGTTTGGCACACTCCTTAATGCAGAATTCTTTCAGCTGTGAGATGTTTGAGGGGTTTCTTGCACATACAGCCCATTTCAAATCACTCCACAGCATCTCAATGGGATTAAGTTCAGGGCTTTGACTTGGCCACTCCAGGCTCTGGATTTACTGGTATGCTTTGGGTCATTGTTGTATTGCAGGTTCCAGTTCCGCTTCAGCTTTAATTTTCTTACAGATGGGTCTCACATGTTCCTCAAGCACCCTCTGATACATGGTAGAATTCATAGTGGATTCTATGATGAGTTGGCCAGGTCCTGCTGCAGCAAATCATCCCCAAACCATGACACTTCCACCTCCATGCTTCACAGTTGGTATGAGGTTATTTTCCTGGAATGCTGTATATGGTGTACACCAAACATGTTCTCTTTTCTGGTGTCCAAATAAGTCAATTTTAGACTTATCTGTCCATACAACACTATTCCAGAAGTCCTGGTGTTTGTATACGTTCTCTGGCAAACTTCAGTCTGGCCTTGATGTTTCTCTTAGAGAGCAAAGGTTTCCTCCTTGCACACCTCCAATGGAAGTAAAATTTGTGCAGTCTCTTTCTGATTGTAGTGGCTTGCACCTTTACATCAACAGTAGCAAGAGCCTGCTGTAGGTCCCGTGATGACATTGTAAAGTTTTTGAAGACTTCTTTTAGCATCTTGCAGTCTGCTCTGGGGATCAACTTGCTTGGACTGCCAGACCTGGGCATGTTGGCAGTTGTTTGGAAAGTCCTCCACTGTACACTAATTCCAGACTGTGGAATGACTAATGTCAAATTCTTTTGAGATCTTTTTAAATCCCTTACCAGACTTATAAGCTGCTACAATCTTCTTTCTTAAGGCCTCAGACAGCTCTTTTGATCTTGCCATGGTGTTCACTCTCACCACAGCACACTCTCAAACTAATGTCCGAGGTTTAAGTAGGGAAACGTCCTTCAAAATGCTGAGTAACGATGTTCGAATCATGTACACCTGATGTGATACACCTGTGTGATTTGAACCACTTTACTCCTCAGCCTATCACCTTTTAACTTCATCCTATGCCCTCTCATTACAGAGTTTCCGCTGGATGACGGAGACAGGAAGGGAGTGGTGAAGGAGGAGTGAGAAGTGGCGGAAAGACTAAACATGTTCTTTTCGTCTGTATTTACAAAAGAGGACACATCCAACATCCAGCAAATCTTCAAAGGAGACCAAACAAATAAATTAACATCCATGGAAGTAAGCCTTGAAGACATACGTAGGCAGTTAGAAAAATTAAAAACCGACAAATCACCGGTCCCAGACGGAATCCACCCTAGGGTACTGAAAGAACTAAAGGAGGAAATAGCAGAACTACTAGAGCAAGTTTGTAATCTATCCCTGAAAACAGGAGTGATCCCGGAGGACTGGAAGATAGCCAATGTTACACCCATCTTTAAAAAGGGGTCAAGAGGTGACCCACGGAATTACAGACCGGTGAGTCTGACCTCGGTTCCATGGAAAATGGTGGAAGCGCTGATAAAAGACAGCATCGATGAGCATTTTGAAAGAAATAAACTTCTAATCACAAGCCAACATGGCTTCTGCAAGGAGAGATCATGCCTAACGAACTTACTACACTTCTTCGAAGGAATTAACAAACGGATGGACAAAGGGGACCCCATAGACATCGTATATTTAGATTTTCAAAAAGCTTTTGACAAGGTACCCCATGAACGCCTACTTCGGAAACTGAAGAACCATGGGGTGGAAGGAGACGTACATAGATGGATCAGGAACTGGTTGGCGGGTAGGAAGCAGAGGGTAGGAGTGAAGGGCCACTACTCAGACTGGAGGAAGGTCACGAGTGGTGTTCTGGAGGGGTCAGTGCTCGGACCACTACTATTCAATATATTTATAAATGACATAGAAACAGGGACGAAGTGCGAAATAATAAAATTTGCAGACAACACCAAAATATTTAGTGGTGCTCGGACTAAAGAGGACTGCAAAGAATTGCAAAGGGACCTGAACAAGCTAGGGGAGTGGTCGACGAGATGGAAGATGAAATTCAATGTAGAGAAATGTAAAGTATTGCATGTAGGAAGCAAAAACCCGAGGTACAGCTATACTATGGGAGGGATGTTATTGAGTGAGAGTACCCAGGAAAGGGACTTGGGGGTAATAGTGGATACCGGTAAGACAATGAATCCGTCGGCACAGTGCGCAGCGGCTGCTAAGAGAGCGAATAGAATGCTAGGTATAATCAAGAAGGGTATTACAAGCAGAACGAAAGAAGTTATCCTGTCGTTGTATCAGGCGATGGTGCGTCCACATTTGGAGTACTGCGTCCAATATTGGTCGCCGTAACTTAAGAAGGATATGGCGATACTTGAGAGAGTTCAGAGGAGAGTGACACTTATGATAAAGGGTATGGAAAACCTTTCATACACTGAGAGACTGGAGAAACTGGGGCTCTTTTCCCTGGAGAAGAGGAGAATTAGAGAGGTTATGATAGAGACTTATAAGATCATGAAGGGCATAGAGAAAGTAGAGAGGGACAGGTTCTTCAAACTTTTGAAAACTACAAGAACGAGAGGGCATTCGAAAAAGCTGAAAGGGGACAGATTCAAAACCAATGCTAGGAAGTTTTTCTTCACCCAATGGGTGGTGAACACCTGGAACGCGCTCCCAGAGGACGTGATAGGACAGAGTACGGAACTAGGGTTCAAGAACGGATTGGACAATTTTCTGAAGGAAAAGGGGATAGAGGGGTCAGATAGAGGACTACTACACAGGTCCTAGACCTGATGGGCCGCCGTGCGGGCGGACTGCTGGGCATGATGGACCTCTGGTCTGACCCAGCGGAGGCACTTCTTATGTTCATTTCAAATGAAAGACTCGACTCATGCACATTTACATTAGGCAGGTTTTTAAACATCTTTATCATATCTCCCCTCTCCCGCCTTTCCTCATTGCAGACAATACGCTGAAACTTTTTGCCCAATGTATGGTGTTGGCCAAAAAAAGAACATAAGAATTTCCGCTGCTGGGTCAGACTAATTGTCCATCCTGCCCAGCAGTCCACTCACGCGGCAGCCCCAAGGTCAAGACTAGTGCTCCAAATGAGTCCAGTCTCACCAGTTTAGCATAAACTTGTCCAACTTTGTCTTGAAACCCTGGAGGGTGTTTTCCCCTATAACAGATTCCGCAAGAGCGTTCCAGTTTTCTACCACTCTCTGGGTAAAGAAAAATTTCCTTACGTTTGTACGGAATCTATCCCCTTTCAACTTTAGAGAGTGTCCTCTCGTTCTCCCACCTTGGAGACGATGAACAGTCTGTCTTTCTCTACTAAGTTTATTCCCTTCAGAATTTTGAATGTTTCGATCATGTCCCCTCGCAGTCTCCTCTTTTCAAGGGAGAAGAGGCGCAGTTTCTCTAATCTCTCGCTGTACGGCAACTCCTCCAGCCCCTTAACCATTGTAGTCGCCCTTCTCTGGACCCTTTCGAGTAGTACCGTACCCTTCTTCATGTACGGCGACCAGTGCTGGACACGGTACTCCAGGTGAGGGCACACCATGGTCCGGTACAGCGGCATGATAACCTTCTCGGATCTGTTCATGATCCCCTTCTTGATCATTCCTAGCATTCTGTTCGCCCTTTTCGCCACCGTAGCACATTGTGCAGATGGCTTCATGGACTTGTCGATCAGAACTCCCAAGTCCCTTTCCTGGGAGGTATCTCCAAGTACCGCCACGGACATCCTGTATTCGTGCATGAGAATTTTGTTCCCAACGTACATCACTTTGCACTTATCCACATTGAACCTCATTTGCCATGTCGATGCCCATTTCTCGAGCTTGATTATGTCCTGTTGCAGATCTTCGCAATCTCCCTGTGTCTTCACTACTCTGTTTAACTTCGTATCGTCCACAAATTTAATCACCTCGCTCATCATACCAATATATAGATCATTTATAAAGATGTTGAAGTGCACAGGTCCAAGCACTAAGCCCTGCAGCAAACCATTGGTGACGCTCTTCCAGTCTGAGAATTGTCCATTTATCCCCACTCTCTGTTTCCTATGCTCCAGCCAGTTTTTAATCCACGTGAGCATTTCACCCTCGATTCCATGGCATGCAATTTTCCAAAGTAGTCGTTCATGTGGAACTTTGTCGAACACCTTCTGAAAATCCAGATATACAATGTCAACCAGTCCTTGTCTATCTGCCTGTTTAGTCCCTCGAAGAAGTGCAGCAAGTTCATCAGGCAAGATCTGCCTTTATTGAAACCGTGCTGGTTGGTCCTCATCAGATCATGTCCGTCAAGGTGATCAATGATGTGGTCCTTTATCAGCGCCTCTACCATCTTTCCCGGTACCGAGGTCAGACTCACCGGTCTGTAGTTTCCTGGATCTCCCCTCAAACCTTTTTTGAAGATCGGCGTAACATTCGCCACCTTCCAGTCACCCAGAATCTTTCCCAATTTGATGGACAGATTGGCTATTAGCTGAAGCAGTTCAGCTTTAGTCCCTTTCAGTTCCTTGATGACACTCGGATGAATGCCATCCTGTTCTGGGGATTTGTTGCTCTTAAGCCTATCAATCTGCTTGCATACCTCTTCTAGACTGACCATCAACCATGTCAGTTTCCCATCTTCTTTTCCAGCATATAGCCTGATGGGTTCCGGTATGCTGTGTATATCCTCTTCGGTAAATACAGATGCAAAAAATATGTTCAGTTTGTCGGCAATTTCTTTGTCCTCCTTTAGCACTCCCTTTATTCCACGGTCATCCAACGGCCCCACCGCTTCCCTAGCGGGTCATTTCCCCTTAATATATTGAAAGAACGGCTTGAAGTTTATCGCCTCCTTGGCTATTTTTTCCCTCGTAGTCTCTTTTGGCCCCTTTTACCGCCTTATGGCACCTGCATTGATGTTGTTTGTGCTTATTCCAGTTTTCATATGTTTTTGACCTTTTCCATTCCTTAAACAAAGTTTTCTTGTCTCTGATCGCTTCCTTTACCTCTACAGTGAGCCATGCCAGTTCTTTGTTCTTTTTCCTCTTGTATCCTTTGTTTATGTAAACTGTCATCTATATTGTAATTTATGTAAAATGTCATCTCTGCTCTGTCTGGATTATTATGGATGTACTTTGTAACCCGTTCTGGGCTCTTTTGGGAGGACGGGCTAAAAATCGAATAAATAAATAAATCTTGTTGAGAAGTACACTTTGAGAAAGTAGCAGGTTACATTCTATCATAAGTATCCTTAAAATTATTATGACAGACTATGATAATAACTGAAGCTCTGGAGGCTAACATTCCAGAATAGTCTGCACAAGAGACTGAGGGGCCTTTTTTATTACATTTTTCTTACTCCTTTTCTGAACCAGTGGCATGTGGTTAGGGCCTTCAGGGGATTCTTCCCACCCACTAAAGACCCTGAGAGTACTGCTCTGAAATTTATTGGTTGAACAGGCAACAGGCAGATACTGCTCAATCAAATTCAGATCAGTACTGTTGGGGCCCTCAGTGGGGTTTGGAGAATCCCCAGCCCAAGAGCCCTGCTTTTTTTATTGTTGTTTACTTTTTGTTTGATGCAGTTTGAATGGTTGAGCAGGCTGCCTACTCAACAAATCAAACTACGTCAACCAAAAAGTAAACAAAAAAATAAAAATGCAGAGCTTTAGAGCTGGGGATTCACGGAACCCTACAAAAGCCCTCACTGCACACTAATGCTTCTTATCCTTATCCATAATGTACGTATACAGTTTTCTCCCGGTCGGTGGTTCGCGGTCCCAATCATTCACGGTATTTTCTGATCGCAAACCGCTGACCAGGAGAGGACAGCTGGAGAGCAGCCAGAGCGCCGGCGAATGAAGGAAATCACTCGCTGTATGCTCCGACTGCCTCTTCCTGCACTAAAGTCGGGCCATACCAATCAGGAGCTGCTTTGACATGCAGCTCTTAATTGGTAAGGCCCAACTTTAATGCAGGAAGAGGCGGTCAAAGTATACAGCAAGTGATTTCCTTCACTCGCCAGCGCTAAGGCTGCTCTCTCCTGCCTCTCCAGTCTCCCCCACGAAAAACCGTATTCACGGTTTATCAAGATTCACGGGGTTCCTGGAATGGAACCCCCGTGAATATCAGGGGAGTACTGTACATACATTCTGTTACAATAGCATTTTCCTTATTCACTATATGGATCCATACAGCCCAAATCTTACACTTTTTTTGAGCATTTTTTTCTCTCCCTTATGCCTTTAGCTTCAGGGAAACAGGACTTCTGATTCACTAGATGACTTCTCTAGCTGTCTGCTGTCCCTTTGCCACTCAGTTATCCTATCACCCTGATGGACTCATTCAGATATTTAGGCTTTGTGATTGATCACCACCTCTCCTTTGTTCTGTAAGTCTCTGTCATTGCAAAATGCTGCTTTATTGCCTTATGTCAATTTTGCTCAGTGTGCCAATACCTTGACAGACCTGCACAACTAATTGTGTTATATACTTTCATGGGGCATTGTTCTGTAAAGGACATCCATCCCAATGGGGATAAGTGCAATTGGGTGTGCACACATAAATATTCTATGACATGCACCTTTATTGAGTAGGTACATATGTTGGTGCAAATCTTGGCACTCAAATACAGCAAAATGGCAAGGGGCTCATAATCGAAAGAGAAAAACGTCCAAATTTCAGCCTAAGTCAAACATTGTCAAAATACGTCCAAGTGCCGATAATAAAAATGGGTTTTGGACATATTTCTAAACAACCTAGGTCTTCATAGTGCCGCTGAACGACCAAAGCTAAATGGGGCATTTCAGGAGGAGTGTCGAGGGCGGGAGTTGGGCGGGACGTGGGCCAGCTTAGACTTAGTCGTACAGCATGTATAACCGAAACTTATACAGCCCAGGATCGACGGAACTTGGACATTGTGATTTAGACCATTTAAAACATGGTCTAAGTCACAAAAACCCACCTAAAGTGACCAAATAAGTACTGCAAACACATAAAACAGACCCCCCACACATCACCGACCCCCTCCCCAACCTTATAAAAATCGTGATCACACCTTTAAAATTCAGCCTCCAGACCATCATCACCTGGCAGCCTGGCATAGGAAAGCCTAGTCGTCCTGCACAGAGGCAGCTTAAGCCGTCTTAGGGGTGGGTTAGGGACCCATGGAGAGGAGGACCCATGCCCATAAGCCCCTGTAATCACTACATTGATAATGAAACATGTGCATTCTCCTATACACCCCCAAAACCCTTTTCTACTGATATATAAGTGGCTCCTGTAGCCATAAGGGCTATAAGGGTGGTAGATAAGTGGGTCTAGGGGATTCTGGAGGTGGTTTGGGGGGGGCTCACCATGACCTATAAAGGAGCTGAAGTGAGGAGAAGACATGGCACCCTTTATGTGAAGTTCACAGCAGTGCCATATAAGGTGCCATGTCTGGGTGTTCAGTCCATCACTTTGCAGACCCCTCCCACGTCCAACAGGGCTTGTCCTAGGTATTTTTGACTTGGATGAAAAGTTGGACAAAAATGTGGTATAAAGATGGTCGATTTAGCGTCTTGGACGATCAGATCGGCAGGACGTATAGTTAGACGATTTTCAAAACAAAAAAAATTTGGGACGTATTTTTCGAAAATGTGTCCTAGACTGTTTTTCACTTTGGACGACTTGCGACTTAGACGAAAACAGACTTAGACATTCCTTTCGATTATGCCCCTCCAAGCATTCTGAATCTGCCATTGAATTTGTAAGCTGCTTGTGACCTATGTGATGACAACAAAGGTGTGAGGACAACAGAAATGGCATCTAACATCTGTTTCTTAACATAATGAGAACATAGGAGAAAGTCTAAAAATATAGGAACCTAAGCATAGTCAATAGTCATGCTGGGTTAGACCAGTGGTGCATCTAGCCCAGTATCCTGTTTCCAACAGTGGCAAATCCAGGTCACAAGTAGTTGGCAGAAACTTAAATAGTAGCAAAATTTCATGCTATTGATCCAAGGGACAACAGTGCTTTCATCCATATCTATCTAACAGCCTACCTTAGAAAACTGGAAGACTGGGCATCCAAATGGCAGATGAAGTTTAATGTGGACAAATGTAGGGTTACCAGATTTTACATGCGTAAAATCTGGACCCATAGACCCCCCCCCCAAGCCCACCCAGTTCCACCCACCCTGCCCCATTACGCCCATGCCATACCCCAGCCTCACCCCCTTGCCCTGCCCCCATCAGCCTATTCTCATCAGTCGGGAGAGTATGTGCAGATGCTCCCTCCTAATGTGATATGAAGAGGAAGCTTTTCCAAACGTGGACAAAGTGCCGGGTTTTGGAAAGCCGTACAGATGCCCGGACATGTCCTCTAAAAAGAGAACATGTCCGGGTTAATCCAGACGTCTGGTAACCCTAGACAAATGCAATGTGAGCATACTGGGGAAAAAAACAATCCAAATCATAGTTACCAGATGCTAAGGTCCATCTTAGGGGTCAGCACTAAAGAAACATTGAAACATGATGACAGATAAAGGCCACATGGTCCATCCACAGTAACCATTATCTCTTTTTCTCTCTCAGAGATCCCACATGCCTATCCCAGGCCCTCTTGAATCCAGACACAGTCTCTGTCTCCACCACCTGTTCTGGGAGCATATTCCATGCATCTACCACCCTTTCTGTAAAAATGTATTTCCTTAGATTACTCCTGAGCCTATCACCTCTTAACTTCATCCTATGCCCTCTCATTACAGAGTTTCCTTTCAAATGAAAGAGACTTGGCTCACGCGCATTTACATTACGCAGGTTTTTAAACATCTTTATCATATCTCCCCTCTCCCGCCATTCCTCACTGTAAACAATACGCTGCAACCTTTTGCCCAATGTATGGTGGTAGCCAAAAAAGCAAACAGAATGCTAGGAATTATTAGGAAAAGGATAGAAAATAAGATCAAGAACATTATAACGCCTCTTCATCACTCCATGGTATGACCTCTGGGACTGGGATTCAGATGGGCAACTAGGCCTAGCCAGGATCCTGTCCCACAATACCTAATGTATATTCATTGTGGGTGCCCTGAAAATCTGACTGGCTGTTTCAAGGAATGGGCTGAGAACCCTTGATTTAGACATACAGACAGCAACTGAGTATCACTGCTCTCCAAATAGCTGTTCATTCCACCCTAGTTAGGGTTACCTTTATCTTTAATTTATCTTTTTGCCTTTTGTCTTTGTTTTGTTCTATTTCTATCATTTAAATTTCTCCAGAATTTTTTATTTTATTTTTATTTTTCCTCTAACTCTACTTTTCACTTCTCTATTACCCTCCAGGTACTTTAGTTAGATTGTGAGCCTTCGGGACAGTAAGGGAATTTTTCAAGTACCTTTCTTATTTCTAATCTTAATGTATATTTTCTGTAAACCGCTTAGAACCTAACGGATGTAGCGGTATATAAGAAATAAATTACATTACATTACATTACATTACCAGATGTCCAGGAAAACCCAGACATGTCCTCTTTTTAGAGGACTGTCTGGGCTCCCGGATGGACTTTCCAAAACCCGGCGTTTGTCAGTGTTTTGTAAAGCCCGTACAAGCTCCGGCCGCATCTGGAGGGCCTCTGAGCATACGCAAATGGCGTCACACACATCCACACATGTTCCAGGCCCTCCAGATTGCAAAGAGAGGAGGCTTTCTGGGGGTGGAGCTGGAGGGCAGAATGGGGAGGGTCATGTGTCCAGAGGTTTCTTTTTTTTTTTTTTAATATGGTAGCACTAACCCTAGCTCCTTCCTAAATCACCACAGTGCTATTCAGATAATATTAAGGTGATTAGAGGGGATTCTGGCACTATCCAGACAGTGTTGCTTAAAATCCACTGATAGTAGATTTATATACTGTATTTAGCAGAGGGATGAAAGAGAGAAAAAATAGAAGGTACATAATGTCAGAAAGAGACTTGGGAAGGCATATGTTCCCCCAAAGTTGCAAGACTGAAACTGAGTGACTTCAGTGCTTATATGGTCCAAGGGGCTGCCAAAATTGTGACAGAGGGACACAGGATAGGCCTGAAGGTGATATGGTGATCAATGGTGCACTGTCAACTTAAACACTCATCTTACCCTCTGAGGTAGTTTTCACGTGAAATATGTAGTGTCCTGTGCTCCTCACAACTATCTTTAAGGCTATATTTCATTTGCAATAAAGAAATAATGAAGACACAAGAAAAAGAACTGAGTGAAACAAAATGGTCCTGGTACATTTATTTCCTGGCTGTTTCACATTTTTAGACTAATTTTTTTGAATTATATTGCTTTAGACACCACGCATTTTTCCCTCAAGTGCTATTATGCAAAAACTTGTCACAAACAACGGTGCACTTATTATGGGCTTCTTGCCTTCCACCTTGTAGTTAGGATGCCTGACAGCAGACTCATGCTGGAAATCTTGTGAGGTTATACCTGCTGTGCTGACACAGTTTATAATAAATGGAAGCAGTATTCCAGGAGTTCTCAAGTGAAAGGATTTGGACTATTTGGCAATTTTATGGGGTTTATTGAGGTGAGGCTTGTCTACAAAATGAAAAGCATCCAGCTGTGTAAAATGATGCAAAGCACAGGAGTCTAGAGGCCTTAGCCCTGAGTAGGCCTTTTATGCCCTTTCTCCTATTGACTGGATGAGAAATCACCATATGCCATACAAGGGAGATATTTTTGCTCTTGACATTTTGCAGGAATATTTTTCCTCCTTCTCTTTATGTTTTTCCATCTCCTTTTCACATCACCACTTCTCAGGTTTTTATTGCACAACCATGTATGCTATTTAGCCTCATAAAGTGGGTGATCAAGTGGTAACCTAGCTTTCTATGGCATTCACTTTGGATTGCACTTCTTTGTGCCATTTATTGCCACTGCCAAAGAAGAAATTGCTAACTTGTCAGAGTGCTATTTCTTTTGTGCATATATTTCTCTCTCCTCTAGGTCCACCTGAGATTCAGTCCAACAAATAATAACATTTAGGAGCTTATTTATTAAGCCACCTGACCTGATTTACACTATCACTAAAATCAGACCCTTCCTTTCTGAGCACATTGACAAGACCCTCATCCATACCCTCATCACCTCTGTCCTAGACTACTGCAACCTGCTTCTCACTGGCCTGTTCAGAACTCTGCTGTACGCCTCCTATTCCACCAGTGTCGCTATGTCCACATTACCCCTCTCCTCAAGTCACTCCATTGGCTCCATATCCATTTCCATTTCCACATACAGTTCAGATTCATCTTACTGGCCTTCAAGTGCATTCGCTCCTCGGCTTCTCAGTATCTCTCCTCTCTCCCCACACTCCACGCTCCTTGGATAAGTCTTTTTTATCTGTACTCTTCTCTACAGTCAGCTCCAGACCCCGTCCCTTCTACTTTGCTACACCTTATGCCTGGAACAAACTGCCTGACTCGATATGTCAAGTTCCATCTCTGTCCAGACTCAAAGCCCACTTCTTTGAAGGTGTTTTCAATTCCAAACTCCAATCCACCTTCTAAGCACCATGGTTGGACTTGTCATTCTCTCTATAGTTCCCCCACCTGAGCACTGTGTATTGATGCACCTTCTGGTCCAGTTTGTCTATCTTGATTAGATTGTAAGCAGGGGCTGTCTCTTTTATGTTTTGATGTACAGCGCTCAATATGTCTAGTAGCATTATAGAAATGATTAGCAGTAGTAGTAGTTTTAGTTTTACATAGGAATTAAACATGCTAACTGTACAGCATCATATCAATAGAGGAAAATTCTATATATGGCACATAAAAATTGTTTTGTTTTAAATTGTCTTTATTTATTATTTCAATTTCAAAAATATTTCTTACATTAAGAAATATAGGATATGGAATTCACATCTACTGTAAATACAAAGGAAATATAACAAAGATATATATAATTATCTAAGATTCCATCTAGCCCTCTTTAAGGAAGAAAGACATAACTTTCTTCTACACCATAAGCACAGGAAATAATAGGAAAATTAATTCCTCACTATCTAAGGCACAGTACGTATTCACTTATTACTCCTCAATAAAATCAATTACTTCTCATAAGTCTTAAGAAATTGCTCAAGTTGCAAAGTATCTACAAAAAATAAAGTCCTTACTTTGAAAGGTAAGTAAACATTTACACGGAAACTTTAAAAAAAAAAAGGTTGCACCCAAGGCCAATAATTTAGGCTTCAAAGGCAAAAAAGCTTTCTGCCTTAAATGAGTGGCCTTGGCTACTTCAAGAACTAACATCATTTTTGCCCCACAAAAAAATTATTTCTTTTTTCTTAAAATAAAGCTTCAAAATCAAAGATTTATCACAGTGTCTTGTAAATAGTGCTGCGGCAAGAGATTCCAGTTTTTAGTTTTAGAATTCGCTTCATAAGAAATAATTCATAAAATAAATATACACTAGAATAGATGATGTGTACGCTGTTTGTGCAAGTCTGTCACCACCGGTGCCACCACCGGTGTATCTCTGTAAATGTTCATTAGCACAAGCAATATCTTCCACCTGCTGCTTATGCCAGCCTCAGCTCCCTTCTGATATCATTTCCTGTCACGAGACTAGGATATGACATCAGAAGGAAGACAAAGATGGCACAAGCAGCAGCTGGAAGATGTTGCTTGTGCTGATGAACATTTACAGAGGTATAATTTCAATTATAAATAATGTGCCACAAAAAACATCTGCTCCTTTAAGTGTGCCATAGATAAAAGGTTTGCAAGACACTGATTTATTACCAAAAGAGTAGATCTAGTCTAGAACACCTCTTGAAAATCTTCAAGGAAAACAGTTAAATCTATATCTGGAGAGACCAATTGATTCACCCCTTGTTCAGTAGAAGCCTTTTTCTTATCAGGGAGGTAACAATAATTTGAAAAAGAAAACATAGCAGCATTTTCTAAGACTAAAACTTCCTTGTACCTTCCCCAATTGATATCCAGCACCCAGAAGTCTGACAAGATCTGCTCCCAGACCTCCACATATGCTGAGAGCTGACCTCCTATCTTCAGGGGAAAGACTTTGGGTCTGGCATCATTGTGCCTTCTTAGAGGATGAAGTGGGGTGAGGACTGTGGCTTGGATTTACCTAAACCCTGTAAATCTCTGTCTTAATCCTGGATAGGATCTCTGAGATAAGGCTCCACCCGAGTATTGACGAAAGCACCTGGAATTATGAAAATTAGACTGCCCAGAACCTCTAGAGGTTCTTAGTCTGCTGTCAGGCAACTTTTGGCTGGCGATCTGCCGCACTAGCCATCAGATCATCCATACCCTTTTCAAACAACATCTGTCCTTTGTCTGATCCAGAGCATTCTGCGGGCTGAAATCAAATAAGCTGAGGCTTTGCTCATGACTCTGATGATGTCATAGTGACCATCAGCCATATAATCCATCCCTGACAGCAATAGCTCGAGCAATGGTTCTCTGCCAGGGTGAGTCCATGCATCTTGGAGACTGCTGCAGCTGCTATGATCCCTAAGGCCAAAGTTTTGAACTGTCTTTTTAGGACCATATCCACTCTTAAATACTATGCCTCCCTAAATACCATGCCTCCCTCACCAGATAGGGATGTGTGCTTGGTCACCTGAGCGACTAAGGAATCCACCTTAGGCTGGGCGAACATCTATTGACACTCCTGTGCCATAAGATACAGCCTAGTCATTGTTTTGGCTACCTTTAGAAAACCTTCAGGAGCATCCCAATCAGTGTTCCCGCTAAGCTGCGCTGGCCTGCGCTCGCGCACAAAATATTACATCGCAGCGCACAAGTTTCTCTTCACAGCGCACACACGCGTCGCAAAGGTAAGGGGAGGTAAGGTAAGGGGACGCATTGGGGGGATTGCACTTCCCCACAATTGCCATGCTTCGGTTCCTCTTCTTCCTTCCTTCCTCCCCCCCCCCCCGCGGGACCCTGCGGCACCATCAACTCTTACTCCCTCTAATGTCGGCCCTGCAGCTCCAGACTTCCTCGCACCTTCTCCCCTCCCCCTTTGGATCGCTATTATTTTAAATGTTATAGCCGCGGAGCTGTATCCATCAGTGGAGATGTCTAACCTCGGCCTGCCCCGGAACTCTTACTGCAACAGTGACTTCCTGTTCCTGCCTAGACGGGCGGCTGCTGCAGTAAGAGTTCCGGGGCAGGCCGAGGTTAGACATCTCCACTGATGGATACAGCTCCGCGGCTATAACATTTAAAATAATAGCGATCCAAAGGGGGAGGGGAGAAGGTGCGAGGAAGTCTGGAGCTGCAGGGCCGACATTAGAGGGAGTAAGAGTTGATGGTGCCGCAGGGTCCCGCGGGGGGGGGGGGGAGGAAGGAAGGAAGAAGAGGAACCGAAGCATGGCAATTGTGGGGAAGTGCAGAGCTGCAGGGAAGAGTGTTGCGGTACCCAGCTGGAGGGAGAAGGAAGATGAGGGAGGGAATTAAAGGAGATGCCAGGGCTTGGAGCGTAGGAGGAAGGTATGCCAGTCTAAGGGAAAAGGAAGGGGGAGATGTGAGAGCATGGAGGGGGAGCGAAAGATGGAAGAAAAGGAAAGGAGAGAGATGCCAGAGAATCAGGGAAGGGGAGATACCAGACTATGAGGAGAGGTGTGGGAGAGGGAAGGCGAGGAGAGAGATGCCAGACCAATGGGGTGAAAGGAGAGATGGAAGGGGGAGGCATACAGTTTCTGGAAGGGGCATAGAAGGAGAGAAGATGCCATATAGGGGAAGAGAGACGGCAGACAGTGGATGGAAGGAAGAGAGTTACAAGAAGATGAGGAAAGGAGAAACCACAGAAGACAAAGGTAGAAAAAAATTTCTATTTATTTATTGCTTTAGGAGACATGTGTCACTGTTTCTGTGAAGCATTGTATGCAGAGTCCAGCTTCTTGCTGGTTCAATTTAACCTTTGTCTATGTATTTTTATTTTATCCCCCCTTTTACAAAACTGTGAAGCGTTTTTAGCACCAGCCTTGGTGGTAGCAGCTCTGATGCTCAGAATTTTATGAGCATCAGAGCTGTTACCTCCGTAGCTAAAATCCACACTACAGTTTTGTAAAAGAGGGAGGGGTTAGTTTGTGATTACATATTCCTTACTAGGCGAAGGTGTTTTCTGTGTTCTGTGTGTTCGAAAGACATGGTTTTCTGTTAGGATTGACGGTGTAGGATTGATCTGTGCTGGTCTGGCTTGTTTAGTTTTACAATGGGTGTATTGATGTACTGCTCACTGCAATATGTAAGATGCTGCCTTTTCCTAGGTACTCATGTGTGACGTGTGGTTTGTTACTAAAAATCATGTTTTTCTTACAGATGGGGGGGGGTGCCAAAAAATGATGGGCCCCGGATGTTACATATGCTAGGTACGCCACTGTATGTAAAGATACCAGAAAGCTGGCGTAGCAAAAACTTCTAAGTTTTGAGTATTTAACCCTCCCACAATCTCACGGGCACTCGTTTCAAGTTTATTGAGATTTTGATTTAAACGCAATATCAAATATTTTCAATGCGTATAACAAAAATAAATTTGGGGAAATAAATAAAACCATTTGAACCAGTGTTCCCGCTAAGCAGCGCTGGCGTGCGCTGGCGCACAAAATATTACATCGCAGCGCACACGTTTCTCGTCACAGCGCACGATCGGAAGAGGCGTACGGCAGATGGCAGGGCGGCGAGAGGAGAATCGGGCGAGTTGGCTCATAACTTGCTGGCGCCCGATATTTTTGGCTCACGGTGAAAAAAGTTTGCTCACAACACCCGCCCGCTTAGAGGGAACACTGATCCCAATGTACATTCACTAAAATACTCATATCAGGGTGCCAGGGAAAAGACATGGGTTGTGCTCTCACTCCGCTCAGTGCAGAACATGGAATGGAAGGGGTCTGCTGGGAGTCTAACTGTAACTCCTGTAGGGAATCAGTAATGAGCTCTAAAAGGTGCCAAAAGCCTGAACAGCCAATGTACTATGGGGTCCTCCTCTTGGTCGAGGGCCCCCACTGCTTCCTGTGTATTCACTACTTCTTGTGACCCTAAATCGGCCAGCAGGGAAGATTCACTCTGCAACATCAAGGACATAAAGATTGATCCTTCGCATTCCTAGTCCCTATCAGAAAGTCCCTAGAATTCTGGACAGCTTCTGCCAATGACCCTGATGTGCCCTGGGAGCCCAAGCCCCCTTGTGCCACCCCTGACTTGCTGCCAGACCTTCTATGAGGATCCCAGCTAGCCAAATAGGCTGTCCACATCAAATTAATACATTCAAGAGATTAGTCTGTACTAGGCAGTTCCGAGTTCCCTTTAAGTAACTCCATCTTACATCTTTTGGGCTTTGGGACTTCCCCACTCTTACGCTTAGGCACGCTGCTGGTCTGGGGCTCCAGGAGGATTTTCTTCTGGGAAACTGGCTCCCAAAAGGTTACTCAGCCCTAGAGACCAAAGAGGAGGCTAAGCCTGATGCTCCGGCTTCCCCTTATATGAATTAGAGATAAAAGAGCCTGGGGACTCCACCCCTGCCAGTTTTGGGACAAAACAAGGTGATCTGAATGATCTGGAGAACTTCAAAAAAAAATATTGGGAAATCCAAAATGGTCAGCACAAAAAAAAACAAAAAAAAACACCAGCCCAAAAACACCTTAACTAAAAACAAAAAACAGAATTTTAGACATGGGGGCAATATAGGATGTGGCAGAAACCTCCAAAAATAGTTTTTTCAGAACATTCCCCCCCCACACACACACACACTCCAATTTTGCCCATAGGCTATAACAGCTTTACTCACTGTGCCATGTGCTCTGAAAGTGCTGCAGCTTGCCTTGGCCCTAACTCATAGCTGAATCTGAGAGAAGAGACCTTGCCTCAGTCAGTCAGTCCTCCAAATGTTGAGATCTTCAGGCTACAGTCAGATCGATGTCGGATTGATCCTCAATCCCCACTGATCAATGTTCACAAAGGGTGGAGGCAAAATCACAGCCGGCACCCTGAAGAGCCCCACTGAGTCCCCTACAGATGCCTAACAGCCTTTTCTCAAGCCCCTACAAATCAGTAGATGAGCTAAGCAACTAAGATTATGGACCCTGAGCTCCACAAAGTTTTCTGCAGGCTGGCCAAACAGTTCCACAAGGGATTAACCTGCCAGCTACAGAACCAAGTCTGCTTCTCCAGGCAGGTAGAGTTTTCCCCCACATTGGGGAGCTCTGGTACACTGAAAGTCACTCCAAAAAACCTGTGAAAACACCAAAAATTATAAAGAAATATGCAGAGCAGATCAGAAAGTCACTTTCCAGCTCACATGCATTAGCAAAAACTGAAGGGGGGAAGCAAGAGTCCTCTGGAGAAGGAGGTGGATTTGAAAACCTGGGTGAATTCCTTCTGCACGGCTCACAAGCATGGGAAGAATACCCTGCTGTCCAGAATGGCATACCTATCGCACTAGAAATGTTCAAGGGTGTAATTTTATTTTTTTTTTCCAAAACTCTCAGTTCTTGAAATAAATGCAGATCGCTTGACTTTAATTTAGGTCATGCTGTATCTACAACAGCAGGCTGAAGGCCTATTGTATGGAGACGCATCACATTTTTAGTGAAGAAATGTTTTGCATTCCTTTAGAAAAAATAAATGCTCGGTGTTTGGGCTTTCACATTTAAATACATACTTCAACATTTGCTTGGCAACCTTAAGGGCACCTATCTTAAATGCTATGCACCACCACAGTAGCGATTTCCATGCGGCAAATGTGATGCAGCCCATTCAGTTCCTATGGGCTGTACCATAACAATACATTTAAATACCGCAATACCTTTCAATTCTAAGCGGTTTACAAGGTAAAGAGAACTGTACAAACACAGTAGATTATAAGCTCATTTATAAAATCTGTCACATAAGTGAGTCTTCAATATCTTTCTAAAAGCCTGATAAGAACTAGAATCTAATAGTAGTTTACTAAAACTCCTGTCCCAAGACGCTATTTGATAGGCTAGAATTCTTTGGGGAAAAAAACCGCTTGTAAATATGGTAAGTTTGCACAATGATGGTTTTCTATTGGCAAATTTAAAATGATCAATGAAATAATTTGGCACATTTGCTGTGCCAGGACTCACTACCACGGCTTTAAGAAGCCCTACGTGTCATATGCCTTAGCCATCTCATTCTAGAAAAAAAATACATGTAATTACTTCTCTAACAATTACTAAACATTTGCCTATTCCTCAATTCCTCCTCTCAGGACTCTTGTGTAATAACAACAACAAAAAAAAGCAAGACTGCAGCTTTCATTAAATAGAATTTTAAAGTAATTCATTGCTTGAATTAGATTCTGTTAAAAAACAAACAAACCCATAATAGTCTGCATCTTTTCTCCACTCCCTGTATATATCAATTGTTATTTAACTGCTACTCCTAAAGAGCACTTAATATTTCCATTAAAATCAATAAAGCCAAGAAATGACAAGGGTGCAGGTGGATGTAAACAATTAAGTTTTTCCTGTACCTATTGTCAGTTTGCAGTTCTGAAAACAAAATCAACACCTGTCCCTTTCCTTTTGAATGGCAGCTAACAGAAATCCACTTGGCCGGCTTTTGTCAGCTCATTTTCCTGACAGATAACTTGAAGAAGTAGGCAGTTGCAGGGCAAGCAATTCTATATTATTTTTCCTTTTACAAGAGCGGTACATCTGAATGAGAATAGTAACAGTACCTGAACAGAATTCAAGAGGTAAACAAGGCAGTTTGAGTGGATGGTCTTAAAGCAGCGTTCTCGCCATGTTTGTCTACTTGGGTATCTGAAAATAATAGCTGTCAAACTTGTTCTAGATGATATTTTTTTTTTTTAAGTGGACTAACTTAATACATCTGTGACTAGATCAGCAGTGCTATGTTTCTTTCATCAGGTCAGTGCAGAATGAGCTAAGGATTTTGGACTACAGGAAAGTGTTTGTAAAACAACTGTGAATGCAGGGACCAGATTCAGAGGAGTGAAAAAAATTGAAGAAGAAAAATAGCAGATCTTGCAGCTATGGAAGACCAAGGTAGGTCTCAGTTGTCCATGGTCTAGAAAGCATGCATGGTCTATGTCTATTTTTTGTTGTTGTTCTTTATATTTATTGAAATTTTTACATTATTCACAAGAATATTCCTCTTGTACAAGTAAAACAGAAAATGAAACAACTTAAACAAACTCGCATTTACTGCTACTAGGAAAATAGTCCATCTTTCTTAGAACACTAACTCAGAAGGGGGAGAAGAATTGAAGAAACTGAAGAAATACCAAAACATAAGAAAATAACGATGAACTTGAAAGGCTTAACAGCATTTGACCCCCTCTTTCCTTCCTGCTTTTAAACATTCCCAGTAGCTAAACTTTTCAAATCTAAAAAAGCACGTAACTGTTCTGGTGCATAGTAGACATATTTAACACCTTGATATTTAATCAAACATTTGCATGGATATGCTAATAAGAATGTCGCTCTAAGGGTCAACGTCTCTACTCTCATAACTAGGAGTAATTTTCTTTGCTCCTGCGTTGATCTCGTTGACTTTCTTTCCTAGAAACACTAGGTGAGGATTTCGGAAATACAATCGCATAATTGCATTCATATCTTGTTCAAAGACAAAAGATATAAACAATGTGGCCCTCTCTGTGGATTCGGAAACAGAGGTTTCTAATAATTCCGTAACATTGAGAGAGCCTGTTGGCAAAATTTCCTCTGCACCTGGGGCGGTTCCTTCAATTTTCTTTTTTGGCAAATAGTAAATTCTATTAAGTGGAGGTAAATGTTCAAGGGAAAACTTTAGTATTTCAGTTAAGTACCTTATCCACATATCAATAGGTGTAACCCCCAAGGCCATTGGAAAATTCAACAGATGCATATTTAGGGGTCCTTTTAGGGGTTTAACGCACGTAATATCATGCGTTAAACTGCCTTCCACGCTAGCTGCTAATGCCTGCACTGAGCAGGTGTTAGTTTTTTAGCTGATCGCGGGGGTTAGCATGTGATGAAATGTCCGACACGCTAACTCTGCTAGCACGACTTGATAAAAGGACCCCTTAGTCTTCTATTGTAATTTTCCATTTGTTCAATTTTTTTTACTCAAAATTGTTCGTTCCTTTATCAAATTGTTAGTTATAGCTTGAATATTTACCACATTGTCCTTAACTTCTTTTATCTCCGTTGAAAAATCTCCTTTAGTTTTCTCCAAGGATTTACCCAAAGCGTCTATGGTACTTACAAGTATTGTCAGTTCTTGTGACGATCTAGCCACCTGGGTGTTTAACCGCTCGAGAGAGTCCCAAATCTTCTCGAGGGTAATCACCTCCGACTTTGTTAATTCAGAGCCAGCAACATTGCTGGCTCTCATTGCTCCCTGCTCTCCTTCCATTCTCGCGAGTCCAAGCCCCTGATACGGGGTCTCCCCAGCACTCATTTTCACAGAGGGAACCTCCGATCAGACCGCAAGTTGAGCAGGGGGCGGGGGCGGAACAGGATCCGGAGGGGAGAGAGAAACCTCCTGCTCGAAATCCCCAGCCACCCTTTCAGTTGGAGAGAGCCCTAGCCTACCTCCCAGAGCATCGGGGCCAAAAGAAGCTGCAGTAAAGTCCAGGATTGATTGCTGGATAGGGGTAGAAGTCCGGGCTGCAGCGGGCTCAGCACGGACACTACCCCTCCATTTAGAGTGAGGCATTGCAAAGTAGTCAATAAAGGAAAAAACTCCTAGACCACTGGTAAGACCGCCAGCTTCATGCTGCAGCCATCTTAACTCCTCATATCTCGTATGGTCTATGTCTTATAGGTGGTTCATATGACTGTTGGTTGTATATTTTTGTCTCTCTTTATTATTCTAACCCTTGTCAATTTTCAAATTGTTTATTGCAAGTCAATTTAGTTGTTTTGTTTTCTTCTTCTATGTTGAACTTGTAAGACGTCTTTGGGCTAGATTCACTATGCAAACCGATCATGTACCAACAGGGCCGGATTTAGATGAAAAGAGGCCCTAGGCTATTCCACTTATGAGGCCCTTTCACCTCCCATTTTTAAGTTTGTAAATTACATGAGAGATAATAAAATACATCATTACTGTGATATATATCAATATGTTAAATGAAACATGTTGTTATTGGTACTAACCTTTATAAAAAATGTGACATGGATAATAAATAAAAAAAAGTTGAGAACACTTATTTGGACATTTATTCTCAGCACCATATATAGTACTTGTAACAATAACTAATCAAACATAACACACAATATTTACAAAGAAACAAAATTCAAATAATGAAAATCTTTGACTACGAAAATAAAATACGCAATAAAAATTATAATATTTTCTATCAAATTAAATTAAATATATTCAATACATTGAAGATTAAACCAAATTCAATTCAGATAAATTTATTTCATAATAATTCGCATTTAAAGTTTAAGTATGAATTATTATGAATTTTAAGTCTTAAACTAAACCAAAAATGGAACTTTATTCAAACAAAATCCAGATCACAAAAAAGAAAATATCAAATTGTATATCATATTAAATTTTATGTTAATAGTTATTTTATTTAAGAACTGATTCAATCCAAGTATACATTTAAAACGAAATAGTAGATTAGAAGAATTTCTTTCTAAACTTTTTCACACAGAATTCTTCTATAAGTTCATCAAAATCTATTTTTCTGAAGGTCTCATTTTCGATGCACAAAATACTCAATGAAGACAACTTCGTCTGGGTCATTGTGATTCTTAATTGATTTTTTATATTTTTAAGTCTTGAAAATGACCTTTCTCCAGTACAATTAGTGACTATTAAACTGAGAAACAGCCGTAAGATTGATTCCACATTGGGGAAGGCCACTTGAATATTTTCTTTGAATATTATTTGATATAAGTCTGTATGCGACAATGTGGAATTTTTTGAAGGTTTATGTGTTTGTCTCATCTTTTCTAATAACATTAACACGTGTTTCATATTATCAAAGTAACACGAATATAACCAAATGTCGGGATATCAATAGGTCTGTTCTTTTGTCTGTTCCAATCTACACCAATCTGCACTTTATTTATGCAAGAACAAACCAGAGCTTAGTAGCATAAGGCACGTCAATATTTGCCATAGCAATCAGTGAACGTATGAACTATACTTTGGTGCAATCTAGTATATACAAACGAACAGACCCAATGAGCCGAATGCGTTGATCTTAACCAATACATTTTTATGTTTGTTTATTAGTCATATGCGTAGAATTTCTCCTTATTTTCGGTTCAGTGTTTTAGTGTTCACTGTTTTTAGAATAGTGTAATTTTAATTTTGCTAACAATTTGAATGTAGGCCCCTCTTGATCTTGAGGCCCTAAGCTGAAGCCTAGTTAGCCTATAGGAAAATCAAGCCCTGTGTACCGATCGGTTTGCGACCCCTTTATGACCTGATTTTACTCCAGTCTGATTCACTTACCTCTCTGCCGATCTGATTCCGATCTGCGCATGCAAATGAGGGGAACGGCATGCAAAGTAGGCATGGATGCGATTCACAAAACAAATTTCGCAATCCAACTGGGCTGGCCAATCAACCCAAGAAGTGACTGCTGGGGACCAGTTGCAAATGTCCTTTCTGACTCTCCAGCTCCATTGCCGCCCTGCTCTCTGCCCTGCTCTGTGCACACTCTGCTCTCTACTGTCCCAAATCTCTCCTGCCTGTCACCCCGAAGCTCTGCCCCGAATCTGTCCTGCCTACTGCCCCGATGCTCTGCCCCAAATCTTTCCTGCCTGCCACCCCGAATCGCTGCCCTGCTGTCTCCCAAATCACCACCCTGCTCTTCCCTGAATCTTCTGCCTGCCACCCTGAATTTCTCCTGCCTTTCCCCACACTGCGAGCTCGTGGTTTTAACCTGCGAGTTTAAAGTGGGTTAAAACCATGGGCTTGTTGGGCTACTAAAAGTAAAGTAAAAGGTTTTTTTTAAAAAGTTGTGGCTCAGACGGGTCTTAGACACATGCGCAGACCATCTACAGATGGTCTGCGAATGCGTCGGGATCGCACACTAGCGATCCGTGTCGGCGGATGGGGGCGTTCCTCTGATCACCCCCATTAGAATATTGCTGGTTTGTGAATCCATCGGACCTGCCCGGATCGGACACGGATCGGTCACAATTGGGCAGGTTAATCTAGCCCTTTTTCTTATAAAGGTAATATGTCAAGTGAGCAAGTCACTTGACATACCACCTTTATAAGACCACCTTTATAAGACCTTTATGAGCAAGTCACTTAACACTCCATTGCCCCAGGTACATTAGCGAGATGTGAGCAGTAGTGGCTCGCAGCCAGTAGGGGGTGATGTCTATGGGACGGTAATGGAATGGACGTCAGGACATGATAGTGCAGTATTTTTGTGGAATTTTTCTCCAAAAGGGCCTGTTTTTCGTATGATTCTGGGTAACTCTAGTTAGATACAAGCATATGTGTCAGTTAAGGCCACACCCAAATAGAAGCGCATGAAAAACTGGTGAATAAAAATCTTAATATGGATGTAGCCAAGGCCAGAAAAACACACTACAGATTAATATTAAGGGAAAGCATAATAATATTCTTTTTATGTATTTGCTATTAGGCTAGATCATAAAGGAAATCAGGATATACATGGACTCCATTTTGTTCTCTGTCTTTCTGTATCTGTTTGGCTGAACTCCATTTTGTGTTCAGCCTGTGTCCTTTGTTCAGAGTTTTTCCCGCTTTTAGCAGCGTGTTTCTAATTGATAACCAGATGTGCCTTAGGCTGGGTAGGAAGAGCATATTAGATTACGTATCCTAAACTAAGATATAATATGTATTAAATATGAATGACATATAATGTGTGTGAAGTTATGAATGTTGGGCCCAAGTATGGATGGATGAAGGAATTTTGTATTAAAAATGAAATGGAAGATACTAAGGGAAAAATCCTGAACACAACATCCGGAAATGGTTAACTTAGAGTCAGAGACTGCTGTTCCAGTCTCTAACATAGGAAGACTTCTGTGTGAAGATCTATGAAATTTGAAACTGTCAGCTCAGGGAGAGGGGGAGAGAGGGGGAGACAGCCCCTCCTTTCCTCCAAGGCTGACCAATTTTCAGCACTGTTTGTAGGTGTAACATGAAACTTAGTTTTTCAAAACAGGCTGAGAAAATTTCAGCACCCTTTTAACAAATACAGATTCTCATGAATATTGGATATGTAATAAAATGTTCATGTATATTCAGAAATGAATGTAAACAAAACAAATGTAATTTCTGAAACTTTTAAACGTAAAAGAAATTTTCTTTGTCTAACTTTAAAGACCACCTCTGTTTTTGGTTGGCCCACGGGCCAATGATGTCACACTGAGCCAAAGGTGTATAATGGGGATTTCAAAGTATAGAGCTGAGCTTGTTATCAGAAGGCCAGCATTTTGGCAACTATAACGATCTCCCACTAACGCAACTAGCCTTTTGATGTCCATGATAGAAAAATAGAAACAATAAAATTCAATATTTTGGTAAAACCTTGCGTTAGCATCATTTTCCATGTTTTTTTGTTATTTTTCACACCTTGAGTGAAAGCTAGCACTTAATTGGCAACTGCAGCTTTATGAGTGCGCAGGCGTCCAATGCCCATGCTCAGATGTGAGCCCACCATGACAGATAGAGAGAAATACTCGAGTACCTGAATGTAAAACCACTTTGGCTATAAGTGGTATATAAATTCTAAAAATAAATAAATAGTTGTGCACTAAGAATTTTAGGCATGCATGTTATAGAATAGGGCATAGGGAAGATCTGTATGTACTCCTAATTACTGCAAATTAATAGAGGGCTGTTCAAAATACTCACAGTAGAGTTCCCTCTATTGCAAATCCAGGGTTGAAAAATTAGTGCAGCACAGTCAAAGTAATGAGTATGCAAATTCATGTTGCATCAAAATTGCATCAGTAATTTGCTGCTCATTACTCTGGGCTAACTTTCCTACCAGTGCCTAAGCACTGATTGGCTCAGGCACTGACAGAAAATTCAAAAACATAAAGGCATGCCATGGCCCTTTGCTTAACCCCCATCTAGAGTGGAAATATAGCCTAATGGTTAGAACAGAGAACTGGGAGGCCCTGGTTCAAATCTCACTCTAGCTCCGTGATTTCTTTTTAAATTGTGATTCTTCCATGGGTATAAGAACATTAGAATAGTTATACTGGATCATACCAATGGTCCATCTAGCCAATATCCTGTTTCCAACAGTGGCCAATCCAGGTCACAAATACCTGGCAAAAACCCAAACTGTAGCAACATTCCATGCTACCAATCCCAGGGTAAGAAGTGGCTTCCTTCGTATCTGTCTCAATAAAAGAATATGGAATTTTCCTCCAAGAACTTGTCTAATTTTTTTTAAACCCAGCTATGCTAACCACTGTTACCACATCCTCTGACAATGAGTTCCAAAGCTTAACTGTTTTTTTAGTGAAAAAATATTTCCTCCTCTTTGTTTTAGAAGTGTCAGCCAAATCATTCAGAGCGTAAGCAGAAGACTGTTGAGGGCTGTTGAAGAGATGAAGGCTAGTACCTGTAAGGCCACAGGCAAGCACTGGTAATAAAACATTATTTGTTTTAGAGACATTTTTCAGAGGCAATTTTATAAGCTACTGTAATATATAGAACCACATTATATGATTAAATGGGATCTTATGAAACTGCAGGATGATTTTCACATGTACAAAGTACCGTAGTTGTACAGGACACCTATCATAACCATATAGTATTCCCTAGTGTATATATAGGGAAAGATAATGTGTATAACCTGTATACCAAACCATCAATGACTACCATCTGAGGCTGTGTAGAAAACCACCATGGAAACTGTCTAGTCCTGTACTGTGACACCATTACAGAAGCTCATGTGTGGAAAACCATCACGAAACACCCTGACTCTGTGTTGTAACACCATTACAGAAGCTCATGTAAACCGCTCTGTATTGACTCCCCAGTCATTAGTAACGGTATAGAAGCTTTCAATAAACAATATTAGCAATGAGGAATCCCTGAGAAGAAGTGACTCTTGGAGACTCCAAGATATTGTAGCGCTGGTCACTTATTTGCTTCTTATTAGAAATATAGAAACATAAAGGCAGATAAAGGCCAAATGGCCCATCTAGTCTGCCCATCCACAGTAACCATTATCTCTTTCTCTCTTTGAGAGATCGCACAAGCCTATCCCAGGCCCTCCGTAAAAAAAGTATTTCCTCAGATTACTCCAGAGCCTCTCGCCTCTTAACTTCATCCTTTGCCCACTCATTGCAGTTTCCTTTCAAATGAAAAAGACTCGACTCGTGCACATTTATATTATGTAGGTATTTAAGTGATATCTCTCCTCTCCTGATTTTCCTCCAAAGTATACAAATTGAGATCTGTAAGTATGACCCTATATGCAGGGCCGGATTTTCCTATAGGCAAACTAGACTTCAGCCTAGGGCCTCAAGATCAAGAGAGGCCTACATTCAAATTGTTAGCAAAATTAAAATTACACTATTCTAAAAACAGTGAACTCTAAAACACTGAACTATATATGGTGCTGAGAATAAATGTCCAAATAAGTGTTCTCGACTTTTTTTTATTTATATATCACAGTAATGATATATTTTATTATCTCTCATGTAATTTACAAACTTAAAAATGGGAGGTGAAAGGGCCTCATAAGTGGAATAGCCTAGGGCCTCTTTTCATCTAAATCCGGCCCTTATGATGAAGACCATATACCATTTTAGTAGCCTATTTTTGGACCGACTCCATCCTTTCTATATCTTTTTGAAGATGCAGTCTCCAGAATTGTACACAATATTCTAAATGAGGTTTCACCAGAGTCTTATATAGAGGCATTAATACCTCCTTTTTCCTACTGGCCATACCTCTCCCTATGCAACCTAGCATCCTTCTAGCTTTCGCTGTCACCTTTTCAAACTGTTTGGCCACCTTAAGATCATCACATACAATCACACCCAAGTCCCGCTCTTCCATCTCGCACATAAGTTATTCACCCCCTAAACTTTACCGTTCCCTCTGGTTTTTGTAGCCCAAATGCATGACCTTGCATTTCTTAGCATTAAATTTTAGCTGCCAAATTTCAGACCATTCTTCAAGCTTTGCCAAGTCTTTCTTCATGTTATTCACACCATCCGGCGTTTCTACTCTATTGAAGATTTTGGTATCATCCGCAAGGAGGCAACTCTTACCCGACAACCCTTCAGCAATATCATTTATAAAAATGTTAAAAAGAACAGAACCTTGAGGCACACCACTGGTAACATCCCTTTCCTCAGAGCGATCTCCATTGATCACTACCTTCTGTTGCCTTCCACTCAACCAGTTCTTGACCCAGCCCATTACTTAGGGACCCATCCCAAGGGCACTCAATTTATTTATTAGACGTCTGTGTGGAACACTGTCAAAGGCTTTGCTAAAATCTAAATGCACCACATCTAGCGCACATCCTCTATTCAATTCTCTGGTCACCCAGTCAAATAAATTGATCAGATTTGTCCAAGACCTACCTCTACTGAATCCATGTTGGCTCCAGTCCTGTAATCCAAAGGATTCCAGAAACTTGAACATTCTCAGTTTTAAAAGTGTTTCCATTAATTTGCTTACCACAGAAGTCAGACTTACCGGCCTGTAGTTCCCTACTTCTTCCTTACTTCCACTTTTGTGGAGAAGGACCATATCTGCACTTCTCCAGTCCTGACTCTAGAGACTCATTGAAAAAGTTAGTCAGCGAAGCTACCAGAACTTCCCTAAGTTCCTTCAGCACCCTCGGATGTACACCATCCAACCCCATCGCTTTGTCTACCTTTATTTTAGCTAGCTCCTCACGAACACAACCTTCTGAAAATCAATCAGGGTCTATTACACCTCCATCCCTATTCACGTTTGTCTTCTGCACTTCAGCCGTGAGCACAGAACAGAAATATTTGTTAAGAAATTTGGCCTTTTCTTTATCAGCTTCTACATATTCCTCCCCTTCACCTTTGAGTCTCACAGTGCCACTTTTGCACTTCTTCCTATCAATAATATATCTAAAAAATGTCTTGTCTCGCCGTTTTACCATGTCAGCTATTTTTTCTTTCATTTGCACCTTTGCTTTCCTGACTACACGACGAGCCTCTCTTAACTTTTCCAGATATTTTTGCCTGTCTTCCTCTTTCTGCTATCTTTTGTAGTTTATGAAAGCTAACCTCTCATTCCTTACCTTCTCAGCTACTACTTTTGAGAACCAAAGCGGCCTTCTTTTCTTCTTACTTTTACTTTTGCCTCACAAAAAGGTTTTTCGCCCTTACAATCGCTCCTTTCAGTTTTGCCCACCGCATTTCCACTCCTTTCAGACATTCCCACTCACACAATTCCTTGACGTAAACCCCAATCCGAACAAAGTTAGTTTTTTTTAAAGTCTAAAACCTTTGCTTTTGAATGAGCCCTCTCTATACCCATCTTAATATTAAACCGTACCATGCAGTGATCACAGGATGCCAGATGATCATCCACTATAACATCAGAAACACTTTCCTCATTTGTAAGCACTAAATCCTGTATGACCCCATCCCGCATGGGTTCTATTACCAACTGCTGGAACAGTTTTCCTATTGTTTGGGATTGTTATGATTATGATTAAGTATGTATTTGCTGTGATACACTTTGTATAAGGCGGGATACAAATCAAAAAACTGTAAACATTCCAAACTTGCAATACAATGGACATTAACAGGTAGTTAGGTCAAAGAAGACCTAACATAGCGCATGCAAGGAAGATCTTCAGTATTTCGATGCCAGCCAGCAAGAGATGGAAACTGTAGAAACCAATTGAACTTGCTGGATAACATTTTCTATCTGTTCCCAGGTGCATGGTTAGACCTAAGTCTAAGCAAGTGTAAATACCAGAGAGGTAAGCCAATTGCCCTCTTGATTACTTCTCTATAGATTAATGTCCAAACAAGCAATTAACTGACACTTATGCATACCTCAGAGCAAGTATAAATACCAATGTCAAGATTTCTTAAAGTAAGAATATATTTCTATTGCAAAACTGGATTTACATACATACATTTCAGGCCTGGTGAAACCAAACCACAACCCATAACAGACTACCATGAAAAACTGTTGCATACATATACTCCTTACACTCACAGGGCATTTACTCCTATAAATATTGCTATTTCCATATGCACATGCCATAGAAGCCTTCTAAAATGAACCTCCATAGTGTCCAGCAAAATTTTACTTTTTCTATGGAGCAGCCTATTTAGATTTGATTAAAATATGGACTGCATTAAAACCATTGCGAACTCTCATTTGAAATATAAGCTCAGAAAAGGTGTTCTCCGACATCCTGGCGGTTTTTATGGGCACACAATCAAAAGTCAAGAGAACTAATAACTAGTCTTAGCTTGTTGCATTTGTGCATGCATGTTGAGAGTAAAGAAAAAAGAGAGAGAAAAACAAAGTGACTAAGTTGTTTTGCCCTATAAACAAAAACAAAAATAAACGCAAGTGATTGGGAAAAGCAGCTGTTGTTGAGCCTCATGTTGAGAATGTGTATACATCTCCTCCTGTGAACTGCTTGCCTCAAACCAAGGAACTGCCAAATTACCATGTTTCTTTTAATGAACAGGAATTTACTTTTTTTTCCACTCTATTAATGCTCATTCCACTCCTGTGGTGGTAGATGTCAAATGAAATCCAGTGCACGCCTTATTCGTTTCCCACCTGCACAAACACACAAGAAGAATGCACAAACAATCATATTAAACATGACACGTCTTTCAACAATTACACTTGTGCATGAACATTTTGAATCTCATATAGTGGTCTTTTGAAGGCACACATAGTATGCTAAACATTATACACAGCATACAGGAAGATTCTTTTCTGACCACATTCCATGAGTTCTAACCTTTTCTCATCTTAATTAGTATTCTATGGGGCAATTTTATAAATTTTTTGTACATATAAAAGTTATAGTATATTATTTATAATTTGACTTTGTTCAAGGCGGAGGACTAAACAACATACATAATAAAATAAACAAACAATATTCATGGATGTTTTTTGTTCCTCTGTTGCAGCCATATTGCTGCATGTATCATATGTGTTGTAAAATCTCCGTATGTATTTTTGCATTTCTCTTGTTAAAATTTCAATAAACAAATTTTAAAAATGAAATGAAAATCAAGATAAAAAGAAGCATATTTCAGATCCTATTAGATCTTATATGATCTAAGATGGCAGAAAGATAATTGGTATTCAACCTAATAGAGAGATAACTGCTAATATCCTGTGATGAGAATCTACAATATCAATAATCACAGCTCTAGATTAATTTTTTTTAAACTTTTTATAAAAATGTTTTTAACAAATAGTGAAGTGCTCAGACCTTATAACCTGTGATTCAGTGATGATACCAATCTGAGGTTAACAAGGGGACCATCACTGCCTTCACTGTCCCCTGCCCATCCATATAAATCAATAAACCGTCTGCATCAATGAAAATAAACTTGACTTACCTGAAATGGATGGGTTGATGAATATTGTTAATCCTCAGTGGTGTTTATGTGCCATGTAACAGTGCTGGTGAGTTAAAACGATATTCTCATATCAAATCATTCTCTGATCCCTGTCCCCCGACTCGAGTTTTGGCTCTTCATCAGGGAGTGACGCTGTTACAAATAGTAGACAATTTTGTGTTAGAACTATATCCGAAAATGCCTGAATACTATATTTTTCATCTGTAACCCCATTTTAATACTACTATCTTATATTAAATTATCAAACTCTCATACCTATTGTTGACTCAGAGGGTCAGGACGGAATCAAAGCCTGGGCTGACTTGAACCAGATCTCATGGATAACTCTATTTATGGGCTAAAACAAAGGGTGGAGCTAAACTGCACTTACCCAGAAATGATGACAAGGGAGGGACTTCCAGCATTGCTCTAAACTAATAACCACTCAATATCGTGGTTCAATCCTTCTGGAATTAACGTGCGCCAATTGTAAATAAAGCGCTGTTCTTTTTGAATTAAAAGTTTCAAAATATCACCTTCAAATTGCTTGATCTGTGTTAAAACCATATACTTTAAAGCCTCTATTGAGTGAGATTCCTCTAGCGCCCTCCCTGATTAAGAGCCGAAACTCGAGTCGGGGGGACAGGGATCAGAGAATGATTTGATATGAGAATATCGTTTTAACTCACCAGCACTGTTACATGGCACATGAACACCACTGAGGATTAACAATATTCATCAACCCATCCATTTCAGATAAGTCAAGTTTATTTTCATTGATGCAGATGGTTTATTGATTTATATGGATGGGCAGGGGACAGTGAATGCAGTGGTGGTCCCCTTGTTAACCTCAGATTGGTGTCATCACTGAATCACAGGTTATAAGGTCTGAGCACTTCACTATTTGTTAAAAAAAATTTTATAAAAATTTTTACAAAAATTAATCTAGAGCTGTGATTATTGATAAAAAAGATAATTGGACAATACAGGTTTATTAAGACAAAATAATGCCAAGTTTCCAAGTTTATTTAATATTTGATATACCGTTTATCAAAAACATACCTAAATGATTTACAGTTATCAGAATATTGTTAAAATAAAATATAAATTTCAAAGTAAAAAAAAGTCGGGGGGATGACAACAAAACAAATAGACTTACTGGAATAAAAAGGAAAAATGTGAAAAGGTAAGAGCTTAAATACAATGGAAAAAAATGTTAAAAGGGAGGGAAGAAACAGGAAGGCATTAGCACACTAGGTTAGGGGTCACTTCAAAAGAAGCGTTTTAATTCGATACTCCCAATTACAAGGATGCTGTTAGAGCTCAGGGAGAATAGAATCAAACTGAAAAAGCGTATTTAAAAAGGAATGTTTTTAAGTTACATTTGAATTTTTCAAGAGATGTTTCTTGTCTGAGATCTGATGGGAGGTTATTCCATAACGTGGGAGCAATGACTGAGAAAATGGTTTTGCGGGTAGAATCAAGAAATAGTTCATGAATAGGAGGAACAGAGTAGTGCAACGCAGATTCCAAGAAGGGGTATACGTAATAAGTAGTTTATCGACGAATACAGGTGAATTGGACTGCTTGGTTTTAAATGTTAGCAGAAGTATTTTATAAGTAATGCAATGAGGAATGGGTAGCCAGTGAGCTTTGCGTAAGAGGGGAGTCACATGGTCAAATTTTTTAGCTTTATAGATAAGCTTGACTGCGGTGTTTTGTAATAGTTGTAACTGATGAATTTCATTTTGAGTAATTCCTTGATACAAGGTATTGCAGTAGTCAAGGTTGGAAACAACAAGGGAGTGAATTAGAATATTGATGGTGGGGGGAAACTAATAAAGAAAGAATAGAATGGATGAGTCTTAATTTGTAAAAGCATTTCTGAGTGACATTGCTGATTTGGTGGTGAAAGTTAAGATCTTCATCAATAATAACTCCTAGGAGTTTGGTTTTGTTGTCAAGTTGGATAGTGCATGAATCAATGCTGATTGGATGGTTCAGAGTGCTTTATGGGGAAGTAGAGAAAAATGCACTCTTGGATTTGGAGATGTTTAAAGAAAGTTTGTTTTGCTGAAGCCAAGAGTTGATCAAGTTGAGTTGATTATTGTTTTCTTCTATTTCTGTTAGTGTAGTAGAGTTAGGGGGTGAAATAATTGAATATCGTCAGCATATGTGAAAATAGTAAAGCCTTTAGATTATGCCAGGGTAAGAAGAGGGCTTATAAAGCTAATGAAGGGGAGAGAGAATGGATCCTTGTGGAATGCCATAGATTTGAGTTATTTTTGAAGATATGGTATTATTAAATTGGACTTTGTAGTTACGAGTCTGAAAGTAGGATGTGAACCATATTATAATGAGGTCCCTATAATACCTATGAATTGTAATCTGTTAAGCAATAGGGTGTGGTCTACGGTATGAAAAGCAGATCAAATGATATCAGGAGAACAGACTTACGGTGGTCTTGGAAGTAGCAAATATTTGTAACTAGTCTGATTAGTGAAAGTTCAGTAGAGTGGTGGGCTCAGAAACCTGTTTGGTATGGGTGGAAAGCATTGGCTTTTTCTACAGAGTTAGAGTTGGTTGAAAACCCGCTTTTCAGTTAATTTGGCCAAGAATGGTAGATTAGCAATGGGTCGGTAATTGCTGGTTTCTTCTTTGGAAATCTTAGATTGTTTGATCCTAGGGAATACTACTACTGATTTCCATTGATTAGGCATGAAACCTGTAGAGAGACTTTTATTGATCATTTCGTGGAGAAAGGGACCAAATATTGAGAAGTGTTTTTTTTCAGAATGTTAGGAGGTATAGGTTTGAGGGAATTGTTTGAGATGTTTAGGGTCTGGATAGTTCTCTGAATTTCATTAAAAGAAGGTTGGCGAAAATCTGAGAGTGAACTGAAAGGGAGAGTGTTTTCTGAGATAGAAGGGTTGAATGATTCGTTTTCAGCGTGTTTGGAGAGTTTTTCGCATACAGAGCTGATTTTATTTTCAAAGTAATTTGCGAGGTCCTGAGCGATGAGTTGGTTAGTGTTTGGGGATGGTTTATTAGGAGGGGGTAATGTGTGAATAGCAGCTCTCATGGAATATAAGTTGCGCAGCAGAATTTTGAATGGATTGAAGAGGTGAGAGACCGGTGCATGGGAGGTCCGAGAGAAGTATGTTTCAGTAGTCCAAGCGTGAGGTGATGAGAGCGTTGACAAAGGTTTTGGTAGTATGTCCAGAGAGAAGAGGATGGATTTGGGCAATATTATAGAAAGAAAGTGACAGGATTTGGCGGTTTGTTGGATCTGATCAGAGAAAGAAGAGAGAGGAGTCAAAGATCACCCCAAGGTTGTGAGCCGACGAGACAGGGAGGAGGATAGTGTTCACAGAAATAGAGAACGGCGAGAGGGGGGAGGTGAGTTTATGTGGGAAGATAAGGAGTTCTATTTTAGCCACATTCAGTTTGAGATGGCGGTGAGACATCCAAGCAGCAAAGTCGGACAGGCAGGTTAAAATTCGGGTCTGAACTCCTGTAGAGATATCCGGTGTGGAGAGGTAGATCTGGGAGTCATCAGCATAGAGGTGATATGGAAAGCCATGAGAGGAGATCAGCGTACCAAGAGAGTGGGTATATATGGAAAAGAAGAGAGGGCCTAGGACAGAGCCTTGGGGTATGCCAATAGACAGTGGGATGGCGGCGGAGGAGGATCCACTATAACATATGCTGAAGGTGGGACAAGAGAGATAGGAAGAAAACCAGGAGAGAGCAGAACCCCTGAATCCCAACGAGGACAACGTGTCAAGAAGGAGGTGGTGATCCACAGTGTCAAAGGCAGTGGACAGATCAAGAAGAATGAGGATAGAGTAGAGTCCATTGGATTTGGCCAGGAACAGGTCATTATAGACTTTAGCTAGGGCAGTGTCTGTAGAGTGGAGAGGGCGAAAGCCGGATTGAAGCAGGTCACAAATATTATGAGAAGAAAGGAAGTCCATGCAACGGCGGTGAACAGCACGTTTGAGTAGTTTGGATGGGAAGGGAAGAGGGAGATAGTCCCCCTCCAACTAGCACCCTGTCTTCTCTGTCATCATCAAGTACAAGCTTACTTGTACATTACAACTGGTATGGCAGAATGAGTAAACATTCAAAAGTAAGTTGCCCCATCCATATGCCCCAGTTTCAGTAACTGAAGAGTGTGCAGTTCATTTCAAGTTCTTGGTCTACATCGTTCTTCACAATGGATGAAGGCAACAAAATTGCTACAGTGGATAGCTGGGGTCACATTCTTCATATTGCAAACCCTATCATACAAGTCAAATCCTAGGTCAAGGATAGGCAACCATGGTCCTTGAGGGCCACAACCAAATCAGGTTTTCATGATTTCCACCATGAATATGCATGAGATCCATTTGCATTCAATTGGAGCAGTACATGCAAATCAATCTTATACATATTCATTGTATAAATTACATTATGTTACATTAGTGACTTTTATTCCACCATTATCTTACAGTTCAAGGCAGATTACATAAGAGGTTATATGGACATTTCCAAGAGAGTTACATAGTAGAGCGGGTTACTTCGGGGGAGATCTGGACATTGTATCAGGGTCATTACAAGATAGATAATTTAGTTAGAAGATTGTAGGATCTGGGGAAGATTAAAATGCTTCCTGCATTGTTAGTTTGTCTTGATGGATTTCTTGAATTGCAGGGTTTTTATTTAAATCCTGACTATATGACCAGGTTTGGGCCCAGGAAGATCATAGTTGCCCACTCCTGCCTCAGTCAATAAGGAAGTCAACAATTAACATAATTTTGACAAAAGTTTCTTTTGTGTGTCCTGCTATGACTTGCTTTCCTTATTTAATCATTGACCTGGCATCCAATTTAGACTGTCTTTGGCATTAACATCTGCAGCAGACATACTAATAGCAAACATGTTCACGTTTGAAAATAACTATAATAGCAGAAGTGCCTGATTTCTTATTTTCTCTTATCGCTAGCTCTAAATTGAACAAGCTTCCCTTGCTACTGTTGTTGTTTCTGTTGTCATAAAATCCTGTCATTAGAGTCTAACAACTGCAACCCCAACTGCCGTAATTGCCAGGGTTATGACAAATTTTCCAAGCTCCTGTTAAGAATTTGTAAATTCTGTGGCAGTTCTGTGATTCATTTTCACAAATTTGGATGCACTGACATTGAATTATGTAGGGCATTTTTTTGTGTGCCCAATAAATGTATTTGGTCCTTTTCTTAAGGGAGGGAGAAGGAATCTTTGGAATCAGTGCTTGGGAAAGAAGGAGAATAAATTTGGGGGCTAGGAAAAGGAAAATTTCAGCAGAAAGTGAATTTCAGAGAAGGGAAATGAACAGACTTCAGACAAGAAGAGTATTATAGGAGCCAGCTTTGTGGGTGTTATGAGTACATTTCACTATGAACCTTTTAACTTTCTTTGGAAATTATTTACATCTTTGAGTCATTTCTTTCTTTCTTTCTTTGTTTTTTAATTATTTATTGATTTTCCAAACTTCAATAGTGCAATACACAAATATATCATACATAATAAGTCAATAAAAGCAGATTCAACTCACAAATATACATAACCAACCATTTTCTCCCACCCTCCCAATGATTATTCAATAAAACACAGAAACATAGATTTTCCCAATAACCTTACCCTATTCAAATAAATAATACCTTCCCATCCTCCCACCCACCCCAAGTGTAAATATTTAAAGATCAAATTAGTACAGAAATAACCCTTTCCCACCCTTCCCTGGATGTGTACGAAAATAAACAACATCTGACTCATAATCAAAGACCTACTATAGTGAAGAGATATAAGGTGTCAAGGGCCCCCAAACCAATTTAAATAAATTACTGTGCCCCAAACTATCGGCATTCATCCTTTCGTATCTATGAGTACTGTTTGTAGGCAGATAATCACATTCATCTGAAAACATCTAAATCATGATTTTCAAAAGGCAGAATTTGGACACTTTCTACTGAGTTCATCCAAAAAGCAAGGGGACCAGTTGTGGGCACGTTTTCAGCAGGACTAAGGTAGGCCCAGAATTAGGATCAGGAAGACACACCCAAGTCTAAAAAGAAGTATATGTTTATCCAAACCTGTTTTAATCATGTCCAAATTTTTAAAAAATCTATTGTTTATTGGAAGCTTCTATGTTGCTACTAAGGACTGGGGAGTCCATTCTGAGTGGTTTGCATGATGTGACAATACATGAGCTAAATATATGTGAATTTTACCTATTTATATCTTCTATATACATATACTATAATTATTGTTTCTATATTGTGATATACTCGTCTTTCTTTGTATTTGTAAGTTCACTCTTTTGTGCTCTAAGAGGCTCTAAATGACCAGCTGACCACTAAATGGTTTCAGGCTGGAGAAGCTGGAGAAACATAGAAACATAGAAACATAATGGCAGATAAAGGCCAAATGGCCCATCTACAGCAACCTCTACATCTACATTGTTCATCTACAGCAACCTCTATCTCTTCCTCTCTCCAAGAAATTGCACATGCTTATCCCAGGCTTTCTTGAAATCAGACACAGTCTCTGTCACCACCACCTCTACCGGGAGACTGTTCCATGCATCAACCAACCTTTCTGTAAAAAAAAGTATTTCCTTGTATTACTCCGGAGCCTATCACCTCTTAACTACATCCTATGCTCTCTCATTCCAGAGCTTCCTTTCAAATGAAAAAAGAACTCAGCTTCACCCCCTCCTTAATTCCTCAGTGGATGATGTCCCCTTCCCACCCACCCCTAAGAACTGAAACTGAAAGGGGATGCCAGGCCCTATGACAGCATCAGGTATGATGGTCATACCCAACAGAGAAGCAAGCAGCTCCCAGGAGTAGACGGTGAACAAGGAGATCCAGGTCCAAATCCCACTCTACTTAATACATTTGCAATAGAAATCTCCAAACCCACCAAATTATCTACTGTACCTAAACATAAGTGACACCTGCATGGTGGAGGGCAAATGTAATGGTGTACAGTTAGAAACATACATTTTATTTTGTTACAGGAGGCTCACAGGACAAAATAAAAGAGTTGCAGTGGGAATTGTACTTGGATGCCATTGTTTAAAGTCCACTGCACTGACCACTAGGCTGCCCCTCTGATCTGTAGGGATATCCGTGTGCAACTAGTTTGACACATAGGAGTAAAAATAAAAACAATCCCATATAAACACTATGGCCCAAAACAAAAAACAAACCCAAAATGCAGGATTAAATTCAAATACCCCTTCCCCAATTTTTTTTTCTCTTAAACTCCACTCTCATTAAAATTTAAATAGTGAAAGTGCTAAGAACCCACATCTCCTGCATAAAGAACCACAAGAGTGAAATCAAGGAACCATTATTGCACTTTTATGTTCCACACCAGGCCCAATTAGTCAACCAAATGGCACAAAGCCAAAACATATGTTCTTTTGTATGCCTGGGGTTTTTTTTTTTGGTCTTTATAATTTGGACATGCCAGTTTGGAATATGGCTCTTTTTAAACATCTCGGACAAAATTCTATATACGATGCAATAAAAATTGGTGTTGAAAAAAATGAGCACTAAGCGCTATTCTGAGTTGGGCAGCATGCATAGAATAGTGTCTAGTGCTGGGATCTGTGAGGATTTACACCAATTGAAATCGGGCCTTAATCCCCACACCTACATTAGGTGAAGATCAAGCATATTCTGTAACAGCGCACACAAATTTTGGGAATGCCCATAACCCGCCCATGCCACTCCCCCTTTCAGATCTGCACACAAGAATTTATGAACACATATTTATAGAATACGCCTAACAAGATGCATACATAAATTCTATTTGTTGACAATTAGTACCAATAATTGTTTATTATAAGGTTAGAAAACCTCAAGGTCAAAAGGACCCAAAATACTTAAAAATATACCGATACAAAGAAATTTATCAAGGGGGTATCTCTCATGTAATAAATGGTGAATTTCCAAAATTTAAAGAAAAATTTTTAATTAGTATTGTGAATCCTCAGTGTGAGGTGATAAGCTCTAAAGCAGGGGTGTCCAACCTGTGGCCCGAGGGCCGCATGCGGCCCCATGAACTATTTTGTGCGGCCCTGGTCGAGGGCGATGCAGCGTTTTCCTCTGCTAGCCCAGGGTGTTTACCATCTTGCCGGCTCCCTCCCCTGTCTTGCTGCAGCATTTGCGCGGCCCCAGAAACATTTTTTTTCAGCCAATGCGGCCCAGGGAAGCCAAAAGGTTGGACACCCCTGCTCTAAAGAGCAAGGAATGAACCAGGAATGAGCTCCAACATTTAACCCAGCCACAATTCTACCGCGTGAGAACTTCTTTCACTAATTAGGCCGCATACCATCATAGGATTTCAAAAGTGTGCAATCAAAATCATACTATAAGTGCAAAAACAGTGGAAATTATAAATGTAAGCAGTGTAGGATCACTTTCATAGAGAGAGACCCCCCAGATATAGCCACATGTGACAGCAACGATCATTAATGAAAAAAGCTGAACTTATCTTGAAAGCTATAATGTGTCAAGGCTTTCGTGAGGAGGGATGCTGTTCTCTGGGCTTTTCCACTTCCTTCGAAAAATCACAATGCTGTATTAAAGATTCTACCCAGCTCATTTCAGGGACTAGAAAGACTGCTTAAAATGTCATCGATCCTTTTACATGCCATGGGAGCATTAATTCATTTTGGTATGTTAATATGTTAGTATGTTAATAAATGCTTAATACGGTGCTTTAGTTAGATTGTGAGCCATTTTGGACAGATAGGGAAGTTTTAAACACCTAGGCCCCGATTCTGCAAACTGCGCCTAACTTTAGGCATGATTTAAACGTCCAATTTAAGTGGATAATGAGAGATTTAAGGGTCTTAACAAGCATTAATTGGAACTTAGATGGAGTTAGACATCAGGCAGGCATTCTCAGAATATAAACGCTAGGTAGATGCGAGTTTTTGTAAAAGTGGCATATGTAGACGTGGGCATAACAAGGGCGTAACATGGGCGTGGTTAAGTATAAGCACCAGATAGACGCTAGTTGGGTGCCGGACCGTATCTAAACAATGCGGAAATTGTAGGCGAATGAAAAGCTGGTCTAAGTGTGGTTTCTGCTTGATTTCTGCTTGGGCTTAACACGAGTTTCTATGGGAGGAATAAAGATGTGCTTTGGTCTTCTGAAATGATATTTTCTACATAGACTTCAGGAATCTGTTTTTTCCTCTTTTTTCCCCTCCTAATAGATTTAATAAGCCACCATATCAATAGGGCATATCAATACAAACATATTGCATGCAAAACATAGTACTTTTCTGCCCAAACAGCAAGATGATTTAGTAATTACAGCACCTTTGGCTTTCCTGCTTAAAAAGAACCCCTTTTTTTCTCACCAAACTGTTACAATCAGCTCTTGTTTGAAAGCAAAGAAATAACATGAAAAAGATATAAATATTGCACACATTACTTCATTTCTCAAAGCTTAAAAATAGAAAAACCAGATACAGACCTTAACATGCATTTTCCCTCATTGCAAAATGGAGCTGTGCAGCTTCACAAAGCTGACCTCATTGTGAGATCATCAAGGTGCACCTGCAAGGTAGAATGCCACAATTAAAAGATGCGCTGGGTGTTGAACTCACAACCATTGCAAGAGCAGCACATGATTTTAACACATTGAGCTACACCACCTTCCACACTAGTTTATCTGACTCTCCTGTCATATCATAGCTTACTGACCTGCCTATGTATCATCTGCTTAGGAATGATATCACAGTTATCATAAAGAAAGCATTTCTAGCTCACCGAGTTAATGCACCTTGTCCATCTTCTCCAGCTCACCAGTTCAAATCTCACCGTCACTCATTTTAACAGCTTCCTAAGCTCTCATAGGAGTGTATATATGGTGGACTTTGCTGTTTTTCAACAGCACTGTGCAATTTGCAGGCACATTTATTTAGATTGTACCATGGCTAAGACATCCTAAGCTCTCATGGTAAGAAACCTCTCCATTGATTGAAAGAAGCCATTTGTGGCTCACCAAGTTAAAGTACCTTGTTACATCTTGTCTATCATCTCTAGTTCGCCAGTTCAAATCCCACCATTGCCTTCACGCATCTTGACAGCTCTCATAAGTGGTGGACTTTGCTGTTTTTCATCAGCAGTTTGCAGGCACAGGTGCATCAGATACATTCATCTGCTCTCAAATACAAGTCATTGTGGTAGGAATGTATTTCTTTTTATGCAATATCCGCACAGGGCAACAGATATAAGTTTACTGGGAGAACGGGATAGAAATCAAAATAAATAAATAAATATAAATCAAACCTGAATAGCTATTCTTGAATGGCTCATTGTGTAGCACAGTAGTTAGAATGAAAGTTGATGTGTGATCCTGGTGTGGGTTTGACTCCCTCATGTACTTCAGCTGACACAATACTCATTTTAATGACAAGCTACAGACCAATCAAATCTAATTTTCATCTCAAACAGCACAACATTAGCAATAATAGAAGCAATCAATTCCAAAAGTGGAGTTTGCATTTGATAAAAACAGCAGTATTTGACTCCATGTCACATTTATTCAACCATACTTGAGATTCTGGCTTTTGGGACAATAAAACCAACACTTTAAGCCATTGAGCTACCAGTCTTTTGTCTCAGCTAACTGTGATATGATAGCTAAGCAGATGATACCTTAGCAGATCACTAAGCTACAATATGACAGGGGAGTCAGAAAAACTGGAGTGGAGGTGAGTAAAAGCTCTGTGCTGATCTTGCAGAGGTTGTGAGTTCAACTCCCGCCCTGTCTTTTACTTGTGGCATTCTACCTTGCAGGTGCACCTTGATGATCTCACAATGAGGTCAGCATTGTGCAGCTGCACACCTCCCTTTACAATGAACTAGAAACCACATTCAGGTCTGTTCTGTGTTTTATTCTGTTTTTATGCTTTGCCAAATGAAGTTATGGACTTTCTTTGGTTTGAAGAATGAGCTGATTGGAGCAAAGTTTAGTGAGAATGGAGGTGTTATTTGGAGCTTGAAATCTAAAGCTGTGATTTTCATGTGCTGTAATTAGCTAATAACATTGCTTCTTTAGGCAGTTTTAAATTCAATATGCTTATATGGATGTGTCCTGTTTATGTGCTGGCTGAATCACAAAATAAAATGCCTCAACTGTATTTAGAAGATCACTTTAGAAACATCCAAAATCTGCCTAAACCTCATTCAGAGAAACATCTATCTAAAGTCCAAACAAAGCTCAACAGATGACCTAGAGGGGTGCCTAAATAGCATCTATCCTACTAACGTGTTTCTGAAGCCCAAACAACTATTCTTTACACTGCTTCAACAAGCTCATTTTACAATTGCTATACAGTTTCCTATGTAGCACAGAGGTTAAGCTTACACCCTTCTACACTGATGTTTGCAGTTCAGTTCCCAGTCAGTCAGTACCTTTCCCTGAAAATTAAATATTATAAATATCCTTTTAAAGATGGCATACTATGTTACTTTTTTGTTGTTGTTGTTTTTATTATGTTAAAGCTTACAATCCTGACGTAATGAAGAAAAAGAATATGGCAGGGCAGTAAGATCAAGCTTATGTTGTCTCCTGGCATCTATCCTAGCAGAATTAACTGCCTATATGGAACAGTATAATAAAACCAGAATTGTCTAGCACAGCGGATTAGAATGAAGATTAGCGTGTTAGCATGTCACATTTTTTTTCAAGATTCACTCTGATGTTCCCAGTTCAAGTCCCACTGAAAATAATATATTATAAATATCCTTTTAATAATAATAATAATAATAATTTATTTTTGTATACCGCCATACCCAGGGAGTTCTAGGCGGTTCACAACAAATAGATGAGTTACATACAGTGCAGTTGAAAAAGAAGAACATAACAAGACAATCAAAGGGTCAAACTAGTTTACATTGACAATTTAAGTAAGGAAGGACTAATACAGAGCATAAACGGTATTTACCGTAAAAGAGTACAATTGAATTTGAGAGAAGGGGGAGCAAAGCATATTGTATGAGAGGAGGGGGCAGGGATCATTGGGAGGAGGGGGAAAAAGTAAAGAAAGGTGGGCCGTGTTGAGGGGGGGAGAGAAGGAATTGGTCTGATGCAGAGAAGAGAGTTCGATCTGTTTACTAATGAGGAGAGGGGGAGCGTTAAGGCGGAAGAGGGGAGCATTAAGGATTTGGTTCATTGAAAAGTAGAGTTTTGAGCTTTTTTCTAAAGTGGAGGTATGAAGAGGCGTCAAGTATAATTTGGGCGAGCCATGAGTTTAGTTTGGCCACTTGAAAAGAGAAGGTTCGTTCAAGGAATCTTTTAAGATGACATGCTTTCAGTGAGGGGAAAGCGAACATAGTTATTTTGCGGGAGTTCTTATTATTATAGTTCAGGTTGAAGTGGGGGTAGAGATAGTCAGGTGACATACCCAATACGGTTTTGTAGCAGATGCAAGAGAACTTAAATAGGATCCTGGATTCGAATGGCAGCCAGTGCACCTTGTGGTAGAAGGGGGATATGTGTTCCCATTTCTTCAGGCCGAAGATAAGGCGGATGGTAGTGTTTTGGACCAGTCTCAGCTTCTTGGTGACTTTCTTGAAGGCGCCTAGATAAATGATGTTACAGTAGTCCAGGACGCTAAGAATAGAAGCTTGGACCAGCAGACTAAAGGAGGTTTCGTTAAAGTATTTTTTAATGGTGCGGAGTTTCCAGAGTATTGAGATGCATTTTTTAAACACTAGGTCAGTATGTTTCTCTAGTGAGAGATGTTTGTCTAAGGTGACTCCTAGAATTTTTAAGGATTGCTCGATACAGTAGTCTAGGCCATTGATATGTATCGCAGTTTCCTTGATTTTGTCGTTTGGGGATGCTAAGAAGACTTTCGTTTTTTCTGGGTTTAGCTTTAGCCTAAACGCTGTCATCCAAAGTTCGATCTGATTTAGGGTGAGAGATAGCGAGTTGAGTAGCTCTGAGGTAAGGTAGGAGAGCGGAATGATTATGGTGATGTCATCTGCATATATGAAGAATTTGAGTTTCAAACTCTGCAGAAGGTTTCCTAGAGAGGCAAGGTAGATGTTAAATAGGGTGGGGGACAAGGGGGAGCCTTGTGGGACCCCACAGGGGTTGACCCAGCTGTAAGAGGTAGTGTCGTCCTTGAACACCTTGTAGGTTCTTGTTGTCAGGAATTTGCAGAACCAGTTGAGAACATGGCCTGAGATTCCAATAGATGTTAGGCAGTCTAGTAGAGTGGCGTGGTCAACCAAGTCAAATGCGCTACTCAGATCGAGTTGCAATATAAGAGCGCTTGAGCCTTGGCTGAATAGTTGATGAAGGTAATCAAGCAGAGAGGCTAAAATTGTTTCAGTACTGTGGCCTGACCGGAAACCGGATTGATTGTCATGTAAGATATTGTGTTTTTCTAAGTATGTGGTGAGTTTGGTGTTTACTATCCCTTATGTTTAAGTAACACGGAGCACGACTTACGCTCCACAGACGTCTAAACCACATCTAAAGTTAGGCACAGTTTGCAGAATCGGGGCCCTAGTGTTAACCACCTTGATCTGACAATAATTATAAGGAAAAGCAGTATATCAAATAAATTGAACATATATACATGTTTTTATACTTTCATCATTTAAATCAGGGGTGTCCAACCTTTTGGTTTCCTGGGCTGCATTGGATTAAAAAAAAAATTTTCTGGGGCCACACAAACACTAACACTAGCTGATGAGCAAAAAAAAAACATTGAGCAGGTTCCAAATTTGCAATCACTAATATAGAAGATGTACATATATAATAATAAACCTTCATTAAAGGGACAGTGTGGAGAGGAACCCCAAAAAAGCAGTAATACTTACCCTGACTGAGTGATCCTCCACGTGCACCGCTGACAGTGGGAGCAGCCACAGGCTTCCGCATCCCCCCTCTGATGAGCAGGGATGCGCGCTACTGGTTTTCTCATTTACTTCTATTTCATTAGTGGAAAGAGGCAAAACTGAAAGGGAAAAATCAATACGTTGGAGACAGGCATAAGAAGGAAATGGAACGAGAGAAGAGGAGGAAAAAAATGGACAGCAAAAAAATGGACAGTGAGAGGCCCAAATGGAATGGACAGTGAGAGGCCCAAAAAAGCAGTAATATGTACCCTGACTGAATGATCCTCCACGTGCGCTGCTGACAGCAGATTCAGCATCCCCACTCTGATGAGGCTCACCTCTGAAGAGGCTCACCGTGAAATAATGGAACAGAATCGGTGAGCCTCTTCAGAGGTGAGCCTCATCAGAGTGGGGATGCTGAATCTGCTGTCAGCAGCGCACGTGGAGGATCATTCAGTCAGGGTACATATTACTGCTTTTTTGGGCCTCTCACTGTGAGCTTAGGCTGCCTCAAAATGAACATCTCCCCTGCTGTAGCTAGTAGTGAGCCCCAAGCCTCACCAACTGATGGCCACCTCCTCCCCCTCCAACTTCCCAAGTTCTGCAGCTGGCAGCAATCTTTCAGAGCTGCTGCCTTCCCTCCTTCCTGCCTCCTACCCCCCTTGGCTTTCATCAGCTGTATATGACTACATCACTGAAAACAAAAATAATTGTGATGCACATAACCCAAAGCTAACATATTCCAGTTAATAATTCAAAATCAAACCATTTTTTCTACCTTGTTGACTGGATGTTTTGTTTTTCCATCATCTTGGTCCCAGTTTCTCTTTCTGTTTTTTCTCTATCTTCAACTACGTAATTCTCTTTCCAGTGTCTGCTGTCCATTTTTTTCCTCCTCTTCTCTCGTTCCATTTCCTTCTTATGCCTGTCTCCAACGTATTGATTTTTCCCTTTCAGTTTTGCCTCTTTCCACTCAAATCTTACCTTCTTTCTCTCCCTTCTTCTTTTTAAATGTTCAGCTACCTCTCAATTCTCCATCTTCTCTCAGTCCCTAGGTCTCCCATTTCCCATCTCACTACTTTCCCAGCCTCCTATTTCCTGCTATCTACTCTCCATTACCACATTTCTACCACTGTACTCACTGATCTTGTCATCTCCCTTTTGACCTCATCCATATGGCTCACCACTTTCAGAATCCCCCTCCCTCTCTCCTCTGGTCAGGCTATAACTCCCTGTCCCTTTCTTTCCATCTCCTAGCATCTTCTTATCCCAGCTTTCTTCCCTCCTGCCCTCCTATGGGTCCATCTCTGCTCCTCTATCCCCATGGTCCAACATTTTGCTCCCTCTTTTTTCTGTTTTTCTTCCTCCATTCCCCCTTGATGCTGAACAATGAAATGGAGGGGAAAAAAAGAAAGAGAGATGCTGCATCTCTCTGCCTTCCATCCACAGGCCTCGACAGAGGGAATGCTTCCGGATCAGCCACAGGAGGCACGTAGGAGCCGCTGCCCACGGCTTTCAGCGAACACTGCAGCAAGGCAGAGGAGGGAGCTGGCAAGAATGTAAACACCTGGGGACGGCAGAGGAAAACGCCTCATCGCCCTTGAGCAGGGCCATATGAAATACCTCATTGGCCCGCAAGCCGTGGGTTGGACACCCCTGATTTAAATGCTTTCATTTTTAATTTTTCTTAAATATTATTTAAAACTCTGAGCTAAAGCACTTACCTTATTTAGCTGAAGCTCTGTCGGCAAATAATAGTCCTTTCATCAAATATAAACACTTTGTTTCCTTTATTTGGTTTGTAGCCCACCACTGGCTTCGATCCCAGTCTTTAGGTGGCCTTCTCAGAGGCTCTCAGGTCTACACCTGCCACACTGGGCTAGGCCCTTCCTGGCCCACACTGCTCTCCACCATGCCTGTTCATCTATTTGCTGCTACTGACTTCTTGTCAGTCCTTTCACTGGGGTATTTCACCTTGGGTTTTTATTAACTAAAACACCCCCAGAGGTGTTGGGATCTGTACCCACCCTGTAGATTTTGGTGTATCAAAAATCCCAACTAAAGATCCCACTAGATTTTGAATCATGAGCACCACAGTGACTTGTGACTAGCAGTGCCTGTCATTCACCATCTTAAGAAACCAGTTTTCATGCACTGCCCAACACAGCACCGCAATAAAAAAGAAAAACCAGTCCTGCATGGATTTTAGCTGTGCAGCCTTTCCTTAAGGTTTGATGCAGCAAAAAGAGAAAAAAAACCTCAAACAAACCTCAAAACAATTCTTCCCACTCAATGCCTTAAACATTACCACATTATCAGTTTGGGATGAAACACGAACAGTTCCTTCTAAAAAAAACCCCTTCAAACATTTCTCTATTGAGCCTAGCTCACCTCCATTTCATCAGGGTCAGTAATGAAAGCAGAATCTTCATCCATTTCTTCCATGCTTAATTCATCACCCATTTCAATCTTATTTTCCTCTATGTATGAGGCATCAACAAAGTCCTCCCAGTCATGGGTTCCTATCTGACCCTGTACAGTGTAAAGCTCTGGTGCACTTCTGTTTCCTGGCAGAGAAGGTCTGGCTTCCATCTCTCTCACTACTGTGTTCCCAATGTGTAGCTGCCTACAACTAGGAGTCCCACCCTTTTCTCTCAGTAGCGAACTGCTTGTGCTGGAGTACAGGTGTGCTCTTAGTTCTGGCTGCTTCTGAGCTCAGGTGCTTGTTAAACTGGCTCAAACCAGTTCTGGGTTTACTAGGCACTGGAGCTGTTCCAGTCTTGGCTTTAGGATTTCTTTGCCCCTGGCCTGATGGGATTTGTAATACTGTTACCTTTGCTTTCACTTGCTGCATAGAAAAAGGTAAACAGGCATGAGAAGTTTCCACCTCCTTCTGTGCACTACCATACAAAGGCAGTTTCTATCTTGGCAGTGCCCTAGGCAGAACTTTAGGTTTATCTAATGCTTTCCCCGTGGCAATTCTCTACATGGGTCATCAGTTCTTGGGCACTGCAAGGTTTCCTTTGACTTCACAGGGGGTTCCCTATGAGAAAGGGTAAATCAAAAAGTAAAGGAAAAATGCATTTAACGGCTTTAATAGAAGTAACTGTCAGCAATTGAACATATCACTTTTCCACATAGTCCTCATGCAAGATGACGCATTTGTTGTATTGTTCAACTAGCTTCTGCATTCCTGCAAAGAAGAAGTTTTTCAGCTGCTCCTGAAACCAGGTGAGCATCACTTCCATTACTTCATAATGCTTTGTCTTTTGCTCTCTGGGTCGCAGGGATGAACCCATGTCTCGTCATTGGTGATAGTTCTCTTTAGAATATTCAGATCTTCTTCATACTGTCTCAGGAACTAGATCACAACCTCAACACGCTTGTGCGGAAAAGTAAGCTGTTTGGGAACCCATTGTACACAGACTTTCCTGTATCCCAAATTATCATGTATTATAGAAAATGCAGATCTATAGCTGATATCCAAATTTGCAGCCGATGGTACATTTACACAGGTTTCACTCCCTCTGCCCAAAGAAAGAGCACTACTGCACGTTGTTCTTCGATGGTGTAATCTTGCAAAGGAGCATCCATATTTTTGACCTCATGGCTGCCACACAACTAAAGGCTGAGCACTGCACTGTGCGTGGATGAACTATCCAACAGGCAATGTATGAGTGGCCTAAGGGATAATGCACTGGGAGAGAGGTCTAAGATTCTGGTTGGCCCAAGCAACTAAGGCTTCTCCTATGGGAGGGGTCATAGGTGCCTGGGCCAACCAGTGTCTTAGGTCCCTCCCTGGTGCATCCCAGGACGCTCCGGGAAGGGGAAGGCCCGCCATTCTGTGGAGGCGGGCGTACAAGCTGGAGGGAATATGCATCCCTCTGGCTAGCCTGCAAGAAAAAGGTATGGGGGGATCTGGGTGGGCTTGGGGGGTGTCAAGGTAGGGGCATTTTTCGGGGGTGTGGTTCCGGCAGGAGGGTGTGGGCATCCTTCCTACTGTTGAACTTTGGAGGTGGAGTAGAGAGGGGTTTCTTGGAGGAGAGACTAGGCATCCCTCCTACCATTGATCTTTGGGGGGAGGGTCCTGGCAGGAGGGACTGGGCATCCCTTGTGATCTTTAGGAGTGGCAGCAGGAGGAATTGGACACTTCTCCTGCCGTGGATATTCGGGGGGATTTGGGGGGTTCTGGCAGTAGGGACTGGGTATCCCTCCTTCCGGGGATTGTTTCAGGGTTAGCAGCAGGAAGGATTTGGCATCCCTCCTGCTGCAGACAGTGTGGGGGGGATGGCGGTGGGAGGGAGTCGGCATTCCTCCTGCTGGCTAGCTTCAAAAGGGGATGGGTTCCTGGCCTGGCCACTAAACTGATCACTACAGGGAGATTCTCTTGCAGCGATCAGCATAGCGACAACGTGATTCTCTAACCGGTACCTATGACATGGATGCCGGTTAGAGAATCGGGATGGTTATAAGGGGTTAGGCATCTGTCCGTCAGGACATATGCAATTCTATACAGGACGCCCATGTGCAATTCTCAAAAGCTGCTTAGGCGGCTGCTGAGAATGGGCATCCTATACAGAATCTGGCCCTTATTGTACAGTGCTGTGTACTTCTGGTATCGCTATAAAAAAAGATAAGTAGTAGTATTAATAGTAATACAATAAAAACAAACATCAGTTTAAAAATGGTGAGCTCCAAATTTAGACAGGAAAGAATAATCAATCATACTACATATATAACAACATAAGACAAAAGAAAAATATTACAAATATGAACAAAATGAACATAAGAAATGAACTGAAGGAATTCAAATCAATCTGAAAATTGACCCTCAAAAGAAATACAGAAAAAACCTTTAAAGAGGCTTTAAATGTAATAATACTTTCTTCAATACAACATCTGAGAGAGAGTTGATTCCACAGGCGAGGGACAAGATTTTAAAAATGGAGAATCCTAGGTGCCTTAAAGGGATGCAGAACAAACAACCCTCTGAAAATTTGCAAAATTGATATGTTAAAATGACTCAGTAAGTGTCTTCATGCCTTTTTTGGATGCCACTTTTAATTTCTTGTTTAGAACAGTTTCTTTTGTTCCTTATATTACTGCAATCGCTGACCGCTTGACCATTTGTCTGCAGGGTAAATGGTAATTGCATGGTTATTTCAGTCTTATAAAATCACAATGTTAGAGTGGAATATAAAAGCATGGTAATTAAGAACCATTTGGAACCTTTACGTGTAATCCCATAATAATCTGCAGGAAGCTGGTTAAATGCACTTGATGGTACTTAATTAAAATTATGCCTGTGCATTTGCTATGAATCATAAAAAGTTATTCTTCTGTCACCTGTAACAAACATATGGGGGTCAGTTTTCAAAAGGAATTAACTAGGTCCGAGTGTCATCTACCTGGATAACTCCTGCTCACAAATCCAAGTTGGATTTTCAGTGGCATCCAAGTGGAATTTTCAAATAGGAGTAGTGCATCTGAAATCTGGGCAACGTCACCACTAGGGCAGAGCAGGATTAATTTGTTGAGAACCTCTAGGTATAGAAGTCCACCGGGCCTCCTCCCCCATCCTGCCCCTCCCCATCATGTCCCGCCCCCATTTATTTACCCATTTTCTTATTTACTTCTTTATTTCCACTTTATTTTATTTTAAAGTTCAAAACAGTATATAGTTTTTCTTCTATGCAACCTCCAAACATCTCTAAACAAATCCCCCCTTCCTTCCTAGAGGAAGAGATCTTCAGCTGGCAGAGCTTTGGGAAGCCCACCAATTTATATTTTGCATTTGCGTAGGAGGCATGGGGCATGGCGGGAAGAAAATTTAGTGCCCATCATTTTATTGGACTAATACATTTCTCAATTAGCTTTCAGAAGTTAACTATATTGCTGTTACAGTATCCCTGTCCTGACCTGAGGAAAGGAGTTATGGTCTCTGAATTAATAAAAAGTGTATTAAAATTAGTCTAATAAACAGGATCACCTTATTTCCATTTTCTATTAATAAATGATTATCAACACAAGCTCCACTAATGCATTATCCTAAAGCAAAAATAAATAAATAATACAAATAGAAAAACTACCTTTGTTGTCTGGTTTCAGCTTTCCTCATCTTCTCATCATTCTCTTCCTTCCATCTACTGTCTGCCCTCTCTCTGCCTCTTCCATATGGCATCTTCTCTCTTTCTATGCCTCTTCCAGAAACTGTCTGCCTCTCCCTTCCATCTCTCCCTCCACCCCATACTCTAAACTGCATCCACACTTAGGCACAGTTTATAGAATACGCATATCTCCTGTCCCTGTGACTAAAATTTAGGTGTAGCCATTTACGCCAACTGAAACCTGGCATAAATGCCTGTGCCTAAATTGTGCACAGATTAGACGTATCCTAAAACAGACTGCATAACTTTTAGGAATGCCTATGACCGTCTCCTGGTACATGCCCACTTTTGAGATCTGTGCAGTAGAATTTACACACACCAGTTTTTAGAATACACTCAGAATTAGTACCAATAATTGTTTGTTAATTGGAAATTATTGGCACGGATTGGCTTGTTAACTAATTAAGTTGCATGCGTAAATCAGCAATGAGCACAGATTTGTAGGTACATCTTTGGTCAGACTATGTACAATCTGGGGGCTTATGAGGAAAGATATGAGGGGTGGTGAAAAAATAAATTCTGAGCATTATTTTGCCACTGTAGCTGAAAAGATTATTTCGTTAAGTGCCAATTTATAGAAATGAAATTCTACGTTTTGACATTGTTTCAGATCATTGATTGAACCATATCCACATCATTCTCTTCCTGGTTGGGCTGAGAACTTTTCAGCACCCCTCAAACATTGTTAGTACATAGAGTGAAATTGTCACTGTGTCGCAATCATGTTATTGTACTCTAGCCTAGTGCCTCTGGTCCAGATCAAACAGATTCTATATGCAGGAAAACTGGGCTGAGAAGGCACACTTGATATTTCTCCTTTTGTCAGCAGGTATGTTTCTTTATTTCTCTGTTTTTCACACCTCAAATAGTAGTTTGAGCAATAGTAAAAAAAAAACAAAAAAAAACAACAACCCAACAACCTGCTTTTCTTTCCTCTGTCAAATCAGTTCTAAACAAAATCCGCAGTTCCCCAGATGTCAGACACATTTTCCTACCCTTTCTACACCTCCTTTTCTGACTTCCCCTCTCCAACAATTCAGAGCTGGCTATGAAAATTCATATGACAGTGTGAGTTAGAACTTGCTCAGAAAACCTGATCAAAATTTCATCCAAACCATCTTGATGTAAGATGGAATGCAGCAGGTGTGCCACAGGATCTTAGCATTGTTAAGGTAATGGTTCAATTTTCCAGCAGAGTATGATAACGCCATTTGCAAGTCCTGGCATTTTTCCCAGCAATTTTTATTCTCTGCATGCTTCCTTCTTGTCAAAATATTCCTCATTAACCCTCAGATCTTAAACTATAGCCTACTCTAAATTTCAGTCCTGCTATTATGTTAAATTCATCTGTTCTTTTAGCATTATCTTTCATAGAAGCCGATACGCTAAATTAAGCAGGTCTGGTTTTCAGGATACTCCTAATGAATATACGAGATTGATTTTCATATAATCGAAGTGGTATGTATACAAATCTGTCACATGTATCCAGAAATCGATCACTAGGGGCTCCTTTTACTAAGGTGCGCTAGCGTTTTTAGCGTGCGCTGCATTGCCACGCATGCTAACCCTGCGCTACACGCCAAGAACTAATGCCAGATCAATGCTGGTGTTAACGTCTAGCGTGCAGGGCAATGCAGCGCGCGCTAAGCGCACGCTAAAACCGCTAGCGCAGCTTTGTAAAAGGAGCCCTAGGTGTATCCAGAAAACTCACACTTATCCGGATCTCAAGGGCTATGTGAACATCATTGTACGTAACTAAAGTGTACCGAATATCAGTCATTTCTTAGTAATTGTGAGCTATTTTGCTATTGGGATTTCTAAGTAAATAAGTCTAAAAAAGAGCATCTAGTTTTCTACCAACTATATTGCTAATACTATACCTCAGTAGGTTTTTTTAAAACTGAATCTGTGAAATCTTTTCTATGTGTAATTTAGCACACATATATAGTATGGCTTATAGGTTGATGTATTTATTTGCCGCCTTTCAGAATTCACTCAAGGCGGTGTACAGCAAAAATAAGTCAAACATAAGCAGTAAAAATATTCAAATTGCAATCAAAGCAAAGCTGACACAATACATGGTAAAAACATTTTAATAGCATAGAGGGGCATAATCAAAAGAAGCGTCTAAGTATGATTTAGACGTAGTGCGCTAGTCACCCAAAGTCAGCAGTGTAAAAATGTCCATTCTGGAAAAGTATGTCCAAAATATTTTTTTTTTTCCAAAAATTGTCTACCTCTATGTCCAGCCTTTTGATCATCCAGACTGCTAGTACGTCTACTTTATATCACATTTTTGTTCAAAAAATCGTCCCAAGTCCCAAACCCCTAGAACAAGACCTATTGGGCGTGGGAGGGGCCAGCAGGACTGGCCACCCAGATATGGCAACAGAACAATGGGGCACCTTACAGGGCACTGCTGTGAACTTCATAAAAAGGGTGCCACATAAACATCTCATCAGAACTCCCATATAAGTAATGTTGAGCCCCCCGAAACCCATTATACCCACCTGTTTATAACCCCAATAGCCCTTATGACTGCAGGTGGCACCTATATGGCAGTACAGTAGGGTTTGGGGTTTTTTTTGATGGACACACATATTCCACCATAAATGTAGTAGTTAGAGTAGCTTATGGGCCTGGGTCTTTCTCTCTATAGTTCACTAGCCCACCCCCAAGACTACTTAAGCCACCTCTGTGAAGCTCTACTAGGCTTTCCTATGCCAGGTGCTGATGTTCTAGAGGCAGGTAAGTATGTTATTATTCAGATTTTTGTGGCAGTGTGAGGGGGTCAATGATCACTAGGAAAGTGTGCATGGGTCTTTACTTTGTCTCTACAGTGGTTTTTACATCATCTAACTCAGTGGTTCCCAACCCTGTCATGGAGGACCACCAGGCCAATTGGGTTTTCAAGCTAGCCCTAATAAATATGCATAAGAGACATTTGCATATAATGGAAGTGATAGGCATGCAAATCTGCTCCATGCACATTCATTAGGGCGATCCTGAAAACCCGATTGGCCTGGTGGTCCTCCAGGACAGGGCTGGGAACCACTGATCTAACTCACAACATATAAGTTCCATCCAGGAAGTCTAGTAAAAATTATGATTATCTCTGCAGGATGATCAAGTCTAGGTCGGTCCACATCCCACCCCAACCACTCCTCCAAATATGTCCCTTTCAGCTCTGGGTGCACTGCGGCATTCAGAAGGCCTAAAAAGTCCCTGGATACATCCAAAAAATAGGCTTGATTATCAGCAATTGAACGACCTGTCTTTTAGGTCGTCCAAGTGCCGACTTGGGCGAGTTTTTAGACATGTTTAAGTTTTTATTATGAGCCCCTAAGTGTGCAATGATTTCCTTAAATTGGTGAAAACTTTCCTTCCAACATTCAAAATGATTAAAGTGGGCAGGAGAGGTTAATGCCCATGCTAACTACCAATATTCAGCAGCACTTAACCAGTTAGCACTGCTGAATATTCATGGTTTGCACCTGCGTCAAAACAGGCTATCTTGTGGGTATTCCAGGGGTAGAGTTGGCACTTACATGGTTAAGTGCCAATATGCATCTCTTGACCCACATAGGATAACAGCTTAAATAGGGCCATATAATTAGCAGTCCTAGCTTTAAGTGGTTCAGTTTATGTGATCAAGGGCTGAATATTGCACTTAATTTAGGGGAGAGTATGGTGCAGTGGTTAAAGAATACACAACGAAGAAGACTCTGGTGCTCAATGTCCTTTATTGTATATTAAGACTCGACACGATCATGTTTCAGCCCCAAATAGGCCTGCCTCAGGAGTCTATAGGTAGAATAATGTGAAGTCTACTATTTTTAAATCAGTCAAAGATCAATTTTGTAAAATATAATGGATGGCTCTGAGAGCCGTTGTAGCGATCTGAACAGAAAGCTTGGCCGCAATCTCTGACTGATTGAAAAATAGTAGATTTCACATTGCTCTACCTATAGACTCCTGAGACAGGCTCATTTGGGGTCAAAACATGATCGTGTCGAGTCTTGATATGCAATAAAGGACATTGAGCACCAGAGTCTTCTTTGCTGTTTATTTTCTACTTTCCAAGTTTTTAGGGAGTTTGCATCTCCTGTTTTTCTAAAAGCAGTGGTTAAAGATACAGCCTTACCACCCTAAGGTTGTGGGTTCAAACCAATGCCATTCCTTATGACCCTAGGCAAGTCACCTAATCCTCCCATTGTCCCAGGTACATTAGATAGATTGTGAGCCCACCACCAGGACAGACAGGGAAAAATGCTTGAAAACCTGAATAAAAATTCATGTAAACCATTCTGAGCTCCCCCTGAGAGAATGGGATAGAAAACTGAATAAATAAATACAATTGCACAAGCTTTGGCAGTCAACCTATAACCAGATATTCAATACTGGGCCCTGGACATGGTCCACAATCAAATATCCAAGAATACAACTTGCAGAAGACATAAAAATACTGACCTCCTCTGACTGAATATAGACTGGAAAGCTTTTTATAAGAGCATTTGAGGAATTAATGAAATTAATCTCCATACTGAATGAAGTTGCCTCAGATGTTTACATTATGCTCTGCTAAAATTGCTGTTTGTATCAGGGTACTTAAGGAATCAATAAATGTATAAGCCCTACACCTCATATCTGATATAGAATATACCAAGAATGCCCTCCTGATACTTCTCACAGTAATGTAAATGGAGTTGTCTTTTTCACTGGTCCCACTCCTAGAAATGAGAGACTTTCTTGCAACTTTGTTGGCCCCTTTTTCTGAAAGGGTATACTGACATCCCAGTACTGAAAACCAGTTTTTATTCTCGGGCTGGCGGTCAACAGTGTACTCTTTGTGACCCCGTCGGTTCTCCTGCTGACGTTACTTCCAGGTGCCGCGCATGGGAAGTGACATCAGAGGGAGAGCTGATGGGGGTCACGAGGAGCACGTTGGTGACCGCCGTGAGCAACAACTTCAACTAAAGGTACAGGGAAGGAAACGGAAGAGAAGCGGGGGAGCATGTTGGATCAGGGAAAGAGCAGGGGATGTGCGCGACAGGCGGGATTGGGGGAAAGGAGCAGGAACGTGCGCAACAGATGAGATCGGGGAAGGAGCAGGGTGGGGAGGGCGCCACCACCCCGGGCGCCTCTCACTCATAGAAACATAGAAACATAGAAATAGATGGCAGATAAGGGCCACGGCCCATCTAGTCTGCCCACCCCAATGACCCTCCCCTACCTTTCTCTGTGAATAGATCCCACGTGTCTATCCATTTGGCCTTAAAATCAGGCACGCTGCTGGCTTCAATAACCTGAAGTGGAAGACTATTCCAGCGATCAACCACCCTTTCAGTGAAAAAGAATTTCCTGGTGTCCCCGTGCAGTTTCCTGCCCCTGATTTTCCACGGATGCCCCATTGTTGCCGCGGGACCCTTGAAAAAGAAGATATCTTCTTCCACCTCGATGCAGCCCATGAGATACTTGAATGTCTCGATCATGTCACCCCTCTCTCTGTGTTCCTCGAGTGAGTACAGCTGCAACTTATCCAGCCGTTCCTCGTACGGGAGATCCTTGAGTCCCGAGACCATCCGGGTGGCCATTCTCTGGACTGACTCCAGTCTCAGCACATCCTTACGGTAATGCGGCCTCCAGAACTGCACACAGTATTCCAGGTGGGGCCTCACCATGGATCTATACAATGGCATAATGACTTCAGGCTTACAGCTGACGAAACTCCTGCGTATGCAACCTATGATTTGCCTTGCCTTGGATGAAGCTTGCTCCACTTGATTGGCAGTCTTCATGTTCTCACTGACGAGTTGCCAGGACCTAGACCAGCGCTCCAGTAGGAGTAGGTCGTGCATCATGTTGTCGGACATTGAATTTATGTCTGTTGTGCTTTTGCCCACTACATTGCTTAGTTTGGCGTCATCGACGAATAATGTTATTTTACCTCACAGTCCTTCTGACATTGCTGAAAAATGTAAAGGTACAGCAGGAGAGAATGTGACCTATATGACAAGAGTTCCTGTCACACCGAAAGCAGGCAGGAGACTGGCATGAGACTGAGGGGGGAGGGGGTTTCCTCTTCTGATTGGTGTGCACTTTCACTCTTCATCTCCTTCATCCCCCTGCCAGATGCCTCATGGGGCTCTTGGCAGCATTCCTTATTGCTTTAGCTTACTGCTGAGCCAATCACTTCTATGGTTAGACGTGATTTAGAATATTATGTACAGTACTAGTGTTTAAGCCCGTTACATTAACAGGTGCTAGAATATATGTATGTCTGTCTTTCTTTCTGTTTGTGCTTCTCCCTGCCCCTGTCTCTTTCTTTATTTCTATCTCCCTCCCTCCCACTGTCTATCTTTCTTTCTGTCTGTCTCTGTCCCTCTGACCCCCTGTTTGTCTGTCTTTATTTCTTTCTGTCTCTCACCCTGTTCGCTGTCTTTCCATCTCTCTGTGGCGCCTTGCCTGCCTGCCTTTCTTTGTCTTTCTCTATGGCCCCCTTCTTTATCCTTCCCAAAGCAATGCAAGATTGTTCCCTGGCCCCCAGCACACCCCTCCCCCCAAAGCAAAGCACGTTTGCTCCCTGGCCCCCTTTTTCTTCCCCCCCCCTCCCTGTGCAGCAGCATCATGTCCTCCAACTCCACTTCCCTGTGCAGCAGCATTCCCTCCCCTTTTATTAAAGGTATAGACGAAAATGACATCTCGGGAGGAGGCCACCTCCTCCTCATCGTAACATTCTGGGATTGAAAGAAAACAACGCTAACCCTTGACGGGAGCGCCGCTAAGATGCCTACGTCGATTTCAGCCGTGGTGTCGCATGATGGTAACGTTCGGCTGTTGTGCAGGCGCCACTGCCTTTTTTTTTTAGTTCCTCCTCGGTGCCGTAATGATCTCTCTTGGACCGAAGGCTTGCGGCTCTATGAGACGAATCGCCTCCTCTCCGCATCCCCTTTCATCCTTCCTTCCTTCAGACGGCAAGAGCCACCATGGCCGACAGGTTCTGCGCCACCCAGCACATGCGCACTCCTACCTGTGGGTCCCTACAGCTCACGGAAAACAGGAGCACACAGGTGGGAGTTTGCATGCGTGCTTAGGGCTTTATTATGGAGACCACACTTACAAAAAGATATAAATAGGATGGAGTTGGTCCAGAGGAAGGCTACTAAAATGGTCAGAGATCATCGTCATAAGGCATATGAGGACAGACTTAAAGAAAGATCTCAATATGTATACTATGAGGAAAGGTGGGAAAAGGGAGATATGATCGAGACATTTAGATACCTAGGTGGAATAAATACGCATGAGGCCAGTCTCTTTCAGCTGAAAGATAACTCCAGAGTGAGAGGGCATAGGATGACATTAAGAGGTGATAGGCTCAGGTGTAATCTATGGAAATACTTTTTTACAGAGAGTTTTGTTTGATGCGTGGAATAGTCTCTCAGTAGAGGTGGTAGAGAGTAGAGACAAAGACTATCTGAATTTAAAAAATGCACGGGACAGGCCATAACGGGATCCGTTATGGAGAGAAGGAGATATTTGCTGCAGATGGGCAGATTGGTTGGGCCATTTGGTCTCAGTGCACATTCAGTTCAGTAGTGCTCCAGAAAAAATGTAATGCTAAATTGATTTAATACATGCTAACTATTACTACCTCTACCACTTATCTTTTCTGATTTGCTAAAAGATGTATGCAACGCTGTCCACAGTCCCTGCTCAACAGAGTTTACAATCTATTCACTCCATTACATTGTCAATTGGTATGCATTGACAAGTTCTTTTTTTAAAAAAAAAATTCTTTATTGATTTTCCAAACATCAATAGTGCAAGACACAAATCTATAACATATAATAAGTCAATAAAAGCACATTTAACTTACAAATAAACATAAGCAACCATTTTATTCCCCCCCACCCCCCTCAATGCTTAATGAATAAAACACAGAAGCATATATTTTCCCAGTTCTAATGTCTGGGGGGGGGTTGGTTTTTTTTTTAATGAATGTGTAAAGTAAAATTTAAAAAAGTCAGCAAATCAGGAAAAAAACCAAATAAGCTGAGAGGTTTTTTTACCCTGTGCACCCTCCAAATAGGTATTGATTCAGCAGTTTTTGTTATTATCGTGTTCTGTGATAAGGAAGAAGCTAATGACGGCTCATTAATAGTCTGTCTGGGAGCACATGGCCAATTAGGTATTTTAAATTCATTAATGTTCATCAGCTTTGCAGGCTGTATTACATGACACTGCTAATTTTCTTCATATAATAATGTAATCCTCTGGTACATGCTTCCATCATCAAGCACTGCTCTTCTAAAGAGAGAGTGCATTCCTTTCCATAGGAATACTGTGTTCAGTTTCGGAGGCCTTACCTTGCTAAAGATATAAGAAGACTTGAAATGGTCCATAGGAAGGTACCAAAAAAGATATTGAGATTGTGACAAGACACGTATGAGAAGAGGCTTGAATACCTGAATATGTATACCCTGGAGGAAAGAAAGGATAGAGGAGATATGATACAGACATTTAAATACTTGAAGGGTATTGATCTACAAACTAATCTACTGTATTTAAGAGGGAGAAGCAGTAAAACTAGAAAACATAATATGAAGTTGTGGGGTGGTAGATTTAAGAGAAATGTCAGGAAATACTTTACAGAGAGGGTGGTGGATGCCTGGAATGCCCTCCATCTGGATGTGGTGGAGGCAAAAACAGTAACGGGTTTTCAAATATGCATGGGATAAACACTAAGAATCCCTAGGATGGTTTTGACACAAAACTTAACAGATCAAAAATGATATCTTCATTTATGATGCGCAGGAGAGGTGTTTAAATAGAAGCCCAGAAGTAGGGAAGGAAGATAATGCTGGACAGACATCTGTGGTCTATGTCTGGTATATGGCAAGACAGATCAATGGGGAGGGGGAGAGGCTGGAGTTAGCTGTTATGGCAATTCTAGCCACAGGGAAGTGTGGGATGATGCAACCAATGCTGGACAGACTTCTACGGTCTCTGTGCCATATGCGGCAAAAAAGGATCAAGAGCAATTATAAGTATTTTATACCATGTTCAAATTGTCTGAGTACAGGCCTTACCTATTTGTGGAGGGGGGGGGGGCGGCATCTTATACTGAACCTTAGCAAGTAAAATGAGTAATTACTGGTTTATTGCCTTAAGAATGAATGTGACTTTTGAGCAGACTGGATGGACCACATAGATCTTTACCTGCCGTCATTTACTATGATAAGTAAATTTTGATTGATTTTTGCCAAAACCTAAACTTGTAATTTTCTCTGTTCCTTCTATGATGCTGAAATACTTTATCAAACTATTGGTTGTTGCAGAGTTGTTGGCCTGCTATGTCCTGATGCATTCCTGCTGCTCTCTCTGAATTTCCTTGGCAATGTTATCATTCTGCTTCAAAGAGTTAATCGGTCGACAGCCAAAGTACAATTTGTACACTTCTCCCTCCATATTCGCTGTGATAGGAGATTAACAAAACCGCAAATACAGAAAAACCGTAAATAACTTTTTCATATGTTATTCGCTGTTTTCTTTTTTTTTATGTTCAAAATATTTTTTATTGATTTCATAGTTATAAAATAGAAAATATACAACAAAGGCTTCCGAGTGAATATGGTGAAATCGCGAATAACATGGTGGGAGACCTGGCCTGTTCCTGAAGGAGAGGCAAAACACGGTGAAGAAAGTGCTGGGAATCAGCTATTTTCTCTGCAAATGCTTGGAATCAGCAATTTCTCTATGCAAGCTGATGTAATTTGGTGGGAGGAGCCAGCAAGCTAAAAACCGTGAATAATCGAAACCGCGAATGCTGAAACTGTGAATAGAGAGGGAGAAGTGTATACCTTCTTCAGATCTATGATAATTGGGCAATGTTGTGCTTTCATCATGAATGAACCACAGACATACAGAAACTATCTGGTTGATTAGTACAATGTCTTGGCATGATAAAGACTGATATTAATCACCATCTGTAGCATAAAAAAACAAAGATAACTGTCATTAACAACCTCCTTATATGTTTATCCTATAAACGTAAAATATATCGCCCAATTAACGTTTATAATTATATATAATTAGCCTCATCACAAAAATATGACGTGCTATAGAAAAACTAAACACAGATTTGAAATCAGCATGAAAACTACTACAAAACCCACCCAACGTTAACTCTGATGAAAATGATGTCTTGACCTATGTAATCAACACAGCAGTTGAATACAGAGCAATTTCTTCTGCAAACAGTTACATGGAACATAAAATCGTCATTCAACAGATCATCTGAAACTGTAAACCAGCGAAGAAAGTGTTTAAAATGTATTTCGTCTATGTTTCTCTCCTGACTGAAAAGAATCTTATCTTTCTGTACAGATGACTAAAAAGAAAAAAATGTTAAGTTTGGATACGCGGAGGGGCATTTTCGATAGTGTGTCTAAGTCTGACTTTGGACGTACCTCACCAGGCATCCAAATATTTGGGCGGTGAATCATACTTTTTCAAATCTGCTAGACGTCTAATGGTTTTTTAAAAAAAATGATTTATTTGGACGTCTTGGCCTTTAGGATGTCTAACTTTTTTGGCCATTTTCAAATACAAAAATGGCCGTGTTCAAAACGTCCTAATCCAGACCATTTGGACATGGGAGGGGCTAGCATAGTAATGGCTTGGCCACATAGACATCCCAACAGAGCAGTGGTACACCATAGAGGGCACTGCTGTGAATTTCATATAAAGGGTGTCAGATGTATATCTCACCCTAATCCCCTTATAATTTATGGTGATCCCCCTTAAACTCCCCCCAAATCTACTATACCAACCTGTCTACCACCCCAATAACCTTTATGGCTGCAGGTGTCACTTATATGGCAGTATAGTAGGGTATGGGTGGGTTTTGATGGGTTCATACTTAATACCATAGATGTTGTGGTTAGAGTGCCTTATAGTCCTGAGTCCTCCTCTCTATGGTTCATTAGCCCACCCACCGGGTAACTCTACACACCTGATGATCTACTAGGCTTCCCTATACTAGATGCTGCTGATCTAGAGCTAGGTATGTATCTTTTTGTTCTCATTTTTGTGTGAGCGGTGGCCCAACGCCTTAGGCGTTTGTGTGAGTGGTGGCTTGCACCCCACTCTGTAAGTGTGCCTGTGGTGATGGGCAATTTGTAGAAGCCATGCCCATGGAAATAAAAGAGTGGGTGAAGAAGCAGGGCATTCAAACCCTTGGACAGACCATTACCTCAGCGGAGGCATGCCTAGAGGTCCAAGGGGGAGATTTTGCCTTAACCTTGTCCGCTTGGTATACGGTGGAGGAAGAGAGGGGAAGCAAGGGCAGTAATAAAGCCTTGCGTTGCTTCTCATGCAGAAAAGCTGGACCTAAGAGCGGTGCGTGTAGGAGGAAGGTGGTATTCATAGGGAAGAAAATACATTCAGCTCCTACCATTGATGAGGAATACACTGCTCAGGTATTACTTGAAGGTATCCCTGTGATGGCTCTCCTAGATTTGTGGGCCAAACAATCCATTATATCAAAGCAGCTGTGGTCCCATTTACTGGCCAAGAAAGGTACAGGGATTGATAGACCTCAGGGAATGGCCAGTATACAGTGCTTGCATGGTGCTACTATCCCTTATCAGCTCTAGAAGGTCCTTATGATACATAAAGGGGGAAAGGAGTGGATCAAGATAGCTGTAATGCCTGATCCACCTTTCAACCTTATTCTGGATCGTGAGTGGCCATCCTTCCAACAGTGCTTTGAAGGGCTGGGAGGAATTATGAATGTGGGGAACCAGAAGGCTGAGGTAGGGGAGGAAAAGATAGAGACTGAGGTAGAGACCTTAGGGGACACATTTCCTATGGGGGGAGAAGTTTTTGAACCTCCAACATAAGAACATAAAAATGGAGTAAGAGCCAGTCTTAAGATGCTGGTGTCTTTCTAAAAATGCTAAGTTACCTTATAGAGCCACAGAGTTAGCAGCAGGTTGTGACCTGTCTAGTGCTAAGGAGGTGGTCATTCCCACAGGGTAAAGGTGCCTGATCCCCACTGACCTGCGGGTGGCAATAACTAGAGGATACTACGGCTGTATTGCATCGCGGTCAGGTCTCGCGACTAGGTATGGCCTATACATAGGGGCAGGAGTCATTGACTCGGACTACCGAGGAGCCCTAAAAATCCTCTTGTTCAATTTGGGACAGGCAGATAACAAGGTGAGGCAGGGGGACAGGGTTGCCCAACTGATATGTGAGAAAATTTCTTTCCCCAGAATTAGTGAAGAACTAATATTTGAGCATACTGAGAGGAGGGAACAGGGTTTGGGGGTCCACTGATGAATTTGCAGAATATGAGGAAGGGTCCCTGAACCATGATACCTATTCCCAGGTAGGTGAGCAGGATAAGCCTGTGCCAGCACCTAGGACAAGAATAAGTCGGGTTTTAAGGGGGGAAATATGTGACAGGGAGAGTCCTGTCGTATTGGAAGAAACCCTGCAGTGCTCTAAAATTATCCCTAAACCTTTGCCTAGAAGCAGGCAGGTTAGGGAAACTGCTCTGCAGAATTTATCCCCAGTGAAAGGTAACCCAAAAGTGACCCGATTATACTTGCCTGGTTCTAGTGTAGGAAATGCTAAAGGCAGAGAACTACAGGTACCAGCATGCACCATGCAGGTAATAACAAAACCCACAAAGGGATTAGCTCCTGCAATCAGCTCTGCAGGGGGCAGGGTTAATGAGCAGGAAAGCTATCCAGGTGTTTTGAGGGGCAATCAGCCTATGCTAGGGAAAATGGTGTGTTCTCTAGGCCAAGGGAGGCAGAGGGAAACACAAGCTTACAGGATATCTGAATCCTTGAAGAGAGGCAGACGTGCCAGCCAGGATTCAGAAGACAGAAAACAGCATTCCCCACAGAAAGCAAGGAGTAAACCTCAGGACTGAAACTTCTAATTATTCTTCTGACGGTAATAATGAATTTGATACAGAAAGGCCAGAAGAAATGCTTACAAATGATGTTGAAATGGAACCTGAGGTGTCATGCTTATTTGAGAGCATGATTACAGAGTAGAGTTTGAGGAAAGTAAAAATGCTGTTTCTGATAAGGTGGTGTTGCCTCACAAAACTAAGAATTACTGCCTCTGATTGAATTAAGAATACCAGAAGAGTTAAGAATTGCTGCTTCTGATGTAATTAAGAATAACAGGAGAGTTATGAATCACTGTTTTTCTGAATTTTCATAAACACAGGAGAACTGTGGGGACCTGTCCAAGTAGTGCAAGCAGGTTCCAGGTTCCAGGACTTAAAATTGAAAAGTTATTTTTGTGTTTTCTCTTGAACTTTATTAGTGAATAAAGCATGGTGGGCTAACAGGCTGTTTAGCCACCAAGGAGAGTTTTTGTTTTGTATGTTTTGGAATTGCACTGCTATATAAATCCAGAAAATAAAGTCATCTTAAAATTCACACTAGTCCTTTTATTTTGATGCAGGCACCCCTCTACCCCTCCAATCCTCATTCAACCGCTCGGCTGAAGCTTAGATGACCCAGGTCAGGATGAATCCAGTCACTCTGTGTGTTGTGACTCCGGTCACAACACACAGAGGCTGGGACAACTCGCTAGATATCCAGAAAGACAGTTTTGATTATCGGCACTTGGCCATCCTGGCGATTAGGACATCCAAGTTCTGATTTAAGATCTTTTTGGATGTTTATACTTTTTGATTATGAGCCCCATATTCTTTCACAACGTTCAATTTAAAAAATAGCTACCAAAACTACCAAAGAAACATCACAACAGCTAAGACCCAAGTTATTCTGAATATTGCAAAGTCCCATCCTGATCCAATTCGTAAATGCATTGAAAGTGCAAGTCTACGCATAACTGCAAAAGCTTTTGAAAGCACACACAGAGTACAGTAGAAAATTAAATACACATTCCTGAATGAAAGAAACCAGAAAAAGTACTTGCAAAGACATTAAGTAGTTAAGGGTAAAATAAAAAGGGTTGCTATTGAATTATAAAGACTCGATTATAAAAGAGAAGATCAATAAAGCTTTTGGGCTTTAAACACAGATGGTAGAAATGCCGCTGCTCTCAATATTCATCTTGCAGGGTGTCCGTTTGCTGATGCTAAAGTGAATTTGACATAATGGTAAGTAGGTCCAACAATCTATAACCCTGGAAGCTTTCTTTCACAAACTATTGATGTTTCATCGCCTCCTGCAGCATGCTCAAGAATACTTACCATTCTTTTTTCCCGTTCACTATGGAAAGAATGCTTGATTTCACATTGTCGAATGAAATTAGGCAGTTCTAGGAAGGCATTTCATCGAGACAGTTTATGCATTTTGCCTTTTCTATAACACAAAAGATAAGAGATAAAACCTCAAAGATTTTTAAAATGGCACCCTATACTGTTCTAGGTTTAATGTCAAACCTTTCTATTGTGTGAAATGATTGATTCAAAAATGCATGAATTGCACCTTTTGTCAAAACTAATGATTTTCACATTTTTTTTTTAATGTGCTAAACAGAGGTTCATCCATGAAAACAAACATGCTTGAAAGTCCTTCCAAGTGAACAGAGTATGAGTGTTTGTCTATGGGGGGAAAGGAATGGCACTGTCAGGGAAGACAAAATACTTACGGAGACTTCATTATTAAAGTTCTTGGTGTTCTTTCATAAACATAATAACCACCTGCTTCAAATTGCACAAGGCTGGTGCTAAGTGTATGGATACAAAGTGCCTGCATTACCCTGCTGACCCAATTTCCTAATCTCAGATTGTGGAGAAAATAAGAACATAGGAACATAAGAGTTGCCATATTAGGACAGACCAAAGGTCCATCAAGCTCAGTATCCTGTTTCCAACAGTGGCCAGCCAGCTCACAAGTACCTGGCAAGATCCCAAAGTGTAAAACAGATGCTGCTTATCCGAGGAATAAGCAGTGGATTTTCCCACGTCCATCTTAATAATGGCTTATGGATGTCTTTTTTAGGAAGTTATCCAAATCTTTTTTATAACCCTGCTCTGTTAACTGCTTTCACCACATCCACTGGCAACAAATACAGAGTTTAATTACATGTTGAGTGAAGAAATATTTTTTTTCTAGTTTGTATTAAATCTACTATTTAGCAGCTTCATTGCATGCCCCCTAATTCTAATATTTTTGGAGAAAGTAAACAAGTAATTCATATCTACCCGGTCCACTCCACTCAATATTTTATAGACCACTATCATATCTCCCCTGAGTTGTTTCTTCTCATAAGAACATAAGAATAACCTTACTGGGTCAACCAATGGTCCATCAAGCCCAGTAGCCCGTTCTTATGGTGGCCAATCCAGGTCACTAGTACCTTGCCAAAACCCAAGTAGCAATATTCCATGCTACCAGTACAGGGTAGAACAAAATAAAGTCACTGCTGAATCATTAAACAATATACTTTGTGCATTCAAAAACTTATTTTGATACTTAGAACTCTGCTCAGAGACATGAAGGCTGATTACTCCGCCTCACCTACCAATCATTGCAGTGTTCAAAAAATATAATTTTTTTGTAAGGTTTTCAATGAACAAAGTGCTAGCCTTGACAGCTATGCTAACACTACAAACACTTCCATAATTTTTATATTTGTAAAGTGTAACTTAACTTTGAATAGTGACTGGTTCCGACGTGCACGTTTCGTTGCTGCGTCAGGGAACCGACAGTACAGCTAGATTTAAAGCTGGAGGTGAAGTCACTGAAAGCAAGAAATGAATACAGTAAACGTCCACACTTTTAAATTAAGTATACATTATAAAAGCTTAAATAGAATCACTAGGTGCACTATCTTATGACTATGAACTGAGAAAGAACACTCACCATGAAAAAGAAAAGATGGTTCACTCAACAATACGTTTCTTCTGAGAATGTTTCAAACTGAGCAAGCACAGTACAGACGCTATTTAAGGTTAATACAGTGCCGGTGAGGTTGTTACGTCAGAACGTAAAACGTAACAGTCCCGACCTGCTGAGAGGTATTGCATCATTATATTACGTGATATCGATGTTAAAGAATCACCGAACTACATTCACTCACCATCACTGAGTGCAACTGAAAAACGAAATAAAAATTGCCTGCAGTACTAAATACTACACTCTAAGAACTGATCATGAGAAAGAGCTTAAACCCGAACCAAAAAAAGTGTGCGGGCAAGCTCATATGGAATGTAAATAATTACAGAAAGGCTCTCCACTCGACTTCACTATTTAACCCCTGAGGGAACAGAGTGTCCAAAGTATAAATCCATTTCTGCTCTAAAGCATACAATTTTGCTTTCATGTCACCTCCTCTGGGGAGCTTAGGAGCGTCCAGGATTGAGAAACGTAAGGAGGACACAGGATGTTTCTCCTTAAGCCAATGTGGTGTGAGAGGAGCTTCTAAAACTTCTTTAACTATCCTACTCACATGTTCTCCAATTCTTACACGGATGTTTCTAACAGTGTGCCCTATGTACAACATCTGACAAGGGCATTGGATGACGTATACGACACTTCTTGTATTACAATTAGTGAATTTTACGGATTTTCGCTTAATCACCCATTCAGGAAGTCGTAAATCATCTAGCTTGACACTGTACTGACACATGGAGCATGTGGAGCATGGTGAGTGCACTCCTCTCTCACTCTGGCTAACTACCTCAGAGCGGAAGAGGGCTTTTGTAAGATGTTGTTTTAGATTCCATCCCCGTGAGTACGCAAATCTTGGAAAGGTATCAAAGCATTCGTGATATTGCAGAATACTCCAATGTTGTTGTATGATGTGCTTAATCTGGAATGCATGCTGAGAATATGGAAGCACACATACTGTCTCAGCTTCAGCAGGAAATAACAACACTTCTCTGTTTGACCAATATGCTCTTTTATAAGCTTTCTTGATGACGGAAGCGGGATATCCCCTATCTCTGAACCGCTCCTTCATGTCTTCAGCTTTGTGTTCAAATTCATCTCTAGATGTACATAACCTTCTTAATCTTAAAAATTGACCCGTGGGGATATTTTTACGTAAATGTCTTGGGTGATAGCTTTCATACCTAAGAAGGTTATTGCGGTCTGTTGGTTTCCTGTAAATAGAAGTGTTGAATTTGCCATTTACAATAGAAATGTTGATGTCTAAAAAAGGCAAAGACTGAATGTTAGATTGAGCCGTGAATTGTAAAGTGGGGTCTTGTTGATTCAACCACACAAAAAAAATTTTTAATTCAATGTCTGTGCCTAGCCAGACAGCAAAAACATCATCTATGTACCTTTTCCATAATAAGAGCTTGGAAAAAAACTGTGAAGAGTATAGGTGTTCATCTTCAAATGCTGCCACATAGAGGCATGCAATAGTGGGAGCCATCTTAGCTCCCATTGCAGTGCCACGAATTTGAAAAAAGTAATGTCCATCGAACTCAAAGTAATTTTTACTCAATGCTATGCGCGCGATGGTAACTAGAAAATCAATACGTTTTGAAGAAAGTTCCAGTCGGTCCAAATGTTGCTGTATGACCCGAATAGCAGCCTCTTGTGGAATGTTTGTATATAGAGCAGCAATATCAAGGGTGATTAAAATAGCATGATCAGGTATATCTTGATAAGTGTTCAAAATGTTTATCATAGAGGCAGTATCTTTAACGTAAGAGGCGCTTAGAGGAACTTGATCTTTAAGCTGAAGGTCCAAAAATTCTGATAATGGTTCTAAAATTGAACCAATACCCGCTACTATAGGGCGCCCTGGAGGATCCGTCAGGGAATTATGAACTTTTGGTACAAAGTATATAACAGGTGTGATTGGACTTTGACATTTAAGAAATTTATATTCGCCCTCAGTAAGGATCCCTGACTCTAAAGCATGTACAAGTAAAAAAGAAATTACCTCTTGTAACTCTTCTATGGGGTCATGATCAATAGGTTGATAGTAGGTGGTATCTGACAACTGTTTCCATGCTTTGCGTGTATATGCACTGGCATCCATGACTACTACGCCCCCACCTTTATTTGCAGATCGGATTATTATACTACTATCTGATGTTAAAGAGTATAATGCCTTTCTCTGTGCTGGTGTTAAGTTATCTCTGACCAAGGTAGGTTGCTTTTCTAAGATGGCAAGGTCACGTTCCACCAACTGTTCGAAAACTTTGATATGGGGGTCAACAGTGCCAGGAGGGCACCACTTAGACCTAAGTCTTGGAGTTATTAATGATATTTGGCTTCCCCCCCCCCACCATCTTCACTAACAAATTCAACACTATCTTCATTTTTGCTATCGAAAAAATGTTTCAATTTGAGTTTAAGCATAAATTTATATAGGCCTATGCGAGTGTCTAAAGAATTGTACTTATCTGTAGGTACATAGGATAAGCCTTTATTTAGAAGTTCTAATTCAGATGTTGTTAAAGGTCTACTTGATAGATTGAACACATTTGATTGAACTGCTATTGCCGAGGATTTTTTTGCCTCGTCGGTCTCGAGCTGACTGCTTTTGGGTTTATGGATAAAAAAGGCTTCTTAGATGTTGCTCCAGTGGAACCTGTAGCTAAAGAAACACTCTTAGATGTTGCCTGTGAGTCTTCTTCTGATGAGTCACTAGATGTTTGTGCATAAGTCTGACGCTTCATAGGTCTTCGCCGGGACTTATCCATCCAGCTATATACAAAGCCTTTTTGATAATCTAGTTCGTCACGTCTCAGTTTCTTAATTTTTGAGACTTTCAAGTCTGCTCTAAATTCATCAAGTTTTTTCTGCAAATCCTGAAGCTGTGTATCATATGCATCAGGTTGTACAGTGGTCTTCAAAAAATCAGTGTAGGATTGCAAAACAGTTTTATATTGATCGATTTCCACCTTTGTGGTTTCGATAATCAAAAGCATCAAGTCATATGAACATTTGTTCAAGATGGCATTCCATTTCTGCAAAAAGTTACTATTGTCCAGAAAAAGTCATGGTTCAGTGCGCATTCTTAGGCCTCTGGGTATACGCTTGACTCTGCAATATTCAGCTAAAGTAGCCGCATGTAGTTCTGCTCTTATAATCCTTTTATGAGTGGATTCAATTTGATCCCAGTCTGAAAATGCTGTGCTTTGTTCAGTTGCACTAAATAAGTGGAATTCAGCTAGTAGGTCCAAAAAAAAAAAAAAAAAAAATTATATTTTTTGAATACTGCAATGATTGGTAGGTGAGGCGGAGTAATCAGCCTTCATGTCTCTGAGCAGAGTTCTAAGTATCAAAATAAGTTTTTGAATGCACAAAGTATATTGTTTAATGATTCAGCAGTGACTTTATTTTGTTCTATTGACCACTTTAGTCACTCCATCATACCAACGGTTTGAATTGATTACCCCTGTATATTTTTTATGACCAGTACAGGGTAAGCAGTGGCTTCCCCATGTCTTTCTTAATAACAGACTTTTTCCTCCAGGAAATTATCCAAACCTTTCTTAAAACCAGGTATGCTATCTGCTCTTACCACATCCTCTGGCAACGCGTTCCAGAGCATAACTATTCTCCGAGTGAAAAAAATTTCCTCTAGTTGGTTTTAAGAGTATTTCCCTGAAACTTCGAGTGTCTCCTAGTCTTTGTAATTTTTGATGGAGTAAAAAATTGATCCACTTGTACCTGTTCTACTCCACTCAGGATTTTGTAGATATCAATCATATCTCCCCTCAGCTGTCTCTTTTCCAAGTTGAAGAGCTCTAACCGTTTTAGTCTTTCCTCATATGAGAGGAGTTCCATCCCCTTTACCATCTTGGTCGCTCTTCTTTGAACCTTTTCTAGTGCAATTATATCTTTCTTGAGATAAGGAGACTAGAATTGAACCCAATACTCCAAATGAGGTCGCACCATGGAGCGATACAGGGGCATTATGACATTCTTAGTCTTGTTAACCATCCCTTTTTTAATAATTCCCAGCATCCTGTTTGCTTTTTTGGCCGCCACCACACATTGGGTGTAAGGTTTCATCGTATTGTCTACAATGGCACCCAGATCCTTTTCAAGGCTGAAAAGCCCTAGTCACTTTAGACTTTTTCATAAGGAAGTCACCCTATCCACTTTATCATTTTTATGGCCCTATATACCTTTTCTAGTTCCGCTATATCATTTTTGAGATGCGGTGACCACAATTGCACACAGTATTCACTATGGAGCAGTACATACTATGTAGCAATACAAGAGCATTATAACATTATCATCTTTGTTTTCCATTCCTTTTTTGATAATTCCTAACGTTCTAATTGCTCTCTTAGCTGCAGCTGCTTATTGAGCTGATGGTTTCAATGTATCCTCAATGATGACACCTGGATCCTTTTTTCTGGGCATTGACTCCTAACTTGGAACCCTGTTTCATGTAGCTATAGTTTAGGTTCCTCCTTCACACATGCATCACTTTGCACTTGTTCACATTAAATGTCATCTACCATTTTGATGCTCAGTCTCAGAAGCTCCTCTTGCACTTTTTCACACGTCTCTTGTGACTTAACACAAGACTCAGCCTACATCCACAGGTAGGCAGTGAGACTGTTACACCATTCCAATCCACTCATGATTTTATAGATATCTATCATATCTCCCCTTAGCCATTTCTTCTCCAAACCTTTCCTCATAGGGAAATCATCCCATCCCCTTGATTATTTTGATCACTCTTCTCTGTATCTTTTCTAATTTTGTTATATTTATTTTATTTATTTATTTATTTAAATATTTATAGCCCGATATCCAACAATTCTAGACAGGTAACAACATGACATACATAATAACAATAAGTGAAACATACACTCAGATATACAAAACAAAAACAAATTTGATAAGATCATCAAAATAAAATCTTCTAAAAACATGCCCACCTTTTGACTAAAAACACATTTTAAAAAACAGTCATATACCTCTTCCCCGCCCTTGTTTCTCACTTGACAAAGCAAAGCTCAAACAAAGCCATTTTCAGACCTTTTCTAAACTGCAGAAAGGTAGAAACGTGTCTTAATTCCAAAGGTGGAGCATTCCAACACACCGAGCTCTACATAGATAGCATAGTTTTACAATTCACTAAAAGCTTCATAACGCTCAACAAAGGCACTTCCAAACACACTCTGTCTGAAGAGCGTAGTGCACGCACAGGCAGATAAAACTGCAAAACAGAACGTAAAACAGATGTAGAATTGTCTTGAAAAAATCTGAAAATTATGCACAAGACCTTAAATATGATCCGCGCACCAATCGGCAACCAGTGTAGATCTCAAAGAATTAGTGTGATGTGATCAAATTTTGAGGCATGAGCAATGAGACATGCAGCAGCATTCTGCGATAGTTGCATAGCTTGCAACACACACTTGGGTAACCCTAAATAAAGTAAATTACAGTAATCAAACAATGGAGTTATCAACATCACAATAACTGTTCTAAAATTGTCACTCAACAAGTAATCTCTCAATCTACGCAACAGTCGTAATTTAAAAAATACACGAGATATGACAGCCTTGATCTGAGGTTTAAAAGATTGCAAAGAATCTAACAGAACCCCCAGATACCTACATTGCTGTAGGACTGGAAGAGCCACACAATCAAGCACCACCTCAGAAGGGCAAGACAATTGATTCTTCACACGGCGAATAAAGAAAACCTCGTTTTTTTAGCTGATTTTGACACATTCAATCCTGTATGACATGAAAACAGTTATTAAGATCTAATACTTCATCCATTGATTTTTCTACTGGAATCAGGAACTGGATGTCATCAGCATAAAAATGAAAATTAACACCCAAATTTCACAACTCCCTACACAACGACGACATAAATTACTGAGTTGTGGAATCATTTTTCTGTTCAACTGCATGATCTGGACTCTTTCCAACTATTTTGAAAACATCTGAAAACTTGGCTATTTTCAAAGTTGTAAATTCTGCTCCATTCATATTGTACTTGTTCTCTTTTCTAATTTTTGTAAACTGTGCCGAGCTCTATTGTTATAGAGAAGATGCGGTATATAAGCCTAAGGTTTAGTTTAGTTTATATAAATGTTTTAAACAAAACATTTTGGATAGTTCGAAGTCTAATAGATGCTGGCATTGTCATCTTGAAGTAGGGACACTGGATCATTTGTTGTTTTATTGTGCATTGATACTCAATTTTTGGAGTATCAATACGAGGAAAAATTAATATGGTACTTGATGCCTCTTTACCATTATCCAATAATGTGGTTATGTTTGGGACATTATTGAAATCTAAGAGTCCAATCGACACAATAAAAGCGGACTTCTGATTATGACGGAGGTGGCCATTCAAATGATAACTAGGAACTGGAAAAACTATCGGCCTCTTTTACAAAGCCGTGCTAGCAGTTGCCGCGCGGCAAAAGCCCTGAAGCCCTAGAAATCTCTATTGGCTTCGGGGCCGTTAGCGCAGTGCAGCTGCTAGCGTGGCTTTGTAAAAGAGGCCGTATGATAGGTTAAACCTTTCTTTTTGGTGGGAAACATTATGTTTGTTTTACAGGTATGAAAGAATGAATACAGAACAATTGGTAAATAATAAAAGGTTTAAAGAAATATGGGGTCCATTAGAGGCATTTATTAAATAAAAGGCTGATTAGTTGATGGAACCTTTAATTCCTAAATGTTTTCTACACACATAGAGGGAGGGAGGGAGGGGGGAGAAAAGGGTACTTTGATTTAATATTTGTTTGAATATTAAAGTGCTGTTTTATGTATTATCTGAATGCATATTTGTTTGCACTTTGTATCAGTTCTGAAAATTAATAAAGATTTACAAAAAAACAAACATTTTTTAGATGCAGTGACCAGAATTGTACCCAATATTTGAGGTGCAATCTCACCAAGGAGTGATACAAAGGGCTCCTTTTACAAAGTTGCGGTAGTGTTTTTAGCGTACGCTGCAGATTAGCACTCGCTAACCCCCGTACTCTGCGCCAAAAACTAACGCCAGCTCAATGGTGGTGTTAGCATCTAGCACGTGGCAATTTAGCACGCGCTACGTGTGCGCTAAAACTGCTAGCGCTGCTTATTAAAAGGAGCCCAAAGTCATTTCAATATTCTGTTTTATTCTCAATTCCTTTCTCAGTAACTCATAATATTCTTTTTTCTTTCTTGACAGCTGCTGCATACTAAGCCAAGGGTAATACCTAGATAGTGACTCATAATGTGGAAACCTGCATCATGTAGCTATAATTTGAGCTGTTCTTCCCTACGTGCATTACTTTCAGTTTATTCACATTAAATTTCATTTGCCATTTGAATAGCCAGGCCCCCAGTAAATTGCTTTTGCAATTTTTCACAATCCTCTCGTGATTTAACAACTTTGAATAGCTTGGTGTCATCCGCAAATGTTATCACATCCCTGTTAAAAAGCAGAGGTCCCAGTACAGATTCTCGAAGAAGCCCACTATTTAACCTTCTCCATTGAGAATGTGAAGGCCATTTTCGATACGACGTCTAAGTCCTACTTTGAATGTTTTGAGAAAAACATCCAAAAATCGAATGGAAAAAATGTACATTTTCAAACCCGCAATATGTCCACCTTTTTTTTTTTATAATGACCTATTTAGCCTTTTTGGAGCTGATTCTGGAGGTGGCACCTTCCTTGGCAGGCATCTACAAAATGGGTACCTGCCACATGTCATTCACAGACAAGCACCACTTCCAGAATCACAGTGAGCAGGGACTCTAGGCACCAGAAATGTAGGCCAAGTTTTAACATGCATAAACTTCCGTGCCTAGGGTCCTGTCAGAATCACAGCTAATAGCGCAATCCCTAAACATGCCCACTTCCAGGCTTCAGCATCACTAGTTTCAAGTTTATTGGTTTTTTAATATACCGACCATCAAACAAATATCTGGACGGTTTACAATATATCTAAAACAAGATAAAAATAAGATAAAATATTAGGTATTAAAAATAAATATGTGTACATAAATAACATAGACTGGACAAACTTGAAAGTGAGGGTAAAGGGGAGGGAAGGGAAATGTTACATATTGAAGAAGATCTGGAGACAGTGGGGAACGGGAAAGAACATATAGGATGGGTCGCTTTATGAAAGCGGTTGGTTGAGATTAGAATGAGAAGTAAAAAAAATAGAAAAAAAAAAGATAGAGAGTAGAACGAGAAAGAGAGAAGTAGAAAGAAAAGAGAGAGAGAAAAAAAAAAGTTAAGGTAAGTCTAAACTTAGCCAAAGGCGTCACGAAATAAAAAAGTCTTTAGGTTTATCTTAAATTTGTCTAGATGAAGGTCGTCACGGAGTTGCTGTGGTAAAGAGTTCCACAATGTTGGAGCAGTTACTGCAAAATTTGTTTTCCGAGTATAGTAAAAGTCTTTTATAGAGGGAATAAAGAGAAGTTTTTGGTCGGTTGACCTTAGAGTATGAGGGGAGCATTGGGGAATAAGAAGTTTATTGAGAAATAAGGGTTGGTGAGAGTGTTTTATTTTGAAGGTGAGTAGAATGATTTTATAGATGATACGGTGGTTAACGGGGAGCCAATGAGCTTCTTTGAGAAGAGGAGTGACATGATCAAATTTGCCTTTTTTGTAGATGAGTTTTATTGCTGTGTTTTGTATTAGTTGTAGGCGTCTGATTTCTTTTTGGGGGAGACCGTTGAGGAGAGAGTTACAATAATCTAAGTGGGAGATGACTAAGGAATGGATTAAGATATTGATTGATTCGGTCTCTAAAATTGAGAGTAGTGACCGAATTGTACGAAGTTTGAAAAAGCAGATTTTTGCAATTGAGCTGATATGATCATGGTAAGTGAGGTCTTTATCAATGATGATGCCTAAGAGTTTTAACTTTGTTTCTAATTGTATTGGAATGGAATTAATGGATAGTTGTCCTGGTAAGGGAGCATTAAGATGGCGCGAGATTTATCAATATTAAGGGAGAGTTTATTTAAGAAGAGCCAATTGTATATGGTATCTAATTTATCATTTATGTCTTTTATGTCTGAGCTATTTGTGGTGTTAACTGGGTGAAGGAGTTGAATGTCATCTGCGTAGGCATAAATTGTGAATCTGATAGATTGTGCTAAAGTAAGTAGAGGAGACAGGAAAATATTAAATAAAAGTGGGGAGAGAATCGAACCTTGTGGGACACCGTATGTTAGAGATATAGGTTGAGAAGTTTCGTTGTTTACTCGGACTTTGAAGCTGCGTTCATTGAAGTAGGATATAAACCAAGAAAGAGCTGAGCCTGTGATACCACAGTCTTTAAGTCTGTTAATAAGAAGAGAGTGGTCGATAGTATCAAAGGCTGCTGACAGGTCCAGGGAAATGAGGATTACAGATTTTTGATGGTCATGATAGTAGTGTATCGAAGAGATAAGGCCTAACAGAGACAATTCAGTAGAGTGTGAAGCGCGGAAGCCAGTTTGGCATAGATGTAAGGCATGGGTTTTTTCTATGAATTCTGTGAGTTGGGTATGAATGATTTTTTCGGTTAGTTTCGAGAGTAGTGGTAGATTGGCTATAGGACGGTAATTTTTAGGCAGAGAAGGATCTAGGTTGTGTTGTTTAAGTTTTGGGAAAAGAAGGGCTGTTTTCCAAGAAAAGGGTACTAGACTGTCAGAGAGAGACATAGATATCATTTCCCAGATGTAAGGGCCAAAGAAAGAGAATAATTTTTTGAGGAGCAAAGGGGGAATGCTTTCCAAAGGGTTATTGGAACAGTTTAAAGTTTGAAGAATAAGAAGAAGATTAGCTTGCGAAGGCATTTCGAATTTGGAGAAAGTGCTGAATGATATTTGTGTGGAATCATTGGAATCGTGGGTTTGGAAAGAGGTAGCAGGAGGTGAAGGTCCCAGATGTGATCTCATGTCCTTAATTTTCTTGTCAAAGAAAAGTGATAGTTCGTCTGCAGATGGCTGAGTAGTAGGGGGTGGTTTTTTTTTCTTCAAATATTTTGAAAGGGACTGCACAAGATTAAAAAGGGTGGAGGAGTTACGAGTGGTTGTAATGAATTTTGAGTAATATTCTTTTTTTGCTTGTTGAATGGCTTTTTTGTAAAGAGTAGCTTTTTCCTTGAATAGAAGGTGAAAATTGTTGAGACGTGTAGTTCGCCATTTATGCTCTACGGAACGAAGTTGTTTACGAAGGAGAGCGAGTTTTTTATTATACCAAGGTTGTTGTTTTGATTTTTGAGTTTGATTTGAGATGGGATTTTTTTCTAGTGGAGGTCTAGTAGGGATTTTGTGGAAGTTTCCCAAAGAGAAAATTGGTCTGTTATAGAAAGAGCAGAGAAGTCTTCTAGGTTTAGGTCAGAGGAGGTCTGAATAGCCGAAAGGGTTATTTTATTAATGTTACGAATGGTATAGGAATTGATTTTTTTGTTGGGCTTGACTTAATTTTACGGGAAAGTCTAATTGCCAGGTAATGAGAGTATGATCTGACCAAGGTAATGAATGGAATTGAAAGTTTTGGAAAAGATGGTTGATAGAAGAAGGACAGAAAACCATATCTAAGGTATTACCAGCCGAGTGTGTTGGTTTAGAGATAAGAGGGGACAGTGATAGGTCTGAGATCAAGGTTAGGAGTTCCGAAGTATTGTAATGGTTAGGATAATTGAAATGGATATTAAAATCACCAAGAATTATGGAGTCAGGATAAGCAGTATTGAAATCAGTTATAGTAGAAATAAGAGCAGAGAGCGAGGTTTTGGTTACTGGTGGTTGATGATAAATTAGAAGGAAATTAAGAGGAGGAGAGTGTTTAATAGAAAAATGAAGAATTTCGGTTGAAATGTTAGAGGATAGATAGGATGTAATGGGCTGGAGGGGGAGAGAAGTATGATAAATAACTGCTAACCCCCCTCCTTTTTTATATAGGCGGGGTTGAAAGATTGCTTTGAAATTGGGGGGGCAAGCTTGGGTAATATAGGCTTCTTCTCCCTGGGCGAGCCAGATTTCAGTAAGGCATAAAATTTGGAGATTGTGTTGGGTAATGGTGTCATGGATTAGCTGATATTTGTTTTTTATGGATCGCATGTTTAAGAGGCCTGTGTTAAGTTTGGGGAAAAGGTCATGTAGGTTAAAATGAGAGCTAGCAGAGGGATGAGTTGGGATTGTAATGAGATGCCTTTGCTGCGTGTGGGTTGGGAGAGAAGGGGAGGTTTTCTTGGGAGGTCGGTGGCCCCATAAAATGGGGATAGAGGCCATAGTATTAGAGTCAACAGGTTGGGGTGCAGTGAGATTAAGATAAGGAAAGATAGGGAAAGGAGAAAAGAGAATTGAGAAGTTGTATATAATGAGAAGAGTCCCGAGTAGGTGGAAAAGGTTGAATGATGTTTTTTTGGTAGAGGAGTTAAAGGTAAAATGATTGAAAGCATGAAGGAGCGCATAAAGGAGCAGGACCTGCTCCTTAGGTGCGCTCCTTTGGCGCGTGCCTTTGGCGCGTGCCGCAAAGTATGCAGTTTTGAAGGAAACGCTACTGGTGGTAGAAAGTGGGCGGAGTCGGTGGCGGCGCCACTTCACGGCGGCGGTCCCTTTGGGGAACGAGGAGGCCTGTCAAAATCAAAATGGACAAACATTAGTAGAAAGCAGAATAATTATGAAATAAATGATAGGAAAGAGAGGGGAGAAGACAGATAAAACTGATATACAAATGTAGATAGATATACAAATATAAATTGACAACGCAAGAGGTATATAAAAGTTAAACTATAAAGACTAAATAACAGAAAAAGGTAAATACAGTAATAACTAGTTAAAAGCAAATAAAATCAAATTAACTTGAAGTAGGTACAAAGAAAATACAATTACAAGGCAGGCAGTGTTGGGAGAGCTAAGAAAAAGAAAAATTCCAGGTATGGTGACAAAAAAAAGGTTTGTTAAGGAGAGTGCGATGAGCCAGCAGGCAGTGGAGAGAGACAACAATATGGTGTGCGCCGCAAAGTATGCAGTTTTGAAGGAAACGCTACCAGTGGTAGAAAGTGGGCGGAGTCATCGGCGCCGCCGCTTTGCGGCGGCGGTCCCTTTGGGGAACGAGGAGGCCGGGAGGCCACGTAGCAGTGGCTATTTTTTTAACAAGGGTTTAATTGAATTTTAATGACATGACTTAATTACATAGGTCTGCGACTAAAAAGCTGTTTGATTATTTTCATCTAATTTCTATGTATTTTGGTGTGCTGAAATCAAATCAAATATTTAAAAAACTCCTAGACATCATGATTTGCCACAAAATGCAAAATTGTCTTCAAATTTATTAATTTTTTTATATTACGGGTTTTAACCAAATTTGAAGTCCAAATTACTATTAATTAATTCACATAAGTGCATTTAAGATATATAATGCCAAAAAAACCTTAAAGGGGTTGTCTGAGTTAGGTAAAAAAAATTATATAGCACTGTAAATCTGATGGTCAGCAATATATACATAAGCTAAGCAACTTTTAGGGGAAAACAATTCTATTTCCTCATTTCCCTAGTTCTCTTCTGGCCCTTTGTTGTTATTTGCAGGTAAGCAATCTCTGCCCCTCCCCCCTGCAAAGGAGTTGAAGACAAGTGCTGCTCTGAGTGACATGTCTGACTACTGGGATACTCAGCAGCATGCTGTATGTGTAAGCCTCAGCCCTGAGTCTGTGGGAGGGAGACTCAGGGCAGATAGCAGTAGCTCCAGTCAGTGCAGGGGGGGCGTGGCCAGCACTGTGACGACTCGTATAAGGACAAAGAGCTGCTCTCTCCTGCTGTCCACACGTGTACATGAATCATCATCAGGTTCTTGGTTCTAGGCTGTTCAGACCTTTTTTTTATCGCAGTTCGTGTTAGCTCGTCATTCTTCAACCGTTATGTTATGGCTCTGCGAAAGTGTATTAATTCGCCAGATAGTTTCTGTTTCATCTGTGGTGAATATTCAGTGTTGAAGCAACAACAGAATATTACAGACTTTGTGAAAAAAGTATACTTCGCATACTTTGGACTAAAAATTGGAGATCAAGATAAAGTTTGGGCGCCTCATAAAGTGTGCAAACGGTGTGTTGAGGACCTCCACAACTGGTTCAAGGGTGAGAAAAAATATTTCCGTTATGGGATTCCTATGGCATGGCGAGAGCAAAAGAACTATACTGATGACTGTTACTTTTGTTCATGCGATGTGAAAGGGTTTAATTCCAAATGGAAGCATTCCATTTCATTCCCCAATCTTCACTCAGCAATTTGTCCCATCCCCCATGGCACAGATATACCAGTACCCAAGTCCCCTGCTACCTTGGAAGAGATATCTAGCTCCAATGAAGGTGAAGTCGTACCTGAACCAGATGATGAATCAAGTTCTTACTTTGAAGATGATACAAGACCAAAATTGTTTTCTCAGGAGGAGATGAATGATTTGGTAAGAGACTTAAATCTTCCCAAAGATGCCTCTGAGTTACTCGGATCAAGGCTGAAAAGCAGGAATTTATTGTTGCCAGGAGTGTCATCTTCATGGTTCAGACATCATGAAAAGGAGTTTGTTCCTTACTTCGCCCAGGAAGACAATTTGGTTTATTACATCGATGTCGAAGGTCTGATGGGTCAACTTAAAATCCAATATGATTCAAAGCAATGGCGTCTTTTTATAGATTCTTCAAAAAGAAGTCTCAAAGCAGTTTTACTCCACAACGGTGGTTTTTACACTTCCATACCTGTAGGTTATTCTGTATACTTGAAGGAAACCTATGAGAACTTGGAATTGGTTCTTCGTAAAATTAAATATGAAGACCATGGTTGGCAAGTGTGTGGGGACTTGAAGGTCTTGCGCATGCTGCTCGGGCAACAAGCTGGGTATACCAAATACCCTTGTTTTCTGTGTCTATGGGACAGTTGAGACCGACAAAATCACTGGACCAAGAAGAGTTGGCATCCGAGGGTGCTAACAGTCGGTGAAAAAAATGTCCTCCGAAAAACTTTGCACCTTCCCATAAAGTTCTTCTACCACCTCTCCATATAAAATTGGGATTGATGAAGCAATTTGTAAATTCACTTCCAAGAGATGGAGAATGCTTCAAATACTTGGTCACCAAGTTTCCAGGCCTGTCGGAGGCAAAATTGAAAGGTGTGTTCGTCGGACCAGACATTAGAAGGCTTATAGTAGATCAAGAGTATCTCAATACCATGATGGATCCTCAAAAAGAAGGATGGATTGCATTTAAAGAAGTCTTACAGAAATCTTTAGGCAATAACAAAGATCCTCACTAGAAAAAGATCATCGGACGAATGCTGAAAGCATTTCAAGCTTTAGGTTGCCTGATGAGTTTGAAAATGCATTTCCTCCAGTCCTACCTTGACTACTTTCCTGAAAATTTGGAAGCTGTGAGTGAGGAACAAGGTGAACGATTCCATCAACACATTAAAGAGATGGAAAGGAGATACCAGGGAAAATGGAGCATTACAATGATGGCAGACTACTGTTGGATGCTTCAGAGAGACATTCCAGATGCTACTCAAAAGCGTAAATGCACCAAGAGGAGCCTCACAGGGAAGAAGAATCGAGTTTAGTGTGTGTAGGTGAGCTCATGTCAGTTCAAAAAAGAATTTTCATGAAAAAAATTGTAATAAAACTTTAAGTGTAGAAGTCTATTTCCATTTATTTTGACGTAAGAACATAAGAAGTTGCCTCCGCTGGATCAGACCAGAGGTCCATCACGCCCAGCAGTCCGCACCCATGGTGGCCCATCAGGTCCATGACCTGTCAGATTTTCTTGATTTAGTCCTATAGCCCCCTTATTTTTCTATCTGTACTCTTTCTATACCCTATCTACCTCTCTCTGTACCACTCAATCCACCTATCCTTCAGGAATCTATCCAATCCCTCTTTGAATCCCCGTAGTGTACTCTTCCCGATCACCTCCTCAGGGAGCGCGTTCCATGTGTCCACAACCCTTTGAGTGAAGAAAAACCTCCTGGCATTGGTTCTAAACCTGTCCCCTTCCAGTTTCTCCGAGTGCCCTCTCGTACTTGTGGTTCCCCGTAGACTGAAGAATCTATCCTTGTCTACCTTTTCTATGCCCTTCATGATCTTGAAAGTTTCTATCATGTCGCCTCTAAGTCTCCTCTTCTCCAGGGAGAAGAGCCCCAGCTTGTCCAGCCTGTCAGTGTATGAACAGTCTTCCATACCTTTTATCATTTTCATCGCTCTTCTCTGGACCCTCTCAAGTATTGCCATGTCCTTCTTGAGGTACGGTGACCAATATTGGACACAGTATTCCAGATGCGGGCGCACCATTACACGATACAGCGGCATGATGACTTCCTTCGTCCTGGTTGTGATACCCTTCTTAATGATGCCCAGCATTCTGTCTGCTTTCTTTGAGGCCGCTGCACATTGTGCCGATGATTTCATTGTTGTATCCACCAGCACATCCAAGTCTTTTTGAAGATTACTTTCCCCCAGCAATGCTCCCCCCATTTTGTAGCTGAACATCGAGTTCCTTTTCCCTATATGCATGACCTTGCATTTCTTTATGTTAAAGCGCATTTGCCATTTATTTGCCCACTCTTCCAGTTTGTTTAGTTCCCTTTGCAGGTCTTCACACTCCTCTGTGGTCCTAACTCTGCTGCAGAGTTTGGTGTCATCTGCAATTGCCTTATTTAACATAGTTACTAAAATTGTCAGGAAACGTGATGTCCTATGACAAAATAGAGGTCATTTTTGGATTTAGCGTACCAAAAAACATAAAGATTACGTGGAATAACCAAAACAGCTTTTTAAAAAAAGTTTTTTTGCAGACCGGTGTTATCGCACCACTTAAACACAATTAAACCACTTATGTTAGACACCAGTAGGTGCAATCTAGGCGCCTAAAGTAATAAGAACATAAGAAGTTGCCTCCGCTGAGGCAGACCATAGGTCCATCCTGCTCAGCGGTCCGCACCCGCGGCGGCCCATCAGGCCCATTGCCTGAGCAATGGTCTATACCTATCTATACCCCCCAATCCCTTTTTCTTCTAGGAATCTATCCAAACCTTCTTTGAAACCATTTAATGTTTTCTTGTCTACAACAGCCTCTGGAAGCGCGTTCCATGCATCCACCACCCTCTGAGTGAAAAAGAACTTCCTAGCGTTTGTTCTAAACCTGTCCCCTTTCAATTTCTCCGAGTGCCCCCTTGTACTTGTGGCGCCCCTTAATTTGAAAAATCTGTCCCTGTCTACTTTTTCTATGCCCTTCAGGATCTTGAAGGTTTCTATCATGTCTCCTCTAAGTCTCCACTTTTCCAGTGAGAAAAGTCCCAACTGCTTCAATCTGTCGGTATATGGGAGATTTTCCATTCCCTTTATCAGTTTAGTCGCTCTTCTCTGTACTCCCTCAAGTACCGCCATGTCTTTCTTGAGGTACGGCGACCAGTACTGGACACAGTACTCCAGATGCGGCCGTACCATTGCACGATACAGCGGCATGATGACTTCCTTCGTCCTGGTCGTAATACCCTTCTTAATGATACCCAACATTCTGTTCGCTTTCCTTGAGGCCGTGGCGCATTGCGCCGATGCCTTCAGTGTTGCATCTACCATCACTCCCAGGTCTCTCTCCAGGTTGCTGACCCCTAGTGGTGTTCCCCCCATTTTGTATGTGAACATCGGGTTCTTTTTCCCCACGTGCATGACCTTGCATTTCCCCACGTTGAAGCTCATCTGCCACTTTTCGGCCCACTTTTCCAGCTGCGTTAGATCCTTTTGGAGATCCTCGCAGTCTTCCTTGGTTTGAGCCCTGCTGTATAGTTTGGTGTCATCTGCAAATTTAATGACTTCACACTTAGTTCCCGCCTCTAGATCATTTATGTAGATATTGAACAAGAGCGGTCCCAGCACCGACCCTTGCGGAACTCCGCTCGTGACCCCTTTCCAGTCTGAGTAGTGTCCCTTTACGCCAACCCTCTGCTTCCTGTTTGCCAGCCAGTTTTTGATCCATCGGTGGACCTCCCCTTGTACCCCGTGGTTCCATATCTTTTTAAGCAGTCTCTCGTGTGGCACCTTGTCGAAGGCTTTTTGGAAGTCAAGGTAAATGATGTCTATAGATTCCCCTTTATCCACCTGGCTGTTCACTCCCTCAAAGAAGTACAATAAGTTTGTGAGGCATGACCTACCCTTACAGAAGCCATGTTGACTCGGTTTTAGCTGCCCATTTTTTTCGATGTGTTCACAGATGCTGTCTTTAATCAGTGCCTCCATCATCTTCCCCGGGACTGAGGTCAGGCTCACCGGCCTGTAGTTTCCCGGGTCCCCCCTTGCGCCCTTCTTGAAGATGGGCGTGACATTTTCTATTTTCCAATCCTCCGGGATCTCTCCGGTTTTTATGGATAGGTTGCATATCTGTCGAAGTGGCTCCGCTATTACGTCTTTTAGTTCCTTGAGTACCCTTGGGTGAATGCCATCCGGACCCGGCGATTTGTCGCTCTTTAGTCTGTCAATCTGCTTGAGTACATCCTCTTGGCTTACCTCTAAATCGACCAGCTTATCGTCTTGGTCTCCTATTACGATCTCCTCGGGTTCTGGAATGGTGGTTATATTCTCCATCGTGAAGACTGACGTGAAGAACTCATTTAACCTGTCAGCTATCTCTTTCTCTTCTTTTACAACTCCCTTTCTATCTCCATCGTCCAATGGTCCCAATTCTTCTCTCACCGGTTGCTTCCCCTTGACGTATCTGAAGAATGACTTGAAGTTTGTTGCTTCCTTTGCCAGTCTCTCTTCGTATTCTCTTTTTGCTTTTCTAACCTCTCGGTGACACTCTTTCTGGTGTTCTTTGTGTCCTTTTTGGTTCTCCTCTGTTTGGTCTTTTTTCCATTTTCTGAACGATGCTTTCTTGTCGCTTATCGCCTTCTTCACTGCACTTGTTATCCACACGGGGTTTTTTGTTCTATTTTTTTTGCACCCTTTTCTGAACTTGGGGATGCATATGCTTTGTGCTTCGTGCACAGTCTCCTTGAATAAGGTCCAGGCTTTTTCTACGGAATCCGTCTTCCCTATGTTGCCTTTGAGCTTCTTTCCCACCATTTTTCTCATGGTATCATAATTTCCTTTTTTGAAGTTGAGTGCCGTCGTTGTGGTTCTTTTCCCCTTTGATGATCCAATTTCAAGCCTGCACTGGATCATGTTGTGATCGCTGTTACCTAGTGGGGGTAATACCGCCACCTCCTTTGCTGTCCTCCCTAGTCCGTTGAAGATTAGGTCAAGAGTGGCATCGCCCCTTGTTGGTTCCGTGACCAGCTGCTCCATGAAACAGTCCCTCGTGACTTCTATGAATTTTGTCTCTCTTGCGCAGTTTGAGTGCCCAATACTCCAGTCTATCCCAGGATGGTTGAAGTCCCCCATCACCACCACATTTCCGCTTCTGCATACCTGCTTCAGTTCAGCCTCCATCTCCTGGTCGATTTCTTCCGGTTGTCCAGGTGGGCGGTAGTACAGACCCAGTTTAATGTCTGCTCCTGCTCCTCCCTGTAGCTTAACCCATAGTGATTCCAGACCATCCGCCCGTACTGTTGTTTCCGTCCTGGCTGATGGTATGGAGTCTTTTATGTACAGCGCTATTCCTCCACCCTTTTTATGTGTCCTGTCTCTCCTGTATAGCTTGTACCCTGGTATGGCCACATCCCATTGATTGTCCTCAGTCCACCACGTTTCTGTGACTCCAATTATGTCTAGGTCCTTATTGCTGGCTGTGATTTCCAGTTCTCCCATTTTGGCCCTCAGGCTCCTAGCATTTGTGTATAGGCAGTTTAAGACCCAGTTTTTTGTCCTCTCTCTTTGTTTCCCTTGTGCTTTGGTATTCCTGTAGTTTCCCTCATGGTTTACCAGCCCCTGAGCTTCCTCCTCCTCCTGTTGTGTGTGTGTGACGTCCTCTGCCTGTTTCCCCTGCGCCTCCTGCTCTCCTAATTCCCACTCAATTCTGGGCTCTTTTTCACAATGACTTTGCCCCTCTGTTTCCTGTTGTTCTGTGTTGGTGCCGCTTACCTGGTCCATTTGTGCCCTCGATCCCTGCAATGCGTCTTTAGGTCCTTTTTCAACCCATACACCCTCAGTCCCGAGTCCTCTTATACACTGTCCCAGTTCAGTACCTTTGTCAGGTACTGATGTCCGATGTGTCGAGGTCAGGTCGACTATCGGCTTTCCCCTTCTTCTCAGTTTAAAGCCAAGTCTATGACGTTCTGGACGTTGCGTGCCAGCATCCTCGTCCCAGCTGTGCTAAGGTGCAGTCCATCTTTTCTGTAGAGCTTGTTCTTCCCCAAGAAGGTAGTCCAGTTCCTAACAAAGTGGAAGCCCTCCTCCTCGCACCATCTCCTCAGCCAGAAGTTAATTGATTGTAGTTCGCTCTGTCTCTTTGTGTCCGCTCTCGGTACTGGCAGGATCTCTGAGAAGGCTATCTTCCTTGTCCTTAGTCTCAGTTTCCTCCCCAGGGTCCTGAACTGGTCCGTTAGTGTAGTCCTGTTGAAGTTTCTCCTGCTGATGTCGTTGGTTCCGATGTGGATCACTACTGCTGTCTCCTCCGTCTCGGCTCCCTCCAGGATCCTCTCGATATTATTGATGATGTCTTTTGTTCTTGCCCCTGGGAGACATGTTACCAGTCTGTCCTCTCTCCCTCCGGCTATATGACTGTCTACTCCTCTCAGGATTGAGTCCCCGACCACGATAGCCGATCTCCCCTTCTTCAACTGTCTCTCTGGTCTCAGATCTGTGTCATATGTGTAGTCCGTTTGTCCGTCCTCTGGGCTCTGCTGTGTCTCCGCCCCTGGTCTCAGGTCTGCGTCATCTGCGCAGTTCGCTAGTCCTTTCTCCTGGCTCTGATGGATCTCCTCCTCCTCTGCCTGCCCAGGTCCTCCGCAAGGTCCTAGTTCGATGGTGTCTGGTGATTCCTGTCGTCCAACTGTCGGTTCCCTCCTGGTGTGTTGGTGGTCCTGTGCCTCTACCATCTTGCAGGCCTCCTCAATGAATTTCTCAAGCTCCCTAACTTGTTCTGCGATGTGGCTCTCTCTGGCGGTGTCCACGGTTGTCCAACACTGTTCTTCCAGGGTGCACAGTCCCTCCATTTCTTGTACTCGAACCTGCAGTCTCCCGACCTCCTTCTTCAGGCTATCCAGTTCCTGACATCGATTGCAAATGTATACCTGCCTCCCGGAGGGGAGGTAGTCATACATATGGCACTCGATGCAGAAAACTGGGTAGCTCCCCTGGGTTCCTGTAGCCTCCATTCCTGTAGCCTCGGTGATTTGGGAGCGGTGCCTGACGTGCAGTTATCTGAAAAAGTAGAGAGAGAGAAAGAGTGATAAGAGTGAAAGAGAATAGGAATTTCTTTTTTTTTTTTTTAGGTTAGAAGTTATTGAGGTTAGAAGTTAGAAATTGGGTTAGATTTGCTGCTGGGCTGCCTGGGCTCCTTCACAGGCTTCCTTCGCAAAGGCGCTCTCGCTAAGGCGAGCGCCTTTGCCGCTCGCCTTCGCCGCGCGCCGAACGGCTGGGCGCCGTTGGCTCCCCTCCTTTTAAGGGGGGGGAGTCCGGGCACCGACGCTGCTGTGACGCAGCACGGGTGGGCGGAGCTACCTCTCGCCACCCGTTCTGCGCTGTCGCTATCCCCTGCCTCCTCCGACCTGAAAGAAAGAAAAAACAGCACAAACGCCTCCTCTCCTCTCCCTTTGGCTTCCTCAGCCGCTGCCCGCCCTTGCTGCCTCCACGCGCTGAGGAGCCTTAGCGCCGCTGGCCCCTCCTTTTAAGGGGGGGAGTCCGGGCACCGACGCTGCTGTGACGCGGCACGGGTGGGCGGAGCTACCTCTCGCCACCCGTTCTGCGCTGTCGCTATCCCCTGCCTCCTCCGACCTGAAAGAAAGAAAAAACAGCACAAACGCCTCCTCTCCTCTCCCTTTGGCTTCCTCAGCCGCTGCCCGCCCTTGCTGCCTCCACGCGCTGAGGAGCCTTAGCGCCGCTGGCCCCTCCTTTTAAGGGGGGGAGTCCGGGAACCGACGCTGCTGTGACGCGGCACGGGTGGGCGGAGCTACCTCTCACCACCCGTTCTGCGCTGTCGCTATCCCCTGCCTCCTCCGACCTGAAAGAAAGAAAAAACAGCACAAACGCCTCCTCTCCTCTCCCTTTGGCTTCCTCAGCCGCTGCCCGCCCTTGCTGCCTCCACGCGACATGTTTGTGAATCCGGGCCTTTGGACCTTAGTACATTTATCTTTTCTGGCTATTTTCGAATATGAAAACATCAAAAACCAAGCCATTTGGACTTAGGTGGACCCACCATCTATATTAGACTGGCCACACAGACATACCAGCAGAGCAGTGAGGTACCTTAGAGGGCACTGCTGTGAACTTCACAAAAAGGGTGCTTTGTACACATCTCAACAGAACCCACTTGCATTGTATGCTGTGCCCTCCAAAACATCTCCAATACTTAATGGACCCACCTGTCTACCACCCCAATAGCGTTTATAGCTATAGGTGTCACCTAAATGTTCAGTAGGTTTTGGTGGGTTCACAACTTCTCCCACAAGTGTACTAGTTAGGATAGGACATGGACCTGCGTCCCCTTCTCTGGAGTCTACTGCACTGCCCATCAGTCTACTCCAGACACCTGCTTGCTGTTGTGCTAGCACTGGCCATGTTTTCTGCAGCTATCAAAGAAAAATATATCTACTGTTTCATTCAGGCCTTTGGGGGATGAGAGGGGTCCAGTGACCATCGGGGGAGTGTAAGGGGGTCATGTCTTCATCCCTTCTGTCTCCGATACTGCTATGCAAATGTAGTACAACGAGGCCTATTAATATTAAAATGAGCACTCAGAGCGATTCTCTATAATTGCCAATTGATTCTCTAACTTCATTGTGCCACATTTGTGGCCAAAATTTGCCGACAGATCTGAGCTGTCGTTGCCTTACTTTCTGATCGGTGCCTGAGCACTGATTGGCTAAGGCACTGACAGGAAAGAAAATTTTGCTGCCATCAACAAACTCTCCCCTCCCCCCCCCCCCGGCAGCGAGAGAGATGCCTACTCCCTCCTGCCACCAAGCAATACCCCCTATGCCCATCCCCTCCCGCTGCCAAGCAATGCCCCTGATACCCCCCAGCAGCAGGAGAGATGCTCACTCACTCCCACCACCAAGCAACACCTTCCATGACATCCCCCAGCAGCGGGAGAAATGCCCACTCCCGCCGCCAAGCAACACTCCCCATGACACCCCCCTGGCAGCGGGAGAGATGCCCACTCCCTCCCACTGCCAAGCAACACTCCCCAGTAGTAGGGGGCCTTAAACAACCTGAACAAATCGAAGCCTAGGCCCCTCCCCGGCGTATCCCAGGATGCACCAGGGAGGGGAAGGACACCATTTTGAAGAGATTGGCCTGCTAGCCAGAGGGAGTAGGCATGCCTCCTGTCAGCTATGTTAAATAAGTTAAGGGGGAGAGACATGGGGGCGTTGGAGGCATGGGGGTATTGGTGGAGGGCTGTGTGGTGGCAGGAGGGAGTGGGCATCTCTCCCACTGCCGAGGGGAGTGTCAGGGGTATTGCTTGGCAGCAGAAGGGAGTGGGCATTTCTCTCACTGCCATGGGGGGGGGAGGTTGCTTGACTTCAGCGGTGGGAGGGAGTGGGGATTCCTCCTGCCATTCTTCACTTTTGTTTTTTTTTGTGCATTTATTCTACATATGCAACGATCTGTATCAGCAGCAATGGGCACATGCCAATTTATTGAACGTTCGTTACTCTCCACCAACTCCATTTGCATATGCATTTTTGCATATGCGGATGCCCTCCTGCCCGACAAGAGCGGGGCTAGGGCAGGATTGGGGGTGGGACTGGGTTGTAGCGGGGTGGGGATGGGTGGACCTGGGCAGGCCTGGGGGTGGATCTATGGGTCCAGATTTTACCATCTATGCTATCCACCAGATCTTGTTCCATCTGACTATTTTCTGTTTCCAAACCTTAAAAAGAATTTGAAAGGTGACAATTTTTAAATAATTCGGAGGTGATTGTAGCAATGGAACAGTATTTCAGTGACCAGACATCAGAGTATTTTTTGAAAGGGTTACAGAAACTTCAGACATGATGTGCCAAGTGTGTTGAACTTAGGGGTGAATATGTAGAATAACTTGTAAGTTTCTTAGCTCCACATCATTCCCTTTATGGTTCGTCTAAGAACTTTTCAGCACTCCCTCATATAAAACTTTGGCTAAAGTTCCCAAGCGGTGTGGAAGGCAATTATTGAATGCCAGTCATTAAATAATAGAAGTCTCAAACATTCACTCTCGGGCTCCAACTTGCAGCATCAAAACTACTCTAAATCCACAGAGACCTGTTCTTATCATTGGTTTCTTCCTTAAACTGAGAAAAGTAGCACAGTAAAATAAACTCCACTATAGGAGAAAAGACTGTACTACAAAAACCCAATGTAGCAGAATACTAAACATAACCCTACTACACCCCAAAGGAATACAGCTAGAAATACAGTTCCAAAAACATTATTTTCATTCACAACTGCATTTGCCACAATTCGAAAAAGAAAAGAAAAAAAAAACTTAGGCCCCCCTTTTTTCAAACGATGGTAAAGCTTTTTACCACAGGCCGATGAGGTAAATGCACTGTTGCTCATAGGAATTGGATGAGTTTCAGAGCATTTACCTTGCCGGCCTGTGGTAAAAAAAAATTCTACTGCCGTTTGATAAAAAGGGGTGGGGGGGGGCCTTAGCTTGCCTGTGCCATTTCTGAAAGCGCCAGTTATAGTCCCAAATGACGCCAAATATACAGATGAGCTTCGTATTGTATCCCTCACATTTAAATGGCAGGCAGAGTGACTTCTAATCCCTCAACAAGGTCTTGTTGTTTTGCGACTTAGCACTGCATCAGGAGGAGGAACTACTTGACAGAACTGCTACCCAAAGCAATGCATAGGCTGGAAATAGTATTATTTGTTTACATTTCTTTTTTATTTGTCATAAATAATTTATTGAAATTTTAAACAAATTTTAAAGAAATAAACGTACAAATCCAAAACAAACAAAAAAAAACCCCACAATTAACAGCAAACCTAAAAGTATACAAATATAACAATACTTTTAATAAGAACTTCCAATTAGTCTTGGGAAGTTGCATTTACTCTCCAATTATAACACAATCAAATAAATATATGTATATTACAAACATACCACAATTAATTACCATACCTACTAACAGATTCCCATACTTTCCTAAATTTACCCAAATCACCACACCGAATAGCAAAATTTATTTTTCATATTTAGCATATAAACACAGCATATTCCACCAGATGTTATAATCCAATTTAGAGAAATCTTTCCAATTGATTAATATAGATTTAACAGTTATCATTTACATTTCTTATATACCGCTTCTATTCAAAGCACTTTACATTCAGATACTCTAAATATTTCTCCCTTATGTGTTCTGGTAGGTTCACCATCTAATTACAGTACTTGGAGCAACAGAGTGTTAAGTGACTTGCTCAGAGTCACAAGGAGCAGCATGGGAAGGGTTATCAGACATCCAGATTTACCCGTACAGCTTTTCAAAACCCAGCACTTTGTCCGGGTTTTGAAAAGCTTCCAGCTCGGGACCACATCGGAAGGGCATCCGTGCATGCGCGGATGTAACGCGGTGACATCATGTGCACGCATGTGACATCATTGGTCACACCTGCGTATGCGCAGATGCCCTCCCAGCATGGCTCCAAGCACGAGAACAGGTTGAGGGGTGGGGCTGGAGCGGAACGGAGAGTGACTTGGGCAGAACAGAGCAGGGCTGGGTGGAACTGGGCAGGCCTGGGGGCGGGGCCCATGGGACCGGATTTTACAGTAGTAAAATCTGGTAACCCTAAGCATGGGGATTGAACCCACAGCTTCAGGGTGCTGAGACAGGGGTTCTAACCACTAGGTCATGCAGACCTACGTGGTCGTGTTTCAAAATAAATTTTATCATTTTATAAAGTTTCTTTGCTCCCTACATCGTGGCAGGGCTAATTTGAATTTAATAAAAGGGCCTCATCCTCAAAAATATAAAGTGATTTAAAGTAGGCCTGCTTACCCACAGTACTGTACACAAAGGCATGTTGTTCTTTATAAGCGTGTTTTGTTTTGTAAAATAACTGTTTCTACTTCAAGTGCTATGTTTAGTGAGCATGTTATAAAGTAGACTGGACAGTGAGAACATTCAAACTTGGATGTCCCTTTTCTGACTGAGATGACTTATAGGTTTCACTTAACAGGGTGATCTCTCCAAATGAGTTAATTTTTGCTCATAACAATAAAATATAGATAAGTGTCTCACAGGTGGCCCATCACTAGACACGATAGGACTCGCAATTAAGAGAAGAAAAAAGCCTCAAGTACAACTATCAGCAGCCCTTTACCGTAAGTAAAACAAGGCTGCCCATTCTTATCACAGGCAAAAAGAAACCCTCCACTATAGGTGCCACTAATAGTCTCTGAGTGAAAAACGGCAGCCACCAATGACTTATCTGGAAGCACCAGAAGTTTTAAAAACTTCAGGTACTTCCAATCACCATTTCCTGGCTCCCAAAAAACTCTCGATGACAAGGAACCTCTGTTCGCCATTGGAAAACGGTAGCTTCAGGGGCAGAAAAAACTTGCTGTGTAAAGACACGATTTACCTGTGACAGGCTGCATGTGAGACTCTTATCTATGTTTTATTGTTATAGTTATTACAGCAGTGTTTTGATTTGTTAATTTTGCTCATACCACGGCATGAATGAACCTCATCCTATGTTAGGTTGGCCTGGGGATTTTCTGTCTCTCATTTTCAATAAAGCCACGTAAAAAAATCAATGGGCTACTGTAACTGCCATTATAGTAGCAATTGTAAAAAGATGAGTCATTTTCCAAAAAACACTCATGCAAATGATATTGGCAGAGAGTAGCGAAGACTCACTAAATTTGCATGTGCCCATCGCTGGTTACAATGATGAGCACATGCACAGAATAACAAACAAACAAAAAACACATCCGGGGAGAGGTCTAAGGCTTTGATTGGCCCAGATGCATAAGGCCCCACCCATAGAAGGGGCCTTAAACAATCTGGGCCGAGGATGCTTTGGGGAGGGGAAGGCCCACCATTTTGAAGAAGCAGGCCAGCTGGGTGTACTCCCTCTGGCCACCCATCTGAAAATAAGGTAAGGGGGAGTCGTCAGAAGCACGTGGAGGGGGTTGTGTGGCAGCAGGAGACCATAGGCAACTCTCCTGCTGCAGAGAGGAGTTGGGTGGTATTGGTTGGGCAGGAGAGGGGCGCGGCTGGCCGGGAAAGATTGGACATCTCTCCCACTGCCGGGGGGGAGGAGTTGGTTGGGCGGGAGAGATTGGGCATCTCTCAAACTGCTGAGGGGAGTTGAGGGGTGTTGGTTGGCAGCAGGAGACATTGGGCATCTCTCCCCTGACGGGGGAGGGGGATATCAGTTGATGGCGGGAGAGACAGCATCTCTCCTGCTGCCAGTGGTGTGTGTCGGTTGGTGGAGAGAGAGACAGCATCTCTTTCGCTGCCAAAGGGGGCTATAATGCACAATCAAAACACACGACACAAGATGCACTTTTAACAGTGCTGTCACTGTACTGGCACCCCCAGTCGCTGATTTTTGTCACCAAAAGCCGATGCAGCTCTTGGAGAATGGCTCGGCAATTTTTAAGAATCCACCGGAGTTCTCATTTCAGCGTTGAAGAGCCCATTTGCATGGCAATGTTGGAGACTGTTAGGAAACTCACTAAAGACTGAGATAATCCGTTTTGATAATCTGCTGCTAAAATGCATGCAGGCTAATCCATCGGAAACCAGTTTAGCGACCACATTACATTTTTGAGAATCTGGGCCTTCCGTTTCATGTCTCAGCACTTGCACTGTTCCAAAGAGAGCTTCATTCTGAAAATCATAAAGTTTAATATGCACAGGCATCCTACCACAATGTGCTTGGCAATTCTTTTTCATGGAGCCAGTGGCACGAGGTAGAACTGGGACAATTTCTATAACTTTCTGCCACCTTCTTATTGGGTGGTACTTGAGGACAGTGGCGTAGCAAGGGGCGGGGCGGGGGGTGGTCCGCCCAGGGTGCACGCTTGGGGGGAGTGCACAGCCGGGCAGGTCTGGGTCCTCCAGCCCTTCCTTTCTTTCGTCCGCGCCGCTACAATCCTACATCCCCCCGCTGACAAGAAGTCTTTCTGACGTCAATTCTGACGTCGGAGAGGACTTTCCGGGCCAGCCAGGCAGTGATTGGCACTATGGACACAGGAAGGAGGCAATGGGGCACTATGGACACGGGACAGAGGCACTGGGGGCACTATGGACACAGGACGGAGGCATGGGAAGGAAGGAAGGAGGGAGGGAATAGAAAGGGACAAAACGAAAGAAATGAAAGACAGGATACACAGTCAATTAATAGATGTCCCTTTTTGATGAAAAAAATAAATGGTCACGTTACCTCTGACTTACTTTCTCTGCAGCAGAGTAGGCAGCCGTGCTGAGGTGCAGGAAGGTCCCGCGCTGATTCGTCTGCCGGCTCTGCTCCGGAAGAAATAATTTACGTCGGAGGAGGTGAACCCGGCAGACGCAATCATTGCGGTACTTTGCTACAACTCCCTGCATCTGCCAGGTCCACCCCCTCCGACGTAACTTACTTCTTCTGGAGCAGAGTCAGCAGACGAGTCATCACAGGACCTTCCAGGACGCGGCTGCTGAGTCCGCTCCAGAGCAAGTACGTCGGAGTGGGGTGGACTGGCAGCCGGCAGCTACAATCATTGTGGGACCTTGCTGCATGAAGGGAGAGAAAGGAGCAGGATTGCTGGAATGGAAGACTGGTGGATGGAAAGAAAGGGGGCAGGGTGGTATGGAAGGGTGGTGCTGATAGAATTATGTACAGAGAAAGGGGAGAGACATAAGGGGGAAGGATATTGGAGGGAGAGAAAGGGGGCAGATGCTGATTGAAGAGGGGTGGATGGCGAGAGAAAGGGCAGACATTGGATGGTAGTGGGGAGCCTATGCTGGATGGAAGTTCAGATGGGAGAGATAAGGGAGCAAATGCAGGAAGGAAATGAGAGGAGAGAAAGAGGGGAGCAGACGCTGGATGGAAGTGGACAGAGAGAGGAGAAGGTACTAGATGGAAGGGTTGGAGAAAGAGGGTACATGATGGAAGGAGGGGATAAATAAAAGTAGGGCACATGATGGAGAGAAAAGGATTGAGTTAGGGAAACACTAGAGGGGTGAGGGAAAGAGGTGGCAAGCTTTAGGTAGACAATAAAAAAGGACATTGATGAGAGGGTAGTAAGAACGTAATCTAGACAGATGCAAAAAATAAATTGAAAAGGAAAATGAGGGAAAAAAGGGAAAGGGATTGCAGAGGAGATGTGGGAGAGGGAAGGAGAGGAGAGAGATGCCAGACCAATGGGGGTGAAAGGAGAGATGGAAGGGGGAGGCATACAGCTTCTGGAAGGTGCATAGAAGGAGAGAAGATGCCATATAGGGGAAGAGAGACCGCAGACAGTGGATGGAAGGAAGAGAGTTACAAGAAGATGAGGAAAGCAGAAACCACAGAAGACAAAGGTAGAAAAAAGTTTCTATTTATTTATTGCTTTAGGAGACATGTGTCACTGTTTCTGTGGTGCACTGTATGCAGAGTCCAGCTTCTTACTGGTTCAATTTAACCTTTGTCTATGTATTTCTATTTTATCCCTCCCCCCCCCCCCCTTTTACAAAACTGTGGAGCGTTTTGTAGCGCCAGCCGTGGTGGTAGCAGCTCTGATGTTCAGAATTCTATGAGCGTCAGAGCTGTTACCACCATGGCTAAAATCCACACTACAGTTTTGTAAAAGGGGAAGGGGTTAGTTTGTGATGAAATATTCCATACTAAGCGAAGGTGTTTTCTGTGTTCTGTGTGTTCGAAAGACATAGTTTTCTGTTAGGATTGACGGTGTAGGATTGATCTGTGCTGGTCTGGCTTGTTTAGTTTTACAATGGGTGTATTGATGAACTGCTCACTGCAATATGTAAGATTCTGCCTTTTCCTAGGTACTCATGTGTGACGTGTGGCTTGTTACTAAAAATCATGTTTTTCGTACAGATGAGGGGGTGTCAAAAAATGATGGGTCCCGGGTGTCACATATGCTAGGTATGCCATTGCTTGAGGATCTTCTCTTTCTTGATACATAATGCAGAATAGTCACACAGTACAGACTCCTCTATCAGTGTTGTTGTTTTTTCTTGTTCCCTGTACCACAATGTCCAGATTTCTTGCATCAAGCTTTTTTTTTTATCAGTGCATACATTCTCTTTCTTGCTATTTTATGCACCTCGCATGAATTGCTTTATCTATGAGAGCTGCAGAGAGGATTCCATTCTAAAAAGCAATCTTTTGTAAAATAAAAAACTTTTATTCTTGCCATCTGTCCCCTATTTTTGACCTTGCCTTTTTTTTGTCTTCTTTATCTTCTCTGCCTTGCTATGATTCTGTGCATTGAATGCTGATGAGGTGAAGGTCTAGGTATATCAAAGCTCCTAATCAAGTTCCCTACAAAAAAAAATAAAAAAATGTTAAGCTGGCTGATTCAATAAGAAATGAAGTGGGCAGGTAGAATTGTGTTTTGAGTGGCTGGAAATCCTCACATGAATTTCATGCAATTCAAAACGTATCAATAGGCTCTTAGCTGCATAAAACATTATGTCCTTTATGGGGTTGTATGCATTTTCTTCTCTCTCTAGAGGGCAAGTCTTTCCACTCTTAGCAGGGTAAAAAAAATCTAAAACTATAACCTTGGGAGCTTAAAAGCTCAGAAACATAAAAATTAAAACATTCTTGGGAATAAGTTTATGTTAGTGCATGAACTAACCCCCACTTTTACAAAACCGCAGCACAGTTTTTAGCGCTGGCCATGGCAGTAACAGCTCTGACGCTCATAGGAATTCAATGAGCATCAGAACTGTTACCGCGCAGCCGGCATTAGAAACCACGCTATGGTTTTGTAAAAAGGTGGGGGCTCAATGAAGGTGCAAATTTCAGATTTCAAGCTTAGATGAGAGACCTAACTTAGCAAAGCAGACATTTTAGAAACGGAGAAAAATAGAAACAGATAAAATGACCACAGATAAAAGCCATAGCGTCAATATTCGTGTAGCAAGGGGGGTTAGCGCCGTAGAGGTGGCACCTGTATCACCATACCATGCGCACCCCCATTCTTCTCTGCTGCTTGAGCACCCCCCCTTTTCCACTTTAACACCCCCCCCCACACCCCAAATACCTCTTGAAATGTTTGCCAGAGCAAGCAGCGTCTTCCATCTGCTGCTCGCAACAGCCATGGTTCCCTTCTGATGTGACGTCACATATTCATACACTGACTTCAGAAAATCACTGAAGACTCGTCTCTTTAACACAATTTGAGTCTCTTCCACTCTTCCACTGACAATTCCACCCCCCCTTACATGCATATTGTTGTAAACCCATCCTCTTTACATGCATCTTCTTGTAAACTGCCCCGAGCTCATGTACCCTGTTGTAAACCGCTCTGTACTTCTGTATCCGGCTGTAATCATTGGTTGCTTGCTGCATTCATCTCGTATCCTCATTGCACGTATCTTCTTGCAAACCGCTCTGAACTTATGTATCTTGCTATAAACCGCTCTAAACTTATGTATCTTGTTCTAAACATATGCTTCTTGTTGTAATCACCGCATACTCTCATTGCATGATTCTTGTTGTAAACCGCTTTGAACTTATGGTATAGCGGTATATAAGAAATAAAATTATTATTATTATTATATTCAATAGTGAGGAGAACAGGTAACCTCTACAGGACTCCAGGAATCCTGTCGGGCGTTAGTAACTGAAAACTCAATATTGAAGCATCACCCCCACTGGCAGAAATGCAGTTAAAGGACTCCTGCTCAGCTTAGAGGGAACAGTGACCATAAGGATATGCCCAAAGCACTAGTTCCATAAAGGTTATTTAGCATTAAGTGACCTTTATAGAATAATTGTTAGCGCAGATTCCCGCATCCAAAGTTGGGACTTATGCCTGCTGAAACCTGATGTAAATCTGTATGCCCACCTGTTAGCAGTCAGGCATGCAAATCCAAGTAATCTCTAATATCACGCCTAATTTCTGGGAATGTCCTCATCCGCCTAGTCATACCCCCTTTTGAGCTGCATGCCATGAAATATAGGCACAGCTGTTATAGAATAGCAACTAGGCCAGATGCATTTGCAAATCCAGTTTGATGCTAATTAACTGGTAATTATTTATTTTTGACATCCCTCATTAATTTGTGTGTCCAGTTGTTCTTGCCCCAAATTTATGCACCCAATTATGGACAATCTATATAGAATCTAGGGCAGGGGTGCCCAAATGGTCGATCGTGATCGACTAGTAGATCGCAAAGGCAACATGAGCCGATCCCGTTGCCTTTGCGATCTTCTTCTTTTTGCCTCCCCGAGCCAGGCCAGGCACGTATAAGCGCCGGACCCACAAGCCTTCACCTCCGACGTCAATTCTGCCTGGCTAGCCTGGAACTTCCTCTCCGATGTCAGAATTGATGTTGGAGGTGAAGACTTGTGGGTCCGGCGCTTGTACGCGTCAGGCCTGGCTCGGGGAAGCAGGGAGAAATTGGCACAGTGGCTTGGGGGGGGGGGCAGGGAGAGAGAAAGAATCGAGAAAGTGGAGAAATTTGGCGTGATGGCTTCGGGGGGGCAGTGGGAAAGAGAAAGAAAGACAGGCAGGCAGGGGAGAGAGAAAGAAAGATAGAAATAAAGAGGGGGCAGGGGGGAAAGAGAAAAAAAGAGACAGAAAGAAAAGGGGGGGGGGGCAGAAAAAAAGAAAGGCAAAAGAAAGAAATATTGGATTTACAGTCAGAAGAAGGAAGTGCAACCAGAGACTCATGAAATCACCAGACAAAAAAATAGGAAAAATGATTTTATTTTCAATTTAGTGAACAAAATGTGTCCATTTTGAGAATTTATATCTGCTGTCTATATTTTGCACTATGGCCCCCTTTTACTAAACCACGATAGTGGTTTTTAGCGCAGGGAGCCTATGAACGTCATAAGCTGCGAGGGGCATTCAGCGCAGCTCCCTGCGTAAAAAACTGCTATTGAGGTTTAGTAAAAGAGGAGAGGGTATATTTGTCTATTTTTGGATAGTTGTTACTGAGGTGACATTGCTATTTTAAAGTCATCTGCCTTGACCTCTGAAAGAAAAAATCAAATATAAGGAAAATTAAAAATTTCTCTGCATACAGTGTGCTTTGTGTTTTTTAAAATTTTATTGTTGGTAGATCATTTTGACTTGGTCATTTTAAAAGTAGCTCGCAAGTCAAAAAAGTGTGGGCACCACTGCTCTAGGGGATAACAGACATGTAAATATTAATGCCTAGTTTATAACATTGCTCCCTCAATGCTTTTGCTTTTGAATACTAACCTAATCAGATTTATATACAGTATGTAACTGTTCTTTTTGTTTATAACAATATTGATGCTATTTTCAACATGTTATTTATTTATTTTTTTCTAATATTTGTCAACAAGTAAATAATTGTACCAGAGCACCTTAATCTGGAGCTGAAACTCTACTCTTAAGACTAATTATACTTTTCATTATTATTCAAATAAAAGAATAGAAGGAAACATTTGAACATGTCAGTGGAAATTCTTTTAGATGCATGTTAAAATTGCAATTAATGTTCTATTCACTAAGACAATTGATATGCAAATTGTGCAATCAGTAAAATACAAAAGAACAAATTTTGTAACATTCACCTAAAAGTTTATTGAGCACAGAACTGAAGAATTAATTGATCAGTATAGCTTAGGCATGCCATACTACTGCTGCCGGTGTCCTGTGCTGCTTTTCTTCCACTGCTTCACTTTCTATGTAAGGGAGACAAGCACATGTTTGCCACCCAGTATTGTTGATCATCTTAAAGAAAAATGGACACTGGATCTGACTTTCATGGTTAAGGACGCTATCAATTAATTTTAAATCAAAAATAGAAAAACGGACCACTTTTAACTATATCCAACCTACAATGCAATCATTATATTATAAAAAAGGGGGTCTGTTGGATAGTAAAGGTATCGAACATTTAAGATTTTCAAAACAAATCAATGTCAATAAACCACATATATCATCACACAAATACATTACATCCTGCTCAAGCTGTTAATACAGTGACCCAATTCTCAGGAAGCTCTCTTAAGTAATATATCAACTAGGAGGTTGAAGTATCATAACCGGGCAAAAGCCTCAGAGCATAGAACCTCTTATAACATTGATGTTATTTCAGGTCCTTATTCTGAATGGTAAATGCCAACTAATCATCTATGTCAAACCTCCTTCCCACCCTTAAACAACTAGCACAACAGTATTTAACCCACCCTCCTACCAACTTAGCAAACTCCATATGTGATAAGTGTGTTTCTTGTAAAAGATAAACATCCGCCTCCAGCTGTTTCAAAAAATTAAGAATTTTTTTCTTTTTAATGGGATGGTTAAGCCCATTGACATTTAATGAATAAAATTTTATAGCCATTCTAATTGATTAAAACATAATAATAAATAGACCTTAAGTTCAAAAAGGATACAAGTGGGAAGGAAATGCAAGATAGGAACAGGCCGCAAACTCAAATGTATGTACACGAATGCAAGGAGCCTTAGGAATAAGATGGGTGAATTAGAAGCCATGGCGCAAAAAGACAACATTGACATCATAGGCATAACAAAAACCTGGTAGACTGAGGAAAACGTCTGGGACACTGTGCTACCGGGATACAAACTATACCGCAGAGACAGAATGGCTCAAAAAGGTGGGGGCATTGCCATATACGTCAAAGATGGAATTGAATCTACTGGAGAGAACACACCACAACTGACGGATAAGTTAGAGTCTCTATGGGTCAAAATTCTGGGAAAAAATGGCCTGGAATCGAAGATCGGCATCTACTACCGACCCCCAGGGCAGTCCAAAGAAATTGACGGAGCAATGACAGATGAGATTAAACGCAACTGCAAGGGAAGAAGTGTAGTTATCATGGGTGACTTCAACTATATGGGAATAGACTGGAACCTAGGCACCTCCGGCTGCATTAGAGAGACCAAGTTCTTGGATGCTGTAGGCCAGTGGTTCCCAACCCTGTCCTGGAGGAACACCAGGCCAATCGGGTTTTCAGGCTAGCCCTAATGAATATGCATGAAGCAAATTTGCATGCCTATCACTTCCATCATATGCAAATCTCTCTCATGCATATTCATTAGGGCTAGCCTGAAAACCCGATTGGCCTAGTGTTCCTCCAGGACAGGGTTGGGAATCACTGCTGTAGGCGACTGCTTCCTGGAACAACTTGTCAAGGAAAATACTAGAGGAAATGCAATCCTGGGCTTAATTTTAAATGGCCTGCGAGGACCGGCACATGATACAGAAGTAGAAGGGATGCCGGCAGAGAACAGGAGAGGCTGGCGAGCAGGCAAGAGAGATCGAGGCAGAGCAGGGCAGGCAGGAGAGATCGGGGCTGAGCCCTACAGCAGTGACAGGAGGCTGCTTCTCCTGTCACTACTGTCAGGGTCTGCGCATGAGTGGAGATCGCTATCTAGTGATCCTGGCCGTTGGCAGGGGGCGTGTTAACGATTGTCCCCATTTGCATGCAGGCCTTTAGTGAATTAGTCGACCGGCATGCAAACGGAAACGGATCGGACACGGTTTGGAGGTTTAGTGAATCTAGGCCTATGTATTCTATTCATGCAGAGCATCACCTGGAAAACAAAAATTGCTCCCGCCATGGTATTTTTTACCATGGTGTTGGAGCTTTGTGCATCCTGATATTTGTTCCTTAACTGCTTGTCATCTAACTATTTCAGCTGTTCACTGTTCACATTTTGAATCAACCCACCATTCATCATTGTTTTTGGGTGCCCCTATCCCTCTGCAATTTTCTTCCCTCAGTGATTCATTCAGTACAATCTTACCCAAAAGTTAGATCTTTAGTGATGACTCACCTCTTTCCCAAACATTCCTTAGGGGGTTGGAACTTGACTGGACAGATGTGATTGGCATGTGGGACAGATGTGGGACAGATGTGATTGGCACATGGGATCTCTTCATAGAGGAAGGTAGGGGTGGGTCATTAGTGTGGGCAGACGGGATGGGCCGTGGCCCTTTTCTGCCGTCAGTTTCTATGTTTCTATGTTTCTATGATTTGTGGGAGGTGGGATTTTTTCAGGCAATATGTTTTTATCTTCTGTGCCCCTCTCCTGTTGATTATTATAATTATTTTCTTATTTTTCCACAGTTTTTAATTGTGAACCACTTTGATTTTTCAATTGAAAGGCATTAGATCAAGCTTTATTTAAACATTAAACATTCTTGCAGTATTAGGCACCAGCTGTTACATCTCCCCTCCACCATCTCCTTCCCAAACTGAAGAGCCCTAATCTCCCTAGCCTTTGCTCATATGAGAATCACCCCAACCCCTTAAACATTTTAATGGCTCTTCTCTGTACCAGCATATGCATGTAAAACTCCTCATTATTATGTAAATCTCACTATACCTTGCTTGTTGTTTTGGAGGACTTATCTGTCTGACAGATATCTATCAGAAAGCTTTAAGCAAGTTTGGTTAATGATGAATAGAAAATCCACTGTTATAGTGTAACACAGCTTTCCCACTGACTTCATCTATCTTCTATATATATAAAATCGGAGGTATGTATGTGTTTATGTATGTGTGTGTGTATGTGCCGCGATCACGCAAAAACGGCTTGACCGATTTGAACGAAACTTGGTATGCAGATCCCTCACTACCTGGGATGATATGTTCTGGGGGTCTCGCGGCCCACCTGCACACGTGGGCGGAGCTACAAACATAAAATCAGATTTCACCCATTCATGTCAATGGAAAAAATATAAAAAGCTGCCATTCTCACAGTAATTCAAAACCGGCTTGACCGATTTGAACGAAACTTGGTATGCAGATCCCTCACTACCTGGGGTGATATGTTCTGGGGGTCTTGCGGCCCACCTGCACACATGGGCGGAGCTACAAACAGAAAATCAGATTTCACCCATTCATGTCAATGGAAAAAATGTAAAAAGCTGCCATTCTCACAGTAATTCAAAACCGGCTTGACCGATTTGAACGAAACTTGGTATGCAGATCCCTCACTACCTGGGGTGATATGTTCTGGGGGTCTCGCGGCCCACCTGCACACGTGGGCGGAGCTACAAACATAAAATCAGATTTCACCCATTCATGTCAATGGAAAAAATGTAAAAAGCTGCCATTCTCACAGTAATTCAAAACCGGCTTAACCGATTTGAACGAAACTTGATATGCAGATCCCTCACTACCTGGGATGATATGTTCTGGGGGTCTCGCGGCCCACCTGCACACGTGGGCGGAGCTACAAACATAAAATCAGATTTCACCCATTCATGTCAATGGAAAAAATGTAAAAAGCTGCCATTCTCACAGTAATTCAAAACCGGCTTGACCGATTTGAACGAAACTTGGTATGCAGATCCCTCACTACCTGGGGTGATATGTTCTGGGGGTCTTGCGGCCCACCTGCACACATGGGCGGAGCTACAAACAGAAAATCAGATTTCACCCATTCACGTCAATGGAAAAAATGTAAAAAGCTGCCATTCTCACAGTAATTCAAAAATGGCTTGACCGATTTGAACGAAACTTGGTATGCAGATCCCTCACTACCTGGGGTGATATATTCTGGGGGTCTCGCGGCCCACAACTCTATGTTGCTTGCTCAAGGCTGGGTTCACCCAAGAATTTATATGTTCTTGCTCCAGGAGGTGAAACTAAAAATGTTGTTTATAATCACGGTTTGCGTTAGTTGTATTGTATTCATTTTGTCAAATATTTCACATTATAATTTGAATATTGTACTTTTTATTAAGCTGTAAAAAAATAATTTCATTCACCACTATAAAGTATCTTTATTTGATTCCATTTACAGTGTTATTGCTATAATTAAATACCTGTGCAACACCGGGGCATCAGCTAGTTGAAAATAAAATGAATGTAACAACCTCATCCAGCATCTGAATGAACTGAATAGGTGATTGATCTGAAAGTGAACTGAAACAAAGCTTTTTTTGGTGTGCACTTCCCTAATGAACTCTTAGAATGGCTTTATTGTGATTATGTTAAGTAAGCAGATCATAAAACAGACCTACTGAAAATGCACTTCAGCAGTCTGAAATCACCAGAGAAAACTTGTCGTCTTGCGGGGGAGGGGTGCTATAAAAATTAGGCTGTGCTGAGTGCTATTATAAAAGGTATTTACAGTAGATGATTGTTAGTCATTTGAATGGTGAAATTAACATTTTATCAAATAGTCTTGTCATGAACCAGCGGGAATTAATTTTAATTGGGGCTTTCAGAAATCTATTATTATGCTGTTACTGACCTCAGTATAGCGTGATGATGAAATTTCTCTTTTTGACAGATTCATGTGTTGTTTCAAGCCAAATAAGCCTTACCTGGGAAGCAGAAGGGAATAGAAAGAAAAGTGAGTGGACAAGAAAAAAATCAGTGCCTGATATTCTACAAGGAAATGTCAAGATATTTACCATAGCCGCTGCTATCCCTAAATATTTTTACTGTTAGAATGTGGCTCATGCCGCTCAGAACGAACTACATTCGGGTATAGGTATTTTCCTGTACCTGAAGGGCTTACAGTTCAAGGGGCCCTTGCACTAAAGGGTTTATTCCCAAATTCTGTATGGCACCGCAAATTTTCACATGCAATTTCATTGTTTGACAAGCCAATTGGTGCCAATAATTGGCAACTAACACCTATTAATTGATACTAGGTACTAATTAAAAATTATGCGCACAACTTAATAGGCACCTTCAATAAAATGGTATGTTTATGATGTTCCAAAATGAATCTTTTGTCTCTAGGCTCCATCTACATACTTATTTCAGGGGTCCTTTTACTAAAGCTTAGCATGTGCAAAATGCTAAGAAACCCAAAGGTATAAAATGGGCTTCTTAGCATTTAGAACATGCTACACTTTAGTAAAAGGGCCCTTCAATCCATGTCACATCCCCTCCCAAGGGTCCTTAGACGTATGAACCAATCAGGGCCTAAGATCCCTCCCCATGCATCACATGATGCACCGAAGAGAAGGCCTGCCATTTTGGATCGACGGGCCTCAGAGCTGCCTCCCTCCTGCTCTCTCCAGACTAAGGTACTGGGGGGGGGGGGGGGAGATTCTGAGGAGCATCTGGTAGCAGGAGGTAGTGGGTGTGATGGGTGTGATTTTTAACTTAATAGCTGTTGCATTCTCAGTAAGGCAGCAATTAAGTCATCACTGTTATGTGGACTACAAAAATACATTCTGTCCATCTTTATTGCTCAAATCCTTCACACAGCTTTTCTACCCTTTCTGTCAGGAAAACAAGTGGTGGAAACTAGTATAAATTAACCAGTCCTCGGAGCTCTTTGTTTTTAGGCACATTTTGCTACAGATAGTTGCACCTGTTGTGGAAGGTCAGGCCATCTATCTTTTTGTCCATCCTTTTATAAAATACAGTATGTTTGCTTCAAACACAGACAAACATTCTAGAGACTGAGATATTATATGGCACATATACCCAGATACACAACCACCAACATGGCCATCACACATCTGCACCCAAGACTAACTGTAACATTCCTACATACATATCCATATTGTAGCGTGGCCGGCCCTCAAGGCTCGCGGTAACCGGCCCACGCTTACAATAGTCTCCCCAGCGTGCTTCCCCAAGATGGAGGAAGTCCCTGTTGTGCAAAACTTATCTTATGAGTTTAATCAGAATGGCCTCACACCGGTAAGTTATGAAATAACAAAAATCAAATTTATTGTTCAATTCACAAGTCCAAACAAAATGCATCAACAGAAATTGTATTCCAATGGTCTTTGGCAAAAATAACACAAACAAAATATCATAGTAACCAGCCTGGTCTGGATATCTGTTCCAAAGTTCTTTTATCAATGTCCCAGGTATCACAAAGTCTCTGGCAGTTCTTGACTCTCTCAAAGTCTTATTTGAAAATTGACAAACAATTATGTTATACTGCACTGTGCAGCGCTGCCCTTTCAAAAACACAGAGGCATAAGGCAGGCGGATTTATCAAGGCGGCTCCTTGCTATCAAGGGCAAAATAAATTGCAAACAATTCACTAAGGTGCTGGGTAAATCCTGTTCCAGCTATCAGGATGTTTACTTCTTATGAAAAGAAAATGTTGAGATTCTTTTCATAGCAGCCATCTTGGCAAAAAGAAAAAAAAACTTTCCATTAAAGCAAACACATTTTCACTAGCATATCTCCCTTTAGCTAGCATGCTTACCAAAAACCTCATGCACAGCAGAATTGGAAATATTCACAACTTAATTCCAAAAAAAAAACAATTCCAAACTAACTGATTTCCATTGCTTCATGCAATCCCACCTCTGGTGAAACACTGTAATCCATATCTTCACATTCTGGATTTACCAAGGTTGTTTCAACTGGTTCAGAGTCCAACATTTCCACATCCCGTGGCTCTGGAGGACTTGGAAGCTCCTTCCACATGAGAGCTTCTCCAGTCTTCCCCTTTCTCTTGGTCAGCCAGCTCTCTAAATGCTGCCAAGCTGCTGTACCACGCCCAGCCCTACTCCGGGGCTGAACTTCCTTCAGCTGTGTTTGCCTTTTCCCCTGCTTAGCCAGCTTTCCACAAAATGGAGGATTTAAAGGGGCCTTACCAGATTTCACCAGGCTGTGTTCTGCATTAGGTCTGAACACAGCCTGTGCTTTCTGGTCTTGTTCCTGCCTATCAGGGACACAGTGATTAGCCCGGACCAGTTTCAGGGGATGTTTTCTTTCATTCTTCTCTGGCACAAGGCCGGCATTGGACTCGGGCTTGTGACATACCCTCCCCCTTAAACCATGACCACCCGGGCATGGTCTAACTTCCTCCGGGTTCTCCTGCAAACGGGAAAGCCTAATAGCGATTACGGGCCTTACCGCCCTTCTTGCCTGTCTGAACTGGAGGTGGCTCAGGGTCCCTGAAGTCATCGGGCCATCGCAAAACTGGCCCGCCATACTTGGCTTCTAAGCTCTTGGCCTCTTCCTCTTCCTCAGTTGCCATATCGGTGACTTGTTGGGCTAAGGCAGTCATAACTTCAGCCATACTACCCAATTCTTCGTCCCGTATCTTATTAACCTGACCTTGAATGTCTGCCATCCCCTTTTCCAATCCCTTTAAGGAGTTCTGTATCAAGCTAACCTGTTGTTTCTGTTGTTCCACCTGCTCTTTAGGGATGTGATTCTGCTTTGACCACTTTTCAGACTCCTGCTGTTTGTCAGTCAAAGCTTTACATACCGTTTCAAGGTCTTTTATATTCTGGACAACCTTTTGTTGTTGGGACAAATTACTAGCAAGCTGTATCCTAAGCTGCTGTACCTGGTCATCCATCTGAGTCACTAAACTCTGGAGTTTCTTAGACTCTTGCTGACATTGTTCTACAATATCACCTGTAAGCTTTTTAGACCAACCTTCAGGGGGTTCCTGGGTAGGAGTGTCATGGCCTTCCCTCTGTTTCCTTATCAGAGTTGACCACTGATGTTGAGCTGCTTCCAGCTCTTTCTTCCACTCCTCCCTTTGTTGGGTGCTTATCTGATGTAAGTCCCCTTTCAGCGCCTTAATATCTTCCCGCAGAGCCCCTAAGTTTTCTCCCTGAGTGTCAGCACTCTTCTGGGTTCCTTCCGGGGAAGTGCACTGAATCTCGGCCCCCTCTGTGTTCCCTGTAGAGCCAAACCCTTTTTGACCCCTCTTTGTGTCACGGAGATGTGTCCAACGTTCCAACTTTGCATGCCAAATGCGCTCACATATCATTTGGGCAATACGTTGGCCAGGCTTAACGCTATAGTCTGCGTCCCCTTGGTTGACTAATACAACCCCTAAGTTACCCCGAAAATCAGGATCCACTACTCCTGCAGCTACATCAATGGCATGTTCTAGGGCCAAACCTGATCGTGGGGCTATCCTAAGATAGGACCCGGGCGGCATAGACACCTGCAGGTCTGTATGTACCAGGGCTCTACTCTTAGAGGGAATTATCAATTCCTCCGCAGCATACAAATCAAAGCCCGCTGCCCGTGAATAAGCCTGTGTAGGGGCGTGAGCATTATCAGAAAGAGGCACCCACCGAATTACTGGGGTCCATCTTTTCCGATGAGGCTCCCATCCCTGGGACCTGCGCCAGGAGGGACGCCTAAACTGACCACTTTCCTCTGGGATGTGGGCACCTAGCACCTGCTTGGCTACCCCTGTAAGGGAATCATTTTGTTTGTGTTTTCCCATTCCCGCTAGGTCCTTTACTGGGGTCTGGGTAAGCCAATCCCTCCCTAGAATCACCGGATAAGGAGAGGCGTCTAAGACAGCCACGGATAGATGTCTTCTTACCCCCCCATAATCGACTACAACAGGGTGTAACGGGTACTTCCTAATAACCCCATGTATGCAAACTATGGGCACCTTTTTATCAATCTTTTTACTTTGTTCCTTTCTGAGCAGCTGGTGCCAGAAGGATTGAGACACTACCGACTGTTCGGCCCCCGTGTCTACCAGAGCATTCACTTTTCGTCCTGCTACGACCACCTGTACTCTATATTCCCCTGAAATTATATCACAGCCTCCCCGACCTATTACAAAATCTCTTCTTACCCGGCAGTTCCGCTGTATATGGCCCACTTTACCACAGCGGAAACATTTGGGACCCTCCCTACGTGCGGGACCCCCGGGCTCAGGAGTTTTCATTTCCCTAAAGGGTGGCTTTTGGGGAATGGTGTGTCTATTGGTAGGTATAGACTCTTTCCCTACCTCACCTCGGGAAGAAGGAACTACCCTAACTTCCCCTGCAGAACCCCTAGCATCCAAATAAGCCTCAGACACTTCCAAAACTTGCATCAAGCTCTTACATCCTTGCTTTTGCACCCAGCCTCTGAGCTCCTTGGGCATAGATTCTAGGCATTGTTCTTTAATAATTTCAGCAAAGAGTGCCCTAGGGTCAGCTAGGCAAGGTTGTAACCAGCGTTCAGCCATTTTAGTTAGGCGTTGGACAAGGGCCTTAGGTCTTTCGTATTCGCCCATTATGGCCGATCTAAATTTCTGCCTATAATGTTCATGTGTGTAGCCTAAGTAGTCTAAAATGTGTGCTTTAACATTTTGGTAGTTGCTGGCTAAATCAGGGTTCAAGGTTTGGAAGGCAGCCAAAGTCTCGCCCGCCAAACATGGTAGCAATCGTGCTGCCCACTGTTCCTGCGGCCAACCAGCGGCATTGGCCGTCCTTTCAAAGGCTGATAAAAAGTCATCAGGTTCATCAGTGGGTGTAATTTTATGTAAGTGCATCCAAGCCAAAGGATTGGCTCCTACCAGCTGTTGGGGTGCTGGATTTAATAGCGGTGCACCCATCATCGGTTGCCTTGGGGCTTGAAGAAACTGTGCAAACAGTCTTGATTGCTCCCCCATTGCAGCCATGAGTTCTTGGTGCTGTGTCTGTGCGCGGTCCTGCGCCTGGTTCCAGCGGTCCTGACTTGTCTGGAAGACCTCCTGCATCTCCTGGATCTGCTTCTGGCGTTCTCCAGCGATCAAGGCCAAAACCTGCTGCTGCTCCATATCCAACACCTGAAATGGAATCCAAAAAGAAAACAAAACCAAGTGTGGCTCCTTTTAAGTTTTTCCTGACCCTCCTCCCACAGTGTAGCCGACCAGCCTCCCTGAGTGATACTTATTATCCTCAACAGCCCGTTGAATTAGGTACTCTTACCCGCGGTACTGATGAGTCTGCGCACTGTATCACTCTGGTACTCGGGAACACACCGACTCTGGTCTGGATACCACTGCTCCTCCAGGATGGGTCTTGCGTCCGACTCCGAGCCTTTCTGAGCTTGGACTGCTCTCCAAAAGAACTGGAACACCGGCTTCCAAGGTCCCAGTGCAGCTGATTTCCGGTTGTCCTGTGGTTTGTCTTCCGGTGTCTGTAAGTCCTTAGTCCACCAGCATAAGTCCACAGCTTCTCAATAATCAGCTCCAACAAATTCCAAAGTAAGTCCAAAAAAAAAACAATTATTATTTTTTTTTTTCCAAAAAAAAAATTTTTAACAACAGGGGGTGCTGTATCCCACTCTGATACCACGTGTAGCGTGGCCGGCCCTCAAGGCTCGCGGTAACCGGCCCACGCTTACAATAGTCTCCCCAGCGTGCTTCCCCAAGATGGAGGAAGTCCCTGTTGTGCAAAACTTATCTTATGAGTTTAATCAGAATGGCCTCACACCGGTAAGTTATGAAATAACAAAAATCAAATTTATTGTTCAATTCACAAGTCCAAACAAAATGCATCAACAGAAATTGTATTCCAATGGTCTTTGGCAAAAATAACACAAACAAAATATCATAGTAACCAGCCTGGTCTGGATATCTGTTCCAAAGTTCTTTTATCAATGTCCCAGGTATCACAAAGTCTCTGGCAGTTCTTGACTCTCTCAAAGTCTTATTTGAAAATTGACAAACAATTATGTTATACTGCACTGTGCAGCGCTGCCCTTTCAAAAACACAGAGGCATAAGGCAGGCGGATTTATCAAGGCGGCTCCTTGCTATCAAGGGCAAAATAAATTGCAAACAATTCACTAAGGTGCTGGGTAAATCCTGTTCCAGCTATCAGGATGTTTACTTCTTATGAAAAGAAAATGTTGAGATTCTTTTCATAGCAGCCATCTTGGCAAAAAGAAAAAAAAACTTTCCATTAAAGCAAACACATTTTCACTAGCATATCTCCCTTTAGCTAGCATGCTTACCAAAAACCTCATGCACAGCAGAATTGGAAATATTCACAACTTAATTCCAAAAAAAAAAACAATTCCAAACTAACTGATTTCCATTGCTTCATGCAATCCCACCTCTGGTGAAACACTGTAATCCATATCTTCACATTCTGGATTTACCAAGGTTGTTTCAACTGGTTCAGAGTCCAACATTTCCACATCCCGTGGCTCTGGAGGACTTGGAAGCTCCTTCCACATGAGAGCTTCTCCAGTCTTCCCCTTTCTCTTGGTCAGCCAGCTCTCTAAATGCTGCCAAGCTGCTGTACCACGCCCAGCCCTACTCCGGGGCTGAACTTCCTTCAGCTGTGTTTGCCTTTTCCCCTGCTTAGCCAGCTTTCCACAAAATGGAGGATTTAAAGGGGCCTTACCAGATTTCACCAGGCTGTGTTCTGCATTAGGTCTGAACACAGCCTGTGCTTTCTGGTCTTGTTCCTGCCTATCAGGGACACAGTGATTAGCCCGGACCAGTTTCAGGGGATGTTTTCTTTCATTCTTCTCTGGCACAAGGCCGGCATTGGACTCGGGCTTGTGACAATATGCAGATATACCCCTAGGCACAAACACACACAAACCTATGCTTTCTCCATAGACACAAATATGCACACTACCTATGCATGATCACCCGTCACATTCACCAATAGTATACATACATCTGGCTACACTACAGTGGCTTAGTAACGGAGGGGCAGAAGGCAGACTGCCCCAGGCACCCTCTTGGTGGGGGTGCTGGCACTTCTCTGCCACCCCTCCTCCCCCCACACCACACTCGCACCTTCACTATACCTCTTTAAATCTTCACCACTGCGAGTAACTTTTCCGGCCTGCTACTCATGCCAACCTGGCTTCCCTCTGAAATGCTCTCGACGGCACCATCCACATAGCCACACATTCATCTCCAAGATGCGTGCTTTTCTGACCTGGCCCATACCCTCGACAGGCAGGATGGGCAATACCACCTCTGCACCTGACTGCCTCTTCCCACCATCATCCTCCATACAGACATGCCTGACTGTAAGCAGTCACAGTGTAAGTTGCACATTACATCTCATTTAAATCTGTAGCTGACATTAATCTAATTCCTTCTAATTGTACAAGACAAATATTATGCTTTCTAAGGTAATTAATATTTTAATGGTATTTGGGGCTCAATGTGGAAAATGGGAAATTCAGGATAGGGCATTCTTATTGTTCTGGAATTTTGCAAAAGGCTCTGTCATAACTAATAAAGGTCCCCTTTTATCAAACTGCGTTAGGGTTTTTTATTGCTATCCATTATAGTAAAAGCTCTGACGCTCATAGGAATTAAGAAGGGGATCACGCACAGATCGGAGAAGGTTATCATGCTGCTGTACCAGGCCATAGTACGCCCCCACCTGGAATACTGCGTCCAGCATTGGTCGCCGTACATGAAGAAGGACACAATACTAATCGAAAGGGTCCAGAGAAGAGCAACTAAAATGGTTAAGGGGCTGGAGGAGATGCTGTACAGTGAGAGATTAGAGAAACTGGGCCTCTTCTCCCTTGAAAAGAGGAGACTGAGAGGGGACATGATCAAAACATTCAAGATAATGAAGGGAAAAGACTTAGTAGACAAACACAGGTTGTTCACCCTCTCCAATGTAGGGAAAACGAGAGGGCACTCTCTAAAGTTAAAAAGGGATAGATTCCATACAAACGTAAGGAAGTTCTTCTTCACCCAGAAAGTGGTGGAAAACTGGAACGCTCTTCCGGAGTCTGTTATAAGGGAAAACACCCTCTAGGGCAGGGGTGCCCACACTTTATGGGCTTGCGAGCTACTTTTATAATGACTAAGTCAAAATGATCTACCAACAATAAAATTTAAAAAAAACACAAAGCACACTGAAAGGCAGAGAAAATGTTAATTATTCATATTCCGGGTTTTTTCAAAGAGGTCACGGCAGATGACTCTATGCAATGTCACCTCAGTAACAAAATACAAAAATAGACAAATACACCCCCTCCCTTTTTACTAAACCACAATAGTAGGTTTTAGCACAGGGAGTTACGCTGAATGCCTCGTGCTGCTCTCAATGCTCATAGGCTCCCTGCGCTAAAAAACGCTATTGCGGGAGCCATAGTGCAAAATATAGACAGCAGATATAAATTCTCAAAACCAACACATTTTGATCACTAAATTGAAAATAAAATCATTTTTCCTACCTTTGCTGTTTGGTGATTTCATGAGTCTCTGGTTGCACTTTCATCTTCTGACTGTGCATCCAATCTTTCTTCCTTTCTTTCAGCCTCCTGTATGTTTTCTCTTCTCCAGACCTCATTCTCTCCAACAACTTTTTCTTTCTGTCTCCCTGTTCCCCCTTCTTTCTGTCTCCCTGTCTGCCCCTTTTCTTTCTTTCTCTGTGCCCTCCCCCAAGCCACTCGGTTTGCTGCCACCGCCGTCAGGGAACAGCCCCCAAGCCACCGCCGTCCCAAGCTTTCCCTGCAGAAGCATCACGCTGACCAGCATTCCGCTCCCTGATGTCAGGAGAGGAAGTTCCGGGCCAACAAGGCATTTCTCCTCATTCCATCCAGCCTGAGCCCCATCTCTCCTTGATCCAACATTTCCCTTCTGTGTCTGTCAGAATTACCATTCCACCTATTTTCCAGCATCACCCTTCTTTGTGTCCATCTCACCTATATCCCTATCTCACCACTTTTTCAGAATCTTCATTTGTCTCTGTCCTTGTCTTTACCCCATGTTCACCATTTGCCCTTTCAATGTCTTTATCTACCCGCACACACACACTTTTTCAGCATTACTTCTATGTCTCTATTTCACCTCCTCTTCATGTCCCCTCTGTATCTCTATCCTTATTCAGTAGGTCCTGCTTACTCTTTCTCTTCTTTGTGTCACTATCTCCATTTTCAGCTTTCCCCCCTTTTCCTTTGTTAATGCACCCTGTAGCCAGAATCTTTCCACCCTCCCTCCACTCCAGCCCAGCCTAGTATGAAATATTTCCTTTTGTTTCCCTTCCCTCTCTCTTTCTCTCTCTCTTCTGCTCCCTCACCCACGAGTCCTGCATCTGGCCCTCTCCCTTCTACCTGCAACTGGCAAAACCCCCCCTGCTCCGCGGCTCTCTTAAGCAACTCGTCAGCAGCGGTGATCAAAACAAGCTGCCGACATCGAGGCCTTCCCTCTACTAGTCCCGCCTTTGTGGAAAAAGGAAGTTGAAACAAGCGGGACTCGCAGAGGGTAGGCCCCGACGTCAGAAGCTTGTGTCGATCACTGCTGCTGAGTTGCCGAAGAGAGCCGCGGAGCAGGGGGTGTGGCCGGAAGCAGGTAGAAGGGAGAGGGCTGCTGGAAGAGGTAGAAGTTCCGGAGTATAACACCGACCTGGGCCAGGATGATTTCTTTTTCAGGCTGTTGCTGCTGCCGCCGCCACGCCACCACGCTTTCCCCCCCCCCCCCCCGAAATGACAAAAACAGCCTAATGCCCGGCGTCGGCGTCTTTGACGTCGGGGAGAGGAAGGCTGATAGGCCCGGTAGATCGGGACGGCAACACGAGTCTATCACAGAGCCCGGGATGGGCTCTGCGATCGACTCACGTTGCCTTCCTGAGCTACCGGTCGATCACGATCGACACGTTGGGCACCCCTGCTCTAGGGATTTAAGACAAAGTTAGACAAGTTCCTGCTGAACCAGAATGTACACAGGTAAGGCTAGTCTCAGTTATGGCACTGGTCTTTGACCTAAGGGCTGCTGTGGGAGCAGACTGCTGGGCACGATGGACCACTGGTCTAACCCAGCAGCGGCAATTCTTATGTTCTTATCCCGATGGCGATTTTGAGGGTGACATCAAAACCCAGACAAAGTGCCAGGTTTTGAAAAACCGTCTGGACCCCTAGACATGTCCTCAAAAGGAGGACATGTCCGGGGAAATCCGGACAGCTGGTAACCCTACACATGCAGATGCTTCTAAATGTGATATATCTTTCCAGGTCAGATCCACCAGCCTCCTTAAGATTTCAAGGACATGCCAGCCATGGAACCATTTTATAATTCTCAGTTTCTTTGTGAAGAATGCGTGCATAAAAGAATTATTTTTATTGCTGATGGTGATATGACACATCTTGATTTTTTTCATAGTTGAGTTTGTCCTGCTGCATAAATAACTTTTTTTTTTCTTTTTGCTAAAGCTTATCATTATCCTAGCAGGTAGTTTGATTTTCTTTTCTAACTGAGGCAATTCCTCATTTCATATTTTCTTTCAGAACAAATTGAGTGTTGATAGTTTACCTCAGGTCAGGAAAATAACATTAGCTGTAGTCTCATTTGCATTTAGTTTCTGGAAACATGCTTCTTCCCTGACAGACAAAAAAAACATATTTTTCCATCTCATTTTTTTATTTACTCTTTGAATTGCATCATTTTGTAATGTATTTATAGTCTAACCAAAGAGGACTCCATGGCTCAGAGAATAACACAGGTATTTCAGCCTTTTGCCAATAGGTAATTTTTCAGACTCACACTAGTAGTGACCAAAGGTCATAGCAATGGCTGTTTTGCAAAATGAATTTTAATGATAAATACCTAAAATCACCATCAAACTTACATTGATGAAAATAGTTTTTAGTAATTGCACTGGAGGGACCATATCCTTAAGAAGGTATGAAAGGCAGTGAATAAAAATGTCTAGATGCCATAAAAAAGACACTGAAGAGAGGGAATTAACAGTGTTAGGTTACGTACAGTGAGTTATATGTGCCTCTACTTTAATTGGACAAATCTTAATAGTGTGGACTGATGGGCCAGTTTTATTTTATCTGTTATCATGTATTGTATAAATCATTCATAAGCACAGGTTCTAGAGATTGTCATTACATTACACAAGATTTCATTTCCTGTCTTTGATTCTGTGGTTCAACCATCTGATTGCCTGTTAGACATCTGGAACTTCATTCTAAGGAATGTTCTGAACTCATTGTTCTTTTAAAATTCAGGATACCATTTAACAAGCCTTCATTCATAATGGTTCAGGGATAAGTTACTCTGAAAAATGAATGCAGATCATTGGAAAGATTATGATACCAGTCTGGTAATCCAGAACATCCTTCAACACAAGATCTGCAGGAAATAGGTTATTGAAGCAGAAAAACACCCTATTATGAGACATCTAGATATCCAAGAGCAGCTCAAAAGATCTCTTTTTGTATCGCCAATGATTACTTCCAAGATCCTGATGCCAAGAAATTAGTTCATATCAGAATCATAAAGACCTGGAGTACTTGTTGCAGGTTTCCAGGTCTCACTACATCTTTGTCAGGTAGAAACCGACGTTTCAGCCACCATGCTGGGGCTTTCTTCAGGGTATGCTCTGAAGTCTGCAGTGTGACTTTGTAAATAATGGGTTCACTGACCTGACTGGGAACAGGGCAGTCCACCGATTTTAATTTTGGCAGGAAAGTCAGTTGGTCAGAAATTTGAGTTTTGTTGTGAAAGTCCATAGAATGGAGAAAAGGTCTCTGGTATTTTTAAAGATGTTATTATCCCTGTGGAGCTGGGTTAGATGTTCTCTCAGGGTTTCCGCAGCTGGCATTATGCTTGTTGCAGGTTTCTGGGTCTTGCTGCGTCTTTGTCAGGTAGAAACCGATGTTTCAGCCACCATGCTGTGGCTTTCTTCAGGGTATGCACTTAAGTCTGCAACGTGACTTTGTAAATAGTGGGTTTACTGACCTGATTGGGAACAGGGCAGTCCACCAATGTGAATTGTGGCAGGACAGACGTAGCAAGACCCGGAAACTGGCAACAAGCACAATGCCAGCAGCAGAAACCCTGAAAGAAGACCAGTAGAACCTTCAAGTCCCATTCTTCAGTTATCCAATCTTTACCATAGATCTGACCAGGACAGACAAAGGTAAAGGGTCATGAACTTGATATACCGCCTGCCTGTAGGTACAAATAATATATGCAGGAATTTATTTTTTTTTATTTTTTATTTTTTTGTCTCTAGTGGCCCACAATCTAAGTTCTACCATATAAAGCTCCTTGGCTTTCTCTTGTTGCCCAGTGAACATAGTTTCATCAAGAAGGTAATAGGTGTATCAAGCAGAGTCTTTTACAGCTCCGATTGACTCCAGGCTAATCTTATACTGGATTTTAATAAGACTTTGCATGTAGATACATCCTGAACATTTTTTTATACTTCATTGAAGGTCAATGGAATCAACCAAGTTTGGAAATTATTGTTTTGACCTTGAGTACTGCCAATATTGGTTGTTGTTAACTTATAAGAAAAATACATTTAAATAACAGCATTTATCAATTTCTTTCTTTCATCAGGATTATACTATGACTTACTAAGAAATATTGAGAGTAATACTATAACAGAGTCTAGGGTAAGAGGGTAAACAGGCACTTATTTCTAGCCAATGTCTAGCGAAAAAAAAAATTTAGATGCCTATTTTTCTTTCTAGAATACTAATACAAGTAGCAGAGAATGTGCTCACATTTATGGCATGATCATATACATCAGCTTTATACTACTATTAATGATTTCTATAGCACTACCAGACGTATGCAGAACTGTACAGATTCACAAAGAAGACAGTCCCTGCTCAAAAGAGCTTACAATCTAAACAGACAAGACAGACAAACAGGATGTCATGGATACAGTTAAGGTTAATCTGCTGGCTAGGTTGGTGGACAGAGGGGAGTAGGGTTATGGATTGAAGGCTATATCAAAAAGGTGGGTTTTCAGTCTGCTTTTAAACAAGGGAAGGGGCTTGGCAGACAAACTCAGGTAATTTATTCAGGCACAAGGGCAGCTAGATGAAAGGAATGAAGTCTGGAATTGGCAGAGGAGGAGAAAGGTACCGCTAAGAGCAGCTTATCTGAGGAACAGAGTTCTCTGAGAGGTATATAAGGAGAGATGAGAGAAGAGAGATATTGAGGGACAGCAGAATGAACACACTTTTAGGTCAGCAATAGGAGCTTGAACTGTATGCGAAGGTGGATAGGGAGCCAATTAAATGATTTAAGGAGAAGGGTGACATGAATGTAGCGAGGTTGTAGAAGATGAGTCATGCAGCAGAGTTTTGCACAACTTGCAGGGGGAAAGAGGCAGCACTGTGGGAGACCAGTTAGAAGTAGATTGCAGTAGTCTAAGCATGAGGTTACGAGAATGTGGTCAAGGGTCCGGGTAGTGTCCTCAGAGAGGAAGGGACAAATTTTGGTGATGTTGTAGAGATAGAAGCAACAGTCCTTAGCAGTTTGTTGGATGTGCGTAAACAATGAGAAGTCGGAATCAAAGACTACTATGACTACTTATCACTTATATAATGCTGAAAAGCATAAACAATGTTGCACATTTTTACATTTATAGACAGTCCCTGCTCGGAAGAGCTTACAATCTAACTTGAACAGTCAGACATGACATATAGGGTTGGGGATGCAGAACCCAAGGTGAAAGGAGTTAGGAGTTGAAAGCACTCTCCAAGAGGTGGGCTTTTAACTGGGCCTTGAACACTGCCAGAGACAGAGCCCACCGTAGGGATTTGGGCAGCTTCTTCCAAGCATACAGTGCAACAAGGTAGAAAGGACGACTCCAAAGTTGTAAGCAGAGGCGACTGGAACGATGACAGTATTATTTACTGAGATGGAGAACAGAGGAAGAGGAACAGAAACAGAGAGTTTAGGAGGAAAGAGGAGCAGCTCAGTCAATTTCAAATGATGGTAGGACATACAGGCAGCAAGGTCAGCCAAACAGGCAGAGACTTTTTCTTGGGTTTTAGGTGAAATTTTGGGTGTAGAGAGGTAGATCTGGGAGTCATCCGCATATAAGTGATACTGGAAGCCATGGGAGGAGGTCAGGGCACCAAGGGAAGAGGTGTAGAGATAGAATAGGTTCTAAGACAGAACCCTGGGGTACGCCAATTGCTAGCAGTAGGACCCACCAATACATACACTAAAGGTGCAATGGGAGAGGTAGGAGCCAAACCAGGAATAGACAGATGCATGGAATCCAAGCGAGGACAGCATAACAAGGAGTAAGCTGTGATTAACAGTATCAAAGGCAGTAGACAGGTCAAGGATGAGGATTGAGTAAAGGCCCTTAGATTTGGCCATGAACAAGTCACTGCAGACTTTGGTGAGGGCAGTTTCTGTGGACTGTTGGGAGTGAAAGTCAGATTGTAGAGGATCAAGAATCTATCGATGGAGCAGCAACGGAGGACAGCACGCTCGAGTAGCTTAGATAGGAATAGAAGAAGGGGGACAGGGCAATAGTTGGATGGGCAGGTAGGGTCCAGTGAGGATTTCTTGAGAAGCAGCTGAACCACCACATGTTTGAAGGCAGTGGGGATGGTTGCAGTGCTGGTGTAAATTCTCATACCTAAATATTAATCAGAACACAAATAATTTATAGAATGCTATAATGTCCACATGTATTTGTGCCACCCAAACCACACCTATCAGGAAGGTAGACACCATCAAAACATGGGGTTATATTCAGTAAATGGAGTCCAAAGTTAGGTGTCGTTAAGATCTGCTCTAAGCCACAATTCTATTAAGGTTTCTTAGTGCTAAACAAACGTTATAGCAGTGTAAGAACTTACTGAAATCTGATGTTAATCCTTGCACCTAACTGATAGAAGTTAGGAGTGGAAATCCAAGTATTCTATAATATAGCACCTAATTCCTGCGAATGCCCCTGACTCACTCATGTCCCTTCCTTGACCACATCTCCTTTTGAGTTGCACGCTATAAAATTTTAGGCACTCATGTTATAAAAGAGGGTGTAGGGCAGATGTTCACGTTGCTTATAATTAATGCCAATTAAGTGCTCATTAACTTCAATAATTGGTTGTTGGTACCTAATTGACTAGTTTCCATGCACATCTGGAATCCACACTAAATTTTGGGTAACTGTGAATTGGTCTGTCCTCCAGTCGCTCCAGTCACTCTCTGGTTACTCTGATGACTTGGTCACTCCGATCAACATATTTCCTGGAGGTTAGGCAAAAGCCTACATTTCTCTGTCTGTCTGACCTGAAACAACTGGTCTCTTTGATATTCTCTCCTCCTGTCCTATAAAAGTTCTCTGTATTACAGGTTGAAAGAGAGAAATGAGGCTGCTCTTAACCAGTATGCCCTTCTTAGTTACTCTACTTTCTCCTCCAGCTGATCATCCTGCCACGGTGGAGGAATAGCTTTGATTATTCCTATAATTTTCCATCCAACAGAACTTTCCACTATTTCGCTTACTGAAAATTATTTTATACTGTATTATATTATATTATGTTAAATAGTATTTGTATTCTGCTAGCTACCTTATAATAAAGGCCCAAAATGATAACAATTAATTTATGATGATAACAAATTACATAAAAAAAAGTCAGACAGATACTTCTTGATTAAATAAGTTTTCAAGTTATGATAAAAAAAGAAAATATGTATTCATCTGTTTGAAATCCATCGGAAGAGAAGACCAAACCTGTACTGCTTTTTAACAAACTGAGTTATTCACGTTTCATTTATATTGAACAGCTAATAGTGAAGGGGAAAAAAATTAAATGAATTTCTAGAGCCTGAGTTAGATTGCTTTTATTAGGAAAATCATACAAATTAATCACATTCTCTGAAGTCAGACCCTAAAATATCCTAAAAGCTATGAGGGGAATAATCAAAAGAAACGTCTAAGTCAGTTTTGGGCCTAAGTCGCTAATCGCCCAAAGTCGGACATGGGAAAAGGTCCATTTTCGAAAAAATATGGCCAACATTTTTTTTCCAAAAATCGTCTAACTGTACGTCCAGCCATCTGATCATCCAGACCGCTAAGCCATCCATCTTTATACCTCATTTTCGTCCAACAATTTGTCCAAGTCAGAAACGCCTAGAAAAAGACCTTTTGGGCATGGGAGGGGCAAGAAAAGTGATGGACTGGACATCCAGACATGGCACCAGAGTAGTGGGGTACCATACAGGGCACTGCTGTGAACTTCACAAAAAGGGTGCCATATAAATATCTCACTACAACTCCCTTACAAGTCATAGTGAGTCCCCCCCAAAAAAACACCCCCTATATACCATCCCAGTAGCCCTTATGGATGCAGGTGCCACTTATATGGCAGTACAAAAGGGTTGTGGAGGGTTTTGGGGGTACACATGTTTCACCATGAATGCAGAGATTAGAGTAGCTTATGGGCCTGGGTCCTCCTCTCCATGGTTCACTAACTCACCCCCCAAGACCACTTAAGCCACCTCTGTACAGCTCTACTAGGCTTTCCTATGCCAGGCTGCCAGGTGATGATGTTCTGGAGGCAGATATGTAAAGTTTTATTATGATTTTTATGGGGGTGAGGGGGGTTCAGTGATCACTGGGCAGTGTGTGGGCGTCTGTACTTTGTGTCTGCAGTGCTTATCTGGTCACTTTGGATACCTTCTGTAGACTTAAACCTTGCTCAGGGAAAGATTGAAGAGCACAGCCAACGGCTCTGCCAGGACATCGCTCAATTCTCGAAGTACTCTAGGGTGTAGATTGTCCGGGCCCATAGCTTTGTTCACGTTTATTTTTGATAGTTCACGGTAGACTTCGCTTGCAGTAAATTCCATGTCCTGGAATGGGTCTTCCGAACCCCCCCTTGTCTGTAGCTGAGGACCAGATCCTGGCGCTTCGCAGGTGAAGACCGAGCAGAAGTAGTTATTGAGTAATTCTGCTTTGTCTGCATCTGAGTCTGTAAAGTTACTGTCAGGTTTCTTCAGGTGCCCAATGCCGCTTGTGTTCTTCTTCCTGTCGCTAACGTATTTGAAAAAGGATTTCTCCCCCTTCTTTACCCACTTAGCTATGTTTTCTTCCATCCGGAGTTTGGCCTCTCTGACTGTCGTTTTAACTTTTCTGGATTTTGCCATATAGGATTCTTTAGCTTCAAATTGCTGCGATTGTTTGTAGGTAACAAATGCTTTTTTTTTGTTTTGTTTTACTAGCTCTGATATCTCCGCAGTGAACCACTGTGGTTTGTTGTTCCTGCTTCATTTGCTCACGGTTTTTATGTATATATTGGTTGCTTCCAGCAGTGTAGATTTCAGATTCGACCATGGGTCCTCTACGTTGTCTGACATGCTTTGATTTTGCATCACGTTGTAGATATAGTCCCCCATGCCTTGAAAATTTGTTCCTTTGAAATTTAGTACCTTAGTCGACGTATTTGACCTAGGGTTTCCTTTCTTAAGGTGGAACCACACCATGTGATCGCTGGATGCTAAGGTGTCTCCCACCAATACCTCTGTGACACTATCACCATTGGTGACCCCTGGTGGGTTCCAGTACCATCTGCTTTAGGCATGCTCCTCGCATGGAGGCTAGTATCCTCTTACTGCTGCTGGTTGTAGTGGAAGGTTCGTTCCAGTCCGCATCGGGCATATTGAAATCTCCCACTAGCACTGTATCTCCCCACAGTGTAATGGTCTCAATGTCTTCCATTAGCTCATTGTCTGCTTGCTCCTTTTGTTTAGGCGGTCTGTATACAACACCAAGATATAGGCATTTGTTATTGCCCCTGGCCAGGTTCACCCAGAGGGACTCTCCCGTATACTTGATGTCTGTGATTTTAGTAATTTTGATGTTTTCTTTAATGTATAGAGCTACCCCTCCTCCTGATTTGCCCTCTTTGTCTCGACGGAGTAGATTATAACCTGGTATGACCATATCCCATCCGTGGGACTCCGAGAACCGAGTTTCTGATATTGCCATTACATCAAGGTCAGCGTTTCTCATTTCTGTTTCCAGTTCTAGTATTTTGTTGCCTAAGCTACGGGCATTAGCAAACCTGGCTGCCCATTCTTTCTTTTGATGTGGAGTGTTTTTTTGTAGAGATAGTTTGTCCCCTTCATCCGTGCCTTTATCACCCCTTCTGATGCCTAGGTCTCCTTCAGTGTCTAAGCGATTTCTCCCCCCTGACGTCCTGACTATACAAGTTTTCCCCACTGGCTCCAAGAAGGAGACTCCGTCTTTTCCTTTGTCCCCCATTCTACCGACTTTATTGTCTAAGCGATTTCTCCCCCCTGACGTCCTGACCATGCGAGTTTTCTCCACTGGCTCCAAGAAGGAGACTCCATCTTTTTCTTTGTCCCTCATTCTACCGACTTTATTGCTTACCCCAGATACTAATTCCTTGTCTTCCACTCTTCCTTCTTTCCTCCCTCCGTCTCCTTTAATATTGGTGCGGTTTCTTGCCTCCGAGTTACTTTCCTAGCTTGTGTGAGTGTGCGTCCCCTCCCCCGGCTTACCTAGTTTAAAGCTTTATGAAGTAGGTGAGCCAGGCATCGTCCCAGGACATTCTTCCTCTTCTGGTAAGGTGTAGGCCATCAGGCCCCAGCAGACCTTGAAGTGCCCCTCCATGGTACAGGAAGCCAAAGTTCATCTCCCTGCACCAACCCCTTAGCCACTCGATAGTCCTCTTGATCCGTTCCTCTCTGGCTTGCCCCTTGTCTCTCACCGGTAGGATGGAGGAGAAGACCACTTGCACTTTCATTAGCTTCAGTTTTTCTCCTAGGGCTCTGAAGTCTTCCTGTATCTGCTCCGGAGAGTTCCTGGCTGTGTCATTTGTCCCAACATGGATGAGGAGCATTGGGTACTGGTCTTGGGGTTTGATTATTTTGCCTATGCAGGTATTCACATCCTGGATCTTGGCTCCTGGTAGACAGCAGACCTCTCTTGCTTGTAGATCAGGTCTACATACCGGTCCCTCAGTTCCCCATAGCATAGAGTCTCCAATGACAACTACTCTGCGCTTCTTGAGGGGGTGTTGTTTTGTTACTTCATGATTTAGGGCCATTTGCTGGGTTTCCTGGATGTCTTCGTGAATGTTCTCTTGAGTTCTGCCGGCGAGACTTTCCTGTAGGAGCTGATATCTATTGCTCAGGGTGATTTGCGGAGTTGATGTAAGGTTGTTGTTATGCTTGCTTGAAGATAATAATCTAGAGGAGTTGGACCGCCTTCTGTGTTTGCTTGCCGAGGTGATTTGTTGCCAAGTATCCTTGTTTCGAGGCTCTTCTTCTTTACTTGCTGAAGTGACTAGTTGCCAGGTGTCCTCGTCTCTAGTCTCTTCTTGTACCCCAGCCAATGTTTCCAATGCTGTGGACCTGACTTCTTGCCCTTGCTCAGAGACCTGGGATAGTTCTAGGAGGGCTCCATCAATGAAAGCCTCACTCTCTCGGATACTTCTTAGCCGCTGCACTTCTTCCCTCAGACTTGTCAGTTCTAGTAGGATGTCATCGTTGAGCTGTTGCAGGTCATCCTCTTCCATCTGCACAGAGACTGAAATCAGGTGGGGTTCAGCTTTGGTCTGTATAGAGATCTCCGCTGTCCATCAGGGGGGGGGGGGGGGATTTTCTTCAGTTTGCATGGAGACTGTGGCCTTCATCTTGTTCTCATTTGTAGCTGGGGGGTTGATCTTGATCTCAGCCTTGGTGCTCCGTGTCCGTGTCCTTCAGTACTCCAGGTGAGGGCGCACCATGGCCCGGTACAGCGGCATGATAACCTTCTCTGATATGTTCGTGATCCCCTACTTTATCATTCCTAGCATTCTGTTTGCCCTTTTTGCTGCTGCCACACATTGCATGGACGGCTTCATCGACTTGTCGATCAGAATTCCCAAGTCCCTTTCCTGGGAGGTCTCTCCAAGTATCACCCCAGACATCCTGTATTCGTGCATGAGATTTTTGTTACCGACATGCATCACTTTACACTTATCCATGTTGAACCTCATCTGCCATGTCGACGCCCATTCCTCAAGCCTGATTATGCCACGTTGCAGATCTTCGCCATTCCCCTGCGTCTTCACTACTTTGAATAACTTTGTATCGTCCGCAAATTTAATCACCTCACTCGTTGTACCTATGTCCAGATCATTTATAAAGACGGGTCCAAGCACAGAGCCCTGCGGCACTGGTGACGCTCTTCCAGTCCGAGTATTGTCCATTTACCCCCACTCTCTGTTTCCTATGCTCCAACCAGTTTTTAATCCTAAGACAAGTTCGAAAATTCTATAACAGAAAACAATTCCAGCTAGTGGGCCAATCCCTAGTCCTAGCTCTACTAGACTACTGCAACATCCTCTATTTCCCTTACCTCGCAACCATGATAAAACAACTACAAACAGTACAAAATACAGCTCTAAGACTTATCTACTCACTGAGGAAATATGACCACATCACAGCAGCATATCTTGACTCACACTGTCTCCCAATACAAGCAAGAATGCTCTTCAAATTCTACTGCCTACTATTCAAAGCCATAAACGGAGACAGCCCAGCCTACTGGAACAACTGAGTAATTCAAACCACTACAACCAGACATAGGAGAACCCACACACCATTCTCTCACCCTCTAATCAAAAATGTCAAATGAAAAAATATGTACCCAAGCAGCAAAAGTAGACCACCAACTCTCCAATTTACTGATCTCGACCGCAGACTACAAAACCTTCAAAAAATAAATAAAAACCCTGCTATTCAAAAACTACATAAGACAAACTAACACAGCAAGATCCATCTCAAGCCCCATCTGCAATCCACTTCACCCTTTAGCACCTCCGAAAATGTCCAGACAACTCCTGTAGTACTCCCAAATGTCCTGACAACTCATATGTAATCCGCCTTGAACCGCAATAGAAATCACTAATGTAATGTAATCTAAGCATAGAAATCACTAGAAGCATAGAAATCATTAATGTAAGTAATGTAATAGAATAGAAATCACTAATGTAATGTAATTAAGCATTTTACAATAGTAAAATAAATTTTTGATAGAGATAAATAAAACAGGACATAAAAGGTTACACCAATCAGTTATAAAAGTATGAAAAAAAAACCCAACAGAATGAGAGTATAAGACACTGTTTCAGAGTTAGCTGGTATCCTTTCTAAAGGTGCCATTAAGAGCTTGATTCTAAAAACGGTGTCCCAACTGTAAGTGGCAGTAGGCATCCTACCACCATCTAACACACCAATCAGGATGCACGTTTTAAAAAAAAATTGATGCAGCATACGGAGGCGTCTAGGCACACCTATGGGCACCTAAGGCTGGTATAGGTGTGGCTTGAGCCGGATGTGGCCTTAGGCATCCGTAGGCACGAGACAGACCCCTTAAATGTAGGCCTATAAAAGCTGGCCTACATTTAAGGCATCTGTACTAAAAATAGGCACAATCCTGAATGCGGTGCCTACCCGGTGATTGACACGCAGCAGGCACCGTTTCCAGAATCAGACCTGTAAGGTCTAGTGATCAAAAGCCTTTCATAAAAACTAAATGTTTTAAGACCTTGTCTACATTTTGTCAGAGATTTTTGTGTCGTAAATATTCTGGCAGTGTTCCATAGTGCAAATGTCCTGATGCTCTTGTGTGTGGGGGGGCAGTTCGCCCTGGGTGTACCCCTCCTACTCTCAACCCCACCCCACCCCACCCCCACTCCTCTCCTTTCCTTGCCGTGCGCACACCCTTTGCTCTCTCCCATACCTTTTATCTTCCCTAACGTGAGGTTGCTGCCCTCTGTCGGCATCGGCGCTCTCTCTGACATCACTTCTGGTACCCACAACTTGGAAGTGATGTCAAAGGCTGAACCGACACTGACGTGGGCGTGCTAATCATGCCAGAGAAGTTTAAAAGGGATAGGGGGGGTACATGCAAGGCAGGGGAGGGCGACGGGGGACACCATTGCCCCAGGCGCTGCTCACCCTTACTATGCCACTGTGTGTGTGTATTTGTGTTACGTGTACTATATGATGTGTGTGTTTGTGTCTGTGTTTTCTAAGGGGTGGGACAGTTTGAAAGTAAAGCATCAAAAATAATAACTCTGTTCCACCCAGCTTCTACCAAGGCAAAAGCGCAAAATGCCCTTTCAAATTGGGTGCCCTGGCTCGACTACTAAAATAACTGGTCACAGAGGACTGCAAGCAAATTGCTTTGACATAGCTGTTACTGTTGTAAGAATTGAAGGGTTTTGGCCAGTAGGTCAGCGGCTGCCAATCAAGCAGACAGAAAAAGCTGCTCGTTGAGTCTGTGATTTCTACCTAGGCCGCAATTATCCCTGACTATTCCTGTGCCTCAGCAGCTCCTCTGATTAAACCTGCCTCCCTTTTACATCTCTTTCAGAGTGCGATTCACACACTAATTAGTTGCATGCTCTCCACTGAGATGTCAGACCCTCAGTCAATTTATCTCTATTTCAGCCTGCTTAGAGTGACTTCCCCAGTTATCAAAATTTAATCATGCCTACAAAAATGTTGAAAAGTGGTCATTAGAGGCAAAAGGCCACAGGATACAATATTCATTTTTCTCTATCTTCCAGTCATCCAGCTGGCATCTATAATGGATATCCTGGGGGCTGTGAGAACACCGTTGATTTATGCAACCTCGCTCTTGCTCTCACTGTGGTGCACCAGGCTGCTTTAAAGAACAGCCTTTAACAAGGTCTGAGGTGGGAGGACATTAATCATGGTAGCATTGTATGTGAAAAGAGGGTGCTGTGTAGTCAGAAGAACCCCCTACAGCAGGGCAGTTACGTGTGTTTTTTTAAAACCACCTTCTCTGAGATAAAGAAGAGTTTGACAGTTGATTAGACCTTTCTGTAACCTTGCAGTCCTGTGAAATGATGAGAGGAAGGCAGAGGGGGGAAAAGAGGAGAGAATCATTCTCATCCTGACAGTTTCAAAGGTGCAATAACTTTGGGACTCTTGACTGAAACTGGCTATCAAAATCAGTCCCAACTCAATACAGGCTTAAAAAGATGATTATGCCAGGAATAAAAGCCTTTCACAGGCACAAACCTGAACCAATCATTAGTCACAGCACCCTACACACATGCTTTCTTGTATAACATATGCTATGGGACCTGGAAAAAAAATCACGATGGATAAGATATCTTCTCTCAGGTAGAAGTATAAAGTACCTAGGTTTGTTTTAGTCTAATCCACAATGGCAAATTATACTTCATTTGGTTGAAAAGAAACAACATATTTTCTCTGCTATTCCTGTGCTCTGCAATTGATCTTCTGTTTGTTTTCATATTAAATCCATTTTAATGGCATCCATCATTTGCTTATATTTTCCTTTAAGATTTGTTTCTACCCTCACCCTCACCCTGCCCTTCCTCTTCCTCTGACATCCTCTGCATTAAACTAAACTAAACCTTAATTTTATATACCGATCTTCTCTATAAAGAGTTTATGAAGTTGGAGGGGGGAGGGGGAGGGCATAACAGAAGATAGAGATCTTGGATTGTTCATTAAACATTCAGAGACCTATTTACTAAACTGGATTAGCCTTTTAATGTGTACGAATTATTGTGTACGAATAGCATGGTGTTACATGAATAGGAAATGCAATGTGCTAGTTACATGTTAATTGCTGCATTAAATTGATAATATGGAAATTACCCTTGAGGGGCATGTAATAGGCAGGGGATGGGCAGTGATTTCACCTTCCATTACTGTGTATATTGTTGCTGCATGTTAACTTAAGCTATGGTAATGAAGTTTGCTGTGCATTAACCCCCCTGATTCTATATGTGGTGCTATGAATTGCATGTGCAAATTTGGGTGTGCATCCAATTTGCACATGCAGCTTAACCAAATAATGAGACAATTAGTGCTGATAGCTGGCATCCTAACGAGCAATTATTAATGCTAATTGGCTTGAATTAATATGCACACATGTAAATTTAGGCGCAGAATCTGTGCCTAAATTTATTGTGCTAGTCCAGAAAGGGAGTACGGAAATGGCAGGGTTATTCATGGATCGGGGGCATTTCTAGAATTTGCGTGTGTCATTATAGAATAAGGGAGATTTGTGCCTAATTTAGGCACAAGGATTTGTACCACATTTCAGTTGCTATAGATCGACAGGCATGCACTATTGCATAAACCGTGGGGGGTGTTAGCATCAATTTTGGTAAGCGCCATATTCAGGTGGTTTTTTTGTAATTCTTTATTTAAACACTGCAGTTACAGCCCAAAGAACAGACATATTCAGTTCTAAAACAGGGCACCCCATTTTTAAGCACCCCCCCCCCCCTGGAGCACAGAGAACATCTGTTTTATAATGGTATCTGGAAACACCAGTTCCATTTAGAATATTAGCCTAAACCTTAATTGGTGGACCTAAATTTAGGAGTGACCAGATAAATGACTATCCAATAGTCCCTACTTATAAAAAATTAGGAGTTACATTAGATCGTACTTTATCATTTAAGGCTCACACAGATTTATTGGTCAAAAGATGTTTTGCGTACCATTAGAAAATATTTTGGTTTTATGTCATTTAAAATACTGGTTCAATCATCAGTTCTTTCAATATTAGATTATTGCAACGTTATTTATTTGGGTGCTCATAAAAAAACAACTAGTCGATTAAGATTAATTCAAAACACTGCAATTTGTTTGATTTTTAATTTAAAAAAACATGATCACATCAGCTCATATTATCAAATACTTCACTGGTTGCCGTTCGAGGCTAGAGTGTTGTTTAAATTTGGATGTATTTGCTATAAAGTTTTATTTGGATTAGCTCCATCTTATCTTGTTGCTCATTTTAGATTTTTTTACATGTAAAAAAATATACGTAGAACTGGTTAGTTTTATTTTCCTTCAGCGAAAGCGTGCCGTTTTAAGAAATTTTTAGATAGTACTCTGGCTTTTCAAGCAGGAGTAATGAATTCATGTTTGAATGCTCTTATTACTCCAGTCCTCACTTACCATCAATTTCGGAAATAATTTAAAACTTATCTATTTAAACAATACAATATTTAATAGATTTCAAAATTATTATGATGGGCGGATTTTTTATTATTTTTATGGAGTAAGGTTTACAGTTGCTTATCTATTTTAGTATAAATAATCTTTATAGTGCATATTTTATTTTGAATAAGTTAGGGTTGTACTTTGTTAGTCAGTATCTTTTATTGAATTGTGTTATTTCCTTTTATAAGACATTGTTATTTGGATCTGTATTTTATTTTGTAATGTAATTACTATTGTGTAAACTGCTAAGAACTGATGGTTTGGCGGTATATAAAAATAAACATTATGATTATTATTATTATTATTATTAAATGGGCTCGCCTTATGCCATTCATAAACTTATTCACTTCCTCATGGCCCACCTCAGCCATAAATCTTAGCAAGCATCTGATATCATCAGTAACGTGGCAGGGTGAATTCCCCAGCGGAGAAGGCCGAAGCAACCTGTTTAGAGTGCTGCCGGCCCGACGCTGCTTTGGATGAAGGTATATAGGGCTCGCTCGCAGTCAGCGGGGTTCGGATGGGAGGGAAGGATGGAGGGTCGGGGGGGGGGGGGGGTTGGCTGCGCGGCAGAGGCAGGTCGAAGAGTTTCTGCTGGCAAATCCCGGGACTAGGGCTACCCTGAAAATCATACTAGGGCTTATTTTCAGGGTAGGTCTTATTTTCGGGGAAACACGGTAAATGTATGTACATTTCTTACACAAATAATCTGTTAATGAGTTATACCAGTAAAACAGAGAAATGTTTGTCAATGCATTGTTGAGATGGTAACTGAAATGATTTTAAACCATGCTTGTAATTTAAAAATATCTAAGCACTGTTCAAAGATGTAAGATTAATGAATTGTATTTCCCCTATCTTAGAATTATTCTCTTAATGTTGAATTACAAATATACATTTCCTAAACCCATTTTCCTTTTTTACAGAGGTTTTTAGCATTAAGTGACTGAGCCTTGATGGTTCTATGACTGATTTTCTTTTCTTTGAAGAGCTTAATCAGTCCAAGATGATGGCACAGCTGGTATATATGACTATCAACTCCTGAAGCTATGACACCGATCACAAGAATCATTAACATGTTGTTTTCTAGCACTGCAGACACCTGATGCATGGAGGGCCATTGTTGAGAGTCCAAGTGAAACAAAAACCCAGTGTCTGCTGTGGCCCCGAGTGATGTCTGGAAAGATCTAGTAGGCAAGGAATGCTAGAACTATAGGGACCTTCAGACACACAGGCAGGACTTGGCCCCGCCACACTGTGGACTCTAAGTCTGCCTCAGGCTGGTTCCAGAGGCGAGCTATTGTCTTCTTATCAAACCTGAACTTGCACACGCGTTTCTCCTCTGTCAGATCCGGGAGCTGTGTTCTGGGCCTAAATATCCTCCGTAAAAGGTATCTCCTCTTCCTCATCCTCTTCTTGTTGCTCTCTCCTATTAGCCAGAGCACACAAGAAACACATCTGTCTTGCTCTCTTGGTAACCACCAACACCCATCACAAGCAAAGGCACAGAGAAACAGTCAGAAACATGCAGACAGAAATGCACACAGATAACACTGGTGTAGGCATTTTGACACAGGTATACACACACACACACACCCAGAGCTTTGGAGTTTTAGAGAGGAAGGAAAAAGTAAAGGGAACAATAGAGGAGGAACATTAGGAAGCAAAAAGAGAGATTGTGAGGGAAAGATATAAGAAGAATGCAAGAACAAAGTATAGAAATAATACACCTTTCTTTTATTGTACATGTAAAAGCAGGCACCAGCATTTCCTGATATACACACAGCTGACACTTATAGAATACATCATATGCTCATAGTTTCCCACCCCTCCCAGTAAAGACCCATTCTCATCCCCAAACACACCCTTTCCTGGCACCTACTGGTAGGCACCATCACCTACATACATGCCCATGTCAATCCCTTGTAAAATAATGCTTAGTGTATTTCTCTCCATATCCACATATATCAAACCTTGGCAAGCATATAGCATCTACGCATAACATTTATAAAATGTACCTTCTTTATGTGTTTAAATCAGAGGCAGTGCAAAAATGAAATGTATGCAAAATTAAATAAAAATAACCTCACTAAATAAAAAAAAAACACCAAAACAAAAGATCTTTTGCCAGTTAGATCACTGATAAAATATGCAGTAGAAATATAGCAGGGGCATAGGAAGATTATTTCTGACTGCTTATAGAATCTCTTGTCATTCCCATAAGTTGTCATTTAAAATGTTGTTTCCTGTCAGCTAGGGATAGTTACTGCTTGATCAAGTGCTTCACATGAGTCCTCAGAAAGGGGATGAGGAAGGAGGTAGCTGAATTATTTGGATTCACATCATTAATTCTAACAAGCTAGAGTATTCTTGCTGGCCAGATCTGCAATTATCTTATTACCGAATGTTAATTTTAGATTCAGAGTCTCACTACTTGGCTACGTTGCCTGCTGGTCAAATCAATTGCCATCCCCTTAACTGGAAGGAGTCATGGAGATAATGACATGCCATCTGATTGATTTCAGCCTTAAATTTGCAAGCACCCGAGAATAGCCAAGATCAGTAAACACTCCCAAAATTTCTCAAAACTCCCGGGGTCTGAAAGAATAGCAACCAAAAAGAAATGCACTTGTCCTGGGGGAATTTTGCACATAAAATCTATGTAAAATTCTGTGCACAATAGTTTAGAATTCTTCAGACTTTATTAGCATACTTTATACTGCATTATTATTGCTTTTGAAGTTTTTTTGTTTTGTTTTTTTTATATATAATATTTCTTTATTGAGTAAACCAGTACACACATAACATAACAGAGTAAAGGGACATCCATCAATCCAGAAAAAAAACAAAAAACGCCCTACCGGGCATACAGAGAAAAGGTCATAAACACAACCAAGATCAGATGTCTCAGGAACAAGAAGTGCTCAATACAATTTTCCATGTAAAACCCTCTGAAACCCCCCCCCCCAGGACATATCGTAGCACCCCAATACTATAACATACATTAGAATACACCGTGGAAAACCGGATCCAAACCTCCCCCCAACCCCCCATATGGAAAAATTGTATTATTCAAAGATGATGAATTCCCTAAATTTTTTGTGTAGAATTCTCCCATCATAAGTCCTGACCTTACTATTCTGGCTCCATTTCCATCCTTCCCTTGGCTCGATCTCCCACCAACAAACAGGGCTTTTCTCTCTTTGCCCTCTCCAATTTCAAAGTCTTCGTTCCAGCTTTCTCTCTTTCCCAATCCCTTCCCAGCCATACTGTCAGATCTCTTTATGTATAACCCCAAAGCTTGAACCCCCAGCCCCAGTTTTCTTTTTCTCCAGGCTCGAGTTTACGCTTCTCTCTAGCTAGGGTTACCAGACATCCGGATTTACCCGGACATGTCCTCTTTCTAGAGAAGGGGTGTCAAAGTCAGTCCTCGAGGGCCGCAATCCAGTCAGGTTTTCAGGAATTCCCCAATGAATATGCATGAGATCTATTTGCATGCTACTAGATCATTGTATGCTAATAGATCTCATGCATATTCATTGGGGAAATCCTGAAAACCCAACTGGATTGCGGCCCTCGAGAACCAACTTTGAAACCTGTGTTCTAGAGCAGTGGTTCCCAACCCTGTCCTGGAGGACCACCGGGCCAGTCGGGTTTTCAGGATAGCCCTAATGAATATGCATGAGAGAGCTCTGCATATAATGGAGATGCCAGGCATGCAAACCTGGTCCATGCCATATTCATTAGGGCGATCTTGAAAACCCGACTGGCCTGGTGGGCCTCCAGGACAGGGTTGGGAACCACTGTTCTAGAGGATTGTCTGGGCACTTTTTCCAGGTTTTGGAAAGCTTCAAGTGCAGGGCCACATTGTGAGGGCATTTGCGCAAGTGCAAATGCAATGCGGTGATGTCATATGCATACGTGCATGCATGTGATGTCATTGCAAAATCCGAAATAATTCTTCACTCTTCAAAAGCTTTAAGCTCTTCTTAAGCATTCAAACTGTGGCCAAAGCCATTTTACCAAAGATTTATATTAGAAATCTTCATAAGAAGACCTCAGTGGCTATACTAGAACAGAATATTTCATTTAGAGTTACAAAATAGTGGGTAGTTGTGGTATTTTTTGCAATGGAGCAGTTGGCAGGGGTAGCTTTGGGGACAGAGAAGTTTGGGAGAGTATGACCGTTACAGGGGATATTTTTTGAATATATTGTAAGGACAGTATGCAAGGTGGTGTGGGTGTTATAGGTATACGTTTTGAGAGATAGAGCAGTATGTAGTGTGGAGAAGCAGTGAAAAGCAGATGGGGCAGATTGCATGGTGGAGCACCAGTTGTTGGTAAGTAGTTTTTTTTGCCATGGGGTTGAGTGGCAGTTGTGTTCAAGACTTGTTCAGATGAGGACAGAGCTTGCAGGGACGGAACGGGGATAGAGATTGATCACATACTTAGTATTTGTTTCAGTTTCATCAAGATTTCTTTCATTTCCATTGCATTGTCACCTTTAAAAACCATTTCTGGTTCAGGAAGATCTCTTTCAACTTCCTCCATAAAGACTGAAGCAACAAATTCATTCAGGCTCTCCGCTATGGCCTTATCTTCCCTCATTGCCCCTTTTGTTCCTTGATGATGCAATGGGCCCACAGATTTTCTCACGAGCTTTCTACTTCTTAAGGCCTTAAAATCCCAAAAATTACTGGATCCGTGACCACTAGGAGGCTTAAGATAGTGGTAGTTGGCAATTTCTTTCTGAGGGGTATAGAAGCATCCGTGACCAAACATGATGTCACGAGAGGTATGCTGTCTGCCTGGTGCAAAAATCCAAGATGTTATGGAGAGCTTGCCAACACTCATCAAGCCTGATGACTATTATCTGATGCTGCTCATCCACATTGGCACTAATGATACTACCAGGCCCCCTGCAAACATATTAAAAATGACTTTGTGGCTCTGGAAGCAAAGGTAAAGCAGTCAGGTGTGAGGTGGTATTCGCGTCCATTCTCCTTGTCAAGGGTAAAGGCCAGGGCAGAGAAACTCACATCCTGGAGATGAATGCATACCTAAATGGATGGTGTTGTCAAGAGTGTTTTGGCTACCTGGACCATGGGATGATTTTCCAAGGGCTACTGAGCAGGGATGGTGTGCAGCAGGTTGGCTAATCTACTGAAGAGGGCTTTAAACTAGAAGTAATGGGGCAGGGTGATCAAAGCCTTTAGGTGAGTATAAGCCCTCAGGTAAGTAAATCACTGACTACTTCTACACAGATGGGAAAAGGGAGCAATGGCTAGAAAGCAGTATATACTATTGCTCAAAGTATGGGAAACAATATTCTGGATCTAGAAGCTGTGATGGAAGAAGATGGGTTGAATATAGTGGTGATCACGAAGGGAGAACCATGACTGGGATGTAGTTACATCGGGCTATAATCTGTTCAGGAAAGACTGAGTAGGAAGAAAAGGAGGCGGAGTAGCGTTATAAGTTAAAGATCATATTAAAGCCACACAATTGCAGGATTTACAGGGCATAGAAGAGGCACTGTGGATCAATTTAGAAAGAGGGAATGGTGAATATATTTACATTGGTGTGATCTACAGGCCTCCTTCACAGACGGAAGAAGTGGACAGAGATTTAATATTAGGCATTCAGAATATATCTAAAAAAGGAGAAGTTTTACTAATAGGTGATTTTTTTACATGCTGGATGTTGATTGGGGTTTCCCTATTGTGGGGTCTTATATAAGTAGGGAGATCCTGGATTCTCTACAAGGAGAACTGTTCCAGCAGTTGGTAATGGAACACACACGGGAAGGGGTCATACTGGACTTAGTGCTTACAAATGGGGAAAGTGTTTCTGATGTCACAGTGGGTGATCATCTGGCATCCAGTGATCACTTCATGGTATGGTTTAATATTAAGATGGGTATAGAGAGAGCTCATTCAAAAGCAAAGATTCTAGACTTTTAAAAAACCTAACATTGTTCGGATGGACGTCTAGGAATTGTTGTCTGGATGGGAAAGTCTGGAAGAGCGGTAAACCTTTTAGTGAGGCAAGTAAGTAACAGTAAGAGGAAAAGAAGGCCGCTTTGGCTCTCAAAAGTAGTAGCTGAGAAGATAATGAATAGGAGGTTAGCTTTCAAAAACTACAAAAGATCATAGAAAGAGGAAGACAGGCAAAAATATCTGGAAAATTTAAGAGACTCTGGTCATGTAGTCAGGAAAGCAAAGATGCAAATGGAAGAAAAAATAGCTGACATGGTGAAACGGGGTGACAAGACATTTTTTAGATATGTTAGTGATAGGAAGAAGTGCAAAAGTGGCATTGTGAGACTCAAAGGTGAAGGGGAGAAATATGTAGAAGTTGATAAATAAAAGGCTGATTTGCTTAACAAATACTTTTGTTCTGTGCTCATGGCTGAAGCGCCAGGAACGGGACCGCAGAAGGCAAACATGAATAGGGATGGAGGAGTGGTAAACCCTGAACGATTTTCAGAGGGTTGTGTTCCTGAGGAGCTAGTTCATCTAGTCTATGCGCATTCAGACAGGAATGGTGTTCTAACAATCGCGTATTAAACACTCGAGAAGTTTGCCAACATAAACCTATAAAGACTAATTGAGGTTTTTCTCCACTTCATATTTGGGGGTTTTTTTGTTTGACTTTTTGATTTGTGGGTTACATAACTTAGAGGAGGTTTTCCACAAGGTTTGTCATTTTTGTGATTTATCATGCTCTTCAAAACTGTATAGGATTACAGTAATTAAAATCGCCCATTATTATATTGTTGCCCAATTTTCCAGCTTTACTAATCTTTATAAACATTTCTTCATCTGGCTGTCTTTTCTATCCTAGGGGAGAGTTGTACAGCCCTACCAGTTTACTCATAAGGATTCCAAACTTCTATCTGTGTTATGCAGAATGTTTATTTTGTTTGACTCAGCTCCCTCTTAAACATATATCGCAACTCCCCTCCAATTTGATCTACTCTGTCATTTGTGGAAGACACACTGCATATACTGATCAAACATTCCCAATGCTCAAGCCAGCTCCTATGTTAGGAGATACAACAGCTTATATTCCTTGTCTTAGGAAGTCTGCTAGTAACCTGATCCCCTCTAGAAACAAGGTTGGAAGGAGGGGAAGGAAAGAGAGAAGCTGTGGGGAGCCAAAGTTGCCGAGTAAAACTTTCCCTGACTCAGGAGAATTCAGGTGAAGGAAGAAAGTTGCCCTTTACAAGCACTGAGAAACAAATGGGAGAATTCCTGACACATAGAAACATACCTGACATCTAGTGGCTAAAGGAGGTTGGGTGAATCAGGCACGCCCTTAGAAGCCAGGAACTTAAAATCAGCTCAGGGGATTCAGGAAGGGGGGGAGTTTACCAGCACACCGCTCTCCAACGTCCCTCCTGAGGTAGAAATGGAAGAGCTATTATTATTATTATTATTAGGTTCTTATATCCCGCCATACCCAAAGAGTTCTAGGCGGTTTACATTCGTTACATTAGGATCCGGTCTGAACCCGGATTTACAAAAATTTTATCGGAATTGCAGGTAGCGCGGAAGGAGGCACAGGTTTATCGTAGTTGGGTTAGAGGATAAAATGGAGGGAGTGGGAAACCAGAAGAGGGGGGGGAGAGGGAGGTGGGGGTGGGGGGTTGGAGTGTATGCGGGGAGTAAGGACTAAGGGTCTTGTTCGCGGAAGAGGTGTGTTTTGAGAAGTTTTCTGAAAGGAAACTTTGCCAGTAGCTGAATTAAACTCACAAGGGGAACCGATGCAGCAAGAGCCCAGTGAGTGGGAGGTTGAAATGGGGCCAGAACTCATGGAGTGGGTCTGAGCAATACATGCTGCAACTGCAAGGCAAAAATGAAGTTTAAGCTTTGATTTTTCCTTTTTCTTTTTCTGCTCAGCCACGCTGGCCAGGGCAGAGAGTGTTAGACTACTGAAAGCCTCACCCTGTTTAGGAAGAAGTTTTTCCTTTTTGAACTATTGAATTTGCTAATGAACTGCACAATTGCCTAAAACCAGGAAGGTGAATGATGGGCATTGTGGGGATTGTAGTCTGTGCTAATCACTGAAACTTCACAAGTGCATAAACCAAGGAAGGAGAATGAAAGGCATTGTAGGAATTGTGATTTGGTCTAATAATCACTGAAGTGTTTTTCCTTTTTTAATTTAAATGAAGTATGTTTTTGCTTGAACAGAGGAAACTCAGGGTAAAAGTGTGAGAAATCCTGGTGTGCAATGTTAATGTACTAACAATGCATTGACAACAATAAGAAGAAGAAGAACAATAAGACTTTGATGAACTCTGACCTGTCTCTACTTGAGTTTGTGGAAAATACAGTGGCCTGCTAGTGAGATTTCATGAGGACACACTGGCAGTAGCCACACATTGCAATATAATTTGTACCATCTTAATACTCTTATATTGTCCCATTGATTGTTCTCCTTCCACCAAGTAGAATCTTTCTGTGGTAGAATCTTGCATTCTTTCACATATCACCACAACACTGAAGATTTCCACCCAAACTCTTCTTCTTTACTTCAGTTTTTCATTCATATACTACAATGTATGTCATGACATAGTCTATCCTTCCTTTTAACCATACAAGATTATACCTCTGAAAATATTATCTAATCTAATCTGATTTTTTGTATCGCACTTATCTAGTACAGGTTCAAGGCGATTTATAAGTTAACAGACCCATAAGGAAGTATGGGGAATGAAGGTTACATCTCAACAAGGGTGGAGGCAGCTGAAACAAACATCCTTTAACTTCTTACATGTCTCCATTATTAAAATTAGCTTGCATCTTAGCCAGTTTAGTTGTGCCTAAGTAGACTGTAGCAACTGTCTCCTTTTCCCCCACCTTCTTCAATGGAATCCTAAAAATGCAATTCATAGCCCAGCTACAGTAGACAAGGCCCCTGGTAGGTATTTGATCTTATCTCTCCGCTTTAATAAATACATGTTAGCATGTACCAAAAGGCAGCTCGAGTTGCAGTGGAGACATTTGTAAGAGAGTAGATATTTGTATCATGACTTATGATACTGCAAATCACAAAGGCACCAATTCATACTATTTCTATAGCCAGACGTGTGGTCATGCAAATAACACCAAGTACCCCAAAAGCTATATTTCATCCCAGCATGGCATGTTTTCAAGTGCATAATCCAAACTAAAATTATTCCCTTCTCAAACTACAATGCACAGAATCTGAACTGCTGTTTTGAGCTTCTATTTCAAAACTACTGTGAAGGGGAGGGGAAGAGAACCAAACAAAAGCAGCTTTGATAAAAGCAAGAAAAACCTGGATAATACAACGTTCGGTGTACTCTTTCAGCACAGATAGATGAAAAGGAGCCCAATGTTATAAAGTTACCCACATACCGCAAAATTATAAGGCAGCTATGTTTATACACATGGGTACCGTTTTCATACACTCTTATGGTCTCACATTATATACCTTTAAATCATACTGTGAAAGTTTCTGCCTTCGTCTAATGCAGGCTCTAATTTGGGATGAACAACTACTTTCATAAAGAGAAACTGCTGTGGCTGCTGTTTATTAGGCTGCAGAAAGGTCTCCCTGACTAATGTTTCAGGTTTAAATGAATGTGGAATAATAAGAGCTGATTTATTCGTGCTCTGGTAGGATAAAGCTGTCACTGATTTTACAAGAAACTATTCATCTGGGGTAGACTAAAGCTAGTAAATTGTGACTGTTGCTGAAATTAGTCTCTTGGCTTTCTTGCAATCTACAGTGGAAAATAGCTGTGTGGTAATAAAGCCACCAGGGGTACTTGATGCACTTAGAAGGTGCTACTTTTTTATTCCACTCTTTAGAGATAACAAAAGTCAGCCTCATGCGCTGGAAACTCTTCTGGTTTATAAAACCACAAGTAATATTTGCTAGGCAGGCTTTGAAAATGGGGCATGCGGATGAATTCTTTTGGAGCAATCCGGCAAAAGGTAACAACCAGCTTTGACCGAGCTGCCTTGCAAAAATAGAAACAAAATGCAGTAGATCTCTATAATTCATTAAATGTAATGGTTTGTTATCAAAACAGTGTGCCTTTCCTTTATACATTTTCGACAAATTGTTCATGTTCAGTCTGACTGTCACTCTGTCAGTTTGCAATCCTTACTCTTCCTACAGCTGCTAGACCTTTTGCTAGAGCATGTTAAAAACCGTGAATTTTTTTGATAAGGCAAGCAACAGCTGAGACATTTGCTTTCTTGGCCTTCTGAAATTATACAGTATATCACTTGAAATAGACGATTAAAAATCTCAACATGTTCTTCATCTCCTCCTCCACTGGGATCATAAATTCTGGACTTAAGTAATACCTCCCCTCTTAGTAATGGTTCCCTATTATTGTGAATCTTCAAATTGTAGTGCCTAGGCTTTGTTCCTCTTCTGTCTAATTTTTTTCTCGCTGTAAGTCACCTAGAGCCTAATTAGGTATTGTGCGACACACAAATACCAGATTAGTTTAGATTAAAATAGGCGGCTAATGCACTTTCCTATGGGGTTCCTTTCATTTTTAGTATTGTAATGCCAAGGAAGGGGTTTTTCTGTTGATTTTTCCTTCTGTGCCTTTTTTATTGGAAAATAGAAGGAAAGAGACAACTTTTACACTTTTGTCCCCCTAAGGTTTACATAAGAGGCCCATTACCCTGTATGCCATGCTGAGAACCAGCAGTATGAACTTGACAGTATCATTTGTAGAGATGAAGATGGAGAGTCTACCTGGTTGGAGATGGATGTTTTGTTTAATCCCAAGAACAGAGAGTATATCTGCAAGGAGCCAAGCTCCTTAAATGCCAGTTTATCAAGAAAGGCTTCTTCTCAAGGAATAGTCCCCCCACACCCACACCCACCCACCTTCTATGAGGGATGGGTTGGTGGTGAAGTCTGTATTGGAGGGAGACCTCAGAGACTAAAGTGAGTAAAGAGTAGAGAGGTTTGTCTGCCATGTAGGGATGTTGGGCACATCCCTACATTGGTTAGCCTAATTGGGCACAGAGAGCTTGATATCATCGAAAGATGATGTTCCCTAAGACCTAATTGTGTCTTGGCCTTCCTATATCATATTGCTCAGTTGCAGAAGTCTGTAATGTGCACTTGGACTACATTTCTATGGCTATTTGGAGTGTTATATTTCAGTTTTTAGCCATGAACTGGTAAATTTTCCTTACTAAGATCTATTTAAATTCAGGATCTGCCTAAGTGCTAACAAAAGCTATGAGAAAGAACTGCCCCCACCTAACCCAGAAGGTAGAGAATTAGCAGACTTCCAGTGAGGCAGTAAATAAAATAATCCTATCTTTCACTCCAATTTGGAGAAATTTGAAAATCAGTTGAAGACGTTGAACCTTAGAATTTAAATTTTCCTAGATCACCTAGAATATCTGCTGAAGAGATGACAAGGCAATATCCCATTGAAATTCTCATGGTTCCTACTGATGTATTCTACCTCTTCCTTTATCTGGATTCATTGAGGGGCATAAGCGAAAGAAACATCTAAGTTCAATTTGGACGTATGGCACTAGTCACCCAAAATCGGCAAGACATAAATGTCCATTCTCAAAAAATACGTATGTCTAAAGTATACATATTTTCGAAGTTTATCCAGCTGTACATCCTAGGCGTTTGATCATCCAGACCACCACTACATCTATCCTTATACCATATTCTCAACTAAAAATATGTCCAAGTCAGAAACATCCAAAACAAGACCTTTGGACATGGGAGGGGCCAGCAAAGTGATGGACTGGCTACCCAGACATAACAAGAGAGCAGTGGGGCACCTTACAGGGTAAAAGGGGTACCACATGTATATTGCACCATAACCCCCTTATTATTTATAGTGAGCCCCCTAAAACCTACTAGACCCATAACCCTTATGGCTGCAGGTGGCACCTATTTGGTAGTACAGTAGGGTGTTTTTATTTGGGGGGGAGTTGGTGGCCTCACATTGTACACCATTAATGAAGTAGTTAGAGTGACTTATAACCCTGGGTCCTCCTCTCTATGGTTCACTAGCCCACCCCCCAGACTACTTAAGCCACCTCTGTGCAGCTCTACAAGTTTTTTCTATGCCAGGTGCTGATGTTCTGGAGGCAGATATGTACGTTTTTATTCTGATTTTTATGGCAATGTGAAAGGGTCAGTGAACATAGGGGAGAGTGTGTGGGGGTCTGTACTTTTTCCCTGCAGTGGTTATCTGGTCACTTTGGATAACTTTAGGGCACTTAGACCTGTGTTTAGATTGCCTAAGTCACAACGTACAAGTTCTATCTAAACGGTCTCATCAAACTTTCGATTATCCCTGCAGTACGACTAAGTCTAGGTCAGCCCACATCCCGCCCACACCACTCCTCCAAAAACACCTCTTTCTGCTCTGGGCATATAGCGAGTTTATGAGGCCTAAAATGTCCCTGTATATGTCTAAAAAGCTATTTCGATTATCGATACTTGGACGACCTGTCCTTCTGATTGTCCAAGTGCTGACTTGAGCGGGTTTTTATAAGTATTTCTGATTTGATTATGAGCCCCATTATGTTCTGGTAAAGAAGCATAATAGGGCACAGTCTTTTGGTTCCCTTCTATTTTTAGTATGTTGTCTAATCTCCTATGCTTCTTCCAGGACTCTTTGCTCATCACACCACCATCTTCTTATGGTGCCTTTGTTTCATCATGTCTGCTTGGACACTACAAGAACACTCTATTTTAGCTTCTCTGCTCCAAATCTTTGGAACAGCCTTCCACTTTACTTTAGGTCAGGAAGAACCTTTGATAAATTCAGATCCCATCTTTAGGTATATTTTTTCTCGGTTTTGTTTCCTGACCATTCTTCAAATTCACTCTCCTCAGAGTAACCATCCCTCAAATTCATTTTCCCTATAATTACATCTTTAGATCGTCCTCTTTTTAGAGATTTTTAACTTTTCCTTCTTTTTTCTTTCTTCCCGTCTTCTTTTTCCACATGTTGCAATTGTTTTTCCGCTTAATATATTTCCTCATGTTTTCTGTCTGTATGTTAGTTTGAAATAAATAGAGTGATTGTCTCCCCCCCCTTCCCATTTAGATTTTAGTCAATTATAAACCATTTAGATTGTTTGTATAAGCAGTATATCAAATAAAGTGAACATGAATGAGAACAGGATGCACATTCAAATATTAGAAGCTCCGCTGGAAAGATCTTTGGTGGTCATTTTAGAAACCCTGCTCATGTTTTTAAACATGTATAAACTGTTCACATAAGCACAAAAATAAACCAAAAGAAATAGAAACAGCAATAAATGCAGAGCTACATACAAATAGGCCTTAAACCAATTATCATACCGAATAAATATAAAATTCTATGGGGAAAGAATTAATGGAAATAAAAATGTACAAGTATAGCATCACCATAAATTAAATATCATGTCAATATCAGGTTCACACAATCAAAACATCCATAACCTAAAAAATTCCAGCCAACAATCTATAATAATAAAATCCCAAGCACGCATATGCACTCCCACTTGCGTATTCCGTGATCAGTAGGTCCCTGGCAGGTAGGAGTGCGCATGCGCGCCTAGGGTACTGTTTTCATGTAAGCCAGTTCATCATCGTCGCCCACCCCCCGCCATACCCGAACCCCCATTGACCCTCCCACCCAAATCCTCCCACCGCGAGATGACCACAAACCTCCCGCCTTCAGCAGCATCCACAGCACTATAAACAAGCTGCCTCACGGCCCTCCACCTCCCCGATTTCCTCTGCCGCTTCCCTGATGATGTCATCAGAGACGCGGCAGAGGAAATCAGGGCATCAGAAGGCCGCGAAGCAGCCAGGGCAGGATTAACCAATAGGCTAAGTAGGCACGTGCCTAGGGCCCGAAATGGTCAGGGGGACCCGATGAAGGAGGGCATCAACATTGTTTTTTCCAAACGGCGATGGGCCCCTCCAGCATTGATCGGCAACGCGGGCCTCACCACAATCGGCAACGCAGCCCCCCCATCGATGGAAAGTAAGACAAGCAAGCAACAAGGGTAAAAAAGGCAACGGAAACCGTAATTGTGCAAGCGGTGCTGCTTGTCCAAAGCTTCCCTCTGACGCAGCTTCCTGTTTCCACCTGGGCGTATAGTGGGGTGGGGCAGGGCAGGGCAGGGGGACCCAGTGTGCTTGTATGCCTAGGGGCCCTCGACGAATTAATCCTGCCCTGGAAGCAGCGCGCCCAGAGCGCTGTGGACACTGCCGGAGCCGGGAAGCCCGTCGGTCTACTCGCAATGGGAGGGTCAGTGGGGTCGGCTGCACGGCAGCAGTAGTGACAGGGGGAGGAAGATGGAAAAATGCTTCTCAAGGGTTATACTGCAAAGAGGGAGGCAGGCAGGCAGATGGCTTCGGAGGGTGGGGGTGAGACAAAGTCTGGAAGGCAGTGAGGGGGACATAGGAAGGAGACACTGGGGGCACTAAGGACATAGGCACTGAGGGCACTAAGGACACAGGACAGAGGCACTGGAGGCACTAAGGACAGGGGAAGGAGACACGGGGCACAAAGGACATGGGAAGGAGGCACTGGGGGCACTAAGGACACAGGACGGAGGCACTGGGGGCACTAAGGACATGGGAAAGAGGTACTGGGGCCACTAAGGACATAGGAAGGGGTACTAAGGACATGGGAAGGAGGAACTAAGGACATAGGAAGGGGCACTAAGGACATAGGAAGGGGCACTGAGGGCACTAAGGACATAGGAGGCACTTAAGGCACTAAGGACATAGGATGGGACACTATGGATATAGGAAAGGGGCCACAGAGAGACAGGCAGGCATGGCGCAACAAAGAAATACAGGCAGGCAGGGGACCAGGGAGACAGAGACAGAAAGAAAGACAGACAGACAGCGTCCAAGAAGAGAGAGAGAGAGAGACAAAGAAAGAACAAACAAACCAGACAGACAGACATCTACTCTAGCATCCATTAATGTAACGGGCTTAAACACTAGTTATTATATAATTGATCTGAAAACAGGGCATAGGATTTAAAGATCTGAAACAATGTCAAAACATAGCATTTAGTTTCTGCAAATTGTCACTTAATGAAATAAGATAACACCCTTTTCAGCTACAGTGGCAAAATAATGCTCAGAATTTAGGAAGTTGGTTGGTTGGGCTGAAAACTTTTCAGCTCCCCCTCGTATCTTACATACCTGTGGAAACCAATACACCTTATGTGGAAGCCAATAACCTTATGCAAAAGTAGCAGAAAGAACTTCCACCAATGTTTCCATTCAAAGCCTCTAAATTATATGACAGACAAATTTAAAAGCTAAAAAAGGGCTACAAGAAAGCTTCATCTGAGGATATTTATTTAATTACAAATCTATATACCATATAAATCCTATATGGTTTACATAATAACAGCTCATAGACCTCAGTGGTGCTGCTGCATGAAAATCAAGTTTCAGTACATGCAGTGTTTATACACCAGAATCGTCATCGGCCAGAAATTTTTTTTTTCTATGAGCGTCGGAGCTTTTACTGCAGCGGCCTGCAATTAAAAAACCCTAATGCAGCTTCATAAAAGGGGACTTAAATAATTAACTAACCCTCTCTTTTACAAAGCCATGCTAGTGGCTGCCATGTGGCAAAAGCCCTGAAGCCCTTTAAATCTCTATGGGCTTCAGGGCAGTTACCACATTCCATGCTACCGATCCAAGGCAAGCAGTGGCTTCCCCCATGTCTTTCTGAACAACAGACTATGCTATTTGTTCTTAGCACAACCTCTGGCAATGCTTTCCAGAGCTTAAATATTCTATGAGTGAAAACATATTTCTTTTTATTGGTTTTAAAAGTATTTCCCTGTAACTTCATCAAGTGTCTTTGTAATTTTTGACGGCATGAAAAATCGATCCACTTGTACCCGTTCTACTCCACTCAGGATTTTGTAGACTTCAATCTCCCCTTAGCCGTCTTTTTTCAAGCTGAAGAGCCCTAACTTTTTTAGTCTTTCCGCTTACGAGAGAAGTTCCATCCCCTTTATTATCTTGGTTGCTCCAGAGCTTCAACAATCCCAACAGGAAACTCCCTGTTTCGCTAGACTGTTCTGTTTTTCCCAACACAGTATAGCAAGCCAATGATGAAATCTGGACTCCGGTGGTACTACCAGTAGATGTGAAGCCCATGGGTGAGTCTCTGAGGATTGAGTTATAATAGTAATTGTTCTCCCAAAATCCCTCCGCATTGCAATTCTATTTTAGCAAACTTGATTCTGTCAATTCTGACTTATACATCTTTCTAACTAACTTTCACCTTGGAGCCAGATCAGAGCTGGAAACTCTTTTTGTAAATATCATGAGAAGATATTCTGGACCTTATGATACAGGTTGTCCCAGACTTTTGTAAAACTACAGTCTAGCAATACATTAAGAGGTAGACACAGGGTGGATAATTTTTTCTTAGACATAGAAACATGGCAGCAGATAAAGGCCAAATGACCTATCCAGTCTGCCCATCCACAGCATCCGTTATCTCCTACTGTTCCTAAGAGATCCCACATGCCTGTCCCATACTTTCTTGAATTCAGGCACAGTCTCTGTCTCCACCACTAGTCTTTGTTTCTCACATCCCTAATGTTTAACTAAATATGTTAAATATGGAGATGAAAAATTCAATATGCAGAATGAAAAAACCCTCTACCAATGCTCAAGCCACTAGCCAATCCAAAAAGTAGTGGGATACTGTCCAGTTCAACAACCCAAAATAAGGGGAATAAAATCTCAGCAGGGTTCATGTGACTACAAATCTGGCATCAACTAATCATGCCCACAACCTCAATCCCATTGTAAGTGATGCTGTTGAACATTTTTTTCTTTTCTCACAATTTCAATATAAGTACGGAGCTGATAAACTTTTCTGAAGGACAGTTCCCCCAATGAAGTATTATGTGAAACGGAGGTCCTCGTTGGGACAGTTCTAAGACATATGTTTACTTGCCCAGTATTGAGAACTTCTGTTTTATTTCATATTTCTACTCAAGCAAAGAAAGAATACGGTTGTAATATGCACTCTTGTGCAGTTCTGTGGAGGTGGTTGTTTTTTTGCTTTTATGAATTTGTTTCTATAGTAAAAACTCTGTAACATCAATCTATTTCTTTGAATTCTCCTTTAACTTATGAACTGTGGAGGGAATGAGATACTAATTTGTTTTGCTTTTTGAATTTTATATAACATAATTTTTTTTAATCACATGCTTGTTTAAAAGTATCTTGAGATTTATGTTTTAAAAGGCTACAAAAAGCTTTTAAATCTATCATATAGATGTGATTACTAGTTGGAGATGCATGTCCAAATATCAAAACTTGAAGACTAATTCCCTCTAAGGGACCCTTTTACCAAGCTACAATAAACATTAACCTGTGCTTAATACAGCTTAAAATGGCATAAATCAAAGTGTGCTGAGGCATTCTGCAGTATTTTGGACCTGTGCATGCACTACCAATTAGAAAAATAGAAACACAATGGCAGATAAAGGCCAAATGGCCCATCCAGTCAGTCCATCTGTAGAATCCACTATTTCCTCCTCTCCCTAAGAGATCCCACATACTTGTCCCACGCTACCAGCTCTACCGGAAGACTACCACATCTACCACCCTTTCTGTTAAAATTGTGCTTAAAAATTATATTTTTCTGCTGGGACATGTCTGGGGTCAGAGGGTGGACATGTCTGCACCAATCAGTTAATTCAGCTATATTGCCGCATGCTAACTGATTAGCACAGGATTAGTTCGTGAGCCCTTACCACAAACAAAACACTGTAGGCCAGGGGTGTCCAACCTGCGGCCTGAGGGCAGCATGCAGCCCGGTGAAGTATTTTGTGTGGCCCCGGTCGAGGGCGATGCAGTGTTTTCCTTTGCTGCCCCTGGGTGTTTACCGTCTTGCCGGCTCCCTCCTGTGTCTTACTGCAGCGTTTGCACGTTTGTGCGGCCCCAGAAACATTTTTCGGCCAATGCGGCCCAGTGAATCCAAAAGGTTGGACACCCCTACTGTAGGTTAATACTTAATAATCACGTGTTAATAGCAACATTAGCACATGGCTATTAAATCAGAAAATGGAAAATCATTTATTGTCCAGCCATGGCAAAAAAATGGCCTTATCATATGGAAAAGAGCTGCTTAAGGGCACACCAAAACCATTTTTTCCTGTAGTTTATTAACAGACCCCCTAAGTTTATACCCTGACAAATAAATAATGTCACTCATTAAAGAAGAAGAAGAAGCTGAAACTGCCAGAGGTTCTTGATTTGATGTCTTGAACATAAAGCAGTGCTTTTTCTGACCCAGGTTCAGCGACGATATTGCAGAGATTTCTGTGGAGAGGTGCAGTATGATAAATCAGTACCGTAGGGAAGTAAAACTATTCTCACTATTTTTTTTTTTTCCTTTAAAAAGATGCCTCCCTTTAAGTATCCTTGACTGGCAGACCTATGAATAGACACACACGATCTCTTTTTAGATCACCACAGACAAATGAGGACCAGCATAAGGTTAAAGCCTATCAAAGAACTGAAAGGGAAAAAATATATATGAAAAGCTAGAAGTCTAGGTAAGAGTGGAGAACAATAAATAGCATTTATCTGCTAAAGAGTACTGTTGAAGAAACCATATTTTACCTGAAAAAGAATTTATGATTACAGCTGCTACTACTTTTTTTTTTTTTTTACCAAGGATCCCAGACGAACATTTGTCCAGCATTGTTCGCTAGATTTTACTAAACGGCGGTAGAGGTCTCTACCGGAGGTCGGCGAGATAAATGCTCTGACCTAGAGAATGACACAGTGGCTGTTACCCGCTGGTAGCAGCGGGTAACCCGCCGAAACGGTGGGGGGAAAGAAAGTGCTCACTGTGGGTACGGGGACAAGGCCATCCACCGCCCCATGGAGCGGTGAATGGCCTTGTCTCCGCAGTTAAGGGAGGGAACGCGCACGGTCACTGATCGCGCACGGCCCTCTCCCTCCTTCCTACCTACCGGCCACATCTAACTCCCTTCCCCTTACTGTCATCTAGTTTCTAGGCAGTAAGGGCCTAATTCTATACATGGAGGGGCATAATCAAAACATACATCTAAGTCCAATATGGATGTAGGGTGCTAGTCACCCAAAGTCAGCAGGTCACAAATGTCCATTCTTGAAAAATACATCTAAAGTGTACTTTTTTCTGAAAATCGTCTATCTGCACAGCCAGGCATTTGATCATCCAGACTGCCACTACGTCTATCTTTATACCACATTTTCATCCAAATATTTGTCCAAGTCACAAATGTCCAGAACAAGACCTTTTGGGTGTCTTGTTGGGGTCAACGACATTTCTCCTTCTCTTCACCCCTGTACTTCCCTGATCCTCCCTTGCCATGGGCGCGCCTTCCCTTCCCACCCATGCTTCTAGATCTTTGTCAGTGCGAGCAGCAGCTCCAACCTGCTGCTCGCACTGGCCTCAGCTCTCCCTCTGAAGTCACTTGCTGGTCACGGGATCAGGAAGTGACATCAAAGGGAGAGCCAAGTCCGGTGCTGGCAGTAGGTTGGAGAAGCTGCTCGCGCCAGTAAAGTTAGAGAGTTATGGGGAAGGAAAGGGACATGTGCAAGGTGGGGAATGAGGGTAGGGATGGAGCAGGGGGCAGAGAAGAGGGTGGGGGTGGGCACCAGTGTCCCGGGTACCTCCCACCCTCTCTACACCATTGCATACTAGCATAACCCATTATCAATGTATTCATTTGAAAAGACTTGGGAAATGTCAGTTGTTTCATATCATTTTTATCCTGAAATGACCTCAAAATGTCAGGGTTTCCCCCCCAGGATTGTTAAATTTCTGAGGATTTGTTAATAGCTGCCAGGCATGAGCTAGCCTTGAACCCTTGATGTTTGGGTTAAAAAAAAACAACTGTCTTCCAGGAGGAGTTCTTCCTCTTGAGTAGTCAGTCCATTCCTAGATGTGTCTTATATTTCTGGTATTTTTAGTCGTTTGTGTTGCCTGGGTATTTCCACCTTGCTTCTGGGGATGTTCCCTGCTGCTTCTGCATGCTTTCTTGTCTAGCCATGAAATTGCCTGATGGAAGGACTCGGCTAAATTTGCGTGCCCACAGCATGGAGATTTTTTTTTTTTTTGCCAGCTCTGGTTTAAAACTTACATCTTAAAGCTCTCTGGGATTTGTAGTTCCTGATTCTACCCATTAAAATCAGTGCTGCAGGTACTACCGTGTACTACAAAATAATGAAGTGTCAGAGATCCAGGGCCAGTCCACAGTCTCATTCCTGAAACTGCTTGAGTCATACTCCAAACACTTTTCTTGTGCCTTGTTCCCAGCACTGTAAGTTCTGGGGAAATCATTTTGGATCCTTTGTTAAAAATGTTTCCTTGTTGAATTTAAAAAGGCCACACAGTTAATCTGAGTGGCCAGTAACATTGGGCGACATCAAGGCCGGAGGATAAGTTAAAGGGTTAAAATAGGGAGTGGGGGATGAAGAGTGAAGGGGTAGCAACAGGAGGATAAATTCGATTGGAGGATATTGGGATTAGTTGATTGGAGGAATGGGAAAAAAGGGGCTGGGCATAGGATGAGGTGAGAAGGTGAGAAATTGGCGGGCTAGAAGAAGAGAGTAAGGGTAATCTTTATATGAAACTCACCATTATTATTATTATACTATCAGTACAGCTGCCAAGTTTCCCAGTTATAGAACAGAGACTTTTTGGCCAGTCCAAAAGCAATGTGGTATTGAAGTCAGTACTGCAGGCCTCAACATGCATCACAATGAGGTTGGCAGGAATCCAAGACTGGCCTAATATCTCCCTCCTGGTACTGGATAACTTGGGGCTCTGGTTTGTGACGCCTTCACCTGCTCCAAAGATTCTTATATATGTGGATTTTTTTTTTTTTTTTTGCTGTGTATGTGAATCACCTGCTTCCAAGACTCCAACTCCTGGAATTCCACTCCATGTTATATCTACCTTTGCTTTAGTTTACAATTTACAGTTTAATTAAGACTTCTATATCGCTAATCACTGACATGCAGAACACAGCGGTGCACAATTATCTAAAAACAAAGAAGCAAAGAAACGCCAGTAAAAAGTAGGACAGACGTCAATCATGCTAAGGAGCTTGGTGAGAGAATGAGAAAGTAAGGACATAAAGAAATTACTGGAGTAAAGGAAAAGGAGGGGCTGAGGTAGGATAGATAAAGGAAAGGATAGAAGAAGAATCACCGTTCCTGATTAGAGAAGAAGGAAATAAGGGAGGGGAGAAGGAAAAACTAGAAGGGAGGATTTAGGGCAGATTACAATTATTGGGGCTGGTGGGTGATGACAGATGTGTAAGCCTAATTAAAAAGCCAGGGGTTTTTTTTTGGGGGGAAGGGATATGTATTTATTATATCATTATATCATTTGATGGAATTAAGTGCTGTTTATTTGTACATTGTTTGATAACATGTTGAACTTGATGTTAGTTTTTAAAATGAATAAAGATTTTTTAAAAAGTCAGGTTTTGAGTTCTACCTTGAAACTTATAAAAGATAAATCACTGTGAAGGGAGAGAGGTACGTTGTTCTAAGTTTCTGGGGCACAGATGTAAAATGCATGATTTCTAGTGGATTCAAGTTAGACAGTCCTAGGATGGGGAAAGGCTAGGTGGAGGTCGTTTAATGACTGAAGAAGTCATTTGGAAAAGTAGGGAATAGTGAAAATAGATAGGTAATCGGGGATGCCTATGTGGAGGGCTTTTAAGGTAAGTATGGCAATTTTATAAATAATTCTTTGATCAGCAGCTAGTGATGAGATTTAAGGAAAGGAGTGTTGCCGGATCCCAAACTTCTGCTGCTGATATTCCTGTCCAGACCTTTTACTTCAGTGCAGTGGAGCTGTGAATGAAGGGGGCTTGCACCATGCCCCAACACTATACCACTAATATCCCTGGTAAGAGCCAAGTGGATCATCTGTCTTTTCAGTGGAGGTAGAGGGTGATACTTTGCCTAGGGTTGGTGCTGGGGATGAGGGGTGGCAGGGAAGGTCAGGGGTGTGGGTTGTCAGCAGACATTGGAATTATGATTAAGGGAGTTGGGCTGGTTTGTCACAAGCTGTTCATATAGGGAAACAGCAGCACCACTTCTTAATAAAATTGCCTTGAAACAAAAATGAATCGATACAAATAATAAATCTCTATAAAAACAAAAAAGCTGCAAACACAGAAAACTAAATAAAACATCTTCTTTTTTTGCCTGAATACCCTTAGGGGCTCATAATTTAATACAGAAAAACATCTAAAACCCGGCCTAAATCGGCACTTGGACAATCAGTAACACAAGTCGTCCAAGTGCCGATAATCAAACTGGGTTTTAGACGTATTTAAAAACAACCTAGGCCTTCAAAGTGCTGCTTTCAGGAGGAGTGTCGAGGAAGGGATTTGGGCGGGACATGGGCCATCCTAGACTTAGTCGTACTGCATGCATAAAGTGTAGTTACTTACCTGTAACGTAGGTTCTCCGTGGACAGCAGGATAGTCAGCCACATATGGGTGTTGTCCCAACAGCTCCCAATTTACGGATAAGCTCTCCAATAGCTCAGAGAGATTTTTTTTTTTTTTTTCTCTGAGCACGTGCAGTGCCCGGGCACCACTGGGCATGCCCGAGCCCTACCCATTTCCCCCCTTCTTCCCCCTAATCCCCAGGATGTTCCTAGCTGTGGCCGGGTCGGCCATATGGAGAGGCGGGTGGGTTGTGTGGCTGACTATCCTGCTGTCCACGGAGAACCTACGTTACAGGTAACTACACTTTCTCCTAGGACAAGCAGGATGAGTCAGCCACATATGGGTGACTCCCTAGCCGAGGGATGTACCGAATGGACCTGCGATTTAGCGCTCTTTGCATCCCTCGCCTGGCTGTGGAGGCCGAGCCGGGCAGGGTAATCAGGCAAAGCAGGCTCAGTTGTGCAAACCGGTTTCTTTAATAAAGTGCTGTGTTAACTGGGCAATAATACTTGCCGAACAGTGCAACTGGTCAATAACCGTCAAGGAACAGTGAGAAAAAGTAACTGGTCAACAGTAACAATTCGTAATAGCATGTAAACAGTAACAATTCGTAATTGCGTGTAACAATTAGTACTTGTATATTGAACCTCTAGTCTAGACATGTAGTACTGGCTGGCACTTAATCAGTATCTGTGCCCCCCTACTTGATCAGTGCTTGTCAAGGCAGTGGTAATGGTTGGTGTCCCTCCTGGGAGGGGAGGGCCGCTTGCAAGACTGTTTGGCCGAATGCATTCGGGGCGTGGAATGCTATGTCGAGGCAGTAGTGCTTGGTAAAGGTGTGCAAGGAGGACCAAGTGGCTGCATTGCAGATGTCCTCTATTGGTGTATGGTGTAGATGAGCCAGAGTGGTGGCTACGGCTCTGAGCTGGTGGGCGTGGGCTCCCACTGGCGGTTCACGCTGCGCTCTTCCGTAGGTGAAAGAGATGCACTGGGATATCCAGCGCGAGAGCGTGCGTTTGGTGACCGGCCGTCCTGGCCTGTTATGGTCGTAGGAGACGAACAGTTGTGAGGCTTGTCTGGTCTGTTGTGTCCTGTTAATATAGGTGGTCAGGGTCCGTACACAGTCCAAGGGGTGTCGCTGTAGTGGCTGCGAGCCCCCCTGTGGGTGAATGTAGAGTGCGGGGAGGATGATAGACTGGTTGATGTGGAACGCTGACGCCACCTTCGGCAAGAATCGGGGGTGGGTTCTGAGCACCACCCTGTCCTCATGGATCAATGTGTAGGGGGGGGGTGATGGACCAGGGCCTGGATCTCGCTGATACGTCTGGCCGATGCAATGGCGGTCAGGAAGAGGGTTTTCCAAGCCAGGAATCTGGGGTCTGCCTCCCCCAAGGGTTCAAAGGGATCGAGGGTGAGCTGATGCAGCACCAAGTTCAGGTCCCATCCGGGCGGTGGTGGTCTGACCGGTGGGTGCAGATTGGACAGTCCCTTCATGAATCTTGCGAATACCGGGTGTCCCGACACCGGTGAGTTGTCCCAGCCAGCGTGGTACACCGTGATCGCGCTTAGGTGGACCTTGATGGAAGTAGGTTTTAGGCCCATCTGAGATAGGCTTAGTAGGTACTGCAGGATGTCCGGTATGGGGCAGTTGTAAGGATCTCGCTGTGTGTTCGTGCACCAGTGGCGGAACCTTCTCCATTTCAATCCGTAGCATTTTCGGGTTGAAGGTCTTCTGGCTGCCATGAGAATGTGCTCCACGTCTTGTGGTAGGTTCATCCTCTCAACATCCATGCGGTCAGGGCTAGGGAGCACAGGTTGTGATGGAGGGTGGCGCTCCCGTGTTGTGTTATGAGATCTGCGCTGATCGGGAGGCGGAGAGGTGGGTGAACCGCTATCCGTTGCAGGAACGGGAACCATGGTTGCCGGGGCCAGAACGGGGCAATCATGATCACCGTTGCTCTGTCCTGGAGGATCTTCTGCAGGACTTTGGGTATGAGAGGTGTTGGTGGATAGGCGTATAAGAGTCCGTGGTTCCAATTCAGGGACAGGCCATCGGGACTGAGACGGCGCTGGGTCGGTCTCTTTGAGCAAAAGATCGTGCATTTTGTGTTCAGTTCTGTCGCAAACAGGTCGATGCTCGGTGTGCCCCAGGTGCTGAAGATCTTCTTCGTCACTGCTGGGTTGAGAGACCACTCGTAGGGGTCCAGCTGGCGGCTGAGACTGTCGGCCAGGTCGTTCTGCTCCCCCGGGAGGTAGCTTGCCTGGATGGGGCACTGAATGGCGATGGCGAACTCCCAAATGCGGCAGGCTTCCTTGCAGAGCGAGGCTGACCCTGTGTCCCCCTGCTTGTTGATGTAGTACATGGCCACCTGGTTGTCTGTTTGGATGAGGACTGTCCTGCCTGTCACCCATTGATTGAAGGTTTCGAGGGCATTCCCTATGGCCCTGAGCTCCAGTAGGTTGATATGGAGTGAGGACACCTGGGCAGACCATGTGTCTCCTGTGCGAAGATGGAGAAGGTGTGCCCCCCATCCATGTTTGGAGGCATCCGTGGTGACCACCAGCTGGTGGGGTGGTGGTCTGAATGGTTTCCCCTTCGCTAAATTTTCTCGGGACATCCACCACTGCAGCGTCTTGTGTATGGGTCGGCGAATGGGAATCTTGGTGGTCAGTGGTTGGGTATGCTGGTTCCAGTGACGTCTGAGGTGCCATTGCAGGGGTCTCATGTGTAGTTTGGTGTGTTGGACAACAAAGACTGCGGCCGCCATGTGGCCCAGGAGACGCAGAAAGGAGCGTGCTGATGATGAGCTGCTGGCAGAGATGCTTTGGGCCAGGGATGTCAAGGTGTCGATCCGGCCGTCCGGTAGAAAGGCCTTGGTCTGTGTGGTATCGATGACTGCCCCGATTAATGATATCCTCTGGGTGGGTATCAGGTGGGATTTCTTGTAGTTGATGAGGAATCCCAGTTCTTGGAGGAGGGTTATGGTGGTTGTCAGGGCTGCATGGACCTCCCCTGGTGAGTGGGCCACTATCAGCCAGTCGTCGAGATAGGGAAGGACGCATATTCCCTGCAGGCGAAGATGTGCCGCTGCCACGGCCACGCACTTTGTGAACACTCTTGGGGTTGTCGAGAGTCCAAAGGGTAGGGCTTTGTACTGGAAGTGTCTCTCTTTGATCTTGAAGCGAAGATACTTCCTGTGAGCTGGATGGATAGGCACATGAGTGTAGGCGTCCTGTAGGTCCAGCGAGGCTAGCCAGTCGTTGGGCTGTATCAGGGGCAGGACTGTGCCCAGGGAGTGCATCCGGAAGCGTTCTTTGTGTATGCACTTGTTGAGATGACGGAGGTCCAGGATTGGGCGTTTGCCCTTGTCCTTCTTTGGCACGAGAAAATACCTGGAGTAAAACCCCATGTTGATCTCCTCTGGTGGCACCGCCTCTATTGCATCTGCCCGAAGCAGGTCCTCTGCTAGTCGCAGGAGAACAGGCTCGTCTGAAGTTGGGTGCCCCGCCCGCTGCGGTGGTTTTTCTGGAGGGCGGGAGTCGAACCGTATGCGGTATCCCCGTTTGATGATGTTGAGGACCCACTGGTCGGTGGTGATTCTGGACCAGGCACTCACAAACAATCTGATCCTGCCCCCCACTGGCCACTGCTGGTTCGGGGGGTAGTCAAAGATTCTGCTTTTGCTTTGGGGGGGCAGTCTGCCTTTGATTGCCCCTGTCCCTTGGGCGACGCTTGTCCACGTAGGAGTTTCTATATGGCTGGGAGCGTAGGTTCCCAGACTGCTGCCAGCGTAGTGCTGCGGAGTGGCGTCTGTTGGCAGTGAAGGGTTTGCGATTCCTTTGCTGTCTTCGTGGAGGGGCCCAACGTTCTAGTCCGTCAGAAGCGAGGGTTTGAAGGGTGGTGCAGTCGTTTTTAATGCTGTCGACTGTCTCTTTGACCTTGTCGCCAAACAGGTGTTCTCCTGTGCATGGGGCATCTGCAAGGGGCTCGTGGAGGTCCTCGCAGAGCGCCGATGCACGGATCCAGGCCAAGCGCCGTGCTAGGATAGCCGTTCCCCCGATGCGGCTGGATGTCTCGAAGACGTCAAAAACCGCCTTGAAGAGGTGCTTGTTGCATTCCCCTTGGTCATGGAGGAGGGATGAGAGAGAGTCCTGTACCGGCTGGGAGGCGAGCTGTAGAGCCTGTTTTATCTTTTTTTGTATGGCCTCCTGGTACAGCATCATCTGGAACTGGTGTGCGGCGATTCGTGCGTTAAGCATCGCGCCCTCGAAGGTCTTTCTCCCCATGGAATCTAGGGTTTTCAGGTCCTTCACAGGCGGACCGTTAGAGGCCGATCGCGCCGTCTTGTGTCTCTTGAGCGCTGAGGCTACCACGATGGAGTTGTGTGGCAGCTGCGGTTTGTCAAAACCTGGGACCGGGAGGACCTGGTACTTCGCGCTCAGTTTCTTAGATGTGGGAGGCCCTGAGGAGGGGGTCCGCCAAATCTTGTCTCTGCAGTCAAGGAGGTTCGTATGAACTGGGATCGCTACTGGCTGTTTGGGATAGTCCAGTGATTGCAGGAGGCCGTCATCCTCTGGCGTGGGTTCTGGTGGTCCCCCCACATGGATCCCAAGGAGGACAGCGAGTTTCTGGATAAACTTGGGATAGGCTAGGTCCTCCGGTGCTTGTGCCGGGGGCTTCGCTGTCGTCTGTGTTTGAGATGGCGCAGGGGATCGGTCCGAGTTGTAGGCGCTCAAGAAGCTTTCATCGGATTCGTCCCCCGTGTCGATGTCAGCGGCTCTGTTAACTTGTAGAGCTTGGGCGCTGCTCATCTGGGTGCTGGGCTGCTGCAGTGTCTGTGGGTCCCCTGCTGAGCGAGAAGCTGGGTCAGAAGCTGGACCAGTTGTTGATGGTCAACCCCCTGGCCGGTCGTCTGACGCTCGACCCCCTGGCCGGTCGTCTGACGCTCCAGGTGGGGCATTCCCTCCGTGCAGTCCTTGCATCGCTTGGTCGGTGGTGAGGATGCAGAAGGGCTGGAGGGAGATGGTGTGCTGTATGGTCGCCTGCTGCCTCTCCCTCTGGATCTGTGTCCTGCAGGAGAGTGGTGATTGTGCCTTCTGTCACCCCTGCTGCGGCTGCGCTGGTGGTGGTGGCGGCGAAAAGGCTCCCCCCGGGGAGATCGGGAAGCATCCCGATGCCGAGTGTGCTGGTGGGGGGAGTGCAGCGTGCCTTGTTGTGCCCCGTTCTCAGGCTGCTTGTAGCTGAGCCGGCATCCTGGGTTGATCGGGGAGGCATGCCCCTGCAGTCTCCCTGCCTGCTGATGTCAGGAGGGGTTCCCGACGAGTTCTCTCTTCAAGGAGGCGGGTCTGGCTGCTGGTTGGCTGGTTGTGCAGGAGGGGCGGACCTGGGCGGCGATCTTCTGCTGCTTGGAGGCATGGCCAATCGGGGATTGGCTCCTCCGTTGCTAGGGGGCGTGTTAGGCCGGTAGCTGGCTGCTCCTCCATTGGTGGGAGGCGTGGCTGCCTGCAGGCTGGTTTCTCCCCGGGCTCCCTTTCCATTTGCTGCTCCCTCGTTGATGGGGGCGTGGCTTCACGCTGGATCGGGCTGTGGAGGAGCAGGGAGATGGCTTCTCTTCCGGTCCACACGTGGGGGTAAGTGCAAGACCGGGAGGCGCCCCCAGCGATGTGCCCATTCGGGCAGAGGCCGATGGTGTTCCCGATGACCGGGAGGGGGGGGGGCTGGATGGCGAACCCCGATCGGCTTCCTGCAGGGGCCGACGGCTAGCGACAGCATGCAGGACCTCCGGGAGAGATTTCTCGACCGGGCAAGTTGCAGTCGGGGGGGTTGACTGAGCCAGGACGTCCTGGAGGCTCCTCACTGGATTCGTCTGTGGATCCCCCGCTGCTACGCTCCGATGAGGATGGCTGCTGGAGGAAGATTCTCGGGCCTCACTTCTCTTCAAGAAGTCTCTCAGTGCCCTCTTCCTTAGCTTGCGTGCCCGTGGAGACAGACGGACGCAGTGCATGCAACACTGTTCCTCGTGTGCTGTGCCCAAGCAGCGAACGCACAGGTCGTGAGGGTCCAGTGTGCTCATCCTTTTCCTGCAGCCCGGACATTTCTTTGATGTTTCTGGCATCTTCAAGATGGTAAGTAGAACAAGTTTTGATTGTAGAAAAATGGAGAGCTGTGGAAAAATCCAACCGATGGGAACGGGCGGAAACTAAAGACTGGGGATTAGGGGGAAGAAGGGGGGAAATGGGTAGGGCTCGGGCATGCCCAGTGGTGCCCGGGCACTGCACGTGCTCAGAGAAAAAAAAATAAAAAAATCTCTCTGAGCTATTGGAGAGCTTATCCGTAAATTGGGAGCTGTTGGGACAACACCCATATGTGGCTGACTCATCCTGCTTGTCCTAGGAGAACCGAAAGTTCTACAACACTGCCAAGACGGAACTTGGACGTTGTGACTTAGGCCATCTAAAACCAGGTCTAAGTCCACAGAAGGTATCCAAAGTGACCAGATAACCACTGCAGACACAAAGTACAGACCCCCACACACTGCCCCAGTGATCACTGACCACCCTCCCTAAAAATCATATTAACAACTTTACATATCTGCCTCCAGAACATCAGCACCTGGCAGGTTTGTGAACCATGGAGAGGAGGACCCAGGCCTATAAGCCACTCTAATCACTGCATTCATGGTGAAACATGTGCACCCCCCCCAAAAAAAAAAACCCCAAACCCTTTTATACTGCCATATAAGTGGCTCCTGCAGCCATAAGGGCTATTGGGGTGGTAGATAGGTGGGTCTAGTAGATTCTGAGGGTGTTTTGTGGGGCTCACCATGACCTATAAGGGAGCTGTAGTGAGATGTTTATGTGGGACCCTTTTTGTGAAATTCACAGCAGTGCCCTGTAAGGTACCCCACTACTCTGGTGCCATGTCTGGATATCCAGTACATCACTTTTCTGGCCCCTCCCTTGCCCAAAAGATCTTTTTCTAGGCATTTGTGACTTGGATGAATTTTTGGATGAAAATGGGGTATAAAGATGGATGACTTAGTGGTCTGGGCAATCAGACGGCTGGACGTACAGTTGGACGATTTTTTAAAAAAATGTGTTGGACGCATGGAGTGACTGAAGGCAAGGCTGCTATCCTCTAAGCCCCACCTGTGTCTGTCCCTGCTCCACCGCTTTGTACACCCCCTGGAAAATACACATGATATAAGTTAAGCAGAATAGTACTCAGCATACTGACATATGAACAGTAAGGATCTTAGTAATGTGGGAGTATAACCCCTGCCAGGATTATTGTTTGTATCACAGGGCTTAATTTGACTACATTGGAGGCAGAGGCCAATGCCATCAACCTGAACTCATCAGCCAAGAATACAGACTGACCCTGAATCTGGCCCAGAGTATGCAAGACATGCAATGACTCGGTCAACACGATGGAAAGGGGAATACTAATGTACTCCAGTGTCTCTGACCAGTGTTTATCCAGAAAGTTATCAAGCCATGAAGGTCAATGATAAGAGATTGCCTATAAGACCACAGAAATGACACCGCCCAGATCTGTCTCTGTATTGCACCACTGACTCACAACAATACTGCCAGATCAGGTTCAGCTTTTTCTCAGAATTAAAAAATGTGTGTTTAAATTAAGGAAACGCATGAGTATAAATTATAGGATCTGTATAGAAGCATTGGAATCTTTTTTTTAAAAAAATCTTTATTAAATTTTCAAGGCTAATACAAAGTGCATAAAATTATACATATAATAATAATCAGAATCAGCACTTACAATCCATCAGTAACAATACAAAATTAATTACCCCCTCCCTTCCAGTACATTCAATCAAGGAATAAAACAAAGAGATAACCCCTCCCCCCCACCCTTCCATGGATGTATGTATATAAATCTAAAGGAAATTAAAGGTAAAAGACACCTATACCGAAGTAACAAAAATCGTTAATGGACCCCAAACTAATCTGAATAAATTATTATGTCCCAACATGTCAGCATTCATTTTCTCATATTTATAACACAAACATAAATTTGCCTACAAAAGGTAAAACTAAGCCAATCCCAATTTTTCCAATTGTAGGTAACCATTTGCATGGCAATCCCGGTCATAATAAGGAAAAGCCGGCATTTATACCAATCAAAGCACTGGAATCTTGTCTTCTCTACACTATTATTCTGACTTGCTTTCTAAATAAATCGTTCTCATTTTTGTTTTCTCTTATTCTGTCATTTTCATTATCAGCAAATAAGGGGTGTAGTCCAGGAACTTATTTAGCTATGAATGGCCTGGAATTGTTTTGTTTACTTATCTTACACTGACAGTGTATCCCTCATATTTTGGAGGCTAATGGGATTTTTTTTCTACTTCTTACAGGAGATATTGGTTATTAGTGTTTATTTGCTGATATACTGTACTTATTATATACCTGTTCTAACTGGGTTTTATTTTCTGCATTCCATCTTATTTTTGGTAGTACTAAAAGTGTGATCAGGTCCAGAAATGTGGAATAGGCTCCTGTCTTACATTAAACATCAAAAAAAATTGGATGCCTTTAAGAAATTGTTGAAAAGACATCTGTTTTGTTGTATGAAATACACAGTATGAGATGTTAGTCATTGAAAACCTGAGTTGTATTAGAGTTGCATGAGATTTATCTTTGTTATAGGAGAAGTGATTGGTGCTGCTATTTTTATCAGGTTGGTATTTTATTTTGATTTTATGCTGAATATGATGTATATTTCTTTTTTTATTATTATTTTTGTATGATGTCAGAACTGTTTGTGAAGTACTATTATGTGTATGTTGTTGTACTTTGCCTTGTAAAAGGCAGATTATAAATAAACAAACCATAAACCATTACAACCATCAGTTAGGTCTGGCTGTCTCTCCAGTTGGGTAAGGTGATAGTAAAACACCCAGTAAATATCACCAAGTGACCTGAAGAAAAAAACAGCTTGTTGGTAATGAGCTTCTGAAAAGGCTAAGGCTCATTATGGATTACCGTATATTCAGGAAGTAATCTGGACACAGTTTGGACATCCTTATGAGAGGGTAAGATAGGGTGAAGGAGTTAGTGGCTCTGAAATTATACATTATACAGGAGGCTCCATTTGAATCAATTTTTAGGGTTGAGCAGCTCTCTGTATATTGAAGCTCAAGTCTGTTGCTACTGCAAATATGGGGCCTAAAGATAGCAGCTTGATATCTGTCCAAAGGAAACAATGGCTGTCATTGATCTTAATTTCCACAGTTTGCAGATACATCTGAAAAATCCTCTGTCTCCACATGATCATAAGAATAGCCATAATGGATCAGACTAATGAAGCTCTGGAATGAGAGGGCATAGGATGAAGTTAAGAGGAGATAGGCTCAGGAGTAATCTAAGGAATACTTTTTGTTACAGAACGGGTGGTAGATGTATGGAATAGTCTCCCGGTAGAGGTGGTGGAGACTGTATCTAAATTTAAGATAGCATGGGACAAGCAATTGGGATCTCTTAGGAAGAGGTGCTGTGGATGGGCAGACTGGATGGGCTAGTTGGCCTCTATCTGCTATCATGTTTCTATCCATTAGGCACCATTTATAGAATCATACCTTGTGGCACTTACATGTTCTTAGGTGCTGATACGCGTTCAGTCCTTAGGTGCACTGCCATTCGGCCAGGTTTTCTTGACCTAAATGAGTGTGTCCAAGTTAAACCATGCCCAAAATTCTTCTGAATCTACCCTGAATTTACCCCTAACCATGCCTACTTACTGGTAGGCACTTCATTGTAGATGCCTACTTCAAAGTGGAAGGTGCTTACTAAGTTAGACGTCTATTGGCTAATTATTTTTTAAATCATTTTAATTGTGTTTTAATGGTGCTTTCAATTAATATCACTGATTAAGCCAATTTATAAAATTAAGGTACGCACCTAGATCAGTTAAACACACCAATCTAGGCACTGTTTATAGAATCAGGACCTGTATGTTTCTGCAATTTAATGCCCAGTTATAATTGTAAGGGTACTATCATGCCATGCTGTACTTGGCAAAGCTGTGCATTAACAAGGATTCTGCAAAGAGGCTTATGATTTAATAATTATAGTCATAGATTTTTAGATTAACTACTTTAAACATAATTCAGAAATTGCATGTGGGCTCTTCCAACTCTCACAGGTTTATGCAAAACTCACTAGTTGGCAATTATTATTTATTCTCAAAAAGGATAATTTCATATTGGCATATAAATCATTACAGACACATATAAGTGGGGTTGCAGAAAACTATTTTATTAAAGGTACAGCAAGAGATGCAATATTTATAAATTATGTCTATCTTCACACCTCAAAATACACATGTGATGATGAAAGTGCATATATGCTGTGTATGGAGGTAATTTTTAAATATATATATTTTTATATGTTATCAAATACCAAACAAGCACGTACAGGAATATGAACAAAGCTCAATTCTAGTCCACAATATAGGAAGATCTAAGGGTGAATAGAACACAGTAATTATTAAATTGAACAAGAAATTATTAGCATTACCTATACGGTTAATAATAGTATCAGCATTCATGGTATAACAATAGGGGAACTCTCTATTGGGATCCCTATTGGTTTATTAGCAGATAGGCAAGAAGGCTCAAAGAAAATATATCTCTTGTCTTTAAACATAATTATACACCTTCAAGGGAGCTTCAGATAAAAAATGGCACCCATTTGGAAAAGCACAGGATGTCTTGAAAGACATCAGGAAAAATCCTGACAGAGAAGTTCAAAAAGGGAATTTCAGGCATCTGAAATATAATCAAAGTACCCAGTTCAATCCTCAGAATCATATCTTTCCAAAAGCACTGAAATATCTAAAGTGTCCATTTAAATTAGTGTGGGCAGCTTTTATTGCATCTTTATAATCGATATCTCTCTTTAATATAGGTTTGTTTTATATGCACATCCAGGGTGGGGGGGGGGGGTATTTCATAGTGCTATAAATAACTATGTTTACATCATTGATTAGTAAAAGGGATGGGGGGGTAAAATGGTGACTTTAAATTCTGTAAGTTAAAAGGTGCTTCTTTCTGTTTTGTTATGTATTCAGATATATATATGTATTGCACTGTTCGTACTTGAAAATTGATAAAGATTAAAAAAATTAAAATGAAAAATAGTGTCCATCTTTTGCCTTGTTCTTCCACATTATCAGTTTGTTTCTTCACTGAAGGAAGATAGTAAATCTTCACAATGGGTGGCAAAGATCACGGTGGAACTTTCAAAATTTCCATTAAATATCTATGAAACGTGCCCTTAGGAGCAACCTAAGGAGCTTTAACACAACTAAACATTCTCAAATTTGTCGAACATGCTATATTTTCCAAACTTTCTGTTTTTAATCTTAAATTCTGTAAATCCTTAATCATATTTTTTTTGTAAAGTCAGTAAATTATCAATTCACCCTTTTGAGTCAATTTTTCTTTAATCTTAACATTTTCCTGTTCCAATTTTACAATTCAGGTACTATGATAGTCCATTTTTTTTGCTGTATTAGTCACGCTTTAGTGCCTAACACAACTTAGGGCTCCTTTTACTAAGGTGCGCTAGCGGTTTTAGCGTGTGCTAAACGCTAATGCCTCAATAGAGCTTGCGTTAGGATTTTTCATTTACATTACATTTGTGATTTCTATTCCGCCTGTGCCTTGCAGTTCTAAGCGGATTACAGTTAAAAGAGATTAGGACATTACCGAGAGAATTACATTACAACGATTTAAGTAAATTACATGTTGTGGTATAGAAATACAAATATAAGATATCTGGATTTATCGATAGAATAACTTGACAGGGTTCAAGTAGTTACAAGGTTCAGTGGGGAAAACAATATAGGCAACTGAAGAAAGATACCTAACTTTGAAGGAATCAGTTAAGTGGATACCTAAGGGAGATGCTTATTTAGGAGAAGGTTAAATGGATACCTAAGGGAGATGCTTATTTAGGAGAAGGTTAAATGGATACCTAAGGGAGATGCTTATTTAGGAGTTTGGATATTTTTGGTAAATGAGGTTCAAGGGGATGACTAGTCTGTTATTTGCTGGGGAGAGTGCATGTGCGATTGGGGAGGGGAATATTAAGTAAGGACGTGTTTTTTGAAAAGAAATGTTTTGATTTCTTTCCGAAACACTTTGATGTCTGTTGTTTTGATCATCAGTTTGGTGATGGTGGGGGTCAATTTTCGCTGCCTGAGTTGCTAGAAAGCATTTAGCGCATGGTTTGCGTGTGCTGATCTTGAGCGCGCACTAAAAACACTAGCACACCGTAGTAAAGGAGCCTTTAGTAAAAGGGTCCGTACAAGAGCTTCAACCATTTTGTTCATCATTGACATCAGGTTCACTGGCTATATTTCATTTAATAAAAACTGTGAAACTAAGGGCGCCTTTTACTAAGGTGCCCTAAATGTTTTAGCGCATGTTAACCACGCACTAAATGCTAACGCGTGCATGTTAATATGGACGCATTAGTGTTTAGCATGTGCATAGATTTAACATGCACTAAACGCACGCTAAAACACATAGCGCACCTTAGTAAAACAGGGGGTAAATGATGGCTTACAGCAGAGGTAGGGAACTCCGGTCCTCGAGAGCCGTATTCCAGTCGGGTTTTCAGGATTTCCCTAATGAATATGCATTGAAAGCAGTGCATGAAAATAGATCTCATGCACATTCATTGGGGAAATCCTGAAAACCCGACTGGAATATGGCTCTCGAGGACCGGAGTTCCCTACCCTTGGTTTACAGATTTCTAGCAACAGATTAGCAATTTCAAACAGCTGTTTCTCTTTGTCAATTTGATCTATTACACCTTCTAGAATTACAGTACATTAATGCACTTTAGTTGCTCTGAGTCATCACCATCAAAGAAAGCTTCTTATATGGGTATAGCCCCAATTTTCCTCGTAATAAGAACCAAGACAAAGAAGTGCTTTGTAAATGTTTCTACTATTACCTTATTATATCTAAATATCTTGTCTAATGGTTCAACTTTCTCCCTCATGGGCTTTTTGGGCCTGATTATATAAATGGCACTAAATCTGTAGGTGCCTAGGGAAATGGCACATAAGAACACAAGAATAGCATTACTGGGTCAGACCAATGGTCCATCAAGCCCAGTAGCCCGTTCTCAAGGTGGCCAATCCAGGTCACCTGTACATGGCCAAAACCCAAGGTGTAGCAATATTCCATGCTACCAATCCAGGGCAAGCAGTGGCTTCCCCCGTGCATTCTCAATAACAGACTATGGATTTTTTTTCTCCAGGAAATTGTCCAAACCTTTCTTAAAACCAAATATCTATTATAGTCCTGAAAGATATTTTTGCTTCCTAAAAATAGAAAAATTAAAAGAAACAAATTGTGATTCATTTAAAAAATCTAAAAAAAAGTTACAAGCACTGAAAGAAATGAATTATAGGAAGTCATTTATATTAGAGCTGAGATAACTGTGAAGAGAATATATTACATAAAAACTTTTTTTTTAGTTCAATAAATTTTATTTGAATTTTAAAATAACAATAACAATAAAATTCCTTGACAAAAAAGTGTTGTTTTAGTCTGCGCATGTTGAGAAAGGTCAGATCATTATTCCATCAAGAACATTTCTCAGTGTTGGTACAATCCACTGTGTTGTCTCAGCTAGATTATTGTAACTCAGTTTATCTGGGCATTGAACAGGGCACTCTAAAATTACTTCAGTTAATACAGAATACTGCAGCTAAGCTCATTTTTGGGAAATGAAAGTATGATCATGTTTCTCCTTTGTTGATAAAACTTCACTGGCTCCCAGTTTACTTTTTGGATCCAGTTTAAATGAGCATGCATAATCTTCAAGCTTCTCTATGGAATATTTGATCCTCTTGTCCCCTTATGTTGGAATACGCTTAAACTTTGCCATTTGAGAAACACACAAAGGTAAGCCTTCCCTTCCTTTAAGGGAATTAAATCTGCTAGAAAACTCAGTCGACCTTTGGTTTTCAAGTTTGTAGAGATCTGGAATGAACTTCCTGACTCCATTAGGCTTTTAGGCCTGCTGCAATTATTTCGTAAATTCCTGAAAACTATGTTGTTCTCACAATTTTTAAATGGTTTAACTACAGTCTCAATGAAATGATAATATAACATTAGCATTCGCATTACCATCACCTGCAACTGAAAGCTAATCACCATCAATCAATAATCACACAACTCAGTTTTATTGGAATAAATATTTGGCCGCAGCTTTATTATCTATCTGAATATTATCTTCACTTACAATACAATCTGTGTCCAAAAACCAACAAACCCCCAATGCATATTTCACACACCCCAGGGAGCTATTCGGTGTCGAAACTAGCTCCCGTTAAGTCTTTAAATTTATAACATTCCCCCAAACATGGCCCACGGTGACGCAAGGCCATGCTTCCCTTCCCCTCCCCCCAAACATGACCCACGGTGACGCAAGGCTATGCTTCCCCTCACAGCGGTATCGCATACGAGTGTTACATTTATTTATTTATTAACTGCTCATCTCCCAGATCCAACTGGAACAAACCCCATTTTCCGCCCCACCCAAAGCTGCGACCACCTCCTCCCAACCCCTTAAGCTCCACCAAACCCACCCAAGTTGACATATAACATGTACACTCCCCACCCCACCCCACAACACTGACACAAAACAACACCAGCACAAATGGGAGGGAGGGATAATCTCTTCCTGAAGAGACTACTCTACTGTTCCCCTTTCCTCACAGAATTCACTCCAGCCTGCCACAACATCCAACCAATCATGTGACTGCTCCACCCCATCACCTTAGAAACCTCCCGAATCATTTTTCTTTCTTACAAGCTCTGTCTATTAACCCTTTCTTACCTCCTCTTATAAAATTGTCAATCCTTATTCTACAGACCTTTGATAACACCTCATATATTCCCCTCACCCTCTGTCCCCCTCCCATTTTACCCAAATCATCATTCAATAAATATTACCAGCCGATGACATCAGCTCAGCTAATGTTATATCACACCAGATGAATCTGGTGTTCTTCTTTATAGTTATTTTTCTTATGCTTTTCTTATGTACTTTAGTTTTTAATTAGTTCTTCTCCTATGTTTTCTGCTATGTACTCTAGTCTTAATTACATGTGAACCAAGTTGAGCTCCACTGGGAGATGACCTGGTATATAAACCAAAGATTAGATTAGATTAGAACAGCTACAAATAATGAACAAAACAGATTACAATAACGATTCACAAAGCAATATATCGTTTACAAAAATCAATATACTTATAGTATTGGCTCTAGGGCCAACCTATATTAACACAAGAAAACTAACAGCATGGATGTACATTACCATTTAGAAAAATAATATTCATATTAGATGTGATATATCACTATATTGTATGATAGGATTCTAAATTCTTTTAAAAATGCGCAAGCATCCCCTTTTTTTGGTAAACACTCTTTCATATTTGGCAGTTAGACTTACTAAGTTCCACCATTCCAGTATTCAATATTTGAAAAGTCCTTCCAATGAGTGAAAATTATTTTAATAGCTAAGATGAGTAGAATTCGTAATGGTTTGCCTGTCCTGCTGCACAAGAAACACCTGAATTTGGAGAGTATAAAGATTAGTTGTCGGATTCAAAAAAATAGACACAGGAAATCTCTGAAAGAAGTGCATACAAGGAGAAATGTGTAAATGCCAGAGTGTTTTGCATGATGACGATGAAAAAGAAGCTAGAAGAAAAAGAAAACCATTAATCTATTATTAATGCAGACAACCCGGTCATATTGGCTGATACGCTAACATCAAAACTGAATATTCAAAAAGACATGTCTCAGGAAAAGCCTAAGATAAAACATAGATCTAGTCCTAGACTCTCTTTTACAAAGGCGCGCTAAATGTTTTAGTGCGGATTTAGCATGTGCTAAATCAACATGTGCGCTAACCACTAACGCGACTATAGGATAACATGCACGTGTTAGCGTTTAGTGCGCACTAATATTTAGCGTGCACTAAAAATCTTAGCGCATCTTTGTAAAAGAGGGGGGCGAGTCTCTGAGATGGATGACTTATTTTACTTAAGAGATAAGGCAACTGGAAGAGTGAAAAGACGAAGAGAACATGCTAAAGAACAAGATCATTAAAGGGAATCTCCTGTGATGTTAAATGGGAATGTCATAAAATAATATAATGTGAAAGAAAGTTTCAAAAAGTCTGAGTTGGAAGAAGATATAAAGATTAAAGAGACAAATTTAAAAACCCCAAATATATAGAAAATGAAGAATGTCTCTCAAAGACTGAGGATACTAGCAATTTGTTTCAAGATACGTTTGATAAGATGGATGAACAGATGAATATTGAGAAAGGTACAGAACTTAAAGTTCACAAAACTATTCATGAAGTCTTCATAAAAAAATAGAGAAGGCAAATGAATTGATGATGAATAAAAATACAGAGATAAGTTTAAGGGAAAGTTCTACATAATTTGAAATTTTTTAATAAAAAAAAAGGAGTTAAAAAAAAGGGAAGGTCAAATAAGAAAGTTGAGAAAATGGAAGATTCTTGCAGCCAGAAATAAAGAAATGAAATGTGAATTTTAAATATACAATAAGAGAAAAAAAATAATTGTAGGCAAATGTTTTTGAAAATACTATTTCGTGGTTGCATAAATTTAATTTTCCTAAGGCACTAAGACCCCTTTCATCAAGCTGTGTTAGGGTTTTCATCGCAGGCAGCCCCTGTGACCCAAGACCCCCTAGACATGATCGGGGCAGGAGAGAGCCCAACCCCTCCTGCCCCAGTGACCCAAGACCCCCCACCCCCACCCCCCGACATGATCGAGGCAGGAGGGATCCCTCCTGCCCTGACAACCCCCCTACCCCAACTCCCACTAAGATATGGGTAGGAGGGATCCCAGGCCCTCCTGCCCCAATGCAGCCCCACCATGACTGCCCCCCTGAACCCCTGATCAGCCCTCCAAACCACCACCCCCACCCACTGACCCAAGAGACCCTGAACCAACCCAGTGACACCCCCCCACACACCCGTGACCCCCCCTTAACCTTACAAAAGTTGGCCGGACAGATGGGTCCTAAGTCCAGCCAGCAAGCAGGCCCGCCATCCGCAGAAAGGCGGGCCTTAGGGCCTGATTGGCCCAGGCGGCTCAAGCCCTGCCCACAGATAGGGCGTTATGCGCCTGAGCCAACCCTATGGTTAAACTCCAAGATACAAATCGGCGAGTCTAAAGTCCTCTGGAAACATTGGTTGCAGGCAGGTATACGTACTCTAGATAATTTAATTCTAAATGGGAAAATTGTAAATTTATTACAATTGCAACAATCATTTGGCATTTCAAAATCTCAAGGTTATAAATAGTTGCAGTTGAAACAGGCCATTCAGAAAGGGTTCCCTTAAAAAAACAGTATAGCTTGTTTCCAGACAGATTTTCAAGGGCATCAGGCCGCTAAGTGGTATAAATTAATATCTGAATATTTGGCAAAAAATCTAAAACAAGCTTAAAAGACATTTGGAGTATAGAAATAAAGCAGCATATTTCTCTTTCACAATGGCCACAGATTTGGACTTGGAGAATGAGATGTACAGCGTCAGCATCTATGAGACAAACTTGGTTCTTTTTGTTATATAGGATTTTTTGGACCCCAGTTTGTTTACAAAAGATGGATAGTTCAAAGTCTAATAGATGCTGGCACTGTCATCTTGAAATAGGGACACTGGATCACTTGTTGTTTTATTGTCCCTTGATACTCAATTTTTGGAAATCAATATGGGGAAAAATTAATTTGGTACTCAAGGTCTTGATACCATTGTCTAATGATGTGATCCTATTTGGGTCATTGTTGAAAGCTAAGAATCCAATAGATATTTATAAAAGCAGATTTCTGCTGATTATGACAGGGGTGGCCAGAAATTGGAAGAATTGGGACAGATTAAATTTTTCTTTTTGGTGGGAATCGCTCTATTTGTATTACAGATATGAAAGAATGAATGCAGAACAATTGAGTAATAATAAAAAAAAATTAAAAAATATAGTGTCCATTAGAGGCATTTGTCAAATAAAAGATTGATTGATTAACCTTGATGATTTCTACACACATCCAGGGAGGGTGGGGGGAAGGGAGTAAAGTACTTTATTTCTTATTTGTTCAATGATAAGTGCTGTTATTTGTATTATTTGACTATATATTTTGTTGGTGCTTTGTATAAGTTCTGAAAATGAATAAAGATTTACAAAAAGAAAGAAAGAAAATAAATTATAAGGTTGCATAGGGCACAAATATTTAATACTGGAAGTAGGTGGGGCTGTTGGATGGAAAGGTAGTAGTGGAGAGAAGAACAGTCTCATAATTCAAGAAAGCCAGGGAACAGCAAGGGGAATAGAGTAGGAGATCAACTGAAATCTATGGTATTGTACCAGAAAAGTAAACTGGACGGGTAGAGGGCCCCGCAATCTATCTATTATCACATTCCAGGACCTAAATTTGAGGTTATGCCTTATTGCCTGTGCATTCACATAAAAATACAATGATCACTTTGTAACTTTAACATAACAAGTCACATTGTAGAAACATAGAAGCATGATGGCAGATAAAGGCCAATTGGCCCATCTAGTCTGCCCATCCGCAGTAACCATTATCTCTTTCTCTCTCCGAGAGATCTCACATGCCTATCCCAGGCCCTTTTGAATTCAGACACAGTCTCTGTCTTCACCATCTTTTCTGGGAGACTGTTCCATGCATCTACCACCCTTTCTGTAAAAAAGTATTTCCTTAGATTACTCTGGAGCCTATCATTCAAATTGGGAGGAGGGGGGTCATTACTTAAATAGAAAAATTTTATTTGCACTTTATACTTCATACTACTAAGCATTCCAAGCTACTTCTGGTTGTTGGGGTTTTTTTTTTTTCATTTGCAGAATTCCTGTGTGCTGCTGTGTTTCAGACAATGCCTAATGACCTTCATTTCTGTACTAAGATTTTATTATATTTCCAGATTGCAAGCAGTTCATTCTGCTTTTTCTGCCAGCATAGCCTTCTCTCCTTCACATAGCCATGCTGTGCTTGAGCAGGATTTGTCTGAAGCCCTATGCACTGTCCAATCTGATAATATGTGCAGGCAACAGACACAGAGAGACAAAATATGTCCTTCTGAAAACACAATATAGGTGAAGCTCTTTGTCATGACAGAGAAGAAGTATATAAAAGGACACTGCACTTGAAGCCCCAAAGGGAAAATATGATGTAGTATCTAAGGAAGGGTATTAATCAAGACAGATATTCCAAGACAATAAAATAAAGTAAATCCTGTGAACAATCTTTCTTCAAGAATAATCAGGGAAATATAATTACATATAGGATACGAGCTGGCACAGTCTGAGATTATATCATAGTAGAATAGTAGAAGCAATTTATAATTTTTTTTTAAATGTTATGTATTGTGTTAAATAAGAGAAATAAAATAAATTGTACTTAAATATTGTGTAATATGGGATATTTTTATAGCTGTCCACGTTGGTGAAAAGAATAAATCATTCTCCTGACTGCACCCTTTGCAAAGTAAAAGTAAATGCATCCTTTCACTTTGAGAATTATCACAAGTTAATTCTCAAAGTGCATACATTCATGCCTGTTAATCGGTGCAGATATTTATTCTGCCTCAAAATACATGCATATTTCTTAAAATCCAAAGATTTGCATGTACATCCAAAACCTTGCTCTGGCTCTTTCCTGCCCCTTAGGGTCATGTGACTACAGACTCCCAGCTTGCTTCTCACCTGCATCTTGCTCTGACCAATGGGCTCCATAATGTATTGCTGTTCCTGCAGAACAAGCTAAGCCCTGAACATTTAACAATACGTGGAAGAATATTGAGCAATAAATGGGACACCACTTTTCCCAGCTTAGAAAGTATCTAGGAATCCTCATATTCCTCCTTTCTGCTGCCATTAGTACAGTGTTTCTCAACACGCGATACATGTACCCCAGGGGGTACACGGGCTGCCTGTTGGGGGTACACTGGCTGGCCGCCTGGGATATCTCCCTGTCTACCCCCGCGCTGATGCCACTGCTGCCGGCGCCGATTCCTCCTTGCCCGCTATACCCCCCCCCATCCCCAAAGCCGACCCTGCCACCTGACGTGCTCCATCCCTTCCCCACCGTCACCACAATTCCAGGCAGACACAGGCTATGTGCATGCCCACATCCTTCCCCCCATCAATTCTGATGTTGGAGATTCCGGGCCATCCAATTGCTGTCTGGCTGGCCCGGAACTTCTTTCTGACATCAGAATTGACATCAGGAGGAAGGCTTGTGGGCCGGTCACATGTAGTCACTGCATGTGCCTGGCCCATCCCATCCACTGTTTGGAGTTACAGCGGCAGTGGATGGGGGGAAAATGTTGGGTGGCAGGGTCAGTTTTGGGGTGAGGGGTTGTGCAGCAAGCAGGGAGGCATGGAGGAATCAGTGGCAGCGGCAGGGGGATGGGATGGAGCATGTCAGGTGGCAGGGTCGGCTTCGGCGGTACAGTGGGCAGGGAGGCAGAGAGGAATCGGTGACGGCAGCTTCAGCAGGGGGCAGGCAGGCTTAGGCTTCAGGGGAGGGAAGAATGGGGTGTGTACATGGTGCAACTTAATTTTGGGACAAAGGCTGGAAGGCAGTGAGTGGGAGGGGCATAAATCCAATAGAAAAAAGGGGGGCATGAACATGGGACAAAGAATGGAGTGAGGAAAGGGCACTAACTTGGGACATGGGGGGAAACAGAAAGGGAGAATTGGGCATGAGTGGGAATGAGAGATGGTGCACATGGAGAAAGGAAGAAAGGAAAATTGGACATGGAGAGAGAGAGAAGTGTGGTAGAGATGCCTGGAGAATAGAAGGATGAGAGGGAGAAATGTTAGATATGGTGGTGGAGAGGAACCAGAGGGAAAGATTGAAGGGGATGCAAAGGGGAGGAATGTTGGACATAGTGATGGGTCTGGAGCATAGCTTGGGTGGGGGGTACTCGGTTGGTATTTGTTAGGCTTAGGGGGTACTTGGCTTGAAGAAGCTGAGAAACACTGCGTTAGTATACTGCTACACTACCAGCACCCTTACAGTTTACCTGAAGGAAAAGCTGAGCAATTGGCAGGAATTGGCCCACTGCAGTAAGTAAAGCTGACCAGTAAAATCCTATTCCTGGTAGCAGTGGCGTACCAAGGGGGGGGCGGGGGGGGCGGTCCGCCCCGGGTACCAAGCCCTGAGGGGGTGCTCCCGGTCCGGTCCAGTTACCCCCCCCTGCGCCGGGTGTCGCGTCTGGAAACAGCCTGCAGCAAGATCGCGATGCCAGAGATCTTTGCCTGCTTCGACTGTTTCCTCCGCCACGGTCCTGCCCCTCCTCTGATGTCAGGGGCGGGACCGCGGCGGAGGAAACAGCCGAAGCAGGCAAAAATCTCTGGCATCGCGCGATCTTGTTGCAGGCTGTTTCCTCAGGGCAGTAGCGTACCAAGGGGGGCGAGGGGGAGGTCCATCCCGGGTGCCGCCTTAGGGGGGGGGTGCACAGCTGGCCCGGTCCCTATCGCGCTCCTACCCTCCCAGCGAAAGCAGCATCGGCGCCATTATCGAAAAAGGTAATGGCGCCAGGCCTTGGAGCACCAAGGCAGACCGCTTCTCCCCCCTCCCAGCCGAAACCCCGCTGACCATCCTATCTCTCCTCCTCCAAGTGAACCTTTCCGACCCTCCCAGCGAAAGCAGCAAACCTCCCTCCAGTAGCGTCGGCTTTATCCTCCCTCTGCCGCATCACTGATGACGTCATCAGTAACGCGGCAGAGGGAGGAGAAAGCCGCGAAGGAGGTTTGCTGCTCTCGCTGGGAAGGTCGGAAAGGTTCACGGGGGGGGGGGAGATAGGAGGGTCAGCGGGGGTTCGGCTGGGAGGGGGGAGAAGCGGACTGCTTCGGTGCTCCATTACCTTCTTCGGGCAGCAGCAGCGTTTACAATTCGCTGCTGTTGCCGGCTTCAGGCCTTGTTCTCTGCCGGGTCCTGCCTACTTCCAGTTTTCATGAAGACAGGACCCGACAGAGAGGAAGGCCTGAAGCGGGCAACATCAGTGAATTGTGAATGCTGCTGTTGCCCGATGAAGTTCAGGACATCGGGGAAGGAGCAGGGAGAAATCGGCTGCTGGCTTGGGGGTGAGGGTAGGGAAAGAATCGTGGAAGTGGAGAAATCGGCACGATGGCTTTGTGCAGACTAGGGGGAGAGAGAAAGAAAGGAAAAAATAAAGAGGGGGGCCAGGGGGAGAGAGAAAGAAAGGCAGAAAAAAAGAGGGGGACCAAGGGGAGAGAAAGAAAGGCAGAAATAAAGAGGGGGACCAAGGGGAGAGAAAGAAAGGCAGAAATAAAGAGGGGGTCAAGGGGGAGAGAAAGAAAGGCAGAAAGAAAGAGGAGGGCCAGGGGGAGAGAGAAAGAAAGGCAGAAAGAAAGAGGGGGACCAAGGGGAGAGAAAGAAAGGCAGAAATAAAGAGGGGGGTCAAGGGGGAGAGAAAGAAAGGCAGAAAGAAAGAGGGGGGCCAGGAGGAGAGAGAAAGAAAGGCAGAAATAAAGAGGGGAGCCAGGGGGAGAGAGAAAGAAGAAGGATCAGAAGAAGGACCAGAGACTCATGAAATCACCAGACAAAAAAGTAGGAAAAATGATTTTATTTTCAACTTAGTGATCAAAATGTGTCCGTTTTGAAAATTTATATCTGCTGTCTATATTTTGCACTATGGCCCCCTTTTACTAAACCGCAATAGAGTTTTTTAGCGCAGGGAGCCTATGAGCGTCGAGAGCAGCGTGGGGCATTCAGCGCAGCTCCCTACGCTAAAAACCGCTATCGCAGTTTAGTAAAAAGGGAGGGGGAATATTTGTCTATTTTTGTATAGTTGTTACTGAGGTGACATTGCATAAAGTCATCTGCCTTGACCTCTTTGAAAACCCGCGGAATATAAATGATAATTAACATTTTCTCTGCGTACAGCGTGCTTTGTGTTTTTAAAATTTTATTGTTGGTAGATCATTTTGACTTGGCCACAAAGGTAAGGGGGAGGGAGGGAGGGGAACTGCTGAAAGACATCTAATAATCCTTGCAGGCTTGACTGCAGGGAATTATTTTTGTAAAATCATGTTTTGTTATGTGACTGGCATTATCTAGACTTTAATTTCTATGAATGAATAGAATGACATTGATATAAAATTACTTGCTTGTTTTTATGTGCGTGCGCTGAAGGAAAGTGGAGAGAGAGTGGGCTGAGGATGCTGAAGGGAAATGGGGAAGCGAGTGGGGAGAAGACGCTGATTTATAAATTGACAATTGTACAGAATATTGTTTCTTTTTATACTTTAATATAAACAATTCAAGGCTTGTGTGGATGGAATCAGGTGGTTTGCGGGGATGGGGACCGAGCTTACGGGGATTAGTCCAATAAAATTGTATTTTTTTATATCTCATTATTTGTTTTATTTTTATTTGTTAATTTATAAAGTGGTGATTGTTATGTATCAGTTTTTTCAAATTTACATCTACTGTCTTTATATTTTGCACTGTATTAGAGGACATGTGTTACTGTTTTTTGTGGTGTTGCATTGTATCCAGGGTCTGGTTTCTTGGCGGATCAGTTTAACTTTTGTCTACATATTTCTATTTTTAGTTTGTGATTATTCCATTTTGGGCGAGGGTGTATCTCTGTTCTGTGTGTATGAAAAAGACATAGTTTTCAGTTGGCATTGACTACAGGACCAATTGACTGTGCGGGATCTGGCTTGTTTAGTTTTACAATGTATGTGTTGGTGTTCTAGTGCTCACTGCAGTGTTTAAGATGCAGCCTTTTCCTAGGTACACTCTTGTGGTGCGATATGTAGATTGGTACTAAAAATCATATTTTTCATATAGATGGGGGGGGGTGTCAAAAAATGATGGGCCCTGGGTGCCACATACCCTAAGTACGCCACTGCCTGCAACTACTCCATATGTACTTCTAATGTCATGACAATTTAGACATAATTTATGTTTTGTTATGTTTGGAATAATGGTTACATATATGAGGTTCAATAAAAGAAAATTTTCACTGCCTGTTTCTATTCTGACCATTTATTCCATTTCATGGTTATTGCAAAAAAAAAAAAAAAAAAAAATTTTTACATGGGGGGGGGGGTGTCAAAAAATGATGGGCCCCGGGTGCCACATACCCTAGGTACGCCACTGCCTGGTAGTCAGGCTGCTCTACACTGCTAGCAGCAGTTTGATCACTCCCAAAGAGGTTTTCAGTGACAAAATTGTCATGTGAAGCCATTACTGGACAGTAAACTCTAAGGCAGTTGACAAGAGATTATTTCCAGGCAGCTATCACCTGCTTTTATTGTCTGGGACTCTTCCTGCCAATTGCAGCTACCCAGAACCAGAAGACCTTAAACCTCATGCAGCAGGTTCTTAGGTGAAAAGCTGGGAGGCACCACATACTGACAGTGAGCATATTAACAAACTTGCACCAATGACTAAAGAGCTCCTTAATGCGTTCCTTCATATACACCAAGTGTATTTTTAACTGTTCTTATCCCAATATTTATTGTTCTGTTATTCGCTTAGAATTATTAAGCGAACCATTAAATAAAAATAAACTTGAAACTTGAAACTTGTGGCTGAGTGCCTGGACTGGTATCAAATAGATACACTGGCTTTATTTGATGAAAGACAGACTGAGTACTGTTGGTAGGTACAATTGATGGCTCATTTAATATAGTTTCTACCACGCCCAGAGTACTAAATGCTCATAGGAATTCTATGAGCGTCAGAGCAGCATAGGATCATTTAGTACTCCATGCCATGATGGTAGTAAACTCTATCACGGCATAGTAAAAGGGGGGATAGTTCTTTCTTAGAACCATACCTGGGACTCTTTTCTGAAATTCATAGCTTTGGGGAGTTTCTTTCTGTGGTTGTAGGTAAGTTTCTGTAGTTCAGGCAGCATGACTGCTATTAAATTTGCAGGTCAGTGGCTCAATCATTAGTCCAGACTCCAGAATGCTTCTTTTCATAAATGTTTTTTTTTTTAATATTTTAAATAATTTTTCTTAGTGATTTAAATATTTTATCATGAATAGTGTAGATAAACTTTAGCTACAAACTATTATCAGTTGCATGTAAGATAGCGCCGATATTCATAAAGCACTTATCTTAGTAACACCATAGGGTTTTGCTGGCACTGCAAGGTGAACCTGCCAGGGCCTCCATTTCACCTTTAAAAAGGCTTCGACAGGGAATATTATGTTTTAATAAAACAAAAACAGCTATTAAATATATTTAAATAACATCAAACTTATGTAAAGTGCTAGATTTGAAGATAACAACTCACAGAGCACAACTTTAGCAGGAAATTCAAAACAGCAAAAATGGTGCCGGATCATCGAGCGCCGGCAGTTTATAAAGCCAATCAGATTGCTGTATGATATCACGCACAAAATTTAAAGCACCAAAAAGGCGCCTGAGATAGCTGATGCCTGCCAAAATCGTTAGCCAATGAGAAAACAATAACCCCCCTGTTTTACTAAGGTGCGCTAACTGATTAGCGTGCGCTAATTGAAATAGCACGCGCTAAACGCTAACACGTCCATAGGCTAACACGCACATGTTAGCATTTAGCACGCGCTAAATTGATTAGTGCATGCTAATCGGTTAGTGCACCTTAGTAAAAGAGGGCCTAAATTTTCATTTTCCTTTGGGTTAAAATAAATAAAGGAGCCTTTGTAAGAACTCCATAACAACTTAATAGGAACTCAAAAAAAGCTGACCAATCAATCCTGTCATTAAGTCCTGATGGAACTAAAATGTTTGAAGAGTGAAAATCCCAAAAGACTCTCTTCTTCTTAAAGCTAGAGTACGATCTCACGCTCTTTCATATTTATCAACTGTTTCCATAACAAAACTAACTTCCCCCTCTGTATTCGCGGTCGTTAGGGGCAGAGCCGGCCCACGAATATTAAAAAACTATGAATAATATTCAGTCCGGCTTCCACCCGGCTATTTTAAGCCCTGTGATCCCCCTTAAGCATTACCTGGTGGTCTAGCAGGTTTTCGGGCAGGAGCAATCTTCCCACACTCCTGCCATGTGCAGATCACTCACAGGAAATGGCTGCCTTGAGCTCCCATCATCTCTCGAGACTATGATGGGAGCTCAAGGCAGCCATTTCCTGTGAGCGATCTGCATGGGGCAGGAGCGTGGGAAGATCGCTTCTGCCTGAAAACCTGCTAAACCACCAGGTAAGGCTTAAGGGGGGGATCACAGGGTTTAAAATAGCCCAAAAAATGAAAATGATTTTTTTGGCAGAAAATCGCAAATAATCGAAACCGTAGATACGGAAACCGCGAATATGGAGGGGGAAGTGTAAGTTGTTAAAGGTATGCGAAGCTTCTCTGCAATGTTGTAGTAATTGTTCTTTAGTATTAGCTCTTTTAATATTGGATTTATGTTCAGCAAGACGTGTATTAAAAGGTCTAGTAGTCATTCCGATGTGAAAAATTTTATAAGGACAAACTATTGCATAGATTACATGATCCGTTTTACATGTGCTCAAATTTTTCAGTTGATAGGTCTTTTTGTTTATTGGATTAACAAATTCTTTAATCTGTAATGAAAAAAAACCAAAAAGAGCAAGAGCCGCATTTGAAGTGGCCACATGGAAGCAAGTTGTAGAGGTTTTGGGAAAGGATCTATGTTGACTCAAGAATTCTTTAAGATTTTTGCCCCTTGAAAAAGCAAATCTTAATTTATGATGCTGAAAAGAAGGAAGTGATTTAACTATGTTCCATCTGATAATATTTGTAAGTTCTGTGCTCAAAGTAGAATGTTTAAGAACACAGGTTATTGTAGGTTCATCTGTAATGTCATTTGATTTTATGGAGTCTACAAGAAGTAAATTTCTGTTGATAAATTTGGCTCTATTCTATGCAAACTTCAAAATATGATCAGGATATCTTTGAACCTTCAGTTTATTCTTGAGTTGATTTGCCTGTATTTTGAAGTCTGTAATTTTTGTACAGTTACGTCAATCTCAGCATTTAAGAAAAAGGAAGACTATCGTATATACTCGAATATAAACCGGGATTTATGGGGGTCCCAGTTTATATTTGGGTCATCCCCCAGTGACTACCTGAAACCCTCCCGGACTTCCTGTAGGCCTGCCTTAGGCTGGGACAGGAGGGAACCCTCCCGTTTCCTGCCCCGGCCAACACTAATAATTACCACCCTCCCTCCTTCTCTCCCTCGCATACATGTTCCCTGGTGGTCCAGCGTGTATCCCGCGCTGAAATCCTGTGTAAAGGTAGAAGCCAGCGGTGCACCCAGTCCGGCATGCAGGAGCCTTGATAGGCTACCGCGAGAACCACGAATCCCGTGAGAACTTGCGGCAGCCTAATAAGCTCCGGTGCAAAGGATTTTAGCGCGGGATACATGCTGGACCACCAGGGAACAGGATTACTAAATGTCTTTCAGCAGCTCCCCTCCCTCCCTCCCCCTTACCTTTGTGGCCAAGTCAAAATGATCTACCAGCAATAAAATTTTAAAAACACAAAGCACGCTGTACGCAGAGAAAATGTTAATTATCATTTATATTCCACGGGTTTTCAAAGAGGTCAAGGCAGATGACTTTATGCAATGTCACCTCAGTAACAACTATACAAAAATAGACAAATATTCCCCCTCCCTTTTTACTAAAACGCGATAGCGGTTTTTAGCGCAGGGAGCTGCGCTGAATGCCCCACGCTGCTCTCAACGCTCATAGGCTCCCTACGCTAAAAAACACTATTGCGATTTAGTAAAAGGGGGCCATAGTGCAAAATATAGACAGCATATATAAATTCTCAAAGCAGACACATTTTGATCACTAAATTGAAAATAAAATCATTTTTCCTACCTTTGGTAATTTCATCAGTCTCTGGTTGCACTTTATTCTTCTGACTGTGCATCCAATATTTCTTCCCTTCTTTCAGCCTCCTGTATGCTTCCTCTCCTCCAGACCTCATTCCCTCCCCAAACTTTTTCTTTGTTTCACCCTGCCCCTTCTTTCTTTTTCTGTCTCTCCATACCCCCTTTCTTTCTGTATGTCTGTTTTTCTCTCTCTCTCACCCTGCCCCCTTCTTTCTTTCTATGTCTGTCTTTCTCTCTCTCTCCGTGCCCCATTTTTCTTTGTTTCACCCTGCCCCCTTTCTTTCTTTCTGGCTTCCTGTCCCCCCTTTCTTTCTTTCTCCCTGCCCTCCCCTATGCCACCACCATTGGGAAAATGCTGCCACTGCCACTGGGGAATAGGCTGCTACTGCCGCCATAGGGAATACGCCAGCACCGAGTTCACCCTGCTTCTCTTCCCCGCGGGGCCGACCAACTCTCACCACCTGACATCAATTCTAACGTTGAAGAGGACGTTCTAGGCCAGCCAGGCAGCAATTGGCAGGTCCAGAACGTCCTCTCCGACGTCAGAATTGACGCGAATGGCGAGAGTTGGTCGGCCCAACAGGGAAAAGCAGGGAGAACTTGGCGCCGGCCTGTTTCCGATGGCGGCAGTGGCACTCAAGTGGCTAAAGAGCCGCAGTTTGCCGGCCTAGGGAGAACACTGGAGGGTGGCCAGCTGTGCACCCCCTTGGAACGTAAACTCATGGAGGGGCGGACCGCCCCCCCCCACCCTCCCCCACCTTGGTATGCCACTATCTGTACCTCACTCCCTCCCTATGACCAAAAATTCTCCTTTCTTCTATTCCCCGTGTACACAACCATCTCTTTCCCTCCCTTCCTCTCTCCCAAGTCCATGCCTTCTGTGTCCAAAAACCCATTCCCTCCCCCACCTCAGCATCTCTTTCCCTTCCTTCCTCTCTCCCAAGTCCATGCCTTCTGTGTCCAAAAACCCATTCCCTCCCCCACCTCAGCATCTCTTTCCCTTCCTTCCTCTCTCCCAAGTCCTTGCCTTCTGTGTCCAAAAACACATTCCCTCTCCCACCTCAGCATCTCTTTCCCTTCCTTCCTCTCTCCCAAGTCCATGCCTTCTGTGTCCAAAAACCCATTCCATCCCCCACCTCAGCATCTCTTTCCCTCCCTTCCTCTCTCCCAAGTTCATGCCTTGTGTCCAAAACGCACTCCCTCCCCCCTTTTGTGTTCCGCGTTTACCTCCCAGCCCATCTTTGCAATTTTCTCAGCAAAACAGAGCTCGAGCCGAGAGGCTTGTCTCCTGTTTCCTGCCTGCACTGCCGCACACAAATAGCCGACCGGAAGTATTCTCCGACGTCAGCGCTGACGTTGGAGGGCAGGCTTTGCTTAAGCCCTCCCTCCGACGTCAGCGCTGACATCAGGGAACACTTCCGATCGGCTATATGTGAGCGACAGGGCAGGTAGGAACAGAAGACGAGCCTTGCGGCTCGAGATGTATTTAATTCCGCGGGTCCCCCGTCCAGCTCTCTTCTGTGCACCTGGGGCGGACCGCCCCCCCCCCCCCCGTCACCCACTAGGTACGCCACTGGGACCGGCACCGATCCGCGGACCGGCGGTTGAAGAACTGTGGCCTAGGACCCTGGGGGAGCCCGGGCCCCCTGTCAGCTCTGGGCCTCTGAATGCAGGACTGGTAGTACTGCCCTGATGGCGGCCCTGGGGCTGGGTGCATAACTTGGCAGGGAGGGGGGCTGAGTGCAAAACCTGGCAGGGCAGGTCACTTGAATATTAAGCCGCCCAACTTATATTTGAGTCAACCATTTTTCCTCCTTTTTGAGGGGAAAAATAGGGGTCTCAACTTATATTCGAATCGACTTATATTCAAGTATATACAGTACTTTTGAGATGTTTAGGATGATAGCTATTAAATTTTAAAAAAAGTGTTCTTAGCCATTGGTTTCTCAAATGTAGATGTAACAAGAGTGTCATTCTCATAAATAATTGATATATCTAAAAAAATGAATGTTGGAAGATGAATAATTAACTGTGAATTGAATATAAGAACTGCAGGAATTCAGCCATGCTATAAAATTATTGAGTTGAATTGATGATTCAGACCATAAAAGGAAGATGGCATCTATATACCTCCATCATGTATAAATTTTTTCCAGAAATGGTGAGTGGTATATCTAGTGTTCTTCGATATGAACCATAAAAAGGTTTGTGACTGAAGGGGTTAAGGTAGCGCCCATGGTGACGCCTTGAATTTGTATTAAAAGACTGCCTTCAAAAGTGAAAAAATTTATGCACATGGGACAGATGAAGTAAAAACTCAGTAGGGATGTTACGTGGTTGATCACGTGATTTTAAAACTTCTTTTATAACGTCAATGGCATCTTGTAGGGGAATGGATGTATAAAGCAATGATACGTCCAATGCAGCCATAATGAAAGGACCCTTGGAAATATCAATATTGTTCAATTTATTGAGGAAATCTTTTGAATCTTTAATATACAATTTACATTTGAGGACTTCTTGCTTCAAAAATTCATCCGCAAACAAGGATAGGGGTTCCAATAGTGAACCACGGGTGGAGATTATAGGTCTAACTGGAGGATTTTTACTATCCTTGTGTATTTTAGGCAAAAAGTGCATGTGAGGGATAACACGATGGGCTTTATTCAGAAACCGATAATCCCTGTTGGTTATTAAACTTTCTTTCAAACCTTTGTTAGTAACAGTACGTATGATGTTCTGTAAACGTTTAATAAGATCAAGATGAATTTGTTTGTATGCTTGAATATCATTAAGGTGTTCTTCAGCTCGTGAAACATAAAAACTTTTATCTTGAATCGTAATTGCTCCACCTTTGTCAGCATGTTTAATTATAATTTTCTTATTCTTTTGTAGTGAGGAAAGAACTTCATGTTCTTCTCGATACAAATTAGATGTGAATTTGCATTTAGTAGAATGGTTAAACAGAGCTGTACAGTCTTGAATGACAAGCTGTTTTAAAACTTGCAACGTAACAACCATGGAACCTGGAGGTTTCCAAACTGATTTCGGAGCCAGAATCATTTATCAAAATGATTAGTCTTGTCAGAAAAGAATAGTTGTAGCTCCAGACATAACATAGTAACGTAATAAATAATGGCAGATAAAGACCCAAATAGTCCATCCAGTCTGCCCAACCTGATTCAATTTTTTAAAATATATATATTTTTTTTCTTCTTAGCTATTTCTGGGCAAGAATCCAAAGTTCTACATGCTACTGTGCTTGGGTTCCAACTGCTGAAGTCTCCGTCAAAGCTCACTCCAGCCCATCTACACCCTCCCAGCCATTGAAGCCCTCCCCAGCCCATCCTCCACCAAAGGCCATATGCCTCTCTTTATACTGTAAAGCCCAGCATCCTTCTGGCAGCAGCCACCGCCTTGTCACACTGTTTTTTCGTCTTTAGATCTTCGGACACTATCACCCCAAGGTCCCTCTCCCTGTCCGTGCATATCAGCTTCTCACTTCCCAGCATATATGGTTCCTTTCGATTATTAAACCCCAAATGCATTACTCTGCATTTCTTTGCATTGAATTTTAGTTGCCAGATATTAGACCATTCCTCTAACTTTTGCAGAACCTTTTTCATGTTTTCCACTCCCTCCTCGGTGTCTACTCTGTTACAAATCTTGGTATCATCCGCAAAAAGGCAAACATTTCCTTCTGACCCTTCAGTAATGTCACTCACAAACATATTGAAGAGGATCGGCCCCAGCACCGAACCCTGAGGGACTCCACTACTCACCTTTCATTCCTCTGAGCAACTTCCATTAACCACCAACCTCTGACATCTGTCCGACAGGCAGTTTCTAATCCAGTTCACCACTTTGGGTCCTAACTTCAGCCTTTCAAGTTTGTTCAAGAGCCTTCTATGAGGAACCGTATCAAAGGCTTTGCTGAAATCTAAGTAAATGACATCTAGCATATGTCCTTAATCCAGTTCTCTGGTCACCCAATCAAAAAATTTAATTAGCTTCATTTGGCACGATTTACCTTCTGTAAAGCATGTTGCCTCGGATCCTATAACTCATTAGATTCTAGGAAGTTCACTATTCTTTCTTTCAGCAACAGTTCCATTATTTTTCCAACAAGGAGGTGAGGCTTACCGGTCTATAGTTTCCCGCTTCATCTCTGTGACCACTTTTATGAATAGGGACCACATCTGCTCTCCTCCAATCTACAGGAACCACTCCCATCTCCAAAGCTTTGTTGAATAAGTCTTTAATAGGACCTGCCAGAACCTCTCTGAGCTCCCTCAGTATCCTGGGATGGATCCCATCCAGTCCCATCGCTTTGTCCACCTTCAGTTTTTCAAGTTGTTCATAAACACTTTCCTTCATGAACAGCTCAGAATCTATTCTATTTTCTTGTGTTACTTTGGCAGACAATCTTAGTCTTTTTCCAGAATTTTCTTCTGTGAACACAAAACAGAAGTATTTGTTTAGCATATTTGCTTTTTCCTCATCACTCTCCACATATCGCTTCCCATCATCTTTTAGTTTAGCAATTCCATTTTTCATCTTCCTCCTTTCACTAATATATCTGAAAAAACTTTGTCTCCCTTTTTTACATTTTTAGCCATTTGTTCTTCCACCTGCGTTTTCGCCAGATGTATCTCTCTCTTGGCTTCTTTCATTTTCACCCAGTAGTCCTTTCTGTACTCCTCTTCTTGGATTTTTTTATATTTCAAGAACGCCAATTCTTTTGCCTTTTTTTTTCTCCGCCACTAGTTTGGAGAACCATATCGGTTTCCTTTTTCTCTTGTTTTTATTTTTTTTTTCTTCACATAAAGGTCCATAGGCATTTTTATTGCTCCTTTCAGCTTAGACCACTGTTTTTCCACTTCTATTATGTTCTCCCATCTAACAGCTCTTTCTATTTCTCAAAATCAGTGCGAAATTCTAAGTCATTACTGGGTAAAGTACTGTTGACACAAAAGAAAGTTCACGAGAAAGAAGACTTACTTCTGCCGGACTTAATATATGGTGAGATAAATTCACCATTATGAATTGGTGGTGTTTTGTGACCGTGTCCACGGTCTGCTCCTTTGTTGATTCCTTCCTCTTCTCTGTTGATAATTTTGAGCTCCTTTTACAAAGGTGCGTTAGGGCCTTAATGCGCGCTAAATTGCCACGTGCGCTAGACCTTAACGCCAGCATGGAGCTGGCATTAGTTCTAGAAGCATAGTGTGGGTCTAGCGTACGCTAAAATCCTGCGTGCGCTAAAAACGCTAGCGTACCTTAGTAAAAGGAGCCCTTTGTCCTTTGCCTAAAAAATTACCAGTGCTTTAAATTTTGTGCGTGATGACATACAGCAATCTGATTGGCTTTATAAACTGCCGGCGTTCGATGTGCTATTCTATAAAGAGTGCTTTGAGGTGAGAAAATGGAGGGCTGGCAAATGAAATGCAATTCAGATAACATTATTGGAATGGCAATTTTGCACGTTGTTTCCAAAGCAATACTTATGAGGGTATACTTATTAAGCTAGCAGTATTACACAGCTTTTAACACATAGTAAATGCAAACTCTAGCAAATAGAGGCCTATGTGATTATTCCTCCTTTTTACTAAGCTGCAGTAGATTTACTAAGCCATAGAAGAGGATTCTACTGTGGCCCGAAGCGCTAAATGTGCCGATGCTGCGCCAACACTCATAGAATTGGAACAGCATTGGAGCATTTAGCACCCTGGACTGCCATAGAATCCTCTACCGTGGCTTAGAAAAAGAGGGTCTAAATTAATATTAGGGAGTCATATAAGTTACAGAATAATATAAATATCAGTAAGGTATAAATTACAGGGTACAGAACCTTATTGAGAGCATGTCTTTTCTGTGAAAAATGGATATAGTACCAGTAAAACTAAAAGGTCAGAGGTTTACATTCTTCAGTACAAAGATTTATTTGTACTGACTTGAAAATTTATGGAATATGTTTAAAAAATGAGGCAGCTCTAAACACCTAAGTAAATATTTTTAAATTAAGTTGGATGGATTCCTGGAAGTTAATTGTATTGCTGGGTATTCAGGCTTATAAAAATTCTAATTTATAGGTGCAAAAGAGGGGAATTGCTTCAATCATTGTCTTATGCTGAAGAAAGTATTTCTCTTGCTTGGGATTATAATTGAAAGATGTACAGAATTGTTTTTAGATTCTTCCAGATTATCAGATGGCTGCTGAAAGAAGGATGGTTTGAAGAGAGCTGATCTCAGTCAAAATTTATTTAAACAGTCTACAACAAAGTATGGCCCTCATGTAACTTTCCCTTGGATTAATTTTTAAGGCATTCCATTATTCTCTCAAGCAAAGGGGGTCTGGGTTTGGAAGTCCAGTGTGATACATTGCAAGCTATACTAGAGAAAACTGAACAGCATTATACAGTATGTAACAATGTCCTGGCGAAATTATAACAAAGGCTGTATCTCGTTTTCAGTTTATGAAATTCTGTATATCAGTCAAATAACTATGCAGTTTACAAAATATGTTTTAGATAAAAACATAAAACCAATTAGAATATATAAATTAATTCCATGTAGATGCATTTTCCAATGTGCTGATTTATTTCATGTATTTATATACCACTTATAGCCTAAGGGGCTCATAATCGAAACAGAAATAAGTCTAAAAACCGGCCTAAATCGGCACTTGGACGATCAGTAACATGTCGTCCAATCGAACTGGATTTTAGACGTATCTAAAAATGGCTTGGGCCTTCACAGTGTTGCAGTACACCCAGATCTAAAAGAGGTGTTTCAGGAGGAGTGTCGAGGGTAGGATTTGGGCGGGATATGGGACATCCTAGACTTAGTCGTACTGCATGTATAACCGAAAGTTTTACAACACTGCCAAGACGGAACTTGGACGTTGTGACTTAGGCCATCTAAACCAACGGTCTAAATCCACAGAAGCTATCCAAAGTGACCAGATAAGCACTGTAGACACAAAGTACAGACCCCCACACACTCCCCAGTGATCACTGATCCCCCCCCCCTAAAAATCGTAATAACTTTACATATCTGCCTCCAGAACATCAGCACCTGGCAGCCTGGCATAGGAAAGCCTAGTAGAGCTGCACAGTGGTCTTGGGGGTGGGTTAGTGAACCATGGAGAGGAAGATCCAGGCCCATAAGCCACTCTAATCACTGCATTCATGGTGAAACCCTTTTGTACTGCCATATAAGTGGCACCTGCAGCCATAAGATCTTTTGGGGTAGTAGACAGGTGGGTTTAGTCGGTTCTGAGGGGGTGTTGGGAGGGGGCTCACCATGACCTATAAGGTTGTTGTGGTGAGATGTGTATGTGGTACCCTTTTTGTGAAGTTCACAGCAGTGCCCTGTAAGGTACCCCACTACTCTGGTGCAATGTGTAGGTGTCCAGTCCATCACTTTGCTTATCCCGCCCACATCCAAAAGGTCTTTTTCTAGGCATTTTTGAATTGGATAAATTTTTGGACGAAAATGGGGTATAAAGATGGATGACTTAGCAGTCTGGACGATCAGACGGCTGGACATACAGTTAGACGATTTAAAAAAAAAAAAAATACGTTGGATGTATTTTTCGAAAATGACCTTTTCCCATGTTTGACTTTGGGCGACTTAGGCCCAAAATGGACTTAGACCATTTCTTTTGATTATGCCCCTCCATGTGGTTTACATTCAGGTACTCAAGCATTTTTCACTGTCTGTCCTGGCAGGCTCACAATCTATCTAATGTACCTGGGGCAGTTGGGAGATTAAGTAGTGTGCTCAAAAGGAATAAGAATATGTATGTGAGGTAAATCAACCTTGACAAGTACAAAACTCCACCTCACTCCGTTAGAGAAGGAGATATAAGGCCAATTTAGAATAGCCACCTCCAATATATTGTACTTAGAAAATTCAGGTAAACAGTCCTCTTCAAATCATATCGGAAGTAAGACAAACCAAATGTATAGATAATTCATTCATTTATTTTTCTTCCATATAGCAGAGATACTAGCATGTCACTGACGGGACCCGTTTCGCCCAAGCAGGGCTTTTTCAAGGGTTCACAGTGGGTGCTCTTTCTTCAGCGTCCTCACTACTCAAAAGCAGATCTTAGCCTTATATCTCCTTCTCTAACGGAGTGAGGTGGAGTTTTGGACTTGTCAAGATTAAGTAGTGTGCCCAAGGTCACAAGGAGTAGCATGAGATTTGAACTCACAGCCTCAGGGTGCTGAGACTGTAGTTTTAACTAGAGAATGACATGGTGGCTGTTACCCACGGCAAGCCGCGGGTAGCTGCGGTGCTGAAACGGGGGAGAGAAAAGAGGTGGTCGCTGTGGGTATGGGGAGAAGGCCATTCACCACAGTGAAGGGAGAGAACGTGCGCGGTCACCGATTGCGCTCCCTCCCTCCATACTGATAGATGCCAATGCCGCTCGATCGCCTACACCTCCCAAGCATCTCCCTCCCTCCATATTGCTGCCACCTGAGCCTGATCGCTGCCGCCTAAGTCCGATCGCCGCTGCCGCATGATCATCTCCCTCCCTGCTCCTTACCTTCATGGCAGGCAATTTCTAAATGTGTTTCCTACCAGCAGCTGGAGCATTGAAATCGCGTGCGGCTGCTGTAAAGGTCATCTCTGACGCAATCAGAAGTTGCATCAGAGACGACCTTTCCTGCAGCCACACACAATTTCAATGCTCCGACTTCTGGTAGATAACACATTTAGAAATTGCCTGTCGTGAAGGTAAGGGGCAGGGAGGGAGAAAGGGAGGAAAGGTGGGGTGGAGAAAAACAGACGCTGAAGTGAAATGGGGAAGAGAGAGATTCCAGACTATGGGGGGGAGTAGAGGGAAGAAGATGGGTGCCAGGCCAATCGGTGGTGTGGGGGGTGAAGGGAGAGGCACAGTAACAGAGAAAATGGAAGACACATAGAGAAGGCAGACAGTGGATGGAAGGAATTGAATGAGATGAGGAAAGCAGAAATCACACAACAAAGGTATAAAAATAATTTTCTATTTATTTATTTCCTTTTTGCATTTGGATAATGTAGTATATTAGTTGTGTTGATAAAAATTTATAAACAAATCCCTGCCAGCTGAACATCTCTTTCTCTAGTTCGGCATGCCAGAATTTTGATTTATAAGGAAGGAATAAGCTAAATATTGCAGTACTGAGGCTTGTATGGATGCTACGGAGATAGTGGTCATGGGGACGGGGCGGTGACAGGGACAAATTTTTTCCCTGTGTCATTCTCTAGCTCTAACCACTGTGCCACACATTCCCCAGATTTCTTTCCTAACTGCATCAACTACTAATATCTTAGCAAACATTCCTCACATTTAAATTGCTCCAGAAGGAAAGCAATGGAAAAAAAAGTGATCCAGCAGACAAGCAGGAATTATCAATAAAGATGCACTATATGATTCATGTTAAACTAAGGTCTCCTTTTACTTAGCTGCGCTAGTGATTTTAGTGCACACTTAGTGCGCGCTACAGTGCCGTGCACGCTAGAGGCTAATGCCTCAATTGAGCTGGTGTTAGTTTCTCCGCGTAGCGTGGGGGTTAGCGTGCGCTAATCTGCAGCGTGCGCTAAAAACGCTACCGCAGCTTATTAAAAGAAGCCCTACGTCTTCCCAAACTTATCCTCATAACCTCGCAAATGGGCTTTTGAGATAACCACAATGAATATGCACAAAGTACACGTGGAAACACTGGAAATTAAGGGGCCCTTTTACTAAGCTGTGTTAGGCGCTAATACACATCTAATGTAGCTTAAAATGACATACCACAGGACGTGCTTAGGTGTCCCGTGATAACTGCCAAATGTATTGTATGTGCACTAAGGCCAAGATTCTTTAAATGGTACCTGAAATTAGGTACCTAGATCTGTACACCTAGCCAATCTACTTTACATGCCTAACAATTTTTTTAATTGGTTCACCCTGGCCTTTACAAAGCTGCAATAGAGATTTCTACCATGGGCCGGCAAAGTAAATGCTCTGATGTTCATAGAATTCCTACGAGTGTTGGAGCATTTAGCTCGCCGGCCCGCTATAAAAACCTCTTCTGAAGCTTTGTAAAAGGAGCCCTTAATCAGCACTGATAATTGAAAACGCCATTAAAACCAATTCAAAATGATTTTTAAAAAATAGATTTTGCCAGTAGGCACCTACTCCCTCCAGCCGCCTCTTCAGAATGGTTGGCTTTAGGCCCCCCACCCTCCCTGGTGCATCCCAGGATGCATCAGGAAGGGCCCATCTAGAATGGCAGGCCTGCCAGCCGGAATGAGTAGGCATTTCTTTGGCTAGCCTTCCTGTTAGAGATCCAGGTGAGCTTTGGGGAATGGGCATTTGGGGTATGCCAACAGGAGGGAGTGGACATCCCTCCTGCCAGGGATTGTTTAGGGGTTTACAGCAGGAGGGATTGGGTATTCCTCCTGCTGCAGATAGTGTGAGGGGGTTTAGGGTGGCAGCGAGAGGGAGTGGGCATCCCTTCTGCTGACTGACTTGCAGGGGGGGTTCAGGGGTTCTATTCCACTGCTGCTCAGCTAATCACAACAGGGAGATTTCCTTGCCACAATCAGCTCAGCAGCAATGTCATTCTCTAAACAGCATCTGTGATATGAATATCAGTTAGAGAATCAGGGTGGTTAGGCAAGGTTTTGTATCTGTCCATTAGGACAAATGCAATTTTATATAGGATGCCCATGTGCAATTCTTAAGCAGCTAGTGAGACTGGGCATCCTTTACAGAATCAGGCTCTCAGTGCTTAAGGCCAACATTCAACTCCCTGAGGGTCACCTGTAGGAGCTCAGTATCTCTAATGAAGAACTCAGAGACAAGTCTCAGAGAAAAAAATCAGAACAGGCAAAAGTCCTATTCTCTGCCTCTCCATACAGTTACAATGAGAAAATCCCATGAATACTAAACAGTTCCCTGACTAACACATTTAGCTTCAAAAATAATTCTGGGGTCTGATGTGCTGAAACCAGAACCAAAAAATAGTAATGAGAAGTCTTTCATAGCTTATGCAAATTAGATATAACAGTTTAGCCCCAAATAATCTTGGGTTCCTAGATTACCCTTCTTATCACTCAGGGAAGGAAAATTTCTGGTATCCTTAACGTGACCATTTATTTTTTTCATCAAAAGGGGACATCTATTAATTGTCAGTCCCACCCCTACCCCCAATCCCGCCTTAGCCCCGCCCTAATCCTGCCCCAGCCCCGTCCCCAATTTCTTCCATTCATTTTTCATGTATACATAATATCTTATTAATTCATAATGGTAACCATAAAATTTTTAAAAAACTACAAAGCTCACTATATGCAGAGAAAATGTTAATTATCATTTATATTTGGGGGGTTAAAGATGTCAAGGCAGATGACTTTAAAATATGCAATGTCACCTCAGTAACTATAGAAAATAGACAAATATAGTGCAAAATATAGATAGCAGATATAAATTCTCAAAGCTGACACATTTTGATCACTAAATTGAAAATAAAATCATTTTTCTTACCTTTGCTGTCTGGTGATTTCATGAGTCTCTGGTTGCGTTTCCTTCTGACTGTGTATCCTTTCTTTCATTTCTTTTTTTCTGCACTCAGGCCCAACAATTGTCCCTTTCTATTCCCTCCCTCCTTCCTTCGTCCTTAGTGCCCCCAGTGCCTCCTTTCCATGTCTTTAGTGCCCCTTCTTATGTCCTTAGTGCCCCCAGTGCCTCCTTCCCATGTCTTTAGTGCCCCCAGTGTCTCCTTCCTATGTCCTTAGTGCCCATTCCTATGTCCTTAGTGCCCCCAGTGCCTCCTTCCCATGTCCTTAGTGCCCCCGGTGCCCCTTCCTATGTCCTTAGTGCCCCCAGTGCCTCCTTCCCATGTCTTTAGTGCCCCTTCCTATGTCTTTAGTGTCCCCAGTGTCTCCTTCCTATGTCCTTAGTGCCCCCAGAGCCTCCTTCCCATGTCATTAGTACCCCCGGTGCCCCTTCCTATGTCCTTAGTGCCCCCAGTGCCTCCTTCCCAAGTCTTTAGTGCCACTTCCTATGTCCTTAGTGCCCCCAGTGCCTCCTTCCCATGTCCTTAGTGCCCCCAATGCCCCTTCCTATGTCCTTAGTGCCCCCAGTGCCTCCTTCCCATGTCTTTAGTGCCCCCAGTGCCTCCTTCCCATGTCCTTAGTGCCCCAATGCCTCCTTCTCCATGTCCTTAGTGCCCCCAGTGCTTCCTTCCCCATGTCCTTAGTGCCCCCAGTGCTCCTTCCCATTTCCTTAGTGCCTCTTCCTATGTCCTTAGTGCCCCCGATGCCTCCTTCCCATGTCCTTAGTGCCCCCGGTGTCTCCTTCCCATGTCCTTAGTGCCCCCAGTGCCTCCTTCCCATGTCTTTAGTGCCACCCAGTGCCTCCTTCCCATGTCCTTAGTGCCCTCAGTACCTCCTTCCTATGTCCCTCTCACTGCCTTCCAGACTTTGTTCCACCCTCACCCCCGAAGTCAGCCTGCCTGCCTGTCTACCTCCCTCCCTGGCCAAAGCCAGCCTGCTTGCCTGCTTACCTCCTTCCCTCCCTGGCGCGAAGAAAAAAAAGAGCCTCCCTCCTTCCTTTCCCCCAGTCTGCTGCTATCTTACCTCCCTACTGCTGCTAATCGCTGACATGAAGTCTTCTTTCCGACATCAATTGGCTGCCCAGAACGTCCTCTCCGACATCAGAATTGACGTCGGAATGAAAACTTCGTGTTGGCGATTAGCAGCAGCAGCAGTAGGGAGGTAAAATAGCAGCGGACCGGGGAAAAGGAAGGAGAGAGGCTTTTTTTTTGGGGGGCACGGCAAGTAGGGACAGGAAGTGATCACCTGTCCCGTTATCCCCGAGCACAGCTTCGGGATGCTGTCCCTGAAAACGGGACATTTCAGCATCCCAAAGTTGTGTGTGGGGACAACGGGACAGGGGGGTCTGAAAACAGGATGATCCCGTTCAAAACGGGACGTATGGTCACCTTAGGTATCCTACCATACGGCCCTTCTTGAAGTTCAAGTGATTCTCTAATACTGATTCCTCCCAGAGAAACTACTTTCCGGGCCCCCGATTTCCTATGACAGGAAGTACACCTCGATCACACTGGGTGACCAGAGAATTGGAGAGAGGGAGTGTTCTAGATGTTGTGTATAAGGGGGGCCGCTGAACCAACCAAGAAGAGAATGATGTAGAGCCATGAAACTTACAAGTTCTTCCACACTTCCATCAGATGGCTACTAAAATGGTTGGAGGTTTTCAGAATAAGGCACACAGAGACAGACTTAAAGATCTCAATACGCATACTTTGGAGGAATGGCAGGAGAGCTATAATCATGGCCGGATTACCCAATAGGTAAACTAGGCATGTGCCTAGGGCCCAAAATAGCCAGACGGCAACGGGCTCCCATCCGACAACAACAACGTCGGCCTCCCCCCAGCATCAACCGACGGCAATGCAGCCAATGAAGCTCGAAGAAGATCCCGCGATGACTGCCTCTGCCGGAAGAAGTAAGTGACGTCGGAGGGGGATGGACCGGCAGACGCAGACATCGCGGGATCTTCTTCAAGCTTCATTGGCTGCATTGCCATTGGTCGATGCTGGGGGGAGGGCCGGCGTTGTTGTCATTGTCGGGTGGGGCCCATTGCTGTGGGGGGGGCCAGAGTTTTTGTCATCGTCGGGTGGGGGCCCATTGCTGTGCAGGGAGGGAAGAGGGGAGCCCGTTGCCGTAGGGGGGCGCATTGCCATTGCTGTGTGGAAAGGGTGGTGGAGGGAGAGAAAGGGGGCATATGCTGATGGAATTGGTGTGTAGGGAAAGGGGGAAAACAAGGAGGAAGGATACTGGATGGATTTAGGTTGGAGGAAAAAAAAAGGGGGGCTAATGTTGATGGAATTGGTGTGCAGGGAAAGGGGGAAAACAAGGGGGGAAGGATACTGGATGGATTTAGGCTGGAGGGAAAGAAAGGGGGCAAATGCTGATGGAAGTGGGGGGAAGAGAGTGAAATGCCAGACCATGGGGGTGTGGGTGTGGGAGAGGGAAGGGAAGAAGAGGAGAGGAAAAAGATGCCAGATCATTGGAGGAGGGAATGGAAGAAGATGGATGCCAGACCAATGGGGGTGAAGGGAAAGATGGAAGGGGGAGGCATACAGTTTCTGGAAATGGCATAGGACAGGGTAGTTGGGAAGAGAAATGGAGAGATGATGGACCCTGTCGTGGTGGGGAAGGAGGGAGAGATGCTGGATGAAAGGGTAGTTGAGAAAAGGACAGATGGTGGATCTGGGGATGGTGGGGTCCATTGGCGAAGCTGCAGATATGGACATGAAAAAAGGAAAGATGCCAGACCTCCGAGGGAGGGAAGGGAAACAGAAGGGGAGGACAGAGATGGAAGATGGATGGTTAGCACGGAGAAAGAAGAAAACGACAAATGGGCAGGACACCCTGGCAAGCGAGTTATCAGAAGACAACCAAAGCCTGGGACCAAGAAAAGGTAGAAAAAATAATTTTATTTTCTGTTTTGTGATTACAATATTTATTTTGTTTACACCACAGAGCTGATGTGGGGTTGGAGATGTTGTAACCATATATGTCTGCTAAGACTAAGCCTTAGTCACTTAGGGGTCTTTTTATTAAGATACACATTTAGCGTGCACAAAATCAGTTAGCGTACCTTAATAAAAGGACCCCTAAATATCTTAATTAAAAACTTGACCTGCGACTTAGCCTTTTTTTCAGATTTCGGCCCCTTATGTGATTGAGTTTGACACCCCTGATGTAGAGTGGGGCAGTTAGGCGATGTAAATTTGGTTATTAATATAGACTTATATTTCGGATAGTATTACTGTTTTACAATATATTTGAACGCTTTTATATACGTATTGAAAGGATTCAGAGTTAATGTCCTGGGTAAGTAGGTGGGAAGGGAAAGAAGGAGGATTTGTTCGGAGATGTTTGGGGGTTGCATAGAAGAAAAACTGTGCATTGGTATGCTAATCTTTGTTTGTTTTGAATTTAAAAAAAGAAATATACTTGGAAATAAAAAAGTAAATAAGAAAACAGATAAATGTGGGTGAGGTGTGGGCGGGGCATGGGCAGGACAGACCCAGGGGGGCCCAGTGTACTTGTGTGCCTAGGGGGCCCTTGAAGAATTAATCCTGCCCTGGTTATAATAGAGATGTTTAAATACCTTCATGGCATAAATGTGCATAGGCGCGTTTCCTTCAATAGAGAGGAAGCTCTGGAATGAGGGGCATGGGATGAAGGTGAAAGATTCTGAAGTAACCTCAGAAAATACTTTTTCACAGAAAGGATGGTGAATGCTTGAAACGGCCTCCCAGTAGAGGTGGTGGAGATGAAGAATGTATCTGAATTCAAAACAGCTTGGGACAAGTACATTGGATCTCTAAGGGAGATGAGGGGGATAGTGGATGGCATGATATTTATCTGCCTTCAGTTATCTGTTTCCAGGAGTCACTGTCCAGGAAAAGGATCTAGGTGTCATCATTGACAATGGCATAGTAATGGAGGTGTGGGGGGTGCGGTCCACCCCAGGCGCGGTCTTCCTAAGGGTACAGTGGCACCTCTCCTCTTCTCCACCCCTCCCCCCACTCACCCACCCGCTCACTCACTCCCTGCTCCTCTCCTTGCAGTGCACGCCTCATGTCTTCCCCCATACCTTTTTGGTGCTCTCTCTGATATTACCCATGCCTAGAAAGTGATGTCAAAGGGGGTATAGGGAAAAGGAAAGGGTGGGGGTGGGGCATCACCACCCTGGGTGCCCCTCAACCTTACTATGCCACTGATCATTGAGGTTATGTTGAAACCTCCAGCTCAGTGTATGGCGGCAACTAAGAAAGCAAATACTCGTAGAATGTTTAAAATTATCGGAAAATGAATGGAAAACAAAGATGAGAATGTTAGAATGCCTTTATATCATCTCATACCTGATTTCTGCCATATTAGACTTCTATGTCCCTTTTCTCTTTATTTCTGACATGTATCCTATTTTCTTTTCTTTTTTTTTTTTTACAATATATTCTAAAATCCTTGTTTCAGTTTAATGTACACCCAGGAGAGATGGAAGAAAATGAAGTTTTTGCTCAAATGCTTCTGTAAATCCCTCCTCAATTTTATGTATCAAAACACAAACGATTGAATTGTGTTCCTTTTTTCATTCCTGCCGCTCCTTCTTGTTTTGCTGTATAATAAACCCTGCAAGCAAAGCCTCTTTGTTAATGAATTCTTCTCCAAGACAAAATTTCTATTCTTAAAACCATCCTGCTATGCTGACATGTTTGTTTTCCATAATTTTTGTCACATGGCTTCATAGAAATCATTAGGAACTGCAGCTTGCTTGTCAAACTGTTTTTAAAATTAAACAAATGCACTCTGTTCTTGTTACAGGCTCCCTCTCCCTCTTTTTTTTTTTTTTTTTTTGCTAAAGGAAGCATCCTGCTTACTAAACACAGACGAATCTCTTGCCAATGTGATTAGACACTAATGCTAAACTCATCTCTCTCTTTTTTTTTTTTCTGCTATTCACCGAGACCATAGGTAAAGCAGGAGAAAACGATTACAGCCCGATGAATGCCTCAGTGATGGACGGTAAAGAGGATGAATTAACGCAGAGCTGACATAATTTGTATGGATTTCCAAAATTAAGTTGTTCACTTAAAGTGACCATTTTTGGTGCACTGATGATATTGCAGGTTCTCTAATAACCTTCATCTGCACTTGTAAGCCAAGTGAGCAGAGCACGTTTCCCATTACCTGTCAAGCGAGTATGTAGAGTTCTTCTGGCTGCACAGTAATAGCAGGCTGCTGGTGAACAGAGTAATAAACACCTACTGAGAGGGATGTAGCGTGAAAAGATCTCATCACCTGCCATTAGCGCGCTGATGAATAATGCAGCATTTTCTGTGGCAGATGTCAGGGGTGGGAGGAAGAATCACTTCTGTAAATGCTCCGGTGAGCACTTCAGCATAAAGTGAGAGGTGATAGCAACAGATGCATGTGACAAAATTACACTCTGTATTGTATTTTAAAAGAAATGGGAACATTTACTTCACAAATAACTGGCAGCCACATTTTATTTTTTTATACATATATTTTTTTTGTCTTACTTTAAAGGAGAGCTGAAAAATTGCAGGTTAAGTTCTGCCTGCTGTTCCTGGGCTTTACGGTTTATAAATGTATTCTTGTCTAACGGACATTGACGATTCCTCTCACGTACTTGACTATTATATGAAATAAATTAAGATTTTGCTTTATCAGAAAGTTCTTCTGCAAAAGGGGTGGAAGGAGGACCCCCCCTCCTTTCTCCCCCTCCCCCCCCAAAAAAATAAGAACAGCAGTCTTATTTACATTTAGATTGAGCTTAGTGGTCTCTACTTCTTCTTGCCTCCTTGGTGCCATTTCTTCCTCATTTACCACCATCCTCCCCATCGTGAATTTCAACAGACTTGGGACTTAACTCACTAAGGCTTTTCTCTCATTCTGTGTCTATGGGGAAAATCAAGTCCTTCATAGTCCAAAGTGGCCTTGATATTGCTATTATTATTGTTTCCTTTCTTTTTGCTCTCTGTTGCTGTAAATCACTAATACAGCATGTTTAGCATCTTTGGCAGAAAACCTCTCAACAGAGTCGTTTAAATCTTCTCTTGCTGGATGAGTTACGAGCAGGCTCCGTTCCCAATCAAGTGCCTTTGCTGTATGTTATATAATAGACCTGTTTTAGCAAAGATTTTTCCCATAGGCACCGACTGAGAGAAAACCCTTCCTAAGTTAGAATCAACATGAAGACTCTGGGATCAGGGTGAAATAGGCCCAAAAATTCCAAACTATGGCCCTCTTTTATTAAGCTGTGGTATTGAGTGCTGCACGGCAAATGCACCAAAGTTCATTCAATCCCTAAGGGCTTCGGTGCATTTACCTCACCGGCCTGTGCTATTTGGATTGATAAAAGGGGCATTATGTATAACCCCTCCCTGCCAAACATCATCTGTATGCTTTGGATAGAAATGGAAAGGTGCATTCTGTTTAGGGAATTCTGTGGTGCCTAGTGTCATGCACTATTTCTACTATTTTTGGCACAGAAAAGCATGATCCATGTGGAACAATATTTACAAGCTCAGTTATAGAATAGCGCATAGGTGTTTCTGCACAGTTCTGAAAAAGGAGGGGGGGTGTATTGATGTGAGGGACATGGATAGATTAGGAACCAGAAAGGAGCGTGGATGGGTAAAAAAAAAAACAGGCCTAAATACCTGCACCTGAGTTGTGTGCAAATCGGGCATATTCTATAACAGGGTGCATAACTGCTAGGAATGCCTACAATCCATCCTGGCCACACACCCCTTTTATGATTTGTCACTAGAACCGACATACACTATTTTATAGAATGTGCTTATCATGTTGTGCACATAACTTCTAATTAGTGCGAATTAGTATTGATTATAAGGTGATTTGCACATGCAAGGTATGGCGCTCGAAACAGAATTGGGGAGACAGTACATTCTTCTACAAGGACTCTTTCTCTTAAGCCAATATATTGGATATGCTGGTGTACTAATTCTAGCTAAGGGCTCTTAGTGGAAAGCAGTAAAAGGAAAACTCAGACAACTATAAGCACAGGACCAATATTCAAAGGGTTTATGCTTCAAACTTTAAGAGTTATGCTGATTAATGGGCCTATTTGAGAGTATTTAACTTTATAATAAAAATTTCACTAAACTCTTAGGAGCATAAAAAGTGAGTTGTGTGTGGCCTTAGGGATCTGGCCAATCGAAGTCTTAGGTCATTCCCAGTGCATTCTGGAATGCACTGGGAAGGAGGCCTAAGACTCCGGTTGGCCCAGGCGCCTAAGGCCCCAGTGGTCCCAGGAAGAGACAAGCCATTCGGAAGAGGCAGGCCTGCCAGCCAGAGGCAGTGGGAATCCTGCTGGCCTGCCTTCAAGAAAAAGGGGTATGTTTTCGGGGGGGGCATCCCTCCTGCCAGTGATGTTAAGGGGGGGATGCCAGCCAGAGGAAGTGGACATGTATCAAGAAAAAGATACAGGGGTGGGTTTTGGGGCAGAGGTGTTTGAGATGGGAGTGCCAGCAGGAATGGGCATCCCTCCTGCTGGGTGTGTTGCAGGGGTGATGGTAGGAGGAATTGGGCATCCCTCCTGCCAGGTGTGTTGTGGGGATGGCGTCAGGAGTGATTGAGCATCCCTCCTGCCAGGGATGGTAGCAAGGGTGTTCCAGAAGGAGGGATTGGGCATCCCTCCTGCTGCAGACAGCGTGGGAGGGAAGGTTTGGGGGTCCCCTGCTGCGTCTGCTCAGCTGATGGCAGCAGGAGAATTCCCCCTTCCCCCATTAGCCGAGTGGCAGGGCTCCCCAAAGCCGCAATTCTGTAACTGGCACCCTAGAATGATTGACAGGCAATCCAATGAAATGACTGTGATGAAATGGCTCTGCTGAATTGGCTGTGATTAATCATCCTATACACCCACCCCACAGAGTGACCCTCTGTTCTGCTCTGCTCAGTTGTCTGTCTTACCATCTGAAGCTGTAAAACAGGCTGGAATGTACTGGGGGGGTTCACATCTTTGGGTGGTGGGAAGGGGTCAGTGACCACTGGGGGAGTAAGGGGGTGTCATGCCTTAATCTCTCCAGTGGTCAGTTTGGGTACCTTTTTAACCCATATTTGTTTTTAAAGCAGATTTAATAGATAGATTTGGAAAATTCTCTGGTTACAAAATAAACTGAAGTAAATCAGAGGTTCTTCCATTAAATGTACATTGTACATAAGGATTATTTGATACATTCCCTTTTATTTGGAAGGAAGATGGTATAAAATATTTAGGTGTATGGATAAAAAGCACATTGGAAGAAACGATGAAAGTAAATGAAAAATCCTTATTGCTAAAGGTCATGGAAATGTGTGAGCAATGGAACCCTCTACATCTGTCTTAATGGGGGAGAGTTCAAACGATCAAGATGATGATTTTGCCTGTGGTTTGCTACCAAATGGGTATGTTGCCAGTTTATTTTCAAGGATCCTTTTACAAAAAGTTAAATAGTATTCTGACAAAATGTATTTGGCTGGGGAAAACTGTGAGAGTTGCTCTAGTATCTTTACAAAGACCAATTGCGGAGGGTAGGGTAAATTTTCCCTATTTTTATAGGTACCATCAAGCCTATATAATGCGTCAAGGTATGTATCCCTGAGCTCATGGAAAATCTTCCTGATTGGTTATGGCTGGAATGGCAACTCATGTCTCCACTGAGATTAACACCATCAATCCACAACAGCATATAATAAACTTCAAAGTGCCTAATTTCTAAGTGATCTTTTTTTCAGATAATACCTTTCTAAGTACCTCTATGGTCTTCAGTTCCAGCCAACCACCAGCCAAATTATTTGAAGGCTTGTTTCTCTTTCTGACTTTTATTCATCATCAGACCTTATTTTTTAAAAGTGCTTGTGCTCTATATTCTATGTTTTGTGCAAATCGATAAACTTTTCTTATACAACTTTAAAACTTTTGTACTTAGCTTTAGCTATTTCTTCATTCTTTTTTTAAACCTCGGGAAGGACCTTAAGGTTCAACCAGTTTCGCCCAAACGTCGGGATACTGTGGAGCAAAACAAAAGGGGGGACCCGTTCTTGAAAAAGCCTTTGGGCGAAACTGGTTGAACCTTAAGGTCCTTCCCGAGCCAAAAGTCAACTATCAACGAATAATAACAAGCTTCTATTAGTGATGACAGGGGTTGCCATGCAGCTTATCTTAAGAAATTGGAAAAACTGGGATAGGTTGAACTACACATTCTGGTGGTTTTCCCTGTGTTATACATATAAAATGGAGTGTGGTATGGCTATACAACAGGGAAGATTGAAGAGGAATAATTTAATTTATTTTATTTTATAAACAAGGAAACGTACAAATCCTGGGGGGTGGGGTAAAGGAAGGGAATGGTTTCATGAAGGTTTGATTTATTTGTTTGTATATTAGATGGGAGGGAGGGGGAAATTTCTTTGTTGCAGTAATATTTGAAAGTTTGCTACGCTTATTATTCAATGTACGTATATGTGATTCATTTATGGCGCATTTGTAGTTTGAAAATCAATAAAGAATTTTTAAAAATAAAAAAAGCAGGTCTGGCTCCAAACATCTAAATCAGGGGTGTCAAAGTCCCTCCTCGAGGGCCGGAATCCAGTCGGGTTTTCTGGATTTCCCCAATGAATATGCATTAAAAGCAGTGCATGCACATAGATCTTATGCAGATTCATTGGGGAAATCCTGAAAACCCGACTGGATTCTGGCCCTCGAGGACCGACTTTGACACCTATGATCTAAATGATGCCTTGGATATTTTGTTAAAAGTTCAATTATCCCTAAGCCCACTTAAAACACAACTCTAACACACACCCTTAAGATTTAGATGCACTGAAAACAAAACAACCAGAAATAGAAACATAGAAACATAGAAATAGACGGCAGATAAGGGCCACGGCCCATCCAGTCTGCCCACCCTAATGACCCTCCCCTACCTTTACCTTATGAATAGATCCCACGTGTCGATCCCATTTGGCCTTAAAATCAGGCACGCAGCTGGCCTCAATCACCTGAAGTGGAAGACTATTCCAGCGATCAACTACCCTTTCAGTAAAAAAGAACTTCCTGGTGTCACCTCGCAGTTTCCCGCCTCTGATTTTCCATGGATGCCCTCTTGTTGCCGTGGGACCCTTGAAAAAGAAGATATCTTCCTCTGTCTTGACGCGGCCCGTGAGATATTTGAACATCTCGATCATGTCTCCCCTCTTTCTGCGCTCCTCGAGTGAGTATAGCTGTAATTTTTCTAACTGTTCCTCGTACGGGAGATCCTTGAGTCCCGAGACCATCCGAGTGGCCATTCTCTGGACCGACTCCATCCTCAGCACGTCCTTGCGATAATGCGGCCTCCAAAATTGCACACAGTACTCCAGGTGGGGCCTCACCATGGATCTATACAATGGCATAATGACCTCCGGCTTACGGCTGATGAAACCCCTGCGTATGCAACCCATGATTTGTCTTGCCTTAGATGAAGCTTTCTCCACTTGATTGGCAGCCTTCATGTCCTCACTGACGATCACCCCTAAGTCTCGCTCTGCTACCGTTCTTGTTAGGATCTCACCATTAAGGGTATAAGTCCTGCATGGATTTTGGCTACCCAAGTGCATAACTTTGCATTTTTTGGCATTGAAACTGAGTTGCCAGGTCCTAGACCAGCACTCCAGTTGGAGTAGATCGTGCATCATGTTGTCGGGCATTGAGTTTTTGTCCGTTGTGCTTTTACCCACTACATTGCTTAGCTTGGCGTCATCGGCGAATAATGTTATTTTACCTCGGAACCCTTCTGTCAAGTCACTTATGAAGATATTGAACAGGATCGGGCCCAAGACCGAGCCTTGGGGCACTCCACTGATCACCTCCGTCATTTCAGAGGGGGTACCGTTTACCATTACCCTTTGAAGCCTACCTCCAAGCCAGTTCCCAACCCATTTTGTCAATGTCTCGCCCAATCCTATAGAACTCATTTTACTTAGCAACCTGCGGTGTGGTACACTATCGAATGCTTTGCTAAAGTCCAGGTACACGATGTCCAGGGACTCCCCAACATCTAGCTTCCTCGTCACCCAGTCAAAGAAGCTGATCAGGTTGGATTGGCAGGATCTCCCCTTAGTAAATCCAAGTTGACGGGGATCCCGCAGGTTCTCCTCATCAAGGATTGTGTCTAATTGGTGTTTGATTAAGATTTCCATTAGTTTGCTCAATACTGATGTGAGACTCACCGGTCTATAGTTTGCTGCCTCAATTTTTGAGCCTTTCTTGTGAAGTGGAATGACGTTAGCCATCCTCCAGTCCAATGGGACGCTGCCTGTACTAAGGGAGAGGTTGAAGAGCACGGACAGCGGTTCCGCCAAGACATCACTCAACTCCCTGAGCACCCTGGGGTGTAGGTTGTCAGGCCCCATAGCCTTGTTAACCTTGAGCCTTGACAGTTCATCGTAGACACTGCTGGGTGTAAACTTGAAATTACTAAATGGGTCAGCCGAGCTAACCCTTGTCTGTAGCTGAGGGCCTTGCCCCGGCGCTTCTCGGGTGAAGACTGAGCAGAAATATTCATTTAATAGTTGTGCCTTTTCCGAGTCTTTTTCCACATATTCTCCGTCTGGTTTCCTAAGACGTACTATCCCTCCCGAGTTTTTTCTTCTGTCACTGATGTACCTAAAGAATGATTTATCTCCCTTCTGGATGTTCTTTGCTAGAGACTCTTCCATGTGGAATTTAGCCTCCCTGACTGCAGTTTTGACGGCTTTAGACTTTAGAGTCTTGTTTCCCTGATTGTTTGTAAGAGATGAATGCTTTTTTCTTCTTCTTGATGAGGTCTGAGATCTCCGCAGTGAACCACTGCGGCTTATTGTTCCTACGCCGTTTACTTACTAATTTAACATAGCGGTTTGTCGCTTCCTGTATGGTGGCTTTCAGAGTCGACCACATTTCTTCTACCCTATTGGTTTCTGCTTGGCTTTGTAGCACCTGGTGAACAAATTCTCTCATGTTCTGGAAGTTTGTGTCCTTGAATTTGAGGACCTTGGTCAGTGTGGTAGGTTTAGTGAAGCCTTTCCTAAGATTGAACCATATCATGTTGTGGTCGCTGGAGGCCAGTGTTTCTCCCACCGAGACTTCTGTGACACTTTCCCCATTGGTAAGTAACAGGTCCAGTATTGCCTGATCCCTTGTTGGGTCCAACACCAGTTGCCTGAGACGTGCTCCCCTCAAAGAGTTCAATAGCCTCCTACTGCTGCCGGAAGCAGCGGTAAGTGTGTCCCAATCCACATCAGGCATGTTGAAGTCGCCTAACAGTACTGTGTCCCCACGCAAGGTGATATTCTCTATATCTCCTATTAACTCCATATCCATATCCTGTTGTCTTGGGGGTCTGTAAATTACGCCAAGATATAGGCATTAGTCCTTTCCTCTGGCCAAATTGACCCAAAGAGATTCCCCAGTGTACTGGACGTCTGCGATTCTTGTGACCTTAATGTCATCTTTTGTATATAATGCTACACCTCCTCCCATTCTGCCCTCCCTGTCCCGGCGAAGCAAGTTGTAACCCGGTATGACCATGTCCCACCCATGGGTGTCCGTGAACCAGGTCTCAGATATTGCCACCACATCAAGGTCGGCATTCCTTATTTCTGTTTCCAGTTCCAGGATCTTGTTACCCAAACTGTGTGCATTAACGTACATAGCCCTCCATGTGTTTTTGTTACTTCTCGCTTGAGCTACTTGGACACTATTAGCATTATGCTCATATTTTGTATTCTCCCTAGACTCAGAACTATATCGTGTACTTAACCTGGACTCCCCAGATCCAGAGTTACAGTGTGTACCTATCCCAAATATGGAAGGGTGTGTATCCTGTGGGGGTGTTCCCGCGTGGGCTACTTGAACTCCTTTGGTACAATATGCAATGTGTGTACCCCCTCTGGACCCAGGATTACAATGTGTACTGCCCATAGTCCCGGAATTACCATGTGTACTCTCCCCTGACCCAGAATTGCAATGTGTACTCTTCCTAGATCCAGAAGTACAATGTGTATATCCTCTAGACCCAGAATTACAATGTGGCCCAGAATTATAATGTAAACCTACCCCAGACCCGAAATTGTGTATGCTCTCCCCTGACCTAGAATTTCGGTGACCACTTACCTCAGCCTCAAAAAAGAATTGACAATTTAGCTCGTCAGGTTGGTTGTATGTGCCCGTGCCCTCCCCCAGTATGTGCCCGTACCCTCCCCCAGTCAGTTTCAAAAATTCCCAGTTAGACATTTTGACTAGTAAGATGTCCAAGTGCATGTTTATACTGTTTGTTGGACATCTATCTTTTTTGAAATTAAGCCCTTAAGTATAATTTCCTAATTGCTCATGTCTAAAAAGTATAGAAAATGTCTGTTATTTCCATAAAACTTTGCTTTTTTGAACAGGATAGTCAAATTTGCAATTTGCCTATTTAATGTAAAACATGAAAATACAAAAATATTTCATTTTTTTCATCTTTATAAAGTCATAAAAAGAAATATATGAATCACAATTAACATGTATTTATATTGAAGTTATATAAAGATGACCATAGAAAATTTAGACATGAGTAGTTTCTCTAGATTTGTGATTATATTGTAAGTCACTTTCACGAATCAGCCCCCAGATATAGTCTCCCATCAAGTTCTTATTATATTGTCCTTAATAGCAGTGTTCAAAGTCCAGTATATCCTAATGGAAGAATTCACCTTGCTCCTTTGAGTATGTTCCCATGTTCTTCTTGAATGTCTCAAGATGAGCATCAAGGAGATGGACTTTTAAAGACATCTTATGGCCCATTATACTGTAATTCTTCACCAGATTCTCAACCAACTCCACAAAGTTTTCGGCCTTATGATTGCCCAGGAATCTCCAAGCCACTGCAACAAAGCTTTTCCAAGCCAATTTCTCCTTCCTAGTTAGCTTCTTGGGAAATTCCTTGCACTCAACGATCTTCTATATCTGTGTTCCAATGAAGACATCAGCTTTGACCTTTGCCTCAGACAGATTAGGGAAGATATTTTGAAGTTTACTTAAGGCTGCTGACTCCTTATCTAGAGCTCTGACAAATTGTTTCATTTGGCCCAAATTGATGTGCAGTGGTGGCTGCCTTCCGGGGGTCCATCAGTGGTTCCCATTTGACGTTGTTTCTCCCCATAGAGATCTCTGTCTGACTAGTTCCAACTTTAGTAGTGTGCCTTTGCGTCCCTGATGTCCCAAAGACAGAGATAGCAGGAGAACTTGGTAAAACCGCCTTGAAGACCCATTTTGAAGTCTCCAATGACCTACCAGTTGTACTCATCATATTTCAAGGCACCTAGTAAGAACTTGATACTGTTGTAATCCTCTTTAAGGTGCATTGAGTAAGCCAGTGGAAGAGATGGGTACTTGTTCCTGCTATGGAGTAGAATGATTTTGATGCTCCTGGATGAGCTGTCAATGAAGAGACATCACTCTTTTTGGTTAAAGGTGATTCCAATTGCCTCAAACAGACTGATCACATTATGGCTGAAGCAAAACCCATCTTGATGGGTGAAGAAGGTGGAAAAAGCTTGGTAATACTTCCTCTGATCTGTGACTTGCACTCTTTCATCCAACAAGTTCAATTGCTTGAGCCTAGACATCAAAAGCTCGGTATTGGACTTGGTGAGACCAAGATCTCTGATTGAGTCGTTGAGGTCTTTTTGATTTGGATATTATGGGTTTCTCTCATCAGCTGTACTGATATTGTAAATTAGATCTACAACATCTCCCTCATTCTCTGACTTGCTGCTCTCTTTTGAAGACAGCTGCCCACTCTCTCTGGGGGAGTGGGTAGGGGGGAGCTTAGGGCAATTTGGCACCAGGGCAATGGATGAAGGAATGTCTGGATATGTGATTGCAGATATATGCTTGCCAGTTCAATGTTTGGAAGGGTCCCCCATGCAGAAGTGGCAGTTGCCAGCCAAATTTTTGGGATAGCAACCTTCATGGCTTTCTTTTCCCCTCTGTACCATACTGTAGAAGAAAATGAAATTGTGGTAATGAAAACAATAAATTTATTTCACCTATGACTAATCTATACTAGATTCTCACAACATATTTCGTATATGATAGATTTTGAAATAACATTGAAAATTTTTAAATTTCAATATTTTCAAAAATTAAACATTCTAAGAAATTTTATAGCAGAAAATTCTGCCATCCTAGTGAGTAACAAAATTGTCTTACCTTCCAGAGTTTTTTGACAATGCTCACATGTGAAGTGAGGTGTCAAAGGTTTGTCTTGATCCCCAACAGGAATGCTGAAATATGCTTTTTAGGCATCGCACATCTTAGCAGATGCTTCTATGGAGTATATTTTTACCTCTTGTCTTGATAAATTGGCCACACGCATAGCAAAATGCATCTGCTGGATGTTTGCGACTTAGTAAAAGGATCATAGAGATATTGGAGTGTGGGAGGGAGTCAGTAACCACTGGGGTGAGTATGGGGGGTTAGTAGCACTGTAATGCAAATTCTTGAAGATAGAAAGGTGAGGTGAATAGAATAACTTCAAACCAAACAAATCCTCACTCAACAGGAAAGGATGCACAATAGAAGAATAGACCAACTTGTATCTTTCTTCTCATTTCTTTTATTGAAAATTCTTCATTCATTCAAACATTCTTGCTCCAAGCAATACTGCCCGACGGGACCCGTTTCGCCAACAATGGCTTTTTCAAGGGTTCCAGCAGGGAGCACTATATGATATAAAATACACATATTACAATATAGAATAAACATAGAATAAACAAATTATTATACCATCATGTCCTGAGAACTACTGTGTTTTAACTTTATACCTAGATAAAAACCATAGTTAGTTTATATGGTCCGTCTTTATATAAATAAATAATACATGATGTATTAATAGATTACTAAATTATCATTTTATCATTTTACTTAATTATTAATTTTACATAATTATTATTATACAGGTTTATTATTTTACAAATTCATCATGACTCAATAAATACCTTCAATGTGGAAATCAATTTAAGTATGTAAATAATCAAATGTATACTTTACAATAAATAATTTGTAATAACCTAATGTCAATTGGATAATATAGAGAAATAAAATAATATAAAGAGCTTAAATAAATACCTCTTCAATCATAAGTATTTAAATAATTCAGTTATTAAATATTAAATATTAAATAATAATCTTTAAATATTAAATTTTAAATATTAAAAACCAAGCATTTATAATAATATTTATATTTAATTAAAATTATTTATATTAAAATTATTAATATTAAATATTAAGCAATAAATTAAATTAAATAAGTGCCCAACACATATAAATCTATACCATCAACAATTCAATACATTAAATTTTATGATGAATAATAATAATAAACAATTATAAATATTCTATATGAAAAAAGGAATCATAATCATAATTTAAATCAATATATAGATAATTAAAAAAACAGATAGCCAATAAGAAAACACCTGTGCATATCTATGAGAATTAATCAAGATTAATAAATTAATTAACTTTAATTAATTAATAAATGACATCCTTAATCTATTTCTTCTAAACTCACAAACCAAAATATTTACTAATGAAAACTAATATCAAAAAAATATATTAATCAGAACAGTTTAATTAATATCAGAATAACTTGCTTAATATAAACTATAAATATCCAAATTATCAATTATTAATTAATTAATAAATAACTTCCTTAATTTATTTCTTATAATCTCACAAATCAAAATGTTTACTAATTAAAGCTAATATTAGGATAAATAATTTAATATCAGAGTAAATTATTTAATATAAACTCTAAAAAATCCAAATTGTCCAAAAGTTATTATTATATTAAACATTAACAGATAGGAAATGAAAATTTTTATACTCAGAGCTATCTCAACACCTTAATTTTCTATTAACTGCTGAATCATATAATATACGTTTGTCCATAAGATTATATTAGCTTTTCCAGTGGGAGGATCAGCATTTGTATATATAGAACTAATTGAATTATTTATAGAGGGTAACTTTCAGTGTTAGTTAAAAACCTCCTAATCAAACGCTAAACCTTGCGTCTAATTTAAAGGACAGCATTTACAATGGCTTGTGTTTCACTACAAGGTAATAGTCCATTTATACACAGCCCAAGTGAATCAAAAAGGCAAATTTAAACATTAGTAAAACACTCGGTAGAGCACAAGGCTCACATCCGATTTAAAAAACTGACCGAGTGATTATTCCAGCTTAGTTGAAGGGACATATTATTTTCTACTCATAAAGGAGCAATACTACATCTTACCAATATTGTAGACAATTAACCAAATCTAAAATAGTAAAACACCATCAGTTAATCTACATGAAAATGCCGTTAAAGTTACCAACCTCATTTTAGCTTCCTCATACTTTCAGGGCAGGAGCGTCTAGCAGCCATATTGTTCAGGTTTATATAAGCACAAACGCATGCGCAGATTCATGCAGAAGCACCATGTGATTTGTGTATTATTATCAGCGCATGTGTTTGCTGTGAACAATATAAACATAGATTAACAAACATACTCTATTCAAATCGTCCCAACGATTGAAATAAATCAAAATAAATAATGGACATAGTGAAAAAACTGACTCGTATTGAATTCAGAGTATCAGTTAGCTACATAGTATAAGTCATTTCATCTTATAAAAATAGATAGCAAGACTAAAAGAAAGGTTTCCAGTCTATAAAACTATTTAATCCTGCGGGTTCTATGGATCCTAATCTGAAAATCCATTTACTCTCTTTTTGTGATAACTTCTTTTTTCTGTCACCTCCTCTCCTGTCCTCTGTCACATGGTCTATCGCTAGGTACTGAAGATCTTCAAACTTATGTTGATGAAATATACAATGTTCTACAATGGGCTCTGATGTAATAGAGCGTTTAATATTCGATTTATGTTCTTGTATACGTGTTTTGAATGCTCTAGTGGTCATCCCAACATATATTTTTTTACAGGGGCATAATATAATATAGATGATAAAGGTACCGTATTTGCCGGCGTATAAGACAACTTTTCAGTACCTTAAAATCCTCCCCAAAGTCGGGGGTCGTCTTATACGCCGGGTACTGTTTAAATGCCCTTACTTTACATTAGAGAGCTGCACGGGGACGCCCCTAGGGTCGCGGTGATCCCGTGGGGATGCCCCCTAGGGTCGCGGGGATCCCATGGGGACGCCTCCGAGGGTCGCGGGGCTGGATGTACTCAGTCTTCTGGATGTACGCGGCTCTTCTTCTCCCTACCTTCTCTGCTTGCAGCACAGAGCCGAACGGAAGTCTTCCCGACGTCAGCGCTGACGTCGGAGGGGAGGGAGGGCTTAAACAAAGCTTAAACAAAGCCCTCCCTCCCTCCGACGTCAGCGCTGACGTCGGGAAGACTTCCGTTCGGCTCTGTGCTGCAGGCAGGGCAGATAAGGAGAAGGAGAGTAGCCTCGCGGTTCGAGTGGCTACCAAAGGAGAGGAGCGGCCCGCCCCGCCCCGGTTGCAGCACAGCCGGCCAGGTTCCCTTACTTTTGTGGCACTTCCCCGACCGACCGATAACAGCCCGGGTCCGACAATCCTCCCTGCCCTGTAGCCGCGAATCTAAATTACCTTCTTACAGCAGCTGTAAGAAGGTAATTTAGATTCGCGGTTAAGGGCAGGGAGGTTTGTCGGACCGGGGCTGTTGTTGGTCGGTCGGGGAAGTGCCACAAAAGTAAGGGGACCTGGCCGGCTGTGCTGCACCCGGGGCGGTAGAGAAGGTGTGCGGAAGAAGGGGTAGTCTTATACGGCGAGTATATAACAAACTCTATATTTTAACTGTAAAAGTTGGGGGGTCATCTTATACGCCCAGTCGTCTTATACGCCGGCAAATACGGTAGATCTGCAATTTAGAAAATAATTAATTTTGAATTCTTTATTATCTAAAGAGTTTTTCCAAGTTTTTGTTTGTATGCTCATTTTGCAAATATTGCATGAGAGACATTTGAAAAACCCTTTAGGAAAACTATTATCCTTAGCACTACCTTTATTTTCACTGCTTTTTAAGATCTCTTTTAGATTCCGATCTCTGGAATAGGCTATTCTCAGATTAAGGTTTTGCAGGGAAGGATGATGGTAACGATATCCCATAATTTGTGTAGAGTATTAGAGATGATATTACTAAAGTTGTTATATCTAATGACACACGTTATAGTGTCATTTTGTTCTTCATTATTTTTATTTTTATTATTTTTTTTTTTTATTTATCAAGTTTTCATCATTATCATTTATACAGATAATAATAAAGAAAGTAAAATCACAAGTAAAACATAACTATTACTAACATAAGACATCTCACTAGTTCCTCAAGTCCACATAAATGGGAGAAAGTATCCTAGTAATCTAAAGAAATCAATCAATATCAATATAATCCTTGATCAAAGATCTTCATTATTTTTAGATGTTTTTAATAGCAACCATTCTCGATTACAATATTTTGCCCTTTTAAAGGCCTTTTTTATCACTTTCTGGGGATACCCTCTAGATAATAATTTGAGCTCTAACCTTTTTTCCTTGCTTTTTAAAGCTCTTAAAGTCTGAACAGTTTCTCCTGAGTCTAATAAATTGTGAGAATGGTAGACTATTCTTTAATTTGCCGGGATGACTACTATCATAAGATAGCAATGTGTTTCTATCTGTGTCTTTAAAGTACACATCTGTATTGAAATAGTTTTGATGCTGCTCAATGGTTAGATCTAAAAAATTTAACTTAGTTCTCGAATAAGTCATGGTGAAAATTAAATTTTCATCACATGAATTCAACCATTGTGCAAAATTCTTGAGATCAATTTCGTCACCCTTCCACAACATGATGATATCATCTATGAACCGGCGCCACACAAAAATATGGTCAGAGTATGGTGAATTGACAATCCATTCAGATTCAAATTTTGACATATACAAATTCACTATGGAGGGAGCAAATGTGGCGCCCATAGCCACACCTTTTTTTTGGATGTAATATTTGTTTTCAAATATGAAATAATTTTCTTTTAATGCTAAAGAAGTTAATTGCATTAAAAACTCGGTGGGGATAAGGTGAGGTATTGAATTGTTGATGGTATAGATTTATATGTGTCGGGCACTTATTTAATTTAATTTATTGCTTAATATTTAATATTAATAATTTTAATATAAATAATTTTAATGAAATATAAATATTATTATAAATGCTTGGTTTTTAATATTTAAAATTTAATATTTAAAGATTATTATTTAATATTTAATAACTGAATTATTTAAATACTTATGATTGAAGAGGTATTTATTTAAGTTCCTTATATTATTTTATTTCTCTATATTATCCAATTGACATTAGGTTATTACAAATTATTTATTGTAAAGTATACATTAGATTATTTACATACTTAAATTGATTTCCACATTGAAGGTATTTATTGAGTCAGGATGAATTTGTAAAATAATAAACCTGTATAATAATAATTATGTAAAATTAATAATTAAGTAAAATGATAAAATGATAATTTAGTAATCTATTAATACATCATGTATTATTTATTTATATAAAGACGGACCATATAAACTAACTATGGTTTTTATCTAGGTATAAAGTTAAAACACAGTAGTTCTCAGGACATGATGGTATAATAATTTGTTTATTCTATGTTTATTCTATATTGTAATATGTGTATTTTATATCATATAGTGCTCCCTGCTGGAACCCTTGAAAAAGCCATTGTTGGCGAAACGGGTCCCGTCGGGCAGTATTGCTTGGAGCAAGAATGTTTGAATGAATGAAGAATTTTCAATAAAAGAAATGAGAAGAAAGATACAAGTTGGTCTATTCTTCTATTGTGCATCCTTTCCTGTTGAGTGAGGATTTGTGAGTATGGGGGGGCCAAATTATCAATCCTCCAGTGGTTTATCAGGTCAGTTTGGGTACATTTTTGGCCTTTATTCGTTTTAAAAACAGGTCTAACCTAAAATGTCCAAATTGTGCCCTGAAAGTTTTGTAAAATGTTTGATTATCACTGTAAAACATCCAAGTGCTAAACCCACCTTAATCCCACCTCCAAACACACCTCTAACATGCCCTCTGGTAACAAAATGACCAGAAAGACATCTAAAAAGTCAGTTTTGAAAATTCCCACCTGGACCTTTTGATTATTAAGATGTCCACATGCTGCTTTATGTCATCTTTTGGAGGTCTATCTTTATTGAAAATTAGCCCCGTGTGTTTTCAATTTATAAAACCCAAGAGAATCTGGGTATGATGAACATTAAATGGAGCTAATGATATACAATTTAATCTAAACAGAGGAAAAAAGACCTCAAAGAACCCCAGGAGTTGAGTCAATAGAAAGGCACTAATTAGGGGTTTAAGGGTACTATCACTGGTCTAAAACCTCTGTTTAAATTGATTTTTATAAATTTTTATATTAAATGAATGGCTGTTCGATCCTGTGTCACATTTGATCTTATGTCGCCTCTGGGAGAAAAGCGAGAGGCGACCATGTGACATAAGATCGGATGTGACACAGGATCGAACAGTCATTTATTAGATGATACCGGCAATAATAGTATCTGAGCACTTCCTCTGAAGAAGCCAGGTTAGCATGAAACGGATTTGGCCTCTATTGGGATTAAAAGATAAGTGCCTGGCTTTTTGTCAAGTTTGCCGTATGTAGTTAAGTCAGTTGATCGATCATGAATTCAGTTGCATACTCCCTCTCCATCATATGAATATGAGAGAAAATCAATATTGAATTGTGATTAAATTAATGTGATTAAATCAAAATTGAAAACAAAGTAATTTAACAATTTATTAAAATCAATTTAACCAGTGATAGTACCCTTAAACCCCTAATTGGTATTTTTCTATTGACTCGACTCCTGGGGTTCTTTGAGGTCTTTTTTCCTCTGTGTAGATTAAATTGTATATCATTAGCTCCATTTAGGGCTCCTTTTACAAAGGTGCGCTAGTGTTTTTAATGTACGCACCGAATTAGTGCGCGCTCAAAAGGAGGCGGTAGCGGCTAGCGCGTGCCGCAATATAGCGTGCGCTATTCTGCATGTTAAGGCCCTAGCGCCCCTTTGTAAAAGGAGCCCTAAGTGTTCATCATATACAGGTTATTTTGAGATTTACATTTGAACACTAATTTAAAGTTCCACATTTGACATGTCAATTTATAAAACACCATTGAATAATTCTTCTCACATGAGATTTCATGGACAAAATGGAATCTGGTATTATAACCTAGGATATGAGTTAATTTACTATCAGAATGGTGACACCATCGATAGAAAATGATATCAAAAGATTTGTCTGAGAATACTTAGATAATATCAAAACCCACCCCTCCTTTTATGAATGCCAGAGCAGTTACGGTGTCAGGTCAAAAGCGCGCCGGGACAAAGGGGCGCGCTGACAACTGAGCGCAATGCGGAGCCGCGCGCCGAAGTAAATGACTGTTTTAAAGGGCTCCGATGGGGGGTGTGGGGGGGAACCCCCCACTTTACTTTTTACAGATCGCACTGCATTGTGGGGGTGTTGGGGGGGGTTTGGGGGGTTGTAACCCCCCACATTTTACTGAAAACTTCACTTTTTCCCTAAAAAATAGGGAAACAGTTAAGTTTCCAGTATAATGAGGGGGGTTACAACCCCCCAAACCCCCCACAATGCCGCTGCAATCTGTATTAAGTAAAGTGTGGGGGTTCCCCAACAAAACCACCCGTTGGAGCCTCTAAAAACACTCCTTTTCTTCGGTGCGCGCTTCCGTCTTGCACTCAGTTGTCGGTGCGCACCTTTGTCTTCGGCGGTTTTGCCTATGAACCGCAGTTACCGCCGCTGCCACAGCTGCCGGCACTATAACACACGCTACATGTTCATAAAAGCAGGGGTTTGTTTTTTGCTATATTTAGTTTCAAGCCATTTACTTTCATCCAAGTCCTAATTGTATGCAAGCACATTCTAAATAAATCAATACTATCAGGTACTGATTTTTCATTGTTAAAGAAAGTCTGTAGGTCATCAACATAGATTTTATACTGTAAGCCTACAAAGCTTAGTAGTCTACAAAGAGGAAGCATAAATATATTAAATAATATAGCAGATAATAAAGAATCCTGCGATACCCCATGTGAAGCTTCAAAGAATGAAGACTGTTGTTTCCTAGCCACAACATAGAAATTTCTAACAGTAGATAAGAAAACCAACTCAATATGTTGTCTCTAATCCTGAGATTCTAATTTATTTTTTTTTTAAATATGATGATTAACGAAATCAAATGCTGCAGAAATATTTAGGGTAATCATTAGATGAGAAGAACCCTTATCAAAGCCAGATTTGATTGAATCTAAGACACAAATTAAGAGTGTTTCGGTACTGTGTTGTGTCAAACTGATGATTATCCAAAATATTCTGTGTATTGATAAAATTAAGCAATTGGTCATAGACTAGTTTTCTATAATTTTAGACAAAACAGTAAAGATGAAATTTGTTTATAGTTTGTAGGTAAATTAGGATCTAACTGACTCGGAAGAGGTTTCAATCGCGGGCCGGTGAGGTAAATGGTCTGATGCACATTGAATTCCTATGAGCATCAGAGCATTTATCTCACTGGACCATGGAAGAAATCTCTACTGTGACTTTGTAAAAGGGAACCTAAGTTAGCTCCTTTAAATAAGGGTCAAACTGTAGCTCATTTCAGGATTAAAAAACCCAATAATGACCAACTTTGCATATTAGTGTTCTAGTCCCCCACTACTTGCCTCTGATTGGCTTATTTTGGTAACCAGAACCAATCAGAAGTGAGATGGGAAACATTTTGTCTAGGTAGTGAAGCCCCCCTTTGTTGGCAAGTTTCTGGCAAGAAAGTGGGAAGAAAAGAAAATCTTTGTTTACAGTGGGTTTAAAACATGAATTTCTCTGTGTTGCATTCAGAATATAAGAGAGATTTCTGACTATCATTTGGCTAAACAGCAGCTTTGCAGAAGAGGATATATATAACATATCGGAGGCTGATAGGCTATATGCAGGAAATGAGGACGGGAAACTGACAGGGTTGACGATCAGTCTAGAAGAGGTATGCAAGCAGATTGATAGGCTTAAAACGATAAATCCCCGGGACTGGATGGCATCCATCCGAGGGTAATCAAGAAACTGAAAGGGGCTATAGTTGAACTGCTTCAACTAATAGCCAATCTGTCGATCAAATCGGGAAGGATTCCGGAAGACTGGAAAGTGGCGAATGTCACGCCGATCTTCAAGAAAGGTTTGAGGGGAGATCCAGGAAACTACAGACCGGTGAGTCTGACCTTGGTACTGGGAAAGATGGTAGAGGCACTGATAAAGGACCACATCACCTTATCGGACACAATCTGATGAGGACCAGCCAGCACGGCTTCAGTATGGAAAGATCTTGCTTGACGAACTTGCTGCACTTCTTCGAGGGAGTAAACAGGCAGATAGACAAGGGCGAGCCAGTCAACATTGCATATCTGGATTTTCAGAAAGTGTTCGACAAGGTCCTGCATGAACGACTGCTTCGAAAAATTGTGAGCCATGGAATCAAGGGTGAAATACTCATGTGGATTAAAAGCTGGTTGGCAGATAGGAAACAGAGAGTGGGGGTAAATGGACAATACTCGGACTGGAAAAACATCACAAGTGGAGTGCCGCAGGGTTTGGTGCTTGGACCCACGCTCTTCAACATATTTATAAATGACCTGGAAATTGGTACGACGAGCGAAGTGATTAAATTTGTGGACAATGCGATGTTATTCAGAGTAGTGAAGACGCAGAAGGATTGTGAAGACCTGCAATGTGATATAAACACGCTCGAGAAATGAGCCGCGACATGGCAAATGAGGTTTAACGTAGATAAGTGTAAGGTGATGCATGTCAGTAACAAAAATCTTATACATGAATACAGGATGTCTGGTGCAGTACTCGGAGAGATCCCCCAAGAAAGAGACTTGGGAGTACTGGTCGATAAGTCGATGAAGCCGTCCGCGCAATGCGCGGCAGCTGCAAAAAGCATGAATAGAATGCTAGGAATGATTAAGAAGGGATCACGAGCAGATCGGAGAAGGTTATCATGCCGCTGTACCGGGCCATGGTACGTCCTCACCTGGAATACTGCATCCAGCACTGGTTGCTGTACATGAAGAAGGGCACGGTACTGCTCGAAAGGGTCTAGAGAAGAGCAACTAAAATGGTTAAGGGGCTGGAGGAGTTGTCGTACAGTGAGAGATTAGAGAAACTGGACCTCTTCTCCCTTGAAAAGAGGAGACTGGAAGGGGACATGATCGAAGCTTTCAAGATAATTAAGGGAATAGACTTAGTAGATAGAAACGGGTTGTTTACTCTCTCCAAGGTACAGAGAGGGCACTTTCTAAAGCTAAAAGGGGATAGATTCCTTACAAACGTAAGGAAGTTCTTCACCCAGAGAGTGGTGGAAAACTGGAATGCTCTTCCAGAGGCTGTTATAGGGAAAACCACCCTCCAGGGATTCAAGATAAAGTTAGACAAGTTCCTGCTGAACCAGAACGTAAGCAGGTAAGGCTAGTCTCAGTTAGGGCACTGGTCTTTGACCTAAGGGCCGCCGTGTAAGCGGACTTTTGGGCACGATGGACCACTGGTCTGACCCAGAAGCGGCAATTCTTATGTTCTTAAGAAATGTAACTGTTCCATTAAGTTACATGGCTGAGCAAATAAAGAGGGAGGTGGGCAGCACTTTATGCAAATTATTTTCTGAAGGACCAACACACAGGTAGATGGGAGGAACTTTGTACATTCTGGGAATTAAATAAAGCTTGTGGGTCCAAATAATGTGTACATATTAAAGGAAAAGGGCTAGATTAGAATAAGTGAAATGGAAACCTGCTCCCTACGAGTTCAAAGGAAAGAGAAATTGTCCGGATTTCCCATGGATCACAGGCTTTTATGGTTTCAAGATCAGTTTAGAATACAGAGTTATAGCTGAATTCTGTGTTCACTATGGGTGAGCAGTATTCCTTCTGGTTTTGACAGCCCTCTAAAGGACAAACCCTGTTACTGATGGCTATAGAGGTCTTATTAGAGCAAGTAATACTGAGTGCTAGTGGGTATGGATCCCTAGAGGCTTTCCTGAAGAAGAAAGAACAGTCTTTAGGAGCCTAGCTTAAGGCAAGTGGCCTCAGGGACCAGATTAGAGCAGAAGAAAAGGGTTTTCATGATTTCCCCAATGAAGTTGCATGATATCTATTTGCAAGCACTGCTTCCATTGTATGCAAATAGATCTCATGCATATTCATTTGGGAAATCCTGAAAACCTGATCTGGCAAGAGCCGAAGTTGGACACCCCTGATCTAGAGTCTGTTCCAGGCACCAAATTCATATTCTTGATCTTTCTTTTTACCATTTTACCACACCAAACTAAAATCTAGGTAATAGCAGAATAACACCTTGGCATCAAATGGCACTAAAGGTCACCATAAGGGCCAGATGCAGCTTTTTAGCTACATCTCTTTAGCCATATACCAATAGCTATGAGGCATAATCAAAACTTTGAAATGTCCAAAAACCAGCCTAAGTTGGCACTCGCACATCTAGCAGGGACATCCATATGCCAATAATCAAAACCAACTTTCAGGCCGTGCAACAGCACTTCTAAACTGCTGTGCATCCAGAACTCAAAGGGGTGTGTTGGGAATTATGTTATGGGCAGGAATCAGGTGGGCTTAAACTTGGACGTCTTGCAGCGATAATCAAAGCTTCCCCAAGGTGTCTTAGAAGGAACTTAGAGGCCGGCAGTTAGACCAGTTTTAGTTGCATCTAAGTGCCCCAAAGCTGTGCAAACTGACCAGATGACCACTGAAGGGATTAAGGCATGATCCCCCTTACTCCCCCATGGTCACTGACCCTCTCCCACCACCCAAAGATGGGGGAAAACAACATATTGAGGACATGCCATCAGCTGATCACGGCAGAGGAATCCTATCAGCTGAGTCAGTTTTGGGGATTCCTGCCAGCTCAGCAGATGGGAATTCCCCCTGCCAAGATCAGTTGGAGCCCTATACCCTTCCCCCTGACATCCCTTGACCCCCCACAACACATCACCAGACACCAGACAACCACCCCCCACATCACCTGATTCCTCCGATATCAGGCAACATAGCCCCCACATCACCCAACACCACCCGACATCAGGCAACACCCCACACACACACACACACATCACCCAACACCACCCAACATCAGGCAACATCCCCCCTACATCACCCGACACTCCATATCTTCTGATGCAAAATCGGGAGGAGGGAAGCCCACTCCCTCCTGCCTACAGGGCCGTGTGCTGAGAATGAAGGGCCTTCCTCCTCCCAATGCATCTTGGGATGCAGTAGGAGGGGCCTAAGGTCCTGCTTGGCTCAAAATAGCCCTTCCCGCTACTTCGAGTGTGGTTGTAAAACTACAAAAAGACAGTATGAGTGTCAATCCCTTTTCTTACAACCGTGCTTAATGCTTTGTGTTTACATATACTACATGCATAGAAGATTTTACAATTTTCCTTTTAATTCCCCGCCCCCCTCTCCATTGCATCCCCCCTCTAGCCCTCTTCCATCCTCTCTGCTTTACTTATTGTAGTTCCTACCTTTTCCCTCTTGTTTTACTTTGTTTGTCTGATGTATGTATTTTTGTTTTTACTGACCAATCCCCAGTAATGATATTTTTGATTTTTAATCTTCTGTTTTTGTGCTATTGTATGCTGATAATAGATTTTATTGTACACCACTTTGAATTTTAGATTAAGCAGTATAAGAAATTTTTAATAAACCTTGAACAGGCAATATACTTAGTGGTGTGCAATGTCGGGGCTGAACTTAGCCATTAAGAATCATGCTTCTTACTATAATAGTGAGAGTTTACCAAAATGGCTTCCAAATTGATTGGAACCTTCACCCCTCTAGAGAAATGAAATCTGTAATTTTATTGTGGAGGTGGTAGCGAATGGGAATTTCTGCAATAAGTGCAGCTATATCACTGTGCACTAATTAGAGCAGGATTAGCGTGTCAACCTTTACCACCTATAAAAAATAATGTGGCAGTAAGGAAGTACTCATGCACTGATATCTTTTAATGGCTGCACATTAAGGGCAACATTGATGCATGGCCATTATACAGCTGTGGTAAAAATATGGCCTTAGTAAGCGTGAAAAAACTTCTTAAAGGGTACACCAAGGCCACATTTTACAGTAATAATAATAATAATAACATTTTACAGTAGATCAATATATGAACCCCTTTTCTCTCCTGATAACACTATTCTGGTTAACTATTTGCATTTTACCTTGAATGTTATACTTTGAAGAAATTAAATGAAAGTTTTTTAAGTATAATAATTTAAAGGGGGAAAAAATTAAAGCAAAGAATGAACTCGATGATTGTAGATTGTAGGCAGAATAATAAGTTTGTGATTATTCATCAGTAATGATTCTGTATTACTCATTCCCAAACATTGCAAGTACCTAATAATAGCAAAATTGAAATATTCTTTTCCAGCCTCTTATCCAGTTACATGTTCTCTCTACATATGATTTAATATAATATAGCTCTATTTAAACCTTTTATTAGATATATATGAAAACAGACAAGTTGATCGGTATGAATATTTCAATCAAATAAACTCCCAGGTAGGCTGGTTCACTACCACCCATCAACCATAATACAAGTTGGTGCCAACCATATAATTTATAGACAAAAGACATCTGTCTCTCTTTTGGGTACTGAAGACAATTTATTTTCAGTCGCTCAGGTGACTGCTTCACTCATGAGTGGCAGACTGAAGCAAAGACAAAGTAAAGCAGTCACCCAGGCCTGTGAAATAAATCATGTCTGACTATCAGAAGCAATATATGTTTCTATTTCAAGGGTCTAAAATGTTTTAACATGCATAGTTTTCATGCATGGAATATTCTTGGTACTCCTCGTTCCTTGGAGTAGTGATCGCCATGTTTTTTTTCATAAATAGAATTAATAATGATAAAGATATATGCAAATGCCCACTTAATCTGGTATTCCTGGCATGTTGCCCAGATTAAGGAGCAGGTTGATGGAAATGCACAGAGCATATACATGTAGCTTAACTGTTAGACTGAGGGTGTTTCTTTTCCACCAGTCTGGGCAAAGTTTTTTCATTGTGACTTCAGTATTTTGATCTATTATACTGAATAACAAGACTTTCTGATGCAGGCGGAGACACCGAAACATAGCCCATGTCGGATCCATCATCAAAGTAGAATTGCCCAGAACATGAATGCTATTTGTGCTCCTTATACACGGAATACTGTCTGCAAAACCAGCAGACCTAGGAGTCCAGTTATTTGAATCACTTCCATGCTAGGTGGTTAGCAAGAAAGGGTGTGTGTATTCATTTTAAATAACATGGAAATGTTAACATTTTGTAAATAGTATGTTCTCTTCTGAAAATTTTGGGCTGCACAGAACAATTAGTGATGAATATGCTTAGGACAAAAAAATGGTGTTTTATTTCTTAGTTTATTTGGACTTTTATCCTGATTTTCAAACATTTTCCAGTTCATTTTACATTTTTATTTCAATAAAAAATTTTTTATATATGTTCAATTTTTTAAATATGCCAGTTGGCTTAGAATGAGTTAATTTATAGATTAATGAACCTTAGGTCTCCCTTTTATAAAGCCACTAGTCTTATAGCCCGTTACATTAAAGGGTGCTAGAATATATGTGTGTGTGTCTGTCTTTATTTCTTTCTCTCTCTCTCTCCTTCTTCTCCTCTCCTTCTGTATTTCTGTCACTCTTTCTGTCTTTCTTTTTCCTCAGCCGTCCACCCATTCTCCCTTCCTTTTACCTTCCCTGTGTCCACCACCACCCCTTCACTGCTCCCCTTATCCAGCAGCAGCCCTACTCCCTTTTTTTAATCTCTCCCCTGTCCAGCAGTACCTTTTTCCTGTCCCCCTATCCAGCAGTAGGCCTCCCTTCCTTTTTCTCCCCCCCCTTCTCTTCCCCTGTCCATCAGCACCTCTTTCCTGCTCCCCCATCCAGCAGTAGGCCTCCCTTCCTTTTTCTCCCCCCGTCTCTTCCCCTGTCCATCAGCACCTCTTTCCTGCTCCTCTGTCAAGCAGTAGGCCTCCCTTCCTTTTTCTACCCCCCCCCCCGTCTCTTCCCCTGTCCAGCAGCACCCCTTACCTCACGTCTGCCTTCCGTCGACAGCCACCTCAAACCACCGCGGCCTGCAGCTGCCGACAGTCACTGTGGCGGACAGCCTCCGCGCTGCCTGAAGCCGACATCCGCCTTGGGAGAGAGAGATGCATGGAAGCGCGCATGCGCACTCCTACCTACGGGGACCTACAGCACACGGAAAACGGGAGCACGCAGGTAAGAGTGCGCATGCGCGGCTTAGGCTTTTATTATAATAGATGTTAGGCTTTATTTTTATCACCAGCATCAGAACTAATATCACCATGGCCGGCGACAAAAAAAAAAAGCCTAACACAGCTTTGTAAAGGGGGGAGGGTTAAGTCAATTTAGTCCAAAGCAAATATTTTAAGACTCATTAACAAACCAAGGACTTTTTTTACAAAGCCACAGTAGCAAGTCCTCTGTGGCAAATTCACTGAAGCCTATTTAATTCCTATGGGCTTTGCTCCACATTTCTGTTGTCTACCTTTGATGTGAATTACGCCTATCGGTGTTAGCCATGCATTAGGCGTGATTCCAGCACCATTTTTTTAGGCACCAGTAGGTGACTGGGAAACTCTTTTAAAAGAACTCTTAGACAGCATTTCCCTCTTAACTCAGGTGCGTAAGTTAAGGCGCCATTTATAGAATATGGGCCTTTGTGATCAGAAGCAGCTAATTTTAAAATGATTGTCCTATAAAATAATACAAATTAATTGATAGCAAATATACAAAATGTGATTCCGCAAGCCAATAAGTGCACTAAAAGGCAAGAAAGTTTTGCTAAAAAGCAACCTTCCTCATGTATTTCATACCCTGGTTTTATTCACACTGATATTTAAGGCAAAAAGGGCCATCTATTACTTCAGAGATGTATCTAAAAAAATCTCTCAAGCTGCCTGTAATAATCTCCATTATGTATAATGACCGTTTTGATAATAGTCTTTAGAAGAGGTAATGGCCCTGCTGAATGGTTATTACCTGTCTGTTCATGCTGGAAGCAAGATGCAGGAACCAGAGGGGACAGTCAAATGGCCCTTGTGGTATATTCTGAGGAAATAGGAAATATTTAACAGAATGCAAGAAATAGACAAGAGAGAGCCTTGCAGGGTGAAACTGACTTTAATGGTGCCACAATCATTCCTGAGCTTTGCAAATGAAAGAAAACGGTGATAATAATAATAATGGACACGCTCTCTCAATAAACAGAGTGCTTTCATTTTAAGCATCATCAAGTCTATTCAAAGGAAGAAAAAACAAGAGAATGCATTATCTTTGGCATTAGGGATGTTGAACGGTCAGGCTGGCTTACAGTTACATTAAACACCCTTGTTTAACAGTAAAAATTCAGATCACAGACCTCAGACCCCAACTACAATATAACAGTGTAAACTCAATGTCTGATATGGTTTGAGTGTTCTAACACTCTTCTATTGTTCACTCTGACATAAGACTCCATTAAATTATTGTTAATATCTGTATTAATACCATTTGTATAATATATGCCAGATGTACACAGCACTAAAGAGAGCACATGTGGATCTTTCTGTTACCTACAAGCCTTGTCTTGACTTTCAAAGTGAAAGCATAAACCTAATTCACTTTAAATATTACCTAAAGTAAAAGTAGTGGCATACATGTATATTAACTAGTTTGAATCAGTGAACCCAATCTGTTTTCCAAATTGCATTATTTTAACTTTGTATTTTTATTATACTGTAGAAATTCACACTATAAACAGGACATTTAATAGAAAAAAAAAAACACCCCCGATAAAAAGAGCAGAAAACAATTATTAGATCAGTACTTGTGGTTTCTTTAATGTACCAACTTACCCTTTCCAAGACTACAAACAATCCCTCCCCCCCCCAAAGTCCTTTCAAAAAGTAGCAGTTCTCCACTGTTTGAAATTCCTCCACCTGTTCTCAAAAAAAGTGAACTTTGCTATCTTTAAAGTGCTGTCAAATAATAGAACTCATGCCAGCCAGCCGTTTTCCCACCATCAGTCTACAAAAAAAAAAAAAAAAAAAACAGGATGAGCTAACAGGTTGTTTTCAATATGTTGCCAGAGTTAATCTTGCTGCAACTATAACCAAGTACAACATCAAGTTTTCTTCTTCATCCAACTCTGGTACTGGAACATTCAACCTCTGCAGACAGAACACTTGACTTGCGCAGAACTTGAGAAATAAACAGAAAAGACTTCCTCCAGAGCTGGTGAGCTACTGTGACATTTCAACCATATGTGAAAGTACCGTATTTTTTGCTCCATAAGACAGAATTTACATCGAAGGAAGGCTTGTGGGCCCGATTGCAAGCTGCCGGCCCTTCGTGGAGTTACACGCAGGAGTCAGCAGCCACTTTGCCCTGTCGGCAGCAGGAATCAGTAGCAAGAGTCAGCCGCTGCCATGTTGGCAGCGGTGTCGAGTGTGCTCTGCAGTCCAAGAGTGCAGGAGCCTCATTTTGAGTGTGTTGCGGTCCAGGAGTGCAGGAACCTCATTTTGGTCAGATGAGCCAGCTTTTGATCTTCTGTAGAGGGATCTTCGGGCTCCTGAGAAGTGGGCAGTGCTGCAGTTCTTGGGGTGGGGCCTTGAGAATCGTTCCTGTGGCAAGTTCAGGGGTGGATGTGTGTTCGGGGGGTGTAGCTTGATGTGAATGTGATAGTGGCACTGGTGTATGGCCTGGGAGGTGAGCCTCTGGTTATTTGGGGTAGTGGGATGTTTGTAGGTTGGTAGATTGGGGTTTACCAGGGTTTGGTGAAGGGTATTTTGTGCTCCTTATGGCGCCTGCTAAAGCCTGGTTCCAGAGGAGGGAGGGGTGGTGGAGCTCAGATGGGTCGTTCTGCAGCGGGGGCAGTGTCTGTTGGCAGACCATGGAGGAAGAATCAGCATGGCAGGGAGGAAAGAAGGCTTCGTGGAGTTGCGGCAACAGTAGGCGAGTGGCGGACCAGGGAGGAGGAATCGGCGTGGCAGGGAGGAAGGCATGCAGGCTTTAGTGTGGGAGGGAGGCAGACTGTCAGGCTTTAATGTGGGAGGGACAAAAGCTGGAAGGAAGGATGGAATAGAAATAGACAATTGTTGGGCCTGAGGAAGTAAGGAAGGAAAGAAAGAAAAAGAAAGAAAGAACTATCTAGTGCAACCAAAAATCACCAGATAACAAAGGTAGGATTTCAATTTAGTGATCAAAATCTGTCTGCTGCAGTATATTACACCGCTGTATGTATCTCACAGCAAATGTAACTTCATTACAAATGTAACCTTGCTGTAAAAATAACTTCATTGTAAATGTAGCATCGCTGAAAATGTAACTTCGCTGTAAATGTACAGTCTCTTCATCTGTTAACCGCATAGAACTTCCATGGTAATGCGGTATACAAGAATAAAGTTATTATTATTTGTCTATTTTTCTAGGGGGCTGGATTCAGAGGCACGATTTGGTTCAGAATATTTTTTTCTTGGTCTTTCCTCCTCTAAATCTAGGGTGCGTCTTATGGTCAGGTGCGTCTTATGGCGCGAAAAATATGGTAAATCCCTCTTAACCCACAACCCCTCCAAACAACCCCTTTCCTTCCCCATAACTTTACAAAGTTTCACAGGAGTCAAATAAGATTTGAGACTTTACTGGTAGCCAGTGTAGTCTTAATAAATAAAGAGTAGCATGATAAAACCTCTTTTTTAAACACCATTTTCGCTGTTCCATTTTGTACAATCTGCAATCTAGATAATCAAGAGAAAACTAATAATTCAAAGATACAAGTGTATAATGCAACCTCTTCAAAACAGACTAGACTGTTTTGACTGAATGAGATTCAGCCTGGTCTGCTTGGACCACTCATCTCTCTAGTCTAGTTATCCTGACTACATATCATTTTACTTTTCCAGTCACTTCTGTTGTTTTTCTGGTTTTCTCTGATCACCTCCAATCACTTTTCCAAACTTATCAAGCATTAAGCCTGAAACCAACATCCTTCCCCCTTTAAAAATAATTTGTTGGAACCCAATCTCTAAGAAAACATCCAGAGATCAATTAAAAAAAAAAAAAGGCTAAAATCAGCCAAAGGTCCTTCCTCAAAGGCCTCTTTATTATCAGGGTGAGAAAATTACTACTAAACAAAATGTAGTCTCTTAGTCTTTCATATCAGTCCCCAAGATCTACTTCAGAAATGGTTAGCATGGTCTTTCATATCAGTTCCCAAGGTCTAATTCAGAAATGGTTAGCTCTCAAAGTTCCAAAAATTCCCAGAACAGCACAAAAGAGAGCCTTTCAGCCAGCAATTCTCTCCATAGGCAAATATACGCAAATCAGTATTCAAATCAGTCTATCACAGTTTGGCAGATGGAAAACAAATCAGTCATTTCTCAGTCTCAAGGAATCAATTCAGGTCAGTGTGGAGGGTTTGACCCTTCCTGCCACCTCCCATATAGCCTTCCCTGTCTAGCTACATCGACCCACTGGCATGACTCTAGTTACTCACCCTAATATTACAAAAGGACTGTACAGACCTAACCTTAGAGCTAAGTTATCTCGTTATATGTTCCCTATCCCAAGGGAATTCTCACTGAAACACCTCACTCTCTATGACACTGATATAGCTTAAGAAAAGTCATACATGTTAAGTGGCAAGATAAAATTAAAGTAGAGGTAATAAGAAAAAAAATTAAACAGCTACTTGTTTGTGTGCTGTGTATGTTTTATTTTGAACCAATTTTGTTCTAAGCAGCATATAAATACTGTACATAAATAAATAAATACAGCAAATGTTTCTGACTTGGGCACTTATAAAGAATGGACACATAGACCCAGACTCTATAAAGGATGCATAAAGTTAGGCATCTAAATAGATGTGCCTAGCCAATTTAGGTGTCTAACTTAATTATTTAATTAGCTTAATTGGTGCTGATAATTAGCTTAATTGGCTCAATAATTAACTTAAATTAAAATTAATTGATAAATGCCTAAATCAGTAGGCATCTACCAATTTCAGGTAGGTGACTAGCCCATAGCACCTACCAGAAATTGGGCATGGTTAAGGGCAGACAATGGGTGGATCTTGTATGTGTTTTCTATGTAGGCACCTAAATTGGACTTAGGCACTGGTATTTAGGCCAAGAAAACCCTGGCATAAATAGAGGGCACCTAAAATTTTGATGTCTACCTCCGCTTAAGTCTAATATAAGGGCCACCAGGCATGATTCTATAAACAGTGCCTAACTGGAGATTGACAGCCACCTTGTGCCTCATTCCTCAGCATCTATTTTTAGGTGCCGTTTTTAGAACTGGAGTAACAGTGCATACCAAAGTAAGCCCTAAACTGGAAACCAGAATGGAAAAGATCAAGAAAAGCATGGAGAGGCTTTTGTGAAAGAACATCCTAGTCAGAATTGGGATGTCCTACTTATAAGTTCAAAAAAACATCCAAGTTACAGTAATTTTTAAAATGAAAAACAGGGTTTCATGTTCAAAATGCATGAGAAGGATGTTCTTGTGCACAAAACATCCAAAATGAACAGCTATTTTCCAAAATATGAACACCAAAACAGCAGGCACAAAAAACATCTGTTTGGCATCATTTGTACAAAACTGACTACGACAAACAACGGAACACCCAAGGTTTCCACAGAAGTAGAGGATGATCCAAAATAGGCAATGACTGTGAAAAACAATGTTCTTGAGATTATCTTTGTTAAAAGCAAATGATCTTTATTGAAAACAAGTATATCTATTTATCCACTTGTAAGAGCAGCTGCCCCAACATGATCCATGTTTCGGTTCACACGAGCCTTCCTCAGAGGTCCCTGTCAGAAATAGCTCAACACAACCATGGATGAGGATTCAAATCAAATATGTTACCTTGCTCTAAAATGGCACCTTTGGGACTGATTCTATAAGTGGCACCTAGAAAAGTGGTATCAATCTTGTTCAGGTACCACTCCGAGAATCATGAATATGATTTAAGAGTCTGGAAATGGTTCAAGAGCTCTAGAAATTTCCATAAAGCTCCCCTTGCATTCATAATACTTTGTATTCCTTATGTAGTCCATTGTTTGTATTAAAATAAGCTTAGTATCTTACACTGTAGTGCCTAAATCAATGGATGAGTTTTTTTGCCTGTTATATTTATGTTTATTAAAATTCTTTATATACCGCTTAGCTAGAAAGCATGATCAAAACAGTTTACAAAATAATCCAGTAATAACATAAAAATTGAAAAAAAATTCCTTTAAAACAGGAAAGATCAAGTCCAATCATTAAAAAAAATAAAAAAAATTACACACACATACATTGCAGATTACATCAAAGTCCAGACTTTTTAATCTAAAAAAGCTAACCAAAAATATGCTTTCAAGCTGTCTTTTACAACTTACCAAAGACTCCTCTGTACCAGTGACTAGGCCTTCCATTCATTTGCACATGAATAGAAGGCCTGGTTTCAAATAAAATATTCTTATTGTATATACTTTCCCTAATTTTCAAACACATCGTATAATTATGAGAGTTCTTATTCAAAAAACTTTAGGAGTTCTCTTGCATTCTCGGCTTGCAAAACACAAACCATAAATCACATTCTAGGTACATGAAATATCACAGAAGATCTTTTTTGGTTATAGATTCAAGTACCAAATTTAGGGACCCTTTTATTAAGCTGCAGTAAATGCTAGCATACACTTACCAAAGCTTAAAATGGCTTACTGTGGGATGCGCTGAGGCATTCTGTTGTAAAATCCCAATGTGCATGCACACTCTAAAAAATATTTCTGAATTTTTCTAGAAAGGGGGCATGTCTGGGACAGAAAGTGGGTGTGACAGTATGAATCAGTTAGTGTAGTCACATTACCACATACTAACTGAGACCTTACAGTCTACAAAATAGGTGGCCATAAGGATTCATGCATAATTTTTATTAACAGCCATGCACTAATGGCAACATTAGCGTATGACAGGCAAAAAGAAGAACGCCTCGATTTAGGATATAAATAGTCTTACAAAAGGTAAGGGAGACGTCTTTTCAACCAATGATACAGTCCCAACAAGGATCTTAGTTTTGGTGTGTTGAAGATGCCTTCCTCAGGGGACACTCGTTTGGAACATAGACAATGCACTGAAATAATGGTACTCTTAAGAAGGCAAAACAGCAATCCACACAGTTGTCGAAAATGAACATTAGCGCATGGCCATTGATTTGGAAAATCCCTAAAGTTTGGTAATTGTATTTTGCATATGGGCCGACCCCTGATGTTGTACGCCAAAACATGGCTCGTGTTGGGTCAATAAATATAAGTCCCGAAGTTTGGTAATTGTATTTTGCTTATTGGCCGACCCCTAATGCAGACATTTTGGGTCAATAAGGACAAGTCCCTGTTCATTGAGGCCCTTTGTGTTTTATTCACTACATTGAAAATGGAAAAGCATACATTTTCCAACTTTAGTAAGAAACAGCCTTAACACGCAGGAAAGGGCAAGCTAAGACCACTTTGTACTGCAGCTTAGTAAAAGGACCCCTTAGTGATATTTTTAATACAGATATGCATTTCCATCAGAACATAAAAATTTTTATACTTGGTCAGACAATAGGTCCATTAAGCCCAATGTCCTTTTTCCAACAGTGGCCAATCTAGGTCACAAGTAGCTGTCAGGATCCCCCAAAGCAGATGGATCTCACACTACTTATTTCACGCATAAGCAGTGACTTTCCCCCAGGTCTACGTAATTGGTTTATAGACCTTTCCTTCAGAAACTCGTTGAAACCTTTTTTTAAACCCAGCTATGCTAACTGCTTTTTCCACAACCTCTAATAATGATTTCGAGAGCTTAATTATGCATTGAAGAAAAAAAATATTCTCTTCAGTTTGTTTTAAATGTACTACTTGATAATTTCATAGAATGTTCCCACCTGTTTACTATTTACCCATACCACTCCACTCATAATTTTATAGACCTTTCTCATCCATCTCTCTTCCAACCTGAAGCTCCCTAACCTCTCTAACATTTTACTTATACAGGACTCATTCTTCCCCCTTAATCATTTTGATAACCGTTCTTTATAGCTTTTGTAGCTGTATCCCCCTGTTTTGAGATGCAGCGGCTAGAATTAACATAATTCTCAAAGAGTGGTTAAAAAACAGATCCTTCGACAGGTGTTATATAATATAGGTATTCTCAGTTTTATTCTCCATTCATTTTCTAATAATTCCATCAGTTTGCTGTTTTGAAGCCACTGCTCACTAAGCAGTGGATTTCAATATATTGTCCACCATGATGCCTACTGTAGATCCATTTCCTTGTTGGTGACTCCTAATATGGAACTTAGCATCAGGTAGCTATAATATGGGTTATTTTTTCTCTATGTGCATCACTTGGCACTTGTCTACATTAAATTTCATCTGCCGTTTGGGTGCACAAGCTGCTAGTCTGACAACGAAATAAGGTGTTTTGTTTGCTTTTGTTTTGTAACAAGATGAAAGAACCTGCTAACAACATTTCAGGGTTTTTTTTTCCATATCATTGCCCATTTGAAAGCTTTGAGAGAAACAAAGGATGGTTTTGCTTTTTTATGTTAATCAGCTACTGTAGGTGAGGCAAGAGAAAGGAAGAAAACCAAGCAGGCAGTTTTTTTTTTGGGGGGGGGGGTAGGGGGGGTTAAGCAGCCTAATTCTAGTTTGCCTGTGGATTTTTTTTTTAAGTTGAAAGAGGCCTAGAATATAAAGGAAAACTGAAATTTATTTTTTTTTTAAATAAATTTTTATTCATTTTAAAGCCATAAATAAGTGCAACATATTATACAGTCATTTTATACTTTAACATCACTTAAATTCTATGACAAATACATATATCACTCCCCTACACACTACATATTCAACAATTTGCACTCAAATTAAAAATATATCTTCCCACCCCCTACTGAAAACATTTAAGTCTCTCTCCTAGCTGCCTATTAGAGAAAGAAAGTCAATTATACCAAAACTTTAGAGAGGAAAGAGGTGCAGGGGTGTAGTCCACCCCTGGCGCTGTCTTGGTAGGGGCGCTGGCACCTGTCCTCCTCTCCGCCTCCCTACTCCTTTCTGAATTCCCCCCCCCCACCCACTGCGCTTGTGTGTCCCTTCCCTTGTACCTCTTTAATTGTCCCTTACGGACTTGCTGCCCACTTTGGTGTCACCTCTCTCTGATGTCACTTCTGGGCCTCGCACCTTGGAAGTGATGTCAGAGGGATAGCCGACACGTGGTGGGCAGCAAGTTTATGAGGTTGCTCGCACCTGGAAAATTAAAAAGGTACAGGGGAAGGGAAGGGGGGGTGCGCACACAGCAGGGGGGTTAGGAAGGAGCAGAGGGGTGGAGATGAGGGCATGGGAGGGGGCACCCCTGTCCTAGGTGCCACTTACCCTCGCTATGCCACTAGTGGCATGAATTCGGCACAAGCAGGCCACTGCAGTGCAGTAGGTCACAAGGATGAAAGGGACCACTCACAGCAAGTCCCAGATCTTCTGTGTTCTTTTCAATACAGTGGTACCTCGGAATCCGAATGCCCCCGAACTTGAACGACTTGGAATCCGAACTTTTTTTTGTAGTAAATTTTGTCTTGGAATTCTAACTCTGCTTTGGAATCTGAATGCTGCTTTGGAATATTTGTTAATATTTTATCTTAAAATCCAGTGTATTTCCTGTTAAAATTTGAGTTTGTGGGACCCAGGAATGGATTAATCCAGTTTCTATTATTTTCAATGGGAAAAATTGTCTTGGAACTCGAACGCTTTGGAACTTGAACGGGGTTCTGGAACAGATTAAGTTCGGATTCTAAGGTATCACTGTATTGTTCCTTAGTGGCCCTTAATTTGAACTTATGCCACCGATAAGAATGCTGATTGCTTGATGTGTCACTAAGAGGGTCATTTTCAAAATAGAAAAATATCCAAACGTGGCATAAAGGGGTAGATGAACGATTTTCTCACCAAACTCTTCCAATTTGCTGTTTATAAAACCTATTTTCTAGGCAGATTTCTATGGTAGTTGTTTGTAGTGCATCTAAATTTCAAGGGAACATGTTAGAGATGTGGTTGGGTGGGACTAGGGAGGGCTTATGACTTAGATGTTTATCTGCAACAATTGAACATTTCAGAGCACAATTTGGACATTTGGGGCTAGACCCGTTTTAACAATGATTAAATACAAAAAAAAAAAAAGCACACAAACTGACCAGATGATCATTGGGTGGGTGAAGGTATGACCCCGCCCCTACACTCCCCCATCGGTCACATATCCTCACCCATCCCCCAAAGATGTGAATGAAACAGTACATACCTGCCTGTATGATAGCTTCAGATGTTATGGCCCATCCTTATAGAGCAACAAGCAGGTTCCTGGAGTTCCCTAGAAGGCAGTGTAGTCAACCATAGAGATGGGGGACTCAGGCCCATATAACACTCTAACTACTACACTTAGGGTAGAATATGTGAGCCTTCCATAACCCACCCTAATCTCACTGTAACTACATACTACCTTAACACCTTCCAATTAAACAAATATCATAAATAGACTGTAACCTACCCTCTCTAACTGCATTCCATATGTATTTTTCATACAGTTCTTCACTGTCAGTTTAATTTCCATCCTATAAGTTCACATATAATTTTTTTTCTTTTTTCAACCATCTTTATTTTCTCTTCTTTATTAATTTCCAGGTACTTTAGCTAGATTGTGAGCCTTCGGGACAGTAGGGGAATTTTTTTAAGTGCCTTCTTACTTCTCATTTATAATCTTAATGTATATTTTCTTCAAACCGCTTAGAACCTAACGGATGTAGCGGTATATAAGAAATAAATTACATTACATTACATATAGGTGGCGCCTGCTGGCATAAGGGCTATTTGGGTGGTGTACAGTTAGGTTCGGTAGGTTTTAGGTGGGTTTTTGAGGACTCACCATACTCTATAAAGGTATTATGGTGAGATGTGTACTTGGACCTTTTTATGTGAAGTTCACTGCAGTGCCATCTAGTGTGCCCTACTGCTCTGCTGCAATGTCTGTGTGACCAGTCTACTAAAACTGCTAGCCCTTCCTACATGCCAATGGCTTGTTTTATGCATTTTTTTCTTTTGGACGTGCTTTTTTTTTTTTTCTTTTTCTAAAATGGTTCAAAAACTTAGATGCACATCTAAGAAATGGCCAGTTTTGAAACATAAAAGATAGATGTGCTTCTATTTCAAAAACTGCCATGTTCGCTACTGGATTCTTGTGCGTCTTACGCAAAGGGCTGGATTCTGAATAAGACGCCCAGTCTCAGAAGCTGCCTAATCCCTCCTAACACCACGATTCTCTCACCGGCATCCATGTCACAGGTGCCAGTTAGAGAATCGGGTTGCCGCTCAGCTTATCACGGCAAAGGATCTCCCTGCCGCGATATGTTTAGCGGCAACCCATTCCCCACACCCCCCATGAGGACTGGCAGGAAGGATGCTGGAACCTTGGAACCCCCCCCGAGCATCGCTGCAAAGATCACCCCAAACATCGCTGACTGGAGGGATGCCTAGTCCTTCCTCTTGGACACCTCCTCACCCTGTAAAGTAGCCCCCACCCCCCACTGGACCCCTTCCAGCCCACCCACCCCAGACTCTCCCTCGTCCACCCACCCGGACCCCCCACCTTATGCTGATGGCCAGCCAGAGGCCTCCTTCCTGCCTCTACCCGGCTGGCCCGCCTTCACTCAAATGGCAGGCCTGCTCCTTCCCGATGCATCGTGGGATGCACCGTAGGAGGGGCCTTAGGCACCTGGGCCAACCGGAATCTTAGGTCCCTCTCGCAGTACATTCTAGGATGCACTGGGAGTGGCCTAAGATTCCAATTGGTAAGATCCCTTAGACCACACTTATTTGGGGGTGATGGGTATGAAGTAATTAAAGCGACAGGAATTGTGAGTCCCAATGTTAACTAATGTTAACATTTTGTGTGTTTCTTTAGCACTTTTTTGCAGTTTGAAACAAAATAACATGTTAATGTGTTCATGATCCATGATTTTTTTACAGCACTTTAAAAACACACCTTCTCTCAACCGCAGCTCACAACTGATGACTGCACCAAACAAGTTGAAACTTGTCACACACTGTTACAAAGGTTGGACGCACCGCTTCCCAAGTTGAAGATCCCTGCCTTGCTGTTGGATGGCGCTCAGCAGCAGCATTCACCGTATCGTTTGATCATACCTTATTGTATATATAAAATTTTTCAAATATTAACAGAAATCCTGATTAATACTAAGAAAAAAAAGTGCATCCTGAAATATAATAAACAATTGCATCAATAAACCACATTACAGAAAGCAAGCAAATATTACTCCCATGGCTAAGTACCATAAAATATAAGAAAGATTTCCACCTCAAAGAGCAAAATTCTGAAAGCAAATGTAGAATTATAATAAAATGTTGTTTAACAAGGAGAAACAAAAATGTGTTAATAACACATCCTATTTATCTAGCAAAAGGCTTCCAGATGAGAAAGTTCCAAATGCTTAACACCCAGATAAATGATTAGACATCTACAGGGAAAATGAAGATAAAACAAAGCCCCAAAACTATCACATGAGATTTCAACTGAAGAAACTGTTTCCTCATTAACTGAGAAAATTATCACCTTTTTCCTATAAGATCTTTTTTTTTAATATGATTAAGCACTGTCATCTTATATCTACACAGTGTCCACAAAAATTGGGATCCTTTACATACGAGTAGTTTCAAAATATTTTGCAATTTTATGACCATTGATAATACATTAATCCAATCTTTATTAGGAAACTCCCTCAGCAAACCCTTTGCTCCCTATGCCATTGTGCTAAACCTGATTGTAACACTCACTTCCTGAATTATATCATTTTGAAAATAGGAATCATCTCGTTTTTACAGTATCTTGCAGTACACCTGTCAATAATAGTAATACAGATTTCTGTGTCTCAATGGCCATGAGTTTGGACTTGGAGAATGAGATGTACAGCATCAGCATCTATGAGACAAATGTTTTTTTTGTTACATAGAAGTTTCTGGGCCCCTGTTCGTTTGCAAAAATTAGACAGTTCTAAATCTAATAGATGCTGGCACTGTCATCCTGATGTAGTGACACTGGATCATCTGCTGTTCTATTGTCCTTCGATACTTAACTTTTGGAAGTCAATATGGGGACAGATTAATACCATACTGGAGGCATCAATTCATTTGACGTATGAGGTAGTTATATGTAGAACGTTATTGTATATTAAGCCCCCCATGGACCGCTATAAATGTCGGCTTTTCCTAATTATAACCGGGATAGCCATGCAAATGATTACTCGCAATTGGAAGAATTGGGATTGCCTTAGTTTTCCTTTCTGGTGGGCGAGCTTATGCTTAACTTATAAGTATGAGAAAATGAATGCTGACTTGCTGGGGCATAATAAGATATTCAAATTGGTTTGGGGGTCCATTGACGTCTTTTGTAGATTTGTTATATTTGCCCTTTATCTTTATCTTTATTTTCCATTGTATTGCACCCACACATCCAGGGGGGAGCAGGGGGGGTTATATCTTTTGTTTTGGTATCATTCCTGATGGTAATGATGGGTGGGGGGGAAGGAATTTTTATCTTTTGTTTAGATTTTGATTGTTTATAAGTGCTTATTTGATTATTACTATTTGTATGTAAATTGTATTGCACTTTTTGTTGGCATTAAAAACTAAATAAAGTTTTTTTAATAACAGTACATTTGTTTTAGAGTTATTTGGAAAAATGTTGGGGGGCCCTGTTTTTTTTTTTATCTTACACCGTGTACAGGTATCTCAATAGCAAAGTAAACCATTAATGTTGCTCTAGAGGAGATCAGATCCTGTGGTGACTCAAAACATTCAGTTAAATTAGAAGCTGATAGATCATTATCCACTTGAGCAACATCTGTTTGGTTAGCTGAAGGCAATCAGACATATTATAATTTAGAGACAGAAATAGTTTCATAATTAGCTAATTGTAGAGCATCTTTGAAATAATCATGTATTAATATCATCAGAGAACGAAGGCATGGTTTAGGGAAATTCAGAAATCTTAAATTCAATGCTTTTTAGCATTATTTTCCAACATCTCTGAATACAAATAAAGGGGCCCTTTTGCAAAGCCTCATTAAAAAGGGGTCTGCACTATTTTAGGCACGTTGGATACCCATGCTCTGAGTCCACTTTTTAAAGCAGGTTTGAGCTCTCTCTCCCCCCTCCCCCTTTTACTAAACTACAGTATAGGTTTCTACCATGGCCCAGAGTGCTAAATGCATCGACGTTGCTCCGAAGCTCATAGAATTCCTATGAGCATTGGAGCATTTAGCGCCATTGGCAGCGGTAGAAACCTCTACCATGGCTTAGTAAAAGAGGGCCTAAAATGGCTGCAATTTGGTTTTCCCTATTAACGGGCTAAAAAAAACAATAAGGCAATCGATCTATGATATCCAAGATGGAAGAAAACAAAGAAGCAGATTGCCAGTTGAAAAGTCCTTTAATTAGATCCTTTAAAAAGCTCCCAGGTTTAAAAGCTGTAGCCCAACATGGCCATGTCAGCTAATAAACCCAGGTTTAGAAACCATGCTTTCCAGTTTGGGTGTAGTTGAGTCTTATTGGTATTACCAGGGGGTGATGAAAATTTCTCAGCCTAACGCCCTAAATTCTGAGCATTATTTTACCATTGTTTCAGATCATTGATTGAACCATATCCACGTTATTCTCTTCTTGGTTGGACTGAGACCTTTTCAGCACCCCCTCATAATAGCCCTGATATAGCCAAACGATGAAACATGGCCATGTCAGACTAAAGCTTTTAAACCTGAGGATCTAATTAAAGGACTATTTCAGTGGCAATCTACTTCTTTGGGTTTTTTCCCCTTATTAATGACCACATACTAATTTTGAAATTAGCGCATGGCATTAGTGCATGAGCCCTTTCTGTCACCTATTTTGTAGGTGGTAAGGGCTTCCACGTTAATCAGTCAGCATACATTCCAGCACCCATGCACTAACTAATTAGCACATGGATGGCATATGCTGCGCATGTATTTAGGGCCTGATTCTGTAAATATGTATCCCAGTAGTAGGCGACAGTAGGCGTCCCACCACCATCTCTCAGTCAATCTGGATGCACATTTTTTTTTAAAAAGGGAAGGATGCCTACATTATAGACATATGTCACATGTCTACAGAGACGCATAGGGATGCTTAAGCACGCCCAAGGTGAGGCATGGTCATGGTTTCACCCAAAAGTGTCCTTGAGCATGCTTAAGCAGCCCTTCGTGTCTACAAAATGCTGGCCTACGTTTAAGGCCTCGGTTCAGTGATGTAGACATGATTCTTTTAAGATGCCAATGCATGATTGACATGCAATCGGCGTCCTAAAGAGAATCATGCCTTTAGTGTGTGGCTCCTGAGTGTGGCCCATTAGCACTATTTTTAATCTGCTTAGTAAAAGGGTCCCAAAGACTTTTTACTGCCAATTTCATAAATCCTATGGCTATCTATGAAGATAAGTCTGTTTCTGGTAACAACTCATTTTTTTTTTTTAATGTACTTAGCAGGTTTTAGAACTAAGCTCTTCAATTGCTCTCCAAATCACAAAGCCTCAGCTGCTTGAACTGCTGTAATCTGGGTCTCCAACTTCCCTAAGTGACCTTCTAATTTTTTTAGCCTTAAGTCATGATCTTGAATTTGTCAGTAGTCTCCAGCAAAAATCTAACAGTCTGTTCTAAAATGCCTTTTAATAAAAGACTTAGTCTTCAAATATACCTAAATTACTTTGCAGCCCTTTTACTAAAGTATGCTCAAGCTGATTTTACTATGTTACAATGTGGGACTACTCCTGGTGAAATTCTGTGAGTGCAGAAATTACACAGAATTCTTCACCCCCTCAGGACACATAGAATTTTCAACAAATGTACAATAAACATAAATTTAATCCTAATCCAGGTCTCAAGTTCCTGACAAAAAACAAAATAGTAGCAATATTCCATGCTACTTATCCCAGGGCAAGCAGTGGCTTCCCCCATGTAAGTCTGAAGAGATTTTGCCTCCAGGAACTTGTCCAAACCTTTCTTAAACCCATCTATATTAACCACTATTACCACATTCTCTGGCAACACATTCTAAAACTTACCGGTAACTATTTTCTGAGTGAAAAAAATATTTCTTCCTATTGGTTTTAAAAATATTTCACTATAACTTTGAGTGTCCCCTAGTCTTTGTAATTTGTAATGGAGTAAAAAATGGATTCACTCGTAGCAATTCTGTAGCACTCAGGATTTTATAGATTTCAATCATATCTCCTTCAGCCATTTCTTTTCCAAGCTGAAGAGCCATAACCTCTTTAATCTTTCCTTATTGGAGAGGAGTTCCATCCCTTTTATCATCTTAGTTGCTCTTCTTTGAACTTTTTCTAATTCCGCTATATATTTTTTGAGCTACAGTGAGCAGAATTGAACGCAATACTCAAGGTGAGGTTGCACCATGCTGCAATATACTGTAGAGTCATCATACCTGAATTGTTTAAAAGTAAGATGTCAAACTATTTACCATTTGGGTCTCTGCGTTCTGAGAACTCAGCATTATTAAAAACAAATGCTAATCTAAAATATGCTGAGACCAGTAAAATGGTCTTTTGCTGTGCAGGGGACAAACTGTGGAACTTGGTCAATTATGAAAATGTTATGACAAGGGTAATTTCAGAAAACTATTTAAAACACAGATATTTGTTAATGCATTTTTCTAGGTATTGATCTTTGCGATTGTTCTTTTGATGGGCACTTTACGTGATTTTCCGATGATTATACATTAATGTTTGATTTTATATGTCTTACTGAATTATATAAATCATGTAGGTTTAAATGGTATATACATTTTTAAAATAAATAAATAAATAACATTCTTAATCTTATTTACCATACCTTTTCTAATGATTCCTAGCATCTTGTTTGCTTTTTTGGCCACCGCTGCACATTGGGTAGAAGATTTCAGCATAGTGTCTTCAATGACACCAGGTTATTTTTCTTGGTCACTGACCTCTAAGGTGGACCCTAGCATCCATAACTATGATTTGGATTATTCTTCCCAATGCACATCACTTTGCACTTGTCCACATTAAATTTCATCTGCCATTTGGACACCCAGTCTTCCAATTTGCAATTTTTCACATCCCGCATGCATTTTAACAACTTTGAACAGTTTAGTGCCATCTGCAAATTTAATCACCTCATTCATCATTCCAATTTCCAAATCATTTATAAATATGTTAAATAGCACTGGTCCCAGTACAGACCTTATGAGCACTCTACTAACCACCCTCCTCCATTGAGAAAAATTACCATTTAACCCCTACCCTGTTTTCTGTCCAATAACCAATTCTTAATCGACAACTGAACATTGCCTCCTATCCCATGACTTTATTTTCTCAGGAGCCTCTCATGAGGAACTTTGTCCAAAGTTTTCTGAAAATCTAGATGCACTACATCAACTGGTTCATCTTTATCCACATGTTTATTTACATCTTCAAAGAAATCAAGCAAATTGGTGGGACAAGACCTCCCTTGACTGAACCCATGCTGAATGTACCATTAAACCATGTTTGTCTACGTATTTTGTAGTTTTATTTTTTATAATTGTTTCAACTATTTTTCCCAGCACTGAAGTCAGGCTTACCAGTCTGTAATTTCCTGGATCACCCCTGGAACCCTTTTAAAAAATCAACTTAACATTAGCACTACAGGTACTAGAGGTTTTATTCTGTTCAGTTTTTATTCCACCTTTAATTTAATGATGGAAGGTGGGATTTACCTTAGTATATACTGCAGATGTTAAAGGTATTTGATTCTATTTCAGAATGGATGCTTGTAAACGGTTTGAAAATTTATCCAGATAAAACAAATATTCTATGGGTAGCAGGTAAAGATGGCACAGAGAAAATAAAATTAGGCTCGGTTGAGGTTTCATGCAAGGTCCTTTATACTTAACAATATTTAGTAGAGGTTATGGACAGGTTTTAATTCAAATGGATATTAACATTTTAGAAGTAATCTTGGATTCCTGTCTAGATATGGAAAAACAAGTGAACACAATTGTTGGGAAATCTTTTTTTTTCTTTTTTTTTTAATTAAAATTACTTTGTCGTATCAAACCATTCCTAGAGCTATCCCAATCTGTAATAATGACAATTACTTACAATACAAATTGTACAGAATGTGGCTGCTCTAACTGACAGGGACCTACTTTGTGGAATGAATTGTCGTGTCGTATTCACAATGTCACTTGCGGGATGGATATTTGATTTAAAATGTATGATTAGAATTACTATTGGAACATATGGTCATACGAGGAATTACCTGTTTGGTCTTTCAACTCTGATCTGCTTTGAGCCATTTTGGTAAAGCATGCAGTTAATGTACGAGTATAATCATGCGCTAATACCACCGCAATAAATTGCTGTGCTTATGCGGTAATAATGCATGCTAGTTCATGTGTCAATTACTGGACACACTTTAGAAAAAGGGCCCCAAATTCTCTCACTCAAATTTGCACTTGCTCCCAAGAACCTGCTCTAACTCTGCTCTAACTCCAAACAAACTAATGGAAGTATTGGAACCCAGGTCAGATGGTGCCATATTGGACTTAGTGCTTATAAACAGGGAAAGTGTTTCTGATGTTACAGTGGGTGGTCATCTGACATCCAGGATCACTACATGGTGTGGTTTAATATTAAGATAGGTATAGAGAGGGTTCATTCAAAAGCAAAGGGTCCAGACTTTTAAAATTTTTACTTTGTTTGGATGGGGGATTACATCAAGGAATTGTAGGATGGGAACATCTGGAAGAAGTAGGAAAGCAGTGGGCAAAACTGAAAGGAGCTATTGTAAGGGCAACAAACCATTTTGTAAGGAAATTAAGTAAAAGGACTCAAAAGCAGTAGCTGAGAAGGTAAAGAAAAAGAGGTCAGTTTTCATAAACTATAATAGATCATAGAAAGAGGAAGACAGGCACAAATATCTGGAAAAATTAAGAGATGCTGGTCGAGTAGTCAGGAAAGCAAAGATGCAAATGGAAGAAAAATGGGGGGAAAATACATTTTTTAGATATATTAGTGATAAGAAGAAGTGCAATAGTGGCATTGTGGCATTAACCGGGAACATAGCAGGCTCACCCATTAAATGATATAAAATATTAAAAGATTTAAGATGGCAAAAAGATTCATATTGCTTGTCTACAGGAGTCTTCTTTAACAGATGTGACAGACAGAGCAACCTTGATCATCTCATTAGTTTGTGAGCAAAATTTAAATTCAGTAATGAAATTATATTTTCACAATTGCCAAAAACTGTTTTGTGCACAGAAAATTTGGATCTATCCAGATTTGGCGAAAGTGACTCAAGATAGAAGAGAACTCTTGTCAATGAGAGAAGAAATAAAGAGACGGGGGATTTTGTCTATGATAATAAGTATGTTTTCTTTATTCCAGCTCAATTGAGATCATTTATAGACCTTATGAATCTTTCAGGGCATAATGAAGTTAGATACCGTATTTTCGCGGATATAACGCGCGCGTTATACGTGTTTTTACGTACCGCGCATACCCCTCGCGCGTTATATGCCTGAGCGCGGTATACAAAAGTTTTAAAACATAGTTCCCACCCCGCCCGACGCCCGATTCACACACCCAGCAGGACCGCTCGCACCCCCACCCCGAACGACCGCTCGCACGCGCTCCCACCCGCACCCGCATCCACGATCGGAGCAAGAGGGAGCCCAAGCCCTCTTGCCCGGCCGACTCCCCGACGTCCGATACATCCCCCCCCCGGCAGGACCACTCGCACCCCCACCCCGAAGGACCGCCGACTTCCCGACAATATCGGGCCAGAAGGGAGCCCAAACCCTCCTGGCCACGGCGACCCCCTAACCCCACCCCGCACTACATTACGGGCAGGAGGGATCCCAGGCCCTCCTGCCCTCGACGCAACCCCCCCTCCCCCCCAACGACCGCCCCCCCCAAGAACCTCCGACCGCCCCCCAGCCGACCCGCGATCCCCCTGGCGACCCCCACGACCCCCCCACCCCCCTTCCCCGTACCTTTGGTAGTTGGCCGGACAGACGGGAGCCAAACCCGCCTGTCCGGCAGGCAGCCAACGAAGGAATGAGGCCGGATTGGCCCATCCGTCCTAAAGCTCCGCCTACTGGTGGGGCCTAAGGCGCGTGGGCCAATCAGAATAGGCCCTGGAGCCTTAGGTCCCACCTGGGGGCGTGGCCTGAGGCACATGGGCCCAACCCGACCATGTGCCTCAGGCCGCGCCCCCAGGTGGGACCTAAGGCTCCAGGGCCTATTCTGATTGGCCCACGCGCCTTAGGCCCCACCAGTAGGCGGAGCTTTAGGATGGATGGGCCAATCCGGCCTCATTCCTTCGTTGGCTGCCTGCCGGACAGGCGGGTTTGGCTCCCGTCTGTCCGGCCAACTATCAAAGGTACAGGGAAGGGGGGTGGGGGGTCGTGGGGGTCGCCAGGGGGATCGCGGGTCGGCTGGGGGGCGGTCGGAGGTTCTTGGGGGGGGCGGTCGTTGGGGGGGAGGGGGGTTTGCGTCGAGGGCAGGAGGGCCTGGGATCCCTCCTGCCCGTAATGTAGTGCGGGGTGGGGTTAGGGGGTCGCCGTGGCCAGGAGGGTTTGGGCTCCCTTCTGGCCCAACTACCAAAGGTACGGGGTGGGGGGGTCGTGGGGGTCGCCAGGGGGGTCGCGGGTCGGCTGGGGGGGCGGTCGGAGGGTCTTGGGGGGGGCGGTCGTTGGGGGGAGGGGGGTTTGCGTCGAGGGCAGGAGGGCCTGGGATCCCTCCTGCCCGTAATGTAGTGCGGGGTGGGGTTAGGGGGTCGCCGTGGCCAGGAGGATTTGGGCTCCCTCCTGGCCCGATATTGTTGGGGAGTCGGCGGTCCTTCGGGGGGAGGGATGTATCGGACGTCGGGGGGGGGGCATCAGGCTTTCAGGATGGGGACAGACCTTCAAGGGGGGACAGTGCACGGAAGTCAGGGGGGGTAAACGGAGAGTCGGGACAGCGCACAGAAAGTCAGGGCGGGCGAAAGGAGCGTCGGGCAGCATGCGCGGTATACCCGTGAGCGCAGTATACCAAAGTTTTTGTACATAGCATCGTGATTTCTGCGCGCTATACCCGTGTGCGCGTTTTACACGGGTGCGCGTTATATCCGCGAAAATACGGTAATTAGAAATTGGGTCAAGGTTTGTGAAGTAATGGTCTTTTCTTTAAATTGTTACTTTGCTTTCTCTCTTGATAAAATAGACCAGGAAACAGCATTACTAACATTTTCGGAGGTGACACGGACACGGGGTCATAGCCTGAAACTGAGTGGCAGCAGGTTTAGGACAAATGTTAGGAAGTTCTGTTTCACACAGCGAGTGGTTGGCGCTTGGAATGCTCTCCCGGAGGAGGTTGTGGCGGAGACTACTGTTCCGAGTTTCAAGTGCAAGTTGGATGCACATCTTCTTGAAAATCATATTGAGGGATACGTGAAATCTGGGTCTCCAAAAAGGTGTACTTAAATAGGCCACCGCGTGAGCGGATCGCCAGACAAGATGGACCTCGGTCTGATCCGGTGAAGGCATTTCTTATGTTCTTATGTTCTTATATCAAGAGATCTCTCCGTGTTGAGAATGGTGGTCTAAGAAGGAATCTGTTTAATTCTTTAGTAGTATTTTTTTTTTAATATATATTCTTTATTCATTTTCAAAATTACATTAAGTGTTAAATATATTCATTCAGATTAACATTAACTACATCACTTACAAACAATCATTGATATAAACATATCCCTTCCCTTTCCCCACCCCACCCTTATATTCCATTATCATATAAAACATGTAATAATAAAATTCCTCCCTCTCTACCCCTTAAATTGATAAGTATAAGGGAAACAATTTCAAATTAATCTTTACAATACTTTGTTAATGGTTTCCACACATCCTGAAACTTCTTAAAGTATCCCCGTTGCAATGCAATAAACCTTTCCATTTTATAAATATGGCATAAAGTATTTTTTTAAATATATAATTCAAGTTTAGACTCTGCCCCTAAGCCTATAGAGATTTAGGGGTCCTTTTATCAAGCCATGCTAGCGGGGTTAGTGTGTCGGACATTTCATCACACGCTAACCCCCACAGCCGGTTAAAAAACTAATGCCTGCTCAATGCAGGCGTTAGCGGCTAGTGTGGCAGGTGGTTTAACGCACGGTATTACGCGCGTTAAACCCCTACCACAGCTTGATAAAAGGACCCCTTAGAGGGTGTTGGGGCTTTTGACATTCAGTAGTCACTAGCGTAAAAAAGGGGGTGGTTAATAATTAAAAGGGTAAATTCCCTAGGCTGAAAAATTATCTTCACCGAACTTCTTCATTCTAGCCCAGATTTTCAAAGGGAAGCTTTATTTATATGAGATTGTTCTCATCAGAAACACAGCATATACAAGTACATGCACTTTCTAGATCTCTTTTCTATACTTACCATACGTTGTTTCAAATTGCAAAGAAAAAATGCTAAAATATTTTAGGGTTTTTTTTTCCATTTGTGAACCTTTTTTTTTCAAATGTAAAGCTTTGTAAACTTAAATCTTGGACACATTGCCCTTAATGCTGACTCTTTTGGGTAGCCCATCCTTTGAATCTCTGGTTGTATCAGAGGCAATAAAGTAAAAATGACTTGCCCAGCTTCCCTTGTTCTCAACCCACTGCTGCAGAGCTGCCAATTTACCCAGCTCCAACCGGGAAACATTTTGGCCAGTTCTGTTTTGAACTTGTGTCTCAAGTCAATGTTCTATTTGTAGCCACTGATACTACAAATTGAAATCAGCGCTTCAGGTCCCATGATGTACCAGGATAGGGTTACAGAAATCCAGGATTTGCTCAGAATTTCCTTCCTGGAACTTGGTAACTTGGCAGCTCTCCCTCTCTACCCACTAAGGGCCAGATTTTCCATGCAGCATCTACATCAGCAGCTGCTTACAAAAGTGGAGCCAATCGTGTCAACCATGCAATGACGCCATTTGAAGAATCGTATCTATGTGAAAGGTAGGTGCCAGAAATGTAGGCCTACATTTGTGGTGCCTGCCTTTCACGAGAATTGTATCTACAGGCCTAACAGCACCTAAGGCAACGGTCTCAAACATGCAGCCCGCGGGCCACATGTGGCTCTCCAGATTTTATTTGCGGCCCGCGGTCTGGACTGGATCATTATCTTCCTTTTGGAGCAGCAGCGTGTCTGGCCGGCTCGTTCCGTTCCCAAAGCCGCGGGTTGGCGGCTCCTTGCGCTATCCACGGAAGAGCCGGCCAGACACGCTGCTGCTCCAGTGGCGTACCAAGGGGGGGGCGGGCCACTGTTCTCCCTAGAGTGCGGCTTGTCTAGAGCAGTGATGCCCAACCTGCTTCCCTTCCCTTCTCAGGCCGGCACCATGTTATTTGATCTCCCTGCTTCTCTTCGGGGCCGACCAACTCTTGCCGCCCGACATCAATTCTGATGTCGCGAGGACGTTCTGGCTAGCCAATCGCTGTCTGGCTGCCCAGAACATCCTTTCCGATGTTAGAATTGACGTTGGGTGGTGAGAGTTGGTCGGCCCCCTGGAGAAGAGAAAGAGGAAGATCTCGGCCTGTTCCCGATGGCAGCAGCGGCAGCAGCCTATTCCCCGGCGGCAGTGGCATGGGGGAGGGCAGGAAGGAAGGAAGAAAGAAAGAAAGAAGGGGGGGGACAGGGAGCCAGAAACAAAGCAAAAAATGTGACACGGAATCAGAGAAAGACAGACATAGAGAAAGAAAGAAAAAGTTGGGGGAGGGAATGAGGTCTGGAAGAGAGGAAGCATACAGGAGACACAGGACGCTGAAAAGGGGAGCGGAGAGGAGCGCATTGAGAGGCAGAGAGGGAGGCGATCTGGACACGGAGAGGGGACGAGGCAGATAGTAACTCCACCCACCTCCCGACGTCACTCACCCGATCTCCCCCCATAAAAGGGGACGAGCCAGCGAAGAGTCCCCACGCTAGATCAGCTGCAGCAGGAGCAAGCACACTGAGAGAGGGTGCACGTGGAGAGCGTGCACGTGGTGAGCGGGTGCTTGTAAGCAGCGGGAGGGCTGAGATAGCAGAGCGGAGAAGCAGTTGGGAGGCGGAGGAAGCTGGTAAGAGAGCAGAGAGGAGTGCAGAGACAGTCGGGAGACACAGGACGCTGAAAAGGGGAGCGGAGAGGAGCGCATTGAGAGGCAGAGAGGGAGGCGATCTGGACACGGAGAGGGGACAAGGCGGATAGTAACTCCGCCCACCCCCCGACGTCAGTCACCCGATCTCCCCCCATAAAAGGGGACGAGCCAACGGCGTGCAGCCGTTCGGCGCACGGCGAAGGCGAGCGGCAAAGGCGCTCGCCTTAGCGAGAGCGCCTTTGCGAAGGGCCTTAAGAAGGGCATCAAGAAAGGGCTTTCTACTCTAACGGTCTATTAACTTATACAACTAGCTACTTAACCAATTGACTTCAGTCTTTATTCAACTTTCTACCAAGTCTTTAAACTCTCAACTTTCAACTTTCTTTCTAGCCAACAAGCAACTAAATCCTTTCCCACTAAACAGGCAGACCTCACAAATCACTCTCAACTTTCAAATTTCTACCTAACCAACAAGCTACCAAACCTTTCCCTCTAAACAGGCAGACCTTACCAATCACTCTATCACCAAACCATTTTAACAGGCAGACACGCTATCCTCTAACATTTAGTCAGACTGACCTCTCTAGCGCACTAACCAACAGGTAACCTTAACTGACAATTAACTATCTATTAACTAACTACTCTATCCCTCAGACCAAGAACTAACTAACTACCTCTGACCAACACTAACAGCCCCCCCCCCCATTCTAACAAATATCCTAAATAAAAAATTTAAAAAAACACCCACTTTTGTAAATGGCAGGTAGAACTAGAAGCAGCAAGACTTCAATCAAACCAGGCAATTCACTCTCAGAAAGTACCCAGGGGATGGCTATGGTCCTAGTACAGATGGAAGGGGAACCAGGATGGAGGGCAGAGGTCTCTGTACAGACCGAGGCCATCCCCTCAAAGACATCTACAGTCTCCACGCAGACAGAAGTAATGGATCACCCAGACGAAAGCCTGTTGCTAGAGCTGAGGAACCTGATAGAGGAGGTTCAGCGCTTAAGGAGCATCTGTGACGACGAGACCTTCATCGATGGAGTCATCCAGGAGCTGTCTCAGATCGCTGAACAGGATCCTGACAAGACCACCCTGGGAACACCCAAAGCATCCAAACCTGCAAACTTGAGACAAACCGCCGGAATGCAGGAAGTGGCTGGTGACGCTGACACCTGGCAGCTGGTGACTTCCTCCACAGGAAAACGCAGAGGACCTAACTCTGTCTCTTTTTCTCACATACAGGCATCTCTACATCAACACCACAAATCGCCCTGAGGAACAGATATCAGTTGCTACAGGAAGGTCCTGAGAATGAGGTACAAGAAGATGCTCAGCAGACGGTTCCAGCTTCGGAATCAACAGTATGGCCCACCCCTAAGAAGTGCAGAGTGGTGGTCATCGGGGATTCGCTGCTGAGGGGCACCGAGGGACCAATTTGCAGACCAGATCTACAATCAAGAGAAGTCTGCTGTTTGCCAGGGGCCAGGATCTGGGATGTAACCGCTTGCCTTGACAGACTCATCAAGCCCTGAGACCACTTCCCCATGATTCTAATCCATGTCGGAACCAACAACACCGCCAGGAGCACCCCGAACAGCATAACTGAAGATTTCAGGGCCCTAGATGAGAAGCTGAGGAGGATGGATGCGCGGGTGGTCTTCTCCTCGATCCTCCCAGTGAGGGGCAAGGGCAGAGCCAGAGAGGATCGAATACAGAGGGCGAACGACTGGCTGCGAGGATGGTGCAAGGAGATGGACTTCGGGTTCCTGCACCATGGAGAAGCTTTGCAAGGGCTACAGGGACACGATGGGCTACACCTGACCAGAAGAGGGAAGAATGCTCTTGGACACCGTCTAGCTCGCCTACTTCACAGGACTTTAAACTAGGTAAGTCGGCGGAGGGTACAGACACAAACAACATACCTGGCAAACTAAACTGCCAATACTTTTTAGAGTCTGAGGTAAGTAGTCACCGAAATTCTGGGTCAGGGGCGAGTACACACACTTTCGAGCTGGGGTTAGGTTCACATCATAATCATGTGTCACATTGTAATTCTGGGTCTAGGGGGAGTACACATTGTAATTCTGGGTCTAGGGGGAGTACACATTGTAGTTCTGGGTCTACGGAGAGCACAAATAATGCTAAAGGTATTCAAGTAGCTCAAACGGGAATATCCCGACTGAGATGTAACAAAAATACAACATGGAGGGCTATGTACGTCAACGCACACAGTTTTGGAAACAAGATCCTGGAATTGGAAACAGAAATAAGGAATGCCGACCTGGATGTGGTGGCGATATCCGAGACCTGGCTCACAGACTCCCACGGGTGGGACATGGTCATACCGGGTTACAATTTGCTTCGCCGGGACAGGGAGGGCAGAATGGGAGGAAGAGTAGCATTATATACTAAAGATGACATTAAGGTCACAAGAATCTCAGATGTCCAGTATACTAGGGAATCCCTTTGGGTTAATATGGCCAGAGGGAAGGACAAATGCCTGTATCTTGGCGTAATCTACAGACCCCCAAGACAAAAGGATGACCTGTATATGGAAATTATCGGAGATATAGAAAATATCACCTTGCATGGGGACACAGTATTGTTAGGTGACTTCAACATGCCTGATGTGGATTGGGATATACTTACCTCTGCTTCCGGCAGCAGCAGGAGGCTATTAAACTCTATGAAGGGAGCTGGTCTCAGGCAACTGGTGTTGGACCCAACAAGGGATCAGGCAATTCTGGACCTTCTACTTACCAATGAAGAAAGTGTCACAGAGGTATCGGTGGGCGACACATTGGCCTCCAGTGACCACAACATGGTATGGTTCAATCTTAGGAAAGGTTTCACCAAAACTACCACACTGACCAAGGTCCTCAAATTCAAGGACACAAACTTCCAAGACATGGGTTCCTTTATTCACATAGCCAAGCAGAAACCGATAGCGTGGAAGAAATGTGGTCAACTTTGAAAGCCACCATACAATTAAATGACGAAGGAACAATAAGCCGCAGTGGTTCACTGCGGAGATCTCAGACCTCATCAAGGAGAAGAAAAAAGCATTCATCTCTTACAAACAATTGGGGAAACAGGACTCTAGAGCAGACTACCTGACCAAGTCAAAAGCCGTCAAAACAGCAGTCAGGGAGGCTAAATTCCACATGGAGGAATCTCTGGCTAAGAACATCCAGAAGGGAGATAAATCCTTCTTCAGATATATCAGTGATAGAAGTAAAAACTCATGCGGGATTGTACGTCTTAGGAAACCAGACGGAGACTATGTGGAAAAGGATTCGGAAAAAGCCCAACTGTTAAATGAATACTTCTGCTCAGTATTCACCAGAGAAGCACCGGGGCTTGGCCCTCAGCTACAGACAAGGGTTGACCCAATTGACCCATTTAGTAACTTCGAGTTTACGCCCAGCAGTGTCTATGGTGAGCTGTCAAAGCTCAAGGTTAACAAGGCAATGGGGCCTGACAACCCACACCCCAGGGTGCTTAGGGAGTTGAGTGAGGTCTTGGCAGAGCCACTGTCCACACTCTTCAACCTCTCCCTCAGTACAGGCAGTGTCCCGTTGGACTGGAAGATGGCTAACATTATTCCACTCCACAAGAAAGGCTCCAAGATGGAGACGGCAAACTACAGACCGGTGAGTCTCACATCAATAGTGAGCAAACTAATGGAAACTCTAATCAAACGCCAATTGGATACGATCCTGGATGAGGAGAATCTACGGGATCCCCGTCAACATGGATTTACTAAGGGGAGATCATGCCAATCCAACCTGATCAGCTTCTTTGACTGGGTGACGGGGAAGCTGGATGTTGGGGAGTCCCTGGACATCGTGTACCTGGACTTCAGCAAAGCATTCGATAGCGTACCACACCGCAGGTTACTAAGCAAGATGAGTTCTATGGGTTTGGGCGATACATTGACGAAATGAGTTGGGAACTGGCTTGGTGGTAGGCTTCAGAGGGTGGTGGTGAATGGCACTCCCTCAGAAATGATGGAGGTGATCACTGGGGTGCCGCAAGGCTCGGTCCTGGGCCCGATCCTATTCAACATCTTTATAAGAGACTTAGCAGAAGGGCTGAGAGGTAAAATGACATTATTCGCCAATGACACCAAACTGGGCAATGTAGTGGGCAAAAGCACAACGAACAAAGATTCAATGCCCGACAACATGATGCACGACCTGCTCCTACTGGAGCGCTGGTCTAGGAACTGGCAACTTAGCTTCAATACCAAAAAATGCAAAGTTATGCACCTGGGCAGCCATAATCCATGCAAGACTCACACTCTTAATGGCGAGGTCCTAACAAGAAAGGTAGCAGAACAAGACTTGTGGGTGATCGTCAGTGAGGACATGAAGGCTGCCAATCAAGTGGAGCAAGCTTCATCCAAGGCAAGACAAATCATAGGTTGCATATGCAGTGGTTTCGTCAGCCATAAGCTGGAAGTCATTATGCCATTGTATAGATCCATGGTGACGCCCCACCTGGAATACTGTGTGCAATTCTGGAGGCCGCATTATCGCAAGAATGTGCTGAGACTGGAGTCGGTCCAGAGAATGACCACCCGGATGGTCTCGGGACTCAAGGATCTCCCCTACGAAGAACGGCTGGATAAATTACAGCTATACTCGCTCGAGGAGCGCAGAGAGAGGGGCGACATGATCGAGACATTCAAGTGTCTCGCGGGCCGCATCGAGGTGGAAGAAGATATCTTCTTCTTCAAGGGTCCAGCAGCAACAAGGGGGCATCCGTGGAAAATTAGGGGCGGGAAACTGCATGGGGACACCAGGAAATTCTTTTTCACTGAAAGGGTGGTTGACCGCTGGAATAGTCTTCCACTTCAGGTTATTGAGGCCAGCAGCGTGCCTGATTTTAAGGCCAAATGGGACAGACACGTGGAATCTATTCACAGAGAAAGGTAGGGGAGGGTCTTTGGGGTGGGCAGACTAGATGGTCCGTGGCCCTTATCTGCCCTCTATTTCTATGTTTCTATGTTTCTATGAGGTTGAAAGAAGAGAAGAAATATTGGATGCACAGTCAGAGACTGATGAAATTACCAAACAAAGGTAGGAAAATGATTTTATTTTCAATTTAGTGATTGAAATGTGCCAGTTTTGAGAAAGAAAAGATATTAAACTTTAAATGTGAGAGCTGCAGAAAAAAATAGAGTACTTGGAGGGCTGCAGAAAAAATAGTTAATGTCTTATTAAAGAAATGACAATTTTGCATGAGGTACAACCCCTTATAGTTTATATATCTTTCCTTTTAACTGTTAAAGGAAAGTTTTATGAACTATAAAGAGTTTAACCTCATGCAAAATTGTCATTTCTTTAATAAGACATTAACTATTTTTTCTGCGGCCCTCCAAGTACCTACAAATCCAAAATGTGGCCCCGCAAAGGGTTTGAGTTTGAGACCACTGACCTAAGGCCACTTTCAGCGTTAACCACATCTACAGTGGCCATTTTTTGAGGCCTCCATTGTTTTAACTGTATTTTAATTGGTTTTTATTTGGCGCAGTCAATTACTGCGCTGGTTGAACCAATTAAACTGATTAAGTTAGGCAGCACTAGGACACTTACCACCGCCTATCTAACAGCCCCATTTAGAGAATTTGTTCCTAAATGTCTCCATTCAAAGCATGTGTTTACATAGTCCACATGCTCACTCACAAACTATTACTATCATATCCACAGCTAGGCTCTACACTTTTCCCTGCTACTTCTGGAGATGTGAAATGATGGTGGTGGATGAGGTCCCTGGTAGAAGGGCCCAGAAATACATATTTGCCTAGGGCCCAATAATAGTGTTAATAATAATAGTAATATCATAATAATAATAATAATATAATAATAATAATAGTGTTGATCTGGCCCTGGTTTCTGCACTAGTTGGTTATCACTGCTACATTACTGTGTGCTAATTGGTTAGCACAGGACTACTGCAGGAGCACTTACCACCTACAAAATGGGTAGTGGTAAGTGCTGTAAAAGACAAAATGGAATTGTCCAAATCAGAATGATGTGCACCAATGAAAGTGTCCTCCAATTCATCTGATAATACAATAATCTTTATTCATCCAATGACAAAATGATACATGCAGTAGGACGCTCGTCACCTGATATTAGCACTCATTTTCCAAGCAATTTTGTATATCTCTTATTGATTTTTGTTTGAAGTCTGGCAAAACCTTTTAGAGCGGAAGCACTTTCAAGACATTATCATTGGTGACTCTTAAGACTGTTGGCCGAAACATGTACATGTCGAGTCATTGAGTCGTTGGATGTATCATTGTGTCATTGGATAAATAAACATTCTTATATTATCAGATGAATTGGAGGACACTTTCATTGGTGCACATCATTCTGATATGGACAATTCCATTTTGTCTTTTACATATTTGTGTTTGTGGTTTTGTTTTCCCCTGTTTTGTTCCTCCCCTAGTGGTAAGTGTTCACATGGTAATTTTTATTATTGGCCATGTGGTAATGGCATTAGCACATGGTCATTAATGCATTAAAAATGGAAAAATGACCTTAGTACATGGAAATAAAAGCATGCAAGGGTGTTCTAAGGCCACTTTTGCCATGCCATAGTAAAAGGGCCCCTATGCCTTTACAGGAGAAAATTTTGGCAAAAGCATTGAAGAGAATTTTTTGCTGCCTTGTTATATCTGCTGTATTATATTTAGTCTCTCCAAGAAAATGATTCAAAAGCAACACATACGTTTTCTGCAGATTTCTGAATGATTGCGTTTTGGATCGTTGTCAGACATTTTAGCTAATGTTCCTCGGAGACTTGGTTTCTTAATAAGCGCTAGTGGCTAGCACGTCAGGCTGCTAGGTAAATGAGGCAGTCAAATCGATTTTCCACAGAGGTACTTAGCAAACTCCCAGCAAAGAGAAGCAGAGTGAATCACCTAAGTTGATGACTGCTATCTCTACAGAACCCCCATAGCCTTTTCTCAGCCTACACTCGAAGTTAAATTTAGAGCCCCCTACATACCAATTAACCATCTCTCTAGCAGCATACAGATTCCATGTGCAAAGCAAGGAGATTCACTTCAAATTTGGTACCACTGACTACATTATTTTCTCATTTATAAACCAACAATTTTTAATTCAAATGACAGTAGAAAAGGCTTAACAAGAAACTAAGCAAGGACGTATGCGTTATCTGCAAAACAAGGCCTTCTGGAGTAAGCTGATCCCTGCCTTTATTTGAAATATTTGGCGCCCGTGCATATTGTATGTTTAAAACCACACCTGAGGTCTCATTTAGTACTGCTGGAATGTAAACATTTGTGGGGTGAATGGTAAATACTGAATGGTCCACAAGACTATATGGGGGAAACTCAGCCGGATTAACATCTGCCATTCAGGTCACACATTCCTTCTGCAACTCAAGAGCAGCCCAGCGCTTCAAACTGCATCTTCCCTCTCCACGTCAAATTCTGAAATAAAAATCACTTTCTGAGTCTACTTTCGAGTTCCAAGGTCCCAAGATTTGGAATTGCCTTCCAGCCTACTTGCGACAGATCCCTTCCTACCTTCAATTCAGAAAATCGCTGAAGATACATCTATACCATAAATATGCATTGAAAGCAGTACATGCAAATAGATCTCATGCATATTCATTGGGGAAATCCTGAAAACCCAACTGCATTCCGGCCCTCGAGGACCAGAGTTGTCCACCCCTGATCTATACTCATCTGTAAGCAAGACTTGAACTCAATATTGTCCATTCCGTGATGCTACTGTTATGAATTCTTATTAATCTTATTGTGAGCCGCAATGATTCCTTGCCAATAGTCAGGAAGGGGGGATGAGGGGGGGTGGTCCACCCGGGCGCCAAGATAGTGGGAGCGCTGGCACCCCTCCCCCCTCTTCCCACTCTTCCCCTCGCCATGCACATACCCCCTTCCCCCGTACCTCGAGTTGTTTACTGCCACAAGCAACAACTTCAACTTATTCCTCATTACCGCATCAGCTTTCTCGACAACATCACTTCGGGTGCCGTGCATAGGAAGTGATGTCAAAGGGAGAGTCGCTGGGGTCACGAGGAGCATGTCAAAGTTGTTACTGGCAGCAGTGAATGACCAGAGGTACGGGGGAAGGGAAGGGGGTGCGCACGTGGTAGGGGGGATCGGGGAAGGAGTGAGGGCGGAGACGAGGGCGGAGAAGGAGCGCCTCTCACCCTCGCCATGCCATTGCTGATAGTTGTAGAGTATAAGAAATGATATGGTATCGTGTCGTAAAAACTAAGGGACCCTTAGACTAAGCTGCGGTAAGCACTAATGCTTGCTTAAAGTTAAAGTTCACCACGGTGGGGTGCTCTCAGATATCCTGTAGTAGTTTTTTGTATGTGCTCCTGCTAAGAAATAAAGTTCATTTTTTTTAGCTCTGCGGGAGTATTTGGGGGCAGAAAGTGGGTGAAGCTAAGCTAATCAGTTAGTGCATGAGCATTGCTGTGCATTAACCCTCCTCTTTTACTAAGGTGCGCTAACCGATTAGCGCACGCTAAACACTAATGCATCCATAGACTAACATGCATGCATTAGCGTTTAGTACGCGCTAATTGGTTATGGCACCTTAGTAAAAGAGGACCTTAATGTAGCACAGGATTAATGCGCGAACCCATAACACCTACAAAATAGGTATCAGTAAGTGCTCACATGCTAATGGCCATACGCTAATGGGAAAATTAATGTGTGGTCATTATTACCAAAAGTTGAAAATCGGCTATTTCCTGGTATTTCTAAAAGTGACTTTAGTGTGCAAGAAAGATCCCCCGCTGGGGAAAGCGCAGGCCATGTTTCAGCACTGATTAGTAAAAGGGCCCTAAATAAACGGCTGAGGAAAAAAAAAACAAGCGAATGAATTAATTTTCATTTAATTTTGGTAGGTGGCATTGACACACGTTCAAAGCCTAGCGACTTGATGAGCATCATCAAGTTTTCATGGCAGAATACAGAAACCCAATTCCACTAGATCCACCCAAAACCTGAAACTTTCCTTTCCCTCTCTAAAAGGCGTTTCACTTGTAGGAAAACTAGGTTCTTCCCTCCCTTTCAGACTCACTCAGCTCTGGAACAACCTTACCTCCCCTCTTAGGAATCTGAGCTCCCTCCAACTCTTCCGTAAACATCTGGTTATTCTAGTCCTCTAAATTTTCTCTTCATTTTGCCTATTCCCTTCACTGGAGTTCCTTTCTACCCTAACTCTTGTTAACCGTGTTGAGCTTTACGAATGTAGAGATGATGCAGTATACAAACCTAAGGTTTAGATTAGATTAGATTAGAAATAGATTGCCAGGCCTTTCTTCTGTGCAGGATAAATTTAACGTTGTTGCCATTGTCGCATGAAACGCGATCATCTGCTTCCAGCATTGCCCATCTGATGCTGCCCAGAGGGGTGGTACATCGTTAGGCTGACATCTCCTCTGAAACCTGTCCACCTTGGGAGCCCCTGCTGGTAGTGAAACTACCGGTGGCATAGTTTTCAGTTTCTCAGATGCACACAAGCCCCAGTGGCATGACAAGTCCATGTACCATGACTGGAGTCATTTAATTTTTTTCCAACATGGAAAAGAATAGTAATTCAGCATTTGCATTAGTTCTGAAATCAAAAGTTTTCCATATATAATATTAAGATAAAGAATCTGTTGCATAATTTCTAAGCATGAGGTACAGAAGTAGCATTTCCTCCAGAATATTCATAGTTTCATGGTTCGTAAATTTTGGAAAAATGTTCTTAAAAAGAAAACAGTAATTCATATTTGGAAGTATTTTGCTGCCTAAAGCATTCTTTTCCTAATTGCTTCAGCCTCAGCTGTACCAAAAACTATGGGCTCCTTTTACAAAGATGCGTTAGGGCCTTAACGCGCGGAATAGCACGTGCTAAAATGCCCCACGCTAGCCACTACCGCCTCCTCTTGAGCAGGCGGTAGTTTTTCAGTTAGCGTGCTAATCCAGTGCATGCGCTAAAAACGCTAACGAACCTTTGTAAAAGGAGCCCTATATGTACTATATATTGAAACGTTTTGATATTTTCATGAAGAAAAAGGTTTCCATTTAAAGTTTATAAATAGAACCTCTATGTGACTGAGGTTATGCCACTTCCACTAGTAGTAGAATATGTTCATTCATATGTGTCCTCCTACCTTCACTCTAGGAGTTGAACAAGAAAATTATAATTCTGGATCATGAACCTAGGAATTACAGGCAGATATTCCAATTTTTGTATTTATTTATTTAATTTTATAAATATACATTCATACAGTATGTATATAGGAAAGAGAGATTAAACATATTAATTAAAAAGAAAAGGAAAAGAAGAGAATTAAACAACTTCCATTACAGTATCAATCATCTCTCAAACAAAAGTCCACATTATAGGAAAAGCAATTCACATTGGTAGGGCCTTATATTATACAGAAATTTATAATCCATACAAAAATGCAGTGTTACTTCTTCAAATAAATGAAAACTAGACCTTATTCCACTGTGGGAGCCCTGGACAGCGTTACTCCTTTAGCCTCAAGAAAAAATCATAGCTGCGGGGGATCAAAAAAAATATATGAATGTTGATCCAACAAGATCAAACATTTACAGGGATATCTAAGTTGAAACTTAGCCCCCAGAGATAATACAAATTGTCTCATTTCCAGGAACTCTTTCCTTCGGGATTGAGTTAATTTAGATACATCCGGAAACATAGAAATCTTAGAGTCCATAAAGGTCACCTCTTTAAGCCTAAAAAACAGCCTAAGAAGTGCCTCTTTATCTTGCTGAAAGACAAATGTCACCAGAAGTGTAGAATATAAGATGACTTCATCCTCTGAGGTTTCCAAGATTTTCGTAACATCCATAGGGCTTAAATTAGTTGAAGCCTCAGTTTTAGAAGCCTTCTTTGAAACTGGAAGATAATAAACTTTGTGTAATGGAGGAAAACCATTCTTAGGGTATTTAAATATCTCTTTCAGAAATTTATAAAATAAATCTTTAGGCGTCATTTCTAAAGTTTTAGGAAAGTTAAGTAATCTTAAGTTCAACATTTTAGTATAATTTTCCAAATTTTCTACTTTCCTTACTAATAGCAATTTGTCCTTCATTAAGGTAGTCTGTATTGATTGAATGCCTTGGACCCGCTGATCCAGGTAATCCATCTTTTCCCCCTGAGATTTTATTTCCTCCTGCATAGAGTCAATCCTTACATTATGTGCATTTACCAAAGGAAGAGTTCCTGCACATAATTTGTATAAAGCAGTCCAGGATGGATAATTTGTATAAAGGAGTCTAAAGCAGTCCAGATGGATTCCAGAGTGAACTCAGTTGACCTTACCAGTGGGGGGACCGATGGAATTTGTCCCCCAACCTCTGATGCCAACTTTGCCTGGCAGATATCCAAATTTTGACGTGGAAGGCATTTTTGATTGAATGTCTAAGTCTGGACGTTTTGAGAAAGCCAGTAGAGAAAATGCCCATTTTCAAAACAAAAAGATGTCTATCTTTCTTTTTTTTTTTGAACGACCTATATAGACGTATTGGTTCTTAGTATGTCTATCCTTTTTGGCCATTCTCAAATATGAAGATGTCAACATGAAAAACATACAAAAGCATGTTTTGCAGATGTACCCAACTACCTTTCTGCAAGGCTTGCCATCAGCTGATCACAGTAGGAGAACTCCGATCAGCTGAGCCGGTTTCCTGGAGCCCTGCCAGCTCAGTTGATTGTGGATTCCTCTGCAAGGATCAGCTGAACTGGCAGGGAGAATGTGATTCCTCCCTCCCTCCCTCACACCCACTGATCCCCCCACCCCCCTTCCACAGAGATCTACTGTTCTTAGGGTCCTCTAGCCCTCTCCCCCTCCAACATCCCCCAACATCTCCTTGACATCACCGGACATCACCTGACACCCCCTACATCACCTAACAACCTCCTACATAACCCGACACCCTCCCAGCATTAGTCAACAACCCCCCACATCACCCAACATCCTCCGACATCAGTCAACAACCCTGTACCTTCCAATGCAAAATCAGCAGGAAGGAAGCCCACTCCCTCCCTTCGATAGGGCTGCCTCTTCAGAATGACAAGTCTTCCTCCTCCCAATGCATCTTGGGATACAGTGGGGATGGGCCTAAAGCCCTGATTGGCTCAAAATGGAAGGCCTTTCATGTACCAAGGTAAACATTCTGGTTACTGCTGTTGCCTGAGATTGTCAGCTGGGAGGGCTTGAAGATATGAGACAGACATTTGACTGATGTGTGCCTGAAATTGGGATGTTTTAAGAAATTAAGGTAAAATTTAGTTGGGAAAGAGATGGTAAACTGAATGTTTGGAAGTCTAATTAAAGATTGAGCTTCACAGGTTTACTGGGCTCAAGGTATGTGTGTTATATACACCAGATGATGATAAAGGGGAATTGTGAAGTAAAAAATATATATATGAGCTTTGCCAGTGTTAAGTCTGACAGTCAGGCTATTATAGGATTGTTTACTGACTGTGTGAACTAAAGAGATGGAACTGCCAAAGAAGAAGCAAGCATGTTCTGGTGTAAAATGGAGCATTTGTCAGATTTGTGAGAATGTGTGTGAGTGTGAATAAGCACAATCTGAGGGCTTTTTCTGTCTAACTAGGAGAAAAGAAAAATTATCTGTTATTTACAAGGGCTACCTAAATTATTACCAACTATTGTAATTTTTAATATTGTTTATTTATTTTTTATTTGAAACTTAAAAGTCTATTACTAGAAATTATTTAAAAAGTATATTTAGTGTTATTTTATAAGTGCTCAGTCTTGTATATTTTACATGGAAACCAAAGCAAGTTATTAAAGGACCATCATTGCGCTTATATGTCCTTTTTCAAATGCATTGATGGTATCAGTATGATTGACATAACTATAAATATGTGCTGTAAAGAGAGGAACCAATGCATAAAACCCAGCATTAGGATGCAGAGAAACAGCAGTAAACGCAGCCTCCATACATTTCTGCGTGTGAGACCCTGACCCTGAAAAGGGGGAGGGGAGGGGATAAAAAGGAAGGAAGGGCTGTTTCTGGAACAGAACCACACCCCCAACCTCCAAGGGCTAGCCATAATAAAATCAAAGCAATATCAAGCAGAAGTGGTATATAGGAAACAGGAAGACAGGGTTCTCCATTCTTTCATTTATCTAAAGTTACGGAAGAAGAATAATAATTATTTTATTTTTTATATAAGAAGATGCGGATGTTACCTGAGTGGAATATTTACCTGGTTCTTGGAAGATGCCACTGAAAGCAAATGTCTTTAACAGAAGTAACTAAGTAATTGAACATGTGCAACTTTTCCACATAGTCCTCATACAAGACGACACATTTGTCATATCGTTCAACTTGTTCTGCATTCTTGCAGAGAAGTTTTTTGATTGCTCCCGAAGCCAGGTGAGCACCACTTCCTTTATTTTATCATGTTCTATCTTTTGCTCTCCCGGTCGCAGTGATGCACCCTGTCTTGTCGCCGGTGACAATTCTATCCAGAATTCTTGGATATTCTTTATACCGTCTCAGGAACTGGGTCACAACGTCCACACGCTGTTGCTTGTGCAGATCAGTAAGCTGTTTGGGATCCCATCATGCACAGACTTTCGTGTATCCCAAGTCATCATGCATTATGCTAAACGCAGATCCGTGGCTGATATCCAAATTTTCAGCCAATAGAAACATCGTTATCCCTCAGTCTTCTCTAATCAAGGTATTTGCCCCATCAATGTGCTCTTGTGTACGCGATGTTGATAGGCGGCCATAATGACCTTCATCGTTTACACCTGTTCTTCCCACTTTAAACCTTTTTACCCACTCATAAACCTTTTGTTGATTCATGGTGCTGTGTCCATGCTGAGTCAATATCCCATGGTAAATTTCTACAGGTTTCACTCCCACTACCCATAAGAATGCACACTGCTGTACATTGCTCTTCGATAGTACAATCTTACAATAGAGTGTCAATGTTTCTGACCTCATGGCTACCACGTAACTAAAGGCGAAGCGCTGCACTATGCGTGGACAAACTATCCAATAGGCAATGTACAAGTACATATGTTGCATTTCACTAGCTATGATCCTGTTATCTTATAATTTAAAATTGGCTTTAATTTTCGATTCACCATTGTATTTTATAAAGTAAATTTATCCAAAGAGTTCTAAGAACTATTATTTTTGTGACTAGCACTTATACATGTGTGAGAATGTTTTTGATGTTCTTGATGACAAAGCTGTTTGATCTTGCTACCCTGTAACTGAAAAGCATATGTTAATTTGTCACTTGCAAGTTTTGAAATTAGGTTGATGTTTATCTAATATCTAATAATTAACAAACCAATAAAACCATATTTTTAATGTTAAATTCCCTGGTTTGGCGTTGATATTATTTGGGGAAACCACTGTGGCATATTTTAATAATATTTTAAGTGTAATATCTTGCTCTGCCACCAGGGGGTGTACAATAAGAAAAAAGATGTAAAAAGGAAGTAGCATAGGAGAAGACATTGATACACAAAATACTACAGATTCTCATTCACATTCAAATATGGATATATAGGAAATCATTTGTGTAGTTGCTGTGTTAGACCCATCAGATATGAAGAAATTAAGGTTAAATATGTTATTAGAGAAAAAATTTTTTAATAAAAATTAGACTAGGTTGACACATATCTGAGCAAAATGAAAAAATATGTACTATCACTTCTTACTATGGTTATGTTAGTTTTATCCATACAATTAAAGTCAAAGTAACTATTATTTCATTCATCTGCCTTTCACAACAGACACAGTCCCTCAAAGACAGTGCTTCATATTCTTATCTGCCATAATCAAGCCTCTCTCTGCCCTTTTTTATGACAACTTCTCCATTTAAACTTCGCTTGAGGCAATTATATTCATCGCTGAATCAATTCAATCAAGGACTGCATTAAAGAAATGTTCTGTCAGTCTATCTATGCTCTTCATTTTCCAGATGGCAGCTACAGGCTCATGTGAAATGCATATAGACAAAAAATAAAGAGAAAAATACTCTGCGTTCACTTTCCCCAAATTCTATATAAGACACTCAAAATTATGCAAATTTGGGCATGTGCCCAATTTGCATGTGCAATTTAATTGAATAATGAGCCAATTAACACCTATAATTGGGCGCTAATTGGAAATAATCTGAATTTACACATACATCTTCCTAGATGGTATTCTATAAAGATGCACATGTAAATTCTCACACATGGATCTGAAAAAGGGCTGTGGCCATGGGAGGGGCATGGGCAGGTCATTGGCATCCCTAGAATTTTCATACAGGGTTATAGAATACAGCAGATCTGCTGGTTCCAATTACAGTGGGAACCTTGGTTTATGAGCATAATTCGTTCCAGAAGCATGCTCGTAAACCAAATTACTTGTATATCAAAGCGAGTTTCCCCATAGAAAGTAAGGGAAACTCGCTTGATTCGTTCCCACCCACCCCCACCCTCCCAAGGCCAGCGGCACTGCTCCACCCCCCCCCCCCCGAGAACCGGCTTTGCTTCCCTGCTCACGACGCCCCCCCCATGTGATCTGCCATCCCCCCGCGATCCAGCACCCCCCCCCCCGCAATCCGGCATCCCCCCGCTTGCATTGCCCCTCCCCGCCGCGATCCGACATCCACCCACCCGAACACATTGCTTACCCCCCATCTGGCACACGGCACTGACACCAATGCACAGGACATGCCGGTGCCCGAAGATCTGCCCTCTTCTTTTTGCTGGGCCTTGAGCATCTGCGCATGCTCAAGGCCTTCGAGACGAATGCTTTTTATTTGGGGGGAGCCCAAAAGCTCCACCCAAGACTCCACTCAATCTCCAACACCTGCCCCCAAGCCTTTGAGCATTTATCCCCCCTACCATCCCAACCCCCAGCCCCTGGCTTGCAGCATATGTTCTTCTTCCTTCCCCACTCCTAGCGGGACCCTGCGGCATGACCTCTCTCTTCAGCTGCTGACTCCCCCACACCTACCTCCTCCCCGGTCGTTGTTATTTTAAATCTTTTAGCAGCCACCGAGCAGCATCAACGAGACCAGCGTGCTGCTATCAGACTATCCTGGAACACTTCATCCAGCATCAGCCCACCTATGTGGAAACAGGAAATTGCTGCTGATTGAAGACTTCCGGAGGCAGGCCGACGGCAGCACACTAATCTCGTTGCCTCTACCCAAAGATTTAAAATAAACACTAGGGAGGAGATGTGGGGGAGTTGGGAGCCAAAGAGAGAGGTTGTGTGGCAAGGTCCCAGGGGGAGAGAGAAAGAAAGAAAGACGAACATGTGATTTAAAGTTACAGTGGCCAGAAGAGGAGGTAGGTGGGGAGGCAGGGCCACCGCCAATTTTGAGGGAGGCCACAACCCCTGTGCCCCCCCCCCCCGTTCTGATGCCTAAGTGGTAACCAATAAATATACTACTAAATGGGCCTCAAAATACAACGTATATACACTCTGAAGCTCCTTAAGAAGGGTTTTGTTGTAATCATTGGCCCTCTCCCGGAAAAACACCAGAGATTTTAAAAAAATAAATAAATAAATAAACTCCATACCTCTTACAGGAGAAAAATTCTCTGGTCCAAAAACCAGGCTCAATTCTAATACTCGTAAGGATCACTCAGCAGAAACAAATATTATATCAGAAGGTTATTAAAGTTCAGGGCAGATACTTAGCTTAAGATCAGTCTTCTATCATTCACATCTACTGCCTCTTTGTCCATTCATCAAAAATAAATGGTCCCCTGCTTCCGAGTTGCACAAAAATTGCCAAACTCTCTGATAGTTCTCAGGGGTCACCAAACTTTCAGATTTAATCCACATTTTTTCCTAATAAGAGATCTTGCAAGTCCTTGTTTCGCAGGTCGCTGCATCAGGAGAATAACCTCTCACAATATCCAAACTCTTTCATTGTCTGTTGTCCACTTTTGTCTCCTCTTTTCTCATGTTCCATTCCCTCACTCTGCCAGTCTCTAACATATTGATTTTTCTCTTTCAGCTGTCCTCACTTGTTTCTTTCCCACCTCTGTCCACTCAAATCTCACCCTCGTTCTCACCCTTCTCCTTCTTTTTAAATTTTCAGCTATCAATATTCCATCTCCTCTCAGTCTCTAGCTCTCCCATTGCCCCTCCCCATTTTTCTATCTCTGTAGTCCAACCCCAATGACACAACTTCCTGTTTCTGCCTGGGCAGGCCATGGTAGAAGGAAAGCAAGGAGGGTAGTTGCAGGCTGCGCTTCAGAATCGCTGCCGTGGCCAGCAGTCTCCTGCAACAAAAATGGATTAGTCAATGACTTGTGCAGATAGAATGTGGAAAAGAAGCTAAACCACAAGGGTCCCCCCCCCCAGAGCCTTGGAGTCCCAGGGCAATTGCCCTGTTTGCCTCCCTCCCCCCCCCTCCACGTCAGCCCTGATCCTATGTTTTCCAGACAATTATCCAGGTAGTGTTACTAAATATTCTTCTCTCTGTCACTAATTCAGGTAGTAGTCACTCCTACCAGGATAAGTGCCTTTGAATGTTAACCTCAAGACATGTACACTTGATAATTCAATCTGTTCGGCTGATGCACAAAGCATTTGTGTGGCTTTAACTCAGTTTTGCCACTGGTTTTATTGGCTTAAAAATGCTTAAAATGTTTTCAGTGCGGGTATTAACTCATGCTGAAGCTATTATTGCAGACCACATTAACATGCATTTAAGTGCATGTTATTGTGGTCATTAAGTACCCCTGCAGCCGTGCTCAAAAACAGTTTATCGCATGCGTTTAGCGCAGGAAACTTTTCACTAGGTCTGAGACAGAGTAGAAGGATTGGTTGAGAGGAATGGGAGTCTAATAGCACCCCTTCTCTTTCTTTAACCCAACAACCCTGACACAGATAGTTTAGTGCACCAACCCCTAGTAGTCTCTCTTCATCTCCCTGACCTGACTCTACACAACCCAAACACCCTCTCCCTGACCCCAGCTTAAAAATTTCCTTTTAGTAGTCCCTCCTTCCTCCAATATTATATCCCTGGTGGTCTAATGGCCCCACCCACCACCCCCGCATTCTGATTGGACCATCCTTTCCCCAAATATTACAAAAAGCCATGGTAATCAGGCGAGCCCCCACCTGTTTACCTCCCTCCCCCCTCACATACACACAAAATCTGGTAGTCTAGAAGTCCCCTTCCTTCAGTTCCCAGTCTTCCATAAAATCCCTGGGAGTCTATACTGTACTGTACTTATATGCTACCCTCCATGACCCTCAAGCCTTGCTCCCCCCAACCCCATGAGGTAGGAGTGATACTTACTCTCTTCTGCCTCCAGACTCTTTCATCCCAAAATCTCTTTCTTCCTCCATGAACAAACTACTAGAATCCTGTCCACTCAACACATTTTGCTTAGATGACTACAACATGTTTCTCATGAAACTATGGACCGGACAATCTCTTCTCACTACATCCTGTTCAAAATTCAGTGGTTCAACTTATCCACCTCCAATGTCATTATGACCATTTAACACTTCTTCTAAAATAACAAATTAGCTCTCCACACACATACACATAAAATTCTGAATCTATGCTGTCAGATATAAGTGTATTCACTTGGCAGATCCTCATGACCTCTCTTCTTTTCTCTCTCTAAATACCTGTCTTTTCACACTTTGATCGTCAGACAAGCACTTTAACTTTACCCTTCTCTTCCATCATTAAATCTTGACCCCTCTTGCTTTCTACCTTGTGAATGCCCGTGAAAACGTTTATGAATGTGCATGTAATATTCCTTCTCTTACCAATTTCAAATCCAGCCTATAAATATATCTTTCTGTTGGTGCCTTCACAATGTCTTATTCTTCCTGCAAATGGCCTCCTTGACTTTAACCATGGCCTAGTAGCAAAACTCCCAGAAAGTTTTATTTCTCTTGTCTGACTAGATTATAGACTCCACAGAGTGGAAATAGTCTCTCCTGTATGTCTATAGAACACTACATACATCTCACAGTGCCATTAAGATTGGTTCAACCATGTTGTCGGTAGCAGGTGTAAATCTGTGGAATACTCTGCCAAGAATTTTGCATTTTTGTACTGCTAGAATGAATTTTAAGAAAACGTTAAAAACCCAACTATTTGTGTATGCTTTTTTGAGTTGAAATTTTATATTCAGACTGGATTTGAAAAATGTTTGGTGCTTTTTGATCATTATACAGGGGATATATGATTCAGACGTTCAAATACTTGAAAGGTATTAGCATAGTACAAAATCTATTCCTGAGAAAATAAAATAGTAAAACCAGAGGGCATAATTTGAGATTTAGGGGGGTGGAAGACTCAACAGTAATGTTAGGAAATTCTTCTATATGGAGAGGGTGGTTGATGTATGGAATGCGCTCCCAAGGGAGGAGGTGAAGAAAACAGTGACAGAGTTCAAACAAGCATGGGATGAACACAGAGAATCTCTAATCAGAGAATAATGGGTATATATTGAAGGAACTAAGGCCAGTACTGGGCAGGCTTGCACGATCTGTGTCCCATATATGGGTATTCAGTTGAGGACAGGCTGGGGAGGGCTTCAATGCCTGGGAGGGTGTACCTGTAGATGGGCTGGAGTGAGCTTTGACGGAGACTTCAGTAGATAGAACCGAAGCACACAACCAGACAGGGCTCTGGGGTTCTGGCACAGAAATATTTAAGAAAAAGGGACCATTTAAATTAAATTAATTTAAGGAGCATTTATGGTTGGGCAGACTGGACAGGCCTTTCAGGTCTTTATATGCTGTCATTTACATTACATTACATTAGGGATTTCTATTCCGCCATTACCTTGCGGTTCAAGGCGGCTTACAAAAGATTTATAAACGGGGGTTACTTTGGGAGAACGATTGATTTACTAGGGTGGTAAATTGTGGATCTTTTGACATTTCTCGGGTTGTTAAGAGTAAGGCGGCTTACAAAGATTTGAAAGGGGGTAACAATGGAAGCACAATTGTCGTTACTAGGGAAGAAAAGAGTAGCTCATTTGTCAGTTTTAGAGTTATTAAGAGAACGTGAAGTTAGGGCTGCTTCAGGAATTTCTTGAAAAGTATAGTTTTTATTTCTTTTCTGAATATCTTGTAGTCAGGGGTGGTCATCAGAAGGTTGGAGATCTGGTTGTCCAGTCTTGCAGCTTGAGTGGCTAATAGGCCGTCGTGTAGTTTTATTCGTTTTACTTCTTTGATCGGAGGAGATATGAATGGGGAATGCGATTTTCTGTGTCTAGTTGTGGATGCTTGGATGAGGCGGTTGTTCAGGTAGGATGGGCTGTCTCCATTTAGGGCTTTAAATAACATGCAATAGAATTTAAATTGTATTCTTACTTGGATTGGTAGCCAATGTGAGTTGATGTAAGCTTCTGTGATATGGTCATGTTTTCTTAATGAGTAGATGAGTCTCAAAGCTGTATTTTGGATAGTTTGTAGTTGCCTGGTCATAGTAGCAGGGCATGGAAGGTAGAGGATGTTGCAGTAGTCCAAATGTCCCAGGATTAGGGATTGTACTATAAGCTGGAATTGTGCTCTTTCAAAGAATTTCCGGACTAGTCTCAGATTTCTCATGATTGCGAAGGATTTCTGAATTGTTTTATTTATTTGCGGTTGCATGGTACAGCATCTGTCTGTAGTCATTCCAAGTAGTTTTATGGTGGATTGGATGGGATAGTTGATTGAGCTGAGTTCTAAATTGGTTATGGTTTGGACTTTGTCATTTTCGAGGAGGATGAATTTCGTTTTTTCTGGGTTGAGTTTAAGTTTGTGATCTTTCATCCAGGTCGTAACTGCTTCTAGTGTTCGAAGTAGTGTGTTTGTCATGATGGGCTTTGGCTGATCGTATGGTAAGAGAATGGTAATGTCATCCACGTAACTATAGGTGGTTATGCCTAGATTGTCCAGATATGTTCCAAGAGAGGCAGTGTATAGGTTAAAGAGGGTAGGGGATAGAGGGGATCCCTGTGGTACACCTCAGGGGTTTGACCAAGGTTCTGATTTTTCTTTGTTTGATTTTACACTGTATGTTCTGGATTTTAGGAAGCCTTCAAACCAAGAGTATACTTTATCTGAGATACCTATTGCATCCAAGATTTGCAGAAGGATGTTATGATCAACTAGGTCAAATGCTACAGTCAGGTCCAGTTGTATGAGAAGCATTTTTTTCCTGTGCTAAGGTGTTGTCTGATTGTGTCCATAAGGGAGCCTAGTAGTGTCTCTGTACTGAAGTTGTTTCTGAAGCCTGATTGCCTGGGATAGAGTAGGTTATGGTCATCTAGATAGTTGGTGAGGAGTTTAGCTACTAAGCCTTCTGTAAATTTGACATATAGTGGTATTGAGGCAATAGGTCTGAAGTTGGATGGTTGATCTGGTGGTTCTTTTGGGTCTTTTTTGGATTGGGGTGATGATGATTTCACTGAGGTCAGTAGGGAAAATGCCGTCTGTGAGCATGGTTTGAATCCATTGTAGAAGTAGAGTACGGAATTTTACACTGGAGGTAGTAAGGAGATATGAAGGGCAGGAGTTGAGGTCACAGGAGGCATGGCTGTATTTTTTGTAGAGTTTATTGAGTTCGGACCATTGTATGTTGGGGAATTGAGACCATGTTCTGTCTGCTGCAGTTGAATCTTTTTCTGTGGGGTGAATTGTGATTACATTTAGGTGGGATGGGGTAAAATTGAGGGTAGCTCTGGCATTGGTAATTTTGTTCTTGAAGTGATCTGCTAAGAGGGTAGCTGAGGGGGGGTATTGTTGGTGTTTGTGTAGGGTTTGGTGTCTGTTAGATCTTTTAAGATTTGGAATAGTTTTTTGGAATCTTGGGTTTCTATGCCTATAAGATTTGTGTAATGAGTTTTCCTCTTGTCCTTTAGTAGATGTTTATATTATTTGTTGATTTTTTTCCAATCAGTTTTTCTTTGATCTAGGTTGGTTTTTCTCTATTTTCTTTCTAATGTTCTACACTGTCTTTTAAGTTGGAGCAATTCATTGTCAAACCATTGGTCTGATTTACTGCTGGTTCTGGTTTTGGTTTGTAGTGGGGCCAGTTCATCAAGGATGTTGGTGGTTAGATTCTTCCAGTGAGAGATGAAGTCTTTTGGGTCGCAGTCTTGGATTGTTTCATCTACTTTTGACCAGAAAATGGTTGGCTTGACGTGTTTGCGTGAGGTGTATGTTATTTTTTTGGATTGAGGTGTGATTTTGGTCTTGATCCAGTTGATGTTGAAGTTGTATGTGTAGTGGTCTGACCAGAGGGATGGGGACCAAGTTCCGTTGGGAGTTTGAATTGCTGGGGTGAATAGTTGGTGGGTCATGAATGCTGCAATGTCCAGTTGATGACCTTTTTCATGAGTGATTTGTGGGTTTAGGATTTGGAAGGATAAGGCATTGAGAAAGGATAAGGCACTGAGAAAGGATAGACAGTTTTTTGCTGGTGTGGATGTTGTGTCTTCTAGGTGAAGGTTTAGGTCTCCTAGGATAAGGTTATAATCTGCTGTTAAAGAGTTTTGGTAAATGAAGTTTTCAAATTCAGGTCTCACTGTGGTCCAGTTACCTGGTGTTATATAACAGAGCATGCAATTTAGTGAATTTTTTAGTGTAGTGCTTGTGAGATGCAAGGCGAGGAAGTCCATTTGCGGAGTGGATGTTTTTTCTAGTATGTCTAGGGTTAGGGAGTTCTTAATTATGATTGCTAGTCCTCCTCCTCTTTTATTCTCTCTGCAGGTCACTGTTATTTTGTACCCCTGAGGGCATACTTCTGTTATTCTAGGGTCTGTGTCTGAGGTTAACCAGGTTTCAGTGAGGAAGAGGCAGTCTATATTTTCAGTTTTTATCCAATTTTTTATATGTTCTGTTTTGGGTCCTAAGGCTCTGATGTTTACGTAGGCACAGGTCAGGGAAGCAAAGTCTGTTAGATGAATATGAGCCGTTTCAGGGTAGATGAGTGTTTTGGGAAGAGGTTGAGGTATGGTTTTGGGATGTGTTGGTCTTCTTTTCCAGGTTAGGGTGATGGGGTGTTGGGTGCTGGTGTGGTGGTTCGAGTTTCTTGTCGTGAGGGTTCTCCTGTTGAGATGTTGGATATTGGTTGTAAAGGAGCTTGTGTGTGTGGTGGGTAAGTTGTTTGCTACTACTTTCCAACTGGAAATGAGGAGGATTATCAGTAGGGTGGCTTGAGTGTGTGTTTGCAGGGATAGCTTCATTTTGGTGCCTGGGGTTGGAGGACTGGACTGGTTCAGAGTGCCGGCGTGCGGGATGGCTTTCCCTGTTGAGTGAGAGATCGGTCCTGCTGTTGGCCTTTTTGGCTTTGGGAGGTGGAGCTGGTCTTCCACGTGGCCCAAAATCTATTTCCTTTAGCGGGAGGGCTGGCTTACGGTGGGGCAGCTCTTGGTGGCAGTGGAGCTGCCCTTAAGAAGGAGCAGGGTCGCGGGAGGCGGAGCTGGACTCCCACGCAGCTCGAGGTTGCTGGCTTGTGTAGGGGTTACTATATGTTCTTTTTATATTTTAGGAGTGTTGCTCTGCAATAATTGAACTATGTATGTTTGTTTAACATTTTATGCCTGTTATTATGTAAACCATATAGGTAACATACGGTATATACATTTTAAAATAAATTAATAAAAATTAAAAAGCACTGACCACCACAGACTGAATATCGCCAGTTTATATTTAACAGGACAACTTTCCTCCTATACGGATCATGTGAAAGATGCACATATCTACAGTACAAGCTACTATGATAGTAAACATAAGAATTGCCACTGCTGGGTGAGACCAGTGGTCCATTGTGCCCAGCAGTCCGCTCACGCGGCGGCCCCCAGGTCACAGACAAGTGCTCTAAATGAGTCCAGCCTCACCTGCGTACGTTCCAGTTTAGCAGGAACTTGTCCAACTTTGTCTTGAGTCCCTGGAGGGTGTTTTCCCCTATAACAGACTCTAGAAGAGCGTTCCAGTTTTCTGTCACTCTGTGGATTCATTTTGATATGTTCCAGGTTTACCGGTATTAGCAAATTTTAAATGAACCATAAAGAGCGAGTAACCCTCTTGTTCTCCATCTCCCTCCTCACCTCAGCCAGGACAAACAACACCCACCTGCTGATCATCCCCTCATCCTAGGGAGTGAAATACAAGTGAATATTCAACACCCTTTTCGCGTATGTCGCTACAAGAACCTGGAGTGCCCTTCCAACAGCCTTAAGAACAGAGCTGAACTATATCACCTTCAGGAAAAGACTGAAAAACCTACCTTTTTGATAAATTCCTTTCAGCTCTGCGCTCTCTCCTTGACAATATAATCATCCACCATAACGAAATGTCGCTGCCTCCCCTCTTCCAACAATGTAACCTTCCTCTACAATGTGTTATTTTTTCCCCCCTCTATTATAACAGTGTAACCTTACTCTTTAATGTGATATAACTTGTTACCCATGATGTTGCATGGGCCTCTTATCTTATAAATCACCTTGATCTTGTACAGGATATATATAATTAAGAAATCCTGATTAGATTAGAAAAATAATATGCCAAGCTGAGAATGGGTAAGGGTGTGGGTATGTTTTATAGATGCCTGGAACACCACAGCTCAGTCTAGCCCACTGGTCTCAAACTCAAACCCTTTGCAGGGCCACATTATGGATTTGTAGATACTTGGAAGTCCTCCGAAAAAAAATAGTTAATGGCTTATTAAAGAAATGACAATTTTACATGAGGTAAAACTCTTTATAGTTTATAAATCTTTTCTTTTGGCTAAGTCTTAATAATATTGTAATTTAGAGCTAAAGAGACATATGATCAAGAAACTGTTTTATTTTACTTTTGTGATTATGATAAACATACCGAGGGCCTCAAAATAGTACCTGGCAGGCCGCATGTGGCCCCCGGGCCACGGGTTTGAGACCACTGGTCTAGCCAGCAGAGCTGAGACTCCAGCATAGACTCCAGAACCACGCACAGTGCTTTGATATGCCTTACACTGCCGCCACCGCACTGAAATTAGCACTCTGATACTTACTCCTTGCAAAGGTCCTCTGTCATCTCTCGCCTTGATAGCTGCACTAATACAGTCCCCGCAGCTGTTATTTCACATTAGCCCATGCTATGCAAACAAATGCCAATTTCCTGATGTCTTTTGCAGAATTGCTGTCATTTAAATTCACCATCCCTAGCCTTGCTTTGATTCTTTCTTTCCCCTTCCCCCTAGTCTGTATAGTCTGGAGTGCTGGCCACATGCCATTCCAACCGCACATTAGAAAAGGTGGCGTCTTCCTCCATCTGATTCCTTTAAATGAATTCTACAGAAGGTGCAGACCCAGCACATTTGTGGCTTTTCCCTATAAATTACTTTAACACTGTGTCCAATCGTATATATATTTATATATAATTTCAGATTTTCAATTTCAGCTCACTGCTGTGTCAGCACAGACTGTACTGATATGTCTAATGTGTTTAGCTTAGAAGGTGTTTCATTACCATGAAGATAATATTTTTGAATATGTTTGCTGCACGGCAAAATGCATCATTACACCGCTGTTATATATTCACGGCGCATAACAGCTTTTTAATGCTTCAATCTGTTTTACTTATATAAAGTAATCTACTTTTTAATGCCTTGGGAAGTTATACCGTAAGTGGGTATATATATATATTTTAATCACCTTAATTAATTGAATCCTATTACATATTAGTGAAGGAGACTAAGGTTGTCCAGAGAAATTGCCAGGACACTGGATAGCTATTAAAAGACAGAAAAGGAAAGAAAAGAAACTTGAAATTCAAAATCCCACATGCCCCGGGAGAGTTTCCAGTCTGTCAAAAGGAAGATAAGTAACACGGGAAATGGTGAATGTGCCAGACTTTGAATGACAGCATCCTTCTTATTGGCTGAAACTTTCTGATAGGATAGACATCCTTAATATATGTTCCTAGCAACTCAACCAAAAGCTTGACAACTGTATTTTTTATTTTTTTTTTTTAATAAAACCTAAGGAGAAACTTTCACAATAGAGCTTGGCAAAGAGAGGAGAGAAACAGCATTTGTGTGACTTTGTGTTGAACGGGTTCCAAATTAGCAGCTGTGGTGCCATACATTATGCAGCACTAAAGGGCACTTCCTGAAATTAGCAGCAAAATGGTTAGACTCAAGGGCCATACTAGATGCAAGTAGAATGCATACCGCCAACATTTTTCTGGATGGCTGAAAAAGGAACAGTGTATCCTTAAATGAAGGTTGTCATGTTTTCCCAAGCGTGGTGGTGTGCTGGCACCTTGCTCCTAGGCTTTGAATTAATACTCTCATGCTTCTTTTTTATGATACTTTTCTCAGCTTTTCAAAATTACAGTGTAAGGGGAAAAGAGAGATATAGCAGAGGAGACTTTTTTAACAATCTGCAATGGGATTTTGAGGGGGGCAGAGGGCATTATGTCACTTTGAACCATCCATTCTGCAGGCAGTCCTTTGTGGTGGCATGTTTCCTTCCAATGCAAGGGGCTGGCATTTGCAATCAAGAGCCACCCCTTCTCCCTTCCCTTCCCTTTCCCTACCTGGAAGGCCTCCGTAAATAACATCCTCTCACCCTGAAGCTGTTCTGCCACTCTCTCTCAGGTTTCTCTAGACCAGGGATCTCAAAGTCCCTCCTTGAGGGCCGCAATCCAGTCGGGTTTTCAGGATTTCCCCAATGAATATGCATTGAAAGCAGTGCATGCACATAGATCTCATGCATATTCATTGGGGAAATCCTGAAAACCCAACTGGATTGAGGCCCTCAAGGAGGGACTTTGAGACCCCTGCTCTAGACCTACCTTTCTTAATCTGTGGTGTCTACAAGAGCAATATTAGAACATAATAATAGCCCTACTGGGTCAGACCAAAGGTCCATCAAGCCTAGCAGCCCACCACACAGTGGTCAATCCAGGTCCCTAGTACCTGGCCAAAAACCAGAGTAGCAACATTCCACACCACCAATCCAGGGCAAGCAGTGGCCTGCCCCATGTCTTTCTCAATACAGACTAATACTCAGTCAGCCTCACCCTTCCAGTGCTGAATTTCAAATGGTATCATGATACCTGACAGTGGTCTTGTGCTTCTATGGCAGCTTGACCCCTAGCAGTAGTAGTACAAGACTACAACTAGGGGTTATTGATGACATTTTGAACTTGGCACCAGAAGGGTTAAACTGAAACAAATTATCACTCAATGTCACAAAAACCAAAACAATGGTTTTTCCTTTTAAGAAAGATAGTTCTCCTCTCCTATTAAAATCAAATCTATTCCAATACAGACAGTACGCAGTATCAAGCTTCTAGGTATCACTTTGGATGAATCTCTCACTTTCCATGATCATATAAGTAAGTTATAAGCAAATGTTTTTATCGTTTACGAATGATACGCTCTCTAGCTAAATTTCTTGACATATTGGCTTTAAATACTTTAATCCATTCATTAGTCATATCTTGTCTGGATTACGGCAATTCCTTATACCATGATACTACCAAAAAAGAGTTAAAACGTCTACAAATAATCTAGAACACAGCAGTAAAAGTCATCTACAAGGCCAAAAAATTCGTAACTCCTCTTCTGATAAAAGCCCATTGGCTTCCCATCCATTACTGTGTCTTTTATAAAACTGTTTTATTGACTTTTTAAACAAGAAACACTGGACAGCCAGCATTCATTAATAGACTTTTGATACCGTACGCTGCATCACATTTTCTTCTTTCCTCGGAGCAAAATTTATTAGCAATCCCAACCCTGAACCATATTAATACTAGAAGAAACACTGTCTTTTCAGTAGTTGCCCCAACCCTCTGGAACTCGGCACCAAATGCACTAAGAGAGATAACTAATCTTGAGAAATTTAAATATTTTCTTAAGACATTCCTTTTCAAAAATGCCTTTCATGTGTGAGTGTCCTTTTAAGAATTTAAAATTTTAAAAAAATCTTTTATGAGTCCGCTTGTATTGGACTTACTTGTTTTTAACCCCGCCCTTTTGTTTATACCTTTATTTTTCTTTAACCATTGTAGTTCTCCCCTTTTTCCATTCGTACCCGTTTATCCAGTTGTGTATGTTATTTTTTTGTCTAATCGTGTATGTTAATTTTGTTAAAGTTATGTTAAATTGTATTATCTGCTTTTACCCTATTTTAAAATGTCTAACCACCTTGAAATAAATGATAAGCTGGTATATCAAATTTTTAATAAACTTGAAACTTGAATCACTCCTGCTCTGAATCCACTAGACCCAAAAGAGTTGAAAGGCCTACAGGAAGGTAGGAGTGGTTGCTTTGGAAAATTGAAAGGGTCCTCAGGGTTAGTGTTTGGTATTGGAGAGGTATTCAGGGTAGTGGATATCATTTGGGGGGATAGGCGTGAGGGAGAAACTTGGGAGGTTCAAGACAGGGAGATGTTCGATTTAGGGAAGGAAGGCTGCTCCTAATTGTGAATATCAGGCTCCCTAAAGAAACAGCCCAGCAGCAATCAATCTCCTATAGCATGGAAGGTTGATTGCAAGTAGCATTTTTCTTGTACTGAGCTATCACAGGTGAGTAATTTCCATGGTAAATTAAGGTGCAGTTGAAGCTTGACTTTTACCACACCTTAATAACTACTCTTAGAGGTGCTAAATAGTCCACTACTTAGAAAACTATCCAGAAAAAATTAAAACAGCAAAAGGGCTACTATCTGGATACCAGCAGTATGTGTCCAGGATTTTTTAACCACCATGGCCAGTACTTTTTTAAAAAAACTCTGACAACCATGGCTTAGTATTGACCTGAAAGTGTACAAGGGGCTGCTGAAAAGTTCTTAGTCCAACCAACTGGGGCAGTCTCCATTGAGGGCTATACATTGAGGGCATAATCAAAACATAGTCTAAGTCCAATTTGGGCCTATGGCATTAGACACCCAAAATCAGCAATGGGACCTCACCAGAACTCCTTTATAGGCTATGCTGAGCCCCCCCAGAACACCCCCAAAACCCACTTTACCCACCTGTCTACAACCCCAATAGCACTTATGGCTGCAGGTGGCACCTATACGGCAAGAGAGTAGGGTTTGGGGAGGGTTTTGGTGGCCACATAAGTTCCACCATAAATGTAGTGGTTAGAGTGGCTTATGGGCCTGGGTCCTCTTCTTTATGGTTCACTAGCCCACCCCCAGGCTATTTAAGACAGTGTTTCTCAACATGCATTATGGGAGCTGCTTGAACGGGGTACACAGCGTGAGTCTCTCACCCCCTTCCTCCAGCAGCATGCCCCCCCCTTAAGCCGAAGCTGATCCAGAAGACTTCCCTCCAATGTCAGAGCTGACATTGGAGAGAAGCCTTCCGAGTCAGCTGGGGTGGCCTCACAGTCCGGCCAACACCAAGCTAACTCCAGCGATAAAAGAGCCCTCCGTCTTCCTCCATGCTCCTGCTGCCTGTCAGAGAGTTTGGAGTCTATACAAGGCCCGGCACTGGCGCTAGCTTAACTGACACTGAGCCTTCAAGTCTATCTGCTTGTGAGGCCCTGTTTGTACCACCCCTCTGATGCAAACATGTCAAAGTGGGTGGAGCTGACAGGGCCTTCCCAAGCGCGTGGACATGAAGGTTCTTCATTGAAGTTAGTGCCAGTGCCAGGCCCTCTGTGGACTCCAGATTCTCAGATTCTGGGTCAGGCAATGGTAGGGCAGCAGAAGGAGAAATTTTAGAGGAGGAGAAACACTGGACTTGCCCGGGGGGGTGGGGGGGGGGGAGAAGGAAGGAGAAAGCGATGTTGGACTGAGGGATATGGGGAAATGGTAAGGCTGGATGGATGGGTGTGGAGTAATGCTGGACATGGATGGAGGAGAAGGGGAGAAGTGATATGCTTCTTATGGGATGGAGAGGAAGGGAAGATAGATGAGGAAATGCACATGGATGGAGAAGAGGGAAGGGGATCTGAAGAGAAAGGGAAGCTATGCACATGGATGAAGAGGAAAAGAAAAGAGAGGAAGGAGGTGCACATGGATAAAGTGAAAGGAAATTGAGTTTTGTGATTATTGATTGATGGTGTGAGGAAATTGAGTTTTGTGATTATTGATTGATGGTGTTTAGCTTTCAGTTGCAGGTGACGGAGTGCAAATGCTAATGTTAAGAAGAACACCAGATTCATCTGGTGTGATAATATTAGCTGAGCTGAGGTCACCTGCTGGTAAAATTTATTGGATGGTGGTGTGGGTGAAATGGGGGGGGGTAGAGTGTGAGAGGAATATATGAGGTGATGTCAAAGGTCTATAGAATAAGGAATGACAAGTTTATAAGAGGAGGTAAGAAAAGGTTAATAGACAGCATGTAAGAAAGAAAAAGGATAGGGGAGGTTTTTCAGGTGATGAGGTGGAGCAGTCATGGGATTGGTTGGTAGTGTGTGGCAGGTTGGCATTATGTGAGGAAATAGAGGAGGCAGAAAGAATGAAGTGTTGAATGCACAGTCAGGAGGAAGTGCAACCAGAGCCTAATAAACTCATCAGACAACAAAGGTAGGGAAAATGATTTTATTTTCAATTTAGTGATTGAAATATGTCAGTTTTGAGAATTTATATCTGCTGTCTATATTTTGCATTATATTTGCTTATTTTTTTATAGCTGCTCCTGAGGTGACATTGCATATTTTAAAGTCGTCCACCTTGACCTCTAATTAACATTTTCTCTGTGTACAGTGTGCTTTGTGGTTTTTAATTTTGTGGTTACCATTATGTATTGTTACTAAGATTATATTGTGTATATGAAAAATGAATGGAAGAAATTGCGATACAATTAGTACTATTATTATGGGGGTGGGATCTGGTGCGGAGCTTGGGCAGGTCTGTGGCAGAGCTTGGGTGGGGGCACTCCATTGATATTTGTTAACCTAGGAGGTACTTGGCTTGAAGAAGTTGAGAAACACTGATTTAAAACACCTGTATACAACTCTACTAGGCTTTCTTATACCAGGTACTGATGTTCTGGAGATAGGTATGTACTTTTTTATTCTGATCTTTGTGGCGGTGTGAGGGGGTCAGTGAACACTGAGGAAGTGGGGAGGGGGTCTTTACTTTGTCTCTGAAGTTTTTATCTGGTCACTTTGGGTACATTTTTGGCACCTATACCTGTTTTTTACATCATCTAACTCAAAACGTTTAAGTTTCATCCAGGATGGCTAGTAAAACATTCAATTATCCCTGTAGGATGACTAAGTCTAGTTCAGCATCCATACCGCCCACATACTGCCCTAACCACTCCTCCAGATATGACCCTTTCAACCCTGGATGCACAGCGGCATTCAGAGGCATAAAAAGTCCCATGACACATCCAGAAAATCGGTTGATTATCGACACTTGGATGATCTGTCTTTTAGGTCATCCAAGTGCCGACTTGGGCAGGTTTTTAGACATGTTTAAGTTTTATGATCCCCTTAGTCTAGTGATTTTAATTTAATTTAATGCAGAGTTTATATACCTCTAAATCATCACACTGGCTTCGAAGTAATTTACAAGAAAAATAAAAACTAGACTTATACAATAATGAAAAATGTAATCAGGTACTTTAGGTAATTTCCCTCTCTGTCTCAATGGGCTTACAATCTAACTGCAGTACCTATGAAAAGGAATGAACAAACAAAAAAGGAATTAAAAAAGTGGAAAATTATTGGACTAAGTATGTGGAGGGGCATAATCAAAAAAAGCATATGGCCTAAGTCCTTAAACGTTCAAAGCAGAAGCAGGGAAAGTGTCCATAACCAAACCAAACGTCCTTGTTTTGACTATGGCCTTCCTCTGCCTAAACACCCAATCACCACTATGTCTAAAAGTACACCCACACGATGTCTACACTTTTCAGCCATAATGAAACAAAAAAACGCCTAAGCCACAAACGTCCAACAGAAGGGCTTCACCTAAAAGCTGGATTCTGTAACCGGTGTCTGTCAAAAACAACACCGGTTATAGAATCCCCGCCCCCCCCCCCCCCACAACCATCCAGGCAGGAGGGTGCCCAAGCCCTCCTGCCATGTCGAACTGCGACCCCCCCCCCCTCCCGACAACATCAGGGCAAGAGGGAGCTCAAGCCCTCTTGCCCCAGCCAACCGCGGCACCCCCAACGATTTTGGGGCAAGAGGGAGCCCAAGCTCTCTTGCCCCGCCGATTAACATCAGGCCAGGAGAGAGTCGAAGCTCTCCTGGCCCCAGCGACCCCCCCCCCCCCCCCGCCACTACTTGAATGGGCCAGGAGGGAGCCCAAACCCTCCTGGCCCCGGCGACCCCCTACCCCTCACTCCCCACTACAGTACGGCGCCCGTCTGTCCAGCCAACTTGGACAAGGTACGGGGAAGGGGGTGGGGGTGGGGGGGTCATGGGATCGGCTGGGAGGGTCGCGGGTCGGCAGGGGGTGATCGGGGGTTCTGGGGCATCTCTCCTGCCGCGGGTCACGGCAGTTCGGGTAGAGGAGTGATGGCATCGCGGTAGGGGAGATGAGGCATCTCTCCTGCCGCGATGGTTGCAGTGGGTAGGATACCGGGCCGCTGAACTGATGGCGCCAGCGGCCATCAACTCAGCGGCCCCTTTTTCGGTACTTAGACCTGGTTTGACTACATCTAAGTCAAAAAGGTCTAAGTGCCGACTAGGCAACCTGTAAATGTTTTGGTTATACCTGTTGTATGCCTAGGTGTAGGTCGGCCCACCTCCCGCCCACTGCCCGCCCTTTCCCCTCCTCTAAACACACCTCTTTTCTCTCTGTGCGTTTAGTGGCAGGGGAAAGGCCTAAGCTGTTTTTAGATACGTCTAAAAACCAGCTTTGGTTATGGGTACTTGGACGATCAGGCTTTTTGATCGTCCAAGTAGCCAATTAGGACACTTTTTAGACTTTTTTTTTTTAAATTATTACCCCCATAGCCTTCAATGGAGACTGCCCCAAGGTTGTTGGTTGGGCTGAGAACATTTCAGCAGCCCCTCATATACTCTACCAATCCTATTTGTTCTTACATAACTACATGAATTTTATGCCTGGATGAAAATGTAAAAAATAATTATAAAAATCTCTTACAGGCTTTGATACAGTAGACAGAACTCTGTCTTTACTATCTCTGTCTCGTCCAGGTAAAAAAGGGAGGGCTCCATTTGTTTACCACAGAGAAACCCAAGACAAACATTTTTCACTTCATAGCATTCCAGATATACACTGTTATTACATCCTAGTCAAGATCAGACTCGATTCTGAATCATTAATACTCCTCTTCTTCCTCTTTTATAAATGATAGCCTGTCACTTTCTTTTATGAAATAATATAGGACTTAGACCCATTCATGTGCCATCTAGTCACCTGCACAAACAAATGAAACAGCAGAATAACTGAGCCAGCTAAAAACTGATCCAACGGAAAGTATTTGCACTATATAAAGTATAGAAAAGCAGTAACCAGACTGTCAGAATTTTCTTGGCCTTTTCTTTATCAATATTCATTTCATATTAGGCTAATTACATAAAAAGTGAAATTCATTTGCAGGGATGGTTATTAAGCAGTGGTGACTGAATAGCAAGCCAAAGCAAAGCAATAATCAGAAAATAATGAGTATACTGTACATTGAAGGAACTAAGGCAGTACTGGGCAGGCTTGCACAGCCTGTGTCCCTTATATGGACATTCAGTTGAGGATGAGTTGGGGAGGACTTCGATGGCAGGAACGGTTAAGATGGGCTGGAGTGAGCTTTGACAGACTCCAGTAAATAGAACCTAAGCACACTTAGTAGGGCTTTGGATTTCTGGTCCAGAAATATCTAAGAAAAAGGATCATTTAAACTAAATAATTAATTTATGGAGCATGTATGGTTGGACAGACTGGATGGACCATTCGGGTCTTTATCTGCCGTCATTTACTCTGTTACTATGGTGATTATACAGTGACCATTATCAATACATATATCCCTGGATTCTTCCAAGGTTGCCCAAATTTGGGTACCCAAATGTGAATATGGATCCCAGATCTGTGCATAAACTAATTAATCAATTAGACATACTTGGTTTCAACAGCACTTAATTAGCAGTAATTATTTAAATAAAAAGATTTCTAGCCCAGTTAAACCTAAGCGGTTTACAAAATACAATCATAATTATCATAACATACAAATAAAAAAAACTTATCTAAAATGTGCATTACACAAAATTACACGGGAATGTGCCTTACACCCTAAATATCAAAGTATGCAACTACAAATGAGGCGGGGCCTTGGAAGGGGCATGGGCAGGGCAAGATCATTTTCCCAAATTAGGTGTGATATTATAGAATACCTGTACTGTATTTGCACACCTAACTGCCAACAGTTGGGCATAAGCATTTACACCAACGTTTGGCAAATCATATGTGCTTTTGCGTAAAGTTAGGTTTGAGAAGCATGAATCTTTTCTAATCCTGCTGTGAGGCACATTTTCAAAAAATATAAATATCCAAAAAGTAGCATTAAGGGGCAGATAGATGTTTTTCTTGTCAAACCCTTCCAATTCACTATTTTCAACACCTATAATCTAGAGACGGATATCTATGCTGTTCATCTGCAGTTCATCAGAAATTCTGAATCTAATATTGGAGGCATGATGTGTGTGGGACTAGAGTGGGCTTATGATTTGGGTGTTTTTCTGCCATAATCGAACATTTAAGAATACATCCAGACACAAGTTACATGTCTGGAGCTAGACATATTTTAATAACAAATAAAGGACAAAAAGGTACCCAAACTGACCAGATGACCTTTGGAGCGATGTAAACATGACCCTCACACTCCCCCAGTGGTCACTGACACCCACACCCCAAAGATGTGAATTAAACAGTATATACCTGAACATAACATAAGAGTTATCGTACTGGGATAGACCAAAGGTCTAGAATTCCTATGAGCATCAGAGCTGTTACTGCCGCGGCCATTGCTAAAAAAACACTAGCGCAGTTTTGTAAAAGGGGGGGATTAATTATCTTACTAGTTATTCCCATCTCTAGATCACTGATAAATATGGTAAAAAGCAGCGGTCCTAGCACAGGCCCCCAGGAACACCATTTTGATGCCAGTCTCCAAGCCTCACAAGGTCCTCTTGCAATTTTTCACAATCCTCTTGCGATTAAACAACTTTGTGTCATCAGCAAATTTAATTATCTCACTAGTTATTACCATTTCTAGATCATTGATAAATATGATTTTAAAAAAGCAGCGGTCCCAGCACAGACCCCTGGGGAACCCCACTATTTATCCTTCTCTATTGAGAATATTGATCATTTAAACCTACTCTCTGTTTTCTGTCTTTCAAACAGTTTTTAATCCATAATAAGACATTACCTCCTATCCCATGACACTCTAATTTATTCAGAAGTCCTTCATGAGGTACTTTGTCAAATGCCTTTTGAAAATCCAAATAAATGATATCAACTGGCTCACCTTTATCCACATGTTCATTCACCCCTTCAAAGAAATGCAGTAGATTTTTGAGGCAAGATTTCCCTTGACTAAATCATGTTGGCTTTCTCTCATTAATGTTAGAATATACACTTTCACAAAAACAATATGATAGATGTCTCATTAATCCATGCTTATGTATATGTTCTGAAATTTTGTTCTTTATAATACTCTACCATTTTGCCCGAAACCAACATCAGACTCACTGGTCTATAATTTCTCAGATCACTTCTGGAACCCTTGTTAAAAATTGACGTCACATTAGCCACCCTCCAGTCTTCCGGTACTCTGCTGGATTTTAGAGAAAAATTACAAATTACTAACAAAAGCTCTGCAAATTCATTTTTCTATTCTATCTGCACTCTGGGATATAGACCGTCTGATCCAGGCAATTTGCTATTGTTCAATTTGGTGGGCTGACTCATTAGAACTTCCAGTGTTACAGAGATTTGTTTGAGTTTCTCTGATTCATCAGAATTAAATACCATTTCTGACAACGATAACTCTCCCACATCTTCCTCAGTGAAGTCTGAAGCAAAGAATTCATTTAATCTCTCTGCTATGGCCTTGTCTTCCTTGAGAGCCCCTTGTATCCCTCGGTTGTGTAGTGTAGAAAGATTTATGGATGACTAATCAGTTACATAAACAAATACGTGCCTGTTTTAGTCAGATGCTAGGGAAACCCATAATCTCCTTATCCAAGGTTCGTTATCTTGCCAGTTTATACTAATAATAGAGACCCAGGCTATGTGAAATACTTTAATTAGAAATATAAAAATATAATTCATTAGCCAGCAGTAAATAATAAACTAATTATTTATTCACAATGTCTCTGAATACATATTGTAGCCGGCACTCTCCAGGCAGAGGGCCTGGGAATACTGGCCACAATTAAACTCTTGTGAGTCGCTGCGTGCCTCACAAGGATAAGTTCTTTCAAACGTTCAGTGAAAGGGACACCAAGGATAAGTTCAATGTTAAACAAAGAATTGCTTTTAATTGTTCAAAACCAAAAAAACACAGTAACTTGCTTGTCAGGATTGAAATAGCAAAGCTCCCATACCAGGGAAGCACAAAGTTCAAAAAAACAGTCTCTGGTTGAGAAACCAAAAAGAGTCCCAACTCAAACAAAACTCTCATTTAAATCATAGTCCAGGTGGAGTTCATTACCAAAGAAAAGGAAAACTTTTCCACCAAAACCAAACTACAAGACAGTGTAAAAGTACTGGCTTCTTCAGCGACTAAAGGCTGGAAAGACAGTGTGCACCGTGTGGTCTTGAATCACCAGAAATTAGGCCCGCTATCCCACCACGTAACACGGGGCTAACCCCACTGTCTTAGCACATCAAGTATGCTTAATTCCAAAAAGAGAAAGCACAATTAAGCTTTCAAAAAAAATGGAAAAAACAAAACTTCAAAATAAAAGTCCAAAACAAACTTGCTATAAACTTCAGCAACATTCAAATACTTGCTTTTGTGAGGCAAACCTCCATAGGAATATTTTCAGGCATCAGCCCAACACTGACTTCAGGACTTGTTTCCATCTCCATGGCCAATGGTTCCTCACTCAGACTGGAAGGTGATTCTCCTCCAGCCTCCATAAACTCCATGTCCTCTGGAGCTTGACTGCTATCAGGAGCTCTCAGCCCTGAGCATTGTGACCTTCCCTGCTGCTGTTCCTCTCTCTTCTGATTCTCTAGGAGCCTAGTCTTCAGGGAGAACAGCTTGCAGCCCCGCCCCAAACCCTCAGGTGGAAAGGATTTCCGGTGATTCACCTTGTGATCCAGAGGGGGATGGGAACCTAGCACTTCTGCTCTCTTACTCCCTCTACAGGCCCTAGAAGAAAATTCAGACTGAGAGGCAGAAAATGGGGAATAAGGCAGATTATGGACAGTGTCTGGATTTGCACTGGAATCTGTGCTAGGGACACTCCTAGCAGGCATAGTCTGCTTATCACAATATATATATCTCATTACATAATTATCACACCACACTTACTAGATAAATGAGGAAAACTAATTCTTACACTCTAAACAATTCTTTATAATAATAATTCCTGATTATCAGCAACTAAAATTATAGCTTATCACATCAAGTAACTTTACATCTCCTTATCCTGAACCACAATAGAATTATTTTATCTAACCCCAGCTGATAAGATAGATAATTCCTTAGTCTCACCAACCAATTAGGTCAGGTGAAAGGGAAGACGTCTTCTACTCAGCACTGAAGATAAGAATTCTCTTGTTACAGGAACAAGAGTCCGTTAGTCACTGGAACAGCTGTAAATTAGGTTGGCAGCAAAGGTTTCCTTTATGTGATGGAATCCAGATCTGTTTAAAAGTCTGTTTCTCTCTCTCAGGCAGAGAGTCACAAGAGGTAACTTTCCAGGTCTTAATTATTATAGAAGATGCAGAGTAACCTGTGATAAGATGCAAGCTTCCTCACATCCTAGTACAAACTAAATTAATAATTAGCACGTTTCACTTGGATCTCGTCAGATGACCTCTCCGGACCAATCCAGAAACATAACTTAGATGAATAGCCTTTCTGTATAGAGTCTCGCTCAGGCCATGAAACAGAGGTGCCTTCGTTAGATAAGACCAGCACATGAGCCCAATGTGTGGCAGCAGCCAAAAGCAAAGAGGATGCTAGAAATTATTAGGAAAAGGATGGTAAATAAGGCATAGCTGGATGTCCTTGACTAGAATACAGTTCTGGTACATACCCAGAATGTATCAGGCAGAAACAACAAAGATGTATTCTTCTTTCTCTTCTTGCAAGGTTTAGGCTGGAATGATTTCTTGCAAACAATGGTTCAGGCTTGATGATATCAGAGAGGCCTAACCTTCAGGTGCAAATAAGGAAACGCTCCTACAGTAGCAGTTCAACCAATTCTCTTCCTAGCTTCTTCCTTCTAATATGCCTTCAGATGTTATGACTAGTTCTAGTAGATCAGGGAGCAGGTTCCTGGATTAGACTGGCAGGCAGTGTAGTGAACCATAAAAATGTGGACTCAAGGTCATTCCCCACTCTAACCACTACACTTATGATAGAATCTGAGCCTCTTCCAAAATTCACCCAAATCCCACTGTACCTATGTGAGGTAACGCCTGCAGGCATAATGCTATTAGGATGGAGTACTGTTGGGTCCAGTAGGTTTTGGGTAGGTTTTGGAGGGCTCACCATATTGGGGTTAAGGTAAGATGTGTACCTTGTACCTGTTATGTGATGTTCACTACAGTACCCCCTTAGGGTGCCCCACTGCTCTGCTGGGATGTCTGTGTGACCAGTCTAGTACAAATGCTGGTATCTCCTGCATCCCAATGTCATGTTCAGTGGGGTTTTCATTTGGATGTGTTTGTTTTTGAAAATGGTTCAAAAAGATAGATGTACTGAGGACAAACATCCTTTTTCAAAATACCAAGATAGACATTTTGCAGTTTTGAAGAAGGGTAGGCTTGGTACTGGACTTTTGTGCATCTTCTGCACAAAAAAAAGGGTCTAAACTCAGATTTAGGTGTAATACATGTAGATCTCAGACTGGACTTAATTGGACCTTATTTGGTTTGGTTTTATTATTTTGGTTTTTGCTCTCACCTGTTTTGATTTAATGATATTTTGATTTAGTTTTCTTGCTTTTGTTTTTCATCTTTGTTCTTTTTACATTTTATTACTTGAATAACTGATGGTTCTAATTGTCTACTGCAGTGGTTCCCAACCCTGTCCTGGAGGACCACCAGGCCAATCGGGTTTTCAGGATAGCCCTAATGAATATGCATGGAGGAGATTTGCATGCCTGCCACTTCCATTATATGCAAATCTCAGTCATGAATATTCATTAGGGCTAGCCTGAAAACCCGATTGGCCTGGTTGTCCTCCAGGACAGGGTTGGGAACTACTGGTCTACTGGTTTATCCAGCAGTAGGCATTCTACTTTGTTATATGAGATCTAGACTGAATTAAGGGGTCTCTACTATTATTATTATTTTTCTTCTTTCTGGTTTTTTTTTAACTTATTTTGTAGGTTAATATAGGGGTCCTTTTACTAAGGCACGATAATTTTTAGCGTGCACTAAATGCTAACGTGTGCTAATGCATTCATTATATCCTATGCACGTGTTAGCATGAGTTAGCATTTAGCGCGCGCTAATTTCTAGCACGTGCTAAGACACACTGGCGCGCCTTAGTAAAAGGACCCCATAGCATGTTAATAAATACTTAATACGATGCTTTAGTTAGATTATGAGCCTTTTTGGACAGATAGGGAAGTTTTTAACCGCCTAGTGTTAACCACCTTGATCTGACAATTATCGTAAAATAAAGCGGTATATCACATCAATTAAATAAACATACATATCAAAAATGTCCCTCCACATCTTTTTTGAGATATGGTGAGCAGAACTGAATGAAATACTCAAGATGAGGTTGCACCATGGAGCAATACAGAGGCATTATAATGGTCTTGGTCTTATTTACCATCCTTTTCCTAATAATTCCTAGCATCCTCTTTGCTTTTGGCTGCTGCCACACATTGGGCGGAAGATTTCTTGGGTGCTGTCCCCTAAGATAGACCCTAGCATCTGGTAACTATGATTGGATTATTCTTCCCAATATGCATCATTTTGCCTTTGTCCACATTAAATTTTATCTGCCATTTGGATGTCCAGTCTTCCAATTTTGTTAAGGGCTTCCTGCAATTTTTCACAATCCATATGTGTTTTAACAACTGTGAATAGTTTAGTGTTATCTGCAACTGTGATCACGTCACTTGTTCCAATTTCCAGATCATTTATAAATTTGTTAAATAGCATTTGTCCCAGTAAAGATTCTTGTGGCACTCCACTAGTCACCCTTGTCCACTGAGAATAGAGACCCAGGCTATGTGAAATACTTTTATTAGAAATGGACATTTACCCCCTACTCTTTGATTTCTGTTCAATAACCAATTCTTAATCCAAAACAGAACATTGCCTCTAATCCCATGACTCTTTAATTTTTTCGGGAGTCTCTCATGAGGAACATTGTCAAAAGCTTTCTGAAAATCTAGATATTTTACACCAGCCAACTCACCTTTATTTACACCTTCAAAGAAATGAAGCAAATTGGTAAGGCGGGACCTCCCTTAGTTAATCCCAGGCTTACTCTGACCCATTAAACCATGCTTGTCTATCCCCCTCTTTTACTAAGGTGTGCTATGTTTTTTAGCGCGTGGTAAATATTAGCGCACGCTAAACACATACTAAATGCTAACGTGTGCATGTTATCCTATGGACATGTTAGCGGTTAGCGCATGCTTGATTTAGCGTGTGCTAAACGCATGCTAGAATGCTTAGCACACCTTAGTAAAAGAGGACCTATGTGTTCCATACTTTTATTCTATATAGTAGGTCCCACTATCTTGCCTTGGAGCTGAAGTCATGCTTATCAGTCTGTAATTTCCTGGATCACCACCCCTTGTAACCTTTTCTTCTTTTTTAGTTCAATTTCTTTATTGAGTTATTTTTTGTATATATGAAATACAACTTATTGTATATAACATTGAAGAAGAAACTAATCTGGTAATAAAGATACAGTGTGAATGAAGGAGCACATTGATCTGCAAAGATCTATTATATGATGATTTACAATGCAATATTATCATGTCTCTATAATTACTACAATGAAGCTATGGTAAAGTACATTTAGATTTGTGATAATAAAGAATTCTAGCAATATCTGATTGTCAAAAGCTTGTGTTCCAGTATATTTTTAATGGATTCCATGTTTTAAGATAAGAGCTAATAGATTTATGTTTTTCTGGAATAACTTTTTCATATTTAGCAGTTATACATGTGAGTGTTCCACCGAGAATTATATTCAACTTTGGATAAATCTTTCCAGCATTGCAAAATGTTCTTAATTGCTAAAAACAGTAAAATTTTGAGCAGTCTCACTTTGTGTTCTGTTAATGTCACCTTAAGTCCTAAATGACCTTAAATGATTATTTTGGGTTGTAGAGTAGAGAATGACACAGTGACAAAATTCATCACTGTTCCCGTCCCTGCAGATAACCGCAGGAAACCATCTCCATGTCATTCTTTAAGGAGAGGGGGAAGAATCAGAACATGAATGGGAACAACCACTGACTCTCAAGCCTTGCGTTCAAGAATGCTGGTGTAGAAGGACCAAGGTTGAGATAGACACTAAAGAATGGCACGGGATAGTTTCCCGTGGTTTTCTGCGGGGATGGGAATGGTGATGAATTTTGTCACCGTATAATTCTCTATTGTAGAGTTTTTTAAAATATTTTTTCCATATAGTTTTCCATACTTTATCCCACTAAGGAGCTCATTTTCAAAAAAGACTGATGTCCAAAAGATAGCATAAACTAGCATTCGGACAGCTTACTAGTCAAAACGTCCAAGTGGACATTCTCAAAACAGACTTTCCAGATGGTTTTCTGGTCAATTTCTCCCAGTCCATCTAAATCTTAAGGGGGCGTGTTTTGAGTGAGCTTAGGACTTGGATGTTCTGCAGAGATAATTAAACTTTTAATAAAACATCCGGAGCCCCATTTAGATGTTTGAAGCTAGATCTGTTTTAAAAACCAATAAGGATCACAAAGGTGCCCAAACTGACCATATGACCACTGGAAGGATTAAGGCAAGAGCATCCCACCCCTTACTCCCCCAGTAGTCACTGATCCCCTCCTACCACCCAAAGTTGTGAAAAAAAACAGAAGTTTCCAGCCTGTATTTTTACTGTATGGTCGGTTCTTATTTATTGTAATTTGCTTACAACCATTCTTTTAAATTGCATTTTTCTTTTAAATCATATTTTCTACTGTAGGACCAATTCTTATTTATTGTATTTTGTTTTGAATTTTTTTTTTTTTTCATTTTAAATTATACTTTCCACTGTATGACTTGTGCTTATTTGTTGTAAACCGCCTAGAACCATTTTTGATCAGGCGGTATTATTATTATTATTCGCATGGCTCACATACATCTGCACAGCAGATCAGAAGTACACTCTAAGGGTTTCTGCAGTGAATTCTATGAGCATCAGAGATTTTACCACAGCGGCTGACAATAAAAACCCTAACATAGCTTGATAAAAGGGGGACTAAGTCTGATGTATTTTCTTTTTTTGTTATATCAGGATAAAGTTTTCATAAGCACTGTTGCAGTTGTATCCATTTGTATTTTTGATTCAATGGTAAGTTGTATTGATTCTCTAGTTCAGTGTTCTTCAACCACCGGTCCATGGACCAGTACCGGTCCACAGAAATTTCCTGCCGGTCCACAGGGCCAGCACGTGCATCAGGCCCAAAACAGTGGTCTTCAACCGCCGGTCCATGGTGCGATCGATGCGGCGTTATCTTCGAGCCAGCTACCTTTTCCTAACTGATTCAGTGCACAAAGCCACAGGCAGTGGCTCCTACGGGCATCCTGCGCCTGAACCGGAAGCCTTCTCTCTGACATTGCAGAGGGAAGGCTTCCAGATGAGGCAAGGGACGTGCAAGGTGCAATTAGTACTATTAGGGGACAGGGTCTGGGATGGACATTGGGTAGAGATGGGCGGGGTCTGGCCCACGACTTAGCCCATTGTTCTTCAACCGCCGGTCCACGGACCAATGCCGGTCCCCAGAATAATTCTTTTATTTCTGCCAGTCCATAGGTGTAAAAAGGTTGAAAAACACTGCTCTAGTTCGTTAAAAGTCATCCAAAAATCACCACGATTTTCTTTGAAATTATGCCACACACTTTACTATATTCTGACTTGAAGTCTCCCTGCTACTTACATTACAATGCAAAACATCCCTCTTGAACAGTCCCCCATCTGTACTTATTGACTGATCAAGGTACTATTCTCTCCTCCCTCGCCAGGATTTTCTTCCGACTCCGTTGGAGTTGCCGTGTGTGATTACATAATTCTTATTACATGTTTACTATTTGAAAACCTTATTTGTCCATTTATGTTCTCCAACATTGGCAGCTACCATGTTTGTTCTATATGTTATGTTCCACTTGTTTAAAAATTTCAATAAAAATATTTGAAATCAATCAAAAAGTCATCCAATTACTTGCATGGACCACAAGGTTTATGGCGATTACTCCACAGGACTAAGCACATAAATCACAATTGTGTGTTCCTTTCTTACCGCTAGACCACAACAATGATTCAAACTAGCCTTCCTCAACCCTGCATGAATATTTCAGAAGAAACTGCATGAATCCACGTTCGAGTACCGGGAACCCAAGGTGAGGAACAACCTCCCGCTTCATCTGCGACAAACTCACACATAGGGCTCCTTTTACAAAGCCGCGCTAGCGGTTTTAGCATACGCACCAGATTAGCGCACGCTAGCTGAAAATCTACTGCCTGCTCAAAAGGAGGCAGTAGCAGCTAGCGCACACGGCAATTTAGCACATGCTATTCCATGCATTAAGGCCCTAGCGCGGCTTTGTAAAAGGAGCCCATAGTGTATCTTCAGGAAAAGATTAAAGACTTACCTTTTCTCCTTGAACCAGTAACATTAACTACACTCTACCCGACTAACCTCAACCAAAATTCATATACTCTGATCAAAAATCCTCATGAACCACATCACCTCCTATTGTAAATCACAATGATCCTGATTGTGAACCGCATTGAAATCCTAGTTGAAAATTGTCTGTATAGAAGAAAATGTATGGTATGCTATGCTATGTTTACACCCTCCTAAATAGGTTAACCATTACAACTAAGTAATATAAATTTACATGCATCCTAAAAACTCTACAGTAGTAATGTGTACCAAATTTGTCCTATTTACTCTCATCCTACATAATTCTAGTTATACTTATCATAATTTATTTTAGTTCCATTTACTATAGTCATCATTTATTAAGGATAATGGTCTGTAGCTTTGAACTATTTGGGAATCTTTTCCAGATGTTGGGATGACAATTATTGTTGCTTCTGAAAATGTGCCTGATATAGATCCAGATGTACATAAGTGATTGAAAAACTGTTGTAGGATGGGAGACCCTTTTTAAAAATCTGTGTTACTTTGACCACCATCCAATCTCCAAGTACTATGATACTAAAGGTTCACGGTACTAAAATCTTTTTTAAATTAACTTCCTAATAGACCTCCATAGAGAGTTGAAGAATAACTTAACTACAGAATTAGAGCTAGGGCACCAGGGTTCAAATACAATTTCAGATCATTGTGATTTTTTTTTTTCTTTTTTAATTGTGAACCCTCCAGAAACAGAAAATATCTGAACATAAGAATTGCTATACTGGGACAGACCAAAGGTCCATCAAGTCCAGTATGCTGTTTCCAACAGTGGTCAACCTAGGTCCCAAGTATCTAGCTAGATCCCAAGTAGCAAAACAGATTTTATGCTGCTTATCCTAGGAATAAGCGGTGGATGTCCCCAAGCTATCTCAAAAATTATCCAAGCCTTTTTAAACCCCTGCAAAGCTAACTGATTTCACCACTTTCTCCGGCAACGAATTCTAGAGTTTAATTAGACGTTGTGTGAAGAAATATTTTCTCCAGTTTGTTTTAAATCTACTACTTAGAAGCTTCATCGCATGCCCCCTAGTCCTAGTATTTTTGGAAAGAGTGAACAAGCTATTCACATCAACCCTTTCCACTCCACTCAGTATTTTATAGACCTCTATCAGGTCACCCCTAAGCCCTCTCTTCTCCAAGCTGAAGAGCCCTAGCCGCTTTAGCATTTCCTGGTCATCCCAAACCTTTTATCATTTTTGTTGTCCTTCTCTGTACCTTTTCTAATTGATATCTGTGATGTACTGATGTGGAGTGGACATCCATATTCTGAGTTGAATGTCCTTTCCATATTGTGTCACAATCCTATCCCTAAAATGCAGCTTTCACCAGGACAGGCTATTGTCAAGCCTGGTCCATTGATCCAGAGGGCAAATCATGGGGATAGGATTGTGACCAAGCCTAAGGAAAAACCTAGCTTGCCCTTTAATTCAGTCAGGTCTGAGCTCCAGGGAGAAGAAGAGGAAAGTTGGGACAACCCACAACAGCCCCAGAGAGAGCTCCCTTCCCCTGGCTTCTCCCAGCTGGAGGGAATAATTAGGCTTCCCAAGCCAAGCAGGCAAAGTAAGCTGAAAGCTCCTCCCACTAAAAAGGCAGGGCAGGTTCACCTGAGTATGTTAGAAGCTGCTTTGAGTAGGAGAAGAGCAGTCTGCCCAGGACCAGCCAGTGGAAGGATTTCTCCCCACCAAAGTGCTTCAGAGCTGCCAGATTGGGAAATGCAGGAACTTGACACAGACCCTGGGGAAGAACCTATGGAGTTTGGAGAACTTGCCAATCTGTCTGAAGACACAGAAATGGACATCAGCTAAGTGGCAGGGCTGAGAGGTGGGAAGGTTGGTTAATCCTTCTGTAGTTAAATGCACAAGCTGTGAGAAAGAGGGTTTGTTTTTGAATGCCCTTGCAGGACTTGTGCTGGTTCTGCTTGTGTGAAGAAAAAAAAAAAAACGTTTTTTTTTGTGCTTATGATTCAGTTAGCTAGAGTAAGGCTGACTGGAGTTTTTTTGCCAGGATTGGTATGAATATCTGAGGGAAGTAATTGGGGAGAATTCACTTACCAACTAGGTTGGGTTTGTGGGGCCTTTACTGGCATTCTGTTAATCAGAAAGATAATTAGTGAATTCATTTACTCCCCTCCCCCACCAACTCCTCTTGGAGCTGGCTGGAGACAAGCCTGGAAGTCTGTAGGGCTTGGACACAGAGTGAAGCAAAGTGATTATTGGTTCTGTTACCTAGATGAAAGTTTAGGCAACTGCACTTCAGTTTTTGTTTCATGTTTGAACTTTACTTACCTGAACTGCCTGAATGAAGGTAAGAGTGGGAACCTTGTCTTACGGTTCACCTCTATTTTTGTTTATTTGAATTGGATTGTGTTGGATTGCTCAGTTCCTGGACTACCTGTAGAGCAACAACACCAGTACCACTGAATAAAGTGGGTTTGAATGATTATGAAAATTGACTTTTGTTTTGTTTTGTTCTATACTTTGAGAAAGACCCAGCAGGACTTCTTACATTTAAGAAGCACGTCGGAGTAGCGCTGTATGGCGCGGGGATATGGATAAGAGCTCCGTTACAAGTGGTGTCAGAAGTGGGATTGTGCGCCTCCTGCTGGACATACGGTGAAATTTTTTTTTTTGGAAAAAAAAAAAAAAAAAAAAAAAAAATTTTTTTGGATATAGTTGAAAAAAAAAAAAAAAGTTTGGGACTTTTGACTGATTTATTTCTTTAGCTTGTTTTTTTAGTTTGTTGTGTTGGTTCCTGTTTGCGAGGAGCTGAGTTCCTGTCCTGGAGGATCCGGTGTCCAGACGTTTCTGTTGGAGTGACCAGAGTGATCCTGTCTGACCGTGGAGAATCGGAGGCCGAGAAGGATCGGGAGAACGGGAGAAAAGAATAAGAGGACAGAAACGCAGTAAGCGACTGGGGGCCAAGGAGGCCTACAAACCAAAGGCGGAGACTCACCTTGCTCTCTGGTAAGCTACTAAACCAGGGGGGGTGAGGGGATTGGCTACCCAGTTATTTTGGTACCGCACTTGGGTTGGTCTCTCCGTTTGTTTTTCCCAGGTGTCGGGCCAAGATGGACCAGCCACAGCCGGAGATGTCGTGCCTGAGCGAAGACAGGCAAAGCCAGTCCAGGGACCTACAGGCCGCCCTGAAAGCAAGCCAGGACGAATGGACTCATAAGCAAGAAGGGCAAGTACGACAGCATGAGGAGTTGATGAGGGTGATGAACACCCAGGCCGCGTCCCTGAGACAGTTATTACAACCACCGTGGGTCGAAACTCCCACTAGGTCGACAATGGACCAGAACAGCTCCTCTGCGGTAGGACAGAGCCTTTTTCCTTTGCTGGACATAACTGAAGGCAGGGATGGTCCTGAGCCCAACCTAGGGTTAGGGAGGCCCAGGGGGGGCGCTGCTCCAAGGACCGAACCCCAGGGGAAAAGGGTTAGAGACGATGCAGAGGGTGACTGGTTGGACAATCTGTGGCCCTCTCCCGAGGTTAAAGTAAATTCCGCTCCATACTCAAGGCCAAGAGTTAGAGACGATGTAGAGGGTGACTGGTTGGACAGTCTGTGGCCCACTCCCGAGGTTGAAGTAAATTCCGCTCCTTACTCAGGGCAGCCTAAGGAGGGGGGAAGAGACACCCGCGTTAGGAAGACCCTTAAGAGAAGCCCTCTGCGGTGTTGGAGCTGTGGGGAAAAGGGGCATGTCCAAAGAAGTTGTGGGACCAGGAAAGACCCAGTAGCCGAATGGGGGCCAGATAAATATAACCCTAGGGAATACCAACTTCCTGTTTCAATTGCTGGAAAACAGGTTATGGCTCTAATAGATACGGGTGCAGACCAATCTATGTTGGCGGCTGATCAGTATCGCTGCCTGTTCCCGGGGGAAAAGATAAGTGGGAAGGAAAGAACGGTGGTCATTAGGTGTGTGCATGGAGATAGTCTCAGGTATGTTCTCCGGCCAACGACTATGTTGTATGGAGATAGGGTCTACAGGGTAGATCTAGCTATTGTGCCCAAAGCTCCCTATTCCCTGATTTTAGGTAGAGATTGGGAAGGTTTGGGGGAGTGCCTAAGGGCCAGACAAGGCTTGGTGGGGACACGCTCCCAGGGTCCGGTGAAGACTAAGGAGGAGGAAGGGCTAGACCATATTTTTCCCTTTAGAGGGGAGGTGGTAGGAAGTCCTTCCTCGAGACAGTCTCGTCAAACCTCAGCCCAGAAGAAACTACAGAAACATCAGAGGAGTCAGGCCTTAAGGAGGGTTACCAGTTTAAAGGAAATACCCTGGCTTCCCCAGGATATTAGAGAGGCTTTCCCCACGTTTCAGGCCGAACAAAAGACCGACGCCTCGCTCCAGGAAGCTTGGCAGCAAGTCTCTGTACCTATCCCGGGGAAGATTCGGTTTCGCATAAGGCAGGGACTGTTATATAGGCTGGGGGGAGGGCCACCCTCGAAAGAGACCCAGGAACAACTAATGGTACCTCAAGGATTTCGCAAGTTGATATTGCAATCTGCGCACGACCATCCCCTAGCGGGTCACAAAGGGGCAGAGGCCACCGAAATTCAGGTTTTGAGGAGGTTTTTTTGGCCGAGCATCTCCCAGGAGGTGGCACGCTTTTGTCAGTCTTGCCCCATCTGCCAAAAACTATCCCTCAAGAAACCCCCACGGGTCCCGTTAGTGTCGGTCCCTAGGGTAGAGGAACCGCTAGCAAGGTTAGCCATGGATATGGTGGGACCGCTAGAGAGGACTCCTAGGGGGCATAACTTTATTCTAGTCGTCATGGATGTGGCCACTAGGCATCCATGGGCCTTCCCGCTGAGGAAATCTTCCTCGGCGGCTATTATGAGAGAATTGGTAGGGCTGTTTTGTACTGTAGGATTCCCCAAGGAGGTACTTACTGACCAGGGGAGTAATTTCCTGTCAAGAGAAATGGAGAAGTTCTGGACAGGGTTCGGAATTAGACACATAAAAACTTCAGCCTACCACCCACAAGCCAACGGGTTGGTCGAGCGATTCAACCAGACACTTAAACAGATGTTAAAAAAAGTGACCGGCCCGGATAGGAAAGACTGGGACCTGTTCATCCCGTTAGTATTGTTTGCGGCCAGAGAAAAAGTGCAAGACTCCCTTGGGGTCAGTCCCTTCGAGATGCTGTATGGGAGAACCCCCCGCGGAGTTCTGGACATTATTAGAGATCAGTGGGGGGCCCAGGAGCAGGAGGAGACTAATGTTATATCCTACCTGACTCAGTTAAGGAAGAGACTAGCACAAGTGGCGCGGATAGGGAAGGACAATTTGGAGTGGAGTAGAGATAGGCAAAAGTTTTATTATGACCGGACTGCTAAGTCCCGTCAACTTAAAATAGGAGATAGGGTGTTGGTCCTCATACCCTCGGACCCCCACAAATTCCTGGCCGAATGGAAAGGGCCCGTCACGATTGTGGAAAAGCTCAATGAGGTAGACTATAGAGTCAGAGATGAGAAGAATAGGGTACAGACTTACCATGTTAATCTTCTGAAGCCCTGGCGGGAAAGAGAGGTGTTGGCAGTAATAGCTGAACAAAAGCAAGACGAGGACTTAGGGCCTCAAATAGCTGATTTAATGCAGTCCGAAGGGGTCAATATTGGGACCAGTTTGTCGGGGGACCAAGCTAAACAGCTTGAGACCCTGGTCCGGGACTTCCAGGATGTATTTTCCCCAGTACCGGGATGCACCAAAGTGGTGACCCATGAGATACTCACTACCCCGGGGAAGATAGTGAGGGTAAAACCTTATAGGTTAGCAGAAAAAAAGAAAGAATTGGTGCAGAATTTGGTGGAGGAAATGCTAACCCTGGGGGTGATCGAGCCGTCCCAGAGCCCTTGGTCAAGTCCTATTGTGATCGTTCCCAAGGCCGATGGCACCCCCAGGTTTTGTATAGACTTCCGGCAACTTAATGAGATATCGCAATTTGATGCGTTTCCGATGCCCAGAGTGGATGAGCTCTTAGATCAATTAGGACAGGCCCAATACCTCTCCACTATTGACCTCACAAAAGGATATTGGCAAATTCCGCTGTCATCCAGTGCAAGGCCTAAGACCGCATTCAGCACCCCTGGGGGCCTCTATCAGTTTCGGCGCATGCCGTTCGGCCTTCATGGGGCCGCGGCTACATGTCAAAGAGGGGTCATGGAGGTACTGAGAGGGCACCAGGCCTATGCTGATGCCTACCTCGATGACATAGTGATACATTCCCAGGATTGGAGCCAACACCTAAGGCATGTCAGGGCCATCTTAGAATCATTGCGGGTGGCGGGATTCACTGTCAACCCAAAAAAATGTTATCTAGGACAAAGACAGGTGAAGTATCTGGGGTACATGGTGGGCAGAGGGCAAATTAGGCCCCTCATCGATAAGGTTGAATGTGTGAGAAACTTTCCGTGTCCCACCTCAAAGAAACAGCTCCGAGGGTTCCTGGGCCTTGTCGGGTACTACAGGCGATTTGTACCCAACTTCGCCACCCGGGCTTCAGCCCTCACTGATATGTTGAGGAAAGATAGGCCAGACACACTGAGATGGGAGGTGGCGGGCCGAGAGGCACTAGAGGACCTCAAGAAGGCTTTGTGTACAAACCCGGTCCTGAGGTCCATCGATCTAGCCAAACCTCTGATCCTGCAAACAGACGCCTCTGGCACTGGATTAGGGGCGATCTTGAGTCAGGAGGTACTAGGGGTAGAACACCCGGTATTGTATTTAAGCCGGAAGCTACACCCCAATGAGCGTAATTACGCGACGGTAGAATTGGAGTGTCTTGCTGCGAAATGGGCGATGCAGACCCTGGAATATTATTTACAAGAACGGGAGTTTACTTTGATAACCGATCATGCTGCACTGAAGTGGCTGAATACCATGAGGAACAACAACTCTCGCCTCACTCGGTGGTATTTAGCCCTTCAGACGTTCCGGTTCCGGGTACTGCATCGGCCAGGGCGGTTGAGTACGAATGTGGACAGTCTATCGAGAATGCAAGCTGTGACTGAAAGAGATTTGGGATCCCAGGATGGGCAGCCCTTAAAGGTGAGGGTATGTCACAATCCTATCCCTAAAATGCAGCTTTCACCAGGACAGGCTATTGTCAAGCCTGGTCCATTGATCCAGAGGGCAAATCATGGGGATAGGATTGTGACCAAGCCTAAGGAAAAACCTAGCTTGCCCTTTAATTCAGTCAGGTCTGAGCTCCAGGGAGAAGAAGAGGAAAGTTGGGACAACCCACAACAGCCCCAGAGAGAGCTCCCTTCCCCTGGCTTCTCCCAGCTGGAGGGAATAATTAGGCTTCCCAAGCCAAGCAGGCAAAGTAAGCTGAAAGCTCCTCCCACTAAAAAGGCAGGGCAGGTTCACCTGAGTATGTTAGAAGCTGCTTTGAGTAGGAGAAGAGCAGTCTGCCCAGGACCAGCCAGTGGAAGGATTTCTCCCCACCAAAGTGCTTCAGAGCTGCCAGATTGGGAAATGCAGGAACTTGACACAGACCCTGGGGAAGAACCTATGGAGTTTGGAGAACTTGCCAATCTGTCTGAAGACACAGAAATGGACATCAGCTAAGTGGCAGGGCTGAGAGGTGGGAAGGTTGGTTAATCCTTCTGTAGTTAAATGCACAAGCTGTGAGAAAGAGGGTTTGTTTTTGAATGCCCTTGCAGGACTTGTGCTGGTTCTGCTTGTGTGAAGAAAAAAAAAAAAAAACGTTTTTTTTTGTGCTTATGATTCAGTTAGCTAGAGTAAGGCTGACTGGAGTTTTTTTGCCAGGATTGGTATGAATATCTGAGGGAAGTAATTGGGGAGAATTCACTTACCAACTAGGTTGGGTTTGTGGGGCCTTTACTGGCATTCTGTTAATCAGAAAGATAATTAGTGAATTCATTTACTCCCCTCCCCCACCAACTCCTCTTGGAGCTGGCTGGAGACAAGCCTGGAAGTCTGTAGGGCTTGGACACAGAGTGAAGCAAAGTGATTATTGGTTCTGTTACCTAGATGAAAGTTTAGGCAACTGCACTTCAGTTTTTGTTTCATGTTTGAACTTTACTTACCTGAACTGCCTGAATGAAGGTAAGAGTGGGAACCTTGTCTTACGGTTCACCTCTATTTTTGTTTATTTGAATTGGATTGTGTTGGATTGCTCAGTTCCTGGACTACCTGTAGAGCAACAACACCAGTACCACTGAATAAAGTGGGTTTGAATGATTATGAAAATTGACTTTTGTTTTGTTTTGTTCTATACTTTGAGAAAGACCCAGCAGGACTTCTTACATTTAAGAAGCACGTCGGAGTAGCGCTGTATGGCGCGGGGATATGGATAAGAGCTCCGTTACAATTGCCAATCATAAGTACCCTGTTTCCCCCAAAATAAGACCTATCCCAAAAGTAAGCCCTAGCATGATTTTTAAAGATGTTCCTAATATAAGCCCTACCAAAAAAATAAGCCCTAGTTAAGATACACCCCCAAAGCCCACCCCCAAATATTCACAACACTCGATTCCATCCCTGACACTAGTGCTGCCCGATTCGCCCAAAAAAATCAGACTCATCAATTCAACGACCCCACCCCGGTGAGACCTGACATAGCTCTGCTCCGAGGCCTCCTAAAGTAGCAGCAGCGGCAGCGCTCTGAACGGGCTGCTTTGTAGTCTTCCCGCTGGGGCTTTCTCTGCTGCATCACAGTGGGAAGGTCAGTGGGTTTCTGCTGCATAGCGGGTGGGAAGGATAGAAAGATGCTGCAGAAGGAAGGCCAGGCACTGGCAGGGAAGATTGCAAAGCAGCCCGTTAAGAGCGCTGCTGCCGCTGCTGTTTTGGGAGGCCTTGGAGCGGAGGTATATCAGTCTCACGGTGGGAGGGTCGCTGGGATTCTGCTGCACAGGGAGATGGGAGGGAGGGATAGAAAGATGCTGCACAAGGTAAGAGGCGAGGAAAGATGCTGCACATGGGTGGGGGGGAGAAAGGAAAGAGGAAGAATTGGGGTGGAGTAGAGAAAGAGGGAGATGATCACTGTACATGAAAGAAAATAAGACATTCCCTGAAAATAAGCCCTAATGCATTTTTTGGACCCAAAATTAATATGACACTGTCTTATTTTTGGGGAAACATGATACTAGGGGCTGCATTTTTGTTTTACTCGATTTAAGAAAGGTGCACTTTGTCTCATTTCCTGAGCAGTTTAAAAGCAGTGAAGAAACGAAAAGACGTGAAAGACAGGAAAAGTCAGGGGGGGAGCTAGTGTAGCGTGAGAAGGAGAGAGAGGATATGCAAAATCAGATGCAAGGGAGACCAGATTAGCAGGTGCACTGGCAGGTTTCAGCCTTGTTTCAGCTGTCTAAAGCAGGAATTCCTGCTGCGTTTAATTTAATAATCTATCACTTAGAATGGTCAATTGTCCTAAAATTACCTTATTCAGCAAGTTTATCAAGCGTATCAGCATCACTCTTCATCCCACAAAATCAATAAGATGCCAAGGAGAACTCCATTTAGAAGCAGAGGAAAATCCTTAACAGTTGAGACTGCAGAAACAAACTGCTGCAGCATGCAAGGTTGATTCTTAAGCTATCTATTACTCATTTTTGAGCTGTTAAACTTTTTCAGAATCCTTGATTACTGTGTAAGAAACTTGCTTACATACCCCAGCCACAGCACTATATGCCACTCATCTCAGTATTCTGAGCAGCTTCCAAGCAACCATGCATAATCAAAGCAATAGCATAAAATCAAATATTACATACTAAAAACATACACAGAAACCAAAATAATAAGAATAACAGTTTATATACCGCAGGACCGTGAAGTTCGATGCGGTTTACAATGATTAAAAGATGCTACAAATTGAGTGGAATTAACAAAGTAGAAACATAGAAACATAGAAAGATGAAGGCAGATAAGGGCTACAGCCCATCAAGTCTGCCCATACCATTGACCCCCTTTTAAGTCTACTGGCCCCCTTAACTCTACTGACCTGCTCTATTAAGTCTATATCCTAGCGACCCTATTCATTGGTATGACCCTCGCAGTGATCCCACATAGGTATCCCATTTATTCTTGAAGTCTGGGATACTGCGGGCCTCGATCACCCGTACTGGAAGCTTGTTCCAATGCACTATCACTCGTTCCGTGAAGAAGTACTTCCTGACGTCTCCACGAAACTTCCCTCCCCTGAGTTTGAGCGGATGTCCTCTTGTGAAACTGAACCCTTACCAGCAACCTGTATAAAGTTGTTATCATCTTCTTTTTCTGCTGGGAGGGGCCTTATGCTGGGAGGGGCCCAATCACAGCATTAGGTCCCTCCCCAGATGCATCCAGCAAGAGGCCTAATGCTCTGATTGGCCCAAACACATAAGGCCCCACCTATAGGAGATAACTTAAATCACTTGGGTCAATCAGAGCCTCAGGCTCCTCCCCGGTGTATCCCAGGATGCACCAGGGAGGAGAATGCCCATTTTGAACAGGTGGGCCAGCTGGTCAGAGGGAGTAGGCATTCCTCCAGTCAGCCATCTAAATCAAGGTAAAGGGGAGAGGGTGAGGCACGGGGAGTGTTGTGTGGCAACAGGAGAGAATGGGCATCTCTCCTGCTGCTGCGGGGGTGGGAGGAGGTATCACTTGGTGGCGGGAGAAAATGGGCCTCTCTCCCGCTGCAGGGGATGTTGTTTGCAGTGGGAGACTGGATATCTCTCCCGCTGTTGTTGTGTTTTTGATTTTGTTTCTTTCTTTTTGCGTTTATTCTGCACAGGTACCCATCGTTATCACCAGCTATGGGCACATGCAAACTTTGCTACTCTCTGCCAAACTCATTTGTATGAGCATTTTTTGGAGAATGACTCATTGTTTTAAAATTGCTACCAGAACGGCTGCGATAGCAGCCCGTCATTTTTTAACATGGTTTTTTGAGAATCTTGGCCTTAGGGCTCCTTTTACAAAGGTGCACTAACGTTTTTATAGCATGTACAAGATTAGCGCACGCAAGCCGAAAATTACCACCTGATTAAAATGAGGCGGTAGCGGCTAGCACGTGCTAAAACCACTAGCGCACCTTTATAAAAGGAGCCGTTAGTGTCTAGAGAGTGCCTATATAGCACCTATTTTGTAAAGGAAAAGAGGTGTCTAATTTCTTTCATACAAAGGGGTACTGACAAGTTCTCAGCCTAACCAGCTTCCTAAATTCTGAGCATTATTTTGTCACTGTAGCTGAAAAGAGTGTTATTTTATTTTGCAAAGTGTCAATTTGCAGAATTGTAATGCTTTATTTTGACATTGTTTCAGATCATTGATTGAACCATGTTAACAAAAAGTGTGGAATTTTCAAGCGTGGAACTCCAAGCCATCAAGAAGTTCCTATTCCTGAAGAAGAAAACTCCAAAGGAAATCCATTAATGTATGATTAGGGTTACCAGATGTCTGGGTTTCTCCAAACATGTCCTCTTTTCGAAGACTCCATTGGGCATTCGGGTGGCTTTTTCAATCTACCTCTTTAGTCTGGTTTTCGCCATTTTTGGGGGGGGGGTGGCAGCAGCACTGAAAAAGAAATCATCCCAGTCTGGGCCGGAGTCGTGTTCTGGAGTCCCTTCCTCTCCCTTCCACCTGCACCCCCTTCCCTGCAGCCCTCTTTGGCAACTTGGCAGTGCCGGCGTCAGGGTCTTCCCTCTGTGATTCCTGCCTCTTTGTTTCAATGTCCTGTTTCCGCACAGGCAGGACTCACAAAGGGAAGGCCCCAATGCCGGCAGCCTTCCTTGATCGCTGCCACTGCTGAGTCACCAAAGAGGGCTGCGGGGAAGGGGGTGAAGGTGGAGGTGGAAGGAAGAAGGCCAGATGCAGGACTCATGGGTGAGGGGAGAAGAAAGAGAGAGAGGAGGGAAACGAAAGGAAAGATATCATACCAGGATGGGCTGGGGTGGAGGGAGGGTGAAAAGATGCTAACTACAGGTGCAGGAACAAAGGAAGAGAGGGGATAAGCTGAAAATTGAGACAAAGAGTGACATAGAAAAGAGAAGGGGTAAGTAGGACCTATAAGGATATGGATACAGAGGGAGCAATGCTGAAAGGGGGATAGATAGGTGTATAGAGGGGGCAATGCTGGAAGAGGCTAGATTGGTACACAGAGGAGGATAATACTGAAATGGAGGGTTGATGGGGCAATGCTGAAAAGGGGAAGAGGTGATAGGAACATAGAGAGGAAGCAATGCTGAAAGTGGGTGGTGCTAAAAATGGGGAGGTGAAATAGAAACACAGAAGTAATGCTGAAAAACGGGGTAAGATAAGGACATTGAAGGGCAGATGGTGAACATGGAGGGAAGATAAGGACAGGGACATAATGAGCATTCTGGAAAAGAGGTGACATAGGGACATAGATGAGATGGGCACACAAAAGGGTGATGCTGGAAAAGAGGTGGAATGGTGACTCTGATGGACACAGAAGGGAAAAGTTGGATCAAGAAGAGATGGGAGCTCAAGCAGAATGGAATGGGAAGAAAGAGGGTCAAGCCATATGGAAGGGGCACAGATAAAGGACAGGCATTGGAAAGAATGAGAGAGTGAAATGAAGATGAAGAGACCAGAAACCCAGAGACAACCGAGGTAGATAAAAGTTGTGTGGGGCTGGGGGGGTTTGCTTGAGAATGAAGTAGTATTCTGTTGTTCATGTTTGGTGCCATTCTCTTGTGTTCAAGTCCAAGTGACTTGATGAATTGTGGATCTAAAAAGAAATTGCTTTTGTGCTAGTCCGCAAAGGTCCTCTATCATCTGATTGCAACGTGTCCAGCCATCTGATTGCAGGTAGCCTTTTCACCTGGTTCCTTCAATTTTTCCAAACATGATGTCCTTCTCCAGTGATCTCTCTCTTCTAATCGTGTGACAAAAATAAGACAGTTGTAACTTCATCATTTGGGTTTTGAGTGACATAGCCAGTTTGATCTCTTCCAGAACTGATTTGTTAGTTCTTCTGATGGTCTCCGGCATGCCTAAAATCCATCTCCAGTACCAAAGCTCAAATGAGTCAATCTTCTTCTGTCTTGTTTCCTTAAGGGTAGATTCTATAAAGCACGTCTAAAGTTAGGCGTCATTTAGATGTTTCAAGTTTCAAGTTTTATTAGGATTTTATATACCGCCTATCAAGCTTATCTAAGCGGTTTTTACAATCAGGTACTCAAGCATGTCTAGCTAAACGCGATTCTACAAAAGTTAGACATCCTTTATTGAATCGCTTTTTAGGCAGTAGTTTACATTTCTAGACATTGTCCACATTTTTAGACGTCCTTTAGAGCAGTGTTTTTCAACCGCTGTTCCGCGGCACACTAGTGTGCCGCGAGATGTTGCCTGGTGTGCCGTACGGTCAGGGCCGCCATCAGGGCAGTACCACCAGTCTAGGGAGAGGGGCGGTCCGCCCCACGTGGACAGGAGAGAGCTGGACGGGGGACCCGCGGAGTTCAATACAACTCGAGCCGCGAGGCTCGTCTTCTGTTCCTGCCTGCCCTGCAGCTAACATATAGCCGATCGCAAGCGTTCCCCGATGTCAGCGCTGACGTCGGAGGGAGGGCTTAAGCAAAGCCTGCCCTCCAACGTCAGCGCTGACGTCGGAGAATACTTCCGTTCGGCTATTTGTGTGCGGCAGGGCAGACAGGAAGCAGAAGACAAACCTCGCGGCTTGAGCTTCGTTTTGCTGAGAAAGTTGCAAAGATGGGCTGGTAGGCAAACACGGAACACAAAAGGGGGGAGGGAGTGCGTTTTGGACACAAGGCATGAACTTGGGAGAGAGGAAGGGAGGGAAAGAGATGCTGAGGTGGGGGAGGGAATGGGTTTTTGGACACAGAAGGGATGGACTTGGGAGAGAGGAAGGGAGGGAAAGAGATGCTGAGGTGGGGGAGGGAATGGGTTTTTGGACACAGAAGGCATGGACTTGGGAGAGAGGAAGGGAGGGAAAGAGATGCTGAGGTGGGGGAGGGAATGCGTTTTTGGACACAGAAGAAATGGACTTGGGAGAGAGGAAGGGAGGGAGAGAGGAAGGGAGGGAAAGAGATGCTGAGGTGGGGGAGGGAATGGGTTTTTGGACACAGAAGGCATGGACTTGGGAGAGAGGAAGGGAGGGAAAGAGATGCTGAGGTGGGGGAGGGAATGCATTTTTGGACACAGAAGAAATGGACTTGGGAGAGAGGAAGGGAGGGAGAGAGGAAGGGAGGGAAAGAGATGCTGAGGTGGGGGAGAGAATGCGTTTTTGGACACAGAAGAAATGGACTTGGGAGAGAGGAAGGGAGGGAAAGAGATGCTGAGGTGGGGGAGGGAATGAGTGTTTGGACACAGAAGGCATGGACTTTGGAGAGAGGAAGGGAGGGAAAGAGATGGTTGTGTACACGGGGAATAGAAGAAAGGAGAATTTTTGGTCATAGGGAGGGAGTGAGGTACAGATAGTGGCATACCAGGGTGGGGGGGGCAGTCTGCCCCACCCCGGGTTTACGTCCCAAGGGGGTGCACAGCTGGTCACCCTCCAGTGTTGTCCCTAGGCCGGCAAACTGCGGCTCTTTAGCCACTTGAGTGCCACCGCCGCCAACGGTGTTGTTGGCGGTGGCAGCATTATAAAATACTTTCTTTGTGTTTATTTGATTCCTATTCAAGAGAATTACTTTATATATAGTCAATATAGGCACAGAGTTAAATTTTTTAACATTTTCTAATGGTGGTGTGCCTCGTGATTTTTTTCATGAAACAAGTGTGCCTTTGCCCAAAAAAGGTTGAAAAACACTGCTTTAGAGAAATGCTTTTTAGGCTGAAGTTAGACATCCATTCAATGTCCTTAACATTATAGATGGGCATAATTGAAAGGGATGTCTAAATCCGTTTACGTCCAACTCGCAAGTCGTTCAAAGTAAAAAAACAGCCTAGGACACATTTTCAAAAAATATGTCCAAAATTTTTTTACTTTCAAAAATCGTCTAATTATACGTCCTGCAGATCTGATCGCCAAGTCACTAAATCGTCCATCTTTATACCACATTTTCGTCTAACTTTTCATCCAAGTCCAAAATGCCTAGAACAAGCCCTGTTGGACATGGGAGGGGTCTGCAAAGTGATGGACTGAACACCCAGACATGCCACCTACATAGTGAGGTACCTTACAAGGCACTGCTGTGAACTTCACAAAAAGGGTGCCATGTCTTCTCCTCACTACAGCTTCCTTATAGGTTAAGGTGAGCCCCCCAAACCACCTCCAGAATCCCCTAGACCCACTTATCTACCACCCCAATAGCCCTTATGGCTGCAGGAGCCACTTATATGCAAGTACAAAAGGATTTGGGGGGGAGTATAGGGGAGTGCACATGTTTAAGTATCAATGGAGTGATTATAGGGGCTTATGGGCATGGGTCCTCCTTTCTATGGGTCCCTAGCCCACCCCCAAGGTGACTTAAGCTGCCTCTGTGCTGGACGACTAGGCTTTCCTATGCCAGGCGGCCAGGTGATGATAGTCTGGAGGCTGAATTTTAAAGTTGTGATTAAAATTTTTATGAGGGTGGGGGAGTCGGTGATCACTGGAGTAGTGTGTGGGGGTCTGTTTTATGTGTTTGCAGTGCTTATCTGATGACTTTAAGTGGGTTTTTTGTGACTTAGACCATGTTTTACATAGTCTAAGTCACAACGTCCAAGTTCCGTCAATCGTGGGTTGTATAACTTTCGGTTATACATGCTGTACGACTAAGTCTAAGCCGGCCCACGTCCCACCCAACTTCCGCCCTCGACACTCCTCCTGAAACACCCCATTTAGCTTTGGTCATTCAGCGGCACTATGAAGGCCTTGGTCGTTTAGAAATACGTCCGAAATCCATTTTTTGTATCGGCACTTGGACGTTTTTGAGAAATGTTCGTCCAAGTGTCGACTTAGGCCAGTTTTTTGACATTTTTCTCTTTCGATTATGAGCCCCATAATGTTTTATTATTATGACGTTATTAGAATGGCAATTTAATGCTGTTTTTAATTAAAATTGTAAGCAGTAAAATGCTGGCACTGCTATTATTTTTTAATCATATTTTTAACATTTTTTCTGTCAGAGGGAGTGAGTGGGATTTAAACTAGCAACATCAGGGTTGAAGGCTGTAGGACTAATCAGTGTACCACAGAGTGACCTAGTGAATTGCATAGCAATTGTAAAGCAGGACTGCTTTTGAGCGTGAGTTAGGTGAACAGGACTTAGGCAGGCTTTGGCCGTCTCCAATGCATTCTGCTAAATAGGTTTATAGGGCTTTTATTTTTACTTTATTAAGCTCAAAATATATTTAATAACTAGTCTTATAGCCTGTTACATTAACGGGTGCTAGAATATATGTGTGTGTGTTTGTCTTTATTTCTTTCTCTCTCTCTCTCTCCTTCTCCTCTCCTTCTGTATTTCTATCACTTTTTCTGTCTTTCTTTTTTCTCAGCTGTCCACCCATTCTCCCTTCCTTTTACCTTCCCTGTGTCTACCACCACCCCTTCACAGCTCCCCTTATCCAGCAGTAGCCCTTCTCCCTTTTTTTATCTCTCCCCTGTCCAGCAGCACCTCTTTCCTGTCTCCTTGTCCAGCAGTAGGCCTCTCTTCCTTTTTCTTCGCACCCCCCCGTCTCTTCCCCTGTCCATCAGCACCTCTTTCCTGCTCCCCCGTCCAGCAGTAGGCCTCCTTTCCTTTTTCTCCCCCATCTCTTCCCCTGTCCAGCAGCACCCCTTACCTCACGTCTGCCTTCCGCCGACAGCCGCCTCAAGCCGCCACAGCCTGCAGACACCGACAGCTGTCGCGGCCTGCAGACGCCAAGAGTCATCGTGACCGACAGCCTCCGCACCATCTGAAGCTGACATCCGCCTTGGGAGAGAGAGAGAGATATGCGTGAAAGCACGCATGCGCACTCCTACCTGCGGCGACCTATAGCGCACGGAAAATGGGAACACGCGGGTGCTAGAATAGATTTGTATGTCTGTCTCTCTCTTCTTGGCCGCTGTATATCTGTCTGTCTTTTTTTGCTGTCTGTCTCCTTGGCCGCTGTATGTCTGTCTGTCTTTGTTTTGGTGTCTGTCTCTTTTAATCTGTCTCTGTAGCCCCTGTCTTTTTTTACTGTTTGTCTCTCTCTCCTTGTCCCAATTTTTTTTTTTTTTTCTATAAATCTGTCTCTTTAAACCCCTGTTCTTCTGTGTGGTGTTTTTACTGTCACCTTCTGTCTATCTCTTTGGCTGCTCTCTGTATTTCTTACTTTTGGTCTCTCTGTCTGTGTTTGTTTTGGTGTTTGTCTCTTTGGCTGCTGTATGTGGATTTTTTTTTTTTCTGTGTCTCTCTCTCCTTTTGTCACCTACCTTTTTTTTGTGTAATAAAGGAAGTTTCACAGAGTAAGTTGTTTGAATTATTTCCCCTCCATTTCCCTCCACCCACACTACTTCCCTGTGCAGCAGCAGCAATTCCCCTACCCCCATTTTCCCTTCCCGTGGTCCCGATAAATCTGCGACTCCAGCAGCATCTGCAGCACTCTACACACGCTGCTTCTACTGCCCTGATTTGCTCTGCCGCGTCTCTGATGATGTAAATCAGGGCAGTAGAAGGCCCCGAAGCAGCGTGTGTACAGTGCTGCAGGCTGCTGGAGTTGGGACCGCGGGAAGGGAAGGGGGGGTGGGAAGGGCCTAAGGGAGCCGGTCGGATCGTGGGAAGGAAGGAGAAACTGATTACTCTGTACTGCCGACTCTCTGCTGTGCTGGAGCTGGATGAGCCTGAAGCCGCGAGTGTGGGACCGTTTCTGCAGCCGTGAGGTGGAGAGCAGGGAGGCTTGTCTGGCGCGCATGTGTACTCCTACTGCCACAGCCTGACAGAACAGGGATCAGGGAAGCACGCGATGAGAGAGCGCATGCGTGCTTAGCATTTTATTATTATAGATGCACCACATAAACAGGGCACATGCATACAGATACAGTATATTGCATGTAAAATCTTCTATTTTTGTGGGCAAATAGCAATGGTATTTGCTAATTAAAGGAAAAGATCCATTAACAAGCACAGCTCATGACAAATATATCTTTATATTGCACACTTAAAAAGCTTCTCTTTTTCTGAGTAAAAAGTGCTGCAATATGCAAAGTCATGAAAGAGCTGCATTAAGCAAGCAAGGGTCATGAAAAAATATATATATTGCATAGATAACTTTTTCCCCAAAAGGTTAAGAACAGAAAAAGAGATACAGACCTCACCATGGCTTCTAGTTCAGAGCAAATGGATATCTCCAGCTGCACAATGGTGACCTCATTGTGAGATCATCAAGGTGTACCTGGAAGGTAAAATGCCCTGTCAGGAGACTTAGTACCCTGTTTTGTGACCTCTTTAAGAGTCATGTTCCTTCACCATCGGCTTACTAAAGTTTGTGCAGATGCTTCCACTTTTAAGTGTATTCCCAGCATCAGAGTGACATCTAGTGGGAAGACCTATATACCACACCCCCTGAAGCAGGCCTCCATTTGGAGGCCAAAACACGGACTCTATCGGGTCATTGATAACATCATTCTAAACCAGGACTTTCCATTATTTGGACTTTATGTGAATTTTAATGCAGATTTATGTGTATTATTATTGTGAATTGATTTATACAAATAAAGATTGTCTACCCCAAGGTTGATGTGATCTATCCCTCTCCCCACTTGTTCTTCTGTTATTTGATTTTACGTGGGGTTGCTGTTCCCTATTTTTTGCTCTGTACTAATAAAATAGGAGCATATGCTGGGGAGATCATACCGTAGGAGATCCCTAAGGTATTATATCACATGTCAGGAACAGACACCTGAATGGAAGCTGCTGTGGCTCAATGGGTAAAAGCCCTGTTCACAGCTTCCAAAGGCCATGGGTCCCAATCATGGTCAGCTCCCACAGCACGTATTCCTTTGATTCTGATTTGCTCTGGTACCTGAGGCACCTAGGCCAATCAGGGTCTAAGGCCCCTCCCTAGTGCATCAGCAAGATGCAGGTCTGCCATTCATGGGAAGACTGGCTAGAGGCAGGAAGGATTCTTCTGGCCAGCCAACATTTTAAGGTGGGGGGATTCCCATGATGTACATGCAGGTGTGTGTGGGGGGGGATTCTGGGCATCCCTCCTGCCAGATCTCTTGCCACAATAACCTCAGCAGCTGACTGCTTGGTTGGCCCATGTGCCTAAGGCCCTGCCTATGTGCCTATGGCCTAATGCCTTAGGAGAGTAGTCATTAAAAGACTAATATCTATTATTATCAATGCCATCAATAGTAAACTGGGTGTGATATATAATAACTACATAGTCAACCATACCTTGCTGAACAACGTAATGTATGAACTGTGATAGAACTTATCTTTGGTATCTTTGCCATGCCCAACAGGAGCTTTTTCGTTGATCAAATCAGCTTCTTCTGGGGATATTCACGGAACAGTTAGATACATTGAAACGATTGTTCAAAAAAATCTAAAAGCATAATAAATAAAACATGCATCTTAGTAACGCAGATATGCTGTATACAGCACACTAAGCATAATAGCAGCATATTAAAAGTGCTTCTAATTCTTGAGTTTACTCACTGTGATACGTTATTAATCACAAATTACTCCTTCCCCTGCTGTATCCGGGAGCAGTTCTGCCAGCTATTTGAAAAATGGCGCCGGATGCTTCATAAGACGCCGACATATGTGCGATTTAAATGCAATATGATGTATCTCATGCATGCGTCAAATCCATGAACAGAAATCTACTGACATAAAAAGTAGCCCAAGTAGCCCCAATACATGCGCAGAGCAGAAAGAAATGTCCGACTGCTCGTGCGCATGAGGGACCCATTCAGAAAAAAATGTACTGACAAAGGACGTAACTCAGACAGTGATCACATACATTGAAAGTATAAAACTGTGATCTAGTTAACATCGACATTAGATAGAATCACATCAACTGTCTGACCGGAGGAGCTGATTATAGAAAAACATGTAATGATCACTAAATAAACATTCTCAAATCAAGATTATGATTTAAACCAAAAGGGGAAACTGTGTTTAGTTGATGAATCCATCTTGCTTCTTTTTGTAACAGCCGCCTTCTTCTATCACCACCCTTTATATTGTTAGATTCAAAATCAATGGTATAACATTGGAGTTCCTTAAATAAATGATTTTTGTCCACACAATGTTCTACAAGTGGTTCTGTTTGCATGGGCACTTGATAATGTACACAATAAAAGTAGAATTGCAATTAAGAGGGAATTGGATTTTGTGTTCTTTGCCATTGTTTGGGATTATAAAAGACTTAACTTGTACGGTGGAAGTTCAAATACTACATTGCATACATTTATAAAACCCTAATGATAATAAAGATGACCTCTTTTGTCCAAAAGACCTCTGCACTGAAGGGCTTTACAGATCCTTCAAATTTCTGTTGCATGAATATGCAATTCTGAGATCTGCATTGGCAAATGTAGGATGAGCTTTGACTATACTCCAATATTTTTTTAATAACGTTAGCAGCTGTGGAACCTGTGCCACGGGCCATGGTAGAAACCTCTATCATGGCTTAGTAAAAGAGGGCCTAAGAAGGTTGCATGTGGATCTCAGATCTGCACCCAAATTTAGACAACATTTACAGGATTCAGGGGATGGTGCTTTTTAAATGGCTGCCACTGCTGAAAATACACTTAGCATCATGCATTGGCCAGGCCCTCTATTTTTCTAATGGAACTATAATCACTTTGTAGAAGGTGTTGTTCCAAAACATCTAATAATGCTTCTAATAATTTGCCAGTCTCCAGAGAAATGCTGTCTTATGTCTTCCTGTCTACACAGCACTAACAAAACATGACACTGCTGAATACCAACCGAGCATTTGCTCATTAGGAGAAGTTTCAGGAAAGAAACCGATCAATCCCTTTATATGTCTTCCTTGTGGGAAAATTACCTTCTACTCAGGCAGTTTAAATATGTAGCTTATCATTCTGCAGCCAAATTACAAAAGTTTGCCATCTTCAATATATTCCATTTTAATGCATTGTGCAATGCTCCCGATAAGAAGGAACACTTTTTTTTTTTTTTTCTTAAACCATAAAAGCACACATTATGAGCCTGATATTCTAAAGGGTTTTTCCCACATGGAGGGCAATTTCATAGGCATAGGCTTTTTGAAAAATGTCCTCCTCTATTCACAGATAAAGTTATACGTGCAAACTCTTTCATCTGACAGTGAGGCTGTAGAGAGTGCTTACTTTTGAATAAGGATGTGCATTTGTATGAAATGGCTGAGGAAGTGTAAATGAGATTTCCCATGTTGTTTCGTATCATAATAAATGCAGAACAGGAAAGCCAAACTAACATACCGTGACAAACCCAAGATCAGCTTTGTCCCTGTGGTTAATAAAAACGGAACACGGTCCCTGATCAGGAGAGTTGACCAGGTGAAGAGTAGGTTATATAGAAATGGCTGACTATCCCTCAGACAGTGAGGTAGAGAAAGAAAGGTATGAGGCTAAGACTAGTCCGCAGAAAACACCATACCAGTTTAAATATGATAAAAAGCCTGCTAGGACTTTTACTATGAAGTGGAAACCTGGTCCTGCAGGGTATTCACAGTATCGTCAGCCTAGGAGAAACTAGGTTCCTCTCCCTAAGGATTTTCAGCCCAACCCCCCTCCTAGGAGAGAGGGGTGGGACTATGACACACTTAAAAACAGAGCCCTTAATCACAGTAAGGGAGAAACAGGGGAAGCAAAGCAGAGGCACCAATAGGAGCATGTCCAGGAAGGTGAGAGGAGGAGTCTCTCTCCTCAACCTCAAAGCTGGGAGGACATAGAAATGGCAGAGGACTTGCCTATCCAGAGACCCACTGCTGAGAGCTTGGCAGGAGAAGAAGCAATGGATATTTTTGACTTACCTCCAGTTGCCAGCTGTGACCAGGATATAATGGAGGTTAGTTCCTAAATTAAGGAAAAGATAAAACCTGCCTTTCAAATATCCAGACTGGGTTTTGTTTGTTTCTGTGTGCTGGATAACTAACATAATCATACATCACGTTTTGAATGGGGCCATCCCATTGGCCCAAAGCATACCTGAAATATCCCATTTTCGGAGCCCAGGATTTCTTCATGCTTCTCCTTGCTTCCCTGACGCAGCAACAGGCCAGGTGTTGCAGAGAATGCACTCAGGGCAGGATTAACCAATAGGCCCAGTAGGCACGTGCCTAGGGCCCAAAATGGTCAGGGGGTCTCGATGAAGGAGGGCATCAACATTGTTTTTTCCAAACGGCGATGGGCCCCTCCAGCATCGATCGGCAATGCGGCCCCCCATCCCAATCAGCGATGCACCCCCTCCCCCCCATCAACAGAAAGTAAGACAAGCAAGCAACATGGGTAAAAAAGGCAACGGGAACTGTAATTTTGCAAGCGGTGCTGTTTGCCCAAAGCTTCCCTCTGACGCAGCTTCCTGTTTCCGCCTGGGCGCATAGTGGGGTGGGGCGGGGCAGGGGGCCCAGTGTACTTGTGTGCCTAGGGGTCCTCGACGAATTAATCCTGCCCTGACTGCACTGCACAAGTGCTGGGCCTACAAGCCTTCCCCACCGACTTCAATTCTGACGTTGGAGAAGAATTTCCGGGCCAGCAATCGCTGACTGGCCCAGAACTTCCCCTCTGACATCAGAATTGACGTCGGGAGGTGGAGACTTGTAGGCCTGGTGCTTGTGCAGTGCAGTCGCTGCACATGCCTTGGTATTGCTGCGTCAGGGAAGCAGGGTGCATGGGGGCAGAGGAAGCAGGGTAGTTTGGCTCGGCTTTTCGGGGGGCAGGGTGCATCAGGGAAGCAGTGTGGCTTGGCTTGTTGAGGGGCAGGGGAAGCAGGGTGCGTTGGGGAAGCAGGGTGACTTGGCTTGTCGGGGGGGCAGGAGAAGCAGGCTGCTTCAGGGAAGCAGAGGAGCTTGAGGGGCAGGGAGAGAGAAAGAAAGAAAAAGAAAGAAAGAAATGAAAGAGAGGATGCACAGTCAGATGGAAGTGCAACCAGAAACTCATGAAATCACCAGAAAACAAAGGTAGGGAAAATGATTTTATTTTAAATTTAGTGATCAAAATGTGTCAGTTTTGAGAAGTTATATCTGCTGCCTACATTTTGCACTATATTTAATGGGATCTGGAGGATACAGGGGAGGATCTGGGGGGAGGATCCGGGGGTCCTGTCTCATTTTGAGCAAATAAATAAATGGTCACGTTATGAATAACTCTGCAAACAGGGGTCAGGTGACCTTGATTAAATAGAGAAGGGAAAAGCCTTTATCTCCAATGTTTTGCTACTGTGTTTGCCTTCTATGTTTTTGCAGTTTTCTTTTCTTGTATGGATTTGTTTTTATAGCATTTCTACTTACCTGAACCATGGTGAAGAGGACTGTCTTTACCAGAGAAAGTCCAGGGGAATTATATGGCATATCAATTAGTAAAGAGAATCCAATATATAACGCAATTTCCAGAAAGTACTAAACAGAAAATACAAATTTATTAATTATAATGGGTTAATCAACTTTAATTACTTTCTAATATAATACTCAATGTAATAAACAGACATACATCTAAAAACCATATATATATATTTAAAATTCATCAGTGCAGACTAACATCAATAAATGAACCACAGTAAGTGTTTCAAACATCTAGATATCACACTGCCAGGAAAAATTGTACTTAAAGGTAAATTGATATATTAATTGACAGATAAAGTGTACTTATCTGGACCAACTCCAAGAAATAGAAGTAGGTAAACAATCCTATATCTGTAGAAACTTGTTGGACTCCAAGCAGTGGACAGGGAATGAAGTCTATCAGATTGATATAACTGTGAGGTCCATCTGAAACGCTAGGTGTCCATCTGAAGAGCTAACAGTCCAAATGATCCCAACTCTCAAGCAAACTCAGACGATCTAAGATAAATCATTCATAAAGTGCATGTGCCAGTGCAAGTCCATATGAAAGTGATCAGTGCAGATTTAACGTGACGAAAATGGTGAATTTAAATATCATCATTTCATACTACATTCGACTCCCTCAACACAAATTGTATTTCGAACATCTCTTTATCAAGAGGAAGATAGGCGCGGTAAAGGAGAAGAAACAGGTTTGAAAGTAAACAGCAACAGCCGATACTGACCAACCAGAAGCATATGTACTGGTATTATATTAGAAAGTAATTAAAGTTGATTAACTCTAATTAATAAATTTGCATTTTCTGTTTAGTACATTTTAGAAATTGTGTTATATATTGGATTCTCTTTACTAATTAATCATTTATTTTGCTGAGTATCCTCTGTTCAATTTATTATCTACTATTTTGAGTTTTGTTGGAGTTATATGGCATGCCATACTTGAACTTTGGACAATACTGATAACTGTGTGAACCATTTTTGTTTTGCCTGATTTATGAATTTCATGACTGTGACTGATGGTACTCAGCCCACTTACCAAATAAAGCCTAGAAATTGAGCAGGGACATTACCAAACCCTGCCCTTAGTTGCCCGGGAATAATAACAATTGCACAAATATTTTCCAATCAGTTATTTTTTATTCGTTTTGGCATGAACAACTTTCGTTAGGCATTCGTGCAAGGAGATATAAAGCCAGGCATGTTAAAGAACATCTCTCCTAGCAAATATAATCTCAAAGAACCCCTGCCACAAGGTTTCCTTATATACTTTTGTAATGCTTCATATGACATCACACTTGTCAACCAATCAGCCAACAGAGGCCGTCCTTAGGTATGAACAAAGAAATTCCTTTTACATAGTTACAAACTCAAAGACAAGTTTTAAAAATCACATCTTTGTTTACATCAATTTCTGAATGCACAACACACTATAACATATCCAATAAATACTTTGTAATTCTCAAGAAGTTTAAATCAAACAGCCTTTCTGTGTTTGCAGAACCCATGCTTGGAAAACTACCAGCTTCAAGTTTCACTGAACCACATTCCTAAGTAGGCCATAAGTGCCCTCCCTTTACAAGTTTCCATGGTAGGCTAGCTTAAAGGTCAGATAGGTTAAACTACAGATGTGGTACTTTTCAGAATTTCCCCTTAAAGTTTCTTGAATCTTAAATATGTAAAACATTTGAAATTAAATACAAATCATTCTATCACACATCATTCTCACACATAGGGATCCCTTCACCCATACACAGGCAACACTCATATTTCATTCCTGATCAATACTGCATTCAAAACCTATTCAAGGAAGATTTTCTTCTATACCCAGCATTGGAATGCCAGGACCATCTGTTAATACTTAAGCCATGAGGTCTCTACTATTCCCCCTAGGCATAGCCGTCCACCCAAAGAACACTAGAATCACAGGCCTTTTATAGGCAGGAAAACTTCAGTATTTTTCCCCCAAGAAGAAGAGACACAAAGAAGCCAACATGGAGGAAGATTAATACAAAATGGAGTCATTAATACCTCTAGAAGTATGTTACACATTACCTGATTTCCCCTAGGATTTGGTTTAATAGCAAAATACATAAAGAGAATATTATTATGCTTTTCCTTATCTATAGTGTTTTTCTGGCCTTAACTGCAATCCATAGTCAGATTGTTATTCACCAACTTTTCGTACGCTTCTATTGGGCGTGGCCTTAACTTTCACATATGCTTCTATCTAGTTTTACCCAGAACCACACGAAAAGCAGGTGTTAAACGTAGAAAACACTCCACAAACACGTCTTGCACACTATCCATTCCATTTCCGCCCCTATAGCCAGCGAGCGCCACTACTACTCAATTGTGAGTTTAACAATGCCTGGACTGTGTCTCCCATTCTTGGTAAATTTATCTCAGTGTGGCCTGGGCAGACTAGGAAGGGGCCTAGGTCTGTTTTACCTGAAAAGCCTTCCTCTTTACTGAGGAAGCCACACCGACAGGTCAGATGAAAACACTGCTAAGTCTGTCTGCAGGTCTAGGCAGGGGCTAGCTATGTGACAACACACACCCAGATTTATAGGCAGACTCCTCATCCCACACTGTACAACTAGAACACTCCGATCAGGTAACCAGCACCTTCTGGCTATTCCTTCCCCGTGACATCTATTCTATAATACCACCAGAAAGAAGATTTTCTCCGTTACAGCACCTACACTGTGGAACTTCTTGCCCTTATATCTCCGGGAGGAAATACCTATGGACAGATTTAAAACTAACCTAAAATACCTTCCTTTTTAAGGACGCATATGATAAGTAGACACTAGACTTTAGGAAGAAGGAAGAGCATATCTCCCTCCTTCTATGTTGACCTTTACTGTCTCTCTCTCCTATCACAAATTGTACTTCTCTCCCTATCCCTTTTGTTTCAATATGTCACTTACGTCTTATTGTTTTATTGTGCTCCCCCCTTAATTTTTATAGTTATGACCTTGTACACCGCTTAGACAATTTTTTTAAGTGATATATCAAATTTTAAATAAAACTTGAAACTTGAGAACTTGTTAAAGGTATACGCTGCAAGGTCAGTCCCCCCCCCCCCCACACACACACAACTTGAACCTCTTCAATCATCACCTGACCGCTTCCAAGTCCTGGATCATATTAGGATCATTGGTGCTCTAGAGCAGTGGTCTCAAACTCGCGGCCAGGTTCTACATGCGGCCAGCCAGGTATTATTTTGAGGCCCTCGGTATGTTTATCATAGTCACAAAAGGAAAATTAAACAGTTTCTTGATCATATGTCTCTGTAGCTATAAATTACAATATTATTATTAAGACTTAGCCAATAGGAAAGATTTATAAACTATAAAGAGTTTTACCTCATGCAAAATTGTCATTTCTTTAATAAGACATTAACTATTTTTTCTGAGGCTCTCCAAGTACCTACAAATCCAAAATGTGGCCCTGCAAAGGGTTTAAGTTTGAGACCACTGCTCTAGAGGGAGCAGGAGAAATCTTCAGTCACTCTTGTTCATTACCATGCTATGTTCAAAATGGCACTCTTGGCCCCTAGTAGTATTCTCACAGCACCAGCTCTAGTGTTAAGGCTGCCAAATAAGAGCACATCCCTATTGACCCTGCACAGCCTCAGGAATTTGCCATTATCTGGCAGATTGATGCATGCACTGCTTCAGAGTGTTGCCCAATCATATCAAATTTAGCATTCAGTGGATTCAATCAATCCTCCTAGTCGAACTATCTTCAGCTCATGGATCCAATATTGTTCACAATAAATAAAATGTATCTATCGCTCGCCATCTGATATCTTCAAGAAAATGAGCTGAGGATAGCTAATGCATCACTAATAGAGATACTTCAGTATGGATGGGCAATATTAGACACTTTGAGAAGAGCCAAAACTGGCAACTCAAATGAAGGAGTCATAAGATAAAAAAGATGTCACGTACTCAGTGATGGGCTATCCAAAGTATTCTTTATTGGTAGGCAACACGATGTAAACAGGTGGACTCGGCACTGACAGTGTTTTGGCAATCTTGCCTTTGTCAAGAGTCTGATCTTTTGTCTCGTGATTCCCTCATTTGCATGGGTAATATTAGATTCATAAGCTGGACAGTTCAATTAGGAGAACTGAATGAATTCATTGAATGGCTCAACTTGATCTGATTGGTGCTATTTTACATGAGACTTTGATCCACTTAAATGAATTTTTTGAGTGTTTGTATTTAGTCAGGGGTACCAATTTATCTGTTTTACTCCCTTGAATCATTGGATTGAGGAGTGCTGTGTTTATGTAAGCAAGTATTACATATTATGAATGTGGGATCACAGACTGAGAATTCTATATCAGGCTGTTTAAGGTTTGTTAGGAACTTGGCAACATTCTGGGGAAGGGGAACCTATTCCGGAAGGATGGACTCCAATGTAACCAGATCAAGAAGATACAATGGGAGCTATGGAACTGCAGTTTCATGACCTGGAAAGACAGTGTAAGCAACTTCAGGCCAGAGAGGAGGACCAGAAAAACGGGGGCCATTGGAACAATTTGCGGATAATTGGTTTCCCTGAATCTGTGTATGATATGGAGTTATAGTCTTTGGTGGAAACCTGGCTGCTAGAGGCAGTAGGGCTTGGTTTTGGCATCATGTGGGGCCTAAAAGAGCTGAGGATGCATGCTCAAAGCCAACTTTTGCCAGAATTTTGAACTTCACAGACAAAGATAAAATGCATTGAACTATAAAGGTACAAAACTCTATAGACAAAACTCTATAGACAAAACACTTTATACTGATGATGAAACATGAAAACAACGTTGATCAACAAACCCAATAAGAACAAGGCATCCCACTGCAATACAGAAGAAGAATTGGGTTACGACATAGCAAACAGACTCACCGGTCTATAATTTCTCAGATCACCTCTGGAACCCTTTTTTAAAATCAGCTTCACGTTGGCCATCCTCCTAGTACTATGCTGGATTTTAGAGAAAAATTTCTCTTTTTTTTTGTAAAAATTTTATTATTTTATAACTACAGTGTATTACATTTGTTACAGAACAATTATTACAGAACTATTTTCATAGAATACACCAATTCACACAGTTAATTATAAAAAATATTGTTTTACCCACCCTCCCTTCTTATCAAATAATAATAATATAAAATATATAAACTAAAATAGTGAAATGTAATTGTTAATAAACAAATTATTACAGAAGTAATTTCATAGAACATATCAGTTCATGTTTGTCAATTAAAAATACTAAATAAAACAAAAATTTGATATACATAGAAATTATCTTCAATTATCTCCCACCCACCCACCCACCCTCCCGGATGTGTAGTGATAAAATCAGAAAAATAAAAATTCCTAAAGTGAATCAACAAATAAAGCCAATGGACCCCATCATATCTTATTTAAAAAAAACACTGTGCCCTAAACATTCAGCATTCATTTTTTCAAATTTATACGTATAACATACAGTTGTCCACCAAAACGTATAGTTTAATCTATCATAATGTTTCCAATTTTTTGTAATCATTTGAAAGAGCTATTCCAGTAAAAATCAAAAAGAGACGACTTTGATATTTATCTAATGGGGGTTTAACAAGTAACATAGTACCACATATGATGGCTTCATATATTAGTAAAATATCAGATTTTAATATAGCATTTATTTGTCCCCAAATCTCTGCAAGTTCATTTTCAGTCTAGTGACCTGGATTGGCCACCGTGAGGATGGGCTACTGGTCTGACCCAGAAAGGCTATTCTTATGTTCTTTGTCAATCAAAGCCCAAATGATGAAGTTATGGCTACCTCATTTTGGTCACACCATCATGTTTGGGAAGATTGAAGGAACCAGGCGAAGAAGGCAACCTGCAATAAGAATGCTGGACATTAGAGAATGACATGGCGACAAAATTCATCACAGTCCCCGTCCCCGCGGATAACCGCGGGAAATAATCCCATGTCATTTTCTTGTGGGTCAGTGGTTGTGGCCATTCATCCTCTGATTCTTCCCTTTCTCCTTAAAGAATGACATGAAGATGGTTTACCGCGGTTATCCGCGGGGACGGGAACGGTGATGAATTCTGTCACCGTGTCATTCTCTACTGGACATGTTGAAAGCGACCATAGGGATGACACTGGAGGACCTTAGCAGACGAGCACAAAACTGATTTCTTTTTAGATCTGCAATTCATCAAGTCGCTAGGACTCGAACACGAGTCGATGGCACCCAACACATGCTGCAACTTGTACAAAAATAACTTTATAAAATTATTCCAAATATCATTTTAACAAGCATACTAGAAAGATTTTGATCTTGTTTTTGGTGCACAAACGTCTAAAAGCTATTTCTTCATTTCCTTTTCCCCTAAACCCACAAAGAGAAAGCTCCTCCATAAAGAAAGAATAATCTTCTGCCGTTACAGCTCCAATTTCTAAGCTAAATTATTACACAACAAAATTACATTCAGTTAGAGATTAAAATTACATTAAACAGATTGTTGTGCATTCCACCTGAGCCCTAGTAAGATAACATTACTTAAGAGCCTTCCATTGTTCATTGTAGAAGATAATTATCATGAAGGATAAAACCAAAAGCTCTGTCATCTAACATTCTTATGGCTGGAACATGATTAATACGTATCTCACTTTAAGAGCCTTTTGAAACCAAATAACCAAAACATGCAGATGGGTCTCAGTAGCTATTTTCGGTAGGGAACAGAATGTGGGCATTATTCACAGGTCAAGATGGTGAGCCAGCCAATTGACAGAGTGTAGCAGAAGCTGCTGTTCTTAGCCCTGAAAATCAGATCTCCTCTGCCAGCGATTACCTTTCTGTAATGACTGTTTTTGCTGCTGAGACCAATTGGACGCCATGCTATGATGAGTGAACACCATTGTGAAATTCCAATGGCTTTCATCTGACAGCATGTGGGTTTTTATTTTTTTCTCATAAAGATGTTAAGTGGAGTAATGTGGCTGGTGTGCTGGTTCACCTCACGCCTATAAATGCAAATGTGTTTTGAAAGTGGTATCAGGAAAACTTGGTATTTGCTTTTATTAGCTCTTGTGAGTGTGGGAGGGGAAGAATCAAAATATACAAATGAGAGGCTGACAAGTAACATAAAAGAAACAATCCTTACCAAAGTATTTAGGAAGATTATGAAACATACTCTATAGTTTTGCTGAAACTGTTTTGTTATAATGGGACATTTCTGTCCTGCAGAGGTTGTATTTCGTTGGCTCCTACAGTACTATTTATCACAGTATTTAAATGTATTTATAGGTTCAGATTCCAAGGGGCAATATGAAAGAAAAATAATAATAGCTGAAGTTAGAGCGAAATAGAGAGAGAGCCATAATGGATTATCTAGCAGCATCTTGTGGCATAAATTGTGTATTGCATATCAGAGAGTTCAGAAAAGGTATTTCCACATACCTTTGCTGAATGCACCAACAATACACTCAGATTTAGGGCGAGTTCATTGAGGATACTGAAATAAAACCACTATAGCCTTTTTATCATAACAATCCAAAAAAAAAAAACACAGTATGTGAATAATATTCACTTTTAGTCATTAGACATTTTGAGGCATTTCAATAAAGGGGCACGTCAATGGAGTCTTTTCTATAAATGATTGTTTTTTTCACATTCATAAGCGATACATAATGAGAACACACACATGTGTCTTGGTATTTCAGAATATACACATGTATGTGCTCTCTGTATTTCATCTGTGGCGGCTCAGACGTGTAGGTCTGCCACTTTAGAAAGCTGTGACATAGCCTGAAGGGGATGGGGGGAGACAAAGAACATTAGGAGGGGGGCAACCTATTCAGTTTATTCCTCTTAAAAGGGTTGTTTAAACCCTTAACATTAAGAGAGACTACTTTCATCAGAGTGTACAAATATAGTGAGTGGCACCGCTTTTAAATTACTCATGAGATGTCGTATACGTGCAAAACCAAATTTTTGGAGATTAAACAATTTGGGAACAACATGTATGATATATCGAAAAAGATATGTGTGGTTTGAATGATGTAATACAAGACACTCAGGGTAGACAGGTTTTGCTAGAATTGAACATTAATCTGACAAAATATATCCTCTTAAACATATGCTCCTAACACAGACTCCCCTGATTTCTTCCAAAACATTGCCTCTGAATTAGCTAACTTTAATCATTAACAAGTCATTATTGATGGGGATTTTAATTAAATACAGGATGTAATATTAGATAGATAATCTAATAGTGCCTACAGGATTTCCAAATCTCTTGGAAAACTCAATGATTTCAAAACAAATTTTGAGCTAATTGACTCTTGGCATATTTTGTACCCTAAAGATCAAGAATACACATTTTTCTCTCTTCCCCATCTAAGTTTCTCACATATCAATTTTTTTTCATCTCCTCTGCATTACCATATTTCCCCATGTATAGACTGTCCCTTTTTATAGGCCGCCCTTTTGTATAGGCCGCAGGAAATGCAGATGTAGATTTTAAAACTCTTAGATAAGCCGCCCCATGTTACTAGCTGCGGCTTATCTAAGAGTTTTAAAACCTACATCGGCCTATTCAGTGGGGTGGCCTATACATCATCCCAGAGCAGGAGCGATGTTTGCGATCTCTAGCCTCGCCTCGCATCGCTTCCTGATTGGTTACTATCAGTTCTCACGACAGCAGCCAATCGGAAAGCGGCGCGGGGCGACGCTTGAGATCGCAAACATCGCTCCTGCCCTGCACAGCGTGTTTGGAGGAGGCAGCCAGCATGTTTGAAGGCAGCCATCCAGGAAGTATTTACCGGCGAGGGAGGTATTTAAGGGGGGGGATGATGTATAGGCTGCCCCATTTAAGCAAGCTGCATCCACTAGGCCAGTTTGCAAAATTGATGTATAGGTCACTGCCTATACAAAGGGAAATATGGCACTCTCTAATGTACAGCAGCTGAAATTTTATTTATTATTTGTATATAATAAATATAAGTTGTGTACATTCAGGTACTGAAGCATTTTTCCCTGTCTGTCCTGGCAGGTTCACACTCTATCTAATGTACCTGTGGCAATGGGGGATTAAGTGATTTGCCCAGGGTCACAAGGAGCAGTGTGAGATTTTAAGTAGAACAGTTTCTGACCACTCCACAATTTCATTAACAATTGATATTGTTTGTCTTAAAACGGGTAAACCTCCATGGAGATTTAACACAACTCTTCTACAAGATGAAAATTTCATTACTTACCTCAAAGATAAAATCTTAGAATACTTTTCATATAACAACATCAATGACCATAAAGCTCATGTCTGGTGGGATACTTTTAAAGCTACCATAAGGAGGTGCGTAATTAATTACTCAGCTCACAAATCGAAAGAAAATAAGGAAAAGATCATTAACATGGAGCACTCTATTAAATCTTTAGAAGATAAATATCTTCTGGACTTTGCTCTCCAAACCTATCAAGTTCTTCAATCTTTAAAATACGAATACAATTCTTTACTGAACAAAGATGCTTTACATTTAATGAATATTTTCAACTCAAGGTACTATGCAGAGAATAATAAAGTGAGTCACGCTTTAGCTCAATATCTGAAGAATAAGGTTAACCGATCAAAAGTAACACAAATTATAGACTCCAATGATATCCCTCATATATCAGATGAAGCTATTCCACAACAATTTAAGAACTTTTATCAAGAATTTTATTCTTCTGAAGTTAGCGCCTCATCTGCACAATTTCACAACTTTGTAGAATCACTCCAACACCCTACAATCTCCTCATCTCAGAATATAATATTGGAGAAGAATATATCCATTGAGGAAATCACAGTTGCAATTAAATCTGTTCCTATGGGAAAAGCCCCTGGGAATTGGCACTGAGTTCTATCAGGCTTTCTCTTCTATACTGATTCCTCAATTGTGCTCCTTCTACCGCAAACTTCACACTGAAGAAAATTGTAGGGGCTCCTTCTTGGAATCAATCATTATTGTTATCCCTAAACCAGTGAAAGATCACATAAAAGTCAACAACTGCAGACCCATTTCATTAATAAATTTGGATAATAAAATCTATGCTAAAATCATTGCCACCAGATTGTCAAAAATGTTACCTAATCTTGTCAATAGAGATCAAATGACTTCATCCTTAACAGACTCTCTAATAACAACTCAAGGATGCTTTGGAATATCCAGTGGCGTACCTAGGGGGGGGGGGGGGGGGGGCGGGCCGCCCCGGGTACCAGCCCTAAGGGGGTGTTCCCGGCCTTGCCGTTCAGTCCCCCGCCACCCCCGAAGGACCGCTCGCCCCACTGACCTTCCTGCACCATCTGTGAAGCAGCCCGCAGCAGGATCGCGAAGTCAGCGTCAGCATCCCTGCGCTGCTTCCTGCGCCGCGATCCCGCCCCTCCTCTGACGTCAGAGGAGGGGCGGGACCGTGGCGCAGGAAGCAGCGCAGGGATGCTGACGCTGACTTCGCGATCCTGCTGCGGCTGTTCATAGGTGGTGCGGGGAGGCCAGGGGGGCGAGCGGTCCTTCGGGGTGGGTCGGGGCATCAGGCCTTCAGGGTGGGGCGGGCGGGCAGGCAAGCAGGCTTTCAAGGGGGAGGGGGTGACAGGCAGGCAGGCAGGCCTTCAAGGGGGGACAGGCCTTCGGGGGGGGTGCAGGCCTTCAAGGGGGGCAGGCAGGCCTTCAGGGGGGTGCAGGCCTTCGGGGGGGGGGGGGTGTAGGCCTTTGGGGGGGTGCAGACCTTCAAGGGGGTGCAGGCCTTCAAGGGGGGAAAGGCAGGCAGGCCTTCAAGGGGGGGACAGGCCTACAAGGGGGGGACAGGCCTACAAGGGGGGGGACAGGCCTACAAGGGGGGGGACAGGCCTTCAAGGGGGGGTGCAGGCCTTCAAGGGGGGTGCAGGCCTTCAAGGGGGAGACAGGCCTTCAAGGGGGGGAAAGGCAGGCAGGCCTTCAAGGGGGGGACAGGCCTACAAGGGGGGGGACAGGCCTACAAGGGGGGGGGACAGGCCTACAAGGGGAGGGACAGGCCTACAAGGGGGGGGACAGGCCTTCAAGGGGGGGTGCAGGCCTTCAAGGGGGGTGCAGGCCTTTAAGGGGGAGACAGGCCTTCAAGGGGGGGAAAGGCAGGCAGGCAGGCCTTAAAGGGGGGACAGGCCTACAAGGGGAAGGGACAGGCCTTCAAGGGGGGTGCAGGCCTTCAAGGTGGGACAGGCAGACCTTTAAGGGGGGACAGGCCTTTGGGGGGGGACCATGATTTAGAAGTACACAGAGGGAAGGGGGTGTTCAAAGAGACATGCATATGCCAAACTTTGGGGGGGGGAAGAAATAATGGGTCTGAAAATAGAGGAGAGGGAGAGAGATGATGGACCATGGGATTTAGGGAGGGAAGGAACAGAAAGGGAGAGAAATTGGACACAAGGGATGGTGTGGAGGAGGGATAGAGATACTGGATAGGAGGGTAATTAGGAAAAGAAACGGAGAGATGGTGGACTCTGGGATGGTGGGGAAGGAGGGAGAGATGCCGGATGAAAGGGTATTTAAGAAAAGGTGGATCTGTGGAGGGAGATGAAAAAAAGGAAAGATACCAGACTTCCTGGGAAGGGAAGGGAAATGGAAAGGGAGGACAGAGTTGGCAGATGGATGGTTAGCATGCAGAAAGAAGGAGACTCTGGCAAGCAAGTTATCAGAAGAAAACCAGAGCCTTGGACCAACAAAATTTGAAATATAACCAGACAACAAAAGGTAGAAAAATTAATTTTATTTTCTGTTTTGTGATTATAACATGTCAGATTTGAAATGTGTATCCTGCCAGAGCTGGTGTTGGACTGCAAACGTGAGCTAGGATTTAACAGAAAGAGGAAAAGTCCTTTTTGTTTCTTTATTTTATTTACACCACAGCGCCAGTGTGGTTAGGAGAAGCCAAAGGGGGTGAAAAAGCTATAAAACCCACCAGGAGTTTTGAAAAAAATCACCCAACTGGGCAGGAAAATCGAATTGAAAAACCAATTCAATAGGGCTGAATCGAATCAAAATTTTTTTTTCCTGTATCTGGCAGCATTAGTTTGTGCTACTGTCTTAGACTTTAGGACCTGGGATTGGGGAGAGATGGCATCCTCAGTACTTTATAATGCAAGTGAAACGAGGATTTGGTCAGACTTTTGAAGGGTCTGCAGAAAAAAAATATTGTATAGGCCGGGGACATGAGACAGCAGGAAATGGGAACTTTTCTTCCTTCTATTTTTGTGAATGGAAAGGCTGAGGATGTCAGAGAGGTCAGTTAAAATATGTGCTTTATAAGAAAATATAATAATGTGTTTTATAAAGTTTATAGCATAGCTGGCCTACCCAGTGAGGTGTTCCTAGTGGTGATGGTGGCAGCGTGTCAATGTGTTGAGAGGAAGAGGTGGTCTGGGAAATTCTGCTGAGCAAACTACGGGCCCATTTCCACCCCCCAGTTAGTCCACTCCACTCAACTGATTCACACACTGAGTGGGTCTTTGGGTGTTGTTTTGGGATCTCTTCCAGTGGTTTATCTCCTTCTGGTCCAAGGAAGGAAACTTTGTTATCCTTAGCATTGACCTACAGAATATGTTTGTAACAGCGCTGCTTGTGTGGCATTAGGCTATGTAGTGATCGAAAGAAAAAAACAGACCTTTGCACATTTTTGCACTATATGGTGGGTGTATGAGGAGATTCACATTTCCTGCACAGCTAAGTCCATGTGAAGTTACCTTGTGCTGTATTTGACATCTAGCAAGGTCTCTGTTTGAAAGGAAAGATCTAAACTTAAAAATGAAGTGGCCAGAAGTTATGGTAAAAGCAGATAGTGTAGCTGGTTTTAAGAAAGATTTGGACAAATTCCTGGAGGAAAAGTCCATAATCTGTTATTAAGACATGGGGGAAGTGTCTGCTTGCCCTGGATCGGTAGCATGGAATGTTGCTACTCTTTGGGTTTTGACCAGGTATTAGTGTCCTGGATTGGCTACCATGAGAATGGGCTACTGGGCATGATGGACCATTGGTCTGACCCAGTTAGGCTATTCTTATGTTATGTTCTCATCTGTAGGGGCCTTTGTTTTCACTTCTTATTTTAATGTATTTTTTTTTCTGGGAACTTATCAGTGTTTTTTATAATGGGAACAAAAATGGAAGAGAATTAATGTGTGTGGAATGGGGGGTAACTAATTTCTTCAGCTAAATAATTCAATCCACTTCAAACAGACATAGGAGAACTTGTGCACCATTCACACACCCTCCAACCAAAAACGTCAAAAGAAAAAAAACTGTTCGACAACCTCCTAGCCATTCGAGCTGCAACACTCGACCCCCAACTCTACAACCAATTGATATCAACCACAGACTGCAAAACCTTCAAAAAGAAATAAAAACCCTTCTATTCAAAAAACACATAAAACCGAACTAACACAATCAGAACTGTCCCAAGCATCACCTGCAACTACTCCATATGTACTTCTAATGTCATGACAATTTAGACATAATTTATGTTATGTTATGTTTGGAATAATGGTTACATATATGAGGTTCAATAAAAGAAAATTTTCACTGCCTGTTTCTATTCTGACCATTTATTCCATTTCATGGTTATTGCAAAAAAAAAAAAAAAATTTTTTTACATGGGGGGGGGGGGGTCAAAAAATGATGGGCCCCGGGTGCCACATACCCTAGGTACGCCGCTGGGAATATCCTCTCATATACTGCTCCATTAAAAGTACGATTATTAATGGTGTCACTAGATGCTGAAAAAGCATTCAATAGACTAAAATGGAATTATCTCTTCCATACTCTCTCTTGGTTTGGTTTCAGCCACAAATGTATTAACATGATTAAAATACTATACAAAAACCACTTAGCTGCTATATCTGTCAATGGTATTCTTTCTAACTATTTCTCATTAAGAAGAGGAACAAAACAAGGGTGTCCACTATCTCCTTTACTTTTTGACTTAGCTTTAGAACTACTGGCATTATACATTTGTGCTGACCCCTTGATTGATGGCATCAAAATAAGTGATAACTCCTAAAAACTTTTCATTTATGCTGATGATATTTTGTTATATACTTCCCTACACTCATTACCACATCTTTTAACAGACATCAATTTCTTTTCAACAATATCTGGTTATAAAATTAATTGGAACAAATCCACTATTATGCCTTTAACTCCCTCTATATTGAAACATCAAAGCTCTAAACTACCATTTCAATGAAAACCCACCAAACTGAAATATCTTGGTATATGGTACAGTAACTCTATTGATCAAACTATGAAATTGAATCATGACACAATACTTTTAATAACATCCTCCACACTAAACTCATGGTCCCTAGTTTATCTCACTTGATGGGGTAGAGTGAAAGCCATTAAAATGATTCTGGCACCCAAAATAAATTATATTCTAAGCATGATCCCCTTCCCATCAAGACTGTAAAAAAAAAAAAAAAAAACTGGACTCCCTAATAAATAAATTCATATGGGAAGGGAAACAGCCCAGAATAGCTTTAAAGAAATTGAAACTCCCCAAGGATAGAGATGGCTTAAATATTCCCAACTTTTTAGAATATCACTATGCATTTCGCCTCTCACAAGCTCTCCTATTGTTTCAACAAGATAACACTACAGATTTACCCAAATGGCTGAATTTAGAAACTTCATTAGTACATCCCTATCCTATAAAGCTGCTATCATTTAGGGACAATTTCATTTATACTAGTGATCATAGATTACTGAAAGCAACTTCAATCCTACTACACAACTTTTATAAAAAGCTTAACAAAAATCAGTATAATTGGGAGGATATACCCATTTGGCACAATAGTTCTTTACAACTGGATCAAAACAATTTCTTTATGGCACACTTAAAGGCTAACAACATTTGGGGCTCCTTTTACAAAGCTGCGCTAGCGGTTTAACACGCGTAATAGCGCGCTAAACCGCCAGACGTGCTAGCCGCTACCGCCTCCTCTTGAGCAGGTGATAGTTTTTTTGACTAGCATGTGAGTTAGTGTGTGATTAAAAGTCACGCATGCTAAAGCCGCTAACACGGCTTCGAAAAAGGAGCCCTTGGTCTCTCTACCAAATCGTCATTAATAACCATTTTCTCACCACAGACACCTTCTCACTAATATAAAATATACATTGGAACTCTTTTTTTAAAAAACTCACATCGTCCAGTGGCTCTCAAAATGTCAATAAAAAATTCCTTAGCTTCACTCAATCACTTCTTCTAGACAACAAAAAAAGGTTGAAAGATAAACAAAAGATTGCAGATTGATTCCACCCATCTTAATTCCATTCTTGAACAATATTGGGAATCTCAATTAGATGTTAAAATGCAAGAAATAGAAAAATTTGCTGGAGAAAAGTAGCCTATCCCACTTTATCAGCTTTTATCTCCCAATCCACATTTTACATCTTGCATAAAGCCTATTGGACTCCAGCCAAAATTGCTTGCTTCCTAAAGAAAGACTCCTCGAACCTATGCTGGTCATGTGCAAGTTCTCCTGGAACTCTTTCCCACATGATCTATTACTGTCCTAATGTGCAAAGGTAGTGGCAGTCTATCTGAAATAAAATTCAATCATGAATTCCGGTAAACTCATTTGTCCAATTATTCCTTCGCTCTGTCATCTTTCGCTCTCTTGATAATGACATTAATCTTTCTGCTGATCACGCAAAGCTGTTTAATACAGTGATCGCCTTGACCACTCATATGATTCTTTTTCTCACTGGGAAGACAATTCTCAACTTAATTTCTCTGAATGGTGGAACCATCTATGCTCAATCAGAAAATACGATGAAATTTTAGCTACCCACACTTTTGCAAAATTTGGGCACCGTTGAGCATTCTATGTGCTAACAATTAAAAATTGTTTCTTTCATGATGTATTAACAACAACATTTCATGAATAATATAACAGGTATGAATGTTTAATTCAACATTTTGTATTTGACTATATATTATGGTTGCTGTTCATTGTTTATATCTAAATAAACAAAAAAAGACAATAAAGATATCTGAAAAAAAAAAAAGAAATCTGTGTTTTGTTAATTTTCCAAAGATTACTTTGTTGTCACCTGAAATTTTACTACGGAAATATTTTAAAGAGATTTGGGGACTGCAAAATACTGATTCCTTACCTATCTCTAATTGTTACTATATCTCACATAAAAAGAAGATTTCTTCTGAGCAAAGGGTGGACGAGTTAGCCCCAAATGAGTTTGATTTAACATGATTTCTAAAGAACTAATAGGATGTGGTGCAAACTAAGTCCACCCTGTTGTTGATGTGCTCCAATGAATCTGATAAAGCATTAATTATGAAAATGTTCTTTAAAAATAAGGAAGCAAAATTTTGTGGAGATAGCGTATTAATATTTCCGCATATTAATATTTTCAAATGTGGCAAAAGCTACACAGTTAAGAAGGAAGGCATTTCTTTCATTGAAATCTAGAGTTTTAGCTTTGCACGCCACTTGTTTTGGGGAAATTCCCTTGCAAATGTTTGATCAAATTTCAAGAAAAGGAATTTGTTTATGGGTTCCCTTACAACTAGAACAGTGGTCTCAAACTCACAGCCCAGGGGCCACATGCGGCCTGCCAGGTACTATTTGAGGCCCTCGTATGTTTATCATAATCACAAAAGTATAATAAAACAGTTTCTTGTTCATATGTCTCTTTAGCTATAAATTACAATATTATTATTAAGACTTAGCCAACAGGAAAGATTTATAAACTATAAAGAGTTTTACCTCATTCAAAATTGTCATTACTTTAATAAGACATTAACTATTTTTTCTGAGGCCCTCCAAGTACCTACAAATCCAAAATGTGGCCCTGCAAAGGGTTTGAGTTTGAGACCACTGAACTAGAACAATTCCTTACTTTACACGAATTACAAAAGAAATGAATAACTGATTTATTTAGGAGTTTTAATGAATCACCATAATTGATGGATCTGGTCTAGCTAATAATTTTTTCCATTGTATTTTTAGTTTCTCCGGAAATTTTCCTTGATTAGTGGACTTATTGATCCAAATTTTATTTATTTTTCCTTCTCTTTGTATAATCAAGTAATATCCTCTCTTGATGTGGGCTAGATGGAATAGTGTTTCTTTTATGTTGTTGATTTTGTATTTTCATGATGGAATCCATTCCATACTATTCTGTGTAGAATTGTATTGAAAACATAAATAAATAAAAGAGTTTAACTAAAGTTTGTTGTTTTACTTATTCTCTGACTGGTTTCATGTTTCTAGATAATTATTCAAATTGTTTTAAACACCTGGATTGAGTTAACTATTCTTGTTAATTAATACTTGCATTTTAATGTCTTTTTTGCTATCATTATTTGTAAATTGTTTGGTTTTTTATTATTGATATAAAATGTGTTTTTCCACTAAATAAAACAAAGATCGAACAGTTTGTTTCAGTACAAAAAATGTTAAATTATGCATCATAGGTGCAGAAATCCAAGGATATAGTGCATGATAAGATGTAAGAAGTTGAGTTCCACAAAGTAGGAAAGATACCTTGGAGCAGCATGTATGATGGTGCTAATATTGCTGGGATGTAGAAGATATCAGTGTATTGCTTCTCCTTTCAGGTACAACCGGCAATAACCAGAGATTTGTTTCCATTTATTTTAGATCTGCTTTATCTGAAGCTGAGATTAATAGACAGATTGTATTTGGTATGTCTTCAACCTTTAAATGTGTCCCTGTTGCTCCCAAATCACTTTTGAGTCATTCATTCAATAGGGATATGCACAAGGAAAAAAGATTAGTTGATAGTCCTCTTTTCTCTATGATTGTAAAATACAGAGTGAAGGAATGAATGAGAATCTACCTGTAAGTACAAGAATGGAAGCAACAGAATATGCAAAGCAGGAAAAATAAGTTCTTTAAAGTAGATCAGCAAACAAGGAAAAACAAGTGGCAAAAGCACAAATATGGTGGGAAATATAAAGTGTTACTTTAACCCTTTCAGGACCAAGGGACATATTTGTCCCATAACTTTAAAATCCTATAAATTTTGATTGGGATAGTCTACAGTTCTAAATTTGATATGTACGGATTCCATATGATACTGCCTTTATGTAAACAAACTGGTTCCGACATTCATTCATTAGCGTCGTTGCCAGATTAACGAGAAGATTCACTTGCCACACTGTCCATAAGCCAGAAGTGTGATTTTTTTAAATAAAAATAATGATATTTCACAAAAAAAATCAATTTTTTGGCATCTGCAAGCCCTTTTTACCATAAAAATGTCGTCAAAACCACAAAAATTGGCCTACGATCCTTATGGTCCTGAAAGGGTTAAGAGCTATGAGGGGCATAATCAAAACTTTTAAACGTCCAAAAACTTGCCTAATCGGCTCTTGGACCTCCTAATAGCAGGGATGGCCAAGTGCCAATAATCAAAGCCAACTTTGTGGACGTGCAACAGCACTTCTAAGCTGCTGTGTGTCCAGAGCTGAAAGGGGCATGTTGGGAGGTGTGTTATGGGCGGGAATTAGGCCAGCTTAAACTTGGACGTGCTGCAGCGATAATCAAAGCTTTCCTAGAGGACACCGGCAGTTAGGCCTGTTGTAGTTGCGTCTAAGTGCCCCAAAGCTGCCCAAACTGACCAGATGACCACTAGAGGGATTAAGGCATGATCCCCCTTACTCCCCCAGTGGTCACCGACCCCCCCTCCCACCACCCAAAGATGGGGGGAAGCAGCATATTCAGGGCTTGCCATCAGCTGATTAGGGCAAAGGAATCCCCATCAGCTGAGCCAGTTTCAGAGAGTCCTACTGGCTGAGCTGATAGCGATCCTCCTTGACAGGATCAGCTGAACTGACAGGGAGATTCCTCTTTCCCTCCTTCCCTCAAAGGCACTGATCCTTCAGCCCCCTCCACATAGAGCCTCCGTACTACACCCCTCCCCCCAACATCCTTCTACATTCCCGATGACACTGGCAACATCACGATGTTCAGAAAAGAAGGGCCTTCCCACTGCATCCCAGCATGCATTGGGGGGGAAAGCCCATCATTCACAGTATGCAGCCCTGTAGGCAGGAAGGAGTGGGCTTCCCTCCTGCCAATTTTACAGCACAAGGTATGAGATGCTGGGTGATGTGAAGGGGTGTTGCCAGTGCTGCCAGGGGTGTCGGGTGTTGTGGGGGGTGTTGCCAGTGATGTCGTGGGTGTCAAAGGATGTTGGAGAGAGAGGCGTAGTGCGGGGGGGGACACTCTGTGGAGGGACCTAGGGGATCGGTGCCTATGAGGGAGGGAGAGAGGAATCTCATTGCCAGTTCAGCTGATCCTGGCAGGGGGAATCCCCATCATGTGAGCCAGCAGGAATCCCCGAAACTGGCTCAGCTGATGGGGATTCCCCTGCTGCGATCAGACAAGGTAGTTGGGTACATCTACAAAACTTGCTTTTGTGCGTTTTTCATGTGGACGTTTTTGTATTTGAAAATGGCCAAAAAAGCAAGATGTCCTAAGGACCAAAACTTATGTATAGGTCATTTTCAAAAATAAAAGATAGACGTCTGGCAGCTTTGAAAAAGGACATTTTTTTTCTACTGGGTTTGTGGATGTCTTGCCCAAAACGACCAACCTCAGACTTAGACATCCTATCGAAAATGCCCCTCTTTACGTACATCAATCCTGAACTTATGAATGGTTAATGTGAGGAGAACAGAAAGCTAAGAATGACAGCTGCAGCCCAGAACAGTAGATTTCAGACAAGGTGGCTCACAGCAATTATAAAACTGGTACCACAAGCATTTATAGATTCTGTAAGAAAGAACTGGAAATGTTTACTCATCTTGTAGATGGCTGTAAAGTGCTGATGGCAAAGCATATTTATACAGAAAGGTACAACAAGGCAGCATGTCTCATTCTTTGGAAAGTATAAACATTAAAACATCATTGTAACTGAAAATCATTGGGATCATGATTTTATGAGAGTTGTAGAAAACAAAGAGGTTATGATAACCTGGAACAACCCAATCCTAACCCAAAAAAATGTGGATGCAAGGAGACCAGACATATTCTTAAGAGTGGAGAAAGCATTCTTTGTGAGAGCGTCCTTTGAACATACAAGCCGTTAAACGATTCCAATCACCTATCGCCGCCTAGTATTTTTTATTCAGTGCGGCTGGATTGTTTGGTTTCCTGAGACAGGAGCACAAAATGTGTTCACGGTGGAACCAAGAAACAAAGCTTTAAATTAAGAAATTTTGAACTTTTGAATTCTTTTGATTGATTTATAGTTTATTTGGCACTAATTTGGCACTAAGTTATGCTTAAAAGTATGAAAGATCTAGCATGATTGGGTTGTGAGGTGGTAAGGGGAGGTTTCCTTCTAAAAAAACCTCCATGTCTCTGAACTGATCTTTACATATGTATAGCATTTTTTGAACAACTATTTAAGTGAAATTAGGGGTAGTGTTCTTTGCTTTACACAAAACGTGTTTTGCTACTTTTTTTTTTTTTTGCAACATCACTGGTTTATGTATACATTTTCCCTGTATACGTCTGACTTAGAGTTCCTTTTACAAAGGTGCGCTAGCGTTTTTAGCGCACTCACCAGATTAACGTGCGCTACCCGAAAAAATACCGCCTGCTCAAGAGGAAGCGGTAGCAGCTAGCGTGCGCGGCATTTTAGCGTGCGCTATTCTGCGTGTTAAAGCCCTAACGCACCTTTGTAAAAGGATCCCTTAGTCTGACCAAGAAAATGTGGCAGAAAGATATTTGGGTGCCACAGGCTTCATCAAAAAGGATTTCCAAGCACACCTGGATAGGTTGCCTCTACATGTTCCATCTTACAAAATTCAGAGAGAATCTCTTTGGTACAATGCAAATTCTAGAGTGAGCATTAGCAGTAAATTTCAGAGACTGAGATCATAACTCCACTTACCCTGGCTTACGAGTGAGGTTCATTCCTGCCATAGCATGAATCAAGTATCGCATAAAAATAAAGGAACAGGCACCTAGTTTCCATTATAGAATACTAGTGTAATCAGCAAACAACAAACAGCTCCACCTATGCAACACCCACACTATACCCTTTGCAAGTTGTAAATGGGTATTTGCAGAACAGCACCTAGGCCTCTTACTAGTTTAGTTTTATTTCAGATTTGAGATACCACCCTTCACAATAAATCAGAGCAGTGTGCAAGATAAAATCATGATAAGGAAAGGAATTCCGTCATCATAAAAAAAAGAATGAAACAGGAGGAAAAGAAATAAAAGAGTACACATAAATATACATGAGCTCAAGTTCCAGACCCCTACCCCATGCCAGTCACCAGTTTGGAGTTCAGGAAAGGAAAGGCTGTACGGAAAAGGACAGCCATAAGTTGAACTTTGAACTAAGAATAACACTGCTCAGATCAGAGACCTTAAGAGAGGGTATTCCAAAGGGAGGGAGCAGAATAGAAGAAGGCAGAATTATGGGTTGATTCAATATGAGCACAATGAGCAGAAGGTACAGTAAGAAAGAAAACCAAATAAGATCGTAAAGAATGAACAGGGCTATAGGGGGAAATGAGAGCTGAAAGGTAGGAGGGAGTATCCGAGTAAAGGACTTTTTGAGCAAGAGTAAGAACTTTACATTGGACATGAAAAGAAACAGGCAGTCAGTGATGTGCTAGAAGTGGAGAGACATGATCTGATCTATGAGCATGTGTGAGATGTAAAGCTGTGTTTTGAATGGGTCATAGATGAGACAATAATAATAATAATTTATTTTCTTATATACCGCCCTACCAACAGTTCTGGGTGGTTCACAACAGAACAACTGGAACATTTCAGTTAATAAAATAATTCCCAACACACAGAGCATTAAATAAAACATCAGTTAAAAAACAGCATCAAATAAGAATCAATAAAAATATATAGCCTGATAAAAAACCCACTTTGAAATACGAATAAGAATCGGTATTATTTATCAAATAAATAAGTTTTCAATAGTTTCCTAAATGTGAGGTAAGAAGAGGCTTGAGCAATCAATGGGCTCATCCATGAGTTCATTTTCCCTGCCTGATATTCCAATGTCCTGTCAAAAAAAAGTTTTATAACGACAGGCCCTAGGGGTAGGGAAGATAAATATACCTAAATTTCTGCTACATAGAATCGGGGACAAATTTTTTCCCCGTCCCCATTAGAACTCATTTTCCCGTCCCGTTCCCATTCCTGTCCCCATCCTCTTTTCCTGTCCCTGCCCTATTCCTGCAAGCTCCATCCTCATCTGCACAAGCCTCCAACACTTTAAAATCATAAGTGTTCAAGGCTTCTGCGATTAAGACAGAGCTTATAAAAATGGGGCAGGACGGGGACAAATTTGTCACCATGTCATTCTCTAAATAGAACCTTTGGGAGATCAACAGAGCTACTGTTGCAGTAATCTAAGCGGAACAAAACAAGAACACAGAGCAGAAAATAGCACAAGAGGCATCATCAAGACAGCTTTGAAGATAACATACAGAACAAAGAGAGTAAAAACAAGATGTAGTAATTGCTGAAATATGAGGATTGAAGGAAATTGAAGAATCGATGGTTACACCAAGATATTTAACCCTTTAATTGGCTGCTTTATGTAATTTGGGGCTCCTTTTACTAAGGTGCACTAGTGTTTTTAGCGCATGCACAAAATTACCGCCCGCTAAACCAGGCAGTATGCTTCTAGAATAATGTCAGCTTAATGCTGGCATTAAGGTCTAACGCACGCGGCAATTTAGCGTGCGCTATTTCACGCGTTAAGGCCCTAACGCACCTTAGTAAAAGGAGCCCTAGATATTGACCAAGAGCAACAGTGCCAAGTAACAGGCATTTGAAGATGCAAATCTCCCATAAAAGCCACAGAAGACACATGTTGCTTTTGAGCAACAATGCCAAATAAAGGGTTAACCTAATCAACCAGTTTTAGTGGAGAATTGAGCAAAACTAAAACAGAACTCTTATGGATCAGGAAAAAAAGCACCAAATTCGCACGTCCTACCCTAGCATGGGACTCCACTCTACTAACGGCAACAGATCAGGTACGCAGCCTAGGAGTAACCTTAGATGGACACCTATCCCTATCTGCCCACATATCCCAAGTAATCTCCACCTCCTTCTACTACCTTCGTCAATTGAAAAGGATCAAACCCTACATCTCCACACCTGACCTCGCCCAACTCCTCTACGCATATGTCCTCTCCAGAATGGATTACTGTAACTCCCTATTTAATGGACTAACCAAAAATAATCTCAAACGCCTCCAACGTGTCCAAAATGCAGCTATCCGCCTCCTACACAACCTCAACTACCATGATCCCGTCTCCCCAGCACTCCGCGCTGAACACTGGCTCCCAATTAGCCAGCGCTGTGCTTTCAAGGCCCTAGCAGTAGCCCACAAGAGAATTTATGCCACCACCCCCTCCTACATAAAATCTAAGCTTCCCATCTACACCCCCACTCGCACCCTCCGCTCAAAATCGGAAATACGCCTATGCATTCCCCCTGGAAGGTCCCTCCTCTCAGAAACTGCCCGCAAACGATCCTACAGCCACTTCATCCCACATCTCTGGAATAAACTCCCCCCCCCCAACTCAGGCAACAGAACTCTTTATTGACATTCCGTAAAATGGTAAAGACCCTCCTCTTCAACTAAAGGTCTCCCTCAGTCTACACCCCCCCTTAAACCTCACCTCTCTCTTCTCTCCCCTATTTAACTTCTCCTAAATTTCAGTATAGTCCTCTCTTAGTCTGTACTCTGATAAATTGTCTGTACTCTGAAAAATTGTCTGTAGCCTGATAAATACTGCACAATCTTGTATGTCCAAGCATCTAAACCTATTGCACATTTATTTGCCTAACTACTTCTACTGTGTATGTTTACTTGTAGACCGTTCTGAGCTACTGGGAGAACGGGATATAAATCTAAATAAATAAATAAATAAATAAATAAATAAATAAAAAATAAATAAATAAAAAAGGTTCTTTTGTAAGGGTAAAAGACATAGGGCTCCTTTTATCAAGGTGCGGTAGGCAGTTAACGCGTGGAATACCGCGCATTCAACCGCCTGCCGTGCTAGTCGCTAATGCCTCCATTGACGAGGCATTATTTTTTAGGCTTGCCGTGGGGGTTAGCGCGTGATGAAATGTCCGACGTGCTAACCCCCGTAGCGCGCCTTGATAAAAGGAGCCCATAGCCATAAACCAAAAGGCCACAGACGTAGAAGGATTCAAGATGAGATGATTATCCAAGTTCCAAGAAGTTATAACATCGAAAAAGGGCTGAAGAGAAGAAAAATCAGGAGCTAATGGGTTTTTGTGGGAGATCAGAAGGATATCATCAGCATAGATAAAGAATCTGATGGAGAAAGATTCCTTTTAACAGCATATGATCATTGTCACATATTAATATGTGCACTTTTCATGTATTTGGTTTTTACTTTATTTATTTATTTAAAAATGTACATACCGCATAAAAACTATGCGGTTTACAAAATCACATTCATACATATTAAAAATACTAAAACATGTTTAAACAGAACAAACAACATAAAACATTAGCTAATGGTAGCATTATTAAAACCTTTTTCAAAATCATTCAACAAGATGGAAAGACAAAATCCCATAAAAACATTTACAGGACGGTAAGGCTTCAGCAGCAAATAGCGTTAGCACATGAAGGCATTAACAAATAATTGTGTTTTCAACATTTTCTTAAAATTCAGTCTAACCATTACAAAATCTCATTCCAAAGCTTGGCACCTGCTACAGACAGCATTTGTTTTTAATCATCTTTTTTCTTTCTTTCTTTTTATAATATCTTTATTCATTTCAAATCTTAAAACAAGTACAACAATTGCATTTATCAATTTAACTTTTAAATACACTTGAAATCTTACAATTAGTCCTCATATTATAAAACAATATCCTCTCCCTTATTCAATTATCAAAATGATTTACTTGATTAATAATCAAAACACCTAGAGCCTGGGCCAATCAGGCCTTAGATTAAGTGGGGATGGGCGGACCAGCTATGCCTAAGGCCTGATTGGTCCAGGCTTCTAGAGCCTGGGCCAATCAGGCCTTAGGCTTCGGCGGGATGGGCCGGGAAGGGGCGGGCCCGCCTCATTTCGATGAGGCGGGCCTGCCGGCTAGATGGGCAACACCCGTCTGGCCAAAAGAAAAGGTTAGTTTGGTGGGGTGGAGGTTTGGGGGCTGTTAGCGCGGAGGAGGGGAGGGTGCGGAGGGAGTGCATCTTCGGGCAGGAGGGATTGGGCACCCTCCTGCCAGCGATCGGTAGTGGGGGGCATCTTCTGGCAGGAGGGTTTGGGCACCCTCCTGCCAGCTATCGGTAGTGTCGGGGGGGCATCTTCTGGCAGGAGGGATTGGGCACCCTCCTGCCAGCGATTGGTAGTGTCCAGGGGGGCATCTTCTGGCAGGAGGGTTTGGGCACCCTCCTGCCAGCAATTGGACAGGCGGCCGCGGCCCGCTATACTTATAGCGGCAGAGAGATCCCTTGCTGCGATAAGTGTAGCGGGCCGTGTCTAATCTAACCCGACTCTCTAACTAGTGTCTGTAACATGGACGCCGGATACTGAATCGGGGTTTAGTGTAGGCCCGATTCTGAATAGGACACCTCTCCTGGGCGTCCTATACAGAATCAGGGTCTTAGTGTTCACTCATTCAGTTTTTCTAGACGTTTGTGGTCCTCATTCCCGCAAATTATGCTAGATTGCCGATGTCTCCTCAACTCACAAATGTTTGAGTACATATATATATGTACATTCTTGTGCCATGTGGTTTGCCCCATTAGTTACCAATGTCTTCCGAAAAGGTTTTTGCAGGTTAAAAGGTACTAGCAATGCTATCAGTAAAGCTTTATCACAGAGTAACTTGATTCACTTTGCTTGTCAGTAACCTGTGATATGACTGGACATTAGCAGATTATCTAGTTCAATTGGAGTGGTGTCATCGTAAAAGCAGACCATTAGATTGAAACTCTTTTCTGTTTTGCAAAGTCATTCGTACAAATGACCTAATCTACTGTTGGTAACTTCAACTTCATCACAGGAACATTTGTAAAGGTAGTTTGTTATAGAAATGGTAAGTCGGTATGTCTTCCCCCCAAAAAAAGTATACTAGCAAGCAGTGTTCCCGCTAAGCTGCGCTGGGGTGCGCTGGCGCACAAAATATTACCTCGCAGCGCACAAGTTTCTCGTCACAGCGCACACAGTGTAGAGCACAGTTCTTCAACCGCCGGTCCGCAAACAAAATCTTGCCGGTCCGCGAAGGATTCGGTCCCCGCCGCAACGAAAGGCCGGCGTCAGCTGACTTGCAACTTCCTGTTGTAGTCGCTGTGCCGGGACTCCTGCCTTCGCCGGGACTCCTGCCTTCCACCGCGTTTGCCTCCTGCCTTGTCTCCGCACCTCCAGACCAGCAGCGGCAGCTGTGTATGCTTTTAACTTCGGCACAGAGCTGCCCCTAATCAATAGTTTAGCGCGGTTTCATAAGGCAGCCTCGGGGCCTTTGCTAGGCCAGCCCACATCGCATCATCGAAGCGGGCCGGCTATCAAAGGCCCCGAGGCTGCCTCATGAAACCGCGCTAAACTATTGATTAGGGGCAGCTCTGTGCCGAAGTTAAAAGCATACACAGCTGCCGCTGCTGGTCTGAACTCTTGGGCCGCTGAAGGAGGGCAAAAAGCAGCTGTCCTGGAGGTTTCCCTTCCTCTCGCCTTTACAGGTTCCTTTTTTCCACCTTTTTTTTTTTCCTTCAAACGGCAACGGGCCCCAGCATCGACATCAATCAAGTAAGTTCCACTGTCAATCAAGCGGTTCTGCTCGGCCAAAGCTTCCCCTGTGACATGAGCCACCCTCAGGGGAAAGAAAGTGACCCACAAAGGTGAGGGGAAGGGGGCAGATGATGGAAGTTGGGGGGGGGGAGAGAGAGAGAGAAGGGGCAGATGATGGAATGGAGGAGATGAGAGAGAGAGAGAAGGGGACAGATGATGGAAGTGAGAAGAAGGGAGAGAGAGCAGAAGGCAGATGGATGTCAGTTGAGAAGGGAGAGCAGATGCTGAATGGAAGTGGGGAAAGAACACATACTGGATGGAAGGAGGAGATAAATAAAGGGGGAAGAAAATAGTAAGATAATGGAGGGGGTGGGGGAAAGGGGTGACAAGCTGTGTGTAGACACAGTGAAAAGAGGGAAACGGGACTAAATAGTAAGAAAGAATTTAATTTAGATGGAGGCAGAAAATAGAGAAGGAAGACCAGAGAAGAAAAGGGAAGAGAGAGCAGAGAATGATCAGATCTGAGTGGAGGAAATGAGAAGAGAGATATGCTAAAAACCACAGGGGGGAGGGAAGGATAGAGATGCAGTTATTTTGAAGCTACACTGTTAAGTTAATATGCTGTTGGTAGAGTTGCAGTGGCATCCTAAACATATTTCTGGCAAGCCAACTGTATATGGTGACATTATTAGAAGATGACTGTGTGAAACTTTAGGGAACTTGGATGCCAATCAGTTTTTGGAAGCCAAAGGAAAACATACATTTTTTGTATGCTATACTGTATGTTTGGCTCGTTTCTACTTCAGTTTTGTTCTTGCCTTTTCGTTTTGTCTTCCTTCCACCATCTCTTATCTGCCTTCCTTATCATCCTTTTCAATGTGATTTGGCAGCTCCTGTCAATCATAGGCTGGCTGTGCAAGATTGCTAATTCTAGATGCCTGGGTGACCTAATGCCTGTGCATGTGATTTTCTGTTTTTGTGTTTAAAACATTTTGCTGAAAGCACAACAGTGCAAAAGAGTAAAACAGATTTTATGCTGTTTATTCTAGGAATAAGCAGTGGGCTTTCCTAAGTCCATCTTAATAATGTCATGCAGATTTTTTAAGGAAATTATCCAAATCTTTTTTTAATTACATGTTGAATGAAAAATATTTTCCCAGGTTTGTTTTAAATCTACTACTTAAAAGCTTTATTGCATGCCCCTTTACTCCTAGTATATATTTATTTTTATTTTTTATTTTTTAGTATATATATATTTATCTTTTGGCATGGCCCATCAGTTATAGCATTTGCTACATGATGGGCCATGCCAAAAGATAAATGTAGCATTTGCTACATGAATTGATTTTTTGTCACGTATGGTTAAGGGGCTGGAGGAGTTGCCGTACAGCGAAAGATTAGAGAAACTGGGCCTCTTCTCCCTTGAGCAGAGGAGATTGAGAGGGGACATGATAGAAACATTCAAGGTACTGAAGGGAATAGACTTAGTAGCTAAGGCAGGGAGAACGAGAGGGCACTCTCTAAAGTTGAAAGGGGATAGATTCCATACAAACGTAAGGAAGTTCTGTGGTAGAAAGCAACATATTTATTTGGCTCATAACTTGCTGGCGCCCGATATTTTTAGCTCACAGTGAAAAAAGTTTGCTCACAACACCCGCCCGCTTAGAGGGAACACTGCTAGCAAGATTAAAATGCAGACCAGTAGTCAACAGGATTTGAACCTGCGCGGGGATACCCCAATGGATTTCTACTCCATCGCCTTAACCACTCGGCCATGACTACAACTTGGCAAGATGCTCCTCTCTGCAGGCATTCGTGGTCATGACGAACTAAAGGATTCTGCTCTTCACCCTGAAACATGAGATAAACACATTTGTTCTACCTGCTCTTTCCTATTAACAGCATTCTTGGACATAATGTGCAAGGCAAAACGTAAAAAAGAAGCAATAAAATCAAACACCTGTCAGACTTATTCTATGCATAATGGGTTTGAAAGTAGAGAACTGACAGTTAACGAAAAGTTTGGAAAAAGAGGACATGCCAGTTGGCAAAACGAAAGGGAACCAACAATGGATGGAGCCTCTTCTGTTCTCTCCTGTAAGCATTTACTCATTCAAACTGACTGTTTAGAAGGGAAGCTAACCTATCAGAATCTCTTTCCCGCATACAGTAAGGTAAAATCATTCCAGGTTTTTCTTATGGATTCTGCATTTAGCTGTATTTTTCCAATGGTTTCTCTTCTAGCAAAGATATATCTTGTAGGCAGTTTAGAGATTTAGTGTTCACTCATTCAGTTTTTCAAGACGTTTGTGGTCTTCATTCCTGCAAATTATACTAGATTGCCGATATCCCCTCAGCTCACAGATGTTTGAGTACATATATATATGTACATTCTCGTACCGTGTGGTGTGCCTCAGTAGTTCCCAATGTCATCCGAAAAGGTTTTTGAAGGTTAAAAGGTACTAGCAATGCTATCAGAAAAGCTTTCTCACAGAGGAACTTGCTTCACTTTTGCTTGGCAGTAACCTGAGATATGATTTGACCTTTGCAGATTTTCTAATTCACTTGGAGTGGTGTCATTGTAAAAGCAGAACATTAGATTGAAAGTCTTTTCTTTTTTGTAAAGTCATTCAAACAAATGATCTAGTCTCCTGTTGGTAACTTCAACTTCATCACTGGAAGATTTGTAAAGGTAGTTTGTCAAGGGAATGGTAAGTCGGTATGTTTTCCCCCATAAAAAGTATACTATCAAGATTAAAATGAGACCCATAGTCAGCAGGATTTGAACCTGCACGGGGATACCCCAATGGATTTCTACTCCATCGCCTTAACCACTCGGCCATGACTACAACTTGGCAAGATGTTCCTCTCTGCATGCATTCGTGGTAATGACGAACTAAAGGATTCTGCTCTTCACCCTGAAACGAAGGAGAAACACATTTGTTCTGCCTGCTCTTTCCTATTAACAGCATTCTTGGACACAATCATCTTCTGATTCGTGATTTCACCCTATCTAAAACATGCAATGCTTAAATGCATTCTCTTTTTGAAAGAAAAAACACATAGATTTAATCCCTTGGGAAAGCCCTATGATATCCAGCAGGATTACCTGTTTGATGTGCAAGGCAAAACCTGTCAGACTTATTCTATGTATAATGGTTTTGAAAGTAGAGAACTGACAGTTAACGAAAAGTTTGAAAAAAGAAGACATGCCAGTTGATAAAACGAAAGGGAACCAACAATGGATGGAGCCTCTTCTGTTCTCTCCTGTAAGCATTCACTCATTCAAACTGACTGTTTAGAAGGGAAGCTAACCTATCAGAATTTCTTTCCCGCATACATTCATTTCTGATATCTACACGTCACATGGACTCCTTCCAGTAAGGTAAAATCATTCCAGGTTTTTCTTATGGATTCTGCATTTAACTGTATTTTTCCAATGGTTTCTCTTCTAGCAAAGATACATCTTGTAGGCAGTTTAGAGATTTAGGCCCTGATTCTACAAAGTGCGTCCCGATTTTAGGCAGCTGTAGGCGTCCTACAGCTGTCTAATCAGCCAATCGGGATGCACGTTTTTTAAAAAAATGCTCCCCAGGCAGGCCGCCTATATTGAAGGCGCCTCCGGGAGCCTAGGGAAGCCCGCAAGATGCCTAAGCTCGCCTAAGGGCCTTAAGCGGGCCTTAGGCGGACCTTAGGCGAGCCTAGGCGGCCCTACGCGTCTCCCTAGTATAGGAAGAGACGCTTACAATGTAGGCCAACAAAATGCTGATTTACATTTTAAGTAGACGCGGCCGCTATACTTATTGCGGCATGGGATCTCTCTGCCGCTATAAGTATAGTGGGCCGCGGCCGCCTCTCTGATTGCCGGCAGGAGGGTGCCCAAACCCTCCTGCCAGAAGATGCCCCCCCCCTGATACTACCGACCGCCCCCCCCCCCCGACACTACCGATCGCTGGCAGGAGGGTGCCCAAACCCTCCTGCCAGAAGATGCCCCCCCCGACACTACCGATCGCCGCCCCCAACACTACTGACTGCCCCCAACACTACTACCAATTGCTGGCAGGAGGGTGCCCAAACCCTCCTGCCACAAGATGCCCCTCCACTACCGATCGCTGGCAGAAAGGTACCCAATCCCTCCTGCCCGAAGACGCACTCCCTCCGCACCCTCCCCCCCCTGTGCTAACAGCCCTCAAACCTCCACCCCACCAAACTAACCTTTTCTTTTGGCCAGACGGGTCTTGCCCGTCCAGCCGGCAGGCCCGCCTCATCGAAATGAGGCGGGCCCGCCCCTTCCGGCCCATCCCGCCGAAGCCTAAGGCCTGATTGGCCCAGGCTCTAGAAGCCTGGACCAATCAGGCCTTAGGCAAAGTGGGTCCGCCCATCCCCACTAAGTCTAAGGCCTGTTTGGCCCAGGCACCTAGAGCCCATGTAGGGTCTGGTTGGATTTTTTTACCACTGTATTTTTTATCATTGTACTTTTTTCATTGATTTTTCATGCTTTTATATGTCATTGTATAATAAATTTTCTCCAGAACATCTGTATCCACAGTTTTTTGTTTTTGTTTTCATCGGTGGATTGTTTTCACTGTGGATCATTGGGTCTCCCCATTTTTCTTTGCTATGCCACATATATACATGTACATGCTGGTATTCTAATGATTTACACACATACGTGACACCTGTGTAGAATTATCCTGAAACTTTCTCTTGAAAAGCTCTAAGAACCCGGTACTAAACAGGCCATCACACACAAGAGCAGCACCTGCACTGGAAATAAAAAGAGGATGGTGTTAAAAATGAAAGAACCCTCTGAAATATATTGCAGCTTAATTCTCTCTTTGGCAGCCCACTGTTCAACAGTGATCTATCCCATGCAGATATTATACCCCAGGTTGCAATGTATAATTATTAATCTGATCGTGGCAATAAAGAAGCATCATCGGGGGACAGAACGCTCTGCAGAGGCACTTCAGATTGCTTGCACTTAATTACTCTTAGTTATCGCTGCAAATTAAAAGCGAGGGGCTGGAGGAAATCTGCCAGGTCAAGTCTAAAACTGACTCAGTGGTAGCATGGGTATTACTGTTTTCCCAAAACATGGCCCGAGAATTGGTGCCTCATAATAAAAGACCAGTGAATATCATACATAAACTGTTTTTCACAGGAGGAAATGTTATTGTTATTTAACACAGCATCTCTTCCGTGCCCTCCTCCTTCCCCCCCCCCCCCCCTCCAACCCACAGGTTCATTCCCTTCCTTCTCTTTTCTGCCCCCAAATCCAGTATCTTTTCCTTTCTCCCTCCCCCACCAGAACAAGCATAATTCCCTGATCCTCTTCTCCAACCCTCTCCTTCCAATTCAGCATCTCTCCTTCCTCTTTCCCTACCTGCCCTGTGACCATTCCTCCAAGCCTCCATTCCTGCCACCACAGCCGCAGTGAACATGGTACAGCGGTCATGCTCCTGTTGCTGAAGGCTCCATACAGCAACAGGAAGGGCACATCAGAGAGGGTAGGACAGCAGAGCCATAAGGAGCACAGGAACATAAACATGATGTGCATTCCTGGTTTTTAAATTTGCTGCGCTGGTAGGAAGTTTGAAAGAAGGATACGCTGTGTCGTGGGGCCACACATAGAGCAGAAAATGGGGCAACACCAGCAACAGCAGCAAAATTTAGACAAGCTAGGGCTTATGCAGTCCACCTTTCCAATGTGAGCCTGAAGTGTTTAGGGGCATTGCCTTCTCTCTCCATCTCCAAAATAAGTCTGTATTTTGAAGGGTAAAGACTTGGAGGAGAAGCTGGCCCCAGGAAGCAGATACTGTATAAGATTCTGGTGAAACCTCATTTAGAATATTGTGTACAATTCTGGAGGCTGCACTTTCAAAAAAATATAAAAAGGATGGTCCAGAGGAAGGCTACTAAAATGGTGCATGGTCTTCATCATAAGGCATATGGGGACAGACTTAAAAATCTCAATATGTATAATTTGGAGGAAAGGTGGGAAGGAGAGATATGATAGAGACGTTTAAATACCTACATGGTGTAAATGAGCAAGAGTCAAGTCTCCTTCATTTGAAAGGAAGCTCTGGAATGAGAGAGCATTGGATGAAGTTAACAGGTGATAGGCTCAGCAGTAATCTAAGGAAATTCTTTTTTATAGAAAGGGTGGTAAATGCATGGAACAGTCTCCTGGAAGAGGTGGTGGAGTCAAAGACTGTGTCTGAATTCAAGAAGACATGGGATCTCTTAGAGAGAGAAAGAGATAATGGTTACTGTGGATGGGCAGACTGAATGGACCATTTGGCCTTTATCAGTGGCGTACCAAGGGGGAACGGGGGGGCGGTCCGCCCTGGGTGCACGCCCCAAGGGGGTGCACAGTTAGCCACCCTTCAGTGTTCTCCCTAGGCAGGCAAACTGCAGCTCTTTAGCCACTTGAGTGCCATCGCCACCATCGGGAACAGGCTGGCGCTGAGTTCTCCCTGCTCTTCCCTGCGGGGCCGACCAACTCTCGCCGCCCGATGTCAATTCTAACATCGGAGAGGACGTTCTGGGCCAGCCAATCGCTGCCTGGCTGGCCCGGAACGTCCTCTTCGATGTCAGAATTGGCGTCGGGCGGCGAGAGTTGGTAGGCCCCGCGGGAAAGAGAAGCAGGGCGAACTCGGCGCCGGCCTGTTCCCGATGGCGGCAGTGGCAGCATATTCCCCAGTGGCGGTAGCATCATTTTCCCAATGGCGGTGGCATGGGGAGGGGAGGGCAGGGAGGGAGAAATAAAGAAAGGGGGTAGCATGGAGCCAGAAAGAAAGAAAGGGGGCAGGGTAAAACAAAGAAAAAGAAAAAAATGGGACACAGAGAGAGAGAGAGAGCAAAAGACAGACATAGAGAAAGAATAGGGACATGGAAAGAGAAAGAAAGAAGGGGGCAGAGTGAAAGAAAGAAAGAAATGGGGCAGAGAGAGAGAAAGACAGACATACAGAAAGAAAAGGGGCATGGAGAGAGAAAGAAAGAATGGGAAGGGTGAAACAAAGAAAGAAATGGGGCACAAAGAGAGAGAGAAAGACAGGCATACAGAACGAAAGGGGGCATGGAGAGATAAAGAAAGAAGGGGGCAGGGTGAAACAAAGAAAGAAAGAAAGAAATGGGGCACGGAGAGAGAGAGAAAGACAGACATACAGAAAGAAAGGGGGAATGGAGAGAGAGAAAAAGAAAGAGGGGGCAGGGTGAAACAAAGAAAAAGTTTGGAGAGGGAATGAGGTCTGGAGGAGAGGAAGCATACAGGAGGCTGAAAGAAGGGAAGAAATATTGGATGCACAGTCAGAAGAATAAAGTGCAACAAGAGACTGATGAAATTACCAAAGGTAGGAAAAATGATTTTATTTTCAATTTAGTGTTCAAAATGTGTCCGTTTTGAGAATTTATATATGCTGTCTATATTTTGCACTATGGCCCCCTTTTACTAAACTGCAATAGTGGTTTTTAGCGCAGGGTGCCTATGAGCGTCGAGAGCAGCATGGGGCATTCAGCGCAGCTCCCTGCGCTAACAACCACTATCGTGGTTTAGTAAAAAGGGAGGGGGTATATTTGTCTATTTTTGTATAGTTGTTACTGAGGTGACATTGCATAAAGTCATCTGCCTTGACCTCTTTGAAAACCCGCGGAATATAAATGATAATTAACATTTTCTCTGCGTACAGTGTGCTTTATGTTTTTAAAATTTTATTGTTGGTAGATCATTTTGACTTGGCTACAAAGTTAAGGGGGAGGGAGGGAGGGAGGGAGGGGAGCTGCTGAAAGACATCTAGTAATCCTTGCAGGTTTGACTGTGCAGGGAATTATTTTTGTAAAATCATGTTTTGTTATGTGGCTGGCATTATTTAGACTTTAATTTCTATGAATGAATATGATATAAAATTACTTGCTTGTTTTTATGTGCGTGCGCTGAAGGAAAGTGGAGAGAGAGTGGGCTGAGGACGCTGAAGGGAAATGGGGAAGAGAGAGTGGGGAGAAGACGCTGATTTATAAATTGACAATTGTACAGAATATTGTTTCTTTTTAAACTTTAATATAATAAATTCAATATAAAACAATTCAAGGCTTGTGTGGATGGAATCAGGTGGTTTGTGGGGATGGGGACCGTGCTTACGGGGATTAGTTCAATAAAATGGTATTTTCTTATTTCTCATTATTTGTTTTATTTTTATTTGTTAATTTGTCCACTTCCCCCCTCCCCATTCGTGGTTTCCGCACTCGCGATTTTACATAATCGCGATTTTTTGGGGGGCAGGGGGAAAAAACAAACCCATATTTTTGCCTTCTCCCCAGCATCCCAGCCTTACCTGGTGGTCTACCGTGCTTTCGGGGCAGGAGCGATCTTCCTACGCTCCTGCCCCATGTAGATTGCCAATAGGAAATGGCTGTGGGGAGTTCCCGTCATAGTCTCGAGAGGCGAGGGTGGATCAGAGCCGGATATTCGCGGTATTTCCCTATTCACGGTCCGGCTCTGCCCCTATCCCCCGCGAATAACGAGGGAGATGTGTAAAGTGGTGATTGTTATGTATCAGTTTTTTCAAATTTACATCTACTGTCTTTATATTTTGCACTGTATTAGAGGACATGTGTTACTGTTTTTGTGGTGTTGTGGGGTTGTGATGTTGCATTGTATGCAGAGTCCGGTTTCTTGGCGGTTCAGTTTAACTTTTGTCTACATATTTCTATTTTTAGTTTGTGATTATTCCATATTGGGCAAGGGTGTATCTCTGTTCTGTGTGTATGAAAAGAACATAGTTTTCAGTTGGCATTGACTGCAGGATCAATTGACTTGCGGGATCTGGCTTGTTTAGTTTTACAATATATGTGTTGGTGTTCTAGTGCTCACTGCAGTGTTTAAGATGCTGCCTTTTCTTAGGTACACTCTTGTTGTGCAATATGTGGATTGTTACTAAAAATCATATTTTTCATATAGATGGGGGGAGTCAAAAAATGATGGGCCCCGGGTGTCACATATGCTAGGTACGCCACTGGCCTTTATCTGCCATCATGTTTCTATGTTACTATAAGAGGAAATGCATGCCTCCAGTCTATCCCTGACTCCCCCAAAAATGAAGAACATAAGAATAGCCATACTGGATCAGACCAATGGTCCGTCTAGCCCAGTAGCCCGTCCTCATGTTGGCCAATGTAGGTCACTAATATCTGGCCCAAACCCAAAGAGTAGCAACATTCCATGCAACTAATCCGAAGGCAAGCAGTTGCTTCCCCCTACGTCTGTCTCAATAGCAGACTATGAAATTTTCCTCCAGTAAATTGTCTAAACTTTTCTGGCTATACATACCAAATCCTTGCCCATAACTCACCCATTTCCTATGCCATAACTTGGAATGCAGTTAGCACATGAATTAGCACATGCTGTCATGCCAGCATGGTAGTAGTACCACACTCATATGCTAACAACAAATGCTAATTCATGCACTAACTCCCTAATTCTATAAACCTGACCGCTGAAATTTCCAACTAGAGAGAAAATTTGCATATGCAAGTTATAGAATAAGATCAGTTACGCATGTAATTCAATAACTGACTGAAAGGCAGATTAACAGCAAATTATTGGTTTTAATTGGCATTAAATGGTATTAATTGGCTGAGCTGGTGTAAGTTCCACTCACGCCTAACATTAAGCATAAGAATATAAGAAGTGCCTCTGCTGGGTCAGACCAGGGCTACAAGGAGGGGTCAAGGGGATGAGCTGGTTATTTACCGGAAGCTGGAAGGATCAGGAAAAAAGGATGGTAGCTGGATCCAGATAGGATAGTTTATTTTCAAAACAGTTTAGAGGAAAACTCTCTCCTAATGGAGAACCAATTTTCCAATCTCAGGGGAGCTGTCTGACATTGGAATTAAGCAAACGCCTCTGAGACACAAGATCATTCTTGCTCCTTGCATTCTTGCTCCATTCATTCTACCCCTGCATTGGCTCTTATCTGAATTTATTCCTGTTGTTTGCTCATGTATCCATGAATTCTTGTCGTAGATGGCAGGTACCCGAATTAAAAGTTACATTTTAAAGGAGGACCTTTAGAACAGGTCTTTAATATTTATCAGGAGGTTAATATAACCTAGGCCAATCAGAGCCTCAGGACCCTCCCTGGATGCACCATGATAAGGATAAGGTTCTGATTAGCCCAGATGCCTAAGACCAATCAGAGCCTTAGGCCCCTTCATAGTGCATCCAGGGAGGGGCTTGAGGCTCTGATTGGCCCAGGTTTTATAAGGCCCCTCCCATGATGCACTGGGGCTGGAAAGGCCCATTTTTGATGACACAGGCCAGCTAAGAGGAGGGAATCCACATCCCTCAGGACATCTACTGAATTGGCATCTCTCCCGCTGTGGGGGAAGTGTGCAGGGCAGGCATTTCTTGCCAGCGGGAGAGAATGGGCATCTCTTCCGCTGTAGTTGTGGCTTTTATGTTTTTAAATTTTTTTATACTTTTTTATCTGCGCATATGCCCATCGCTATCACCAGCGATAGGCACATGCAAATTTAGCGAATCTTCACTGCTGTCTACCGACCTCATTTGTAGGTGCGATTTTTTCAGAAATGTCTCAATTTTTTTCAATTCGCTATCAAAATGGCTGCTTTAGCAGACTGTCCCTTTTTAATGCACTCTTCCATTGCCCCAGGTACATTAGATAGATTGTGAGCCCACCAGGACAGACAGGGAGCATGCTTGAGTACCTGATTGTAAACCACTTAGATAACTTTGATAGGCGGTACATAAATACTTTCAATAAAATAAAAATAAATGAAGCTTCAGCCAAATTTTACTCCATCATTCGTGTCTGGTCTAATGAGTATTACAATCATAATTGTTGTGAAATAGTATGTTTGAAGTTTACAAGTGATCTGGGTTCTCTTCTAATCTAAATGCTGATTGGAAGGAAGAGAATGATGGTATCATTTCTCCTCTTAATGTTGTTCAAAGTGAGAGTAGATTGGAGTCACAAATGTAACGCTCAGCAGAAAGAGTAAATAGATTATTCATCCCCACTAACATTGTTTTCATAATGAGCTCTCCATGTTTTTAAATGATGCCTTTGAATTGCTTTCACACATCTTTTTCTTACCTGACCATTTTTCTCTGTTTTGGCTCCTTCAAGTTCACAGAAGCCCTGCAAGTCAAGTTGCGTCTTGCTGAGTTGATAGCTGTGAAAGCAGGATGCATTTGTAATCTGTAAGTGAATATTAGAAGCCGGGGGGGGGGAATATGTGCATTAGCAGAAATACCACTGGGGATTTTGTAGGTGCCCAGAAGGACACCTTCACTTGACACTTGGCTTCAGACCGTGAGCTATGTGTGATGAAAAGTGCAACAAAGTACACATGTTCATTAATCCTTGCTCATACATCAGAAAGCAAGTTAAAAGAAAGAACCCCATAAGAAACCACATATTTTGAAACGCTATAATTAGAACTCTACCATTGCACCATATTGAAAGGAAATGCTTGTTTTGCAGCTCCAGTAATTAGCCCTTGAGGATTTTTGCAATAGTTAGCACTGGCAACAAGGCCACTGAAAAGAATACACCAGTCTTTGTTGTACACATGGACTGTGGAGCTTGCTTCCTACTTGAAATTTAAATGAGGGTTGTTCTGACCTTTCCTGCCAATTTTTGTTATAGTTCTACTTTATAAACAGTTTACAAGGCCCCTCCACCATGCAGGTCATGTTTTAGCTTAAACAGAATATTCTCGTAGGTGTTGGATGCTAGTTAATGATTATGCGGAAAACATTCTAATTAGGCTCTGTTGTTACTTGCTGTCCTTTGGGGGCTGCTTGCTGTTGTCACAAAGTGTTTTGTAGAAAAATAATTGGTGTCAGATCTTGGGATTTTTTTTTTTTTCCTCTCCGTTGCTCATTTCTGTAGTTGATCGCAGTGAAAACAGCAGACAGCTTTCAGTGCCCGCCACTCTGTCCATTGCAATCCAGTCCATGCACAGTAGAAGATGAACGTTGAAGATGATGACCACAGGAAATAAAGCCATTGTGAGTGACTACCACGTTTGAAGATGAAACTTTGCAAAACTAATGGGGGGGGGGTAATTATATGTGCTGCCCATTTTCACAAATTAAAATATTTTCAGATTAGCTTTTAAAGGAATATATATTTTAAGGGCAAATTAGCACAAAGTGTAGGATCTGTAGTGAGTAGCATTTATTTATTTATTTAAAACTTTTTTCTTTTTTTTTTAATCTTTATTCATTTTAAAGCCAAAATAAGTGCAACATATTATACAGACATTTTACATTTTAACAGCACTTAAATTCAATCAAAATTATATTCTATGCCAAATACATATATCATCCCCCCCCCGCTCAAATTAAAAGCATCTTCCCACCCAACCTGGACATGTATGATCAAAGGGCAAAATCAACAGTCATTCCTTACAGAATTTTGTCAATGGCTCCCAAATATCCATAAACTTTCTATAATGTCCTTGCTGTATAGCAATCATATGTTCCATTTTAAATGTGTGGCATAGAGATTCCCACCAGAAAGTATAATTTAACCGATCCCAACTTTTCCATTTATACACTGCCTAAACAGGCGGCTTGCAAATAACCATACATAATATAAATCACAGTGTCTCTGCAGTGCCACGAACATTTATATATCGTTCCATCTCCACTAAAGGGATTAGGGGAAGTCACTCCCTTAATCCCCCAGTGGTTGCTATGCTGCGTGAGAGCAACACTGGGAAGGGACACCAGGCTTTGTGATATCCTTCCAGAAAATAAATGTCTATGTTCCTAGAATGGCAAAAATAAATGTACATCTTATACCAAAAAGTGACATAAATGTTTATGTACCCACGGTGTTTCATTCATTTTTTTGACATTTATGATTCTAATATGAATGTTCCTGCTGCACGTAACCAGCACTTAAATGTTGTTTTGTACAATATGCTGCAGACTAATTTTCTGACTCAGATGTTCTTTTTCTGACCTGGATGATATACTGAAAATCGGGTTTCACTTGTGTAATTTTAAGCAAAGTCTGTAGAGAAAACCTTGTGCATTTTTAAAGGTGTCATGTATATGTACACTTCCCATTAGGGTAATGTGTTATGCCACATGGAACCATCAGGTTGACATAGTTATATTTAGCTAATCATTTATCAAGTCTTTTATATACTATCATCTGAACATAGGGACATTGGATCATCTGTTATTCTATTGTCCTTTGATACTCAACTTCTGGAAGTCAATATGGGGACGGATTAATATCATACTGGAGTCATCGATTCCATTGACGTATGAGGTTGTTATATGTGGGATGATATTGCATATTAAACCCTCATTGGATAGGAATAAATGTCGGCTTTTCCTTATTATGACCGGGATAGCCATGCAAATGATTACTCACAATTGAAAGAATTGGGATCACCTTAGTTTTCCTTTTTGGTGGGCGAACTTATGTTAAGTTATAAGTATGAGAAAATGAATGCTGACATGCTAGGGCATAATAAGACATTCAAATTAGTTTGGGGGTCCATTGACGTATTTTGTAGATTTGTTATAGTTGTCCTTTATCTTTGTTTTCCGTTGTTTTAGCACTCACACATCCAGAGGGGTGGGGGGTTGGGGAGGGGTTATCTTTTGTTTTGGTATTATTCCTGATGGTAATGTTGGATTGGGAGGGAGTTTTATTTTTGTATAGATTCTGATTGATTATAAGTGCTTATTTGATTATTATTATTTGTATGTATATTGTATTGCACTTTTTGTTGGCATTAAAAACTAAATAAAGATTTTTTTTTTAAAAAAATGCTTTTATATACCTACTTTTTTAAAATAGAAATCATCGGTTTTTAATTTGAATATTTCACACTGCTCTTACGGTATATATCTAATATTATATCAATGCATTAATTCCTCTGGACAGTGAATCACATTTTTAAAGTCCAGGCTTTACTAAAAATGAAAGCTTGTATGTAATTGTGCAGCTCACATTCAAGCAGAAATTGTGCATTGAGCCTCACCTGGCACTGGTGTTTTGGCACTCTCTAGTGCCTGCTTCAGGAGTTGCATTAAAGTAACTTCCAGTGCTTTTACTAAGCACTTCCTCTGCCGTTGAAAATATGTAAAATTCAAAGCATAGGACAATTTAAAAGAGAACTGAAGACCTTTCTTTTCCAGCAAGCAGAGAGTATAAACCAAGATTAAGACTGATGGACAGCAAGGACTGAATGACATGATCTGAAGTGGTTTATTTTTATAGTATTATGATAAGTTTTATGTCTGCTCATTTTTATTTTGTTTGGACTGTGCATGTTGTATGTACTCCGCTTAGAATTGTGAGGTAATGTGGATTATAAATATTTGAAATAAATAAATGAATCTCTCCTGTTTCTAACTATACACTGTGTAGAAGGATTTTGCACACAATTGGAGAGTTTGAAATACGCCCCTTTGAATGGGCCATTGATTATACCTTCAGGCCCAAATTCTATATATGTCACCTAAAATAATCAGCGTTGATGACTGCAGTATTCAGCGTGATGCTATTAAAATTAGGCACATTGTACACGATTAGCGCCCAGGGCAGGATTAAAGGGTAGGCACATACCTTAGACCCGAAAAGTTCAGGGGGGCCCGGAATGCTGCCTGCTCTTATGACGTCAGTATACCTGCCTCCAGGCCCAATTCCAGGCGTCCAAGTACTACCTTCTTAATTATCCAGTGCAGCCGAACTCGCAGTCCTCATAAGGCCCATGGGCAGAGGTCCTACACATTGCCCATGGCTGACCTGGAAGCCTTCCCTCTGACATTGGGATTTTGTGTCAGAGGGAAGGCTTCCAGGTCAGATGTCTGCATTGTGTAGGAACCTCTGCCCATGGTTTTTTTGAAGACTGCAAGTTCAGCTGCACCGAATAATGAAGGAGAAGGTACTGCTTGGATTTCTGGAGCTGGGTCTGGAGGTACACTCTTGCAGGAGGTGGGACATGGCAGGTCAGGCCCAGGGGTCCCAGTATACTTGGGTGCCTAGAGCCCACCAAAGAATTAATCCTGCCCCGCTAGTGCCGCCTAAGCTGTTTTAGGTCTTACTTAAGGGCACCATATTTATGCCAGGGATTTCTTGGTCTAAATGTGTGGGCCTAAAGTTGTGTATACAGCAATGCCTAAGTAAAAATCAGGTACCTAACCCGCGATCTGCCCTTAACCATGCTCACTTTTAGGACAGTGCTTTGGACTAGATGCCTATCAAGTTGTGTGTTCAATTAACTTCAATTAACGTCAATTATGAAGTGCTAATTGTCAATTATATGTGCCAATATGGTCTATTAATCAATTAAATTAGGCTCCTTCATCAGGTAGGCCCACTGATATTGGCACCTAACTTTAGAATTTGATGGTTAATGTTTGAAAATTTAAGTTTTTCATGAAATGTAATCAGGAACAAATCTTTTTACAGACAAATTTGTGAGCATTACAAATGTATGCACATATAGGGAAATTCTATAAATGATTCCTAAAGTTAAGCGCTAGTACTATGCCCAGCTCTCAGCACAGAAACGCACTTTAATGGATGTAAGGTACTGAAAGACCGATTGGCAAGGAAATACATCTACATTTATAGACCAGTGAGTCTGACATCACTGCTGGGCAAAATGGTAGAGGCTATTATAAAGAACAAAATTCTAAAGCATGAATTAATAAGACAAAGTCAGCATGGATTTAGTCAACGGAAATCTTGCCTTACTGCATTTCTTCAAAAGGGTGAATAAACACATGGATAAAAGTGAGCCCGTCAATATTGTGTATCTGGATTTTCAAAAGACATTTCACAAAGTACCTCATGAAAGACTTCTGGACGAAATTAGAAAGTAATGAAATAGGAGATAATTGTCCGCTTCAACTGCAATCTCTCAAAAACATGGAGAAACCCATCAGGCGTTCCACAAGGGTCCCCACTATCCCCACTACTCTTCAACGTCTACACAGCTTCATTGGGCACACAGCTAACCCAACGAGGCATAAAAGTATTCAGCTATGCAGACGATTTCACAATCATAATCCCATTTACGGCATCCCCCTCTGAAACCATCCCCACAGCAACTGAAGCGCTAAACACGATGGAACAATGGACCACAGATTTCAAACTGAAGCTCAATTCAGAAAAAACTAAATTCTTCATAGCCTCGCCACACGCACAGAATACGACAACATCACTACACATTAACAATCTAAACTACCCCATTCAACCAATGATGAAGATCCTAGGAGTAATACTAGACCAAGGCCTAACCATGAAAGACCACATAGACTCCTTAATCAAAAGAGGGTTCTTCACTCTCTGGAAACTTAAGTCCATCAAGGCGTACTTCCACACTTCAGCTTTCAAAATGCTAGTACAATCCCTAATACTAAACCACCTGGATTATTGCAACATCACCCATCTGACGATCCCCCAGAAGCAAATGCAAAGACTACAACTGATACAAAATGCAGCAGTCAGGATGATTTTCGGGCTGAAGAAGTCCGATCACATAACCCCTTCCTACCGACTCCTACACTGGCTGCCGATGGAGGCGCGCACAAAGTTCAAGCTAGGATGTCTCTGCTTCAAAGTATTAAATGGTCTAGCCCCAAAATACATTACAGATCTCTTCTCATTCCCAACCAACAGACACGAAAGAAAAACACACATGAAATTTGTCTCCCCACCGGCTAGAGGGTGCAAATATAAGAGACACCATCAACAACTGCTATCATATCAAGCAGCCATATGGGGTAAAGACCTAGAAAAACTAATTGCACAAACAAACAACTATGAAGAATTCAGGAAACACCTAAAAACTTACCTATTCTTGAAATACCTAGGCAACGAACCGGAACATCAACCCCCCTCGTAACATCATCACATACCTGATCTTGCAAACTGTTAACCCCAACCCCTAACCACTAACTATGAACACTCTATTCAATTTACGGAACATTTCTACTTCTGTGCAAACAGCTTGGCACTTCCTGGCCTTGCAACACACAAACTGTTGCTAACATTATTAATATTATCAGATGTATACTGCTATACTCTTTAATCCATTGTACGAGATGTATACTGCTATACTCCTTAATTCATTGTACGTAAAGTTTCCCTTTATTGTATTGAGATGTACACTGCTATACTCTTTAATTCATTGTACGTAAAGTTTCTCTTTATTGTATTTACATTTCCTTCATTGTATTCACAGTTTCTTTTATTGTATTGAGATGTACACTGCTATACTCTTTAATTCATTGTACGTAAAGTTTCTCTTTATTGTATTTACATTTCCTTCATTGTATTCACAGTTTCTTTTATTGTAAACCGCCTAGAAGTCGCAAGATAGCTGGCGGTATATAAGAATAAAGTTATTATTATTATTATTATTATTATTAAAAGATAGAAAACAGGAGATAATTGATTAAAAGATAGAAAACAGAGTAGAGTTAAATGGTCAATATTCTCAGTGGAAAAGGGTAAATAGTGAGGTTTCCCATGGGTCTATGCTATGACCGCTGTTTTTTAACATATTTATCAATGATCTAGAGATGGGAATAAGCAGTGAGATAATTAAATTTGCTGATGACACAAAGTTGTTAAATCGCAAGAGGATTATGAAAAATTGTAAGAGGACGTTGCAAGATTGGGTATCAAAATGACAGATGATGTGCAATGTGAGCAAGTACACAGTGATGTATGTGGGAAAGAGGAACCCAAACTATAGCTATGTGATGCAGGGTTCCATGTTAGAAGTCCCCATCCAGGAAAAGGATCTAGGTTTCATCATTGAGGATACATTGAAACCAGTGGTGTAGCGAGGGTGAGAGGTGCCCGGAATGATGGCACCCCTACCCGCCCTCTTCTCCGCCCCTTCTCTTTCCCTGCCCCCCCCCTGCTGTGAGCACGTGCCCCCTTCTCTGATACATTTTTAACTTTCCCGGCGCGCACAGCATCACCAACCTGCTGCCCATGTCAGCGTCAGCTCTCCCTCTGACGTCAGAGGGAGAGTGGGGAGGAAGTGAAGGTGTAAGCACATCGGGGGAAGGAGCGGGGTGGTGGAAAGGAGGAGAGGTGTCAGTGCCCCCACCTAGATGGCGCTCAGGGCGGACCTCCACCTTCTTACTGCACCACTGGTTGAAACCTCATCTCAGTGTGCAGCAGTAGCTACGAAAGCAAATAGAATATTAGACATTATCAGGAAAGAAATAGAAAACAAAGATGAGAATATTATAATACCCTTGTATCGCTCTATGGTGCAGCCGCTCCTTGAATACTGTGTGCAATTCTGGTTGTCGCATCTCAAAAAAGATATAACAGAATTAGAAAAGGTACAGAGAAGGGTGACAAAAATGATAAAAAGGGATAGGATGACTTCCCTATGTGAAAAAGCTAAAGTGGCCAAGGCTTTTCAGCCTGGAGAAAAGACTGCTCAGGGAAGATTTGATAGAGGTCTATAAAATACTGAGTGGAGTGGAAGGGGTAGATATGAATCGCTTGTTTATTCTTTCCATAAATATTAGGACTAGGGGGCATATGATGAAGCTGCTAAGTAGAAGATTTAAAACAAATAAGAGAAAATATTTCTTCACATAACATATAATTAAACTCTGGAATTCATTGCCGGTTAGTTTTGCAGGGTTTAAAAAAAGGTTTGGATAAGTTTCCTGAAACAAAAGTTCATAAGCCATTTTGAGGTTTCTTGCCATTATTGGTTGATATAAATGGCGCCTAGCAGATGATTGACAATTGCGCTTTCCAGTGCCTAGAAGTCAGGCAACGTTTATACAGAAGAATCGGGGCCTTAGTGCCTGGACCTGTGTCTTTAGCAGGGATCAAAGGCTATTACTATCAATCATACCTCTCTGTATTCACTTTTAGTACTTCTAACCAGAGACCAGTGATAAGTATTCTTCCATCTAAACTTATCTCCAACAGTCTTTCAATATCAAATCGTCACACACATGATTGATAGTATTTAGATTGGTCTCTCTGTGTCCTACATATAATATATTTGGAGTCAAAGGCTATTACCCCTTGCCCAACAAGGATACCCCAAATCAAGAGATTGTACAATTATATGCATCTTCAATTGAAAATATTTATCAAATACTAGCAACATTCCATGCTACATTCTGTACCTGCGATCGAAAAATGCCAATTAGTGCCAAGGGCTTGTTAGTGGCCAATTATCTGCGCTGATCGGCTCATTAATCAATTAAGTTGCACATATGTGTAAATGCTACAAGAGAAATGCAGATCACAAGGATGAAATCTCTTTGCATCCCATCCATGGCACACCGATGTGTTGTGAGCAACGCTGCTGCAACTCTGTCTGCTGCTTGATGGGAAGACCGGTGCCTGACCTTTCTACAGGGACCTGGTTCTTATTTCAGTATATGCAGTTTGCTGTTCCTGTAAGCTGTTTGTGAATCAAACTGCAATCACGAGACAGGCTGTGCCTACTACAATGGCAATTTATTTTTACTCAAGCCCTTGATGCAGCCCTTGAGGGGGTGAAGCATGGCCATGTTGGGATGGTGGAGTGTTATGTTTTATTCATCTGATCATAAAATAAATTTTATATTTCTCAACACTGTGGTCCGCTCCACAACTTTTGCTGCTCTGGATCTTAGTTATTTCACTCTTTACTGTATTCATCCCCTGACGCAGCCGCCTAGCCAGACGAAACATAGTCACATTTGGCTTTCGTGTGATCTGCATTTCTCTTGCATCCTTGCTGCTTGTGGCTTTAAGTACCTCTCTTTTATTGACCCATTTGTAAATTCTGACACATATATGAATAGGTTGCAAATTCACCACTTTCATGTGTAAGTACTGACATTCAAAGCTAACGAAACACAGTGGGAACAAATCAGGCATGTAAATGGGATATAGCCAAATTAGGCCCCAGTGTTCTAAAGCTTTCCATGCCTGTAAGACATGTTAAAGTCAGTCTTAGGGGCTCAGGTTCCGATGCTCAAAAGGGTTCTCAGGGGCTTTTACCAATCCCAGTAGCAGCCACTGAGAACCCTATGCAAATACATTACAAGGAGCTTATTAGTCTTTAAATGAGCACTCTTCGTAATGCTCAGAAGTGAACACCCACTTTTTATGGACAAAATTTTCCGGCAGGTCTGGAGTTTCTGGTAGCCATATGTGCATGTGTTGTGTGCCTGTATGTCCAGCACACACAACAGCTGCACTCATTTTAGGTCCAATTTAAAAAATAAAACACAAGATTGTAGCTGAGCCAGCAGCCACTGCTCTCCCTCTAACAGCTCAGCTGATCACGGCTCCAGAGCCACAATAAGCTGAGCCAGCAGGGGGAGCCATGATCTGCTGAGCCAGCACAGGGAGAACGGAGCCGCAGTCAACCGAGCCAGCGGCAGTGCTGCCGGATCAGCTGATCGCAGCTCTGCTTTCCCCATACTGGCTCACCTGATTGTGGCTCTGCTCTCCCCATACCAGCTCAGCTGATCAACTCCAGTGAGTCCTGCCGGCTCAGCTGATCATGGCTCTGGAGCAGCAATTAGCTGGAGGAAGGAGCAGCGACACCAGACTGCAGGAACTACTGGACCTGCTCAGAAGAGCTATGCCCACCGCTTTGCTTTTCTGAGCAGGCTCCGAGCACAGTTCCTCACCCTCCCTTTTACTGAGCTATTCCGCACAAATAGTAAGCATATGGTTTTCATGTAATTTGTGCTGAGCATAACCCAACAAAACAAAATCACTCCCAACCCGATATTTCTTACCGGGTTGCCGGAGCTTTGTGCATCCTGGCCTCGGTTCTTTATTGTAAGGATGCGGCTATATCGCATTCACATGTTTGGTTTGTTCCCACTATGTTTCATTTGCTTTGGGGGGTTTTTGTGGAACTTTACCCTCATCTTCTTGCATAAGTGTTGATACTTACAGATTGAAAACCCTAAGTGAAGCTGCTCTTTTTTTTTTTTTAACAAAGCTATTCTGTATGTACACACTGCAAACTAAGGGCTTCTAAGAAACTCTTCTAAGAAACATAGGCACCGATGTTCTAAACTGACTGTGCATTTAACGATTGACGCTGAACAAGATCTTACTGGTTTAGAGTCAAATATTGTACCTACCAATGCACATAATGACTCCCTGCGGTCTTTTCCATACTTCCTAGCAGCATCCGACTCTGCTATGTAAATGTAGTATAAGGTCATTAATATTAAAATGAGCACTATGAGCAATGCTTAGACATTGCCTGTTGATGCACAAAATGTAGCGCCGACTTTTAATGCTCCAAAATTACTGGCTGGTCCGGGGGTGCCGGTATTGCTAAAAATGCAGCTCAGATGCATGTATTGAAGGCATGTCTAAGCCGCTTGTGTCAAAGTTTAGGTTGCCTTTTGCTTGCGAGGTAGAAGTTCATCATATTTGGAGGAGGGCTGTTGATTGCATGAGGGGAGCACTTGTTTTCACATTTTGCCCCTCTCCTTCCCTCCCCTTATGATGTGTACCTATGATTCGCTCCTGTAAGATACGCTTATGATTGATGCGCAAGAGCACATTCATGCCTCTTACCATGGACTATTCAGCACAAGGGCCAGTCTCTTTCTCCAAGGACCAATTGGATGGGATTTGCATGCACAATTGTTTGAACATCAATCGACGTTTTGAAATTGGACAATTTATAGGCATTACAGAAACCCAAAAGATTTTAAATGCAATTTTAGAGCATTTGGGCCATAGAAACACAATGGCAGATAAAGGCTGAAATGCCCATCCAGTCTGCCCATCCACAGCATCTACTATCTCCTCTCCCTAAGAGATCCCTCATGCCTATCCCATGCTGTCTTGAATTCAGATATAGACTTCATCTCCATCACTTCCACCCAGAGACTGTTCCAAGCATCTACCACCCTTTCTATAAAGAAGTATTTTCTTGCATTATTCCTGAGCCTATCATTTCTTAACGTCATCCTATGCCCTTTCCTTCTGGAGCTTTCCTTCATTTTAAAAATGCTCACCTCCTGTACATTAATGCCACAGAAATATTTAAACATCTCTATCATATCCCCACTCTCCCGTCTTTCTTCCAGAGTATACATATTAAGGTCTCTAAGTCTGTTCCCATACGATTTATGACAAAGACCACTAATCAATTGTGTAGCAGCCCTCTGGACTAACTCCATCATATTTATATCTTTATGAAGGTGTGATCTCCAAAATTGCATACAATATTCCATATGGGGCCTCACCAGAGGCTAATACAATGGCATTATCATCTCCTTTTTCCTACTGATCATTTCTCTCTTTATGCACTTGAGCATCTTCCTAGCTTTGACTGTCACCTTTTCTACCTATTTTGCCACCCTGAAATCATCAGACACAATCACCCCCAAGTCCCACTCTTCTTCCGTGCACAGAAGTGCTGAAAAGTTTGCTTCCTATTTCCAATACGGATATGCATAAATGACATTTAGATGTGTATATCACTTGCATTTCTCTGTTCCCCAACCAAACTCAGGACTGGTTTAATGTCAGCAAGTGAAAGTGATGCAAGTGGGAAAGAGAAACCCGAACTTCCACTTTCGGAATCACTGCCCAGGAAAAGGACCTAGGTGTCATCGTTGAAGATATGTTGAAATCCTCAGTTCATTGTGTGATGGCGGCTATGAAAGCAAATAGAATGTTAGGAATTATCAGGAAAGGAATAGACACCAAAGATGAAAATGTTATCATGCCCCTTTGTATCGCTCAATGGTGCATATGCACCTTGAATACTGAGTGCAGTTTTGGTTGCCTCATCTCATAAAAGATATAGCAGAATTAGAAAAAGTACAGAGAAGGTCGATGAAAATGATAAAAGGGATGAGAATATTCCCTATGAGAAAGGGCTAAAGTGGCTAGGGCTCTTCAGCTTGGAGAAGAGACAGCTCAGGGGAGATATGATAGAGGTCTATAAAATTCTGAGTGGAGTGGAAAGGGTAGATGTGGACTGCTTGATTACTCTTTCCCAAAATACTAGGAATAGGGGGCATGCGAAGAAGCTACTACAAGTGGGTACTTAAGAACATAAGCAGTGCCTCCGCCGGGTCAGACCATAGGTCCATCCTGCCCGGCAGTCCGCTCCCGCGGTGGCCCAAACACCAGAAGGGGCTCCCTTGCCACCTTGGTTTCTCATTGAAGTCCTATCTTCCCATCGAAGTCCTAACCCTCCAGTCTTGCACATGCACGACCTGTTGGGTTTCTATACTTATTACCTGGTTAGCTTTCTATACTTGTGTTACATCCCAGCTCCTCCTTCAGTATCCCACGATCCCTTTATCCCTCAGGAATCCGTCCAATCCCTGTTTGAATCCCTGTACCGTACTCTGCCTGATCACTTCCTCCGGTAGCGCATTCCAAGTGTCCACGACCCTTTGGGTGAAAAAAAACTTCCTTGCATTTGTTTTGAACCTATCTCCCTTCAGTTTCTCCGAATGCCCCCCTCGTACTTGTTGTCCCCTTCAGTCTGAAGAATCTGTCCCTATCCACCCTCTCTATGCCCCTCATGATCTTGAAGGTCTCTATCATATCTCCCCTGAGCCTCCTTTTTTCCAGAGAGAAGAGCCCCAGCCTATCCAACCTCTCGGCGTATGGGCAGTGTTCCAGCCCTTTTACCAGTTTCGTTGCTCTCCTTTGGACTCTCTCAAGTACTGCCTTGACCTTCTTGAGGTGCGGCAACCAATACTGAACGCAGTATTCCAGATGTGGACGTACCATCGCTCGATACAATGGCATGATGACTTCCCGCGTCCTGGTTGTTATGCCCCTCTTTATGATGCCCAGCATCCTGTTGGCTTTTTCCGAGGCTGCTGCGCACTGTGCAGATGGCTTCAGTGATGCATCCACCAGCACACCCAAGTCTCTCTCAAGTCTGCTGTCTCCCAACAATGCCCCCCCCCCCCCAATTTGTAGTTGAACAACGGGTTCTTTTTCCCTATATGCATGACCTTGCATTTTTCCACGTTAAAGCGCATTTGCCATTTGTTTGCCCAGTCTTCCAGCTTATCCAGGTCCCTTTGCAGGTCCTCACACTCCTCCCTGGACCTAACTCTGCCGCACAGTTTGGTATCGTCTGCAAATTTTATAACCTCGCACTTTGCCTCCTTTTCCAGGTCATTGATAAATATGTTGAAGAGTAATGGCCCCAGCACCGATCCCTGTGGCACACCGCTTGTGACTCCCTGCCAGTCAGAATATTGGCCCTTCACTCCGACCCTCTGCAGTCTACCCGACAACCAGTGCTTGATCCATCTGTGCACATCCCCTCCCACCCCATGGTTCCACAGCTTCCTAAGCAGCCTTTCATGTGGCACCTTGTCGAAAGCCTTTTGAAAATCGAGGTAAATGATGTCTATGGGTTCCCCATTGTCCACCCGACTGCTTATTCCCTCAAAGAAGTACAGAAGGTTCGTTAGGCACGACCTTCCCTTACAGAATCCGTGCTGGCTTGTTCTCAGTAGGCCATTCCTCTCGATGTGCTCGCAAATGTTCTCAGCCCGACCAAGAAGGGAATGACATGGAGCCATGAAACTTACACGTTATTCCACTTATTCACCCCTAAGTTCAACACATTTGGCACATTTATCTAAAGTTTCTGTAGCCCTTCCATAAAACACGCTGATATCTGGTCACTGAAATACTGCTCCACTGCTGCAGTCACCTCCAAATCACACAAAAATTGTCACTTTCAAACTCTTTTAAAGGTTTGGAAATAGAAAATAGTCAGATGGAGCAAGATCTGGTGGGTAGGGTGGATGGTCTATGCAATGAAACCCCAACTATGTTAAAACATCCCTCATTTTGCCAGCCAAGTAAGCAGGTGCATTGTCTTGCTAAAAGAGAACTTCCTTTCCACAGCATCACTCTCCTTTTTTCTTTCAATGCCCCTTTTAATCAGCACAGCAAATTATAGTAGTATTCTTCATTAAGGGCTCCTTTTACAAAGCCACGCAGTGTCAGGTCAAAAGCGTGCCGGGACAAAGGCGTGCCCAGACAATTGAGCGCAGTGCCTGTTTTTAGGGCTCCGATGGGGGATGTGGGGGGGGAACCCCCCCACTTTACTTAATAGAGATTGCGCCGTGTTGTGGGGGCGTTGTGGGGGGTTTGGTGGGTTGTAACCCCCCACATTTTACTGAAAACTTCACTTTTTCCCTGTTTTTAGGGAAAAAGTTAAGTTTACAGTAAAATGTGGATGGTTACAAGCCCCCAAACCCCCCATAACGCCGGCGCGATCTCTATTAAGTAAACGGTGGGGGCTCCCCAACAAAAACCCCCGTCGGATCCCCTAAAAACTGTAATTTTCTTCGGCGTGCACCTCCGTCTTGCACTCAGTTGTCGCGCGCTTTTGTCTTTCACGGGGTTGTCTATGAACCAGCCACGCTAACCCCCGCGCTGGCCAAAAAACTACCGCCTGCTCAAGAAGAGGCGGTAGCAGCTAGCACGGCTGGTGGTTTAGTGCGTGCTATTACATGCGTTAAACTGCTAGCGTGGCTTTGTAAAAGGAGCCCTAAGTGTTTGGCCCGTTGGAAAATAGTCAGTCATTACAATACCTTCCTGATTCAAAAACACTGTGGCTATGAACCTGAGTGCTGCCATTGTATGGACTGTTGTTTTGTCTCAGGATCATAATGGTGCAACCATGTTTCAACAGCAGTAAGTAGTTGTTCCAAAAAGTTGGCACCAGCTCACCGAAAATGCTGCAAAGTCAACTTGGAAGTCTCCACTTTATGTCGTTTCTCATCAGCATTCAAACATTTGGGCACCATTTTGGTTGACAGCTTCTGCATACCCAGTTGCTCGTGGATTATACACCCAACATATTCTTTGGATATCTGTAGTGTCTCAGCAATTGTTTTAGCCAATATTCTCCAATCTCTCAAAATCAGTTCTTAGATACGATCATCGATTTCAGGAGTTGACACCATTTGAGGCCTCCCAGACCTTGCTGCATCTTCGGTCTTGAAAGCTCCATGCTGAAAGTTTGCACACCACTTCTTCACTATGGAATATGATGGGCATTTGTTACTCAATGTTTGCATCATACATTCATGGATTTCCTTTGGAGTTTTCTTCTGCAGGAATAGGAACTTCATGACAACTCGAAGTTCCACACTTGAAAATTCCACATGTTTTGTTGACATGGTTCAATCAATAATCTGAAACAATCTCAAAACATAGCATTATGATTCTGCAAATTGGTAATTTGCAAAACAAAATAACACTCTTCAGCTACAGTGGCAAAATAATGCTCAGAGGTTGGCTGAGAACTTTTCAGCACCCCCTAGTATGTAGTAAATTTAAAACAAATCAGAGAAAATATTTCTTCACTCAAAGTGTAATTAAACTCTGGAATTTGTTGCCAGAGAATGTGGTAAAAGCAGTTAGCTTAGCAGGGTTTAAGAAAAGTTTGGATAATTTCCTAAAAGAGAAGTTCATAAACCATTATTATGATGGCTTGGAGAAATCCACTACTTATTTTTTGGATAAGCAGTATAAAATCTGTTTTTCTCCTTGGGATCTTGCCAGGCACTTGTGACCTGGGTTGGCCACTGTTAGAAACAGGATACTGGGCTTGATGGACCGTAAGTCTGTCCCATTATGGAAACTCTTATGTTCATATGTAATTATTTATCTGATAGTTTTTGAAGTTTGTTCCCTCCCTATTGTGATTTCTCCTTGCGATAATTTTGTAAACCATTTTCACATGTAAAACAGTGACTTGTACACTTACAGTATATGGACTCATAAAATTAGGTCATAACTAAAAGTCCACACAGTGCATGCCAGCACATAGGTGTAAAGTAGGCATGCACAGGGGTGGAATTTAGGCAGAACATAGCAGAATTGTAATTTACTCTAGTATTTTATATAATATACTCAATTGCATACATACATCTTCTCTCAAACAGGAGCAGTGTCCACACCTTCAATCCAGGTGTGATTTTTGCAGAATGTGTCCTAGTATTTTTTTTCAGTTCAATATCTTTATTGAGATATGCAAATGAAGCAAAACAGAGAAATAGGCCACACAACTGTAGCCCCATTGGGCAATAAAACAACAAGTTAATTTAAACAACAAAGCAAGGAAGACAAGACATCTGTTACAAATTATCAGTTATGTCACCAGGGAATGCTAATGAGAAACAGCATTTTAAAAGTCTGCAAGTACTTGCCACACCTGCAAAATGGATGAGCAATTATTCTTCTTCTCAGCTGTTGTGAGTTCAGATTTGTAGGTCATGTTCACTGAATTCTACCCAAAAGTAAAATGCAGCATGGAAACATCTTTGCAAGAGCTCAGGATTGCTTGAAGTGCTATAGAGATAAGAACACCAAACAATTTAGCATTAACAGTAGAGGGATCTGCTCAGTGTCTGTGATTTTAAAATTATAATTGGATATGACAGATATTCCTTTATGTGTAGAATTTTACAAATGGTCTTCTGTGCTAGTATTTTATAAAGACACAGATAAGGTAAAAATAGACACCTTCCCACCCTATTCACCTAGGTACCCTGTTGTAAAATTATCCTTTCCGTGTCAATAGGCCACGCAATTTTGATTCTAGCAGTGGCATTCTCCATCCATTTTTATTGAAACATGCCATCTATCATGGAGGAAACAGCACTTCAAGACATCAAGAGTGGCATGAAGATCCCAAAATACCACAAAAGAGGCAAAGAATATAAACAATGGCATGAAACCACAAAAGGGTAAAAGTAGCATACACAATAAAATAAAGACCCAAAAGCATGGAGAGAGGGACAAATCGGTGCCAGCACTGGAATGGAGATTCCAAAACATTTGGAGTAGAGCAAAGATGCACCAAGGTCACAGTGTTGTGGAAAAAAAGAACCCATAAAAAGAGTGCATGAGGTAGTAGTCAAGTTTTCCATAAACAAGCTCATCCAGGTTTTGATAGCAAGAAAGTATTTTTGACTAGCTGATGCCTTGGCGTTGCACGGGTATTTAATTATAGCAATAACACTGTAAATGGATTCAAATAAAGATACTTTATAGTGGTGAATGAAATTATTTTTTACAGCTTAATAAAAAGTACAATATTCAAATTATAATGTGAAATATTTGACAAAATGAATACAATACAACTAACGCAAAACGTGATTATAAACAACATTTTTAGTTTCACCTCCTGGAGCAAGAACATATAAATTCTTGGGTGAACCCACCCTTGAGCAAACAACATAGAGTTGTGGGCCGCGAGACCCCCAGAACATATCACCCCAGGTAGTGAGGGATCTGCATACCAAGTTTCGTTCAAATCGGTCAAGCCGTTTTTGAATTATTGTGAGAATGGCAGCTTTTTACATTTTTTCCATTGACATGCATGGTTGAAATCTGATTTTCTGTTTGTAGCTCCACCCACGTGTGCAGGTGGGCCGCGAGACCTCCAGAACATATCACCCCAGGTAGTGAGGGATCTGCACACCAAGTTTCGTTCAAATCGGTCAAGCCGTTTTTGAATTACTGTGAGAATGGCAGCTTTTTTACATTTTTTCCATTGACATGAATGGGTGAAATCTGATTTTCTGTTTGTAGCTCCGCCCACGTGTGCAGGTGGACCGCGAGACCCCCAGAACATATCATCCCAGGTAGTAAGGGATCTGCATACCAAGTTTCGTTCAAATCGGTCAAGCCGTTTTTGCGTGATCGCAGCACATACACACACACATACATACATACACACATACATACCTCCGATTTTATATATATAGACTAGCTGATGGCCCGGCGTTGCACGGGTATTTAATTATAGCAATAACACTGTAAATGGATTCAAATAAAGATACTTTATAGTGGTGAATGAAATTATTTTTTACAGCGTAATAAAAAGTACAATATTCAAATTATAATCTATCTATATATATAAAATCGGAGGTATGTATGTGTGTATGTATGTATGTATGTGTGTATGTATGTATGTATGTGTGTGTGTATGTGCCGCGATCACGCAAAAACGGCTTGACCGATTTGAACGAAACTTGGTATGCAGATCCCTCACTACCTGGGATGATATGTTCTGGGGGTCTCGCGGCCCACCTGCACACGTGGGCGGAGCTACAAACAGAAAATCAGATTTCACCCATTCATGTCAATGGAAAAAATGTAAAAAGCTGCCATTCTCACAGTAATTCAAAAACGGCTTGACCGATTTGAACTAAAACTTGGTATGCAGATCCCTCACTACCTGGGGTGATATGTTCTGGGGGTCTCGCGTCCCACCTGCACACGTGGGCGGAGCTACAAACAGTAAATCAGATTTCACCCATTCATGTCAATGGAAAAAATGTAAAAAGCTGCCATTCTCACTGTAATTCAAAAACGGCTTGACCGATTTGAACGAAACATGGTATGCAGATCCCTCACTACCTGGGGTGATATGTTCTGGGGGTCTCGCGGCCCACCTGCACACATGGGCGGAGCTACAAACAGAAAATCAGATTTCACCCATTCATGTCAATGGAAAAAATGTAAAAAGCTGCCATTCTCACAGTAATTCAAAAACGGCTCTACCGATTTGAACGAAACTTGGTATGCAGATCCCTCACTACCTGGGGTGATATGTTCTGGGGGTCTCGCGGTGCCGGTGCCCGAAGATCCTCCCTCTTCTGGGCTGGACGGTGCATCAAAGATCCTCCCTCTTGCCTGTGCTGGGCTGGACTGGGCCTTGAAGATTTGTGCATGCTCAAGGCCTTCTGGTCTCGCTCTCTCCAAGATTCTCAGATTCAGAACCTCGGAGAGAGCGAGACCAGAAGGCCTTGAGCATGCGAGATGATTAAATTTGCTGATGACATAAAGTTGTTCAAAGTTGTTAAATCACAAGAGGATTGTGAAGAAATTGAAAGAAGATATTGGAAGACTGGGCATCAAAATGGCAGATGACATTTTATGTGAGCAAGTGCACAGTGATGCATGTGGAAAAGAGAAACCCAAACTATAGCTATGTGATGCAGGGTTTCACATTAGGAGTCACTGCCCAGGAAAAGGATTTAAGTGTCTTCATTGAGGATACATTGAAACCCTCAACTCAGTGTGCGGCAGCAGCTAAGAAAGCAAATAGAATGTTAGGAATTATCATAGTTCCAAATTTTTTTTTATTGAGTTTGGTATATAAAGTACAATAAATGTTAACAAGGCAATAAACATGCATGCTGCACCAATGCAAAGACTCACAAGAAATTATCTACATAATGTGACATGTGGTGGGCCAATGGATGTTAGGAATTATCAGGAAAGGAATGAAAAACAAAGATGAAAATGTTATAATGCCCTTGTATCACTCCATTGTATGACCGCAACTCAAATACCTTCAGTGGAATTAGAAAAGGTATAGAGAAGGGTGACAAAAATGATATAAGGGAAGGGACAACTTCCCTATGAAGAAAGATTAAAGTGGTTAGGGCTCTTCAGCTTGGAGAAGAGACAGCTCAGAAATGATATGATAGAGGTCTATAAAATACTGAATGGAGTGGAAAGGGTAGATGTGAATCACTTGATTACTAGGGGGCCATGTGATGAAGCTACTAAGTAGTAGATTTAAAACAGGCTGGGAAAATATTTTTTCACACAACGTATAATTAAACTCTGGAATTTGTTGCCCGAGAATGTGGTGAAATCGATTAGCATAGCAGGATTTTTAAAAAAGTTTGGATAATTTCCTAAAAGAGAAGTCCATAGGTCATTATTGAGATGGCCTGGGGAAATCCATCACTTATTCCTAGGATAAACAGCATAAAATCTATTTTACTACTTAGGATCTAGCTAGGTTCTTGGGACCTGGGTTAGTCACTGTTGGAAATAGGATGCTGGGTTTGATGGACCTTCAGTCTGTCCGGCAATTCTTATGTTCTTACAGCTTCTGGGACAATAGAAGTTTAATGCAAAGCACAAATAAAGAATGGTATCAAGACTTCAAGGTACCATGAGAAGGTGAAACTAGAAACAGTATTGGCAGAAAGACTCTAAGACACAGAGAGAGGAGAACTGATGCACCATTACACTTCTCTGCATGAGACTCCAATACACCACCAGTTCAGGAACATGAGCCGCCACCTCCTGAATCAGATCAGAACTTTGGCAGGGCCATTTCTGCTCATGGTCAGCAATCTGTGTCTCTACAAACTCCCACAGCAAACTGTCAGAATGGAGGAAATGGTGTGAGGTTCCCATGACATCATGATGTTCCCATGGAAACCTTCACATGACCTTTACTTCAAATGTCATGACATTTGCATTCCACTGGAGACCCTGCTCACAAAATTCAGGGACCCTCTTGTGCCACGGTGTCTCCCCCCTAAAGCCTTATCTGTTATTCGCCCCCGCCCTGGACCACCATTCACTGCATCTCTACAAAACCCAAGTTTAAGAACTTAACAAACCAAAAGGCGTCAAAAATGTTTTGCTTTTTCTATTTCCACTAAATTTAAGGTTCTATCCATACACATAGAACCTCTGCCAATCTGCAGCAAAAAAAAAAAATTCAAATTTAGCAAAATCATTGCTACAACCAGCAGGTATTACTTGCACAAATTTGAAACTGTTTGAATTTTTACGAAGCCATATATCCACCCAAAAAAACTGCACTGAGAAATAGACTTATGGGGTTACAGACTCATACTCAATCCAGAAATATGGCCCTAGAGTGGTTTCTAAACTGTGGTTTAGGACCCCAAATCAGATCACACTATCAGTAGATAGGGTCAGAGAAATAGGGCTGCTCCATTCCCTCTCTTTGGACCTCCACTGTGACCTATGCCCAGTTATTTAAATAAAGATATTGGGCTCCTTTTATCAAGCCGCACTAACGGTTTAACTCGCGTAATACCACGCGCTAAACTGCCGGCCGCGCTAGCTGCTACTGCCTCCCTTGAGCAGGTGGTAATTTTTAGGCCAGCGTGAGGGTTAACGTGTGATGAAACATCGCATGTGTTAAACCCGCTAGCGTGGCTTGATAAAAGGAGCCCATTGTAATGAATAAAAAATGAAAATGATGTATGAAACTTGCTCTTTTAAAAGTTGTCGTGAAAGAACTGCACTTCTTGTCTCTTCTAATAGTTTCTCAAGAGTCCTTTCCACCTCTTACTTTGAGTCAAACAGATGTCCCAAAAGTATTCCATCAATTTTGGAAAAAGACAGAAATCACATGGTACTAAATCTGGGCTGTATGGCAAACGGGGTAAGACTGACTCATCTTCGCAATTGCCTGTATGGTGTTTCATGCTGTGTGAGGCTTAACATTGTCATGTTCCTTCTTGGGTTTCCAAACTCGTCTACGTCATTCTTTCCAAGTTTCCAGGGTTGAAGTGTAACACTTTTGGTGATCCTCCAATTGTCCTTTACGAGTTTGTCAACCTTTCTCATGTAAGACTTGTCCGTTGCTGTCACAGTTCATCTACTTCATTTTTAATCACACAAATCAGCCTTTCTCAGTCCATGGTCTTTATATTTTTTGGCCCAGTGATGCACAGTACTGACATCAACACAATCATCACCATAAACAACTTTCATGAGGCAATGAATTTCAATTGAAGGGACTCCTTCAAGAGTCAGAAATTCTATCACAGCACATTGATTAAATTGCAATGAGCACTCACTGCATGCTTCCATTTCACAAGCAATAGCAAAATAACCTCTTCAAACAGACACTTCTTACCAACTGAGGTGAAGGAAGAAATTTCAGAGAACAAATGAATGCATATAGAGGGGCATTTTCGATATGACATCTAAGTCTGAGTTTGGACATTTTAGGGAAAATGTCCAAAATTCCAGTAGATAAAATGACCATTTTCAAACTGAAAAGCATCTTTTTATTTAAAAAATGACCATTTTCTAGATGGTTTTGAGTTTACTGCATTTATCTTTTAGAAACATTTTTTTTTTAAAGTCCAATAGAAAAGCGCACTCAAACAAGCCATTGGGATATAGAAGCAGCCAGCATTCTGAGCAAACTGGTCACACAGACATCTCTGCAGAGCAGAGGGGGACCCTAGGGAGTACTGCAATGAACATCACATAAAAAGCCCCAGGTACACATCTAATCATAACCTGCATATATTGTACTAGCTGATGCCCCGGCGTTGCACGGGTATTTAATTATAGCAATAACACTGTAAATGGATTCAAATAAAGATACTTTATAGTGGTGAATGAAATTATTTTTTTACAGCGTAATAAAAAGTACAATATTCAAATTATAATGTGAAATATTTGACAAAATGAATACAATACAACTAATGCAAAACGTGATTATAAACAACATTTTTAGTTTCACCTCCTGGAGCAAGAACATATTAATTCTTGGGTGAACCCAGCCTTGAGCAAGCAACATAGAGTTGTGGGCCGCGAGACCCCCAGAACATATCACCCCAGGTAGTGAGGGATCTGCATACAAAGTTTCGTTCAAATCGGTCAAGCCGGTTTTGAATTACAGTGAGAATGGCAGCTTTTTACATTTTTTCCATTGACATGAATGGGTGAAATCTGATTATCTGTTTGTAGCTCCGCCCACGTGTGCAGGTGGGTCGCGAGACCCCCAGAACATATCACCCCAGGTAGTGAGGGATCTGCATACCATGTTTCGTTCAAATCGGTCAAGCCGTTTTTGAATTACAGTGAGAATGGCAGCTTTTTACATTTTTTCCATTGACATGAATGGGTGAAATCTGATTATCTGTTTGTAGCTCCGCCCACGTGTGCAGGTGGGCCGCGAGACCCCCAGAACATATCATCCCAGGTAGTGAGGGATCTGCATACCAAGTTTCGTTCAAATCGGTCAAGCCGTTTTTGCGTGATTGCTGCACATACACACACACATACATACATACATACATACACACATACATACCTCCGATTTTATATATATAGATAGATGGTGAGCTCTCCAAAACCCACCCCAAATGTACTATGCTCATCTGTACACCACAACATTAGCCCTTATGTATACAAGTGTCATCTTTATGTAGGTACAGTAGGTTTGGGGTGGGTTTTGGAGGGCTCACAATACAATATAAACGGGTTATTGTGAGATGTGTACCTGGGACTTTTTATGTGACATTCAGTGCAGTACACACCCTAGAGTGCCCTTCTGCTCTGCTGAGATGTCTGTGTGGCCCTCTGAAGCTGTCATCTTTCACATCTTTGGGTGGTGGGAGGGAGGCAGTGACCACTGGGAGAGTAAGGGGGAGGGAGTAATGCCTTAGTCCCTCCAGCGGTCTTCTGGTCAGTTTGGGCACCTTTTTGGCACTTATTCATTTTTTAAACAGGTCTATCCCTAAATGTCTAAATAGTGCCTTTTTTTCTACTGAATAGGGAGATAAGATAAATAATTCTGTGACTCTATTACTCTCTACTTATGTTTTCACAGTTGTCATATATTAATATCGTGTTGTTTATAAATTATGTTGTTTATAAAAAATATATTTTTAAATATTATGGTGAAGTGCTCAGACCATGTTACCCAAAATATAGTGAAGTCACGGCAATGAGGATAACGAGGGGACCATCATCGCATTCACCTGTCCCCAAGCCTCCTAGATAACTTAAAACATATTCAGGTATATTGATAGTACTTATCTGAATGAGGAGGTAGTGATTGTATTCTCGATAATTCTCATTGGTGACTGTGTATTAATAAATCAAAGTGCTCTTTAAAATCCAGAAACCATTCTTTCATTCATCCGATTCCCATCCCCCCGACTCGAGTTTCACCTCTTCATCAGGGAGGGACACTGATACTGGCTCATGCTGTCCAGACTCCTTCAAAGCCGCCGGCTTTGAATGAATGAATGGTTGAATGAAAGAAATGGTTTCTGGATTTTAAAGAGCACGTTGATTTATTAATATTCATGAGCCTGTTATGAGAAATCACACCCAGGGCATTTCCTCAATCCAGTTCTTTTGTGGCCCCATCAAAGATATCAATTAGATTTCTTTGGTGTGTTTTGCCTTTGGTAAAGCTATGTTGCCTCAGGTCTCATAACTCATTGGATTGTGGAAAGTTGACTGTACTTCTTCAGCAGCGATAAAGTTCAAAAGCCTGTAGTTTCCCACTTCTTCTCTATTGCTGCCTTTGTGAAGAGGGACCATATCAATCTTTCTCCAATCCTGTAGCACTTTCCTAGTCTTCAAGGATCTATTAAACACATTTGAATCCAGTTTTGCAAGTTGTTCATAAACACATTCTTTCCTCAACAATGTATTATCTACACCATCGCCATATGTATCTTTATCAATCATCTGCAGACCTTCACACGTTTTTAATTCCATGAATACCAAGAAGAAACAATTGCTTTTCCTTTATCGTGAGCTACACATTGACTCCCATTATCTTTGAGTTTTGTTGTAATTCCATCCCTGGCCTTCTGGCTTTTGCCAATCTACCTGAAAAAAAGACACCTCACTTTACATCTTTTGCCATTTTTTTCTTCTGCACAGGCTTTTTTTAATCCTGATTTATTTCTTGATTTCTTTCTTAATTTTTTTCAGCTTTGTGCAGTATTTTATGAATGCTACCTTTTATTCTTTTATTTTGCAACCAACTTTATGATGAAAGAATTGAATAGATGGTATATATTATACCAATACTTGGAGTTCACTTGATCTCCTGAAGCTGCAAGGAAGTATACTGTAAGAAAGTGTGAGGAACTTCAGAGGCACTATGCCCAAAGGTTCAGAGGGAGTCAAACTACAAGAGTCTTCCACAATGGAGGCTTTACATAAAGAACTCTCATGAGATGAGCCACAATATGCGATTGTGATGCTGGAAGATTATACAGTGGAGCATGATAACCGACAGCACATTGAAGTGTGCTGTAATAGAAGAGGTTTAAGGTTAAGATGATACAAGAGGTAACTGTATTATATACCCTTTTACTGTATTGTTCTCTATAACAAATACATTACTGAATGTTTAATAAGAAAACCTGGCTCAAAAATGGGCCTGTGATAAGAGTTATAAAATGATCATGCAAGAAATATACAGTACAGTTTACTATAATAAATATTATTTGCAAATCATGAGATAATTATGATTTGCATGGGATTTTTGCTAGAAGATAAGCACATAATATAATTTCTAAGAGAAACAAAATGTTATGGAGTGAAAGTTTTCTTAAAATGTTTCCTGAAAATGAATGGTCACTTAGTGGACTGAAGAAACTTCTTATAAAAATAATGGCTTCCTGGACCATGAGCTGCTGAGCAGAGATGGTGTCCCTCTATCAAAGAAGGGAAGAAACATCTTCAGCAGTAAACTAGCTAACCTACAAAAGTTAACCACGGTTTGACTTGAGCACTGATAGGAGTGTGGCTTTCCCCTCCCCTACCTCTGACCCATAGATATGTGCTATATTTTTTGTTAACCTTAAAAAAGCAAGATCTTCCTGCACATTAATAATGTATATATGGCTTGTGCTTTTTAGGCACTAGTCTGACCCACCTTAAATCTACAACACAAAGATAGAACGGAATTGTCCCAATCAGAATGATGCGCACAAAGAAAGTGTCCTTCAACTGATCTGATCAATTCAAAACACTTTCTTTGTGCGCATCATTCTGATTGGGACAATTCCGCTCTATCTTTGTGTTTTCGATTTTGTGGTTTTGTTTCCCCTGTTTCATCCTTTCCCTCCTCCTCCACCTTAAATCTACTGCATATACTTACCCCCTCTTTTACTAAGGCATGTTAACCGATTAGCGCGCGCTAAACGCTAACACATCCATAGACTAACATGCACGCATTAGCGTTTAGCGTGCGCTAATTCAATTAGCACGCGCTAACCAGTTAGCGCACCTTAGTAAAAGCTCAGAGCTCAGTGATGAATAAGAACTGCTTTTAAGAAGCGTCATCCCTCCCTCTGTTTTCTCCTTCTCCTCTTACCTCCCTTTTTATTTATTTTATCTCGATGTATTTTTGTACCTTCCAAGCCCCGGATCCCCTTATGTCGTTATGCTCATTTCTTGCCTATTAAACATATTTCTTTTATGAATTGTTTCCCCGTTTTTTTTTTTTTACTTTTATCCTTATTCTCTTTTAGGGGTCCTTTTACTAAGGCGCGATAACCGATTTAGCGCACGCTAATGATTAGCACGCGTTAAATGCTAAGGTGCCCATAGAATATAATGGGTGACTCAGCATTTAGGGCTCCTTTTACAAAGGCACGTTAGCAGTTTAACGCGCGTAATAGCGCACGCTAAACTGCTGGCCGCGCTAGCCACTACCGCCTCCTCTTGAGCAGGTGGTAGTTTTCCAGCTAGCGCGAGGGTTGGCGCGTGATTAAAAGTCGCACACAATAAAGTCGCTAATGCGGCTTCGTAAAAGGAGCCCTTAGTGCATGCTAAACATTAGCGCACGCTAAATTGATTAGCACACGCTAAATTGGTTAGCACGCCTTAGTAAAAGGACCCCTTAAATTTTAGTATTGTAAACCATCTAGGTACCCGTTGATAGACAGAAACTTGGAAACTTGCAATGTGTGTTTATTTAATTTGGCAATTCTAGGAGTAAGCATTCAAGATGTGATAGTCTGTGGCAGATAGGTGTACAGTACACTGTTGCTTAGTGTAATAAGGCAAGAGGTCTGAAGGGTTTGTAACTTTAGTTTACTATGTTGATCAACTAGGCTTGGCGAACAGATTGTGTCAAGATTTGACCTTGCTCTATTTCCTTTAGGTGTTCCTAGAAGATGAGGATTTTGGAATTCCTAAATATTTTGGGTAAGGATCATTATTCTTAATACTCATATGTTAAATGATAACATCCACCCTCCCGCCACCTAACATACACAGCCCTCCCCCCCCCCCATTCCCAGGCATATAGCTTTCCTCCCCTCAACACATAGACACCCACATCTGGGGCCCCCTGCCTACTCTTCCCTCCCCTTGCCTCAGCTTCTCCCGCTCCCACAACCCCTGTGGGATCTCTCTGTCCCCCCCCCCCTTTGAGTTGCAAGAAGGCTGCCTATCCAATCTCAGAGCCACTGTCTGAGTCCTCTTTATCTCCTGCGCTGCTGCTAGAGAAAAAAATCTGTCCCCGTCACTGCCCCGTCCCCGGCCCACCGTCCCCTTCACCGCCCCGTCACAGCCATTCCCTTCACCGCCCCGTCACCGTCAATGCCAACCCCTTCACTGCCCCCGCAGCATCCATATAAGCCTCAGTACTGCAATATTTAGCTTATTCCTTCCTTATCAAAGTTCTGGCTGCTGAACTGGAGAAAGAGATGTTCAGCTGGCAGGGCTTTGTTTATAAATTTTTATCAACACAACTAATATACTACTTTATCCTAAAGCAAAAAAATAAAAATAAAATAAATAGAATTTTTTTCTACCTTTGTTGTCTGGTTTCTGCTTTCCTCATCTTCTTATTCAATTCCTTCCATCCACTGTGTGTCTTCTCTCTGCGTCTTCCATTTGCTCTGTTACTGTGCCTCTCCCTTCACCCCCTCCCCCCCCCCCTATTGGTCTGGCACACGTCTTCTTCCCTCCGCTCCCCCATAGTCTGACATCTCTCTTCTTCCCTTCCAGCGTCTTCTCCCCACTCTGTCTTCCACATTTCCCTTCAGGGTCTGTTCCTCTCCATCCTCCTTCAATGTCTGTTCTATTCCTTTCCACCACCACCCTTCCCTCCCTCCTTCACCATCTGTTCCTTTCTACCACCCTTCAGCTCCTCTCGCGCGGCCTATCTATCTATCTCCCTCTTACTTTTGTGGCACATTACAATGTAATTTGTGCAAACCGCTGGAGCCTGCGAGCTCGGTCCCCAAACAATCTCACTTCTGTGTTCCTATTTTCCCCATTTCTAATATTCCCCTATGTATCTGGCATTGCCCCCACCCTGTGTTCATATACCATCCCCATGGCATGTATGTCCCCTTTATGTCTCTGTCCCTATGCCCCAATGCACATAATTTCCCCTCTGTTTCTTTTACCTTCCTGTGTCCAGATTTCCCCTCTCTTCCTTTTCCACACCAATGTGTCTCTTCTCTTCAACCCCATCTAACTTCTTTCCCTCTTTCTTCCCCACCCCACCCCCATCCCCTGCTTCCAACATCTGGCTCACCTGCCTGTCCTCCCCTTTATTTCCTGCTGTGGGTTTCTTTCTCTCCCTCTTCATCCCCTTGGCCCAGAATCTCTTTCCCTTTCACTCCCTCCTTCCTAGTGTGAGCCGGGAACATGCGCGATTGCACGGTCCAGCAGCCCCCTCCCACCCGATTGCAGCGTTCTGTCAGCTCCCTCCCTCCATCTCACCTTAGATGCCGAGTTTGCCGGCTTTCTTTTTCGCCCAGCCGCACGCACGGCTGCTCAGTTGTTCAATCTTCTGCTCTGATGCAACCGGAAACAGGAAGTTGCAGCAGAGGAGAAGAATGAACAACTTGAGCAGCCGCACATGCACGGCTTTTTGAAAGCGTGACGCTGGGTGAAAAATAAAGCCAGCAAACTCTGCATCTAAGGTGAGGTAGAGGGAGGGAAATGGCGGAATGCTGCAATCGGGCGGGTGGGGGCTACTGGACCGCGCGATCCTTGATTGCCTCACTGCGGAGACAAGACTATTCACCGCTCCATGGGGTGGTGAATGGCCTTGTCCCCGTCCCCACAATGTCCACTATTTTTTCTTTCCCCGTTTCAGCGGGTTACCCGCGCCTACTCGCAGCTAGCCATGGGTAACAACCACCGTGTCATTCTCTAGCTGCTGCCATTGGTCTTGGAGGTGGACCAAAAAAAGTGGGGAAAGGACACTAGTCAAAACCACTACAAGAACAATCAGTTTATCGAAACATCAACAAATTTCAAATTACAACTATAAGGAAACATATACAACATATGCACAGAATGTGATAGGTATAAACAAGTCCTTTATAATGAAATGTATACTGGACCCCCAGTCCAACGTAATGTGATGTACTCTGGACTAGAGAATGACACGGGGAAAAAATCTGTCCCCATCACTGCCCCGTCACCGAACCACCAACCCCTTCACCGCTCCGTCCCCGCCGTCCCCTTCACCGCCCTGTCCCCGTCCCCGCAGCATCCACCCTTCCCTCTCGCCACTTCACTGCCCTTCAGCGGCCCAAGAATCTCCCTCCCTCCCCCTTACCTTCGCGGCACGTTAGTAAAGAAACTTACTGAAGCCGGTGGAAATTGCCTGCAGTCGCATGTGTGTGGGCAGAAGCTTCTCCTCTGACGCAACCGGAAGTTGCGTCAGAGGAGAAGCTTCCGCCCACACACACGTGACTGCAGGCAGGCAGGCTTCGCCTGCTTCATTAAGTTTCTTTACTAAAGCGCCACAAAGGTAAAGGGCAGGGAGGGAGGGATATAGATTTGGCCTAGGTAAATAGGAAAGGGGGGAGGGAGGAGGCCGCACACGATCGGTGATGGTGCGCCTTCCCTCCCTTAACTGCGGGAACAAGGCCATTCACTGCTCCACGGAGTAGTGGATGGCCTTGTCCCTGTGCCCGCAGTGAGCACTCCTCCCCCCATCACCATTTCGGTGGGTTACCCGCAGCTAGCCACAGATAACTGCCACCATGTCATTCTCTACTCTGGACCCCAGTATATTAGATTATGGAATTATACTTATCATAAGAAAAACAATCAGACAGTTATTTTGTATAAAAATGGGTTGCAGCTTCATTTATTGGTGAGATACATAATTCAATACACCCTGAGCAAAAAAAAAAATTAATAAATGAACAAACTATCAAACGGACCACCGTCATATCAGCAAGTAGTCCAATAAAGCAAATCAAATGCAAAAATTGCACAAAGGTCTAAAGCAGTGTTCTTCAACCACCAGTCCATGGACCAGTGCCGGTCCACAGAAATTTCCTGCTGGTCCACAGGGCCAACAACAAAACACACTCCAAAAAACTACTGTCACAACCTGAACTCAACACAACAATGAGGCAGAAAGAGTCCAAAAAGGGTTCATACAGGGAGCGCTCAGGCACCAACACTGTACACACCACGCAAACCGCGTGAAAGCTAATAAGAAAATATCAAATATTAAGGGTGCTCTCAGTGTGAGCAAGCAGTAAGGGGAGACTAGCTCCAATACTTTGTAACTCAGGTAGAGGTAATATATCCCCACCCGCACACCATCACTGAGCACCCTGAGGCGTGCAATAAATCAAGTAACAAGCATTCACAAATCAAAAGTAGATCAATTAACTAAGTGAATAACAGGTGGAACCTGAGCGACCCCTGAATGAACCCTACCAGCCAGAAACCCCCAGCGCCAAATCAAAAATTTTAAATTTAGAAAAAGTGACTTAACTGAAAAGTGAACAGGAACTCATCTCTGAGACTCAAAATGGAATACGTCTGGAAAACAGGTTCATCCGAGCCGGTTTCAGGTGAGAACCCTTCTTCAGGAACCCTTGAACACGACGAAAAAGAGTGAGGGCGGCTGGAAGGCAGGGCCCCGCCTTCCAGCCGCCCTCACTCTTTTTCGTCGGGTTCATACTTGCCATACTAAACTGACTGGAGCTGGTTTAGCATCCATCGTTAAAGGCACAATAAGTTTTGAGAATCCTCTATTGTTAACTCCAGTAAATGATTGTCTGCACCTAATTGACTAATTAACTCAAGTGTAGATCTGGGATTCTCACCACAGTTTAAGCGATCTATACAGAATCCGGGGAAGGTAATTTTCTGTAAGTAAAATGTTTGTTTACACAATTTTGTCTGTGGAACGTATTTTCCCCCTTGCAAAAAGCTGCAGATAATTATATTCTGGGGTACATAATGCACTGGACACTTTGAAAACAACCATGGGGATGACGCTGGAGGATCTTACCGTACCAGTACAAAACCAATTTCTTTTTAGATCTGTAATTCATCAAGCCGCTAGGACTTGAACACGAGTCGATGGCAACTAACATATACAAAATGCACTAGTTTAAATTTGTAAAAGCAAAACTGGCCTGAAGGCTTTTTGCTCTTTTTGTCCCTTTCAGACTTAACGCTAAACCTAAGTCTTAGCCAAAACATGGAGAGGCAAAAAAAAAAAAAAAAAAGAGGTTGGTTAATTTATTCCAAATCACACCAGGAGAGGAGAAGTGATCAAATTCAGACTTGGTTATTCAGGATGCTGGGTTTCACAGCTCTGTTGCCTAACCCCTTGCTGCCAGCCACTCTGTAATTAAAAGATTTCACCTCATTCAATACTTGGCTGTGTGGTTTAACAATTGGAGTACTTAAGTACAGAGGACTTGAATCCAGGAGTACTTCCAGATGCACTTTAATTTCATGTTAAATGAAAGCATTGGAAGCAAACCAATCTCTATTTATCAATTTATCAAATACAGCACCATTTACCCAAATGACTCAGGCTTTATTTTATTAAATTGCTTCCTATCATCCGTCATTAGAGCAAATGGGGAAAATGTTGCAAGTCGCCTGGCTTGGAGCTGATTTTGCTTCGCCCAGTGGGGTATTTTTTTTCTTTTAGAACATTTTGGCTGATTTCTTTTTTTTTTTTCTCTCCTCATAAACAAATGTTATGACTTCAACAGCCTTGGCACACAGCTAATGCAGCAGATTAGCAGTACATTCTGCCTTAAGTGAAGTTTTTCTGCCCCATTGGTATCTCACAGCCATCAGATTTAATTCAGTTCCGTGATATATTTCAGCAATCAAGCATGGGGTTTTTTTTAGACCAGAGAGACAGAGATTGTCTCACTAACAACATGTTTCAGCATGCCCCAGATTCTGTCAAGGACATAAATATGCTTTTATTTCAAAGGAACTTAAAGAAACAGAAACTGCACTGAAATGGTATGACCAAATTATTTTAAATCTGAGGGCTGAATTGATGAATCTCAGCTTTAACTGAAATATCAGATTGCTTACTTCACAGGGTTTTTTCTCTCTCTTTTTCCATTGTGACTATAACTCTTTACTATCCTTTCTCTGATTTAATTGTTTTTCTGCACAGATCGAATCACAATATCCTTTAATTTTTTTTGTTTACTGTTTATTCTTTTCTCTTTCCTTGGTTGCTTGTCTTCCTGTCCACCCACTATCTCAATCATCTGTAGGCCTGAAGAACAAACTCTATGGTACATTCAGTCTCAACCTGCCCCCCAAAGGATTGTGGGACTGAACCTCAATCCTATGTGCCACAGTATGGTGATCTGAGATGTGGGAATTTCACTGACACACACACACTTTAATTTGTATTAATTACTTAACTAAAATGGTATTTAATGGAAAATTGAGATGAAGGCAAAAACTGATCTTCAGGCAACTCTAGAAAGATGGCAGGATACATCTGAAAAGTGAATTAAGCAACATTAAGACTGAAAGTAATAAGTTGGCACAGCAGTAAGGATTTCAGCAGCAAATAGCAGGAGATGAAAGAATATTCAATGTCATTTTCTTGACAGAAAAAAAGAGATTTCAGATCCAGCGGGTCTGTGACCATTATACTTAGCATGCTGATTGGGTGAAATCTGCAGTCACCATCAACAGTCAAGAAGAATTTATGTGACAGGATGTGAACGGATGTCACCAGTCCAGAAGAGGGAAGAAAACCATGCCACAGTTAAAGTACCGCTGATGCGATACTTGGCAGTTGGTGAAGGCCAAGATTATGAAGGGAAACAATCCAACACGTCCCCTTGACATTGCTAAAGGCCCCTCTCTAGGGAGCCACTAAGGGAGCTTTAGCAAAATCTGGTATATATGTAGCAAAGATATTGTATGTATTAAAAGTAATATGACAGACTGTGTCGCTGAATATGGTTAAAGCTCAAGGGTAGGGTTACTATATTTAGTAATGCAAAAACCAGGACATATGGCCCCACCCCATTCTGCCCCAGCCCCTCCTTCTTCTGCCTCCAGCCCTGCTGTGTTCTGCCCCCCAGCCCCGCCCCTACAAACCCTCATCTCTTCCTCTCCAGCCTCTGGGTTGCTTCTGGAGGGCCTCGAGCATGCGCGGATGTGTGTGACATCATTTGCGCATGCTCAGAGGCCCTCCAGATGTGGCCAGAGCTTGTCGGAGCTTTCCAAAACCCAGACATCTGGTAACCGTACTCAAGGGGGTATAGACAACGACCACTATCAATAGTAAATGGATATGAGAGTGCATGTCCAGGCAGTAACTTTAAGTTTTCATAAAATCCAAATCTTATCACTTTAAAAACTGCAAAGCTACAAAGAAGAATCAACACTGGCCTAGGCCTAATTATGGGAAAAGCCAAGGAATGAGTACAGGATGTTTGAGAAGGCCCCAGGCCTTACAGCACTCATATGTGTCTTCAAGTATAGAAGCTGGCTAGACCCTGGAAGCTGCTGCCATAAAACTTATGGATGCATATGCCTATCTTTGAAGTTCATTTGCTTATCATTTGCTATAGTTAGTCCAATAAAAAGGTATCCCTTGGATTCTTTTTGTTTTGTTTTATTTCTTTTTATTTCTACATATTGTCTTTGAAGTTTATTTCTTTATAGGTAGTCTTCCCACCCTCCCCTAATTCAAGCTATTCTTTCAAATGTAATATCCTTCACTTAAAGGGTATCCCTGGCATTTTGGTTCCCTTCCCTATCCCCGGGCTAACCAAAATTTGCCCCTTCCTCTCTGAGCACACAACCCAGACCCTTGTCTACACTCTTGCAACCTCACGCTTAGATTACTGCAATCCACTTTTAACTGGTCTCCTGCAGAGCCGCCTCTCCTCCCTGCAATCTGTGCAAAACTCTGCTGCATGCCTCATCTTCTACCAACCTCGCACTGCACTCATGTCACCCCTCTCCTTAAATCACTTCAATAATAATAATAATAATTTATTCTTGTATACCGCCAAAGCCATAATAGTTTGAGGCGGTTTACAATGAGAAGTACTGGACAATCAGTGAAAAAAATGCAATACAAATCATCAAAAATACATACAAGATAAAAGGATAAAAGATTAAAACAGTGAATCAGGTTACAAATTAATCAAACAACTGTGTTTTTACTAATTTTCTAAAAGTAAAATAAGATGGAGCATGCATAATAATATTACCCGACCAGTCATTCAATTTGCCTGCCCGAAATGCAAGAGTTCTATCCAGAAATCTTTTAAAGCGACAAGCATTTACTGTGGGGTAAGCAAACATATGGATTCTGCGTGTAGGCCTGTTAGAACGGTCTAGAAAAAAATGAGAGACCAGGTACTCAGGAGCCATACCAAATATTGATTTAAAACAAATTCAGGAAAATTTAAACAAAACTCTTGCCTCCATCGTTAACCAATGTAGTTTTTGATATTAGGGAGTAATATGTTCCCATTTTTTCAAACCATAAATCAGCCGAACTGCTGAATTTTGAATAACTCAAAGCCTTTTCAGTGTTTTCTTGTATGTACCCAAATAAATAATATTGCAATAGTCGAGCATACTTAAGATTGAAGACTGAAATAGCAGACGAAATGATGCTACATCACAATATTTTTTAATGGTTCGGAGTTTCACTGTCTCTCTATTCGCCTTCGCACACAGTTCAAGCTCCTATTGCTGACCTACAAGTATGTTCATTCTGCTGCCCCTCAATATCTGTCCTCTCTTCTTTCTCCTTATACACCTCCCAGAGAACTCCGTTCCTCAGATAAGCCACTCTTAGTTGTACCCTCTTCCTCCACAGCCAATTCCAGACTTTGCTCCTTTCAACTAGCTGACCCCTATGCTTGGAATAAATTACCTGTCCACCAAGCCTCTTCCCTGACCTTGTTTAAAAGCAGACTGAAAACCCACCTTTTTGATATAGCCTTTAATCCATAACCCTACTCCCCACTGCCCACCAACCTAGCCAGCAGTTAACCGTTCCCTTTAACTGTATCCATGACATCTCGTTTGTCTGTTTAGAATTGTAAGCTCTTTCGTGCAGGGACTGTCTTCTTTGGGACTCTGTACAGCACTGCGTCTGTCTGGTAGTGCTATAGAAATAATTAATAGTAGCAGTAGCAGATATGCAAACTGAGTCGATCACAGCACTGTAACAAACAGATAACTGGAGTCTGGTTGTTTGTAGGATGGCTGACTCCAGATAGAGGTGGAACAAAGGAGGTCAAAGAGGAAAAATGAATGTGTATTGGTTTGATCTGACCACAATAAGGTCATCTAGACCAGTGGTTCCCAACCCTGTCCTGGAGGACCACCAGGCCATTCGGGTTTTCAGGCTAGCCCTAATGAATATGCATGAGAGAGATTTGCATATAATGGAAGTGAGAGGCATGCAAATCTGCTCCATGCATATTCATTAGGGCTAGCCTGAAAACCCGATTGGCCTGGTGGTCCTCCAGGACAGGGTTGGGAACCACTGATCTAAACATTATGAATATGTATTGTCCCTATCTAGGGGAAAGGGAACAAGACTTTTATACTGCTTTTTTTGTGGTTATGCATTCAAAGCAGTTTATGTATAAAGGTATTTATTTTATGCTGGGGTGCAATGGAGGAATAAGTGACTTGCCCAAAGAGCAGCGCTGGGATTTGATCCCACAACCTCAAGGTGCCAAGTCACCAGCTCTACCACTAGGCCACTCCTCACTTATAGCAGAAGCACCAATAAGCTTCTATATCTGTGTGGGTCATTGGGGTTGGGGGGATTACTTTCCCTGACATAGGGATAGTAACCCTCCATTCTTGCCTTGCATGTGTATTGTAACAGTGTGCTTTGTTTTGTAACATCTTGTCATTTATGCATTCCCTGAGTCTTGTAACCACTACCAAAATATTAGGTGAGTTTGCGGTATATACATTTTTTTTTCTTCTTCTTATTTATATAATTTTTCTTAGGATTGTATGAGAGTGTCCTAACAGAATAAGGTGAATTAGTAATTGTGATATCACTGCAACGTGAGGGTTTTGTTTTTTGTTGGTTTTTTTTATTTATAATTTTCAATTTACAATTCAAGTATCACTTGTACAGAAAGATAAAGATAAGCCAATAAAGCACTAATATAAACATTCTACATCCCAAACTTATTACAAAGAAAATCATTATAGCTTAACTTCAGCTCTAGTCCACAATAAGGATCCAAGGCATACATAGTGGAAAATTACATAGTAGATGACGGCAGATAAAGACCCGAATGGTCCATCCAGTCTGCCCAACCTGATTCAATTTAAAATTTTTTTTTTTTTTTTTTTTTTCTTCTTAGCTATTTCTGGGCGAGAATCCAAAGCTTTACCCGGTACTGTGCTTGGGTTCCAACTGCCGAAATCTCTGTTAAGACTTACTCCAGCCCATCTACACCCTCCCAGCCATTGAAGCCCTCCCCTGCCCATCCTCCTCCAAACGGCCATACACAGACACAGACCGTACAAGTCTGCCCAGTAACTGGCCTAGTTCAATCTTTAATATTATTTTCTGATTCTAAATCTTCTGTGTTCATCCCACGCTTCTTTGAACTCAGTCACAGTTTTACTCTCCACCACCTCTCCCGGGAGCGCATTCCAGGCATCCACCACCCTCTCCGTAAAGTAGAATTTCCTAACATTGCCCCTGAATCTACCACCCCTCAACCTCAAATTATGTCCTCTGGTTTTACCATTTTCCTTTCTCTGGAAAAGATTTTGTTCTACGTTAATACCCTTTAAGTATTTGAACGTCTGAATCATATCTCCCCTGTCTCTCCTTTCCTCTAGGGTATACATATTCAGGGCTTCCAGTCTCTCCTCATATGTCTTCTGGTGCAAGCCTCCTATCATTTTCGTCGCCCTCCTCTGGACCGCCTCAAGTCTTCTTACGTCTTTCGCCAGATACGGTCTCCAAAACTGAACACAATACTCCAAGTGGGGCCTCACCAATGACCTGTACAGGGGCATCAACACCTTCTTTCTTCTACTGACTACGCCTCTCTTTATACAGCCCAGAATCCTTCTGGCAGCAGCCACTGCCTTGTCACACTGTTTTTTTCGCCTTTAGATCTTCGGACACTATCACCCCGAGGTCCCTCTCCCCGTCCGTGCATATCAGCTTCTCTCCTCCCAGCATATACGGTTCCTTCCTATTATTAATCCCCAAATGCATTACTCTGCATTTCTTTGCATTGAATTTTAGTTGCCAGGCATTAGACCATTCCTCTAACTTTTGCAGATCCTTTTTCATATTTTCCACTCCCTCTTCGGTGTCTACTCTGTTACAAATCTTGGTATCATCTGCAAAAAGGCACACTTTTCCTTCTAACCCTTCAGCAATGTCACTTACATACATATTGAACAGGATTGGCCCCGGCACCGAACCCTGAGGGACTCCACTAGTCACCTTTCCTTCCTTCGAGCGACTTCCATTAACCACCACCCTCTGGCATCTGTCCGACAGCCAGTTTCTGACCCAGTTCACCACTTTGGGTCCTAACTTTAGCCCTTCAAGTTTGTTCAACAGCCTCCTATGAGGAACTGTATCAAAGGCTTTGCTGAAATCCAAATAAATTACATCTAGCATATGTCCTCGATCCAGCTCTCTGGTCACCCAATCAAAAAATTCAATCAGGTTCGTTTGGCACGATTTACCTTTTGTAAAGCCATGTTGCCTCGGATCCTGTAACCCATTAGATTCAAGGAAATACACTATCCTTTCTTTCAGCAACACTTCCATTATTTTTCCAACAACTGAAGTGAGGCTCACCAGCCTGTAGTTTCCTGCTTCATCCCTGTGACCACTTTTATGAATAGGGACCACATCCGCTCTCCTCCAATCCCCAGGAATCACTCCCGTCTCCAGAGATTTGTTGAACAAGTCTTTAATAGGACTCGCCAGAACCTCTCTGAGTTCCCTTAGTATCCTGGGATGGATCCCGTCTGGTCCCATCGCTTTGTCCACCTTCAGTTTTTCAAGTTGCTCATAAACACCCTCCTCCGTGAACGGCGCAGAATCTACTCCATTTTCTCGTGTAACTTTGCCGGACAATCTCGGTCCTTCTCCAGGATTTTCTTCTGTGAACACAGAACAGAAGTATTTGTTTAGCACATTTGCTTTCTCCTCATCACTCTCCACATATTTGTTCCCAGCATCTTTTAGCCTAGCAATTCCATTTTTTATCTTCCTCCTTTCACTAATATATCTGAAAAAATTTTTATCTCCCTTTTTTACATTTTTAGCCATTTGTTCTTCCGCCTGTGCCTTCGCCAAACGTATCTCTCTCTTGGCTTCTTTCAGTTTCACCCTGTAGTCCTTTCTGCTCTCCTCTTCTTGGGTTTTTTTATATTTCATGAACGCCAACTCTTTCGCCTTTATTTTCTCAGCCACTAGGTTGGAGAACCATATCGGCTTCCTTTTTCTTTTGTTTTTATTGATTTTCTTCACATAAAGGTCCGTAGCCATTTTTATCGCTCCTTTCAGCTTAGACCACTGTCTTTCCACTTCTCTTATGTCCTCCCATCCTAACAGCTCTTTCTTCAGGTACTTTCCCATTGCATTAAAGTCCGTACGTTTGAAATCTAGGACTTTAAGTATCGTGCGGCCGCTCTCCACTTTAGCCGTTATATCAAACCAAACCGTTTGATGATCGCTACTACCCAGGTGAGCACCCACTCGAACATTAGAGATACTCTCTCCATTTGTGAGGACCAGATCCAATATCGCTTTTTCCCTTGTGGGTTCCGTCACCATTTGTCTGAGCAGAGCCTCTTGAAAGGCATCCACAATCTCCCTACTTCTTTCCGATTCCGCAGACGGAACATTCCAGTCCGCATCCGGCAGGTTGAAATCTCCCAACAGCAGAACCTCCTCTTTCCTTCCAAACTTTTGGATATCCACAATCAGATCCTTATCAATTTGCTGCGATTGAGTCGGAGGTCTGTAGACTACACCCACGTAGATAGAAGTTCCATCTTCTCTTTTCAGAGCAATCCATATCGCTTCTTCCTCTCCCCAGGTCCCTTGCATTTCGGTCGCTTGGATATTGATCTTTACATAGAGAGCTACTCCTCCACCTTTATGACCATCTCTGTCCTTCCTAAAAAGATTATATCCCGGTATGTTTGCATCCCATCCATGTGATTCACTGAACCATGTCTCTGTGATAGCAACAATATCTAGATCTGCCTCTAATATCAGGGCTTGCAGATCATGAACTTTGTTGCTTAGACTGCGAGCATTTGTGGTCATCGCTTTCCAGCTATTTTTCAGCGATAATCTCCTTCTTCGTATGGATTTTTGTGTCGTTTCACTTTCCGTTGCAATACTAAGAAATGAGTTGCTGATATTGCTTATGTTGCAGCCTTTACTACTATCACATCTTTTCTTTTGCCGGGGGTGGTCTTTATAATTGTCCTTCGTACATACACCACCCCCACCTTCTAGTTTAAATGCCTGGAAAAATATTGTCTAAATTTCTCTGCAAGGTTTCTTTTTCCTGCTGTAGTAATATGTAGCCCATCAGTGCAATATAGCTTCTTGTCCTTCCATGTATTTCCCCATCCTCCTATGTACCTGAAGCCTTCTTGATGACACCAGGCTCTGAGCCATCTATTAAAGTCCTCTGTGTTTTTCACTCTTTGCTCTCCTTTTCCATATGCAGGCAGTATTTCAGAAAAAGCTAAAGTCTTTACAAAAGGTTTCACGCCCTCACCAAGCTCCCGAAAAGCTTTCTGTGCTGCAAGTGTGGAGTTGTTGGCCAGGTCATTTGTTCCCAGATGGATAACAACATCAGTGTTAAAATCCTTAGTTTCTTCCTTAACTATAGTCAGTATTTGCCTGGAACTCCTGGTAGCTGAGGATCCTGGAAGACATTTCACTATTTTGGACTCCTCGCCCTGTGTTCCAAGGTTAATGCCTCTGATGATGGAATCCCCCAACAGTAATAGTTTTCTGTTTTTGGCTTTTTTATTTGTACTTAGGGTGCTCTTGTTCTCTTGAGTTTCCTTCATTGGTTCCAGTCCCACCTCCCTTCTGTTTTCCTGAGTATCGCAGTGCACTAGTGGAGCGAAGGAATTCTGTAGAGGTAATATTAGTGAAGGTGGATGTTTCTGTGTTACATGTCGCAGTCTTCCTGAGCCTACTGTGACCCATTTATTCCTGGGCTGTTTTATTCTTTGAGGTAGAGGTGGTAAGTTGGTATGATTTTGTGGAGTGATGGAAGCTGCTTTAATTGTATTCAATTCCTGTTTAAGTTTGCAGAGCTCCTCCTTAATACTGGCAAGTTGAAGACAGATGGGGCAAGCCTTAAGCCTCCAAATAGTATGTCTTGGAATTAAAGCACCACAGTGATTGCATAGAATAAAGGTCATCTTGATTGGTTGTGAAGTCCTGATTATATGGGTCTCTATATATGAATAGTGGTCCCTGGGGTTGGTGGGACTATAAGTAAGACTACTAGTAAGGCAGAAATATAGGCTCTATACCACCTAAAACACAGTATTTTAAACAAAACTGCAGGAAGAAGAAATAAGATTTAACAGAGGAAAGAGAAGGATTTTTTTGTGCTTTTTTATATTTTTTTTTTAGTAAGAAACAGGGAGGAGAAGAGAAATTAAGCAGATATAATGCTGAAAACCAGTGAAAAGAGCAGAATATGAAATGGTAACTTAGCTTTTAGAAGTTCACAGGGCAGCCTTGTTTCAGCAATGTCCCAAAGATAATGCAATTAACCTTAGAAGTAAAACAGAACCCCTCCCTTCTCCACCTAATCAGCAGAAAACAATGGCTGAATACTGGTAAGACAGAAATATAGGCTCTATACCACCTAAAACACAGTATTTTAAACAAAAACGCAGGTTCTATCAGTGCTACCCTAAAACACAGGATTTATAACAGGATTTTCCCTACTTTAGTCCCCCTGAGCCACAGACACCAGAAATATAGGCTCTATACCACCTAAAACACAGTATTTTAAACAAAACTGCAGGAAGAAGAAATAAGATTTAACAGAGGAAAGAGAAGGATTTTTTTGTGCTTTTTTATATTTTTTTTTAGTAAGAAACAGGGAGGAGAAGAGAAATTAAGCAGATATAATGCTGAAAACCAGTGAAAAGAGCAGAATATGAAATGGTAACTTAGCTTTTAGAAGTTCACAGGGCAGCCTTGTTTCAGCAATGTTTCAGCAATTAAGGTAATATTAACAAACTAAATTGTTATATAAAGAAAATAGGCCCTTTAGGCTGAGACAGGTTTAACAAAAGTTAGCCCGAGAGCTAGTCTCGACGGGCGTTGATAACACGGGGCTGGAAGGCTCTTCGTGTCTGCCCATCGGGATTGGTTCTTGGGGGGAAGAGAGGCGGGCCAAAGTTAAAAGGGAGGTTAGGATAGGAGGGAATGCGTCCTGCCGAGTTTAGGGGTGCAGGATTGGCTAGCGGCAGGACGCTGGGGGCAGGGTTAGTTTAGAGTCAAGCCGCCGAGTGTCGGGTCTCTCTCTGTCCTCGGCGGCGGCTTTAACGGTTTTGGCGTCTTTCTCCTGCTCGCGGGGGCTCGCAGTGCTTGGGGTAGTGTGGTTTGCTTGCTTCCTGTCCTCGGTGGTGGCTCGGGTCGTTTTTCTGCCGCGTGCCGGTTTGCAGTGTTTGGAGCAGTGCGGTTCCTCAGTGGAGATGGCGGAGCACGTGGGGCTGGCGGAGCACGTGGAGGACCTGGCTGAGATGTCTTTTCAAGCTGGTGATTCTTTTGATGAGGATCCTGCGTCAGACGTGGTGAGTTCTCTTCCATCTGATGCTGGGGCTCGTCCTCAGTCTGCGCGGTCTTCAAAAATGGCGGCCTTGTCTGCCTTGACGGCCGCTGCTCTTGTTGTGGGTCGCCGGGGGCGGAGAGGTGGGCCTCCTAAGGGGGGTCGGGGAAGATCTGCTAGGTCCTCTTTGGGTAGGTCTGGTGAGAGTGGTGTTCCTTTATCTGTGGGGGAGGTTTGTGGTTCCCTTGAGGTTCTCCCGGTCCCTAGTACTGCTGGGGCTGGTCCTTCTGGGGAGGGTGGTGGCCTGGCTGGGGTTTCCTTTTGTGCAGGCACAGGATCTCCTGGCTTCCCTTTTTTCCCGGGGTTAGGTTCTTTTTCTGCCCCTGTTTTTCCCTCGGGGCTTGGAGCATGTGGATCGCCGGGGGCCGGTGGGTCTTCCTCTGGGGCTAGTCAGCTTCCTGTTTTTCCCTCTCAGACTTCTAGTTCCGTTACTGGTGTTCAGGGTGGTTCCCTTCCTTTGTCCCAGGGGTCGGCTCAGTCTGTTTCTTTTCCTCCCCCCTGGCCAGTTTGGCCTTCGGGTCCTTGGTTTCAGGGTTGGGGTTCTGGCTTCTGGCCTCCTTTTCCTTCCCCCATGGTGGGGACTGCGTCTTCCTCAGGCGGGGGGTCTTTTCCCACTGTAGGATGGGGCCTGGGTCCTCAGCCTCTAGGCGGGGGGTCGCAGGGTCTTGCCTCTTCTCTGGCATTAGGATCTCATTCTTCTGGTTCGGGTGCTGCTCCCTTTTCTCTTTCTGCTTTGCAGGACCTGAGTTCGAGACCGGAGACATCGAGCGGTGGAGCGGTTGGACCATGTCAGGCATCATTAGCGGCATCAGTGTCTGTGGTGGCAGATCGTGATCCTGGTCAGACGATGGAGGATGTGGTGGTTGCTGCAGGGGGCGCCACTGGCGCGGAGACTTCAGGAGTGGCAGAGCCTCAGCGCGCTGCTGGACTGGGTAACGGAGGCAAAGGGGGGATTGGTGGGGAAAAAGGGGCTAGGAGATGTCATAGGAAGAAGGGTAAGGGTAAGGGGCATGTCTCGTCCTCTTCTTCCTCGTCTGACTCTTCTTCTTCTTCTTCTTCTTCTTCTAGTTCTTCCTCACCCTCTGTTTCGGGGACGGAGGGTCTCTTGGGTCAGTCTCGCACTTCGGACGTTAGCTCTTGGGGCGCTCCGGCGTTGGTCGCGTTGTCTGAATTGTGGGAAAAGGTGCCGAAGGCATTGCGGCGAAAAATTTGCAAACATAGGTGTGTTGATGTTTTCCGGCTGCTGGAGGGGCGTGTTCATAAGAAATCTAAAAAGAAAGTTAAAAAGGACGGAGTTCCTGTACGTCCCTCTCCTGTGTCTCGGAATATTATCAATTGGATTCGGTCGTTTTTGAGGCTAGCTAGTGTTTGGGGTAGAGCGCGTCCGGTTGATTCAGGTTTATTGTTGTCTTACGCCGATTCCGTCTTGGATGCCTATCAGTGTTTTGGTGGTTGGGCTTGGCTCAACTATGATGAGGCTTTTCGCGACAAGATGGAGGAAAATCGTCATATGTCTTGGGGTACTCAGGACATTAACCTTTGGTTGACTCATATGGCTTCTAAGGCTGGGGGGTCTCAAGGGGGGGTATCGGCGCATCCTGGGAACTCTGGGTCTGGCTCAGGGCGGCCCTTTCGGACTTCCACCAGCTCCCCGGGCGTCGCGGGGGCTCAGGTGTCAGACGCATGTTGGAAGTTCAATCGATCGTCGTGTCAGTTCCCTGACTGTAGGTTTTTTTTCTGTTCAAAATATTTTTATTGATTTCATAGTTATAGAATAGAAAATATACAACAAAGGCTTCCGAGGAAGCCTAACAAGAAAAACCAAGTGACAGCTCCCTTCAGTACATCATATCACAATAAGAAATATTATCGATACTCAAGGATAGAAGCAACAAATAATAATGAGAAAACTAACACAGTCTTCTGGTCATAGTACATTGCAAGATAAATACATAAATAGGATGGCAGGACCATGAATTATGTATAGTATCATAATGTAGTCTAGTATGTAAAGCCATAGAGAATACAAAAGCTTAATAGAATCTGGCATTATAAATGGAGAGAGGGTCATATTGATTCCTGAGATATATCAGATAAGGAACACCAATGAAAAGTGTGAAAGATTAAAACAAATTGATGAGTGATGTTATATCAATAAATGATCTCATAAGCATTATTTCAAAGGTCTTGAGTAGAATGGTCTATTAGTATAGACCATGTATTATCATAAGTGGATAGTGACTTAGAGCGTTCTGCCATATGTTTCTCGTATTTAGCATGTAGGCATACTGAATTCCACCAATGAGTGAGGCTGAGGTTAGAGAAGTCTTTCCAATTTTGTAAAATTAATTGAAGAGCTATGAATAACAAAAGGGTCAAAAGACGATCATGATACAAAGATAAAGGTGAGGACAGTGCCGAGGATCCCAGAAGTAAGACATCCAATGTGAAGGGGTCATTAATAATAAAAAGTTTGGTAATCACATTCCAGATAGAGGACCAAAAAATCTGTAAATGGGGACAATCAAATAACATATGTCGTAGGGAGCCTTCGGAGGATTTACAAGTCCAACAGGAGCTATCCGTGGATCTCTTAATTTTAGCTGTTTTGGACGGAGTCCAGAAGGCTCGATGATACAGAAAAATCGCAGTTTGTCTATGGGAGGCTGAGTGGAGCGATTTAAAGATCCTAATCCACAGTTCCGTCCACATACGATCAGTTAATGGAGATTGCAACACCAAATCCCACTTAGTCAGGGAAGCCGAAATTGCAGGGAAACATTTTGAATGTATATATTTATACCAATTAGATGATTGTCCATGGGATGCAGAGAAGGAAAGAGCCATAGAGTGTAGGTCTGAAGTGGTATGAAGAGAAGTTGGAGAAGGATACCTCGCAGAAAGGCAATGGTGGAGTTGAATCCAATTGAAATATTGAGAGGGAGGGATGTTATATTTGGCCATGATATCTGAAAAAGTAATCCATTTGTCATTAGTCAAAAGATGGGAAATATGCCAAATTCCTCGCTGTTGCCAAGTTTTCCAAACCACCACCGCGTTGCCTATCTTGAGTTTGGGGTTATGCCAGATAGGTGCAGATACTGAATCAGCCAATTTCATATTTGAAAGGGAGTCAATATAATTGATCGCCTGCCAAGTACTTAATATAATCGGGTTTTGTTTTGCCAATTGAGGAAGAGGAATGGCAGGAGCATGATGCAATATATAAGAATCAACTAAAGAGAGTTCCAAAGGTAACCACGTAGGATTTACATGCATAGACTCAACATTCAGCCATAAGGAGCCCTGAGACATCAAAAATGCATGGTGATATTCGCGAAAGCTAGGAAAATTGACTCCTCCCTGCTCCTTAGAACATTTCAGTTTACGGAGTGCAATCCGAGGCTGTTTGCCTTGCCATAAAAAGGAAGTGAGTAAGTGTTCAATACGAGAATAAATTGAGTGAGGGAAGAGAAAGGGAAGCATACTAAGGATGTAATTGATTTTCGGAGTGATCATCATACGTATTGTAGATAGTCTACCCCACCAGGAGAGATTAAGGGGGGACCATCTGGAAGTGCAGGAGCGAATAATAGAGAAGATATAGTCAGAGTTAAGTCGTGAGGTGGAGTCGAGAGAGGGCCCAAAATACAATCCAAGATATTTGATCTTAGAAGGGGACCATATGAAACCATATTGGGAAGAATCAGATTGAATATCTATACAGTTTAAAGGTAAAAGTTCAGATTTATTGATGTTTAATTTGTATCCAGAAATCGCCGAATAGCGATTAATTTGTTCAAGGATAAAGATAATAGATTCTGGATGAACATAAAGAAGAACATCGTCGGCATATGCCGAGAGTTTAACTGAAAAATCATTGTAATGAAAGCCAGCAATTCGAGAATCATTCCGTATAGCAGATAAAAGTGGTTCAAGAGCAAGATTGAAGAGTAAGGGAGATAGGGGGCAACCCTGTCTCGTGCCACGGGATGGAGAGAAGGGTTGGGAAAGAAGTCCATTTATCATAATTCGTGTCGTGGGATGAGAGTAGAGAACTTTAATCATAGATAAGAAGGGATCAGGAAAACCATACCAACGTAGAATATGAAATAGGAAGGGCCATTCTAGACGATCAAAGGCTTTTTCGGCATCAAGAGCCATGATTACCAGTCTATCTGCGTGAGAAGATGAGTGATGGATAATGTGAGACAAGAGTCGGGTATTATTAGAAGAGTAACGATTATTTAGAAAACCAGATTGGTCCGAGGAAATGAGCAGAGGAAGTACGGTTTGAAGCCGAGAAGCAAGGATCTTAGCGAAAATTTTTGCGTCTACATTGATTAATGAGATGGGACGGTAATTTTTGACCTCTTGAGGGTCCTTACCCGGTTTAGGAAAGACAATGAGATTAGCTTCTGTAAAGGAGCCTGTGGAATGACCTTGATTGCACAAGAAGTGAAAGAAAGGAAGCAAATGTGGAAGTAAAATTGGTAGAAAGGCTTTGTAAAATTCTATTGTAAGGCCATCCGGGCCTGGAGATTTGTTCGGAGCCATGGAGTTAATGGCATCCGTGATTTCCTGGGAAGTGAAGGGAGAAGAAAGTGAGAGAGAATCTGTAGGAGAAAGAGTGGGGTGCGGGAAAGATAAGAAGGAATTGAGATTAGCTTCAGAGGAGGTGATTTCTGAAGAATAAAGATCTTGATAGAAATTATGGAAGGCGGATGAGATGATTGAAGGATCTGTAGTAAGTATTCCTGCGGGGTCTTTAATGGATGATATGGTAGTTTTATCCTGGGATTTTTTCAAATAATTCGCAAGCAGATGTCCAGGTTTGTTATTTTCTGCGTAGTACGAAGCCGCTTGGACGAAGACTGAATTGGCAGCAGATGAACTCAATAAAGAGTTGTACTGGATTCTAAGGTTACGAAGAGTAGTCAGGGCTGTAATATCAGTAATGTCTGAAATATGGGTAGCTTCCGCTTCACGTATGCGAGATTCAAGGTCTCGTAGGGTTTGTTTTCTAGAGGAGTGGAGTCTAGCAGTAAATTGAATTATTGTCCCACGTATGAAAGCTTTGAAGGCATCCCAGGTGTTGATCCAATTGGACTGAGTGGGGATGTTAAAATGAAAAAATTCTTGGATGGCCGCAGTAATACTTTCAGAGAATTGGTTTTCAGCAAGGAGTGAAGAGTTGAACCGCCATTGCCTACTGCGAGGTGTAAGAGAAAAGTAAGAGCAAGTCAGGGAAATAGCTGCATGATCAGAAATTGTGATAGAGTGAATATCAGAGGTGGTGATGTGAGGTAAGATAGAAGAAGAGGCAAGAAAGTAATCAATCCTGGAGTAAGTCGAGTGTGGTGCTGAAAAGAACGTAAATTGATCAAGGGCAGTATGCTGCAATCTCCAGGGATCTGTTAAGTGAAGCTGGGATATAATATCATGCAATGCATACCATGATTTTGGTTTCTTGTAGGAGGCATGTGATTTCCTGTCCTTGGAAGGATCTAAAATAAGATTAAAATCACCTCCAATAATAATAGGGGTGTCAGGATCCTGTAAGATATGATTGGCCAAATTATGAAAAAATTCAGGAGAATCTAAATTTGGTGCATATATATTTAAAATGCGTAATGTGCGATTGGATATAGAAAGTTTGGCACTAACCCATCTACCATAAGTATCATGAGAGCTAGATAAAATAGAGATGGATGGATGATGTTTAATTAGGGTAATTACACCATTTTTTCCATTCAGAGCAGGGGAAAACAATGGCGCACAAAAGCCTTGTTTAAGAAATTTACTTGAGCTAGATTCATTGAGATGAGTTTCCTGAAGCAGAATAATATCTGATTTAAGATCATCAATATAAGACAATAATTTCCGCTTTTTAATCACATTATTTAGACCTTTGATATTTAAAGATGTTATTGATAATGACATTGAAAGCATGGATATATGATATTTAGCATGGTTGAGATACCTAAATAAGCCAGACAAAATTTGGTGTGGGACTTATAAGCTGTAAATAAAATTATGGCAAAAAAAGCAGAAGCTGTATGCATCTTATAACAAAAATGAAAAATCAACAAAAGGATTATAGTAGAGGAGTAAGAGATGTACCTGAAAGGAGAAAGAGCCCACTGTAATAAAACAGCAAGCAAAAAACTTTGGGTGGCCGAGGAGGGGACAGATAGCCGAGTGAACAAAACAAACTCAGCAGCCATTTGATCAGTGTATTGCAAAAAGTAGCTCTAGCTGCATGCACAATTAACTAAAGTAAACAACAGGTCAAAAAGTTTAAGTGCTGTGTTTATAATGAATGAACTATGCCAACAATGGCAATCCACAGCAACCACTAAAACAAGTGAATCATCAGAATAAAGAGGCACATTCAATGTCAGTCAGCCATGAATGCCTGCTGTGGAAGTAACATTAATGAAATAAACTAAAAACAATATATAATGATTATAGAGTTCAGGAGGATAAATAAATGGAAAGAGAGGCATAATAATACAGAAAGATGAACTACTCAGGCAGTCAGTGTGTCCCACTAAGGACATTAGCACTCTGATCTAGTATAAATGACATCAGATAGCAAAGCCTATGATGTCATAGGATAATACAAGTAAGGAAATTCATAAAATAAATAAAAGATTAAAATCCGTGGCACAGTAATTGAGTCATGTGTGAAAAAATTGCAGAAGACCAAACCTATGTAGTAAACATTCATCATCTAAGTTTCTGGACATTTAAAAGTGTAAATTTAAAGCCACTGTACTTTCATTATGTTTACCAATTAACATCCGCACCAACGAGAAGAAAAAGAGTAAGAGGTTCAAAGGGTTTTAGCAGATAGAGTGAGCATAATAGTCCAGTAACATAATATAATATTAAAAAAAAAAAAAAAAAAAAACACACAAAATGGCTGAGGTGCATGGTCTTGCAGTGCAGAGTCACATGTCTGTAAAAAGAAGAGAGTAACGAACATGCCTAGAGGTCCTGCGATGCAGTGGAAAGGTAAAATGGTAGTAAAAATGAAAAATAAATTAGAGAAGGAGTCATTCAAGCGATATATAGTAAAAGAGAGAGAAATAATCATGGAAATAACAATTGTAGAGTTAGAATAACATGTAGAAAGAGTCAGTTTCAGAGGCAGCATGGCAGATGAGCATCAGGCACAGAGGGAAACAGGCTCACACAGAGTCAATCGGGGTTGGTGAAGTCTCTTCGATGTAAGTAGCCAGAAGCTCCGGGTCAGTGAAGTCTTTTGTTTGATTTAGGTAAGTTACCCTCATTCTTGCCGGGTAGAAAAGACCGTAGCGGGCTCCCATCTTTTTTAGTTGTGGTCTGAATGCAAGCAGTTGTTGTCGTGCTTTAACAGTGTTCTTGTGCAGATCTGGGAGGAAAAGGATCTTATTTCCCTCGTGGGTCACAGGCGCTAGTGATCGGGCTTTTTGCTGAATTTCTAGGACCTGCGGGTAGCGGAGGATCCGAAGCACTATGGGTCGTGGCCGGCGATCACGCGGGAACCTGGAGGATGGAGAGCGGTGAGCACGTTCAATTTCAAAATCATGCTTAAAGTGCAGATCTAGTAATTTGGGGATGAAGGACTCCAAGAACGCCACCATATTATTGCCTTCCTGCCCCTCCGGGACCCCCAAAAGACGCAGGTTATTCCGGCGGGAACGATTACTGGCGTCCTCCATTTCTTTTTCCAGGGCCAGCGTGCGTTTCACGTGGCCCTGTAATGCCTTAACATTGGCATCTGTGGTTGCTGATTTTATTTCCAAATCAGCTATTTTCACTTTGAAGGTGGTCAGTTCAGTTTGGATTGAAGATAAGTCATCTTTAAGCTCAGAGATGGCATCCTTGGTCTCAGTCATCAGATCCTGGACTGTTTTGATTGCATTCCACAAATCAGACATGGAGGGAGCCTCAGGGCCATCCTGTGTCACCAATTTAGAGTCCTTTGCGGGAGAGGGAGGGTCGGGCTTGTGCCTTTTGCCCTTAGTAGCTGTAGCCATCGTTTATAGTGTGGATGGAGCTGGATGGAGGGGTCTAACACCAGTGCAGTGCAGCCAGAGAGTAAAAAGATGGTGAAGGTTGCTGGAGCCTGCTGTTCAGACGACCATCTTTGTCGGGCTCAACAGCGCCCCCCTCCCCTGACTGTAGGTTTAAGCATGTCTGCCTGCTTTGCGGGCAAGGGCATCCGTCCGTTAAGTGTCCCAAGAAGGGACCGGCTGGGGGCGCCAATCTTGGTAAGTGATTCTTGTCCTAGGCTTCCCACTCCTGTTCGGGTGGATGCCATGCGGCCTTGGCTTTTACGGTACCCTCTTACCAAGGCTGCTTCTTTATTATTGCACGGTTTTTCTGAGGGATTCCTCATCCCCTTCCAGGGTCTCAGAAGTGACGTTTCCTCTCGTAATTCTTCCTCGGTTGGTCGTTTGGAGTCAGTGGTATGGATCAAATTAGATGAGGAACTTTCTCGGGGTCGTATTGCGGGCCCCTTTTCGGAGAAACCTTTTCCTGCCATGCATTTGTCACCCTTGGCGGTAGTTCCCAAGAAGGTTTTTGGGCAGTTTCGTTTGATTCATAATTTGTCCTCTCCGTTAGGTCAGTCTGTGAATGAAGGCATTCCGCGCAATTTATGTACGGTGCGCTACGCGTCTTTCGACAGCGCGTTGGCAATCATTCAACGCTTGGGCCCGGGTGCTCTTCTGGCCAAGGTGGACATTGAATCAGCTTTCCGGTTGCTACCTGTTCACCCTGAGTCTTACCCTCTGTTGGGTTTTTGTTTTGACGGCCGTTTTTATTTTGATAAGTGTTTGCCAATGGGTTGTTCCATCTCGTGTGCCTATTTTGAAGCTTTCAGTACTTTTTTGCATTGGGTGGCGGCACAGAGGGCGGATCTCGACTCCTTGGTTCATTACTTGGATGATTTTTTGTTCATCGGTTCTCCGGGTTCTGGGGAGTGTGGTAGGCTGAAGGAGACATTCGAGCTTGTGGCCATGGAATTTGGGGTTCCGTTAGCGGCGGACAAGTCAGAGGGGCCGGTTACCTCGCTCGTCTTTTTGGGCATCGAGCTGGACACTGTGGCTATGGTGACCAGGTTGCCTGATTGCAAGATTCACAAGCTGTTGGTCCAGATTCGGCGGGTTTTGGGGGCGAAGAGGGTCCCCTTGCGGGAAATTCAGTCTTTGCTGGGTTCTTTGAATTTTGCGTGCAGGGTTTTGCTGATGGGTAGAGCCTTTTCTAGACGGCTGGCGCACGCTACGTCTGGGGTACGTCTTGCTCGGCATTTTGTGCGTATTTCGGCCAGGGTTAGGGCGGATTTGCGCATTTGGTCTCGTTTTCTGTTGTCTTTTAACGGTACTCTTCCTATTCAGTTTCGGGAGGTGTCTAATTTCGACCTCGAGTTGTTTTCTGATGCGGCTGGTGGCATCGGTTTTGGCTTGTATTTTCAGGGGGACTGGTGTGCTGAGCGTTGGCCAGTCGAATGGCACAGTCGTGGTGTCACGAGGAATGTTACCGTGCTGGAGTTATTCCCGTTGGTCGTGGCCTGCGAGCTTTGGCCGGATAGATTGAGGGACAGGCAGTTACTCTTCTGGTGTGACAATGCTGCTGTGGTCGCTGTTGTTAATAGACAGACTGCAAAATGTTTGCTGGTTAATTCCTTGATTAGGGAGCTGGTTCTTAGGTGTCTGTCTCTTAACTTGTTCATCAGGGCTCGACATGTACTGGGGGTTCATAATGGTATAGCTGACGCTTTGTCTCGCTTTGACTTTTTGCAGTTCCGTCGTCTCGCTCCGGGCACTCAACTCGAAGGACGGTCCATGCCGAAGTCTCTGTGGCAGCTGGTGAGACTTCCATCTGGGACATGCTGAGGCGCTCTGTGGCCCCTTCGACTTGGACCCATTATAGAGCCGGCTGGGTGGCTGTTTCATCCTTCTTGCAGAGTAAGGGCTGGTCTGCAGGCCCGGTTTCCGATGAGCTGATGGCGGAGTTTGTGGTGGACTGTTTCCGGAGTGGGGCTTCCCGTCGTTCTGTAGCTGGGAAGTTGGCGGGTTTTGCCTTCTTTTGTAAGGCTTTCGGTTGGGGCAATCCTTCCGCTGGCTTCTTGGTGAAACGGATGCTGGCGGCTATGGGCAGACTCCGACCAGTCATTCCTGACAGTAGGATACCGATTACTCATGACTTACTGATGCGGCTGATGCAGGTCTTAGGGTCAGTTGTCATTTCAGCCTACGAGGAACGGTTGTTCAAAGTGTCCTTTTCTATGGCCTTTTTTGGGGAACTCCTGGCGCGTCCCTTGGGAGGCCGAGAGGAGGAGGGACTCCATTTGCACCACGTGCAGTTGATTGGTGACACCTTGAGAGTGCTGGTGGCGCGATCTAAAACGGATCAGACAGGTCGGGGGCAGTCGGTGCGGCTTCGGCGAGTTCCGGGCAGTTGTTCTTGTCCGGTGTCTTTGCTGGAGGAGTACTTGGCAGTCCGGCCTGCCGAGGGATCTGTTTTATTGGTTCACCATGACGGGTCTCCTCTTACCCGTTATCAACTACTGGCCGTGTTGCGAAAGGCTTTGGGGCGCTGTGGGCTGAATCCAGCGCGTTTTGGGACTCACTCCTTTCGGATAGGAGCGGCGACGAGTGCTCGGGAAGTGGGTCTCAATGACGGAGTCATTCAAAGTTTGGGCAGATGGGTTTCTGGTGCTTTCAGAGGTTACATTCGTACTGGTATGCGCTAGTCTGGTTTGTTGTAGTTGTAAAGGGGTGGGCATTAGGTGCGAGGGGGTTATGTTTTGGCTGTTGGGAGTTGGGTTGGGGAGCACTTTTGTTTGCATCCGAGCCTGTTGCTCTGGCATGCTGGCATGTGTTCTCTCCTTGGTCTTATTCCCTCTGTTTCAGTACTTTGCTTTGTTTTGTAGGTTGGGTCCCTCGTTCCTTTACGGTGTGGATCGTGGGGCATTCCTTCATCCACTGGGCCAGTGATCGGGCGACGGTCCGGCAGGGTGGTGTGCATCTTGGCCTTTTTCACCGAGGTGTTAGAGTCTCGTGGTGGGGACAGAGGGGCATGCGGTGGAATCAGCTGCTGCCCCTGATGCGAGACCTGCGGTCCTGCTCTTATCGCCCAGACATCTTGGTTGTACATCTGGGCGGAAACGATGTGGACTCTTGCACTGGCAAGCAACTTGTCAATGCGACCCAAGATGATTTTCGGTGTCTCATGTCTTGGTTCCCTGCTACGAGGTTGGCATGGTCGGATATTGTCCCACGGCCTCGGTGCTTGGGGTCCAAGAAGTGGACCAGGGGATTGTCCAAGGCTAATAAACAAATTGGGGCGTGGGTGGCTCTTCGGGGGGGGCTGCACATCAGACACGAATGGGTGGATGTAACTTGTAGGGGTTTGTTTGCCAGGGACGGTGTTCATCTTTCAGATGTGGGTTTGGATTTGTTTCTGGAGGACTTTGCGGCTTGTTGTGAGGCTTGTTTGGAAAGTAGGGGCTTGTAGTCGCAGCTCTGTTTCTTGGGGGGAGCCCGTAATAGGATTTCGGGCTCATGGCGGGGTTCGAGCTACCAAAAAGCCGGGGCTCATCCGGAAATGAGTGGCTAGAGGGCAGCTGGTTCGGAAGCGGGTCCCAGGTGGGCTGGTGACCTGACCGAAGGGGCAGGGCGGTTCCTGCCACCCCCTCCTGACCTTTGCTGACAGGGGCAGGGTCACGGGGGCCATAAAGCTGTTTATAGGTAGTTGTATGGTAGCTTGATGGTTGCTTATAATTCTGTGTTATTGTTGTTATTAATAAACAGAGCTGCGACTCTATTTTCCAATTTAATGTTGTTGTGTTTTATTTATGGGTACTTAAGATTGAGGATCTTGTTTGAGATACATGTGGGTGGGGGTGGGTGGGGGAAAGAGACCGATGGGCCTTTCCAGATCCAGCTGTTATCAATTATCCTCTTATTTCCCCTTAAACCTGAGGTGCTATAGACAAGAATGTTGTCAGCTGGCTTGGATCAAAGAAAACATATTTTTTCATATGATATTGTATCACACATTTACAAGTGTGTCGAAGATAAAAAATAGTCGCCCCCAAAGCTCTAACCCCTGGTTTTAAAAGAAGAAATTCATGTTTCCTTCTTTGTGTATCTCGAGCCAGATCTGGAAAAATCAATATTTTAAGTCCCATAAATTTCTTAAGTCTATTTTTGAAGAAAAGCCTGAGCAACCAGTTTTTATCTGGTGCTAAAGCTACTGTAATCAAAAGTGTTGCTGGCATAACCATTTCTATATCAGAACGCTCCAATATTGCAGTGACATCTAACGGTTGCTGGTCCTTTTCTTGTAATCGCTGCTGTTCCTCTCTTTTGATGGGTAGGTATTAAGCCTGCTTGAGAGGTGGCAACATATCTTCGGAAATTTCCAATATTTCTATCATATAACGTTTCACTGTATCTCTTGGTGATATTGTTGCGATCCTCGGAAAGTTAATTAATCTGAGATTATTGTTTCTAGAAGAATTTTCTAAGGATTCCAGCTTCCTTCTCAGATTGGTGCTATCTTTAATTAGTGTTTCTCTAATCTATTTAGAAACTTTTAACTCCTGGTGGATATTTTCTAGGGAACTTTTAAATTTATCAAATTCAGCTTTTAAATTTCCCATCGTAACCTCTTGAACTTTAAGTCTTTCTTCCAACTGACTCAGTTGGAGTTTCACAGATTTTGCCAAATCTGCCACCAGATCCCAAAGGGAGTCCAGGGTTACCTCTCTGGGTTTTTCAATATGCAAAGCATTAATAAAATGAGAAGTCTCACCAGTTGATGTTCCTTCTTGAGCAGCATTCCTCTGGTTCCAAATTACTCCTTCAGTTGTTAGACTCTCATTCTCTTCCAAACTCTCCTGAAAACGAGAGTTAGTCTCCATTCTCCCCTCTCTGATCTCTGTGGCCTCCGAGGGAGAGCACTGCCCATGCTCCGACAGCACCTCCTCTCGTGGGGAGCTGGTAATCTGAGGCGGAGGGGGAGGTGCTCTGGCATCGGGGCTTAACGTTGTTTCCAAGCCCAAGGAGTTAACATCCGTTCCGCTCCTCCGGTGCGACTCCAGCAGGACCCCCGACGTCCAGGGTGTCTCCTGCATACGTCGGAGAATCTCCTCAATGTTGCCGAACACCGCTGCACCGGACTGCCGCGAGACTCCAGCAGCACTGCGTCCTCTTCGTTTCGGCATGAAGAGAAAGCAGAAGTCTCGGGCAGCGATGTGAAAGTTGTTAAAGGTGAGACTCTTCGTCGTGTTGCTCAGCCAGAAGGGTCTGTGGCCATCTTGGATCCCATGTCGATCATTTCCCACGTGAGGGTTTTTTTATCTTTGATCTTGCTTGTCAGGCATGTGTTTAGGGCAGGGGTAGGGAACTCCGGTCCTCGAGAGACGTATTCCAGTCGGGTTTTCAGGATTTCCCCATTGAATATGCATTGAAAGCAGTGCATGCAAATAGATCTTATGCATATTCATTGGGGAAATCCTGAAAACCCGACTGGAATACGGCTCTCGAGGACCAGAGTTCCCTACCCCTGGTTTAGGGGATGGCTGGCTCTCTTCTCTGGAGCACACCTAGACCTCTAACAGGTATAAATAATAATAATAATAATAATAACAGCTTATATACCGCAATACTGTGAAGTTCTATGCGGTTTACAAAGATTAAGCAAAGGTACAAATTGTATGATATGTATTAAAAAGTCCGAGAGCCTGTCTCGATGGACGGCTCTAACGCGGAGCTGGAAGGCCTGCGGGGCCGTCCGTCGGGCAGGTTTAGGAAAAAGGGGGGGGGGGGTTAGGTAAAGAAGAAGGGTATGGGTAGAGGCTGTCCCGATGGGGGAAAATTTGATTGGTGGTTGTCGCGGCCGTCGGTGGGGGCGGGGGGAGGAGGGTTGTTTAAGAGGGTCTCGGAGGACCTTAACGGTTTCCGGTCCTCCGAGACAACTTTCCCGCCCTCCCGCCCGTTAGTTTCTGGGGTGGGAGTTTACTCTGGTTAGCGGTATCCCGAGCTACTGGCGGCTGGTCTCATCATGGAGATGAGCGGTGGGCCGGTTGGGAGCCGTGCCTGGTTGGTCTGATGATCTTGGACAATGGGGCATGTGGGGACATGCCACCCCTCGGACCCTTGCTTAGATGGCAGGGTCGGGGGCCATTTACATCTGTGCAGTAGCTCGGGATCTGGGTCGCAATGGTGATACCATTGTGAAGGTTAATAGAAAATGGTTATTTAAAGTTGTTTTGTAATGTTATTTATATTTAAATGTTATTTAAATATGTTAATTTACAATAAACAGGGCTGCGGCCAGGTTTTCTCCACGCAAGTTTACGTGTCTTCTTTGGGGATGTGTTTAAGGGTTTGATGGGTAGATTGATGTTAACAAGAAAGCGGGCCTTTCCAGCTTCCGCTGTTATGTATGATATCACAATGCTGCTTGAATTATGATTCATTATCTCTAATATTCTAGTCACTTCAGAAAGTGCTGAAAGGATGGTTTTACATTGGGATCCTATGATTTGACCTCACATATCCTGGAGATAAAATATACCCCTGATGCAGGCACAAGCCAAAATGTGGCCACATTGGGTCTTGTTTTAAGAAACTGATTGGTATCATACAGCTATTGTTTGTGGTCATTGTTCAATTTGGTCATTGTTCAATTATTATCACCGCATAATCTTCTGTTAGACACAACTTCTATCTCCTACTACTCAAGGAAATACTGCAGTGGAGGGTGGCATTCCTCAGGGTTTATTTCACTTGAAAATGGGAAGCACCATAATGAATGGCTGTTATCAATATTTATTTTTTGGTTCCTTGCATAGGTTCTGTAAGTAACATCCCACCTGCCATTTCACCACCTTCCCCATGCGAGAAAAAATGGCAGAAGGAAGTGGGCATTCCTCCTGCTGTTTTCGCTGGCGAGGGGGTGAGGAAGTTCCCAGTGCCCAGTTCCCAGTGCTTCATTGGGAAGGGCCATCATTGGCGGCGGGGGAGCTTTTTTATTCTTTTTTTTCTAATGGGGCAGATATTGTGCATGTCCAGTGACAGTATCTGTGCCCATTAAAAAAAAGGTTAGACAGGTAAATGAGTGGTCTTGACCAGTCACAATTTTTTGGATCGCTAAAAGCGATCACTTTTTTAGTGCATCGGGAAGCCATGTTAGAGCATCAATTGCTCTATTAGTTTACATGGCATTTTAATATTAATCAGCTTATTTGCATGGTCAGATTGGGGAATGAGCAATCGTTTTCTGCATCGGGTCAGCAAATGCGATCATCATTAAAGCTGTTAAAACAGTCCAGAGGAAAGTGATGAAAATAATATAGAACTTGCGCCAAAAAATGTACAAGAAGAGACTGGAATACCTGAATATGTATACCAGGGGTGGGCAACTCCGGTCCTTGAGGGCCGGAAACCAGTTGGATTTTCAGGATTTCCCCAATGAATATGCATGAAATCTATTTGCATGCACTGCTTTTAATGCATATTCATTGGAGAAATCCTTCCGTCCCTTGACTACCCCTGATGTATACTATAGAGGAGAGGAGGGACAGGAGAGATATGATACAGACATTTAAAAACTTGAAAGGTAATATAGAAACAGATATTTTTCCAGAATGGGAAAATGGTAAAACTAGAGGGCATGAATTGAGGTTGTGGAGGTGGTGTAGATGAAAATGATGACAGAATAAAAAAATATTTAAAAAAAAGCATGTGATGAACACACTTAATTCACCTAAGTTTTATGTTTCCTGTCCCCTTTCCGCTCCTTCCTCCCATCCTAACCCTTTAATTAGAAAATGAACGGTATAAAATGAACTAAAGCTGGTACTGGGCAGATTTGGATGGTCTGTGTCCTGTATATGGCAATTTGGTTTAGGATGGGCTGGGGAGGGCTTCAACAGAAACTCCAGTAATTTGAAATGTGAGGACAGTGCTGGGCAGATTTTATAGTCTGCATCCTGCAAATGACAAAATGGTTCAGATAGGCTGGATTAAGCTTCAACGGCAACTCCAGTAGTTGGAACCTAAAGACAAACAATTCCAGCTCATGGTCCAGTCCCTAGTCCTAGGTCTTCTTGACTACTGCAACATCCTCCCCTGCCCCACAACAATGATAAAACAACTACAAACAGTACAAAACACAGCCCTGAGACTAATCTATTCACTAAGAGAACACAACCACATCACTGAGGCATACCTTGAATCACACTGACTCCCAATTCAAGCAAGAATACTATTTAAATTCTATTGTGTACTATTTAAATCCATAAATGGTGACAGCCCAGCCTACATGAACAACCGCCTAATCCAAACTACCACAACCAGACACAAGAGAACCCAGACACCATTCACATACCCTCCAATCAGAGACATCAAATGGAAAAAACTGTGCGATGGCCTTCTAGCCACACAGGCAGCAAAACTAGACCACCAACTCTCCAATCTACTAATCGCGACCCCAGACTACGAAACTTTCAGAAAAGAAATAAAAACCCTGCTATTCAAAAAATCCATGAAGACTAACTAGCACTGTAAGAAACATTTCAATCCACTGAAGCAACCCGCTCTACTCTGTAACACTTCTGGACATGTCCAGAAATCCACTTCTGTAATCTGCCTTGAACCGCAAGGTAATGGCGGAATAAAAATCACTAATGTAATGTAATATCGGGCAGACTTCTACGGTCTATGTCACAGAAATAGCAAAGAAAAAAGACAATTTAACCATGAATGTATAATGCGTGTGACTACTGGACAAACTGGATGAACTGTTCAGGGCTTTATCTGCTGTCATTTACTATTTGCCACATTACTGCATCTTAAGTTTTGTACTAAAGGTGCTGTAAGTGCAAAAACTTAATACACTTTAATAAACAGGCCCCTAAATTTAAGACACATGCAATGAATATGCACTAATAAATGTACATCACTAATAACTATTTGATTTGATAACATACAATAATTTTCATATCACACATTTACATAAATTGATAATACAAAAATATTAGAAACACATATTTTTATATTACAATTTCAAAACATGTCACAATATAAAATCACTGTAATACTAATGATAACTGAGAAGTTCAGGATGGTTTTATGTGTGCTTCCCTCAACAGCCAAATAGCTCCAAAGAATTAATCATCTCTATTTCATGAATATGGGCCTAATAATCAGAGCAAATTAAGTGGGCAGGAAAGGTTCCTGTCTGCTTAATTCATGTTCAGCGGACCAGCTGCTGATATTCCGCAGAACATGACCAGTCATAGGCATGAACCTAAAGACCTAAAATAGCAGAACGCTTTTTTTTGGGGGGGGGCATAATTTCCACCCTAGACCTCTATCTCAAGGCTCCCAGCTTCACCACCTACCTCCTCCCTGGCCTCTCTCATTTTAAATCTTTGGGCAGCCGTCAGTGGCAAACAGTGAGCCTTCTGCTGTTGGCCTGCCCTGGAAGTCTTCATTCTGCAGCTCCTTCATACTATTATATTTTGATTTTTGTGAGTTTCTTTTCATTACACGGTCAAGGATTGGCTCTGTGTAAGTGAAATTGCAAGCCAAGTCTGTATGAAGAGACTGCTCTGGTGAAGAGAACTGTGTTATATTGTGCTACTAAAGTCCGGAGACAGGGGACTGTGCTAAAGCCTTTGCTGACAGGCTTGAAAGTTTGGGGTTTTTTTGCCTTTTACTTTGCTTAAGAACCTGAAAGGTCTTTTTACTATGGCATGCTAGCTGTTTTAGCGCGTGCTAAACGCTAACACATCCATAGACTCTCTAAAATTGAAAGGGGATAGATTCCGTACGAACGTAAGGAAGTTCTTCTTCACCCAGAGAGTGGTAGAAAACTGGAACGCTCTTCCGGAGTCTGTCATAGGGGAAAACACCCTCCAGGGATTCAAGACAAAGTTAGACAAGTTCCTGCTGAACCGGAACATACGCAGGTAGGGCTAGTCTCAGTTAGGGCGCTGGTCTTTGACCAGAGGGCCGCCGCATGAGTGGACCGCTGGGCACGATGGACCATTGGTCTGACCCAGCAGCGGCAATTCTTATGTTCTTAGACTATAATGGACATGTTAGCGTTTAATGCAAGCTAATATTTGGCGCATGCTAAAACGGCCTTAGTATAAGGACCCCTATATGATTTCACAATATGATCATTTCCTGATACATGCTATGAGCCTTATTTGCCAAAGAGAGGCACTGGAGATGTCATATCCAACCTGTGGACATTCAGCCTTTATTTGCAGTTTGTATCAAAGTTTCATAACAAGTAAAGTTCCAAAAAACAAACAACGAAGTCCCAACTAGGATCTGAGTTTCGGCAATACCATCGCCTTCCTCAGGGGACAATTTCATACGACCTCGCAAAGCTCTGTATACTGTGCATGTAAACGCGTCGGCGTCTCTCCATCCAAAAAGAAGCGCCACAGGTTGGATGTGACATCTCCAGTGCCTCTGTTTGTTGATTTTGCTTTTGCCTCGAGGCCTGGTACCTTCTTTCCCTTTCCTTATGAACCTTCTGATTGAATTGCCATTTCTGACTGGGAGTAGTTTTGGTTTTGCTCTGAATGCACATAAGTTACCTTTCCTGTGATGACCCTATTAGGCTAATAACTAGCCATCCAAGTCCTTAAGGGATCCCTTAGTTAGAAGGGACATGCCGGGCCAGAAGTTTCTCACTATTCCGTAGGCACAGGTGTAACACCATGCACATACATTTACACCTGTGATTTAGCATACAATTGTTGTTTTGAAAGCATGCTGCCTGTCTGTGGTTGCCTGGCCATTATACCACGCAGCAAGGGAGAAAAAGGGTCTTTGGCTATCACTGCTATTGTATCACAGGAAGCATTAAGAGCTAAAAAATAACAAAAGATTGCTTAGGAATCTACAGTACATTTTCCTGAAACTGTGCCCTGGTTATCAATATCAGCACAGTCCTGCTTTTCAGAAAGAGTACAAGACAGCAGCAGGGATCCATTGATCCTGGAAAAGAAGGCGAAGACAAAGCAAAGATGGCCAGGGAAAGCCAGAAGGAACCGCATCTGTGACCACATCTGCCTTCAGTCAAACTGTGAAAGGTATTCAAGAGGAAAGAGTGAAAAGTCTCCTGGGGACTGCAATTTCCTGGGAGAACTAAGGGCTCCTTTTAATAAACGGCGCTAGCGTTTTTAGCGCACGCAGAATTGCCGCACATGTTAAGCCCGCGCTACGCGGCTAGGACTAACGCCAGCTCAATGCTGGTGTCAGCGTCCAGCGCACGTGGCAATTCTGCGCACACTAAGCACGTGCTAAAAACCGCGATCGCAGCTTAGTAAAAGGAGCCCTAAGTGACTGTAAGCGTCTGCTATTATTTTTTTGCTCTTTGCCTTTAGTATTGTTCCAAGTCCATCCTTTTTGCCTGAATATGTACTATCTTTTAGTAAGCCTTTGGTTCAGAGTCCCAATTCTGATCTGCAGTGTTAATAACCACCTTTTTAATGACCTGTTTATGAAATTGGAATGGGATCACATGACTTTAATGTGTTGCTCCAGCTTGATTTGGACAGTTTCAACAGATGAGGACTTATTTTCTTCAGTTTGGACCATTGATACACACTATTGGAGATGGATTGTTAGGACTCTAGTGGACTTCTATACCATCTGAAGATAAGTTATTTATGTTTTGGTATATAAAAATTAGATCATTGATATTTGACCTGTTGATTATTAATTATTTTTCTGTCCTTTTCATTGATGTTTCAAGAATTTTATCATCTGTAATACTTATAATTAAATGATTTACAATATAGTTTGATTTAGTGGATTTTCTTGTTACAACTTTTTAAGGGTTTGAGATTTACAATGTTTAATGCATATCTCTCGCGTTATTGTTTGATTATAGAATTGCCACCATATTTTTTTAATGCCTCAGACAGATTTTTTTTTTAATTGTTCACTGCCACAGCTGAATATTAACTCAACTATATTTGTTTGCAGAACTGAAGGGTTGGGGCTTAAGTACATTGCAGATGGAAATGAATGGTATTGTGGGTGAATTGACAGGACTATGTCACCTTCTCTAGTACAGTTTATGGATGATTGATTGAAATCAGAAGCAAAATGTTTTGCGCTTAACATTTGCATGAGAACATTGACTTCAACGATGAGGTTAAAGATAACAAAATAATGACATATGTACTTTATGAGGTGCAATTGAATGTCTTGGTCACTCTAATGGATATTTATGCTCCATTTCAAATATCCAAGGCGGATTGTGAGTGTAATTGATGAATGTTATGAAAGATTAAATCAAGAAGCAGGCTACAAGTTGACCAACTTGACCAGTTGGTGAAGATTAAGTGCTACTTGGAGTCAAGGAAAAATTTGGACATTGAAAATGTTTGTACAGGTAGATAACAAAGGGGTTAATCTGCTATTTTTCATGTGGTGGCTACAGAAAAACAGCTTGGTGAATCAGGCCCAAAGTGAGAAGAGAGAAACTGAAAATTTTTATAAAAAGGTTTCTTGTGTAGAAACAGCCACACTATTCTAGATCAGGAAGAAATGAGAGTGAGCAGTGGGGGGGCTGGAGAAGGATTAAGGAAATGATATGCCGCTTTATTGTCTGTTAAAAAACAAAACCCCACAATATGGTGATATAATCATTTTATTGAGTTCTCATGATAGGTTATTGTGTTTTTAAAGACTTTATTCTTTGCCTTTTATTATTTCTCCAAGTGCACTTTGTTCCAATAAACATTATATTGCTTGTTCTCTTAGGCTTCCGTGGCTGGCGTCATGATTGTTGGCTGTTTTCTGGGTCTCGCCATGTCTGAGCAGAAAGAACACACGTTTCAGCCATCATGCTGTAGCTTTTTTCAGAGTATGCTGTGAGGTCCGCAGTTTTGGCTCCTTTTACAAAGCTGCGCTAGGGCCTTAACGCGCAGAATAGCGCACGCTAAATTGGCACGCATGCTAGACGCTACCACCTCCTTTTGAGCAGGCGTTAGATTTTCAGCTAGTGGGCACTATAGCGCGCACTAATCTGGTGCGTGCGCTAAAATGCTTAGCGCACCTTCGTAAAAGGAGCCCAGTGTCTTTATATATAGTGGATTGACTAACCTGATCGAGAACCTCCTGGCATACCCTGAAGAAACTTATAATTGCTAGGAGTTCAAATCTTTAACTGCTGGTGTGTTCATATAACTCTTATTCTTACAATAACCAGCTTATTTTCTCCTTATAGTTATATATATCAAAAATATTCACATGCTAACTTCATAAGTGCTCAGTCGTATATTTCCTACATGAAAACCATAGCAGGAATATTCCAGGACCATCATTGCACTTATAGGTCCTAGAATTCAAACAAAATAATCACTCTTGCTGTCTTTATATCCAGCAAGAGTGATTATTTTGTTTGAATTCTAGGACCTATAAGTGCAATGATGGTCCTGGAATATTCCTGCTATGGTTTTCATGTAGGAAATACACGACTGAGCACTTATGAAGTTAGCATGTGAATATTTTTGATATATATAATTATAAGGAGAAAATAAGCTGGTTATTGTAAGAATAAGAGATACCCTGAAGAAAGCCACAGCATGATGGCTGAAATGCATTGATATGACTCGCTGCAAACTGAGGTAGTGGGGAAACATACGCCCCCAAACACTCGTGTGATAAAATTATCCATACCTGGATTTCAGTATTCAGATAATGCACCTAAATAACCGCTCAGACTACCTCTGCAGTATCGGAGAAAATTCAAGAAAGGTCAGCTACTGTTAGGCACCAAACATTTTTGGCATGAAGGGGCGATTCTAGAATGGCAACTTCATGAGGAACTACCTCTATAAAATATTAGCATAAATTTGCATTTTCATGCTTATCTTTAGGTACACACATCAATAAAGGGAATGCTGTTTGTAGAATCGCTATCATGAAACAGAAAAACGGACTTGCTAGCACTCGGTAAGATAAATGTAGCCCTCAGATACCTGTGCTGCACAGTGATCAGAATAATCACACTGGAATAGCAATGTACAGGTTTGCACGTTGTCTTTCATCGGGCATACATGTATTTTTTGAGCTTTTTAGTTATGCTTCTATTTTAGTGAAAAAACAGCAAACAAAAAATGACGCCATTTTTATTCTGCAAAGGCAGATTTGCGCTATACACGCTTGACGAAATAGACCCCTGAAGAAGCCGTAATCGGTGAAATGGGTCCCGTTGGGCCATTGTTTCAAGCTCGGCAAACAAGCGACTCACTTAAAAGATAAGTGGCACTGTTTATCACATTTTTTGCTTGCTGTTTTTTCACTAAAATATAAGCATAACTAAAATGCTCAAAAAATGCACGTATTCCCGATGAAAGAACATAAGAACATAAGAAATGCCTCTGCTGGGTCAGACCCGAGGTCCATCGTGCCCAGCAGTCCGCTCACGCGGCGGCCCAACAGGTCCAGGACCTGTGCAGTAATCTTCTATCTATACCCCTCTATCCCCATTTCCAGTAGGAATTTGTCCAATCCTTTCTTGAACCCCAGTACCGTACTCTGCCTTATAACGTCCTCTGGAAGCGCATTCCAGGTGTCCACCACACGTTGGGTAAAGAAGAACTTCCTAGCATTTGTTTTGAATCTGTCCCCTTTCAACTTTTCCGAATGCCCTCTTGTTCTCTTAAGACAACGTGCAAACCTGTACATTGCTATTCCAGTGTGATTATTCTGGTCACTGTACAGCACAGGTATCTGAGGGTTACATTTATCTTACTGAGTGCTAGCAAGTCCGTTTTTCTGTTTCATGATAGCAATTTCTTGGGACTTGACACCATCACTTTTGAAGGAATGTTTCTAGAATCGGCCAGATACATGCTATCAATAGAAAACACTCGGGGCCAAATTCTGTAAAGGATGTCTAACTTTAGGTGTCCACAATGTGGACGTCCATCGACTTAGGCATCCAAATAAAGTGGATAAGTTCAATTAATAACTTTAACAAGCCTTAATTGGAACTTAGGGCTCCTTTTACGAAGCCGCGCTAGTGGTTTAATGCACGTAATAGTGCACGCTAATTTGCTGGCCGTGCTAGCCGCCTCTTGAGCAAGCAGTAGTTTTTTGGCTAGCGCGGGGGTTAGCGCGTGTTAAAAATGTGCGTGCGATAAAGCCGCTAGCGCAGCTTCATAAAAGGAGCCCTTAGACATCTAAAAGCTGGACGCAGTTCTACGAATAGACATCCACAATTTCGTGGATGCCCATCGGGAAAAGCTGCACCTAAGAAATAGTATAGGCATGGATTGGGAGTGGCTTCAATATGAACATCCATTTAGAGAATCGCATGCCACTCAGCACCTTAACGCTTCTCCCTAATGCCTAAAATGTAGGCGTTGCAAAACCAGGTCTACTTTTGAAAGTGAGCTGGGCGCTAGGTAGACGCAAGTTAGGTGGATGTGACTTAGGTATTTATAACAGTCTTTGAGAGTGGTTCCAACCTTCTGATGACCACCCCAGACTATAAGACGTTCAGAAAAGAAATAAAAACCACACTTTTCAAGAAATTCCTAAAACAGAAATAACAACACAACCACTAAAAGCCCTCAAGATCTTCATATTACCTCTCTAGCTATGCTCTACAATTCATATAATTCTGTCATTCTGTAACGCTGTAATTCTTTATTCATTGTAATTCTGTCCTTAAACTAACCTTTTGTAATCCGCCTTGAACCGCAAGGTAATGGCGGAATAGAAATCCCTGATGTAATGTAATGTAATATAATGTAATGTAATTAGTTGTAATCTGGCACCATCTACTGGGCTTCCATTTCATACATCCCTGAGGAAGGCTATCCCAGCCGAAACACGGACCGTGTTGGGGTCCAGTCTATACATCTATGTTTTTATGCCTGCTATGATTTTATACCTGTTATGATTTTATGCTTACTGTATTTTATGTACATGACACTAATATATGTTTTGAATATATGATGCGTTAATAAATTGATTGTCCTCACAGCGGTTTGACTCTGTGTCCCTTCCTTACTGCTTTTCCATCATTATTTTCCGTGTGTGAGCCACGCCCAAACCTATGTGTACCTGCTCTCACCTGAGGCTCTCTTGGGCTCCCCCGGTGGATGTCTTGAAAAGTGCAAGGTTTTCTGAAAGTGGAGCCTTGCCTACATTTTGTTTATAGGTTTACCTTTCCCTGCTCTGTCACTGGGGAGGGTCTCCATTTCTTCATAATCATGATAATTAGAAAAAGGCTAATTTTCTGAGAGGATCTCCTCAGCATACTCAGAGAACCTTGGTTGCTGCAGTGGCCTAGGCTTAGAAATGACATTTTTAGCCTTAGCCCTACTTTTCCTAGGGATTTTAAATGGGAACATGTCAGGCACAGAGTCTGACTGATCACATCTGGCAGTCCATTCCCCCCACCCCACCCTCTCTTACTACACCACTGGTTAAGGGGGAAATTCTATAAGAGGCACCTTAATATGAGGGTTCTTCAAAAAATTTCTGCATCTTTATTTTTTTTAAAAACACTCTTTATTAAATATCTCAAAAGCAAATTACATCACTTTTCCACATAAGCACCCTGTTGCCTGACTGACTAGTCACATGACATTCTACAATATGTCCTCTTACCACTTCTCCCACCCCAACCATTTCCCATGAAAGTATGGAAACTTTTAGAAGAACCCTTATAAATAGGCACCTAAAGTTAGGCACCTAACTTAATTAGTAAATTGGCTTCAATAATGAGCTTTCGCATGCTCATAAAAAAAAAAAATTAATTGGGAGATAGGTGCCTATCTTCTTAGGCACGATTCTACAAAAGGTAGGTGCCTATTGCATGGTGCCTAGTGATGCCTATCACCAAAGTAGGCACGTTTAGGGGTGGAGAGAGACTTAGGTGCCTTCAATTATCCGGGGATAGACTGGAACCTAGGCACCTCTGACAGCAGTAGGGAGACCAAGTTCCTAGATGCTGTAGGTGATTGCTTCCTGGAACAACTTGTCGAGGAAAATACAAGAGGAAATGAAATTCTGGACTTAATTCTAAATGGACTATGAGGACCGACGCAAGGTGTAGAAGTAGAAGGGACGCTGGGAAGCAGTGATCACTATATGATCCACTTCAACCTGGACACAGGGGCAGAACATCAATCCAGAACAATGGCCATGGCACTGAACTTCTGAAAAGGGAATTACGAAGGGATGAGATTCATGGTGGGGGACGAAGATTAAGAAGAGGATAGGCACTGTAAAAACATTAGAGCAAGCATGGTCCCTTTTTAAGGACACAGTCACGAAGGTGCAAAAATCTATATATACTGCGTATCAACAAAAGAGATCCAAGAGGAAAAATAATAAGGAACCGGCGTGGCTCACTGTAGTGGTAAAGGAAGCGATCAGAGACAAGAATTTGTTTAATGAATGGAAAAGATAAAAAATGGATGAAAACTGGAAAAAACACAAACAACATCAAAGCAGGTGCCATAAAGCGGTAAGAGGGGCCAAAAGAGACTATGAGGAAAATATAGCCAAGGAGGCAAAAAACTTCAAGCTGTTCATTCGATATATTAAGGGGAAACGACCCACAAAGGAAGCGGTGGGGCCATTGGATGACCATGGAATAAAGGAAGTACTAAAAGAGGACAAATCCATCGCCGACAAACTGAACACATTTTTCACATCTGTATATACCGAAGAGGATATACACAAAATACCGGAAGCCGACAGGCTATATTAAGGAAATGAAGACGGGAAACTGACATGGTTGATGGTCAATCTGGAAGAGGTATGCAGACAGATTGATAGGCTTAAAAATGATAAATCCCCGGGATTGGACAATATCCATCTGAGGGTAATCAAGGAACTGAAAGGGGTTATAGCTGAACTGCTCCAACTAATAGCCAATCTGTCGATCAAATCAGGAAGGACTCAGGAAGAATGGAAAGTGGCGAATGTTATGCCGATCTTCAAGAAAGGTTCAAGGGGAGATCCGGGAAATACAGACTGGTGAGTCTGACCTCAGTACCAGGAAAGATGGTAGAGGTGCTGATAAAGGACCGCATCATTGATCACCTTGACGGACACAATCTGATGAGGACCAGCCAGCACAGCTTCAGCAAAGGAAGATCTTGCTTGATGAACTTACTGCACTTCTTCAAGGGAGTAAACAGGCAGATAGACAAGCGTGACCCAGTCGACATTGTATATCTGGATTTTCAGAAGGCGTTTGACAAGGTCCCACATGAACGACTACTTTGAAAAATTGCGAGCCATGGAATCAAGGGTGAAATACTCACGTGGATTAAAAACTGGTTGGTGGATAGGAAACAGAGACTGGGGGTAAATGGACAATACTCGGACTGGAAAAGCATCACGAGTGGAGTGCTGCAGAGTTCGGTGCTTGGACCCATGCTCTTCAACATATTTATAAACGACCTGGATATTGGTACAATGAGCGAGGTGATTAAATTTTCAGACAATACAAAGTTATTGTGAAGACACAGAAGGATTGGGAAGACCTGCAACGTGACATAAACATGCTCAATAAATGGACCACGACATGGTAAATGAGGTTTAACGTGGATAAGCGTAAGGTGATGCATGTCGGTAACAAAAATCTTATACACGAATACAGGATGTCCAGTGCAGTACTCGGAGAGACCCCCCCAGGAAAGAGGCTTGGTAGACAAGTCAATGAAGCCGTCCACGCAATGTGAGGTGGTGGTGAAAAGGCCAAAAAGAATGCTAGGAATGATTAAGAAGGGGATCACAAACAGATTGAAGAAGGTTATCATGCCGCTGTACCGGGCCACTGGTACGCCCCTACCTGCATCCAACACTGGTCGCCGTAGATGAAGAATGACACGGTACTACTCGAAAGGGTCCAGAGAAGAGCAACTAAAATGGTTAAAGGGCTGGAGGAGCTTCTGTACAGTGAGAGATTAGAGAAACTGGGCCTTTTCTCCCTCGAACAGAGGAGATTGAGAGGGGACATGATCGAAACATTCAAAGTACTGAAGGGAATAGACTTAGTAGATAAGGACAGGTTGTTCACCCTCTCCAAGGTAGAGAGAACGAGAATACACTCTCTAAAGTTAAAAGGGGATAGATTCCTTACAAACATAAGGAAGTTCTTCTTCACACAGAGAAAGTGGTAGAAATCTGGAACGCTCTTCCGGAAGCTGTTATAGGGGTAAACACCCTCCAGGGATTCAAGACAAAGTTAGACAAGTTCCTGCTGAACCAGAACATATGCAGGTAAGGCTAGACTCAGTTAGGGCACTGGTCTTTGACCTAAGGGCCGCCGCGGGAGCAGACTGCTGGGCACGATGGACCACTGGTCTGACCCAGAATTGGCAATTCTTATGTTCTTATGTTACAATGTAGGCACGATTCTCAATGGCACCTACAATACAATGTAGGCGCTTACTTAGGCACGATTCTCTAAAGGACATAAGCGCCTACAATGTAGGCTTTTAACACCCTGGCCTACATTACAGCCACCTAAGTTTTACGTTAGGCGCCACTAAGCTTGATTCTGTAATGGGTGTCTATGTGTGATTGACATGCAGTCTGGCCCTTTTTGTGTCCTGCTGCACATTGGAGCACTCCCTTATGCCAGATATGTAGCTGGCATAAGTATGAGCACCTAAATCAGTGTCTCTCAAGATGTATACCATGGCACAGTGGTGTGCCCCAAAAAGATTCTGGGTGTGCCACGAGAGATTCCAGAATTTTACTTTATTTTGAAAAATTCCCTTCACAAGACTAGATGACATGTACGTCATGTACGCAAAAGGCTGTCAATGTTATGAGCATCTGTGTGTGTAAGGATACAACTACCCAGACAAGCATCATTCTTTGATGTAATTGGTCCTTGAAAACTAACGGCAAGTAATTTTAGTTTTGTTTTGTTTTATACAGTAGTTATTTTAACTGGAGCAACAAAGCCATCAAGGTTTTGCTATCGTTTGGATCTTATCTTTGTGAACTTGGATTTTGAGCTTCTGACAGAAATTAAATTTTAAGAAAAGAAAACAACTGCAGATGGTGGAAGATGAAATGTGTGTTTGCTTGTCAACTATCGAGCTGTGTATTGAGTAAATTTGCATTCAAAAACAAGCACATCCATCGCACTGATTAGCTATTCTATTCTATCTATTTTATTTTCATTTTTGTTACAATTACCCATACATTGCTCAAAGAACTTAAAAAAATAGCTCTCAAATTTAATATTTTGTTGGTTTTGCAAATTTATAATTGCAATTATAATGTGCTGCGAAAAAATTTGCTCCATTTAGCGAGCTAAAAAGATTGAGAGACGCTGACCTAAATGTTAGACAAGTTAATGCTAGTATTTTAAAATGGAAAGTTGGTGTCTACATTCTAGTAGCTCCTACGGCACGCCCTCCAGCACCTACTTGGCGGTGCCCAGTTATAGAATTGCCTCTTAACTTCTTAACACACTTTTGCAAAAGATTGCCTACGCCATTGACCAAAATTGTATAAAGGTTGGAACCAGAGAATACGTGTTTAAAAAAGTCAGGTTGAAGTTTAAAAAAAAAAAAATCCCCAAAGGGCTCTTGTATATGCAAACACATATACAAACTTTTCCTGTTTGCAATAAACTGCTGTCATAGGAAAGGACTAAAACTTGATGCCCAATTAGGTTTAGAAAAAGCTCTTATCTGTAAACCTCAATTACCTGTGATGCCTTATGACATTCAGCGTTTACAAAGTATAATTATACAATAGTGTCTGACATTTAACGTCTATGGATAATTTAAAAGACTTCTGCTTCAAAAGGGCTGCTCAAGAGCAACAGTAATCACTTCAATTAGCTTGGCACCATTACAATGTAACAAGACCATTTGACTGCCTATTAAAGCCAGCCAAGCTCTTCGTGTGTGTTAATTTAGCAGTCATTGCTAATTTCTGGGCTCGGCTACATTTACATAGCAAAAGCATAGGGTCCTGCTAGCCAGAGAGGGTGTTTCATTCCTGAACTATTCTAAGTGTTAGGCTGGTTCTTAAGCAAGTTATAATCGAAGCAGGGGAAGCTATAAATGTTTCTGAGCACCAGACACCCTCCTTTTAACACCTGGATCTGGAAAGACCCTGTTGGCCCCACCCCCACCCCCACCCCATCCCTAATTTCCTACCTATATCACCTCTTTGTGCACTTAACATCATGAAAAACATTTGCATAACTTTACTAATGGAATTTATTATAATCAAACAGACACATTCTGATGAGAAAAAAAACAAAACAAAACAGGCTACTGCTCTATTTAATGGAAACACAATTTGTGCAAACATTAACATCAGAATAATACCTCCCAAGCTACCAACATATGCACCATAATAAACCAAATTATAGTCTCCTAACCCTGCCAAGTCAGCTAGGGCCTGGGGGTGTCATGGACCTCCACACCCGTTTCCGGGTCACCTGAGCTTATTGCCAGCCAGCCACTCATTGCCTGATGAGCCCAAAACCCAGTAGCTCAGGATTACCGCTGCTGCAATGTCTTGAGCCCCATTGCCATCTCACCAATCTCACCCATCTCACCAATAAGGGGCAGTCGGGAGGGAAAGCCACCTCTGAGGAACAGGAAACTGTCTTGGGCCTTGGAGATTCTGAACTCCTCCATGATCACCTGCTTCTTTGCCCCTGTCCAATCAAATTAAAGTTTTTCAGTGGGAAGCCATTCCCACCTCACTACCCTCCCCTTTTCCCTCTTGCTCTGACCATTGCCCTAGATCAGGGGTAGGCAATTCTGGTTCTCGAGAGCCGGAGCCAGGTCAGGTTTTCAGGATATCCACAATGAATATGTATGAGATAGATTTGCAAACACTGCCTCCTTGAGATGCAAATTTATCTCATGCATATTTATTGTGGATATCCTGAAAACCTGACCTGGCTTCAGTTCTCGAGGACTGGAATTGCCTACCCCTGCCCTAGACCAGTGTTTCTCAACTCAGTCCTGGAGTACCCCCTTGCCAGTCAGGTTTTCAGGATATCCATAATGAATTTTTGCATAAACTTGATTTGCATACATTGCCTCAATTACATGCAAATTTCTTTCATGCATATTCATTGTGGATATCCTGAAAATCTGACTGACAAGTGGGTACTCCAGGACCAAGTTGAGAAACGCTGCCCTAGACTACCAGCCTCTCCCCAACAGACCTTTCTAGAAGATCTTGATGGATAAGATGACGGAATAGTGAGGACGCCGTGAAGCTCACTCCAGTTTACAGTTCTCTATCCGATTCCCGGGTTGAAATTGATTCCTGAAGATGCCTAAGAGGTAGAGTGGCTGCTTCAGCCCAGCAGCTCGAGCCTACATTGAAACGGCAAGAGGTGATCATGATGTTCCGTTCATCTTTATGAACTGGCTGTGCTGAACGTGAGAGAGACTTCGTCCTTCAGAAGCGAAGCTTTGCTGAGCCCTGCGGGACCAACGCTTCCTCTTCTGCTGCAAGATTGGGGAATGTCAGGAGCGACGCAGGGGTCAGAAGCAACATTGCCAGCAGAACTTGCCGCTGGCTTGCCAACACCCCAAGATTTCACTGCCGGGACATCTAAGTTAGAGAAGGCTGCAGATGGTTTGGCAGGAGGAGGAGAAAATCCATCAGTCCTCCCTTTGGTTAGGCCTGCTGAATTCACACTTGAATCAATCTGGTCTGCATTAGACTCCCTGCAAAAGGTATGTGTGGGAACTTTTCCCCTGGTCCACATGCAGGCACAAAGATTGACAAACTTTGAAGAAGACTTACAAGCCCATTCTGAAAAAGTTAATCACTTGGATCAACGAGTCTAAGGATTACAATCTTTCCAAACCTCTATAATACAAGATAGACTAATACTCTCTAGGAAAGTGGAGAATTTTGAAAATTATACTAAACAATTATACCTCAGACTCCTGAACTTTCCTAAGTTGTCTACGATGTCGCCCAAAGACTTATTCTATAAGTTTTTGAAGGAGGTATTTAAGTATTCGGATAATGGGCTTCCACCACTTCATAAAATATATTTTTTGAAGATTTCTAAACAAAAAGTTTTCAACCTCAATTGTTTCAACTGAGGTAGATACTTCAAGTCCTTTGAATCTTACAAAAATTTTGGAAACTTCAAAGGAAGAAGTCTTATGGTGTTCGACTCTTCTGGTTACATTTGTTTTCCAACAGGACAAGAAAGCACTCCTATATCTTTTTTATAGGCTGAAAGAGGTGGGTTTTTTGGACAGTAGGATCTCTATGTTCCCAGACGTCTCGAAATGGACACAGACCAAGAGAAAAAGATTTCTAGAGATGAAGCAATATGTGATTTTGTTAAGGGCTAAATTTCAATTAAGATATCCCTGTAAATGTATCTTTTTTGACTAGAATTCCTATGTTTTTTTATGAGCCCTCACAGTTACAATTTTTTTTTCTTTTTTTAAATTCTTTATTAATTTTCAAAACTGCAACAGTGCAATACAACATACATAAAGAATCCCTCTCCCCCCTGCCCTGGATATGTACCATAGTAAAGAACAAACTGATTCACAGTCAACAAACAATTACAATAAGTAATTTTATATTATTTATCGATTATAGTATTGAGCGGTTAGTATTGGGATTGTAAAGGCAATGATGGTCCCAACAATAGCCACAGTTTGGTGTTATCACTAAACATCTGGTTATAGGATCTGAGCACTTTACAAATATTTTATATTTATTAATTTATTGTTACAAACTCATTGAGAGCTGTGATATAGAGATTGCAATCATCACAAATAAATAATTCCTCTGCTTAGCCAACAAAGACAGTTCCTTCAAAAACCAAGTAGGCACTGTATGAGAACAACTCCATTTCTCCAAAACCTCCTCAATCACTTGAATAGCTTCATTTTGAGGTATATTAGTATGCAAAGATCTAACATGACTCCAGGTTGAAATGTATCTTCTTTAGATGACAATAATTTCAAAAAATCTGTCATATCTTGTACATAAGAGGGAATCGATACCATAAAGGGACTCAGAAATTTGTAGACATATTTACATTCATGTTCCAATAAAGAATTGATAGACGAGACAATCAGACATCCTGGAGGGTTGTATAAAGATTTAAGAATCTTAGGCAACAAATATATGAGGACATTTGGAAATTGGGATTACAAAAAATTTGTGCCTTTTTAGCGGCAACAAATTTTTCTTTTACCCCTTTTTGGATCAAGTTATTTAGCATTAAATACATCATTTGAAGGATCCTCAGTCCCAATGTAAACAGTCTGATCAGATAACTGTTTGCTTCTAGGAAAATTGGCTTATTTCCATTTCCAGCAAAAGTGGCCTTGGTACACGGCAAAAACCAGCAGTAAGGGTGCAATAAGGCCACTTTTGCCATGGCTTTAATAAAAGAGCACAAAACAAAAGCAGAAATGTCACTAACAAAAATGAGATTCACACTAGAAAGTGGAATTTGATGATAAAATCAACTTAATTAAATATAAACTGATCTAGTATACTGATAGGTCATCTATAGGAAGGAGGCAAGGCCTCAGACCATATTGCTATATCTCATATCGGCCAATGGCCGTTTTGATCTACTGCAATTGTGGTTTTAATCATCGGACCATCTCCGTCCCTTTCAATATGTAAAATATTTAATGAAAAATCTTTTTGTGCAAAAACAGCAGTTTTAATGATGTGCAAAAGCAGCAATTTTATAATAAATTAAATTGATCATTTATAAATAAGTGAATGTATAAAAAGGCCACTTATCTTAGTGGTAGTAGAGCCCCATTGCAAAGAAATCCAATCCTTCCCAGACCTTTTACTTAAACTAACTAATCAACATCTTGACTATTGGTTGACTGAGGAATAATCCTGTCCCAGAATATATTTTAAGCATGTCTTTGCAATGAAATATCAGGTAGGGGTGAAGTTTATTTTATTTATTTATTTAATTAATTTGTTTTCTATCCCATCTCTCCGATGAGCTCAGAACGGGTGACAGGTTAACATACATAATATAGTCCAAAGGGGTTACAATTTGCCATACTTACAATGCATGCGTTTGCCCTAACATGACACATACAGAGGAGCTAATTCTGGTATACATTTCTTTATAATCATACAGCAATAGGTAGGGGGATAAGGTGAAGAAGCAAGTTTCTATTGCCTTCCTAAAGTTCAGGAGCCCTTCTAGGGATCTGATTTGTGGGGACAGTTGACTACAGCTATTAGCATATGTTAACCACTGTTCCCTCCACCTATAGTCCTGCCAGTATAGGGCACTATCACTGTTTCAATATTGAGAGACAGGCAAACTCTGCAGGATTCCAGGGGACCCGCCTGCCCCTAGTGACAGAAGACAGAATATTGAAGAACTGGCAACAATGCAGTTGGAGGACTCCTGCCCAGTTTAAAAGGAAACTATATCTCTTGGAAAGACAGTCTGTGAAGACTTCACTTATATGAAGGAAGTCAGAGACTGTTAACAGAGTTAATTGCATTTTGGGTCCTTAACAAAGTTAATAGTTTGTTTGTTTTTTGCCTATTAAGGGTTTTAATTGATAAGATAATAACTTATCTGCCTCATTAGCTTCATCATATTGGAGTTGTTTATTCCTTAACAAACTGTTATGTATTAACAATTAGTTCTTTATACATTCTAGAATCATATCTCCTATTTTTAAACATGGTTCTCCAAAGCATCTGTTGGGGCAGAACACATCCATCTGTCTTACTATATGTATAACAATCTGTTCATATTCAAACCTATGCATAAGGTAAAGGTAAAAAGTATGCAAAATATTAGGCATAAGGGTAACTGGAAAGTCAGGGCCTATGACCCCAAAATGAGTGACAGTAAGGCTAAAAGTCACAGGAACCACAAGTCCCACAGAGTAGAAACTGAATAAAACCTGTGGTTGCATGATTTCAAGTATATCCAGAAGAAGGAAGAGGAGCTGCTGGACAAGCGGCCTTCATGCGCGGTAAGGGTGCACTAAGGCCACTCCTTTAGAAAAAATCCCAGTTACTATACAGCATTGGAGAAGTGTTTAATAATACGAGGTGATTCCCATATCGACTCCTTCGTGAGGTATTGGGCCACATATCTCTATCATATCTCCCCTTTCCCACCTTTCCTTCAAAGTATACATACTTTAAGCCTATCTCCATATACCTTATGATGAAGACCACTGACCATTTTAGTTGCCTCCATCTAGACCGACTCCATCCATTTTAAATGAGGTCTCACCAGATTCATATACAGAAGCATTAATACCTCCTTTTTCCTACTGACCATACCTCTCTCTATGCACCCAAGCATCCTTCTAGCTTTCATCTTCACCTTTTCAGCCACCTTAAGCACATCACACCCAAGCCCCACTCCTCTTTCATGCAGAAAAGTTCTTCACTCTCTAAACTGCACCATTCTCTCGGGATTTTGCAGCCCAAATACATGATCTTTAACATTAAACTTTAGTTGCCAAGTTTCAGACTATTCTTTAAGCTTCATTAGGTTCTTCCTCATGCTATTAACACCATCAGGGATGTCTACTCTATTGCAGATTTTTGTATCATCTGCAATATCACTTACAAAAATGTTAAAAAGAACAAGCCCAAGATAGGTGTAGAGAGGGCTTATTCGAAAGCAAAGGTTCTAGTCTTTAAAAGAACTAACTTTATTCAGATGGGGAATTATGTCAAGGATCATCTAGAACAGGGTTGTCCAACATCAGTCCTTGAGGGCCATAAGCCAGTTGGGTTTTCAGGCTCTCCTCAATGAATTTGCATGAAATCTATTTCCATGCACTGCTTCCATTGTATACAAATAGATCTCATGCACATTCATTTTAGAAATCCTGAAAACCTGACCTGGCGAGGGCCAAAATTGGATGTCCCTGATCTAGAAAAAGTAGGAAAGCAATGATCATAACTGCAAGGAACTATTATAAGGGCAACAAACCATTTTGTAAGGAAAGTAAGTAAAAGTAAGAGGAAAAGAAGGTTGCTTTTGTTATCAAAAGTAGTAGCTGAGAAGGTAAGGAAAAAGAAGTTAACTATCCTAAACTTCAAAAGATCACAGAAAGAGAAAGACAGGCAAAAATATTTGGAACATTTTAAAGAAGCTGGTCAAGTAGTCAGGAAAACAAAGATGCAAATGTAAGGGGGGGAAATGCTGACAGGATAAAACAGGGAGGGGAGGGGGAGGAACAAGACATTTTTAACATGTTACTGATAGGAGGAAGTTCAAAAGTGGCATTGTGAAGGGGAGGAATATGCAAAAACTGATAAATTGAAGGCTAAATTGCTTAATAAATATTTTTGTTCTGTGTTCACAGCTTAAGCACTGGGAGCATGACCACATGATTTTCAGAAAACTGTGTTTGTGAGGAATTAGCTAAATAAAAGTGGACAAAGCAATGGGACTGGATGACATATAACCAAGGGTACTGAGGTGACTTAGGGAAGTTCTGTTGGATCTGCTGGATGACTTTTCAATGCTTCTCTAGAATCAAGAGTGGTAGCGGAGGACTAGGGAAGGGCAGATGTGGTCCCTCTCCACAAAACTGGAAGTAAGGAACTACAGGCTGCTAAGTCTTCTGTGGATAGCAAATTAATGGAAACACTTTTAAAACAGAGAATTGTGAAGTTTCTGGAATCCAATGGATTACAAGACCAGAGACAACATGGATTCACTAGAGGCAGGTCTTGTCGGACAAATCTGATCAATTTTTTTGACTGACTGGTCAGAAAATTGGATAGAGGGAGAGTGCTAGATGTGGTGTATTTAGATTTTAGTAAAGCCCCCAAGTGAAGGACTGGGTCAGAAACTGGTTGTGTTGAAGGTGACAGAGGATAGTGGTCAATGGAAGTCACTCTCAGGAAAGGGATGTTATCAATGGTGTGCTGCAAGGTTCAGTTATTGGGCCTGTGTTTTTTTAAACATTTTTTAAAATGATATCGCTGAAGGGCTGTCTGGTAAGATTTGCCTCTTTGCGGATGAAACCAAAATCTGCAATACAGTAGACACCCCTGATTGTGTGGATAACATGAGGAAAGACCTAGGGAAGCTTAAAGAATGGTCTAGAATTTGGCAGCTAAGATTTAATGCTAAAAAATGCATGGTCATGCATTTGGGCTGCAAAAACCCAATAAAATGGTACATTGTAGGAGGTGAAGAATGTGTGAGCATGAAATAAGAGTGAGACTTGGGTGTGATAGCATATAATGATCTTAAGGTAGCCAAACAGATTGAAAAGGTGACAACAAAATTCTAGAAGGATGTTTGGGTGCATACGGTGAAACCTAGGGGCCTGAACGCCGAATTAGAATGGATGACATTGGTGTAATATGAATCCATCCACATCATTAGGGAGTGGTTCCTTCCTGATTGGCCACATGGAGATTCTTACTTCATCACGTTGCCTTTGAATATGTATAAGAAGTTAGACGCCGTGGCCATGTTTCCCTGCACAAACTGAAACGCAGGAGACATCGCTCTGGCGGACTTAATGGTTAGTCTTAAATTTTTGTAATATAAATTAGTTTTAAATTTTGACTAAAAGAACTATTGTATTTAACTAATTGAAGTTGTAAGATAATTTATATATAATTATTTGTAGGGGAATCCTTGATACAGCCATTTGGCGAAACATAGCTCTATGTCGGAACCCCCCCCCCCCCTGAGTCGCGTTTCTTTACACAAAGATAAGTACTAATCTATATTTAATCTATTTATAAAACTGCACTTTAAATATGCTTAGCACTTTGCTAAAAACATTGGACCATTTAGGTGTATAAAGCACCATGTGTGTTGAAATTTACAGTCCACACGGTTACACCACTGAGGTCTATGAATCATTAGAACTGATTACCCTAAGGTTCTATGGATATGGTGCCTTGAATGACCTTAGTAGAAACTTCATTAGCCTGCATGACATAAATGTGCATGAGGCAAGTCGCTTTCAATTGAAAGAAACTCTGGAATGAGGGGGCATAGGATGAAGATGAAAGGGGACAGATTCAAAAGTAGCCTCAGAAAATACTTGTTTATGGAAAAGGTGGTGAATGCTTAGAACGGCCTCTCAGTGAAGGCGGTGAAGACAAAAAGTGCATCTGAATTCAGGAAAGCTTGGGACAAGTATGTTGGATCTCTAAGGTAGAGGAGGGGATAGAAGATGGCATAAGCCATATGATCGTAATGGAGAAACATTTAAAGCTAAGTAATGATAAGATATTTTTTTATCTATCACTAGCTGATGCCCCGACGTTGCACGGGTATTTAATTATAGCAATAACACTGTAAATGGATGCAAATAAAGATACTTTATAGTGGTGAATGAAATTATTTTTTACAGCTTAATAAAAAGTACAATATTCAAATTATAATGTGAAATATTTGACAAAATAAATACAATACAACTAACGCAAAACGTGATTATAAACAACATTTTTAGTTTCACCTCCTGGAGCAAGAACATATAAATTCTTGGGTGAACCCACCCTTGAGCAAGCAACATAGAGTTGTGGGCCGCGAGACCCCCAGAACATATCACCCCAGGTGGTGAGGGATATGCATACCAAGTTTCGTTCAAATCGGTAGAGCCGTTTTTGAATTACTGTGAGAATGACAGCTTTTTACATTTTTTCCATTGATATGAATGGGTGAAATCTGATTTTCTGTTTGTAGCACCGCCCATGTGTGCAGGTGGGCTGCGAGACCCCCAGAACATATCACCCCAGGTAGTGAGGGATCTGCATACCAAGTTTCATTCAAATCGGTCAAGCCGTTTTTGAATTACAGTGAGAAAGGCAGCTTTTTACATTTTTTCCATTAACATGAATGGGTGAAATCTGATTTTCTGTTTGTAGCTCCGCCCACATGTGCAGGTGGGCCGCGAGACCCCCAGAATATATCACCTCAGGTAGTGAGGGATCTGCATACCAAGTTTCGTTCAAATCGGTCAAGCCGTTTTTGAATTACTGTGAGATGGCAGCTTTTTACATTTTTTCCATTGACATGAATGGGTGAAATCTGATTTTATGTTTGTAGCTCCGCCCACGTGTGCAGGTGGGCCGCGAGACCCCCAGAACATATCACCCCAGGTAGTGAGGGATCTGCATACCAAGTTTCGTTCAAATCGGTAAAGCCGTTTTTGAATTACTGTGAGAATGGCAGCTTTTTACATTTTTTCCATTGACATGAATGGGTGAAATCTGATTTTCTGTTTGTAGCTCCGCCCACGTGTGCAGGTGGGCCGCGAGACCCCTAGGACATATCATCCCAGGTAGTGAGGGATCTGCATACCAAGTTTCGTTCAAATCGGTCAAGCCGTTTTTGCGTGATCGCGGCACATACACACACACATACACACATACATACCTCCGATTTTATATATATAGATTCAGTATTTCCATTTAAGAACTTTTTAATAGTGCAGAGTTCTTGTTATTTCAGGAGGTTTTTTAGCCAATGAGGTGAACGCCTTACCACCGCTACTCCACCATTGTGGAGGTGGGAGGGCCCTTGTCTGAGGCTTTTTCCTCCGTTCACATCTACATTGAACCTGCACTTGTCTTCATTCCATCTGTAGACAAATTATATCCGACCATCGTAGAAGTGTTTCTCCATTACAATTGTGTTTCTACTATATCTGTATTTTGTGGCTATAAGCCATATGATCTTCATCCGCCTTGAATTTTTCTTTGTATTTATCCTTGCGTATGAAATATAACTTTTACAATTTTTCTAAATATGAACTATTTTTGTTAAACTCTTCTCTCTCCTGTCCTGTCCCCTACACCTATTATTTCCCTTTCCATTCTCCACATCATTTCTTCACATCTGCAAATAGAAATAAAGGCAGGAAAAAATAACTTCAAAGAAAATATAAAATACTAGGAGGCACTCAGATCACAAACTCAGTGGTAATGCACTCAAGAAACATCAAAGCACAGATGAAACAGTCAGAGGTTTCTATTGTCACAAAAATTTCTTTATTTTTCTATCAACCTCAAGATCTACTGATGGCCTTTACATAAGAGCTCACTATATGTTGCATCTGTTCACCTGGAGTAATTCTGAGCATCAAAATGTGTACGTGTGTCTGGTTGTCAATGCAGTGTATATGTGTGTTGTTGCATGGGTTACATAGGAATCACAGCAGAATGGAAGCACATTCTTTACATTATAATTAAATTTGACAAATTAGCTAATATATATGCAGGACGGTAAAGGCTAAGGCTTAGGTGACGTCTGAAGAAGGACAATATTGTATATCTGGATTTTCAAAAGGCATTTGACAAAGTACGCCATGAACAACTCCTGAGAAAATTAGAAAGTCATGGGATAGGAGGGAATGCCCTATTGTGGATTAGACTATAAACTCCTATACGTTTGCCAAAAGGTGCTTAAAAAGATACAAAAAAGAAGGCAAAAGATGTCAGTAAGGACTCTATGAGTGTGTCTATCAGCTAATCACTACTAACAGACCAAACCACACAAATACCAAATGTCAATTGAGGAGTAGGGACGCTCTCAGTGTGAGGTTATTAGCGACGGGAGAACAAACTCCAGCGCTTCCACTACAAAGACGGAGGTGAATCACCCCGCCTGTACACCATCATCGGGCGTCCCTAGTGTGCAAAATCAACTGTGCAGAATTAATAACAATAAATAAGTCACAAACAGTGAACTAGTGAGAGAGTGAATCACACTGAAAACCCACTCATAGAGTCCTCCCCAGCCTAATCCCCAAGATACAAAATGAAACCACCGCCAACTTAGCTTTTAAAGCGAGCCAAATGAAGTCAATGAGAATTGCAGGAGACCAGAATAGTCATTGGATCAACCGTTTTCGGGTGAAACCCTTCATCAGGATCTTAAGGCTGGAGCAGAACCGGCTGGGAGGGAAGCAGGAGAGCCTGCAGAGGCAACTGACCGGGCTTAAAAGCAGATCCAAAATGACATCAGACACTTTCAACCAATCAGAAACAAAAAAGAAGAAAAAACAAGGAGGAGTCACCAAAAGATCAAACAATAGTATTGCACTCCACACATTCATTGAGGCCCCCCGGAATGACCGTGCCCAGCTTAAAAATCCAATGTTGTTCTCTCAATTGAAGTTGTGTCATTCTGTCTCCTCTGTAGGTATCAGGAATCTGTTCCAGCACCATCTATGTTAAGTGTTGGAACTCATGGCCCAATTGTAAACAATGGGAGACCATAGGAGCCGACTCTACAGCCTGGTGAAGTCTACTCTTGTGTTCCGTCAACCTGGTTTTGATCATTCTGCATGTGCGACCTACGTAGGATAACCCACAGGGGCAATTGATGACATACACAACCCACCGTGATTCACAAGTGGTGTGACTCCTTAACTGAAATTCCCTGTGGGTATGAGGATCATGCCAACAAGACGCAGTGATAGTATTTGCACACATGGAACAACGCCCACAAGGTAGATGAGAGCCAGGACTGCTCTTAGTGATACGAGTAGACAACAAATTTTTTAGATTCCTGGGGCGCGAGAATGCAATGAGGGGGGGTTCCTGAAAGATAGAGTGGAAACTCAAAACCTGCCAATGTTGTCTGATGAGGGCAGTCATTTGTTGAGCCCGAGGGGAATATGTGACCACACATACTTGACGTTCTGGATCAGAACGCTGAACATGATGAAGCAATAGTTCAGGATTAGCATGCCGGGCACGTAAATAAGCCCGTCTGATAGTCCACTCCGGGTATCCTCTTTCCAAAAAACGTTGAGATAAATCTCTGGCCTGGATTTTGAATTCAGCCAGAGAAGAACAAATCCGGCGAATTCTCAAAAATTGACCGACCGGAATAGCCTGTTTAAGTCTGAAAGGATGACAACTAGTAAAATGTAAATAGGTATTCCGGTCGGTCACTTTTCTAAACACAGACATTATTAACTTTCCCGCACTCTTAGTCACCACCATATCCAAATAAGTCACTGAAATAGCACTTGTAGTGGCAGTGAACTTCAAATGAGTATCCACTGAATTAAGCCAATCCAAAAACACATGAAAACGAGCCAAGGAATCCGTCCATATTAAAAACACATCATCGATTAAGCGAAACCACACCGAGATGACAGATATCCAAGGGGACTGGTAAAGGAAACACTCCTCAAAATTAGACACATACAGATTAGCAACACTAGGAGCCATGGCGGTACCCATCGCTACCCCGTGCGTCTGTAAATAAAATTCTCCTTGAGCTTCAAAAAAATTCCGTTGCAGAACAAAAGAGGATAAAGTCTGCAAAAAAGAAGCAGGGATTCTGTTATCAATAGGCAAAGCAGACAAATTCTTTTCCACTATCTTTAACGCTTCTGCCTGAGGGATGTTGCTGTAAAGTGCTTCAAGATCCATGACTATCAAATAATCAGTGGACTGGACTTCAAGTGCTCTGATACTTTTTAAGAAATGGGTGGTATCCCAAATGAACGATTTGGCTTTGACCACCTGAGGTTTGAGAAAGTGGTCTACCATCTTGGACAACGGCTCCAGGACAGTCCCACGCAAAGACACAATGGGTCTGCCCGGAGGGTTGTGCAAAGACTTGTGTATCTTGGGGACAGTATAAAATTGAGGAGTGCGAGTAGGGGTCTGGGTGAGAAACTTCGCCTCAGTTTTGGTAATCATGTTTTTTTCAAGAGCAGTTTGGACCACCTTAGCAATATCAGCTTGTAGGACGAGGGAGGGGTCAGACTCAAGCCTTCTGTACCATGCCGTGTTGGTAATATGGGCCTGTACTTGAGCTAGGTACTGAGTAGTAGATTGGACAACAATGGCCCCTCCCTTGTCAGCGGGTTTGATGTCCAGGGTAGGATCAGTTCTCAGTGCTTGAAGCGCCTGGTACTGAACCCGGGTTAAATTGGTATACCTCTGAGGGTTTCCACCAGCCGCCATACGATTGACCTCCCTGAACATCAAATCCCTAAACACTCTGATATGGGGGTCCATATTCCCTGGTGGAACCCAATGAGACTTTGCGCGGAACAGAGAACCATCAGTGGTATTGATTTTATCCGAAAAAAACAATTTTATTTGGAGATTCCTCACAAACCGAGCAATGTCTCTATGTGCAGTGAATGAATCAAAATTAGTGGTGGGAACAAAAGTAAGACCCTTATTTAATACTTGAATTTGTGCTAAAGAAAGATCAGAACCAGAAATGTTGATAACAGAGGAACCTTCATTAATAAAGCTGATATTGGTAACAGCAGGAGAGGGCGCGGTTAAACCTGCTGCCCTCCTCTCGAAGCCTGGAGCCGTGTGACCAGTTGATTTGACCCTACACTGGGGTTGTATCCATACCCATTGTTTACAATTGGGCCATGAGTTCCAACACTTAACATGGATGGTGCTGGAACAGATTCCTGATACCTACAGAGGAGACAGAATGACACAACTTCAATTGAGAGAACAACATTGAATTTTTAAGCTGGGCACGGTCATTCCGGGGGGCCTCAATGAATGTGTGGAGTGGAATACTATTGTTTGATCTTTTGGTGACTCCTCCTTGTTTTTTCTTCTTTTTTGTTTCTGATTGGTTGAAAGTGTCTGATGTCATTTTGGATCTGCTTTTAAGCCCGGTCAGTTGCCTCTGCGGGCTCTCCTGCTTCCCTCCCAGCCGGTTCTGCTCCAGCCTTAAGATTCTGATGAAGGGTTTCACCCGAAACCGGTTGATCCAATGACTATTCTGGTCTCCTGCAATTCTCATTGACTTCATTTGGCTCGCTTTAAAAGCTAAGTTGGCTGTGGTTTCATTTTGTATCTTGGGGATTAGGCTGGGGAGGACTCTATGAGTGGGTTTTCAGTGTGATTCACTCTCTCACTAGTTCACTGTTTGTGACTTATTTATTGTTATTAATTCTGCACAGTTGATTTTGCACACTAGGGACTGAGCATGGGGCATTGACGCCATTTGTGAAAGCTTCAGGTTTGAAATTAATTCTGCATGCAAAATGACACCAGCGCAAGGTTTTAAAATTATAACCAGGATTTATTGAATTATCGGTTCTATTTTCCCATTATTAGATCAAAAGAACAGCATAATTGCTTACGTTGCGCTCATGGGAGATCATCATCGTGGCCAAAGGCTGGCCTTCTCACAATGGTCTCGTCTTTCTATCTCATTACATTCTATTATATAACTTTTGGTTTAGTGACATCATCAAGTTTGACGACCAATAACATTTCTATGGGTGGTCTTAAAGTTTAGACAAAGAAACATTCCTCCATGTTTAAAAGTTATACAAAGTTTTCAGAAAATTGCTTTTGATTTTTGAATTAACATTATAACATTCAAGAGAATCTATAATTATTAACATGGTGCTGAGAAATTCTCACTTCCTAAGCTGACAGATTCAAATTGCATGGCCTTACACAGAAAGCTTACTCTGGAGGAAGGGGGGTTTAAATCCCCCTCTCCTCTTCCTGAAGCGTGGGCTTCCAATGCCCCCCTTCTCCCTATTCTTGAGACTGACTCTAATCACTTCCAGATGTTGTGCTCAGGATTTTTCCTTAGTGTTTCTTCTTATAAACCATTTATATCACCACATATCACATTCATGGGCCCCAAACATTCATAATTTCATTCATATCTTGGCCATTCATACTTCATACATTTTATATCTCAGTTTGGAATATGGAGTCTAATATGCTTTTCCTAACTGGTCTAAGCACATCTGTTATCAATTAGAGCCACGAGGCTAAAGGCGGGAAGCTGAACAAAGAACAGAAACTATTCACTGGCACAAGATGGTGACCTAAGACAGGACAGTTATAGTACACACAAAAGAACCTAAACTGGACTCCATGTAATCATGTAATCATGATTTCCACCATGATTTAGCTCAACAGCAAAGTACACAAGAAAACACCATTCTTTTCCTTATATTAATCTTTAGTGTGTTTTTTCTTCTGGCCTTAGCTACATTATATTTAAATGTTTTATTCACCTATTTTTCGTACACTTCTATTTGGGCGCGGTCCTTAACTAACACAGATGTTTGTCTAACTAGAATTACCCAGAATCATACGAAAAACTGGCGCTACAAAAATACTGCACTATCATGCTTCTGACATCCATTTCAATATCGTCCCATAAACAGCGCTAGCCACGAGCCACGAGCCACAACAGGACGCCCGATGATGGTGTACAGGCGGGGTGATTCATCTCCGTCTTTGTAGTGGAAGCGCTGGAGTTTGTTCTCCCGTCGCTAATAACCTCACACTGAGAGCGTCCCTACTCCTCAATTGACATTTGGTATTTGTGTGGTTTGGTCTGTTAGTAGTGATTAGCTGATAGGCACACTCATAAGAGTCCTTACTGACATCTTTTGCCTTCTTTTTTGTATCTATTGTGGATTAGAACACTCCATGTGTATGCCACAAACACTTTGCAGTTCTATGCGGTTAACATAAAGAGAACTGTGCATTCACAGAATACGAATGGAAACATGCATTACATCCACATTACTCCCCCAAAATTTGCTTAAATAAGTAAGTTTTTAACATTTTCCTATAATGATCATAAGATACAGATGCTCATATTATAGGGCCTAGTTTTCTCTCCCAACTAGCAGTATTTTCAGTGGAGAAGGGTAGATAGTAGAGTTCCAATTTACTTCAATGTATACACACAGATACCCTGCAGCTTAATCATATATTCGAACACAAAATGTTAAGCTGAGACATACATAGATAGAGTGGTGAGAACTGGAGGGAAAAAGCCTCAGAACCCTGTTGGGAACCAAATCATCCTCTCAACTAGAAAGAGTACAATATGAACTTTCATTAGTTCTTTTCAGTGGTTCCCAACCCTGTCCTGGAGGACCACCAGACCAATCGGGTTTTCAAGCTAGCCCTAATGAATATGCATGGAGCGGATCTGCATGCCTGTCACGTCCTTTATATGCAAATCTCTCTCATGCATATTCATTAGGGCTAGCCTGAAAACCCGATTGGCCTGGTGGTCCTCCAGGACAGGGTTGGGAACCACTATTCTAGAGCAGTTTTTTTTCAGTCGATTAAGTTATTACCCTTTCTAGCTGAAAGGAGGGTTTGTTCCCCCGAGGTTCTAAGGCTTTTTTCCTCTAGTTCTCACTACTCTATATATGTCTCAGCTTAACATTTTGGGCTCCTATTACTATGCTGTGCTAGGGCTTTAACGCGCGGAATAGCGCACGCTACATTGAGCTGGCATTAGTTCTAGAAGCGTAGCATGTGGTGTGTGCGCTAAAAACGCTAGTGCACCTTAGTAAAAGGAGCCCTTTGTGTTTGAATAGATAGTAGGGTTCCCCAGGGGTCTCTGCTGGGATTACTGCTTTTTAGCATATTTATAAATGATCTAGAGATGGGAATAACTAGTAAGATAATTAAACTTGCTAATGACACTAAGGGCCCCTTTAACAAAGCCACGATAGTGATTTCTCCCACATCAAATGAAACCAAAACCCATAGGAATTGAATGGGTACCGGTGCATTTGCCATACCAGGACTCGCCACCATGGCTTTGTAAAAGGCGCCCAAAATTATTCAGAGCTGTTAAATTGCAAGGGGACTTTATGAGATTGAGAGACTGAGCAAGTGTAAAATGATGCATGTGGGTAAGAGGAACCCAAATTATAGCTACAGAAGGTGAGCTTTCCAGTCTTCTGTATCGGCTGCAATATGTATGACTACCTCCCTTCGGGGATCCAGGCATACATTTGCAATCGATGCATGGAGATGGATAACTTGAAATACCAGGTAAGACTACTGGAAGGAACAGTGATGGAACTCGAAGACAGAATCCGAGCACAGGAGAAGATTCTAGTGGAGTACAGCCCAAACGACGAGGTCAAGGAACTAGAAATGTTCATAGAGGAAGCTCATCAGCACCACGTAGAGATCCCAGGGCTGGAAAACTGTACTCAGGAAACCGATGTGAGGAGAGAAGACACCCATGCAAACACAGAAGAAACTGAAGACGAGGTAGGAGACAACTGCACACCAGGAGGAATAGTGAGAGCACAGGAAGACATCGCCCCACCCAAAGAACAGGAAACAATTTCAAGAGTATCATTGGAGGAAGAAGACTGGCCCTACTCCAAGGACGTGGACCTATGCCCCCCAAGGAACTCCCGAATAAAGAAGATGGGGATCATCGTAGGCGACTCCATCATACGACATGTGGACAGCCACACCGCAGGAGGAAGAGAGGACAGAGTTGTCACCTGTCTGTCTGGAGCAAGAGTGAAGGATGTGACCAACAGGATCTCCAGGATCATAGATGGAGCAGGGGGAGAGGACACCGCTGTACTTATCCACGTGGGAACAAATGATGTGAGCGGGCGGAAGTATGACAGGGAAGAGATGAAGGGCCAGCTCCGCTCACTCGGAAGACAACTGAAGATCAGGGAGGTGAAGGTGGCCTTCTCTGAGATCCTCCCAGTACCAAGAGCGGATGGAAAGAGACAAGGGGAATTGCAAGTAATCAACGCCTGGATGAGACGATGGTGCGAAGAAGAAGGCTTCGACTTCGTGCGCAACTGGACGGCGTTCTGGGGAAAAAGCAAGTACTACAGAAGGGACGGACTACACCTCAACAAGGAAGGAGCAAGAGTTTTGGCAGGCAACATGAAGAAGGCAATCGAGAAGGCTTTAAACTGAAAGATAGGGGAAAGCCGACAGTCGACCACCGGTCGATGGTACGGATAGCAGGATGCCCCGGCGAAGAAGCCAAGGACTACTACTCCTACACAAGAGAAGACGACCTCACAGCCAATAAGGGAGAAAAAGCAGGAAGGGACAACTCAGACACAGGAGGGGACGACCACACAGCAAACAAGGGTGATAACACAGGAGCAGTAAATGATACCGTAATTGAAACTACAGGGACAGCCAAGAGTAGAAGGTCCAAAAAGGTAACACGAAGGGAACTTAGATGTATGTATACGAATGCTAGAAGTCTGGGTAACAAAATGGGGGAACTAGAGACAATAGCAAGACATGACATATTGGACATCATTGGCATAACAGAAACATGGTGGAATGAAGAAAACAAATGGGACACAGTACTACAGGGATACAAACTGTATAGAAGAGATCGAGTAGGGCAGAAAGGTGGAGGTATTGCTCTATATGTTAAGGAGGGAATAGATTCTGTTGAAATGGTTACAACAGAAATGAAAGAGAAGCTTGAGTCACTCTGGATCAAAATTCCTGGTCAATATGGTGCAGATACGAAAATTGGCCTTTACTATCGTCCCCCAGGACAGGCGGAGGAAACTGACTCAGAAATGATGGAGGAAATCAAACAAGAATGCAAGACGGGCAATGTAATTATATTGGGAGACTTCAATTTCCCAGGGATAGACTGGAAACTAGCAACCTCCAACTGCGGCAAGGAAGCCAAGTTCCTGGAGGTGCTAGGGGATTGCTTCCTGGAACAAATGGTAAAAGAGCCGACAAGAGGCAACGCTACCTTGGACTTGGTCCTAAATGGCCTCACGGGACCGATAACAGAAGTGGAAGTCATGGTTCCACTGGGAACGAGTGATCACAATGTAATCAACTTTAAACTTGACATCGGGAAAGGGAAACATGCCAAAACCTTAACCACCACCTTGAACTTTAAAAAGGGTAAATACGATAGCATGAGAGCCATGGTAGAAAAACGACTCGAGAAGATGGTGGACAAACTTGAAACGGTTGATCAGGCATGGACCCTACTGAAAAATACTATCACAGAAGCACAAGATCTCTACATTCCGAGGATTTCCAAAGATCAGAGAACAAAGAGAAAAAGAGAACCGGCATGGCTTACCATACAGGTGAAGGAAGCCATAAAAGAAAAGAAGGACTCTTTCAAAAAATGGAAATGCATAAAGACAACCGAAGCCTGGAACAAACATAAAGATGATCAGAAGAAATGTCACAAGTCGGTGAGGGATGCAAAACAGGAATATGAGGAAAAAATAGCCCAGGTGGCCAAAAACTTCAAGCCCTTCTTTAGATACGTGAAAGGGAAAAAACCTGCAAAAGAGGCAGTGGGACCCCTGGACGACCAGGGAAGAAAAGGGTACATCAAGGAAGATAAACAAATCGCAGACAAACTAAATTCCTTCTTTGCGTCCGTCTTTACGAAAGAGGACACCTCAACAATACCTGAAGCGGAGAAAGTGTTTGCAGGAGAAACAGAAGACAGCCTCACCACAGTTGAAGTGGACTTAGACCAGATATACTATCAGATCGACAAACTTAAAAGTGACAAATCCCCTGGACCGGATGGGATTCATCCGAGAGTCTTAAAGGAATTGAAGGTTGAAATCGGAGAGTTATTGCAAAAACTTGCAAACCTGACAATCAGAACTGGACAGATACCGGACGACTGGAGGATAGCGAACGTCACCCCAATTTTCAAAAAAGGATTGAGAGGGGAACCGGGCAACTATAGACCTGTGAGTCTTACGTCTGTCCCCGGCAAGATGGTTGAAGCACTGATCAAGGATAGCATAGTCCGGCACTTGGACGCACACGACTTGATGAAACCCAGTCAACATGGATTCAGGAAAGGGAAATCATGTTTGACGAATTTACTCCAATTTTTTGAGACCGTGAACGAGCAAATTGATAGTGGGAAGCCGGTGGACATAATATACTTGGACTTCCAGAAAGCGTTCGACAAAGTTCCACACGAAAGACTTCTCAGGAAACTACAAAGCCATGGCATAGAGGGGGATATACAAAGATGGATAGGCAAATGGCTGGAAAACCGAAAGCAGAGAGTGGGCATAAATGGGAAGTTCTCCGACTGGGAGAAAGTGACTAGTGGTGTACCCCAGGGCTCGGTACTTGGGCCGATCCTTTTTAATATTTATATCAATGACCTGGAGGAAGGAACATCCAGTGAGATCATCAAGTTTGCAGACGATACAAAACTATGCCGGGCGATCAGATCGCAGGAGGATAGAGAGAAACTCCAGAGCGACTTGTGTCGGTTAGAAACATGGGCGGAGAAATGGCAGATGAAGTTCAATGTGGAGAAATGCAAGGTAATGCATTTAGGCAATAAGAATAAGGAATACGAGTATACAATGTCAGGTGCAACTCTGGGGAAGAGTGAACAAGAAAAGGACCTGGGTGTACTGATAGATAGGACCCTGAAGCCGTCGGCACAATGCGCGGCAGCGGCAAAGAAGGCAAATAGAATGTTGGGCATGATAAAGAAAGGAATCTCGAGTAGATCGGAGAAAGTTATAATGCCGCTTTATAGGGCAATGGTCAGACCACACTTGGAATACTGCGTCCAACATTGGTCTCCCTACCTAAAGAAGGATATAAAACTGCTGGAGAGGGTGCAGAGACGAGCAACAAAACTGGTGAAGGGTATGGAGAAACTGGAATACGAGGACAGACTTATAACACTAGGATTGTTCTCCCTTGAGAAAAGGAGACTGCGTGGGGATATGATCGAGACCTTCAAAATACTGAAAGGAATCGACAAAATAGAGCAGAGAAGATTATTTACATTGTCCAATTTGACACGGACTAGAGGACATGTAATGAAGCTAAGGGGGGACAGGTTCAGGACTAATGTCAGGAAGTTCTGCTTCACTCAGAGAGTGGTTGACACCTGGAATGCCCTCCCAGAGGAGATTATGACGGAATCGACCGTCCTAGGCTTCAAGAGCAAACTAGATGCATATCTCCTTAAGAGAGGCATATAAGGATATGGTGGACTATAAATTAAGCCAGGTGTACACCTGGCAGGGCCTCCGCGTGTGCGGATCGCCGGACTTGATGGACCGAAGGTCTGATCCGGAGAAGGCAGTTCTTATGTTCTTATGATGCAAAGTTCCCCATTAGTGTCACAACCCAGAAAATGGATCTAGGTGTCATCATTGATGATATGTTGAAACCTTCTGCTCAGTGTGCAGTGGCAGCTAGGAAAGCAAATAGAATATTAGAAATTATCAAGAAAAAAATGGAAAACAAAGAAGCGAATGTTATAATGCCTTTGTATCACTCCATAGTGCAGCTGTACCTCAAATACTGTGCGCAATTCTGGTCTCAAAAAAAGATATAGCAGAATTAGAAAAGGTACAAAGAAGACTGTCAAAAATGATAAAGGGGATGGGTAAGGTGACCATACATCCCGTTTTGAACGGGACCGTCCCATTTTTAGATCCCCTGTCCCGTTGTCCCCACACACAGCTTCGGGACGCCAAAATGTCCCGTTTTCAGGGACAGCATCCTGAAGATGTGCGGGGAGACAACGGGACAGGTGATCGCATCCCCTCCCTTCCTCCCTCCCTGCCGCCTGGGCCAAATTTAAGGGCCTGAAAACAGGGGGTGCCCCACCGGTATGGTGCTCTGACGTCATACACCAACGAGGACTGCCCAATCCCATTCGGCGATGGTGATTGCTACCTGCTTCCTGCCTGGTTCTGCACAGCCGCAATCAGCTCCTGGCCTTAGCCCCACCCCTACATGTGCTTTGCCGGCATGTCTTTTTATTTTCCTTCTTCTCACCTCTCTGTCCTTTGTTTATCGAACTGCCAGCCAGCTGCGGTCCCATGCTGATGTCTTATGCTTAGTCAGCCAAAGTGAGTAAGTTTTCTAGCTTCTCTGTCCCCATTGTTTGTTTTTGGCTCCATTGACCGAATTTACTTCTGTTTAACTCCCTCTTCCCCATAGCATTTTTCATGTATTTTATTGCCGGTTATTGCAGAGTGCTGTCATTTTTCTCTACTTAAGTTCAAGTGTTTTCTTTGCTACTCTTTATTGTTTTTACTTTTAAGCTGGTGTTTTAACTTTCTTTCACAGTTTTTATACTTTTTTTTCTTTTGAGGGGTGGGCATGGTTGGAACTGGATGGGCCTGGGTCCAGATCTTACTAAAGTAAAATCTGGTAACCCTAGACTTGGGGAAATCCATTTCTTATTCCTAGATAAGCAGCAAAAATGTTTTACTAGTTGGGATCTAGCTAGGTAATTGGGACCTGGCAAGGCCGGATTAAAGGGTAGGCCCAGTAGGCACATGCCTCGGGTCTGAAAACATAAGAGGGCCCCACAGATGTGGTGCTATGACGTCACGCACCAATGAGGACTGCCCAATCCAATTCGGCGATGGTCCTGCACAGCCGCAATCAGCTCCCGGCTTCAGTGGATGGGGCGTGGGCAGGACTGGGGGCCCACTGTACCTGTGTGCCTAGGAGCCCTCGAAGAATTAATCCAGCCCTGCCTGCCACGCCAAAGCCAGCCTGCCCTATATCTTCTCTCCAGCGCCGAAGCCGAAGCCTGCCCCCCCCAGACTGGACCCCGATGCTGCTACCTATCTGCCGAAGCCTGGCCTACCGCCACTTTAAACATCACCCCCCGGGTCCACCGCCGCTGCCGCACGCCACATCTAAAGAAAAGTAAGGTCCAGGCACCAGCCTACAAACCTTCTTCCCGACATCAAGTCTGACATCAGAGAGAAAGTTCCGGGCCAGCCAATCACTGGGGGCGCTAAGGACATAGGAAGGGGCACTAAAGACATGGGAAGGAGGCACTAAGAACATAGAAAGGAGGCACTGAGGGCACTAAGGACATAGGAAGAGGCACTAAGGATATGGAAAAGAGGCACTGGGGGCACTAAGGATATGGGAAGGAGGTACTAAGGACATAGGAAGAAGGCACTGAGGGCACTAAGGACATAGGAAAGGGCACTAAGGACATAGAAAGGAGGCACAGGGGGCACTAAGGACATAGGAAGGAAGAAGGGAGGGAATAGAAAGGGACAATTGTTGGTCCTGAGTGCAGAAAGAAAGAAAGAAAGAAATAAAAGATAGTATGCACAGTCAGAAGGAAACGCAACCAGAGACTCATGAAATCACCAGACAGCAAAGGTAGGAAAAATGATTTTATTTTCAATTTAGTGATCAAAATGTGTCAGTTTTGAGAATTTATATCTGCTGAACTACATTTGTCTATTTTTCTATAGTTACTGAGGTGACATTGCATATTTTAAAGTCAGCTGCCTTGACATCTTTGAAAACAACCCCCCCCCACACACACACACACACACACACAAACCACACTATACACAGAGAAAATGTTAATTATCATTTATATTTGGGGGGGTTTCAATTTTATGGTTACCATTATGAATTAATAAGATATTATGAATGGAAGAGATTGGGGGCGGGATTGGGGTGGGGCTAGGGTGGGATTGGAGGTGGGACTGATAATTAATAGATGTCCCGTTTTGATGAAAAAAATAAATGGTCACGTTAGATATGGGGCAACTTCCCTAAGAAGAAAGGCAAAAGCAACTAGGGCTCTTCAGTTTGGAGAAGAGACAGCTGATGGGAGATATGATAGAAGTCTATAAGATAATGAGTGAAGTGCAATGGGTAGATATGAATCACTTGTTTGCCCTTTCTAAAAAAATACTAGGACTAGGGGGGCATGCAATGAGGCAACTAAGTAGTAAATTTAAAACAAACTGGAGAAAATATTTCTTTACTCAGTGTGTCATTAGAACTTTGGAATTCATTGCCAGAGAATGTGGTAAATGTAGTTAGCATAGCAGGGTTTAAAAATAAAATCTGATTTACTCTTTGGGTATCTTGTCAGATACTTCTGACCTGGATTGGCCACTGTTTGAAAGAGGATACTAGGTTTGATGGACCTTCAGTCTGTCCCAGTAGAGCATCACTTACGTTCTTATAACCATAAGCAATAGAAAAGGGAGGGTCCATGACTCAACAGCCTCTCTCAGCAAAAGGGAAAGGGGTTTGGACTTGTATACTGCCTTTTTGTAGTTTTACCACCACATTTAAAGTGGTTTACACACAGGTAGATACTTCAAGCATTTTCCCTATCTATCCTGGTTGGCTCAAAATCTACCTGAGGATTATGTGACTTGCCCAGGGCACAGGGCTTGAACCCATAACCTCAGGGTGCTGAGGCTGTAGCTCTGTCCACTGCACCACACTCTCCTCCTCCTACAAAACTGGGGAGAAAATGCAGAAGTTGATTCATTTGCCATTTTCCCAAACAAAAAAGGTTCTGCTGCCCCAGCCCATATTTACTTTTAGTTGGTTGGTTGGTTTTGGTTTGTCAATGCTATTACTTGGCCATGGAGGGTTAAGTTGCTTGTCCAAGACCAGAATGAGCCACTATGGGATTTGAACTTGGGCCCTCTAACCATGAATATTTTATCAATATTATATCATTAAATCTTCAGTTTTCTCAGTTTTAATTGGTTTATCCAATACAAATTCAAATGCTAACCAAAGGCTTAGAAGTTATAGAGGTGGCATCTAAGTATGGATACAATGCCAAATAAAGCTACTTTTTGCAGCTAACAGGGTGTTGTTATCCCTTCAGTTGTAAGCATTTACTACTACTACTATTTATAGTAGTATTAGCACTGTATATTAGAACATTCAAGACACGGTCCCTGCTCTGAAGAGATTACAATCTAATCAACAGAGAAACATGACAAGCAGGGGGTTGGTGAGATCATCAGGCATGAATGCCATACAGCGAGTGGGGGTTAGGAATTAAAAGCAACCTTGAAGAAGCAGGTCTTGAGTCTGAATTTGAATACGGCCAAAGACGGAGCTTTGCATACTGATTCAGGGAGTTTGTCCCAGACATAAGGTACTGCAAGAGAGAAGGAACAGAGTCTGGTGCTGGTATTAATGGAGAACATAAGTAATGCCTTCACCGGATCAGACCATAGGTCCATCTAGTCCGGCGACCTGCACACACGGAGGCTACGTAGGTGTTCCCTGATGAAGATCTTGTTTACTTGTATCCCTCAATGTGATTTGCAAAAAGTTGTGCATTCAACTTGCCCTTGAATCCTAGAATGGTGGTCTCCGTCACAACCTCCTCTGGGAGAGCATTCCAAGCGTCCACTACTCGCTGTGTGAAACAGAACTTCCTGACATTTGTCCTGGGCCTGATGACCCTCAGTTTCAGTCCATGACCTCTTGTCCGAGTCACATTTGACAATGTGAATAATGATGTTTTTTGCTCTATTTTATCGAATCCGTTTAGTATTTTAAAAGTCTCTATCATATCCCCTCGCAGTCTTCTCTTCTCGAGGGTAAACAATCCCAGTTTTCCAAGGTGTTCTTTGTAGCTCAAATTCTCCATGCCTTCTACTAGCTTCATGGCTCGCCTCTGTACCCTCTCCAGCAGGGTTATATCCTTCTTTAGGTAGGGAGACCAGTGTTGGATACAGTACTCCAAGTGTGGTCTGACCATTGCTCTGTAAAGCAGCATTATGACGGCCGCCGATCTACTTGTGAGAAGGGTATTGATAGGAGAGATTTACCCAATGGAGTTCCCAGGGTGGAGTATAAACAGAGATAAGAGAGGAGAGATATTGAGCTTCGGAGTGAATGCATTTGTAAGTCAGTAAGAGGAGTTTGAATTGTATGCGGCAATGAATAGGGAGCCAATAGAGTGATTTGAGGAGAGAGGTAATATGGGTATAATGACTCAGACAGAATATAAATCATAAAGCAGAATTTTGGATAGATTGAAGGGGAGAAAGGTGATTATGAGGAAGACCAGTGAGAAACAATTTGCAGTAGTTGAGGCGAGAGGTGATAAGGGCATGGATAAGGGATTTGATGGTGTGCTCCAAGAGAAAGGGTCAAATTTTGGTGATATTATAGAGAAAGAAGCAGCAGGTTTTGGTGGTCTACTGGATTTGTGCCGAGAAAGAGAACGAGGAGTCAAAGATGACTCTGAGGTTGTGAACTAACAAGGCAGGAGAGGATGAGAGTGCCATCTACTGAAACTGAGAGTGGGGTGAGAGGAGAGGTGGGTTTAGGTGGAAGGACAAGGCAGAATTCTAAGTGCTTTTTCAACGAATAAGGCTCCTAAAGCCTCTATTATATAATCGGTACTACTTTTGATTTTTCTTCCAATCCTCTTAGTTTCAATTTGTAGATTCCTGTATTTTGTGACCTTTTCAAGTACTTTCTTTTGCACTTGACTGTCTCCAGGTAGTAGCACCTCTATGAGCCATAAAACTTTTCTTCTCTTATTGTTATAGCTGATGTGTTACATTTCAAATTATGGTCCATCCGAATTTTAAAGCCCCAGAAAATCTTTACATTCTCATTTTCAAGGACTTTTTCCTTGACTGTGTGTTTTTGCACTTTCAAAAGCCATATTTTATTTTTTTTTTTTTTTGCTTAAGCACCAGTGTTATTATTCAAGTGGCATTACTGTAACATTTCTATATTCAGTTTCGGCAATTTAATGCCGAGCGCTAATTACATGATCCATTACTTCATTTTTTTCTTTACATAGCCAGCACTTAGCATTTCACTAATCTTTTCGATTTTTGATTTCATGACATTAGTTTATGTGGCTTGTTCTTGTGCTGCAAAAAGAGAAAATCTTTTTTTAAATGATCCATTTTGCAGCCATTGCCATGGTTCTTTTTTTGTCTACATTTTCATTTGTGCTGCTTGGATAGTGCTCATGTTAAGTTTTCTGCCTTGTTTTTATAATTTCCTCTTTCATCCGTTCCACTTTTGTTTTCACTGGTTTGAATAACATCATTTTATGCTTTATTTTCTTTGCTGCCATTTAGGCTGCTCTTATCTTCCTCAACTGATCTAGAGCTACACCTATCTAGGTAGAGGAGTAGTCTAGTTGTTAGAGCACCAGGAACTTGGTGCAGTGAGCACACTTATGTATATTCTGGTATTTAAGTATGTGCATAACTATTAATAGAAAAGGAGGTAAGAGCAAATTTGTGTGTGTACCTTTTTTGAATCAAAATTCATTGTAAATTCTGTAAGTAAAAGTACCTGCAGATTCTATAGTACAGTATATTTAGAGGGTCCTTTCATGAAAAAGCCTTAAGCTTCATTAAAAGGCACAAAGTACATCTTCTCTAATTGCAATCAGGTTCTTGTGTGCTAATGAACACCAGCCCAGGCTATTCAGTTTGATAAAAGAGGCCCTTAAGCATATGCTCATACATATAGGGCCTGATTATCAAAACATGCATCCCAATTGCAGGACAGACACTTGCATGATTGTACGTATCTGTAGCGCATCTACAGGACACAGATGTGTAGGGACACTTAAGCATGCCCAAGGCGGGGCATGGGCGTGGTTTTGCCTGGAAGTGGCCTTGGGCATGCTCAGTTGTCCCTATGCGTCTCTGTAGGCACAAGACAGACACCTTAAACATAGATCTGCAAAATGCTGGCCTACATTTAAGGCATCTGTTCAGCGATGTAGAGCTGATTCTCATTAGGATGTTGACAAGGTACGGTATTGGAGTTCAAGAAGGGTTTGGACAAATTTCTGAAGGAAAAGGGGATAGAAGGGTATAGATAGAGGGTTAATATACAGGTCCTGGACCTGTTGGGCCCCCGCATGAGCAGACTGCTGGGCATGATGGACCTCTGGTCTGACCCAGCAGAGGCAGTTCTTATGTTCTTATGATGTGTGATTGACACGCAATTGACATCTTATAGATATGGATACTGGATATCTTTTTTTAATTTGAAATTTGCACCTTGTGTGCTTCACTTTTATTCTCGATGGGTTAACAGAAAATAATGTCACCCCTTCAGACAGTCCTAAGACTACAGGATGCCCCATGAAAATGAACTGTAGCATACGTAAAACAAAACTAAGATGGAATTTTTTTTTCTTTTTCTTCCTTTCTTTCTTTGTTTTTTTTGTTCATAGAATTTTAAATATTACAATTCAAAAATAAAGATATGGGTGACATTATCCATGGAACCTAGCATAAGCAGTCAAAAAGTATACTGTTACTTTAAAACTTTAAGGCCACCCATACTGTGCACATTCTGGTGCCTTCCTGCCTGATGATGGCTCGCAGGACCTGCAGTTCTTAGTTTTCCACAGAGCTGAAAAGCTGGGTTTTAGATCTAAGTACGTCAAATTTTTCTACTTTTCTGTACCTACTCATTTTTTTTTCCTTCAGTTTTTGTCATAATACATTATTTTTTTTATCATTTCTTTCCCTTTTATCAAAGATTTTTCATTTTTTCCCAAATTCAGGTTTTTTGGGGACTTCAGGATTTTTTCAGCCCATTCCCATGCTGGGAGGATCAACTCTTTCAGTATACCATCTACTTGACCTCCCTGGAACATTCAGCCCTATGACTTTGCGTTGGCGGTTTTTCCATTGATGTTAAAGGCTCCTAGTGGCTTCAAGCAGTGCACTCGATGTCAATTGACCATTTCAGTTATAGACCTGCATAACCAGTGTATTCAGTACCTAGACCCGGCCTGAGTATCAAGACATTTCATGCACACTGCTCTCACATGCAGAAGAGGTCACTTAAAGCCAGGAAGTTGCATTTTGAGATATGGGAAGGGGGTATATCTTTTGTTTTGGTATTATTCCTGATGGTAATGATGGATGGGGGAAGAAATTTTTATCTTTTGTATAGATACTGATTGATTATCAGTGCTTGATTGATTATCTTTATTTGTATATAAATTGTATTGCACTTTTTGTTGGCATTAAAAACTAAAGAAAGTTAAAAAAGAAACTTTTCAGTACAACTTCAGGAACATCAAGTATGGCTGGAGATTCTAACCCTGATGCACAGCCACATACTATTCCAGTATCGATACCGAAACTGACGACATTGATGATTCATTCCACTTCTTAATTGTTGGTTCTTCCATCATCGGGAGAGTTTTGTAAACAAGCTAAGAAGCACAAACATATCTTCCCTTGAAGCATGCATTAGCATCATCTCAGGCATCATCTCCATTAATGCACTCCAAGCATTGATGCACTGATTCCCAATCACCATTGCTTCAATTGGTGTCTCCTCTGAGGTGTGCCTCGTCATCAAGATCCCCAATGCCTTGAACCCAATGCAGCCAGAGCCTAATGTACCCTTCCCAATATCAGTATCAGCGCCATTGCTGCAAGAACAGCTTTAAGCACTGTTGCAGCAAGAGCAAGCTGGGATATTGCAGTCACACCCTGTGTAAACTCCTGCAACAACTCTCTCAGCCTTAGTCCAGTCTGAGCACTGCCCATGCAGTTCATCGAGACATCGTTCTTGGACCCCCATGACATTGAGGATCTGTGTTGAAGAGATGCACAATACATGCGTCATCTTCAAGAGGGCAGAGCACACCCACTTCACTTCAACATTCTTTCTTCCACTCTTGATACTCTCCTCGACGTTCCACTTTCAGAAGAGCTGACATTGAGGAATATGATTCAGATTTGTCACCATGCTCTTCCATTGCCTGGGTCCTTAATGTAGTACTTTTCACTGTGATACAATATCCCTTTGAACCACTCTGTACTTTATCCCTCAAGCATTGTATTTGGAAAGTGGTCCTCATCGCTATTACATCTGCACACTGGGTCAGTGAACTTCAAGCACTTGTGTCAGATCCACCCTATACAACATCCCAAGTTCCTCCAAATGATCCTCTCAGAGTTTCATCTGAAACAGTCCATAGTTCTACCTGTCTTCTTTTCGAGACCGCATTCTTACCCTGGTGAAACAGCACTCCATATATTGGACCGTAAATGTGCTCTTGCTTACTACTTAGATTGAACCAAACCTCACAGGACTACCACTCAACTTTTCCTGTCGTTCAATCTTACCAGACTTGGAGAACCATCTCCACATGGCTGGCGTACTGTATCTCCTTTGCCTATGCTCAGGCTGGGCTGACGCTTGAAGACCATATCAATGCACATAAAGTTCAAGCAATGGCGACTTCAGCAGCTCATTTATGTTCTACTCCTATTGAATGAATATAAACCCAATTTTATGTGCTTTACTTTGTGGCGCAGCCGGTGCCCGTGGATAAGTTTGGCTTGGCTAGCGCACAAGATAGCTCACCTCCGACGTGCTTCCATAAAGTTGGAAGTCCTGCTGGTCTCCAAGTTCAATAAAGTGAAACAAGATTCAAAAGAGTTAATTCCCAAAAATCACTCACAATCTTGGTTTATTGGTAAATGACTCTGAAACAGTCTTCTTTGTCATACAAAACAATAAAAAAGAAAAATTGGAACAAAACAAAATGAGCTGAGAACAGTGTCTCACAGCTCCCACCTTTATGAAGGTAAGTATAAGCAAATTAACTTCCAAGTTCTGCCTTTGAAAAGAGGCAGCCAACATAAGTCCACTGCTTTTCCAGTTCCTAATCAGTGTGGTGTCCAAGCCTAGGTTATGGCAGGCTTGGCCCCAGCCAACTTGAAAGAAGCTGGTGGGGGGAGGGGAATAGCCGAATCCACAAATTTATTTCGGTTATCACAGAATGCCACAAATGGCCCCACAATCCCTACCAAGGATGACAAGTGGATTCTTCCCCAAACTACTTCCTCACTCCACAGCTTCAAACACCACAAAATATAAACTTAAGCAGTGCAGTTCAATTTAGCTTAAAAAAAAACGTTTTTCTTTCAGGCTTCACAGAAAGAAAAGTTCAGCACTATTATCCTTCTTCATTCAAATGCACACAGCTGCTGAGAAGCAGTCCAAACAGTTACTATCCTGAGCATGAAGAGCAAAACACAACTTTCAGACAAGTAACTTAATTGTCCTCCATAGGCATACCTTCAGGAATGTAAGCAGTTTCCTGGCAATCCATGGGTTCTACTTCTGCTGGCTGGTTAGCCACAGGGTCAGTGTCAAAACCCACCATCTCTATATCTGTAGAGCAGTGAAGGTCAGGAGCACCGTCCTGAACACCTCCTTCCTGAGCTGGCTCAGGGCAGACTGCCTGCCTTCTCCTCAGAGCAGCCTCTAATACATTGAGCCGGGCACGCCCAGTTCCCTGAGGGGGAGGGGCAGCTTGCAACTTCTGCCTACCTTTCTTAGGAGCTGCAATCAGCTTCTGCAGCTGAGAGTCAGCAGGGGAGGTGGAAGAGATCTGTGGCTGTTCCAGGCTATTACTTTCAGAGTCTTCCACTCCCTGGAGATCAGCTACCCGAGACTTAAAGGGGAATATATCATTTTTCCTATTCTTTACCTCAGGCTTGTCACATTGGTTAGCCCTTCTGATGGCTGGGTTGGTTTTACTCAAACCCCAGCCTGGCACAAACCGAGCTCTAAGGCTAGGGGTGTGACAACTTATGCGCTTTGTTCATGCACTTTATTCATTTGCTTTATTTATACATTTTGTTTACATATTGTAGTATCAAAATTTTTTAAAAATCACTTATCTTTGTGCTCTGTTCAGCTTTGCTGGCTGGGGACTATCTTCACCTGACATGTTTCACCCAATGGCTGTTTCAAGGATACCCCCTACAAAGTATACAACAGATTATTAAAACTCATATCACCCAAATGGCTCATATTGTATAACTCATATAAAATCTTAATGTATTACTTTATTTACGCCTCTTATTTCTATACTTTAAATTATTTACCTGTGAATGCCATTTGGTCCACTTCTCTCCACATTTGATGTGATTCAAAATGGCCACGGCATTTTTTTCACAATAACCTTATAGATAGTATGGCAAAAGACAGCCAATACGGTTCCTGGGCAGACAACCAATAATGTTCATAATTGGATAATCCCCTTACTTGATCCTATTTAAAGGAGAGTTGCTCATTCTATCTCCAAATTTAACCCATAAGGGGTCACATGTTTAATTCGAATATCCAGCGTTGTTCTTTATAGTTTAAGATCTGATCCAAATTTTCACCCGCCCACCCTGCTATCGCTTGATCTATAACTCTCCATTTGATATTATCAATAGAATGCCCTTTCTCTTGGGTCAACGATTAAAACTACAAAATCATTGCCTAAGCTGTGCACATATTTCCATTGATTAAAAGTGATTAAGATACGGAAAGCAGGGGGAGGAAATGACATCAACACCCAATATGGATCCTTGAGCTTTTTCCAAAACTGGAATAGCAGTTTTTAGCACTGGCAGGCACGCTGAATGCTCTGCACTGCTCCCGACACTCATAGAGTTCCTATGAGCATCAGGAACAGCGCGCGGCATTCAGCGTGCCAGCCTGCGCTAAAAACTGCTATAATGGATTTGTAAAAGGGGGGGTAGTCAGGAAAAATCTTTAGCCCTTTGTCTTTGGGCAGGCTTTAGATCTGGCAATATAGGGAGATCTGGAGATTGAATAGAGCTGTTCCAATAGCTGTCCATTTGTCGTATCTGTTGTTGGGTTTTATATTTGGATATTGATGTTTAGGCCAGTGTTTCTCAACTCGGTCCTGGAGTACCACCTTGCCAGTCAGGTTTTCAAGATATCCACAATTAACATGCATGAAAGAAATTTGCATATAATGAAGGCAGTGTATGCAAATCAAGCTTATGCAAATTCAATGTGGATATCCTGAAAACCTGACTGGCAAGGGGGTATTCCAGGACCGAGTTGAGAAACACTGGTTTAGACCATAAAGTTCCAATTGAACAAGCTCACCTAGGCAGTTTGTAAATAAAAGAAATAAATAAGTAGGTATCTTGCTATACTATGAAGTAGTAGCCCAACAAAAAATATGTATTTAAAAGTGGCTGAGATTTTAGTCTGTCTTTAATTTTCTTTTTCCTTCATGCTACTTTCTGGTCTGGTGCATAACAATATTGTCTGGCTTTGATATTGTGATCAACTGTTTCTGTTTTCATTTGGAAGCAAGGTCCTTGACTGCTTTCAAAACATTCTATTCTGTTCAAATGAGCTTGTGGCTCCTGCTTGAAAGCTTTTATTGGTTTGGAAATATATTACTGACCTCCTGACCACTGTGGGACGTGACACGCAGCTCCTGCACAAGCACTACTCATCCAGCTAGCATTACAAACCTATCCCAGAAATTAGATTTCTGGCATTAGAAAACACTGGCTTTGCTGAGGCAGGTACTCTCCAGTGATATGTAGACACCATGGCCCAGGTTCTCTATAGGGCACAATATCAGCGGCCGCCTAAAAAGTGGTTGACAATCGCGTGTCAATCACGCGACAGCACCTTAGAGAAAACTGCATCTCCACAAAAACTAGGCACCAGAACTATAGGCATGGTAAGATGTTTCATTGTATTGTACAAACAGCATTAGTATCATATCTAAGTTACTTGGATGTTCTAATGTGTGCCTATTAGGCATTTGATTGGTATTAAAATTGATCCCTGAATTAAGAATATAAGAACTGCCATACTGGGACAGCCCAATATCCTGTTTCCAACAATGACCAACCCAGGTCCCAAGTACCAGACAGAAACCCAAAGAATAGCAACATTCCAGAGCTGAGATTGTGATGTCATAATGCCTCATTCCACTAACGCCTAAGAGCCAGACTCATCACTGAAGTCACAATGGTTTTATTGTCCTATACTTGGCTCACATAAGAACATAAGAATTGCCATACTGAGACAGACTGAAGGTCCATCAAGCCCAGTATCCTGTTTCCAAAAATGGCTAACCCAGGTCCCAAGTACCTAGTTAGATCCCAAGTAGTAAAACATATTCTCTAAGCTCCAGAGTTGGGTGAATTCCATTCAAATGAAACTGAATGCTTCAAAAACTAAGCTGCTTTGGATCGGACCTAGATTAGTTAATCTCCCTACTAATATTGCATTGAAATCAAATATTATATTACAACTTGACTTCTAGAGTTTTGGGTATTATTCTGGATTCTTCTCTCACTTTTAATGACCAGATAAATTCCTTAGCAAAGAAATGCTTCTTTAGTTTCTTTAGTCAGGTCACTGTTTTATCAAAAACATTTATTACTGGTACAATCCACTGTGTTGGCCCAGTTGGACTACTGTAATTCTATTTATTTGGGTATTAAACAGGGCAGCTTAGATCGTCTCCAGTTAATACAGAATACAGCGGCCAAACTTATTTTGCTGAGAAAACTCCAATGGCTTCCGGTCCATCATAGGATACAGTTCAAGTGTGCATGTGTGGTTTTCAAACACCTTTATGGAATATTCGACTCTTTGATTCCCCTTAGTGGGAATTCCTTTAGATCCTGCTATTCAAGAATTACAACAATTCACAAATTAGCATTTCCTTCTCTGAAAGGTATTAAATGCACTGGGAAGCTTCGTAAATCTTTTACATTTAAATTGGTGAGAATTTGGAATGGACTTCCAGATTCTCTAAGACTGGTAGATCAATAATATCAATTTCAAAAAAGTTTAAAAACCTGGTTGTTTTCACAATAGTTAATTTGATTTTAGCTGTTGAACAGTAATTTTAAGCAATTTAACATACTTTTTTTTCTAACTTTTTCCATCCATCTAATCTAACCAATTTCTATTTTTATCCCACAGTTTTTACTTGTTATGTTTCATTTTTTAACGAACTGTAAACCGAGTCGAGCTCCTTAGGGAGTAGATTCGGTATATAAAATGAAGATTAGATTAGATTAAATTTTATGCTGTTTATCCTAGGAATAAGCAATGGATTTCCCCATGTCATGTCAATAATGGCATATGGGCTTCTCTTTTAGGAAATTACCAAACAATTTTAAAACCCTGCTAAGCTAACTGATTTCTCCACATTATCCGGCAATGAATTCCAGAGTTTAATTACACATTGTGTGAAGAAATATTTTCTCGTTTGTTTTAAATCTACTACTTAGTAACTTCATCGCATGTCCCCTGGTCCTAATATCCCCTAGTCCTAGTATTTTTGGAAAGAATAAATAAGCGATTCATGTCTACCCTTTCCACAGCACTCAGTATTATATAGACCTCTGTTATATCACCTCTGAGCCATCTCTTCTCCATTTGCAGCAGACAGCCAGGAACCAAGGTTTGAAAATCATTACATCATAATTACATGTAAATTATTTACATATTTTGTCAGTCTGAAAGGTAAAATTAGCATGAGCAACAGTAATACTTCCTTTCTACTCATTTCAGGTTCAGGTATAAACATAATAGATAAAGACTTTTACTAAACCAGCCCATTATGCATTTTGCTATTAAGATCGATAAGACAGGCTTCTTTTCTTAATTGCCAGAATATTAAAATGCTAGCATAAAGTATTCCCAGCATAAATAAAGGAAATTAACTCTGGGAGTCGAAGAGTACTGCTCTAGTGGGAAAGAGGCAGAAAAACAAAAGCCTGCCAGCCCGCTACACTTTCAGCTATACTGGATTTGTATGAAAGCTGAACATTCAGAGCGATTTCCTCTGTTCTTGCTTTCACTGCAAGCAACAGCAGCTTCAGTCATTGACAACAGACACAAGAGCAATCCCCCTTTGTCATTTCTGTGCTTTTGAAACCAAGATTTTTACAATCTCTGGGGGGGGGGGAAAAAAAAAACAAGGAGCAAAAAAAAAGTAAAAGAAACAAGGACCAGAGTTTACATTGCTGATACAAGTGGGCATACACTTCATGGCTGTAGGGAGAAACAGCGAAGGATAGAATCTATAAAAATGATGATACGCAGCCTTCAATTCGTCCCTACCCAGGCCATTTGATGGCATGTTGTAAAAATAATACTCGTGTGTATATAATCTAATAACTATGTATCACTAGAAGGCACAAGCATATCCTGCATTTCACAGCTATAAGCTCACTCTCAGTTCCAGTATATCATGGTACTCTTCTCTGTCCCATCAATCTTATTGCCATTGATAGGATTGCCATATGGCTCCAGAAAAAGGAGAAAGGATTGACACATCCGGGTTTTACGTCCATTGCTTTCAGTGGAAGTAAAACCCGGATGTCTCAATCCTTCCTCCTTTCTCTGGAGCCATATGGTAACCCTAGCCATAGAAGTAACTTTGAAAACCTGAAATACAAATATATTCATAAATTTGTTTGGATATGCATATTCTAGGGAAAGAGAACACATGACAGTAAGAGGCTAATTTTAGAACTTTGGCACCTATGTCAGTGTTGGAGGAATAACTATTTATTTTGTAAAGGCAACATAGATGTCGGTGTGGGTTTATTTTTTTTTTTTTTAATCAAATAAACTTCCAAAACCAGCTCAAGATGTAGACTTCTGTGTATTCTCTATAGATGTGCATGCATATTTATGACCTCTTTTATAAAGTCACGCGGCAACAGCCCTGAAGCCTTTTAAATCTCTATGGGCTTCGCGGCCGTTAGCGCAGCACAGCCGCTAGTGTGGCTTTGTAAAAGGGGTCGTTAATGATGTACATACATACAACTATGCTCCAGCTCTGCCCAAACCACATCCCCCTCATGCACACCACATAAAGTAGAAATCCCCACAGAACCACAAAGCACAAGAGTAATGCCCCAAAATTCAAATAGCTACAAATTCAAATTTCAATATTGCAAAACTTTTTTCATCAGTAAATTAAATCTTCATGTTAAAAGTACTTACTGATACTTTGAAGACATCCATAAGAACATAACTACCAAGTTAGGCATCTACTAGCTAATTAATTTTTAATGTTTTTAAAATAGGTTTTAATAAAGCTTTCAATTTATCAGCGCCGATTAAGCCAATTAAGAAAATTAACTTAGGGCCCTAGATCAGCTAGGTGCATCCAGTGGCATAGTAAGGTGGGGGCTCATGTTGGTGGGGGCACCGGCACCCTCCTCCTCCTCCTCCTCCCAGCCCCCTCTGTCTCTTCCCACTCCTCCCCTCACCATGCGCACAACCCCCTTCCCTTCCCCCATACTCTATTTGTTCACCACCACAAGCAACAACTTTGTGTTCCTCGCGACTGCGTCAGCTATCCTGCTGATGTCATTTCCAGGTACATAGGAAGTGACTTCAGAGGGAGAACCGCCGGGGTCGCGAGGAGCACATTGAAGTTGTTACTCATGGTGATGAACAACTAGAGAAGGGAAGGGGGGATGCACAGCAGGGGGATCGGGGAAGGAGCTGGGGGGGGCAGATATAAGGGTGGGGGGTGGGCACCTCTGCCTCGGGTACCTCTCACCCTCGCTATGCCACTGGATGTATCATTTATAGAATCTTGGCCTAAATGAAGAGTGCCCAATGAAATGCCCTTTATTGAATTTATTCATTTAATTCGTTTTCTATCCCGTTGTCCCCAAAGAGCTCAGAACGGCTTACACATTAAACATACATATTATATAGTTGACAGGTTATAATTTGACATAATTACAGAACAAATTTACTATGCAAGCTTGTATCCTAACTTGATACAAACTAGGGATCTAGAACAAGCAATTAGAGTTTCCAGGCTACAATTTGCATAGTTATCCTTGGCAGTGCAGAACAGCACTGAACGCAAATTTTTCCTGGATCCTACTTTTTGATGATTCCAGCCCTTAGAATGCAACTGTCGGATGGGTACACATGTAGTGGAGCATAGGTATGTTGCCAAGCAACGCACGCAAATATAGAATATTATCAGTTGTGCATGTTGCATAGTACAACTAGGTACTCCAGTTTAAACCAGCCATTGACATAAGTTAGCGGTATTCTATAAGGATTTAGACATGCTCAGAAGCCATTACAGAACTGGTGCTAAGTATGCCACATTGTGGCACCTACATCTTGGTGTCCCATGCATCTTCTTAGGGTGAGATTTAAATTTAAGTACAGTAAAACCTTGGATTGCAAGTATCTTGGTTTGCAAGTGTTTTGCAAGACAAGCAAAATATTTTATTAAATTTTAACTTGATATACAAGCAATGTCTTGCAATACAAGTACATACAGTATACACACATCACAACTGAGCCGATGGTTCTTCTCTCTCTGACGCTGCAGGAGTGTAGTGACTGTTCTAAATGAGCGAGGTCTTGCAGTACAAGTGTGTATAATATTTTGTTTTAAAGTTTTGGGGTTGTGGAATGAATCATCTGAGATTCAATTATTTCCTATGGGGAAATTTGCTTTGATATACGAGTGCTTTGGATTGCAAGCATGCTTCTGGAATGAATTATGCTCGCAAACCAAGGTTTGATTGTACTTCTATTGCCCACTGATAATGTTTTAATCATTCAGGCACACTTTCTGTATGAATTAACTCTGATTCAGTAGATTTATTTAATGTAGTGCTCATCAATTGAACTTTTAAAATCAATGGCTCTTAGAGTTAAGTGCTTAACACAGTAAGAACATTCTTTCATTAACAGCTGTAAGAAAATCCTTTGTAATTATAACTTGCAATAACTGCATAGGCATAAAAACCACAACATAAAATATTAGCACCATATTACATTCTACCTCATACAGCCTTTCCAAGGGTCATTATGCATTGTGCAGCGTAATAAGTTATCATATGCACAGCCAATTTTTTTTGATTCCCTGATAATACATGCTATAACACACTAAAAAATTATCAGATTGAAAAACAACAAAATTCACAATGAGCAACAAATCATACATAATTCCTATATTTGAACAAACCAATATTCAGCCACCGTAGTGTTATTTTTAAACACCAGCTGCAGCAGTCAAAAAAAAAAAATCAGTATATTCAGCAACACTGATCCCTTTAACGTCTAAACTGAGCAAGAAAGAGTCCTCCACCTACAGTCCTGCCAGTAGGCGGTGCTGTTTCACTATCACTCGATCATATTTTCAATAGCAAGGGTCAGGCAAACTCTGCAAGGCTCCAAGAAATCTATAATCGCATATGTACCTGTATCATGACCTGTTATTTTTTCTTCTGTTTGTATGGTTTATGGATAAATTCAATAAGAAGTTTTTAAAAAGAAAGAAATCTACCTTTCTTTAGAGGCTGAAAAAGCAAAACTGAAGCACCACCCTCCAACTACAGCAGTTAGAAGAATCCTGCTCAGCTTACGAGGGAACACTGCTCAGCACCAGAACAATAAGTGGCTACACTACATTATCTCAACAGCAGTAAAATTCAAATCACTATCTGGATATTTTTTTTAGTTCAAAGATTTTTATTGATTAACTGCAACTTTTCTGTCCTTACTATATCCAAATAATTAATGGTCGGAATTATACCACTAACTAGGGCAGGGCTGCCCAAGTCCGGTCCTCGAGATCTACTGGCAGGCCAGGTTTTCTGGATATCCACAATGAATATGCATGAGAGAGATTTGCCTGCACTGCCTTCTTGGTATGCAAATCTCTCTCATGCGTGTTCATTGTGGACATCCAGAAAACCTGGCCTACCAGTAGATCTCGAGGACCGGACTTGGGCAGCGCTGAACTAGGGTTACCAGATTTCCTCTTTTAGAAAAGGGGACACCTTGCCCTGCCCTGTTCCGCCTCCAGCCCCACACCCTCATGAACCTCGTGTTTCCTTCCCCAAGCTCTGGGCCATGTCTAGATAGGATCAGACATCTGGATTTCCCTGGACATGTCCTTTCAAAACCCGGCACTTTGTCCAGGTTTTGAAAAGCTTCTCCCCGTCTCCCAATGGGCAGTCAAGAAAGGAAGACCAGAGGGCTACATAGCATTTTCTATCCGGATGCAAGGAGGCTCCATACACTCTAGTCTCAAAACTTGCCATCTCTTGCATACGCGCCTCCCAACTACCGTAGTTTGATCTAATCCAGTATGGTTGTCCTAGGTTTTCCCATCGGTCTTTTGAATGGCAGCTGTCTCTTTAAATTTACATAGTGATTAGGATATTTAAATAGAGGTAAGAATGCCACCGTCATCATGCTCAAAGGATTAGGGAGAGTTGGATGATACCAGCGGCATTGGTAGGTAACTTTTGGTTGCCTTTTTTAAAATAGCTATGGAATGAAGATTTTAGGATAAGTTAAAATAAAGTTGGCTAATAATTATAAAGTAATTTTGAATGTTATATTTTATCCTAGGAAGTTCCTTGAAAAAGCGATAGCGAAACATGTCGGACTTCATGTCTCCCAGGTCGTAATTATTATTAGCAGTGAAGCTACAAATTAAGATAAATTCAAAATTAAATTTCTAAGTAACTTGGTCTTAAAAAAATAAAAATGAAATGAAAAATAGGGCTAATTCTAAAGTTTTTGATTAAGATATCTGAGGCTGGTGATGATTTAACACCCGAAGTTCCCCGCTAAAAGAATATGGCTAAGCGGTGGAGGTGGTAAAACTGAGGCCTTAAATAAATATATAAAGATAAAGCTATATGAGGTTGAATTTGACTCGGAGCATATATATTATACAAACTGACTGTCTTATAGCTCACAAGTATAAATGAACATACGAAATTGACCATCATAGGAAGAACAGTATATTTTATAATATGCAACTCCATGAGGGTGCAGCCATGAAAGGGGCATGGGGATTTCAGGGTCATTCGTAGAATTTGGACACCTAGCTAATTAGGTTTCTAGAATATGTACAACAAATATATATGAGATAGATTTGCTTACAATGGAGGCAGCACATGTAAGTTTATCTCATACATATTAATTGTGGATTTCTCAAAAACCAGAATAGATCTAGACAAATACAGGTCTAAATTTATAAATCCTAAATTAAGGTGACTTTTCAGGCAAAAATTTAGGCTCCTAAGTTAGGCTGAAAACAGGGCAGAAATTTATGACCCTAATTTCGGAGCATAAATTTAGGAGCTCAGCTTTTTGAATAGCAGGCCTCTTTGTGTTCCTAACAAGAAACAACTGCTGGCATAATTCCCATCACCACTAATTTTCCTTGTTTTTTCATCGGCTACATATTATAACCCTTTCCCATTACATTCTGGATGAGAAAGCTTTGTTTCCTGCTTCAAGTACAAATCAATAGAAGTAAGTTATGGTGATTCATAAAAACAGGGCTGTCATCATTATAGTGCAGTTATTGCTGTGTCTGTAGAACAAAACTTTAAGAACTAGTGGTTTCTTGGCTACTATAATCTGTATTGAATGGTGCTAATGAATGAGTGGGCGTGCATTAGATGGCAGCGTAATGGTGTTTGATTTATATTACGTCTCAGTCTGGTTGCTAATGTTAAACCCATTAAAGCATCTCCGCCTTAATGTACTCCTTCATAGAACTTAAACATACCCGTTTACTTAGCTCTTCATTATTGGTTGAATATTTGTCTATATTATGTCAGCTCTCTGATTAATGTGACTTATGATTATTTAAAAAGAAAAACACATTAGTAGGTCTTAGTACTTACAGAAACATTTACAGATTCCCCTCCTGCTTACCTTAATAGAGCAGTAAAAGATGTTTCTGCCAAAATATTAATTCTGTTTTACACTGTGTCACAAAATCTCTGCATGAGAGAACAAAAAACATTGCCAACCTGCTTGTCATATTTTGTGTATAGTTCATTTTAAGTGAATTTGACTGTCTATGTTTCATTCCTTTAAATGAAATTCACAATTCTAGCAATTAGCTTGGTCTCAGAGAAAACAAATATTTAAGTAACATAATAGTTAAAATATGATATTCAAAGGCACAATTTGAGGGATTGGGCATGGGGTACGCCACCCCCTAAAAAAATGTTCCAAGTGTTGGTGATGAATTCTCTGTCATTACTAATACAATCTCTCTAACTTTATGCCTCCCCCCCCCCCTAAAATCTCACATATGATGAGTTGGAGTTGTTCCACTTTCTTTTAACATGGCCCTTCTCTCCCCTCCTAAGGTCCTTTACGATTTATATATTTTTTGGTTAGTTTTTGTATCCTGTCTTATCCAATGAGCTCGGAACGGGTAACAAGATTGACATACATAATGCATAGAAAAGCAAATTATGAATTTACATGTGTACAGTAGAAATGTTTGTATGCAAAGTTCATGAGTACATGTGAGCAGTCTTTACTGGGTGATCCATCAATTGAGCGCAGGATATAAGCGCTCCGACAAAGACGCGCCTACAATCGCACTCCCATTGGGGGGGGGGGGCAGAAAACCCACTACACTGAAAAACTTCCAAACTCTGAAAACTGAATGGAAAACAGAAGTTTTAAGTGTACTTGGGGGGGTTCATCCCTCCAACCCCCTCTCAACAGGAGTGCAAGGACTTCTACATGTACCAGTTTAAAGTGGTGGGACCGGCAGCACGCATACGTCCTGCGCGTAATTGTCATCGTGTCTTTGTTGGCATGCTAATGTCCTGCACGCTTTAGTTACGGAACCCTTTACTGACAAGTTTTCATTGTTAGGTACCAAGTTGTCACTGATAAAACCTGGGCACCCTCTTAATGGCCAGGAACTGCTGACAGATTCCCACTGCATTAGCCTGGCAATTTCCCATAGGGCTTTCCAGGCAGTGGGATACCAAGGGGGGGGCGGGGCGGGCGGTCCACCCCGGGTGCAGCCTTAGGGGGGTGCACAGCCAGCCAGGTCTGGAAAATTCAGTGGTGAATGGTGTTGAAACAGCTCCCTTTCTCCCTCCCTGCCCCTTACCTTCATGGCGCTTCCCTCGCCTGCCCGACCGACCAACTGACCAACCGACCAACCGACAACAGGCCAGGTCCGACAAACCTCCCTGCCCTATGGCCGCGAGTCTAAATTACCTTCTTACAGCAGCTGGAGCATTGAAGCTGCGTGTGGATGCAACCGGAAGTTGCATCAGAGACGACCTTTACAGCAACTACAACGCTCCGGCTGCTGTAAGAAGGCAGTTTAGACATCGCCGGCCACAGGACAGGGAGGTTTCTCGGACCGGGCCTGTTGTCGGTCAGTCAGTCGGGCGGGCGGGAGGGGAAGCGCCACGAAGGTAAGGGGCAGGGAGGGAGAAAGGGAGGAAAGGTGGAGTGGAGAGGAAAAGATGCTTAAGGGAAATGGGTAAAACAGAGGGGGGAGAAGGATGCTGAAAGCACATGGGGAAGACAGGGGGGATAAGGACACTGAAAGGACATGAGGAAGACAGAGGGGGGAGAAGGACGCTGAAAGGACATGGGGAAGACGGGGGGAGAAGGACGCTGAAAGGACATGGGGAAGACGGGGGGATAAAGACACTGAAAGGACATGGGAAAGACAGAGGGGGAGAAGGACGCTGACAGGACATGGGGAAAACGGGGAGAGAAGGACGCTGAAAGGAAATGGGGAAGAGAGAGTGGGGAGAAGATGCTGAAGGGAAATGGGGAAGAGAGAGTGGGGAGAAGACGCTGGCAGGGAAGAAGACAGAGATGCCAGACTATGGGGGGAGCGGAGGGAAGAAGATGTGTGCCAGATCAATTTGGAAGGGGGAGAAAGGGAGAGGCACAGTAACAGAGCAAATGGAAGATGCAGAGAGAAGAGACAGTGGATGGAAGGACTTGAATGAGAACATGAGGAAAGCAGAAACCAGACAACAAAGGTAGAAAAAAAATTCTATTTCTTTTTTTTTTTTTTTTTTGCTTCAGGATAAAGTAGTATATTAGTTGTGTTGATAAAAACTTATAAACAAAGCCCTGCCAGCTGAACATCTCTTTCTCCAGTTCAGCAGCCAGAACTTTGATATATAAGGAAGGAATAAGCTAAATATTGCAGTACTGAGGCTTGTATTGATGCTGCAGGGACAGTGACGAGGCGGTGAATAGGATGGCAGTGACGGGGCGGTGAAGGGGATGGTGCAGTGAGGGGGACAGATTTTTTTCCCCATGTTATTCTCTAGTGCTCACGTCAAAAGCTTCCCTCTGACTTAGCTTCCTGTTTCCGCTTTTGACTGAGCACTGCATTGCCGATCTGAAGTTCTGTTGATGCCAGGGGTAGAAGGAGGCCCGTTGCCAATCTTAAGTGTCATCGCAGGGGGGGTTGAAGATCTTGTTGCCAAAATCGAAAAGTGAGGAAGGGAGAAAGATTGACCTGGGGTGGGTGGAGACATTGAGAGAAGGGGGCAGATGATGGAAGTGGGGAGAAAGGGGAGAGAGGGCAGATGATGGAAGAGGGGAGAGAGAAGAGGGCAGATGATGGGGGAAAAGTATTGAGTTAGGGAAATACTGGAGGGGGTGAAGGAAAGAGGTGGTGAGCTGTAGGTAGACAGTAAAAAAGGAAATTTGAAAAGAGGGTAGTAAGAACGTAATCTAGATGGATGCAGAAAATAAATTGAAAAGGAAAATGAGGGAAGAAAGGGATTGCAGAAGAGAGGTGTGGGAGAGGGAAGGAGAGGAGAGAGATGCCAGACCAATGGGGTGAAAGGAGAGTTGGAAGGGGGAAGCATACAGTTTCTGGAAGGGGCATAGAAAGAGAGAAGATGCCATATAGGGAGGGGCAGAGATATGGCAGACAGTGGATGGAAGGAAGACAGTAACAAGAAGATGAGGAAAGTAGAAACCAGAGAAGACAAAAGTAGAACAAAAATTTTCAATTTATTTATTACTTTAGGAGATATGTGTCATTGTTTCTGTGGTGTTGCATTTTATGGAGAGTCCAGCTTCTTACTGGTTCAATTTAATCTTTGTCTATGTATTTCTATTTTATCCCCCTTTTACAAAACTGTGGAGCGTTTTTTAGCGCTAGCCGTGGTGATAGCAGCTCTGATGCTCAAAATTCTATGAGCGTCAGAGCTGTAACCACCGTGGCTAAAATCCACACTACAGTTTTGTAAAAGAGGGAGGGGTTAGTTTGTGATGACATATTCCATACTAGGCGAAGGTGTTTTCTGTGTTCTGTGTGTTCGAAAGACATGGTTTTCTGTTAGGATTGACGGCATAGGATTGATCTGTACTAGTCTGGCTTGTTTAGTTTTACAATGGGTGTATTGATGTTGTACTGCTCACTGCATATGTAAGATGCTGCCTTTTCCTAGGTACTCATGTGTGACGTGTGGCTTGTTACTAAAAATCAGGTTTTTCGTTCAGATGGGGGGATGCCAAAAAATGATGGGCCCCGGGTATCACATATGCTGGGTACGCCACTGTTTCCAGGGCATGCAATGTGCTTCCATGTTCACGTAAGTTGCCTCAGCTTTAACAAGTAATAAAATATCCTGAAAAATGGACTGTTCACAATTCCTATAGTATTTAGGTCAGAACCAAAATAATGATGAGATGTGATGTGAATGTGTAGATTTAACTCTGTGTTGACAGATTTCTTCAGAGGTTGGCTTTAAATGTCTATATTGTTAACTGTTGATAATATGATGCATTTTGTGTTGGTATTTAAAATGAATAAAGATTTAAAAAAAAAAAAAAAAAGTACCTTTGATGCAGCTATGGGCCTAACATTGGTAATTTTTACATGTTCTTCTAAGTTCAAACCAGTTTGGGCATATATGAAGGATATTCCAACTAGACAGTGCTCTTCTCAACAAAGCAATTCAAACTTGGTGGAGGTAAAACTAAACAAAATACTGGATGGATTTACTCCACTGCAAACAAAAAAGTGAAAGCTCTCTTGAAATCCAACATATTTGGATCTCATTTACCTTTGCTGGCATGTAGCCTTGGGAGAAGAATTTTTTTATTTTTTTTTGAAGGGTAGTTGACTGGTTAAGGTGCAAATCTCACATCAACTAAGACAGAAACCCAGGATGCATTATTGTTAAATTTAGTATAATGTGGATAAGTTACTGGACTCTGAAACTCTCCCACTCTGCAGAAGTCACTACCACAAAAAAAGAGTGATCTTCCAGGTTGAGTACTTTTAGTTCACAAGAATTTAGAGGCCCAGAGGTGGCTTTAATCAAATTTATTAGTACCATGTTTAGGTCGAGTGGTACAACAGGAGGATTTCAAATGAAAGAAATCTCATGAATCTTACCTAGAGAACTGGGATTGATCCCCACTGTAGTTCCTTACTTTGTGCATACACTAAGGACAGAGAAAAAGGTATCTCCATATAATATATATAAAATTGCTTTGGTTGTACCATAAAGACAGTATATCAAATCCATGACCTTTTTAGTGCTTCTTTCACATAAGTTTGGCATGATCCAATAACTCAAATGACTGCTAAGAAAATTGATTCTATGTGGAACAAGAGAAAGGGTCCAAGGTCCTGCCCTAACAGATAGCAAATGTACTCTACTTAAAATTATAGCACCTTCTAATGGACTCTTTTTTAGAAGCCAAAAGTGTCTGAGATTTACCTGCCTTTGTCCCAGTCAACATTATCTCCCTTCTCTAATCATTGATTCATTCCTTCCTTATCTTCAACTTCTAATCTCTTCCTCCTCTAATCTCCTCCTCCTCATCATCTATTCCAATATTTTCTTTCAATTACTCTGTGAGGGCATAAAGCCTCTGACTGGCCTCAAAGGGATGGAAAGGTCGAGGCATGAAGCATTGCATGGAAGCAACTGGATGGTTCAGAGCAACAAAAGAAGAAGCCACTTATAGCCTGAATCCTACTCTATATTTAGAAACTAGGCCCTGATGAACTCAGCACTCACAAAACGGGTTGCTGGGGTCCCTACTATATTCCAGTCAGTTATGAGGGCTCTGGAGCAGTGTTTCTCAACTCGGTCGTGGAGTGTCCCTTTGCCAGTCAGGTTTTCAAGATATCCATAATGAATATGCATGAAAGGCATTCGCATATAATGGAGGCAGTGTATGCAAATCAAGTTTATGCAAATTCAATGTGGATATCCTGAAAACCTGACTGGCAATGGAGTACTCCAGGACCGAGTTGAGAAACACTGCTCTAGAGCACTGTTCTTCAACCGCTGGTCCGCGGACCGGTGCCGGTCCACAGAAAATTCCTGCCGGTCCGCGAGATCGTTGCGGTTAAATTTCCTGCCCCGGTGGTGTTAACGGAAATCTACTGTTCCTCCCAGCCTTGGGCGATCAAGGCAGGCTGCCGACATCGGGCATTCCCTCTGTAAGTCTCGCCTATGCGGAAACAGGAAGTTGAAACAAAATAGGCGGGACTCAGAGAGGGAAGGTCCCGACATTGGCAGCCTGTCTTGATCGCTGCCCCTGCCGAGTCACCGAAGAGGGCCGCGGGTAAGGTGCAGGTAGAAGGGAGATGGTTAGCGTGCGCGGGGGAGGGTCAGCGTGTGGATTGGGACCATCTGCAGCATCTGTGCTGAGAGTCTGCTCACGTGCGGGATGCGGCGAGTAGGGGCCTCCGGCTCGTCTTGGGAAGCAGGGTCTGCAGTGCAACGCTGTTTGTGCCGGCTTGGGGGGGGTCGCGAATGTGCAGGGCGCGCAGGAGCAAGATCATGGGGAGCCTTCCTCAGTGGCTGTCTCCCCTCCCAGCAGCTCTGGTACTTGCCGGGGCAGTGATTCACTTTGGCAACTTCCCCTTTCCTCAGAGGCAGCAACGGACCCAAGGCTGCCTACGTAAATCACTGCTGCAGGCCAGTACTGAGAGCTGCTGGAAGGAGAGGAAGCCTCTGTTGGAGGCTGGGAAGCTACTGGATAAAGGGAGAGCTGCTACTGGAACTGGAGGGAGGTAAAAGGAGAGATGCTACTGGGAGGGGAGGAGGGAAAGGGATAGGAAGAGAGTTAATGTTGGAAAGGGGGGAGGAGGGAAGAGAGAAGGAAAAAAGGAAGGAAACAGCTGGCAGGGAGATTACAGGAGGGGAAGGGGATCAGGGGTCAGGATGGAAAGGAAAGATCAGATGAGGGAAAGGGGAGAGACAGAGGAATAAGAAAGTAGAGAGAGAGAGGGATAAAGATGCTAGATCTGGTGTAGGAGAGAAAAATGAAGAAAGCAGTGAAGCTGGAATGAATGATGTAAAAAGGAGAGAGGAGGCACAGACTGGATGGAAAGAAGTCAGATACATATGGAAGGGGGAGAGGGCAGACAGTGAATGGAACGGACAGATGCTGGATTGAAGAGACAGGGCAGACGCTGGAAAGAAAAGAAAAGAAGATGAAAGCAGAGACCACAAAAGGTAGAAAAAATAATTTTATTTTTATTTTGTCATTAGAATATATCAGATTTGAAATATATATCCTGCTAGAGACATAACTGGGGACTGCAAAGCCCAGGCAGTGCTTCTTCAGCTTCTAGCTGGTTTAGGGCTCTCTCTGACCAGGGGGCACTCCCCTAACACTATTCCTGTCATGTGTGACTGCAGTATTCTGCTAGCATGATATTTCTGTGTAGCATTCTGTAATAACTTGGCTTGTTCGGTTTTTTTGATAGTAGAGGGGATATATATGAAGGGGAGGGGAGACAGGGGTTTTGTTGGGCCTTGTTCTATATATTTGTGTTTATAAAATGACAATTGTACAGAATATTGTTTCTTTTTATACTTTAATAAAATACGTGCAATATAAAATCATAACTGAGGTTTGTGCAGATGGAATCAGATGGTTTGTGGGGACCGAGCTTGCGGAGACAGGGCGGAAATGTGTTTTTGTATTTCAGTCTTAGTAGTTTGCCGGTCCACAAAATAATTCTTTTATTTCTGCCGGTCCGCAGGTGTAAAAAGGTTGAAAAACAATGCTCTAGAGGACTGAGCTAAGAGCACCCATGGAAGAACAGTAATTCTCAAATTTGGTCAAAATTTAAATTCCTGTAAAAAGTACATTAGAGTGGTCACATGGCCTGATGACGTCACTGGCTCCAGAGCTGCCCTAGCATAATCCGCTGACATAAAAGGCAAAACACTATTTTGGTCTCCCAATGATGGCATGGAGCAAGGCAAAGAGAACTATTAAAGAGGGGTTGCTAGTTAACTTATTACTGGGTTCCTGCTACAATGCTGGGAAGGAGCTGAACAAAGTACTGGTATGTTCAGTAGACTGTGGAGTGCCTCCATAAATTGTTGGAGACTACCTTGTATATCTTGTACATACTTATGTTTGAATCCAAGTTTTTGTAGCAGAATATAGAAGTAGATGCCCAGGCCTTTCTTCTTGTGCAGTATGCATTTGATGTTGTCACATCCAACGTGATCCTCCATCTCTAACTCTGCCCATCTGCTGCTGCACAGATAGGTGGTACATTGTTAGTCTGACATCTCCACTGAAACGTGTCCTGTTTGGGAGACCCTGCTGGTAGTAAGACAACCGATGGCATAGCTTTCAGCTTCTCAGACGCACACAAGCCCCAGTGGCACGACAATCCCATGTACCATGACTGCAGATGATATACACATACAGTATATAGGGAGAGCCAAAAGTATACAGTATTTATTCATTATTTCTTTTTTATTTTACAGGTTTTACAAATAACATCTGTGTGAAGGTTTTCTATAGCTACATCATTTCACTTTTACATGATTATTGTTCAGCACTGTATTATACCTATTCAATATATTCCCATCCACATTTCATTACAGTCATCACTGGGTATACCACAAATACCCTTGCATAGTTCAGTGCAGTTTACATACCCAAGAAATGGAGCCATCATCCAGAATTACAATCACCAAATCATTTAGATTTTAACACATATTTTTTTAAAAGGTAACATAGGAACATAGTAAATGACGGAAGATAAAGACCTGAATGGTCCATCCGGTCTGCCCATTAGTTATTCTCATAAAAAATACATTATTAAATTACCTTGGCTCTTTGATATTTCTGGGCCTTAGACTAAAGTCCACCTGGTATTGTCCTAGGTTCCAACTGCTGAAGTTACCATCTGGCAACTATTATAACAGTCACTCTATGTGTCTTTACAGAAAAATTCCATCAAATGTTATTCAACTGTTATTGAAGCTTATGCTCAGAGACATGAAGGCGAATGTGCCACCTCACCACCCAATCATCGCATTGTTCAATACAGTGTCAAAATGATAACAATAGTCACTATTGAATTTATAAGAGCCAAACGGGCTATAAGCTTAACATCTTATATTGATGACCGTAAGAAGAAAAAACTTAGTCTTGATGTTACACGAGACTTCTTTACCCAAAGTTTGAGGTGGTGTAGCAGAGCAATGTTCAGTTCCCTGAAGCAGGCCCGAAACGTGTCACATCGAAACCAGTGAATTTAGAAAGCGGAGTTTATAAGAAGAGTTCCAATGGCAATGAGGAGAGTGGAAGTCATGGCTGCGAGGCCCCCATGGATTAGAAGGTACATCTATAGAAAGTGCAGTGGATGCATGGGCACTAAATACATTAGGAATTATTATTTATAATGTGCAGGCTTGAGGTAAAATGGCCATGGTATTGCTTGCTCTGAAAAGGAGGGGAACTCATGTAGTTCTCCTTCAAAAGACACATCTCAGTGATCACAAGCGCACTAAATTAAAGTGGAAAAGTACACTATGCTGACTCAGGAAGGCTAAATATGGGATGGCCATATAGGTTCATATGTTGGTGCTTGTGTGATCCTATAAAATGAACAGGAAACCTCTGAGAGTATGATTTATAGTTTGGGTAATATATATGCACCAAATGATTATGATCACTCCTAGTTTTGCCTGAGCTGCTCAGGAGCATCTTACTGAAAAATATATTCCGGTGATATGGGGGGTGTCTAGCAATGCCTAAGTCAAGGTGCCCTCTGATGCCTACCTGAAAAGTTGGCATGGTTTGGGGTGGAGACTATGTTTGTTAAACATAGGCATCGCTAGGCATGCGAGATAGGTTCTGGTAAATTAAGTCCAGCAAAACCTGGCCTAATGGACTGACACCTACCTCAATGGTACCAAGTGATGCCTAAGTCCAACTTTTTTTTTTTTTAATTAACATGTTAATTGACCATGCCAAGTTTCAGCCAATCAAACAAAACAATTTAAATTAATAATTAACAGGCCAGCATCAAATTTGTAGGATGCTTAGAAACGCCTAAGTACAAAGCGCCCTCTGATGCCTATCTGAAAAGTAGGCATGGTTAGGGGTAGAGAATAGGCATGATTAACTTAGGCGTCGCTAGGCATCCGAGTTAGGCACTGGTACATTAAGCCAAGAAAAACCTGGCCTAATATGCTGGCATCTACCTCTAGGATGCTTAACGATGCCTATGCATTCCTGGGTGCTACTAAGTAGGATTCTATAAGCGTCAACTAGCAGTTGTTTGATAACCGCGCAGAGCGGCACCTACAATGTAGATGCACTTAGGCACCATCTATAGAATCTGACCCTTTTTTACTTTTTCTTGAGTGAATTTTTACCCCTCCCCCCTTTACGAAGATGCATTAGGCTTTTTTTTATTGCCGACCATGGTGGTATTAGCTCTGACGCTCATAGGCCAGTGATGGCCCTTCTGTTTTAACTTGAGCTCTTTTGTAATGCACATCTTAGCTGCTCCTCTATACCAACACAATAGGAAAGAGCTGCTAGAAGATAAATCCATGAAGCAATTGCCACAAATTGTATCAGTACATAACTGTATTTTGTATGTGTGTTTGTGGTGCTATTAGATTCTGCAATGAAAAAGAATGGCACAAACTAATAACATTTTAAAAGCTTCTATTTACTGCTTGCTGCATTTGAAGTGCAGTTATGTTATGTGGACAAGCACCAACGTCCGGCAGAGCTCTAAAAGCAGACCGAAAAATGTAGTATCACAGCAATTGTCCAGCTATCCTTTGAAGAGCAGACTTCTAAAGTCTTTTCATGTAAGTAACAAAGGGATACTCAGGCAAAGGAAGCCTCCATAAGACTTACCTAAAGTGTATAAGCCATTGAAACTCCATCGAAACTCAAAATACAAAAAATTCTAAATTGCTACATTCAGCGCTCCGGTTATTCTTAACAAAGTTTGCAATGCTGTATACCTGGGTGTGGCTAAGACGAAGTGTACAGCGTATATTCTGTAGATAGTTCAGAACTCCACAGCTAAATTGATTTGGGGGAAAGGGAAATTTGAGCATGTTATTGAAGCAGCTCCTTTGGCTGCCTGTGATATACCATATTCAGTATAAGGTTTTGGTGTTCATCTTCCAGGCTTTGGATAAGGTGGGAGTGTGTGGTGCAAGGGTGAGAGCTACAGCTTCAGCATCCTGAGGCTGTGGGTTCAAATCCATCAATGCTCCTGTGGTAACCCTGGGCAAGTCACTTAATTCCTTCACTACCCCAGGTACACTACATAGAGTTTGAGCCCATCAGGACAGATAGGGAAATATGATAAAGTACCTGAATATAAACCAAGTGGAGGGGCATAATCAAAAAAACGTCTTCTAAGTCCCCTTTTGGCCTAAAGCCCTAAACGTTGAAAGTAGAAGCAGGGAAAATGTCCATTATCAAAAAAACGTGGTTTTTATGATAATGGCCTGCCTCTATGTTCAGCTGTTTAAATGCCCACATCACCACTACGTCTATACTAACAACATATAATCAACCCAAAAAAAGCCTAAGTCTCAAACGCCCAACACAAGAGCTTTTAGGCGAAGGAGGAGCCTTCCTTCGCCTAAAAGCTGGATTCTGTAATCGGTGTCTATCAAAAACAACAACAGTTACAGAATCCACCCCCCCTACCTCCCCCCCCGACAACGATCCAGGCAAGAGAGAGCCCAAGCCCTCCTGCCCTGTCAAGCCACGACCCCCCTGACAAAATCGGGGCAGGAGGGAGCCCAAGCCCTCCTGGCTCGGTGACTGCCGATACACCCCCCCCAGGCAATTACGAATGGGCCAAGAGAGAGTCCAAGCCCTCCTGGTCCGTCGACCCCCTACCCCCCACTCCCACTAAGATCCGGGCAGGAGGGATCCTAGGCCTTCCTGCCCTCGGTGCACCCCCCGATCAGTCCCTATCCACCGACCCCGCAATCCCCTGCCGACCCCTCAACCCCATCCCCAACCCCCCTCCCCGTACCTGTAAATATGTTGGCCGGACAGACGGGTCCCAAGCCCGATCGTCCAGCAGACCCGCCATCCATCGAATGGCAGGCCTTAGGGCCTGATTGGCCCAGGCGCCTCAAACCTGCCCTATGGTGTGCACCCGGGGCGTTCCCATCCCCCCCGCCCTGCCCTTGCTACGCCATTGATCCCAGGACGTATTCGTTTTTGTCCACCATTGCAACAATTTAAGAAAGTTTTAAAAGCTAATATTTTTATGCAGACTTTTTTAATGCTTAAACTTTGTATTAAGACAGAAGGTTGTTTCTCACATGATGAGAATGCAGTGGTGTAGTAAGGGGGGGCCATGTTGGTGAGGTTACCAGTACTCCTCCTCCTCTCCACTTTCCCGCCTCTTCCCACTCTCCCCTTGCCACACACATGCCCCTCTTTCCTCCCCCCGTAACCCTAGTTGAAGTTGCTCCATGCGGCGGTCAACAACGGCGACCCCATTCACTCTCCTGCTGACGTCACTTCCAGGTACCGCGCATAGGAAGTGACATCAGAGGGAGAGCTGACAGAGTTGCGTGGAGCACGTGGTTGACCGCTGCGAGCAACAACTTCAACTAGAGATACGGGGGAAGGGAATAGGGAGCGTGCGCAGCTGGGGGAATCATGGAAGGAGCGGAGGGGGGAGGAGATGAGAGCGATGGAGGGGGCACCACTGCCACGGTTGCCTTTCACCCTCACTGCGCCACTATGAGAATGGTTTCTTGGTGGGGGGGCTGTGCTCTTAAAGGTGTTTTGTCATCAGGCTTTTCCATGAGCAGCTTTTTGGTGCTTTATATTTTTGTCTTAATTAAAATTTTTGTTTTTGAACAACTATTTTAAGTATATTTTTTTGTAAGCTGTTTAGTTTTAGGTGGGGTACAATTCCTCCTCCCCCCCTTTTATTTTTTACAAAACCACCCAATAAATTTTTACCGCCAGCCGACACGCTGAATGCTCTGTACTGCTCCGACAGGCATCCTATGAGCGTAAGAGCAGCGCAGAGCCAGCACTAAAAACTCCTTGCATGGTTTCGTAACAAAGGGGTGTGGGCTGTTTATAAATAAATATTTTCTTTAGGCTGGTTCTGTTGACATCATTTTGAAATCTTAAGGAGGAGTTAGGCGCTAACGTTAAGTCATTACTTTACCGTTAACCCCAGTTATTAGTATCTAAGCATTTTTTTGCTACTTCAGCTTGTCTTCGGTGTTCTTTGCTCACATGTTTAAAGACAATAGACTGTTTTCAGTCCAATTCTTTATATGTGAGGTTGCAAACCATTGGACCCCTGAGGAAGGCGTGATCGCCGAAACACGGACCATTTAGGGTCCGGTTGGATTCATTGCACTTTTTTAATTGAATTTTCATGGTTTTATATGTCAGTGTTTAATAAATTATCTCCAGAACATCTATATCCACAGGTTTTGTATTTGTTTTCATCAGTGGATTGTTTTCACTGTGGATCATTGGGTCTCCCCATTTTTCTTTGTTATCTAAGTATCATTGCATAAAATGGAACTTGTGCTAAAATACCACAGGATAGTGGTAAAAAATAACCCATCTTATGAGAGGCCACTGAAAAGTTCCCAGTCCAAACCAAAAAGAGAATGATGTGGAGTAGAGAATGGCACGAGGAAAAAAATCTATCCCCGTCACTGGACCATCGTCCCCTTCACCGCCCCATCCCCAAACCCGCTGTCTCCTTCACCGCCCCATCCCCGTCCCCACCGTCCCCTTCACCATCCTGTCCCCGCAGCATCCACCCTTCCCTCTCGCCACCTCAACACCCTTCAGCGGCCCGAGAATCTCCCTCCCTCCCCCCTACCTTTGCAGCATAAAGAAACGTAAGGAAGAGAAGGCGCGCGGTCACCAATCGCACGCGCAGCACCTTCCCTACCTCCGGCCAAATCTATCTCCCTCCCTCCCCCTTACCTTCACGGCGCTTTAGAAAAGAAACTGATGCTGGTGAAGCCTGCCTGTGCCGCTCTGCAGTCGCGTGTGTGTGGGCGGAAGCTGCTCCTCTGACAATTGTCATTTTATAAACACAAACAAAACAGAGCAAGGTTTAACAAAACCCATCTCCCCTCCCTTTCACAAATATCCCCTTCACTATTGTGAAAACTGAACAAACCAAATTATTACAGAATGCTACATAGAAAAATCATTTCTTTATAATGTCACTGGGGTACTAATAGTTAAATATTAGTGGAAGTCAGAAAAATATTAGAGTTCAAATAAAAGAACTGTCTTCTCATTCAAATTGGTAACCAAACTTCAGGATTGCAACCGTCACGTTTGAAAGTCACTCAGAGGTATAGAGTTCTTCAAGAAGAGAGTTGCGCCCTCTAGTGATGAACCAAAGTATATTTTTCAGTCGTTGCAACTTTATTAGTTCTGGTTACGCTCCAAGTTTGATTACAAAAGTAAATAAATAAATAAATGTCTTTACAGTCTTTCAAACACTTGTATGAAAATACTTTGTTTTTTCTTATCTTTACAAATCTTTTCAAATGAACATCGCTCTGTGAGAAAATTGAGAGCAGCTTGATAATTCAGTTTATAACAGGTTCGGGGTCTCTACGTGGCCCCGTTTCGATTCCTTCTTCAGGAGACCCTATTGTATGTAAATTGATACATGGATGGACAAATCTAGTAGTAATAAAAACATAAAACGATCTACATATACACACATCCTCCGATTCCTCAGATGACGACAAAACATCTACTTCTGTCCCCAAACAAACTCAGTCGGTCCATTTTCAGGAGGGATCATTACCAAACCCACGCAGACCAACCAGAACAAAATACAACAGGGTTCCACCTTAACATCCAATGTATTTAATCTGTCACATAGAAAGTTAACCACGGCAGAACTATCTGTACTAAACAAAGGGTTATCATTTGTGCCAACTAATCCATATCAATCTTTTGACACCAGAGTATCCATGTTTAAATTTATCAGAAAATGCAAACTCAAACATTTTTTTCATCTAGATGAGTCAACTGAAACATTGTCATCTACTACTGACAATGTATTAAGAACTAAATCTACATGGTGTCCTCCAGGAACAGTGGATTCTCATATACAAACTTTTGAGAATTTAGTATTAAAAGATATTAACATTTTGGAACAAAATTCACTTAAAATACGCCACAATTTAACTAAGTCTCAGCATCTTGCTTTACAATCCCTCATGTCTGATCATAACATTATTATCCGCCCTGCAGACAAAGGGGGAGGAATAGTACTTATGGACTCTGATCAATACGTAGCAGAAGCCTTACATCAATTATCAGATCTAAATTATTATACTCCTTTACAAGAAGATCCTACTCCACACATACGAGATGCCATTTCCACACTTCTAGTATACGCCGTAGAAGCAGGGACCATTACAGATAAAGAATTTCAGTTTCTTTCATGCAAACACCCTAGAATCCCTGTAATTTATTTTGTCCCTAAAATTCATAAATCTCTCCATAATCCTCCAGGAAGACCCATAGTCTCTGGAATAGGCTCCATCTTAGAACCTTTATCTACCATTATCGATATGTATTTAAAAGATAGAGTTCCTTTAGCTCCATCTTATGTTCGTGACTCCACTAACATGATTAATATTTTAGAACAATATCATGATGTACCTGCTCACGCCATCCTTATTACGTTAGACATATCAGCATTATATACTAACATCCCACAAAATGCCGCAATGGAAATTATTAAAGAGGAATTATCAGCATTGGATTTATCTCAACATAGAATAGATTTGTTATTACAATTAGCATATATTGCATTAAGTATGAACTATTTTCAGTTTGACATGCAATATTATAAACAAATCAAAGGTACGGCTATGGGGGCTAAGATGGCTCCATCTGTGGCATGTTTGTATGTTTCCAAATTCGAAAAAACTTTTTTATACACATCCAGATATTGGAATAATTTTTTACTCTGGAAAAGGTACATCGATGATATCTTTGCAGTATGGATAGGTACACCTATTGAATTTCAAACTTTTCTAGAGTGGTTAAATTCCTGTGACAGCAATTTACAATTCACCATGAGTACTAATGTGAGACAGTTATCATTCTTAGATATACAGATTTGTTTACATCAAGGTAGTTTTTCTACTACCATCTTTCGTAAACCCACGGACAGAAATAACTTATTGGAATACAGCAGTTTTCACCCTAAACATTTAAGAAATAATATTCCCGTAGGACAGTTTTTACGACTCAGAAGACTCTGTACCACAGTTCAAGAGTATATCTGCAGGGCTAATGACATGAAAATGTGATTCATAAAAAGAGGGTATCCAACATCAGTTATCAAAAAAGCATATAAAAGAGGACTGTTTGCGAATAGATCTTTATTGTTAAATCCCACCTCTAAAGAAGATGAGGACACTTTAGTATGTGTCCTCCCGTACTCAGTCAGAGCATTTGACATTAAAAGGATCATTAAGAAACACTGGGGTATTATGCAATACCACAAGACATTCCATCAAATACCCCGCTTTGCATTCTCCAAACAACATAATCTCAAACAACAGCTGGTACAATCACATTTTGTAAAACATCCAGTAGAACAAATGGCAGGGCAACATGTTCCATGTGGACACTGTAAAATGTGCCAATACAGTGTCACCTTAAAACACATGTCCATACACAATAGCTGTCTTAGCAAAATTAAAACCTCTGCCACAAATTGTGAGTCCAGACAAGTAGTGTATGTGATTCAATGCCCATGCCATCTTTTATATGTAGGTTGTACCACTCGTTGCATCAAAATCAGGATTGGAGAACATATTAGTAGAATTCGCTCTGAAGTAAAAGAGGCTCCCCTAGTCCAGCACTGGTTACTACACCAACATGCGATCACAGATCTCAAATTTTCAGTGCTCAATGTCATTAATTTAATCAGAGGAGGAGATGTGGCCCATATACAAGACAAGAACAAAAGTGGATTTTCACTTTAAATACACTGCAGCCTCATGGCCTAAATAGTGATATGGAATGGATCGCTTTCCTATGAACAAGGCTTTTAGGCTACACACAGTCATATTTCACTGTCTTTACAATAACATTTAAAATCTTCCCTGTATTTTTTAATGCTAAATAGTATTTTTTAATGCTAAACAGTAACTCATCACTCTATGTACTTATTCACCAACATTCTAGGAATCACGTCAGTTCTAATTCTAATTCTGACGTGTAATAAACTCCTCCCCCTGTACTCTTTTAAACCAGACAGCTGATGCTATGTTTTCTCTGACAGTTTAAATTCACAGCACCGACAGCGTTCTTTTGACGGTATGTATTGTTGTGCCTCGCTTCCTATAGTAGCTTTATAATTAATTTAGAATTTTTGCCGTAGTGAGGATAGTGAAATTTCTACTCTCATACCCGGCTGTTTATATACATTCTATATTTCAGATGTTACCACATCGCAAACTTGAAGCATTCTATCAGCATTGAAAAGGTTTTTCAATTTACATACAATAGGGTCTCCTGAAGAAGGAATCGAAACGGGGCCACGTAGAGACCCCGAACCTGTTATAAACTGAATTATCAAGCTGCTCTCAATTTTCTCACAGAGCGATGTTCATTTGAAAAGATTTGTAAAGATAAGAAAAAACAAAGTATTTTCATACAAGTGTTTGAAAGACTGTAAAGACATTTATTTATTTATTTACTTTTGTAATCAAACTTGGAGCGTAACCAGAACTAATAAAGTTGCAACGACTGAAAAATATACTTTGGTTCATCACTAGAGGACGCAACTCTCTTCTTGAAGAACTCTATACCTCTGAGTGACTTTCAAACGTGACGGTTGCAATCCTGAAGTTTGGTTACCAATTTGAATGAGAAGACAGTTCTTTTATTTGAACATAGAAAAATCAAGCTAACAGAATACTTTACTCACACATGGCAAGAATAATGTTAGGGGAGTGTAACTAGGGCAACTGCCCCCTGGTCAGAGAGAGAGCCCTAAGCCAGCTGGAAGCTAAAGAAGCACAGCCTGGGCTTTGCGGTCCCCAGCTATGTCTAATCTCTAGCAGGATACATATTTCAAATCTGAAATATTCTAATCAAAAAATATAAAACAAATTTATTTATTTTCTTTTTGTTGTCTGGTAATTTTATTCTTCAAATCACATTGGTCTCAGGCTTTGGTTTTAGGATCCTTCTGTCTTCATCGTGGCATGGCTGGCTCCTGAAGGTAAAATAGGCGCAAGAGGAGCTAGGGAGAAGATGCCGAGTCTGACAGGGCGCAATTTTTTTTACCACAGGAGTAAGACTTTTCACCGCTCCCATGGGGGCAGTAAAAGGTCTTGTCCCCATTCACGTGGGGCAGTGAAAGGTCTTGTCACCATTCCTGCGGTAAACCAGTTGCAAATGTCTCCATTCCTGCGGATTTACTGCGGTGACTCGCGGTTTACCGCAGTAAACGGTCCCCGTGTCATTCTCTAATGTGGAGCCATGAAACTTGCAAGTTATTCCGCACTTTTCTTGACACTTTTCAATGAGGCAAATGCATCTAGTAAATGGGCACGAGTATAGGGAAGCCAAGCCATTGTGACATCACCATAGAGGTTGGCTCTTAGGCATTGGTGGAAAAGGCATTATGACATCACAATTCAAGGGGCCGCCGAAAGGTTCTCAGCCCAACCGAGAATGATGTGGAGCCACAAATCTTACAAGTTATTCCACACTTCTCTTGACACTTTTTATTTCAATGATATGTCATAGCTCTAAATGAAATGTCATAGCTCTAAACAGTGGTATAGCGAGGGTGACAGACGCCCGGGTTGTGGCACCCCTCCCCGCCCTAATCTCCACCCCCAGCCGCTCCTTCCCCGAACTTCCCTGCTGTGCGGCACCCCCTTCCCTTTTTTTCCATTTTAGGCATTTATATACCGCCTATCACGATTATCTAAGCAGTTTTCAATCAGGTACTCAAGCATTTTCCCCTATCTGGCCCAATGGGCTCACAATCTATCTAACGTACCCCCCCGTACCTCTAGTTATTCACCGCCGTGAGCAACAAGAACTTCGACGTGCTCCTCACGACCCCCATCAGCTCTCACTCTGATATCATTTCCTACGCGCAGCACCCAGAAGTTACATCAGCGGGAGAGATGACGCGGTCGTGAGGAGCACGTCGAAGTTATTGCTCGTGGCGGTGAACAACAAGAGGTAAGGGGGAAGGGGGGGAGTGGGAAGAGGCAGGCGTGGAGAGGAGGAGGGGCGGCAGCACCCCCATCAACATAGCGCTCACGGAATTCCTATGAACGTCCGAGCCGTTACCACCGCGGCTGGCACTAAAAATGCTAGAGCGGCTTTGTAAAGGGATTATTTATTTATTCAATTTTCTATACCGTTCTCCCAGGGGAGCTCCGAACGTTTTACATGAATTCATTCCCTGTCTATCCCATAGGCTCACAGTCTATCTAATTTACATGGGGCAATGGGGGAGCAGCTGACTTACCCAGGGTAATATACATAAGAATCCCACTATAGGGTGCTGTCAAGAGAATGGAGGATAAGGGGTCTCAAAAACCAACTTGGCTAAGGGCTCCTTTTACTAAGCTGCGATAGCGGTTTTAGCGCGTGCTTAGCACATGCTGAATTGCCGCACACCCTAGACCTTAACGTCAGCTGGCGTCAGTTCTAGACGCATAGCGTGGGTTTAGCGCACGCTAAAATCCGGCGTGTGCTAAAAACGCTATCACAGCTTAGTAAAAGGAGCCCCGAGTCTCAATGATTCAAAGTTTCCATCACTGACCTCTGGCCTCCTCATCCTATTTTTTATTAACTTATTTCTTACTGATTCATTGAGCCATTAATATTTTTTCTTAATATTAGCCAGAAATTACTTATCATAAAGATGCAGGGTTGCTGACAAGCCCGACGGGGACCCGTTTTGCCACTCACATGGCTTTCTCAAGGGTTCTCAGGACACTCTGCCAATCTACAAAATACATAAATGTAATCACAAGTCTGAAAATTTATTTGAAAATTCTCTCTATAACATCCCTAACATGTGTTTCAACTCCTCTCATTAATTAATTAATTACATTACATTACAGATTTCTATTCCGCCATTACCTTTCGGTTCAAAGCGGATTACAAAAAGAGTTATGGAAGGAGGGTTACAAAGTTAGATCAGAGATCGTTTCCAAGAGAGGGTTAGGTAGGATCAGGGGTTAGGGAGAGGATGGTAAGAAGGAAGGTATTCGTGGTATTAAGCCTTATTCAGGGATTTTTTGAAGAGTATAGTTTTTATTTCCTTTTTGAACATCTTGTAGTCTGGGGTTGTTATCAATATGTTGGAGATTTGGTTATCTAGTTTTGCTGCTTGAGTGGCTAGTAGGCCGTCGTATAGTTTTTTCCGTTTTACTTCTTTGATTGGGGGATATGTGAATGGGGTGTGTGTTTTTTCTATGCCTGGTAGAGGTAGTTTGGATGAAGCGGTTGTTTAGGTAGATTGGGCTGTCTCCATTTATAGTTTTAAATAGTATACAGTAGAATTTAAATTAAATTAATGTTTCAAAACCGCCACATAATAGCGGTCAGATTATACAAGGGCTCTCATATATCTTTTATTACTGACGCTATCTTTTTAGAAGATCAAGTGTTCACTAGATATTTATTGCTCCGTAATTAAACTTTAAATATTTTTAATATAGGCCTATTAGTCCATACATATGTTAAAGATCTTAAAAGTATTAAAAACAAAGCTCACATAAAACAATTACTTAGGGCTCCTTTTACAAAGCCGCACTAGCGGTTTTAGCGCACGCACACCAAAAATCTACCGCCTGCTTAAAAGGACGTGGTAGCGGCTAGCGCACGCGGCAATTTAGCGCACGCTATTCTGCACATTAAGGCCCTAGCGCTGCTTTGTAAAAGGAGCCCTTAGTTATGCGTCCCGCCTTGCTTAGGGCCAGTTTGTCGCTGCATATCGCATTTTAAACTGCAATATCATTAAAGGTTAATTTATGCCCCTGCGCAGTTCATCTAAACTCTCAGACATAGTATGGTAACAGCATGGTAAACTTAGACAAGGTGGTCAAACATAGCTAACAAAGCACAGTAAAACATAATATGGTAAAACATGAAATGGTGAGACATAGCATGGTGAGTATGGTTCAGAAAAACAGCATGCCAAACATAATTTTACAAAGCATGTTAATATATGACATGACTTGGCAAAATGGTAAGGCAAGCGTGCATGACAATCATCGCATGGAAGACATAGAACAGCAACCATTGTGCGGCAAACATGGCATGAGAGTTCGTAACTTGGCAGAGACAGTATAATAAAAATGGCATATAGCATGGTATAGGAGGACAGTGGTGAACAGTATGACGAAGTGTGGTAGAACATTGTATGATAGAATGTGGTATGGTCAGACATAGGACAGAGCTCAACAACTTTTGAGACTCAAGATAGTGGAGCATTCGGGGCCCTTTGTCAGAGGGTCCGGGGAATTTGGATTGGCATAGGATCAGGGGAAGAGGTGTGTTTTTGTAGCTTTCCTAAAGTTCAGTAGGCCTCCTAATGATCTTATGCTGGTAGGTAGTGCGGGTAAGATCTTTTTTGAGCATTCTCAAGGTAGAAGGCGAATCCCAAGGGTGCATGTAGTTGCTTTTCTTCTTATGAGCGATGTGGTCAATTCGGAGCGTAGAGTGGATGTTTGGAGGCCATATAGGCCAGAATCATATTGTGGAATAGTTCGCAGGCCATCACTAGGCCTTTGAATATATATCGTTTGTTAATAGGCAGTCAATCTGCACAATTGGCAGCCAATTTGCACGCACAAATTTGGTGGTTTGTAGAAAAAAATCTTGAACATTTAAAATATTTGTTTTAAACTAAAGCACGCATGAATCTTTAAATGCGCATGCTTGCTGTCCCTCCCCCCACAGTGAACCCTCACTCATCCCTGCTCTCCTCCATTGATTTTTTTTGAAAATTAATATGAAAAAGTCTGCATTTACTGACTAGGTCTAGCGTCTCTCCCTCTCCCCACTCCAATCTCTCTTCCCCTCACTTCCCCCCCTTAATTCCAGCATCTCTTCCTCTCTCTTTCCCAACCCACATTCGGTCTCTCTCCTATTCTACCCTCCCCCCAACACACATACATTTATAACTTAACATCTCTGTGTTCCTTCTCCCTTCTGCCCCAAATAGTGTAGCTTCTCCCTCTCCCTATCCTCCAAACAGTGCACCATCTCTCCCCCTCTCTCTCTTTTCTTCTCCTTTCTATCATGGTCAGCAATTCTCTCTCTATCACCTCCTTCCTCCCATAGTCATGACCTGAAGAAGAAAGTTCTGGCCTTCAAAACCTAACCAAAAAAATACAATATATTTATCTCAATAAAAAAATACATTATCTTCTTTTTTTTTTTTAATTCATTATCTATATGAACTGAGGAACTTTAGTACTGAACCTATACTGTCTGCTATTTGTTCTTTCCTCTCTCTTTCGCTGGCTATGACTGACTATCTGATCATCCTATTCCATTAAAGGCATATAAACTCTTAAGACCAGTTGGTTTAAAGAAGCATGTGATAATCTGACAGCTGTCATTCAGCACTGACTCAGTTTTTGTTGTGTGGGCAGAGTATTTTCCATCCTGGGAAAGCATACTCTACCAGAGTTAGGAGAGTAAGCACAGAGGCTCAGATCATAACTGGATGTGTTCTGTATTTTGAGTTTGCATTTGACTCACATAATCCATTACTAACTTCAAGGCAACCTCACTTTCCCAATCACTTTCCTAATGTCCCTGAAAGCTGGAAATCAGTACAGGACGTGCTCTGAGCATGTTGTTTGCTTGTAGCTTCCTTTAAAATGCTGCCAATCACTTTGAGTTTCCTATGGGAAAGCAAGAAATAAATGATCGATGATGTCAGTTCTAACGAAAAACATGAAGCTAACAACTCTTTCCTGCATGTCCTTTTGTCAGACTGCCTCATTTAAATGTGTTCCAAATCATTTATGTGCACTTTGGGGAATCAGGACCTAATAAAGCTCTAGTACCATTAAGCAGTTGATAGTCCCTTTAATCAGAGGTTTAGTGATGGGTAACTATCGGGATTTGTAGAAGGTGGAGCTCTCCTGGCAAACTTAAAAAGTTGTTGGAAACAGAGGAGCTAGTTGAGACTAAGCTAAGTGGATAATTTCCCGCATTCAACCTATTCTACTTCTGAATTAGCTGGTGAGAAATTCAAAATTAGCCAGGCTAGTGAGTAGTTCCCAAGATTTAAAAAAATAAAAAATTTTATTGCAAGCAACATACAGCAACTGCTTCACTGGATAGGTAACCTAGTTCTGTTAGTAGACCAAGAAACACTCAGAAAAAAATGTATTTATCTGCTCCGGGAGCTCCCAGGCTAGAGCTGGAACTTGATCTCTAGTAAGAGCTAATAGCAGTCACTAGCCATGGCAACAAAGAGGCCTGTTGCAAGAAGCTTATCTGTAGATAGTCCAAGGTTTCCCCTGGGTAGAAGATTTCCATGTTTTGTCATCATGCAGTTCAGTCTTCTCTAGCAGTACAAGTGCAAAAGCTTTATCAGGATGTCTAAGGGCTAGATTCACTAAGGGCACGGATCTGATCCGTGAGGGATTCGATCCGATCCGTGTCCGGGGGGGGGCTGATTCACAAATCGCCCTCATGCAAATGAGGGCGATCGGAATCACACCCCCAAATGCCTGCCCGGATCGCTCTATAGCGATCCCTACGCATGTGCAGACCATCTGTAGATGGTCTGCGCATGCGCTGGCCCTCCGAGCCCGGCAGAGATTTTTTTTTTCTTCTTTTTTTAACTTTTAGGGAGCCTGTGGATTTAACCCGCTTTAAGCCCGCGGGGAATGGTGGGAGAGTCAGGTCAGGTAGGAGATCAGGGCAGCAGGAGATCAGGGCAGGTGGGAGAGTCGGGGCTGCAGGAGTTCGGGGCAGCAGGAGATCAGGGCAGGCGGGAGAGTCAGGGCTGCACAAGGCAGGGCAGTCGGAAAGGACCTGAGCGACTGGTCCTCTGCAGTCACTTATTTGGGATCGGCCAGCCCAGTCGGTGTTGCAGGGTTTTGGTTAGTGAATCGCTACCTGCCATCATTTGAATGCCGTTCCCTCTCATTTGCATGCATGGATCAGAGGATGGTCGGCACACAGGTTTGTGAATCAAGTCGGAGGGAAATCGGGTCGCAAACCGATCGGTACATGATCGGTTTGCTTAGTGAATCTAGCCCTATGAAGGGAGCACAGGTCTTGCTTAGAGTTCCAGAAACTCTCATAAGGCATGTAGCAATCACCTTTATGGAGTCTGTTAGTTTGAACATAAGTAAAACTTTATACATTGCATAGGCTCCTTAATTAGGATAGTCTTTGCATCAGGCAGCAACATCAAAGGGAACAAAGTTCTGAGCAGGAAGTCTGCAGTAACAACCTTCAGCTTCTGGCTAATCAAAGAATCCTTTTACCTAATAGGTATCACACTGTCTTTACTGTGTTAAGGCTTTTCATTGAAGCTTTGTTAAATCTCCTGGCTGCTCAGTGTAAAATCTGCCATGATTACCAGAGAGAACTATAAGCCAATGTAAAAGGGTTACACTCATAAATTTAACCCAGTACTGTTAGCTAATTAGGGTCATAGGCTTATCCATAGCCCATCGTTAACAGGGAACGGTGAGCTGCACACCCGATGTGGTCTGGGATATGGTGGGCCAAGGTAGGCCTTGCTCCTCGGGGGGGGAGGGAAGCTTAGAGTTTGTCAATGTTTCAATTCTGGCAGTTTCTGATAGAGTGGGCCCAGCCTGGCTCAGGATTGTATTTAAAAAATTTTGAATGCAGCAGTGGGCTCCTCTAATGGGAGCCTTTCTTTTGAGTGTATGAGGTGGGGCTAAGGTGGGGGTTTTATGCAGGACCCCTCTGAGGGTAGGAAATTTCCTTCCTGATCATCAGAGGCATCTAGATTTTCCCACCCACCCACCCACAGCTATAGTTTGGAAATGATATGGTTAATTTGTTTCTGTTGTCACAGCTTTGGGGTACCCGAGCAAGGGTGCATTCAGAGGAGGTCCTTTGAACAGGCCTTAATTTTCACCCGGTGGTGGAGGTTGGGACCTTATAGCACATAAATTCAGTCCATGAGGTCCTGGGACTATATGTACTTGCTCTTGCTATTAGTGGCAGTGCATATTACCTGTTTGATTTGCTTTATTGGACTACGGTACTTGCTGATATGGCGGTGGTCTAGTTGGTGGTTTGTTCATTTATTAAATCTTTAATTTGCTTGGGGTATATTGAATTATGTATCTCATCAATAAACGAAGCTGCAGCCCATTTTTATACCAAATAACTTGTCTAACTGGTTTTCTTATGATAAATATAATTCTGTAATCTAATATAGGGTAAATGACTGGAGCGGGTGCTGGTCTCACATCCCCCCGTTACTTCTAGAATAGCATATCTAGAGATATTAACGTGCATACACTCTCTGTTCGTTTTACAGTATGAATGCAAACAAGGCATTATTAATGTGATTTGTATCATGCATACAGGAAATAGGTCTAGCCTAAAGCTACACTTGGACCAGAATTATGCCATCTAGTGTCATCAGTCTCTGATGTATACACTCCAAAAGTGCTGAGAGAAAAGGCAAATTTGACAGTACCAATGTTGACAAGAACTGTGAATTTGAGCCTCAGAGATGGTGTGTTTTCTGATGAGCTAAAGCTTGCTACAGTTCTCCGGGGTTCAAAAATATATCCAACTTCCATCCTATTTCATCATTACCAGTATTAACCAAGATTGTGCAAAAAGAAGTTTATATAGAATTAGATCAGTATATATTTTTTTTTGTTATTTATATACCACTTATATCCTAAGAGTTTTTCCCTATCTGTCCTGGTGGGCTCACAATGTAACTATGGTACCTGGGGAAAAGGAGGGTTAGGTAACACCCAGGGTCACAACCTCAGAGGGCTGAGATGGCAGTTCTAACCACTAGATCCAAAAAATGAAGAGAACAAAAATGTCCAAAAAAATAAAGTCTCAACAAATGGAGAACATAGGAAAACAAGTAAACATAAGTAACCAGACCTTAAGTTTCCCAAGGCATCTCTTTTAATCAAATAATTGCCCTTTTAGAGAAAAACAGTTCAGTATTGGTTCTAACCACTAGGCCACTCCTCCTCCCAAGTGATTTTGGATACTTTTCAGTATGGTTTTTGAAAAGCCAATGGCACCAAGGCGCTGATTCCCACAACTGTGTATGAATTTCATCACAAAGTCCTAGAAAACATAGAAGCATGATGACAGATAAAAACTGAATGGCCCATCCAGTCGGCCCATCCACAACCGCTATCTCCTCCTCTCCCTAAGAGATCCTGTCCTATGCTAGCTTAAATTCAGATAGTCTTCATTCCCATCACCTCCATCGGGAGACTATTCCACATAACTACCATCCTTTCTATAAAGAAGTATTTTCTTACATTACTCCTGAGCCTATCACCTTTTAAATTCATTATATGCCCTCTCCTTCCAGATGTTTGCTTCATTGGACATACTCACCCCCCTCCACTCTCAATAAACAAACAAAACCATAACTCCCCCTGGTTCACTGAGTCTCTGAGATCGGATAAACAACTATGCAGACATCTGGAAAGAATATGGCAAAAAAGCGGAACACTTTGGCGAAAGGCAATAAACAAATACAAATCCAACATATCGGAGGCCAAAAAGAACTACTATGCCAGCAAACTAGGCACCAAAATGCTGGATAACAAGAAACTATTTTACCTGGTGCGACAGCTCACAACCCCACCGGCTCAAGAACCCAAAGGACAACCCAACAAAATCAGCGCTCAGGATCTAGCAGACTTCTTTCTCAACAAAATCAAAACTGTACAATCAGAGGTAACCAAATCAATCCCCACCGAGATACACATTCTCAGTGCATCTCAACACACCCCTGAACCCACCTAAGCAGACCAAATCTGGACCTCATTCTCCAATCTGTTCATCCCCGCCGCGCACTGCAGCTCCTTAGACAACTGTCCCTCTTACCTTCTCACTGCCACTCCTGGACAAATCACCACCTGGATCACCAACCTACTCAATAGCTCCCTAAACCAAAGCCACTTGTCAAAGATAATGGGAAAGATTGCCCTCATCCTGCTACCAAAATCACCAAAGGCAGATCTCTCTTCAGCTTCAAATTATAGACCTATCACCGGCATACCCATTTTCACAAAAATCATTGAGACCCACATAAATAAACAACTCACAACTTACATGGAGCAACACTCATGCCTCCACCTGTACTAATTCGGATTCCATCAACAACATAGCACAGAGCTTCTCCTCCTCACCTTAATCACAAAAAACAAACAACTGCTTAGCACAGGACGCCAAGCAATACTCCTCCAATTCGATATTTCAGCAGCCTTCGACTCAGTTGACCACCATCTACTACTAATAAAACTATCAGAAATAGGCATAACAGGCACAGTGCTAAAAAGGTTCTCAGACTTCCTAAAAAAAACAGAGAATATATCATCAATAAGAGTGGAGAGACCTCCAACCCCTGGAAAGACTTCTGTGGTGTGCCACAAGGCTCCCTACTCTCCCCCATTCTATTCAATCTCTTCATAAGCTCTCTAGGTAACATCAAATTCAAAGATGAAAGCATAATGTCATACACAGATGACATTTTTCTCCTTATTCCCACAACCAAAAATCAATCGGACTTATCCAACAAAATCTCACACAATATAGAAAAAATCCAAAATTGGGCAACAACTAACAAACTGAAACTAAACACAACTAAAACCAAAATTCTATACTTCCACACGGCCCACCAACAATTATCACCCTTCGATCAGATGAAACCCTCACCATCGATAGGTCCTCCACCTTCTTCCTCACACACACACACACACAAACCCGCCGTGCCTTTCCCTGTACCTTTTTAACTTCTCAGGTATGAGCCAGCATGCCCATGTTGGTGTTGGCTCACCCTTTGAAGTCATTTCCTAGAAAGTGACATCAGAGAGAGCACAGATGACGCGGGCACCAATCTCACGTCAAGGAACTAAAAAGGGTACAGGGGAAGGCAAGGGGTGCATGCATGCAACAAGAAGAGGCAGATAGGAGGAGGGATGCCATGCCCATAGGAAGGCCACACCGAGGGCGGATCACCTTCCCACACCCCCTTACCATACCACTGGGAAACATTAAACTCCCAGAATGGCGGCAATGAGAGCAAATACCAACAACCAGTTCTTGCGTACTACTAACCCATGAAAGGGGTATCAGTTCTAATAATGGCTCCACCACCTTCTCTGGCTACTATAAAGTCCAACAATTGCTTTGGTTTGAAAAAAAAAATCTTTTTATTTTTCTTAATTCTTTATTAATTTTCAAATCAAATACAAAGGGCTCCTTTTACTAAGCTGTAATAGTGTTTTAAGCACACGCAGGATTTTCGCGCACGCTAAACTCGCGCTACGCAGCTAGAACTAACTCCTGCTCAATGCTGTTGTTAAGGTCTAGCGCGCACAGCAATTCAGCGCATGCTAAGCGCGTGCTCAAACCACTATCGCAGCTTAGTAAAAGGAGCCCAAAGTGCAAAGAATATACAATCAATCAATACACCAACCAGCACTTATATCCCAACAGATAATAATACAAAGTACATTTCCACCCCTTCCTCCCACCCTCCCTGGATGTGTGTAAAAATCAATTAAATCTATATATATAAAATCGGAGGTATGTATGTATATATGTGTGTGTGTGTGTATGTGCCGCGATTACGCAAAAACGGCTTGACCGATTTGCACGAAACTTGGTATGCAGATCCCTCACTACCTGGGGTGATATGTTCTGGGGGTCTCGCGGCCCACCTGCACACGTGGGCGGAGCTACAAACAGAAAATCAGATTTCACCCATTCATGTCAATGGAAAAAATGTAAAAAGCTGCCATTCTCACAGTAATTCAAAAACGGATTGACCGATTTGAACGAAACTTGGTATGCAGATCCCTTACTACCTGGGGTGATATGTTCTGGGGGTCTCTCGGCCCACAACTCTATGTTGCTTGCTCAAGGCTGGGTTCACCCAATAAGTTATATGTTCTTGCTCCAGGAGGTGAAACTAAAATTGTTGTTTATAATCACGTTTTGCGTTAGTTGTATTGTATTCATTTTGTCAAATATTTCACATTATAATTTGAATATTGTACTTTTTATTAAGCTGTAAAAAAATAATTTCATTCACCACTATAAAGTATCTTTATTTGAATCCATTTACAGTGTTATTGCTATAATTAAAATACCCGTGCAACACCGGGGAATCAGCTAGTATTTCATAAAATGCACTATTAAATACACAATTTATACATAAAACAATCATTTTCTCCCCCCTCCTCCCAATTATTAATACAAGAAGACAATTATGTGTTTACAAAAATCACATCTAATCAAAGAAAAGCATTACTTCTAGATATTTTTTAGTGTTTTGGTTTTTGGTCTTACACTGTGTACGGGGAGGAAAGCATGCAGAGCAATTCCCAGAGAGGGATACCAGGTAAATGAAAGTTTAGTCTACCAGTGGTGTATGTCAATGATTAAAAGCAGTGGAACTAAAGCAATACATTGGTCTATCAAAATTTAACTGACAAAATAAATAATAGAGAGAGACGGTGGGCAGGTAGATGCACTAATGAGAGGGGAAAAACCCACTAACAAAACAACTGTGAACTCACAATATAAAAAGATTGGTTTATACCTGATACTAATATAAGTATGAAATATATATATTTTTTCCATTAACATTTAAATGTCAGCATGCAAAGAGGAAAAAATACCTCCTCAGGTACAGTCACACTGTGATATAAAGTGTCAGTAGCGAGGTCAAACACCTCCAGGCATGGTTACTTTATGAATTGCTCTACATTCTTACTCATGTATTGTGCATATTCCCAAAAATATAATTTTATATTCTTTTATTATATAAAAACATTTTCAACACTGACTCATTCAAACTCGCTAGACTTGAGTATCATTTAAATCCAAAACACTTATCTTCAAGATACTTCCATGATGAATAAATCCACAGCACTAGTTTTTAATCAATTCCTATGGAGACCTCTTCCCCCCCCCCCCCCCCATTTCACCAATGGCTTCTTCAGAGGAACAGGTGCTGTCAAGCAAGTTTATAAATATTTGAAGTGTTTGATGCTGTGAACAAAATCAAAATATTACTAAACAGTGTCTAAACAACTGAAAATCAAATTGGCAAAATGAAGAATCAGGAAAAGAGGCGACCAATTCATGTCAACTCACAGTTGAACTGCCTGCCATTTTTTCATCAAACTAAAGTGGCTGAATAAAACCCAAATGCTGACAGACGTCCTCCAATCAGAGAGAAAACCATCATCAATCATGTGACCAAACAAAATCTGCCAACAAACTACCAGAAAGTTGACCACTCTATATTCATATTCAAACCAGCAGGTTCTTCCAATTTAAGCTGATATATCCACCACAGTTCATGCTGACTAAGTTTCCTATCTCGATCTCATAGAAACATAGAAACATAGAATATGACAGCAGAAAAGGGCCGACGGCCCAACAAGTCTGCCCAATCAAGAACCCTCCCTCCTCAAGAATCCATCTTTTAAGCATTCCTCTGGAGCGACCCCACCAGACGGTCCCATCGTCCCTTGAAGTCGAGTGTGGTACTGGCCTCAACTACCTGACGTGGAAGACCATTCCATCGATCAATTACCCTTTCGGTGAAGAAGCATCAATTACCCTTTCGGTTGGCAGAAACATGTTCTATAGCGAAAAACAGTGGCGTACCTAGTAAATGTGACACCCGGGGCCCATCATATTTTGGCACCTCCCCCCCATCTGTACGAAAAACATGATTTTTAGTAACAAGCCACACGTCACACATGAGTACCTAGGAAAAGGCAGCATCTTACATATGCAGTGAGCAGTACAACATCAATACACCCATTGTAAAACTAAACAAGCCAGACTAGTACAGATCAATCTTACACCGTCAATCCTAACAAAAAACCATGTCTTTCGAACACACAGAACACAGAAAATACCTTCGCTTAGAATGGAATATGTCATCACAAACTAAACCCTCCCCCTTTTACAAAACTGTAGTGTGGATTTTAGCCACGGTGGTAACAGCTCAGACGCTCATAGAATTCTGAGCATCAGAGCTGCTACCACCACAGCTGGCGCTAAAAACGCTCCACAGTTTTGTAAAAAGGGAGATAAAATAGAAATACATAGACAAAGCTTAAATTGAACCAGCAAGAAGCTGGACTCTGCATACAATGCAACACCTCAGTAACAGTGACACATGTCTCCTAAAGCAATAAATAAATAGAAAATTTTTGTTCTACCTTTGTCTTCTCTGGTTTCTGCTTTCCTCATCTTCTTGTTACTCTCTTCCTTCCATCCACTGTCTGCCGTCTCTCTGCCCCTATATGGCATCTTCTCTCCTTCTATGCCCTTTCCAGAAACTGTATGCCTCCCCCTTCCATCTCTCCTTTCACCCACATTGGTCTGGTATCTCTCTCCTCTCCTTCCCTCTCCCACACCTCTCTTCTGCAATCCCTTTCTTCCCTCATTTTCCTTTTCAATTTATTTTCTGCATCTATCTAGATTACGTTCTTACTACCCTCTCATCAATTTCCTTTTTTACTGTCTACCTACAGCTCACCACCTCTTTCCCTCACACCCTCCAGTACTCCTTAACTCAATCCTTTTCCCCTATCATGTGCCCACCTTTTATTTATTCCCTCCTTCCATCATCTGCCCTCTTCTCTCTCTCCCTTCTCTCTACTTCCATCATCTGCCCCTTCTCTCTCTTTCCCCCACTTCCATTATTTGCCCTCTTCTCTCTCCCCACTTCAATCATCTGCCCCTTCTCCCCACTTCCATCATCTTCCCCTTCTCTCTCTTCCCCCCACTTCCATCATCTGCCCTCTTCTCTCTCCCCCTTCTCTCCACTTCCATCATCTGCCCCTTCTCTCTCTTTCCCCCTCCTTCCATCTTCTGCCCTCTTCTCTTTCCCCACTTTCATCATCTGCCCCTTCTCCCCACTTCCATCATCTGCCCCTTCTTTCTCTTCCCCCCACTTCCATCATCTGCCCTCTTCTCTCTCCCCCTTCTCTCCACTTCCATCATCTGCCCCTTCTCCCCACTTCCATTATCTGCCCCTTCTTTCTCTTCCCCCCACTTCCATCATCTGCCCTCTTCTCTCTCCCCCTTCTCTCCACTTCCATCATCTGCCCCTTCTCTCTCTTTCCCCCCTCCTTCTATCTTCTGCCCTCTTCTCTCTCCCCACTTTCATCATCTGCCCCTTCTTTCTCTTCCCCCCCACTTCCATCATCTGCCCTCTTCTCTCTCCCCCTTCTCTCCACTTCCATCATCTGCCCTTTCTCTCTCTTCCCCCCCTCCTTCCATCATCTGCCCTCTTCTCTCTCCCCACTTCCATCATCTGCCCCTTCTCTCAATCTCTCCATCCACCATAGGACCATCTTTCTCCCTTTCTCACCTTTCCGATTTTGGCAACAAGATCAGTAAGGCCCCCCCCCCCCCGTGAAGGTACTCAGCGGCATCGGTGCCCCCCCCTCCACGACGGCACTCAGCGGCATCGGTGCCCCCCCTGCCCCGCAACAGCACTCAGGTTTGGCCTCCTTCTCCCGGCATCAGCCGAACTTCAGATCGGCAACAGGTGCTCAGTCAAAAGCTTCCCCTGACTGAACTGCCTGGGTGGAAACAGGAAGCTGAGTCAGGGGAAGCTTTTGACTGAGCACCTGTTGCCGATCTGAAGTTCTGCTGATGCCGGGAGAAGGAGGTCGAACTTGAATCCTGTCGCGGGGCAGGGGGGCGCCAATGCCGCTGAGTGCCGTCGCGGAGGGGGGGTGCCGATGCCGCTGAGTGCCATCGCGGAGGGGGCGCCAATGCCGCTGAGTGCCGTCGTGGAGGGGGGGCGTCGATGCCGCTGAGTGCTGTCGCAGCCCAAGAATTTTCCAGATCTGTCTGGCTGTACACCCCCTAAGGCTGCAACCGGGGCGAACCGCCACCCCACCCCGTCTCCACCTTGGTACACCACTGGCGAAACAAGAGAGTTTATCCAACTGATAGTTTGCAATACAATGGAGCTCCCAATTTTTAGCATTCAATTCAAGATTTATGCAAAATCTTCATGGTTTTTCCCACATACAATTTATTGCAAGTGCACGTCAAAACATATGCAACATAATCCATCTTGCAATTAATAATAATAATAATAATAACTTTATTTTCTATACTGCAATTGGTAAAACATTTTTGTTTATAACACCACTTGCTATTGATAGGATTCATAAATTTTTCCATCTCTATTTTCATAGGACATGTTCCACAATTGCCATATCTTAAATGTCCTGCCAATATAGGTGTTACTTGGGCAGACAACATTGCAGGACTCAATAATTTCTTTAAACCGTAAGATGTTGAAAACGCAATATGAACTCGTTGATCCCTTAAAACCAGATGAGTTTTCATAATGGACCAATTGTGTCTTATAATGTTAACCACCTCTTCCCCTCCTGTCAAATGTTACAAAACACAAGTTTATGTCAAAGTTTATCTAGGTCCTGTCTTCTTTATGACAACAGAAGATGCAACAATAGTGAGAACCTCTATTAAAGCAAATCAAGGTCAGATGGCATAATCTAACCTCACTTTACTGGCATTACTATAGCTGTTATGCCATGTACGTGTACAAGGAGCAAGTCTGAAAAGATCATCAAAATTTAGGTGCTAGGATGCTGTGCACTAAGCATAAATTTTGTATTAGCTATTACACATATAATTGCCATTACAGAATACTAGTGTAAGGGGGCATTTACGCGGGCAACAGCATGGCTGCTTATGTTTCAAGTTTCAAGTTTATTTAAAATTTGATTTGATCACAATATCGTGATCCAATGCAATTTACAAATACAAAAAAAGAGTTTTAGGTGTTTTTTTTTAAAACAAAGCATAATTTAGACTCTGACATTACACAAAACAAGAGGGAAACAGATTGAACTACAATGTTTAGGAGACAAGAGAACATATAGGGTTAGAACATTAGGATAGGGAATTGTTACCCATTAATTTTATAGGGATAATAGCTCTCTAAGGAATATGTGAGCCCTACAGAATCAAAAAAATTCAATTGAAAGTGTCCTTGAAGAGTCAGCTTTTTAAAAGTCCTTTAAACTTGTTAAGCAACTTTTTTTCCCTGATATATATTGGTAGTGAATTCCATGTTTACAGTGCCGTGACGGAGAAGATTGTGTCCCTCCGCGTGTAAATATCTTAGGGAAGGGACTGAAAGGAGGGATTTCTCCTCAGATCTTAAGGATTTAGTTGGAATGTTTTTTCTAGCCACCTCTACCACCTGCACCTTGGACACCCTAACTCTGAGAGGAAATACCTTTCCCATCACCCCTTTGATTAGAATCCTAGGAATTCACCTTGATAGACAACTATCTATGACCACTCAAGTGGACCAAGTTGTACGCAAAGGCTTCATCACGCTTTGGAAACTAAGATCCATAAGAAAATTCTTTGAACTTGCACCTTTCCGATTATTAGTCCAATCGCTAGTGTTAAGCCTCCTGGACTACTGCAACATTTCATACCTAGCAGGACAATGTAGGCATTTCCGGAAACTGAGTATCATCTTTAACCTGAAAAAAATTTGACCACATAACTCCATTCTACCAAAAACTACATTGGCTTCCTGTCAAGGGAAGAGTTCTCTTTAAATTTGGATGCCTTGTCTACAAAGCCTTACATGGCCTATTGCCTAACTACTTAACTGCTCAATTCTTGTTCTTGTCGCCAAGCCGCTCCACATGTTTCCAATCATTTTTTACCTACCCTTCAGTCAAAGGCTGTACTCAGAAAAGATTCATTAACCTACTCTTATCATATCAAGCCGCTTCCAGGGATCCTGAACTGGGCCAAATGATTAGAATACCAACATCTGTTCTCAAAATTCTTGTAATCCCTTCAAAGCAACATATTGATGTCAATATTCTGTCATCTATTGTAGCTCACTAGCAAAAACCCAAAAAATGACCCCAAAATATTCACAGAGAAGAAAATCCAGAAGAAACCAAAAGAAACTTTGTGGAATGATGATGTTCCTTAATGGACTTTATTTGAAAATGTCAAAGTTCCAAAGATACACTAAAATCATCCACATAAAAGTAAAGTAATCCACATAAAATCCTTAAAGGACCTAGTCCGCTAGGGATACAGGACCCAACACGGTCCACGTTTCGACAAAAAGTCTACATATATTATTAACATACCCCTCATTATTTATAGAACCCCTGAAGAAGACTTTTTGTTGAAACACGAACCGTGTTGGGTCCTGTATCCCTAGCGGAGTAGGTCCTTTAAGGCTTTTATGTGGATTACTTTATTTTTATGTGGATGATTTTATTTTATGTGGATGATTTTAGTGTACCTTTGGAACGTTGACATTTTCAAATAAAGTCCATTAAGGAACATCGTCATTCCACAGAGTTTCTTTTGGTTTCTATTGCAGCTCTTTTGTAAACCGCATAGAACTGAAAGGCTTTTGCAATATATAAATAAAAATTTATGATATGTTATGTATGGAATCAGGAGTCTTTCTAAGAATGCTAATGGCTGGTGTAAATGACCATGACTAAATGCTGAAGTTGCACATGCAACTAAGAGTATTCTAGAATTTGCGTAAGTGCTGGACAGGCTCCTCCCATGGCCATGCCCCATTGCAGTTAGATGCTCTACAGTAGATTTTCTACAATTAAGTGCAGTGAAGTGTGTATCTGCAAATTAGTGCCAATTAACTACATTTTTCAATGACTATTGGTTGGTAGTGGCAAATTTGCTGCCTAGTTGCCAATTAACTTACACATGTAACTGGCACTGTTCTAAAACCCACATGCACAGTTTTGCATGCTAAGTGTGAAAATGTACAAGCAAGATTGTAGAATGAAGAGGAAAGGGGGCAAGTCTATATCAGGGTGTCTCCATTTAGCCACTGCGAGGTCATGCAGTAGGAGCCTATTTTATAATGGTATTGATGCACCTAACATTTAGGCCAGCCATAGAGCTAGCATTAGTGCAGCAGGTATCCATGTACCTTAAGGTGTTCTGTAAGCATGGAATCTTGCTAATATATGGGTTTCTGCCAAGTACTTATGACTTGGATTGGCTAATGGGCTAGATGAACCACAGGTCTGACTCAGTACGGGTGTTCTTATGTTCTTATGTAAGTGGTAGCCCTGCCAATGACCCACCCATGCTCCACCCCTGTGTTGCCCCATGTAAATATACACTATACGTTTCCAGCTGAACATCCAATGTTGGAGGAACAAAAATAGCCATTTTCAAATAGCAAACTGGTGGATGTCCAAATATAATTTTGTTTTGAAAATTATCTGCTTAGACATCTTGGCCACTGGGACATCTAACTTTATACCCCATTTTTGATCAGAAAAACATCCATGTTGAAAAAACATCCTAATCCTGTCCATTTGGACTTGGGTGGGGCCAGCATGGTAATGGCAATGGGACACCTTAGATGGTGCCAGCTATATATTTCACCATAACCTCCTTATAATTTATGGTGAACCCCCAAAATCCCCCCAAAACCTATTACAGTACTCCCCCAAAATTCACAGGGGTTCCGTTCCAGGAACCTCTGCGAATCTTGAAAAACCGCAAATAAGTTTTTTCGTGGGGGAGACTGGAGAAGGCAGCAGGAGAGGCAGGAGAGAGCAGCCATAGTGCCAGCGAGTGAAGGAAATCACTCGCTGTATGCTCTGACCGCCTCTTCCTGCACTAAAGTTGGGCCTTACCAATCAGGAGCTGTGTGTCAAAGCAGCATACAGCGAGTGATTTTCTTCACTCGCCGGCGCTCCAGCTGCTCTCTCCTGCCTCTCCAGCTGTCTTCTCCTGATCGGCGGTCGCGATCGGAAAATACCGTGAATGACTGGGACCGCGAATGACCGGGGGAACACTGTACACCCTTCTGTGTACCATCCCAATAGCATGTATACCTACAGGTGGCATCTATATGGCAATATAGTAGGGTTTGGGTAGGCTGCTTAAGACACCTGTGTGCAGCTCTACTAGGCTTCCCCACACTAGATGCTGCTGTTTTAGAGACAGGTATGTACCTTTTTGTTCTCATTTTCTGTGGTGGAAGGGGGTCAGTGAGCATTGGGGGAGTGTGGGGGGTCTCTTACCTTGATGCATTCAGTGGTCATCTGGTCAGTTTGGGCACCTTTGTGATACTTAGACCTTTCTAAAACAGGTCTAGTTCCAAATGTGTAAGTTCCAGCCAGGATGTCATGCAAAATGTTTGATTATCACTTCAAAACGGCCATGTCTAACCTGCCCTTGGGAACGCCCTAAGCCCACCCATAGCTCACCTCCACCACGCTCCTCTCGTGTTCTGAACACACAGAGGTTGGGACACCTCACTAGACGTCCTGAAAGATGGTTTTGATTATCGGCACTTGGACGTCCTGATGATTAAGACGTCCAAGTGCCAATTTAAGATGCTTTTTGGACATCTAATGTTTTTTTATTTTGAGCCTGTATATAAGTTAAGTATTTTCAAAATAGTTCTTAGGTAGAATTTTGCATTTAAACACACATGTATGCATCTTTTTAAACATTTATGGTCTCTTCTATCAAACTGCGCTAGCAGTTTTTAGCGCAAGGAGCCGCGCTGAATGGCTCGCGCTGCTCCCGACGCTCATAGGAACTCTATGAGCGTCAGTGCTGCTCCCGACGCTCATAGGAACTCTACGAGCATCGGGAGCAGCGCGGGCCATTCAGCACGGCTCATCGCACTAAAAACTGCTAGCGCAGTTTGATAGAAGAGACAGACAGTGTATTGATATATACAACATAGGCTGCCCTTATCCAGAACAGAGAACAAGCAAAACATGCATAAAGGTAATTAACTCATATAACATGTAAATAAATAAAAAATACAGAATGGTTTCACAACTAGTAGTCCAGTCAATATACAGCAAATGCCACACATAGTACATGCTGTTTTAACAAATGCTTAAAAGTTGTCAAATGTCTCTCATGCTGGATCTCAAGCGGCCCTGCATTCTACTCCATAGAAACAACAACAGTAAATAAGCTCTTTCTCTTGCTTTCAAAATGAAAAGCATGAAAATCCAGTACCACCAACCCATATCTGCTTTGTCCTGTCAGTTATGTGAGAGAGAAGAACCACTTGAGGTTTGTTCCAGTTCAAAGTATCAAAAACTTGTTGAAATATCCCAAATCCATGTTTTTTTATCAGACAAGGAACAGTGAGGAGGAAGCAAGTTCTGGCACAGGACATGGAGTCCCTCCCTTTGTCCCGCTCCTTGTTTTGGCTTCACCTTCCTCACACTGCCATGTTGGATTGTGCTGTCGGACAGAGAGGCAACAAGAGCAGAACAGAACCCTTGATAAATGTGGATGCCTAGATAATAGAATTGTTCTTACATTTCAGTTATGCATTTCAGTCATCCAACAACGATGGAATCAAACATTTCAACTCAGAGCTTGAGAGGAGGCACAGTAGTCTGGAGCACTGAAGATCAAACCAGAGAGTTTAGTATCTAGTTTTCAATCTGTTATCACCATATTGTTTCTCGCCATGTTTGTGGGTTCTGCCTCTTGCAGTGGGCATGCCGGGAGTGTTGCTATGGCGTCAATGGAACTGGATGCTCGTAAGTAAAATCTACATAGATCCTGGTGTTTTTGTGTACCAAAAACTGCTATTTAGCTGGTGATGGTGAGTATTTTTTTTTAGCTACTGCCAGCATTATTCCTGGATATTCAGCATTGAATATCTGGGATTATGTGGCTGGCTCTCTCTTATGCAAGTAACTGCGATATTCAGTACTTAACTGCCTAAGTAACATCGCATAAAGATAGGACTGACTTTTGTGTGGTCCAGTATGGCTGCTTAACTTAAGGGGCTAACTGCCTTGCCAACTCCGCCTCAGGGTCAGCCATGTAACAGCTGGCTATGACTGTAGCGGTCTATGGTGATATTCAGTGGCACTAACTGATTAAGGTATGTCCTTTTGATTTCATCTGTGCTATTGAAATTTTTGTTTAGAACACATAAGAAATTAAGGAAGAGATTTTTAATCATATGTTTTTCTATTGTGGTTCTAGAAGTCTGATCGGTCGGGATACACTCTGAGGCAGCATATTTGTGAAACGCTGGCCGCCGTTGGTGTACCGATCAGCTGAAGATAAGTTGAAAAGTTTTCTTCTATCTTTTGTTTTTCATTAGTGAAGCACAGCATAAGGCTTTTATCATAGTGAAGGTTTTTTGCCAATGAGGTGACCGCTTAACCACCTTTAACAAACCACTTCGATGGAGGTGGAAGGGCCCTTTTCTGAGGCTTTTTCCTTCATTTTGAGTTATTTAATAGCCTATGCTGTCCTTATATCATATTGTAGGACATTTCAGCATCAACCATTATTGAAAGTGTTTATTATTTTACACATTGTGTATTCATAATATCTGGGTCTTTTGTGACTAACTGATTAAGTGCCACTGAGTATCAGTGGATATCCGCACACAAGCAATTTAACTAGCCAGGAACCATTTCTGGCCAGTATCGACCCCAGAACTTTTTTTCATGGCTGTTTGCACCAGTGGATCCTCTTTTGTTTATCTTTATCCTTCTAACTCCTAACTCTTACTCACTTGTAAAGTACCCATGTCTGCTTTATCATTCCCTCTGTGAGAAATTCCCTAACCCCTATTTGTTCTGTCTGTTGTGATTAGATTATAAGCTCTATCAAGCAGGGATTGTCTCTTACATGTTTAATGTACAGCGCTGCGTACATCTGGCAGCGCTATAGAAATGAGTTGTAAATCATAACGCTTCACAAGTATATGCTGTGTTTCTCTCCATAGGTGATAAGCAAAGAAGGATGCTATATAATGCAGTTAAATAATAATAAAAGCAATTAGTTAATGTTAAAGGTTAGAAAAAGTAGAATAAACCATCTGAGCACTCTGAAAATTGTGAGATATTTTTGGAGCTTGGCAGATGTGACAGAACGCTTGGCAGTGTCATGCCCAGAACAGCGTAGCTCCCACAGCTTCTTAGAAGAATAGAGATTCACCCCCTCCCTGGTGCACTCTGAAAGCAGAATGCAGTTCTCTTCCGAACTGAAAGCAATCAGTATTTTGTCTCCCACCATGCTTGCCTAAAGAGAGCTGTTTATTGAGATCCCGCACAGTGAGCGTACAGCAGGCCCATAACGTACTGGCCATCCTTCTCTTTCGGCCTTTGATTTCTTTTTTTTTTGTTTTGGAAGGGGGAGGGTGGAAAGAGTGGTGAGAATTATGTATATTTTATGATAACCCAAAATGACTTGTACATAAAAAATACAGGCTTTAAAGCTAAAAAGGATTAGTAGCAGGTAATGCATTTTCCATGAGTGGCTATAAAGCTCTCTCTGTTCCAGGATGTACAGGCTGCATACAAATGAATTGATAAAAGTCTGAAGCTGCGGATGGGTAGGAAGCTCATGCTTTGCTGGAGATGATTCTTAAAGTTACAATAAATCAGACAGACAGTGTCGGCCTTTGAGGATAAACCTGTGATGGCTTGTTGTGCCTCTTTGAATCGCCTCTGAGGCCCAGGGACTAAAAAGTGCCTAGATGTCACATTAAATCTACCGGGAGGACGGAGCACTTCAAAGAGGAATGCAATCAGATCTGATGGAAAATACATTTTCTGAAAGCTACTGACAAAAAAGTAATCTTTGATGTGGATGTTGAATAACAATTGATATTGTCTTCCCTGACATTTTTCATTATTGCCGTCTTATACAGCCTACTTGATGTATTAAAGCAATATTAACTGTTTGACAGGGACAAATCCTCAAACTAGCACATAAGCAATTGTTTCTGAATTGTCTTAGCCCACTGTCTGTAAAGCCCATCCCAATAACTGCTTTTAGATATGATGCTATACTATTTTTTTTCCTTGACTACTAGACAGTGTCTGAGCCTTGGCATAATACAATGGAGTCCAGGGAATATTAAAACTGGTTAGGTAGTTATGAGGTGTCATTTGATTATAAGAACAGAACAGCTGCATTTTCTGAAGGTGACTTTTAATGAGAGAGGTACTATGGAAGAAATAAATAAAAAAAAAAGTTATTATTCCCAAAGTATAATGCAAATTTATAGCAAGTATAGATGCTCAAATACGTTGCAAATCTTGTAGTTTGAAAGGGAGAAAAGAAGAGACACACAGGAGAAACAAAGTCATTCGCTATTTATGCAGGGAGATAAAGCCATAGAAAATGATGGATGTTATAGTGTTGGGCCAGTGCTGGGGGATCAAATAAATTCATGCAGACCTGAGAGCATTTCAGTCACAGAAGATGGACTGAGAATGGGGGTAATCCTAGGAGGTCATGGTTTGTCCTGGGGCCACTGAAGAATTTGGGGAGCTAATAGGTCGTTGGGGGTATGCAGGGAGTGGAAATATCCTCAGGGCATTGTATGGGAATCTTCACATGATCCACAGGTCACTTTAACGTGCAGAATTCCATCTGAGCTCTTTTCATCTCTTCTTTTATTCACTTATTTCCTCATACTTGTTTCTTGCATCTCATTCAATTTTACTTAGGTAGGTGGCAAAACTAAAGCATAATTCACAATGTAGTGCAATACCTTCTGGTACTCCCAGCATACATTCTATAAAATCACACACACACACACAAAAAAAAAAGACCCCCTTAAAAACTGAGCTTTTGCCAGTTTGCAATATCTCACATCATTTTGCTCTAGCCCCCCTTCCAAGAGCAGTGGATCCCATAGGTCGTTTGTGAAAGCTGATATTCCTCATGTGCTTGCCAAGTTCACTTGCATTGGTGATGGTACAGAATGACTATTGTTGGAAAAATCACATCAATCTAATCGGCACAGTAAGGAAGGCGGTTGATTGGTCAACACTAAAAATCAATTCGAGCCTCCACTGGTAACCAATGTAATGCCATCAAAAGTGGAATAACACGGTCATAGTTTCTATCCTCATAAATTAATCTAGCTGTTGTATTCTGCAGGAGCCATAGTCTTCTTAATCCAGTACTTGATATCCTTTGATAAATGATAGGACAATAATCAATCTTGCTTAGAATGAAAGTATGCACCAGCATCAATAAATCTTTCCTTTCTTTTCTTTTTTTTAAATTTATCTTTATTCATTTTAAAACTTTCAATAAGTATGATACAATATACAATATACAACCAATTTCATTTAACATCACTTAAAACTCTTACACAATTCCTTCAAAACAATTACCCTCCCACCCTTACCATCAGTTCCTCATTCAAAATCCTTAAGTATCCCACCCTCCCCCTGGATGTGTACACTCAGCATAGGAAAAGGAAAAGAAAAATATTATCAATCCTTACAGTATTTTTCTAATGGACCCTAAACCATACTAAATTTCTTTAAGTGCCCCTGCTGTATGGCCAAAATACGTTCCATTTTGTAAATGTGACATAAAGAATTCCACCAAAAGGTATCATTTAAACGATCACAATTTTTCCAATTTTTCGTAATATGTTGAATGGCAACTCCTTTCTAAACATGGGTACAGTATATGAATTTGGCCTGAATTACAGAAGGATGACCACATAACTGCAGATACTTGCGTGTTAAGGGGTGAAAGTGGGTTGTCATTAACTTCCACCCATTCCCACAGGATGAACTTCTGTAGCCACAAGGGGCTAGATGCACTAAAAAATTGTCGCTCTAGCCAAGTGGGACAATGTTGGCCGATTCATTGAACGATTTTAAAATGGCAACTGATGTACAATGGACTTTCCGTGCAAATTAGTTTTGTGGAGGTCGGCCATAATTCCACCCCACCAGTCACTGAAAAAGCAACTTTCACATGTGCACAGAGCCAGCAGGGGAAACCCAAACAGCTGAGAGACAGGGGGTGCCCCAAAGCAGCCTCAGCTGTTTGGGGCAGGAAACCTTTATTTCTTTTTTTAATGGGCACAGATGTTATGCATAGTGTTAACCACACACAATATCTGTCCCCATAAACAAAGTCTTGCCAGCTTCCCTTCCCAGATGCACCAGGAAGGAGAAGGCCTGCCATTTTGAAGAGGAGGGCCTGCTGGCAAGAAGGAGTGGGCAACCCTCTTGTCGGCTTGCACAACAAAGTACCAGAAAGGGCTAGGGGTGCTAGAGCTGGGGAGGGTTCTGAGTTGACCCCTCCCCCCCACCACCACCACCCACCAGACCACTAGGGCTGTCTTTTGGAGTTTTGCTGGTAGGGTAGTAGGACAGAGGGGGGGATTTTTATATAGGGTAGGGGGTGTCATGGGGAGCATATGGGAGTGTCAGGGGGTCCGGTGGCCTGGATGTACAACTGGGTTACTGAGGCAGGAGGGAGTGGGCATCCCTCCTGTCTCTAGGTGTGTCACTGTCACAGGGGCCATCATCGTCTGGGGGTACGTGAATGGTATTGGGGACCCAAGGTTGTCATCAGGAGGGTGCTGCAGCTCACTTTTTTTTTTTAATGGGACAGCTATTATGCTTATGTAACACAGGCACAACATCTGTGCCATTAAAAAAATTTTAAAACAGGCAGACCTGTCAGTTACCGACACCTGTCGGTTTTGTTGGGTCGGTCGAAATGATCGCTATTTTTTGTGCTTGGCAAAGCAATGTTAGAGCATTGATCGGTTGGCTAGTTTGCATTGTATTTTAATATTAATGACCTATCTGCATGGTTGGAACGGAGAATGAGCAATCGTACAGAAAAACACGCGGTGAGCCATTTTGTGCATTGGGTCAGCAAATACAATCGGTCACTAAACCAGTCAAACCGGTTTAACTACGATCGATAGGCAATCGAAGACTTTAGTACATCTAGCTCAAAGAACAGGATTCACCTCTAAAGGCCTTTTCTTTTTACAACCAAACAGCTTCAGGATTTTTTTTTTCCTTCAGAATTCAACTTTAAATTATGCATATCCAACCAAACTGAAATGCCTCTCAGGCATGCATTCAATTGTATGATCATCACCTTCTTGACAAAGCAGCTGAATATCATCAGCATATAAATGACATCCTATATTTCCTAATGATTTCTTTCAATGGGAACAAACATATGTTAAACAGTAGAGGGGATTAAAATTGATGCTTGTTGAATTCCACATGGCCACTCGTAACAGTCTGATTCTTTATTTTGCCAGTATACTTTAAAGATTCTCTAAAAAAAAAAAGAGATTCATACAAAACTCCAGGTCCTTCTGGACCCTAGGAACCCATTCCATATTGCCTGCATGCTCCCTCTCACCCTAGTACACATCAGAAGGGGTGAAGAAAAAAGATAACACCCAAACTAAATACATCAGTTTCAGCAAGCATACCCTTCCCCTGACAACTTCCCTTACATGGGGCAGGATGCACAAAGCTCTGGCAACCGAGTAGAAAACACTGGGTTGGAAGCGATTTTAAAATGGGCTCCAGGGGAGATCTGGGAAATTACAGACTGGTAAGCCTCACTTCAGTGCCGGGCAAAATGGTAGAAACAATTATTAAAAATAAAATTGTGGAACATGTAGACAAACATGATTTAATGAGATGGAGTCAGCATGGGTTCAGCCGAGGGAGATCTTGCCTCACCAATTTGCTTGATTTCTTTGAAGGTGTGAATAAACATGTGGATAAAGGTGAACCGGTTGATATAGTGTATCTAGATTTTCAGAAAGCTTTTGATAAAGTTCCTCACGAGTGGCTCCTGAGAAAATTATTGTGTCATGGGATAGATGGCAAAGTTCAGTTGTGGATTATGAATTGGTTATCAGAGAGAAAACAGAGGGTAGGGTTAAAGGGTCATTTTTCTCAATGGAGGAGAGTAAACAGTGGAGTGCTGCAGGGGTCTGTACTGGGACCGGTGCAATTTAACTTATTTATAAATGATCTGGAAATTGGAACGATGAGTGAGGTGATTAAATTTGTAGATGACACTAAACTGTTCAAAGTTGTTAAAACGCCTGTGGATTGTGAAAAATTGCAGGCGGACCTTAGGAAATTGGAAAACCGGGCGTCCAAATGGCAGATGAAATTTAATGGGGACAAATGCAAAGTGATGCACATTGGAAAGAATAACCTGAATCACAGTTCACCTTGGGGGTTAGCGCCCAAGAAAAGGATCTGGGTGTCAACATAGACAATACAATGAAACCTTCCATCCAATGTGCGGCGGCGGCCAAAAAAGCAAACAGGATGCTAGGAATTATTTTTTAAAAGGGATGGTTAACAAGACTAAGAATGTTATAATGTCAATATATCGCTCCATGATGTGACCTCATCTGGAGTATTGCATTAAATTCTGGTCTCCTTATCTCAAAGATATAGTGGCGCTAGAAAAGGTTCAAAGAAGAGCGACCAAGATAGTAAAGGGGATGGAACTCCTCTCGTATGAGGAAAGACTAAAACAGTTAGGGCTCTTCTGCTTGGAAAAGAGACAGCTGAGGGGAGATATGATTGAAGTCTACAAAATCCTGAGTGGATTAGAACAGGTACAAGTGGATCGATTTTTCACTCGTCAAAAATTACAAAGACTAGGGAACACTCAGTGAAGTTACAGGAAAATACTTTTAAAACCAATAGGAGGAAATTTTTTTCACTTAGAGAATAGTTAAGCTCTGGAACGCATTGTCAGAGGATGTGGTAAGAGCGGATAGCGTAGCTGGTTTTAAGAAAGGTTTGGACAAGTTCCTGGAGGAAAAGTCCATAGTCTGTTATTGAGAAAGACATGTATCGGTTGCATGGAATATTCCTACTCCTTGGGTTTTGGCCACCGTGAGAACGGGCTACTGGGCTTGATGGACCATTGGTCTGACCCAGTAAGGCTATTCTTATGTTCTTGATTTTCCAGGCTATGCTCAGCACAAATCACATGCATGCTATTTGTGCAAAGTATCCCAGAGAAAGGGGGAAGAACTATGCCTGGCGCCTGCACCCAAGAGCTGAGTGGTAGGCACAGCTCTTGTGCACAGGCCCAGTACAGAGAATTTATTTATTTATTTATTCAATTTTTTATACCATTCTCCTAAGGAAGCTCAGAACAGTTTACATTAATTTATTCAAGTACTCACGAATTTTCCCTGTCTGTCCTGGTGGACTCACAATCTATCTAATGTAACTGGGGCAATGGGGGGATTAAATGACTTGCCCTGGATCACAAGGAGCAGCATGGATTTGAACCCACAACCCCAGGATGCTGAGACTGTAGATTTAACCACTGCACTACACACATTTTTGAACATAATTATTATATATTTATTGAACATAATTATTTATTGAACATAATTATTATATATGAACTAATATTATATATTTGATTTTGCTTGTTATAGACCAGCACCGGAAAAAAACTTTGTCGGTTTTCTGAAAAAGCTGGATGCAAAACACATCAAAACCCTCCAAGCCTGGCCTGGCTCCAGCACAGATAAGTTATTTTGATTTTTTTCAACAAAGTAAATTCAAGGAATAATTTGTTTCGACAAAATTTTCATTCAAGTAAAAAATTTGTTTGAAAGTGCAGTAATTGAAAAAGGAGAGATACAGTATTGCTGGGGCTTTGCTCTAAGTCTGGTCTCTCAAATCCTTTTCTGTGCACTAATGAACTTGTTACAATGGGACTCATAATAAATTTTTTTTAAACGTTCAAAAAGTGGCCTAAATCGGTACTTGGACGATCAAAAAGCCAGATCGTCCAAGTACCGATAATCAAAGTTCATTTTAGACATATCTAAAACTAGCTTAGGCCTTTATCCTGCCTCTAAACGCCTAGAGCGAAAAGAGGCATTTTTAGAGGAGGGGAAAGGGCAGGAGGTGGGCCAACCTAGACTTAGTCATACAGCAAGTACAGTGGTACCTCGGTTTACGAGTGCACCGGTTTGCGAGTGTTTTGCAAGACGAGCAAAACATTCGCAAAATTGGCGCCTCAGAAATCGAGCGCGCTTCGATTTGCGAGCGCCCCCCCTGCGAACCAGCACCCTCCCCCCCGCGATCCGGCACCTCCCCCCCGCCTCTATCGGGGCCCCCACTGCCATCGGACACCCCCCCCCGCCGCGACCTGAGGTCCCACCAACCCACCCGAACCCTCTTCTTACTTTTCTGTAGCCTCCGCAGCGGCACCGGCACCAGCATGTCCTGTGCGTGGTGTCGGTGCCTGAAGATCTGCTTCCTGTGCAAGGCCTGAGAGTTCACGTCGAACGTGAACTCTCACGTCGAACGTGAACTCTCAAGGCCCAGCACAGGAAGCAGATCTTCAGGCACCGGCACCACGCACAGGACATGCTGGTGCCGGTGCCGCTGCAGAGGCTACAGAAAAGTAAGAAGAGGGTTCGGGTGGGTTGGGGACACCTCAGGTCGCGGCGGGGGGGGTGCCCGATGGTGGCAGGGGGTGCCCGATGGCGGCAGGGGGTGCCCGATGGCGGCGGGGGGTGCCGGATCGCGGGGGCGAGGGTGCCAGTTCGCGGGGGGGCCTTCGGGGGGAGCAATGCCGGTTCTCATGGGGGGGGAGCAGCGCTGCTGGCCTCGGGGGGGGGAAGGTGGGGGGTGGAAACATATCAAAGCAAGTTTCCCTTACTTCCTATGGGGAAACTTGCTTTGATATACGAGCATTTTGCATTACGAGCATGCTCCTGGAACGGATTATGCTCGTAATCCAAGGTACCACTGTATAACAAAAAACTTGAGCAGGTGGCCCTGTCGGAACTTATACGTTTTGACTTAGACCAAGTCAAAACAGGTATAGGGGCCGCTGAGCTGATCGCAGCTGCTACGATCAACTCAGCAGCCCCGTCAACTTGCCCCCCCCCCCAATGATCGCGGCAGGAGATATGGCTCATCTCCCCTGCCGTGATCACAATCTAACCCCCCCCCCCCGAACAGCTGCAACCCACAGCAGGAGAGATGCCCAATCCCTCCTGCCGCGATACATGGCAGTTCGGGGGGAGGATCGTGATCACAGCAGGAGAGATGCCCCGAACCCCAAAACAATACCGGCAGGAGGAAGCCCATCCCCTGCTGCCAAGGTGACCCGTGACCCCCCACCCCACCTGCAACAATACAGGCAGGAGGGAGCCTAACCCCTCCTATAGAGGTGACCCGCGACTCCCTCCCCCCCTGAAACAATACCAGCAGGAGGTAGCCCAACCCCTCCTGCAGAGCCGAGCCAAATCCCCCCTCTCAAATACATGCAGGAGGGATCCCAGGCTCTCCTTCCCATGACGCACCCCCCTCATACCCCTGACCCCCCTAACCCTGCGACACCACAACCAGCCCAGCCAATGTGCCTAAGGCCCCACACACAGGAGACAGGAGAGATTGGACATCTCTCTTGCCATGGGTTTCAGCAGTTCAAGGGGGGAGATCGCAATCGCGGCAGGGAAGATGAGCCATCTTTCCTGCTGCGATCGTTGCGGGGGGGGGGGGAAATTCTGTAACCGGTGTTGTTTTTGACAGACACCGGTTACAGAATACAGCTTTTAGGCAAAGGACAGACCCCTCCTTCACCTAAAAGGTCTTCTTTTGGGCGTTTGGGACTTGGGCAATTTTTTGGTTGATAATGTGTTCTAAGATTAGATGTAGTGGTGGGTCTGGGCGATTAAACTGCTATCTCATACCTATCTCATATTTCTTCGAATCCTAGAAACTACCAGCATTTTCCATTTCTATAACACTTCAAGGCATACCAAAGCTGGAAAATATACCTTAGTCCCTGCTTCATGGAACCTACACTCGGGTCAAAACATGCAGGCAAGAAAAGTGAGAGTTTTCACAAATATTCCTGTTGTTGAGTGGTGGAGGTGGGGCAAAGAATAATTCCCAATCATAACTGCCCCAGCATCAAAATACAGTTCTAATTGGTGCCACCTGCCTACTAGAGGTTATACAACGGGGTGCTCCCAGAGGGTGCAAGAGGATGCCAGTGCAGTCGGCCCCACACGCTGGAACACTCTAAGCCCTGAACTTAAATCACTATCTTCAGAATCAGATTTTCACAGCTCTATTGAGACCTTCTTGTTCCGTGATGCTTTTCCTGACAAGACTGCAATCTTTCAACCCTTCAGATGAAATAGCAGTGGTGGGCCGGTACCACAGTGCACTGACATTGGCACCTGCTTTTAACTAACCCTTCCAACTTTTAGCAGTTCTCTCCTATAACCAATGGAGTTCCTTTCCTGCTTTTCTAAATGCTTCTTCCCATTTTTCAAACTGTAGGCCTCTTAAACTTCAATGTACCCACTATGGGATATTATTTTGTAAACTGCTTTGATTGCTCTTTGCCCTAAGCGGTATATCAAATCTCTAATAAAACTTGGAAACTTTTGCAAATGAAGTGGAGCCTCAGGAAGATCACAGAGCTTTAGCCCCACTTCCCCTTTGTGGTATCTTAACACCTGGGTACAGTGCCCGAACAGGGGTGGCAGTCACGGTAGAGGGGGCATAAAGACATGAACTAAATAATTTTATGAATTTTATGGACATGAGGCAAGACTCCTGGAGGCCACTATTTTTATTTTTTTTTAACTTGCTCTTAACAAGATTTGCATACTAATCTCGGGGCTGCAGCTGGAGAGCACCTGGAAATGCACGGACATTGGCACGATGACATCATGCACATGCATGACATCATCACGTCGATGTCCGACCATGCATGGATGCCCTCTAACTGTGGTCCTAAGCCTCCTATTACCACCAGTGGGGGGGGTTGCTGCAGAAAGAGAGGTGAGGAGAAGGAGCAGAGACGCTGGCACCAGCTGACTGACGACAGGACATGCCTCTCGTGGCACACCTGGAATCCTCCGGGGCACACAGTTTCCGATACACTCCTCTAAGCTGAGCAGTTGCCCACCAGTAGCGGGTGCTGTTTCATTATCACAGTTTCAATAGTGAGGGTGCCTTCCTGTTCGTAGCGGTTGAAAATACAATATCGAAGCATCATTCACCGCTGGCAGCAATACAGTCGGAAGACTTCTGCTCAGCTTACAGGGAACAGTGCTTACAGGAGTATAGTTACTGCTACTTATTTCTATAGCACTACCAGATGAATACAGCACTGTACATTAACACGCAAGAGAGTCCCTGCTCGAGAGAGCTTACAATTTAATTGTGACCGACAAACAGGACAAAATAGCTTTCAAGCATCAATGTGCAGTAAAATGGCTAATACAAGATAAGTTAACCCTTTAACAACATACCTTTATTAAGAAATGCTGAAGCATAAAACAAAACCAGAGTGTTATGGGTAGTTAATGTGTATCAACTGCTCAAGAACACTTAATAAATGGCTCTTCTACATTTCCTCTGCTGCAGCCACAGTGGCAGTAAAATCTGTCTTCCTTACAAATGTGTGTCTGCCAGCTTTGACCTTTTATATGTCAAGAGTAATCAGCGGTTTACCTCTGCCTCCAGCAAGTGAAATGAATTTTCACTTAACTGCAATGCATTGTTGCACCTTTTTATTGCAATTTAGTACCCACCACAGGAAATACTTAATTCAGCAAGGAATGGGAGGACTAGAGGAAAAGTAGAAAATGGAAAGCTGGTAAGTAGATGAAAGGTGAAAAGAGGGAGACTGGAGGGGGAGAAGGAGAAATGAAATATAGCTGTAGGTAGCTAGAAAGCCATATGAGAGAAACAGAGAAAAAAGATCACTATCAAAGACAGAAAAGACGAAGTGAGGACAGTCATAGAAAAACATAAGAACATAGCCTTACTGCAGGGGTGTCAAAGTCCCTCCTCGAGGGCCGCAATCCAGTCGGGTTTTCAGGATTAGCATACAATGAAAGCAGTGCAGGCAAATAAATCTCATGCATATTCATTGGGAAAATCCTGAAAACCCTACTGGATTGCGGCCCTCGAGGAGGGACTTTGACATCCCTGCCTTTCTGGGTCAGACCAAAGGTCCATCAAGCCCAGTAGCCCATTCTCACAGTGGCCAATCCAGGTCACTAGTACCTGGCTAAATCCCAAAGAGTAGCAGCATTCTATGCTACCGAATCAGTCAAGAAGTGGCTTCCTCCATGTCTTTCTCAATAACAGACTATGGACTTTTCCTCCAGGAAATTATCAAAACCCTTCTTAAAACCAGCTACGCTGTCCACTCGTACCACAATCTCTGGCAATGCATTCCACAGCTTAACTATTCTCCAAGTGAGAAAATATTTCCTCATATTGATTTTAAAAGTATTTCCCTGTAACTTCATCGAGTGTCCCCTAATCTATGTAATTTTTGACAGAGTAAAAAATCAATCCACTTGTACCTGTTCTAATCCACTCAGGATTTTGTAGACTTCAATCATATCTCCCCTCAGCTGTCTCTTTTCCAAGCTGAAGAGCCCTAACCTTTTTAGTCTTTCCTCATACGAGAGGAGTTCCATCCCCTTTACCATCTTGGTCACTCTTCTCTGAACCTTTTCTAGTGCCACTATATCTTTCTTGAGATAAGGAGACCAGAATTTAATGCAAAACTCCAGGTGAGATCAAACCATGGAGCGATACAGAGACATTATAACATTCTTAGTCTTGGTAACCATCCCTTTTTTAAATAATTCCTAGCATCTTGTTTGCTTTTTTGGCCGCCACCACACATTAGGTGGAAGGTTTCACCATATTGTCTACAATGACACCCAGATCCTTTTATTGGGAGCTAACCCCCACGGTGGACCTTAGCATCCAGTAACTATGATTCAGATTATTCTTCCCAATGTGTATCACTTTGGATTTGTCCACATTAAATTTCAAGTGCCACTTGGATGCCCAGTCTTCCAATTTCCTAAAGTCTGCCTGCAATTTTTTACAATATGCATGCGTTTTAACAACTTTGAACAGTTAGTGCCATCTGCACTTTCAATTTCCAGATCATTTATAAATAAGTTAAATAGCACCAGTCTCAGTACAGATCCCTGCGACACGCTGCTGTTTACTCTCCTCCATTGAGAAAAATGACCATTTAATCCACATGTGTCAAACACAAAGCCCGCAAGCCAAAGCCCGCAGGCCAAATCCGGCCCGCCTGGCCTTTTTATGTGCCGCTGAATGACCAAAGCTAAATGTGGCGTTTCAGGAGGCATGTCGAGGGCGGGAGTTGGGCGGGACATGGGACGGCTTAGACTTAGTCGTATAGCATGTATAACCGAAAGTTATACAGCCCAGGTTCGGAACTTGGATGTTGTGAACATGGTCTAAGTCACAAAAACCCACCTAAAGTGACCAGATAAGCACTGCAAACACATAAAACAGATCCCCAAACACTACCCCAGTGATCAACGACCACCCCCCTCCCCATCCTCATAAAAATCGTAATCACACTTTTAAAATTCAACCTCCAGGCCATCATCACCTGGCAGCCTGGCATAGGAAATCCTAGTCGTCCAGCACAGAGGCGGCTTAAGCCATCTTGGGGGTGGGTTAGGGACTCATGGAGAGGAGGACCCATGCCCATAAGCCCCTGTAATCACTGCATTGATATTTAAACATGTGCACTCCCCTATATATCCCCCAAACCCTTTTTTACTGGCATATAAGTAGCTCCTGCAGCCATAAAGGCTGTTAGGGTGGTAGATAGGTGGGTCTAGGGCGGGGGTCGGCAACCCGCGGCTCCAGAGCCGCATGTGGCTCTTTTCACCTTTGCCGCGGCTCCGGTAGTGTGGCCCAAGGGACTCCCACGGGGATGAAAACAGCCTACCTAAATTCTGGCGATGCAGGCATGCAGCTTACAAGTCCGGCGTCGCGGCGGGAAATAGCCATGCTGAGCAGTGAGCTCAGCACATACACAGATGAAAGCCTTGCTTGCTGATTGGTCCGGCGGCGACCTACTGAATAAGGATAGAGATACAGAGGGGACATGAAGAGGAGGTGCTTATTGGCCCAGTAATGGTGGTGATGACAGCTTGCAAGCCTGTGTGAAAATGAAGGTGACGTCTTACAGCCCTGATGTGCAGACACTGTGCACTGAGTTCAGGAGCAAAAATCCCATTAACCAGCTAAATTAAATATTTTAATTAGCTATTAATGTGCAAAAATATATTTTACATTGTTAAGTGAAAAAGTCCTTTTTTTCTTCAGATTGACAGCTAACTGCATGATCCTGTATATAGCATTAAGATAAGAAACAATATATGCAGTGTTAGATTTGTTTTATAATGGTTTTGCGGCTCCAAGTTTTTTTTTCTTTTCAAAAACGGGTCCAAGTGGCTCTTTATGTCTTAAAGGTTGCAGACCCCTGGTCTAGGGGATTCTGGAGGTGGTTTGGGGGGCTCACCATTACCTATAAGGGAGCTGTAGTGAGGAGAAGACATGGCACCCTTTTTGTGAAGTTCACAGCAGTGCCCTGTAAGGTACCCCACTATTTAGGTGCCATGTCTGGGTGTTCAGTCTATCACTTTGCAGACCCCCCTCCCACGTCCAACAGGGCTTGTTCTAGGTGTTTTTGACTTGGACGAAAAGTTGGATGAAAATGTGGTATAAAGATGGACAATTTAGCGACTTGGATGATCAGATCGGTAGGACGTATAGACGATTTTCAAAACAAAAAAATTTTTGGATGTATTTTTTGAAAATGTGTCCTAGGCTGTTTTATACTTTGGACGACTTGCGACTTAGACGAAAACTGATTTAGACGTTCCTTTTGATTATGCCCCTCCACACATCTTCTTTCATAAAGACCAAAGCAAAGAATTCATTCAGTCTCTCCGCTATGGCCTTATCCTCTCTGAACACTCCTTTTGCTCCTTGATCATCCAATGGTCCCATAGATTCCCTCACAGGTTTTTTGCTTCTGATGTACCTTAAAAAATTGTTAGGAGTTTTTGCCTCTTTTGCAAGTTTCTCTTCATATTCTTTCTTAGCTTTCTGTATCAATGCTTTATATCTAACTGGCCAGTGCTTGTGTCTCTTTTCATTTTCTTCATTCGATCCTTTTTCCATTTTTTAAAGGATGTTTTTTTGACTTTAATAGCCTCTTTAATTTCACCTTTTAACCATGCCAGCTCTCATTTCCTCTTCTTTCCACCTTTGCTGATACATGGAATACATCTGGTCTGGGCTTCCACAATGGTATTTTTAAATAACATCCATGCCTTATTTACAGTCCTAACCTAAAAGAAAATGGAAATGAAATCCTCAAGGACCTAGGAGAAAATCAACAAGAGGAAGTGGAAAAAGAGATCAGGACGAACCTTATTGAAATAATAAAATGATCAGACAACAAAAAATAACCACAAAATTATTCTATTTTTAGGAGAATGAAATATTTCTAGTATGCTATGGAAGCAACAATGATCATGGGTGTGGGGGAGGGAAATAAATAATTTGGTTATAGAGATTTTAATACTTGGTTCCCTACTTTTTGCTCTTCCCAGCTGCAGGCACATATGATTGTTAAGTTATCTTACTACCTACAAGTGTCAAATTTTTGATGACATACCTCCCAGCTCTTGGTGACATACATACTGCAGGAATCCTCCACTTATAATCCTGCCAGTGGGGGATGCTGTTTCACTACCACCTTCTCAGTAGTGAGAGGACAAGCAAGATCTGCAGGACTCCAGGGAAGCTGCCTGTCTCAAGTGATTGAAAACAGAGTACTGAAGCACCACTCCCCGCTGGCAGCAATAAAATTGGAGCATAGGTGCCCGATATATGAGGTTTGGAGAGGCTAAATCTCTCCAGCCCAAATTGTGGCTTACCTGCATGATTAGGGTTACCATATGTCCGGGGAAATCTGGACATGACCTCTTTTTAGAGGACTGTCCAGGTGTTTGGGTGTCTGATATTCATGTAAATTTATATGCATATAGCTTACACAAACATAATTTTAGCGGAGTTGAGCAGAGGTGTGACTAGGGGTAGGGCAAAGAAGGTGTTTGCTTTCATGCAGCTTCTTCTTTAAAAAAAATTGTATATGCATATACAGCACATTAACCCAGAAAATATGTGTGTGCCAAAGTGCAATTATAAATATAATTGCACATATTCCCTGGTATAATTTTAAAAACAGAATCATGCTCATACTTACTTTGTGAAAATTTTACTAGTGCTAGCACAAGAAAAGTATGAATATATTCTTTACACATGTACTCATTTATAAAATCATCTCTGTCGATGTCTTTTTCATTTTACAGGCAGTCCCCGAGTTACAGAGGCTCGACTTAAGTACGACTCGTACTCGTACGACTCCTACACTTCTCCTGCAGCAGATTCAGGAATGAGGCATGACCACATTAAGAACAGTGTGTGGTTGTGCATGCTGTACCTCAGAGCAGTGGTCCCCAACCCTATCCTAGTTTTCAGGCTAGCCCTAATGAATATGCATGAGAGAGATTTGCATATAATGGAAGTGATAGGTATGCAAATCTGCTCTATGCATATTCATTAGGGCTACCATGAAAACCCGATTGGCCTGGTGGTCCTCCAGGACAGGGTTGGGGACCACTGCCTTAGAGGAACACTGGTAGGGACAGTTGGCCCTTTTGTCAGCTGAGAGCAGAGGTAAGCAGCAAAAATCTTAAAATCTATAAGGTCTGAGTTACATACAAATCCGACTTACCGTAAGAACAGCTTTAAAAACGTAACTCGTTCTTAACCTGGGACTGCCACCACAGCATTCCGTGCAACATTGGCCAAGATCTCAAAGTAGACCCTGATGAAATGTTGAAAAAGTTCAATAAGTGGCAGTGAGGCCCGGTCACAAATCATTGCGTACAACCTTTCCTGTCAATCTATCTATAAGCAAACACAAGCCTGTTTCACTGTTATGTCATGGACAGTTATCCTTTCTTTCCTCTTTACAGAGAACATGCCAATGTCCTCTCTCCTTTTCTTTCCTCTTCATTGAGCACATTCTGGATGGTCCTGTGAGTAAACATCACAGGTGACAACACAGGCATGTTATAGCATGACAAGATTGTATTGAACTGTTGGTGGTTGAATAGTGTAGGTTTAGGGACTATAATATTTCAGTCCTGCAGAATTCTTATAGCATTAAGACAAAAATCATTTTATTTCTGTGTCTTGATGCATTTCCAAAATCTTTGTAGGGGGTGCTTGTTTATTTGTTGAGGCAGATGAGTGGCTGTTATTAGGAATGGATATGGGATGGGGTTGGGGTTTTTTTGGGGTTTTTTTTTTTTCAGAAAGTCTGGAATTTGTTGTAAGATTTGTGTTGCGATATATCTTTGTTTTAATTATGCATGTTGATTTTGTAAGAGTCTTGGTGGGGTAATAAATAAAAAAAATAATAAAAAAATAAATAAAAAAAATGGAGGATCAGCAGGCTAAAAACCAGGGAAGCTCAGCTCAGATCCCATTGTGGGTTCTAGTGATCATGGGCAAATCATTTAACCCTCCGTTGCTTCAGATATAAACATAAGACTAGTCTTTTTGGTCCATCTAGCCCAGTATCCCATTTTCTCGGAGGCCAAACTAAGTCACAAGTACCTGACAAAAAAACCAAATAGTAGCAGCATTCCATGCTACTGACTTATGTCTGTCTCAACAGCAGACTATGGACATTTCCTCCAAGAACTTGTTCAAACCTTTTTCCAAGGATAGGAAAATGTCTACTCTATCTCAATGCAACATGCCTTGAACTGCAACTGAAAATGGCATGAGCCAAATGCAAAATTATTTTGCTCCCCTCCTTCATATATTGTAAAAGTCTTTGAATAGTAGGATCTAGGAAAAAAATATATGTTTTTTCTAATTAAATAACCAAAACTTAATTTAGAAAACTAATATACAATGTCATCAATAAATATCAAGTCCAACATGCAAACAGGTATAAGTTCCGAATAGGGACCACTGAGCTGATCACGGCTGCCAAGATCAGGTCAGCAGCCCCATCAACCTGCCCACCTCCTGCCGCTAATTGTGATCCCCCCCCGAACTGCCGCGAATACTGCCAGGACAGATGTCCAATCTCTCCTGCTGAGATGCACCACTGACACCCCCACCCCTCCTCGAATACCAGCAGGAGGGATCCCAGGCCCTCCTGCCGAGGCGCACCCCCAAAACTGCCCTCCCCCCATGAATACCAGCAGGAGGGATCCTAGGTCTTCCTGCCAAGGTGCACCCCCGACACCCCCTCCCTCCTCAGGCCCTACTGCCGAGGCACACCCCCGGAACTCCCCCCCACACACACACAATACCGGCAGGAGGGAGCCCAGGGACCAACACGCATAGGAATTCTATGATTGTCAGAGATAATACCGCTGTGGCTGGCGATAGAAAAGCTTAACATGGCTTCATAAAAGTGGGGGATATTGTGGTATTGTCATGTACAACGTATAATTGGAAAATTCAAAGAAGAGGATCCAAGATGCCGCACGCATCTGATGCAGGGAAGGTCTCTTCAAAGTGCTTTCCTATTTTTTTTCAATTTCTCTGTTTGGAAGAGAAACTTTTTCTTTACTATGCCAAAGCAACACGGTAGGAGCACCGCTGGAGCCTCATGGCACCCCGAGTCCGCTACACTCGGTACACAGGATGATTTTCTGAAGAGGATGCAATGTGAGACAATGTCGAAGGAACAATGTCGAAGGGACACCCGCGTGAGACGCTGGCAGTAAGTGGAGCCATGGCAGGCATCCATGAGCTGCCGCTGAGCCTCAGTTTACCGAAGCGGGTGGGGAATATACTGGATGCAGTTGTGAATCCTCTCCCAGAGGCCTTATAGTGTCAATGCCAGTGGATTTAGATTCTCCTTGTTGTGAGGAGAGTATAGTGAAGGATTCTGCAGTTTTTCCAACTTCTGAGCAGGAGCAGAACTCCAAAGGAGGCCTTCAGGAGGAGAGGCAGAATGGTGAGCAACTTAAAACTGTACAATTACAATTTGCCCTGTTCTCAACCAGACTCTCTCTCATTAGGGAGGCTAGCATTTGCTTGTTATTTCCAATGTTCTTATTGTTCTTCTTGTAATGTTTTTTGCTGATTGTATTTACCAGGCTGGGCCATTTGCCATTCTCAATAAAAACATTTTAAAAAAAACCCTTGGAAGTGACTTTAGACTTATTATGGGATTTTGTGGCGAATGTAAGGAAATCTCTATGCCCTCAAATTCATTGCCTGGAGGGAAGAATAACTAAGCAAGAAAAAGACTTGAATGGACTCAAAGTTGAAATACTGTAGGTTCTTCAAAGACTCAGAGAGATAAAATTGATAGACTTGAATGAGATACATCAAATTCAGGAAACTATGATCAAAGATAATATGAACCTGAAGAGAAAAATAGAAATATTTGAAAATAATTCTCAGAATAATACTTTACGATTTTTTAATTTCCCACAGGTGTTCGCAGTGACACCAAGGGAAATGCTGAAAAGATATTTCTTGAAAGTTTTGTTGGTATCAGAGGATTCAATTCCTCCTTTTTTACAGGTCTATTATCTGCCAATTAGAAGTCAACAAGATCAACAAATTCCTAATCAAAATCAAAATGAATAACAAATATATATTTCATCTATCTTGGAGACCTCTGATAAAGAGGCAGCCAAAGTGCCAAACTTTCAACACCAGTGGCTTAAGTGGCTCTTTTGCCAGACAAAATACGGATTTTGAAAATGTTCTTCAATAACAGACATAAGGAATTTTTAGGGCTTAAAATTCAAATATTTCCTGATGCATCCCATAATACACAAAAGCGAAGGTGTCAGTTCTTGCTCTTGAAATCTGGAGTCACTCTTAAAGGAGGGACTTTTTCAGATACCTATGTAAATGCATAGTAAAGTATTGATCTATGAAGTATGTGTTTTTTGAATCTTCTCATTTAACTGCTTTCATATCCATGAAATGCCTCAAGGGAGAACGAAGTATGAGCTCTTAAAAAAGATTGGTGGTCTCCAGAAACAGGCATCAGATGATTTGTTTCTTCTTTCTTTTTCTAGATTATTCTAGTAATGCCTTTAAAATTCCACTTTAATGTAATTTTGGATCCTAATTTGTGGACTTGAAAATGATTTAGTCAATAATGTTTTATTTTCCTGAATTTTAGGTGACTGTATCAATCATTTCTGTACAATATTTAAATGCTTGATAATTGAACTTTGATAAATAAAATTTTTATTTTGAAAAAAGGAAAGCTCAAAGAAATTTTAAAAATTGATATCTCATTTCAATTCCTTTGGGTTACATCACATTTGTCACGCCAGAACTCACTACCGTGGCTTTGTATAAGGGGTCCTTAATCAGGGCAGGATTAATCAATAGGCCAAGTAGGCACGTGCCTAGGGCCCGAAACTGTGAGGGGGGCCCGCTGAAGGAGGATGACTCACCTTGCCATTTTTTTTAAACGGCAACGGCCCCCTCCTGGTATCAGTGACAATGCCCCCCCTCACCCGCATCAACGGCAATGGGCTTCCCCCCCATCGATAGCAATGCAGCTGGTTCTGTTACAGGAAGGTCCCACGATGACTGTGTCTGCTGGTCCATCCCCCTCCAACGTGGGACCTTCCTGTAACAGATCTGGCCGCGTTGCTGTTGATGTGTGGGGGAGGCCCATTGCCGTTGATGCGAGGGGGGGCCGTTGCCGTATAAGAAAATGGGTAAATACATGGGGGTGGGGTGGGGGCAGGGGGTGGCAGGGGGGCCCAGTGTACTTGTGTGCCTAGGGGCCCTCGACAAATTAATCCTGCCCTGTCCTTAATGCAATAAAACTCATATCCTAAAATTAAAAGATAATAATGAGCAAAACAAGAACAGCACTATATTCAAAATAAACCAGTAAGTAGAAAGCACAATCATGAGAGTAAAGTGCCTGTTATGGCTATGGGGCTCCAATAAACATCATAAAGGGGCACTTGGGTGTTTTAATTGCCAAAACATCTAAGTGCCAATTACCAAACAGACTTTTGTAGATGTCTTGCAGGTCATTTTCCTTCAGTACCTCTAAATCTTAAGGGGGCATGTTGGAGGTGAGTTGTGGGTGGAATTAGGGCAGCCTTAGGATTTGGACATCTTGAAGAGGTAATGAAACCTTTTTTTAGATGGTTGTAGTTAGACCTGTTTTTTTAAAAGTGCATAAGGGCCAAAAAGGTACCAGATGATCACTGGATGCATGAAGGTATGACCCCCCCTACATTCCCACAGTGGTCAATGACCCTCTACTACCCCCTAAAAATGTAAAAGAAACAGTACATACCTCTCTTTGACAGCTGCAGATATTATGGGAAATCCTAGTAAGCAGGTGTCTGGTAAAGCCTGGTGGGTGGAATAAGGAACCATAGAGAGGGGGGACCCAAGCCCTTATCTTACCCTTCCCATTACATTTATGGTGGAAAGTGTGAGCCCCCCCAAAAAAAAACCACCTAAAACCTACTGTTCTGCCATATAAGTGACACCAGAAGCCATAAGGGCTATTGAGATGGTAGACAGGTGGGTATAGTAGGTTTGGGGGATGTTTTGGAGGCTCACCATATTATAAGGGGGTTATGGTAAAATGTGTACCTGGCACCCTTTATGTGAAGTTCACAGAAGTGCCGCCTAAGGTGCCCCACTGCTCTATTCGCATTTCTGTGTGGTCAAATGGGCTTATTTTGGACATTTTTATTTTAAAAAATGGTCAAAAAAGATTGACGTTCTGAGGACCAGAACATCTAGACAAGCCATTTTAAATTAAAAAAAAAAAAGAATAGACATCTTGTGGTTTTGAAAATGGTCATTTTCCAGGTCCAGCCTATGGACATCCTTGCAGAAATGTCCAAAGTTGGACTTATCAAAAATGTCCCTCTGTGTATAGCAGCATGCCAGATGTATAATGCTAGATGATATAATGCTAACTGAGCAATAAAACAAAAATGAAAATAATTAACTAAAAGAAAGGACAATGAGTAGTAGGTAATGTCTCCATATACATATGTGATAACATAGAAATTATACCGTGAAAGTGATAGCATAACATACAGTATATTATGGTATCGTTGTAAGAATATGCTAAATGTAGGTGAAATAGCAGAAATGTGATCAGAGAAAGTGAATGTAAACTAAAGAATAGAAGAATAATAAGTGATATTTAATAACTAGGTGTATGCCAAATCTTGATCCATTGCCGATGATTATGCAAATGAATTGACTAAGGAACTCATTATCAAAAGGTAAAGATGACAACTGACTTAAAGAGATCAAAGTAAAAATGTGGAGGACTGCAAAGCGAATAGCAAATTAATTAAACATTCCAAAATGCAGTAATAAAAGACCGATGCAAACACAACACCACATTTACCGCTCATAAACTCACATGCTAGCAAAGTCCGGCCATTGTGTGCTGACAGGATGGCAAACAGTTTTGTTGCAAGAAATATGAGAAACAAACAATGATAATTACTCATCTTAAATGTTAATTTAAAAAATGTGCTCTAATTGAGCAGTAAACTCGTATAGCAAAGCACTACGGGGGGTGAAGAGGTGAACGCATCTCCAGAGCATTTAAATGTAGAAGCGAAGAAGTGACGTAGTGACATATGCAAATGTGCAACTTTAAAAACTCAAAGGATTATCTAGCACCCAGTGTTGTAAATAATAAACCTCCCCCCTCCTCCCCCCTGTTTACAAAACCACAGAAGTGTTTTTAGTTCAGGCTGGCGCGCTGAATGTTCTGCACTGCTTCCAACGGTCATAAGAACTCTGAGTGTCGGGAGCAGCACAGAGCATTCAGCAGCCTGCGCTAAAAACCGCTTCCACAGTTTTGTAAAATGGAGGGTCTATGAGTGTCGGGAGCAGCGCAGAGCACTCAACATGCCGGCCTGTGCTAAAAACCACTTTTGCGGTTTTGTAAAAGGGGGGAGAAAATGGAAAGTTTGAGCATAAATATGTGAAGCGTGTGTGGCAGTGAAAATTGCAATGAAAAAAATATGAAAAGTGTGTATGAGTGAAAATAAACAGAAAGCTGTGGGGAAAGGGGGAGAAGAGGAAAAAGAAATAATAAATAATACAAGAAAGAAGAGAAAAAAGGGAGAGAAAGAGGGGGGAGAAAAGGGAGGGGGAAAGGACTATCTGCTGAAAAATGTTTAAACAAACTTAAGGGCAGTTTAAACTGACAAAAGATAACAGAAAATGATCACAAAAAAGGCCTTGGATCCAATTATGAATTCAGACCATGCAGAGACACTATATTTAGTTCAAAAATATAATGCTGTTCTTCTCTTAATAAAGTAAGATCACTTTCACCTCCCCTCCATTTACTGTTGATCTTTTTTGCCACCAGGAAATGTAGGTCAGAAGATGAATGATTCGCAGAGTACCAACGTTCTACAATGGATGCTATCTGTACATATCTGACTATGCAGCTCCTGTGTTCTATCATCCTAGTTTTGAAGCACCGTTTAGTTTTACCCACATCATGCAAATTGCAGGGGCAATTTATAACGAGAGATGAATTGCAACTACTGAAATGCCAAAGTTTATAAACTTGTTTAGTTGGCAGATATATGAATGTAGATGTTACAATGCAATGCTTTCAATACTGAACAGGACTGATCCTTTGGGTCATTATGCATGCGGCTCCTAATTGTAATTCTTCTCAAGTTATATGCGTCATTTAATGCCCCTTCATTTTGCTGTTTATGGGTAAAACTAAACGGTGCATCAGAGCTAGGATGACAGAACATAGGAGCTGCATAGTCAAGCGACCTTTTGACAATTACCTACACATCACTTAAGCCAGATAAAGATCATCTAATTTAAAAAATGCCAGGTGACATAACAAGAAAAGTATCTAGCAACAGATAACCTAAACACCAATCATTTCCTAGGCCAGTAGACTGAAAAGAATTATTCCAACCCCATATCCCCTGCCACCCATGGCTCTGGAGCCAGGTCATAGTTGTGACATTAAATCATACTGTTGGGTTAGAAGCCATAGAGAGAATAAGATAGGTACATCATCTCTATACTGTGTCGCACTATATTGTCAATGTCTCTGTGTCCAAAAATGATGCTGATGGTAGAGCAATGAGCATCCATCTTGGAGTGCATTTAATATGGCATAAGCCTTGCTATATGTGGTCTGCCTCCATGGGAAACAGTGATACATACCTTCTGATGATCCTGCATATTGCTACTTGTAGCAGGTATTGGTAAGAAAGTGTTGGGACGGACTCCCAAAGGAACTTACCAGGGATTTTGGACAATATCCCACTGACTGCTGATTAGGGGCTACAAAAACCCGAGGGAACAGTACAGCTTAGGGGTGAAGACGTTTGAGCACAAAAGAGGTATGTGATGATTTTAAAGATGACCAAACAGGTAGAAAAGGCGACAGTGAAAGTTAAAAGGATGCATGGGTGCATAGGGAGAGGTATGACCAGTAGGAAAAAGGAGAAACCAAACCAGGTCGTGCATGTGCAAGACCGGAGGGTTAGGACCTCGATAGGAAGACAGGACTTAAATGAGAAACCAAGGTGGCAAGGAAGCCCCTTCTGGTGATACAGACAGGTCGTGACCTGTTTGGGCCGCCGCGGGAGCGGACTGCTGGGCGGGATGGACCTGTGGTCTGACCCGGCAGAGGCACTGCTTATGTTCTTATGTTCTTATGAGATAATGATGCCCCTGTATAAGACACCTGTGAGACCCCATTTAGAATATTGTGTGTAATTCTGAAGACCATACCTTCAAAAAGATATAAACAAGATGAAGTTGGTCCAGAGGATGACTACTAAAATGGTCAGTGGTCTACGGCAAAGTATAAGGAAACAGACTTCAAGATCTCAATATGTATACTTTAGAGGAAAGGGAGATGAAGATGTTTAAATACATTATGTGGTATAAATGCACATGAGATGAGTTTCTTTCAACTGAAAGGAAACTCTGGAATGAGGGAGATAGGATCAGAGTGAAAGAGGATAAACTCAGAAAATACTTTTTTACAAAGAGTGGTGAATGCATGGAATGGACTCCTGGTGGAGGTGGTGAGGACAAAAACTGTATTTGAATTCAAGAAAGCTTGGGACAAGTAGATCTCTAAGGGAGAAGAAGAGATAGTAAATAGCATAGACATGCAGCCTAGATAGGCCATGTGGTCTTTATCTGCCATCATTTTTCTATGTTTCTCTGTTTCATTTATTTAATGATACCAGACATCTGGGAAAACCCGGGCAGGTCCTCTTTTTAGAGGACTGTCCAAGTTCCCAGATAGACTTTTCAAAACCTGGCAGGTGGTCCAAGCCTTTGAGCATGTGCGGATTGAAGGATCCCCAGCTAGCTGACATGGCTGGGTCACGGTGTAGATGAAGAAAACTCCATTTTAGATCAGTGGGTCATAATTAGTAAAAAGAACAACCTGTGACTCCATTTTACTGCTCTGAGAAATCACGTATGCATGCAGGCCTGTACTATGTATCTGTCTTAGTGCCTGGTACAGCCAGGAGGCAGAGGAATGTAGATGCTAGTTAGCCTAAGATGTGTAGATTATAGGATGGATTTATGGTTTTGTTTTTCTCTTTGCTCCTACCTTTTGGTCAGAACTGGTCAAACTGGTTCGGACTGGTTAGGACACTATATAATCTTTGTGTTTGAAATTCTCAGGGTCTTCTGTTTATGCAGCTAGTTCTGCCCAGAAGTCCAGCATATATGCTTGTTTAATAAAAGCCTTTTTAAATCTCTTCAGTCTCTGGCTCAAGTCTCTGCACTACTAAAGGAGGGCCTTATCCTAAAAGGTACCTTCATTTGGCGCAGCCGAACAGGGACTTGATCTACAGACTTGAGCCTGTTTGGCACGATCGTCTCCCTCGGAGGATTTCAAACCTTGCCTCCTACGAGACCCGTAATAGCCGGCATTAACCTGGTGGTTGACCAGGAACGGTTTTCTCGTCGAAGACAACGGATTGCACCTCGAGAAGGAACGAATCGGTGGAGATTTCTGGCTCCTGGTTTTGTTGTGCCGGTACCGGACCTGTCTTGGTAAGTGAGAAGTTGATTCCTTCTCTATCCTGTCTCTATCTCTTCTGTCTAGTAACTTCTTAATCAGTTGTGAAGCACAGAGAGGTATATAGGATTCTGGTTTCTGGAAATTGGAACTTTTGTTGGGTGCATATATAGATTGTATAATATGGGTCAGAACACCATCGAGCCCCTTCAGATCATGCTTAAATATTTTACAACTGCCTTTTCTGGCGATTATGGCGACCCTAAGATTTTTTATTGTTTTCTTCATCCTTATTTTTATTGTTGTCAAAGGCTTAGTATTTGGAATATAATCAACTTTTTGTCATACTTGTCAAATTAAAAAAAAAAAAAAAAAACAAAAGCTCTGGGGACACCTGACAAGACACAGAGAACGAGAAATTGGTGATGTTGAGAAATTACCCGGGGAGATGGAAATAGCATTTAGGTTGGAAACCTGGGAAAAGTTGGTAAAGCAAGCCAGCATGATTGTTTTGCCGAAAGTTGCAGACAGGATAGTGTAAGTTGCTTAACAGGGTAAAATGCATGTGGATCAAGACAGAATTAAGAATGTGAGTTCGCACTGATGAACGAGAATAAGGACTGTGATTTTAGATATATGTTGCGTGCAGTGGATTTGTTACAGACAGTGAGTAATTTAAAGAAAGTTGAGCCAGATAGTTTACGTGTTCTCGCAGTTGTCAAAGTGGTGTCTGCTGGTAATAAAAAAAAAGAAAAAAAAAAGCAACCGTTTGTCAGACATGTGGGATTTGTGTTTGGCACATCCCTGCCTTTGTATCCCAGTGTTGGGGGATTTAAAGTACAAGACTAACAATGATAGAGGTTAAGTATCCATATTTTTCTGAAAATTGAAATATTTGCTAAACATGGGCTTGATAATTCAAGTTCAAGTTTCAAGTTTTATTATTATTTGATGAATCGCCTATACAAACATTCTAAGCGCTGAACAATTAAAAAAAAAAAAAAAAACACATTTTAGAGGACAAACAATTTTAAGACACAAGTACAAAGTTAAATAACAAAGTTTTTAAGAGTTTTATAAAAGAGATAAGATCTTTTTCTTTTCTGATGTAAAGTGGCAGTGCATTCCACGTTTGTGGCGCTGTAACAGAAAACATGTCATTTCTTCTTGTACCCATAATTTTTAAGGAAGGGACAGTTAATAAGTCTTGTGATGATGATCGTAGAGAACGAGGGGCATAATAAGGAATGATCATTCTAGACATGAATTGAGGCTCATTGAAAGCTAGAACTTTAAAAACCAAGAATAATATCTTAAAAGTAATTCGGTGGCTAATAGGTAGCCAATGGGACTTAATCAATAGCGGTGTAATGTGGTCAACTTTTTTATTTTTTTATTTTTTTCCCTTTATTACATTACATTACATTACATTAGGGATTTCTATTCCGCCATTACCTTGCGGTTCAAGGCGGATTACAAAAGGTTAATTAAAAAAAGTAGAGTTACAATGATTAGCTAGAGAGGTAAGTTGTAGATCTTATAAACATTTAACGTGTTGTTGTGGGTGAGGTGGTTTGTAAAAGAATTAAAAGGTGGTCGTAGTGGAGGTTCTTTTGTTATTATTAGTGCGGTAATGGGTAGGTCTAATGTCAGTTTTAGAGTTGCTAAGAGGTCGTGATGTTATTGCTGCTTCAGGAATTTCTTGAAAAGTATGGTTTTTATTTCCTTTCTGAACGTCCTATAGTCTGGGGTGGTCATCAGAAGGTTGGAGATCTGGTTGTCCAGTCTTGCGGCTCGAGTGGCTAGGAGGCCGTCGTGTAGTTTTGTTCTTTTGACTTCCTTGATTGGGGGGGGGGTATGAATGGGGAGTGCGTTTTTCTGTGTCTGGTACTAGGTGCTTGGATGAGGCGATTGTTCAAGTATGATGGGCTGTCTCCGTGTAGGGTTTTAAATAATATGCAGTAGAATTTGAATTGGATTCTTTCTTGGATTTATGAATGAGTTTTATTGATAACGGATGGATTGAGATTACTTCTTTTGTGCTAACAGTCTCCCTTGCTTTCCCGTATTGTGTCTTTATCCTGGTGTTCTTTATGAATTCTTTCTTCCCATGCATGTTTGTATAAAGTGTTATTATCAATCCGATTCTAAATACAATTGGAAACAGAAATACCTTTAAAATAAACTTGGTAGCTCAAACTCCAGAGGAAGGGGGTAGTTATTATGTAAGGACAGTGCAGAGTAAAGTAGCTACATCTAGTCTGCAGCAGTGCCCACTCCTCAGAGTGTAGCGGGACCCAGGTGGCAGACAAGGGTTCCAGGTCTGCCTGCAGGGAACATGGCTAAGTGACCTCAGGGGTGGTGTCACGTTAAAATGTCTCTTCTTTGTCTTCGCAGTCATACATACAGAGCTGTTCTGGACCTGTTACAATGAGTCTTTTTCTACCCAGAGAAGGAGGACAATGTTCTGCTTTCAGTAACCTTGAAATGACCTTGCACTTAACATTTAACATGTTTCTTTTTTTTTTCCCTTTGAATTGACATTGCCATACTTCAGAATACCTCTATATTTAACATTGTACACTGTATCTTACTTTACCTAGTAAGTTTTGCTTATTTTTCAAGATTGAAGCTCACCCTAGCAGTTGCGTCCCTGTCTGCCTTATGAATGTAATTGGCAGGGCACCAAGCCAGAGTGATCACATTCTTACGTTTTCTCTTTCGGATGTTCCAATAACCATTAATAGATGCCTTTTATGATTATGTGATTATTATGCCATGTGTTATATCGCACTTTACTTTGCCACTGTGTGCACACAATTATGATTCGTGCTATGATGGACGTTTGTTTTTGTATAACTGTGCATTTCTCTGCAGATCTAAGTTCAGCTCTGAATCCTTGCCAGCTGGAAGAAAAGTTCCATGCCTTTTCTGTTTTCTATGTTTGTTTATGCCCTGTAATCTTTGTGTTGTCTATCTGTTTGGTTTGTGGGGTACCCCGGGGAAACCAACTATACCATTGGCCATTTTTGGAGATTTTTCTCTCCCTTTTTGCATTTTTGTTTTTTTCCTATCTAAATTGCCTTTCTAGCTGTTCATGCCCACGCTGCCCTCTGGCGCCAGCGTTCCTTCCTCACCTCCTCTGGATCCCCTATCCAACACCACCAACTCATCCTGGACCTTTTGGATGCTATCCTGCTACCCTCCAAAGTTTCTATCATGCACTGCCGGGCCCACCGTCGCCTCCGTGATTTCATCAGTCGCGGTAATGCCTTGGCTGACCGCTCGGCTCGCCAGGCGGCCCTCCAAGGTCCGCCCACACCCCCTCTTCTGTTATCCCTTTCCTCCCCTCAACCTTTCCTTCATTCCCTTTCCCCCCAGTACACTGACCCCGAGCGCAAGTGGGCCACGCAGCAATCTGGCCATTGCACCCTCCCATCCGGATGGATTACTATACCTTCCTCCCACACATCCACCCCCCTCCTGTACGTCCCTCAACTCCTGGCCCTCACTGTTGTCCAACGTGCACACGATTTTTCTCATGCCGGTAACCCAGCCCTCCGCACCCTTCTCCGACAGAATTTCTATATCCCGAATCTCTCTCAACTCATCTCCCATGTTCTGCTCCGCTGTGTCATTTGCCTCCGACACAACCCCTCTTCTGTCAGACCCTCCGTTCCTGGCCACCAGCCTATCGGTTCACATCCCATGCAAGTCCTCTCTACAGATTTTACCCACTTGCCCCCCTCCCATGGGTTCCGTTACCTCCTGGTTTTCATTGATTCCCACACTGGGTGGCCAGAGGCCTACCCAGTGTGCACAGAGAAAAGTAGGGAAATAGTAAAGGTTTTACTCCATGACATCATCCCTCGCTATGGCCTGCCCCTAGTGATTGGCAGCGATAATGGCCCCGCCTACATATCACAAGTCACACAAGCTGTCTCTCGGGCTCTGCAAATCACCTGGAAATTACATACGGCCTATCACCCCCAGAGCTCTGGCCAAGTTGAACGCATCAATAGAACTATTAAAACCCTCCTCGGCAAAGCGGCAGAAGAAAGCCGCCTGCCATGGCCCAAACTGATCCCTTCTGTTCTATTTTGCATCCGCTGTACCCCAGGTAAACGCAATCAGTTGTCCCCATTTGAACCGCTGAAACCCCTTTGGACAGGGCCTTTCACTGTCTTACTTGCTTCTCCCACAGCTGTCAAATTGTCCCGCCACGAGTCTTGGATTCACTACAGCCGTGTGAAGCCCGCTGCTGAGTATATTTGTGAAAAAGGGCCTACTGACCTTCAACTGAAAATCACACGGCTGCCCCACACTCTGGAAGAGTAATCACGCACGCCTGATCCAGAGATCTGTCAAGATATTTAATATGAACTCTGTTGTATATTTACTGCTTGTGATTTGCGTTTTGCCAACATTGTCCATGTCCCCTACCCCTCCCACGCCTGGGTGTGCCCCTTGTGTGGCACTAGTGGACAATGGGGGCAAAACGGAAAATGTTATTAGATTTCAAACTAATTATGAGTGTAAGGGTCAACTAGTGACCCCTGTATATTCTATATGTAATAATGGAGATTCACAGATCTGTTTCGACCCCAAAGCAACTAATAGGGATACTTGGATAGAGGTCAGGTCAGTCTGGGATCAGGGCCCCCTGATTCTACAAACCCTGGTCACTAATCCCCATGTCCCGGCCTCAGTCCTCTTTGATGCTTGCCATGCCATGGACAAGAACCCCACCTTCCTTGGACGTTGTGGTGCCCTAGCATGGAGGAGGGAATATATGCACAACGATAAATACATGTGCCTGGCGGGACAGAAGCCGTCCCACTGTGAAGGTTCTTCCGAACACTACTACTGTAACTACTGGAGATGTGTATCCTGGGCTACTTGGGGTATGACCCAACTGCCTACCACCCGAGCCATATTATCCAAAATGGGTGACTACCTCTGACTGTGGCCTCCAGAACTGTAACCCACTTAACTTCACTATCCTACAGCCGTTTAAATGGAACCTCGATGATAGCCTCCGGAAAGCTCGCTATCTTGTGGGCCTACAGATATATGGTAAGGGCACAGACCCTGGTACTGTCTTACACATCAAACTCGTTGAGAGACACCGGATCCCTGAACAACACAGCATTGTGTTTCCCGACTTTTATGAACATATGAAACTTGACCAACAAGACTTTGTGCCCTCTGCCACCACCCGCAACCTTTTCATACAGTTCGCTGAAACCATAGGAGCCACCTTAAATCTGACAAACTGTTATGTCTGCGGGGGCACCCAGCTGGCCTCTGAAAAACTCCATTCTGGCAAAACACTGCATACAGCGCCTCGGACCATCCTTTACCACTCGTGTTGGACACCTGCAGTGCCAATCCTTATGGACTAAAAATAGCACCTCTCAGCCCGGATGGACTTATTGGACCGGAGATCCTAAGTTAAAAATACCCAGACGATGGAATACTACTGGCAATGCTACCACATTAAATGTCTACCTCAACCTGCCTGCTTCTGCCCCTTGGGCTGCACCGGAAGGATACTACTGGATCTGTGGGAAAATGGCATACCCCACTCTACCCTCAAATTGGACTGGCACTTGTTTTCTGGGCACTATCAAATCAGCCTTCTTCCTCCTCCCGTTATCCGAAGGAGAACATCTGGCTGTCCCAGTATTCGATCAACGGGCCCGTTCTGAAAGAAGCCTGGAAATTGGTAAATGGGAAGACACTTGGCCCCCGGAGCGCATCATTGCTGTCTACGGTCCTGCTACTTGGGCTGATGATGGTATGTTTGGGTACCGGACCCCAATCTACATGCTTAACCGCCTCATACGACTGCAGGCAGTTTTAGAAGTTATCACCAATGAAACAGCTAGGGCCCTGGGAGCCCTGGCCAAAGCGAACACTATGATGCGTACCGCCATCTATCAGAACCGACTGGCCTTAGACTATCTATTGGCCGCTGAAGGAGGGGTATGTGGCAAATTCAATCTTTCCAACTGCTGTCTACAACTGGATGATGAAGGATTTGTGGTTGAAGAGGTCATAGATAAAATTACCAGATTAGCTCACGTTCCTGTTCAGACTTGGAAGGGTTTTTCTGCTGATATATTTGGACTTAACTCACTGACTGATTGGGCCTCCAAACCGGGACTCTTTAAAGCCCTCACCATAATTTTCCTGGTATTCTCTGTCATATTTTGTGTTCTTCCTTGCCTGTTACCATGTTTATTGAAAACCCTTAACCGTACTATTAGGACTACGATTGACAAAAGTACCACCGCCCTAGTCCTGGCCCTTTCCTCCTATCACCCAGTCCCCACCTCTGATACAGATGGCCCTGACCTCCCGTAACCCAGTTAGTCAGCTAGCCTACAGAAGAAAAGTTGGGAATGAAGGATCCCCAGCTAGCTGACATGGCTGGGTCACGGTGTAGATGAAGAAAACTCCATTTTAGATCAGTGGGTCATAATTAGTAAAAAGAACAACCTGTGACTCCATTTTACTGCTCTGAGAAATCACGTATGCATGCAGGCCTGTACTATGTATCTGTCTTAGTGCCTGGTACAGCCAGGAGGCAGAGGAATGTAGATGCTAGTTAGCCTAAGATGTGTAGATTATAGGATGGATTTATGGTTTTGTTTTTCTCTTTGCTCCTACCTTTTGGTCAGAACTGGTCAAACTGGTTCGGACTGGTTAGGACACTATATAATCTTTGTGTTTGAAATTCTCAGGGTCTTCTGTTTATGCAGCTAGTTCTGCCCAGAAGTCCAGCATATATGCTTGTTTAATAAAAGCCTTTTTAAATCTCTTCAGTCTCTGGCTCAAGTCTCTGCACTACTAAAGGAGGGCCTTATCCTAAAAGGTACCTTCACGGATGACGTCACACATATCTGTACATGCTCATGGCCCTTCAGACACAATCGGAGCTCATCGGGGAAGAAGACAGGGCTTTGATGGGCTGGGGGTGGAATGGGGGCGGGTGTGAGGCAGATCTGGGAGGGGCTGGAGGCGGAATGGAGCGTGGCCATTTGTTCATGTTTGTGAGGCTCCAAAGATGGTAACCACTAGTCTGTACTTTTCAGCTGCTGACTTTTAAGTATCATCTTCCTCTTCATTGCTCATTTTTGGATACCTGGTATACAAGTAAGGGAGCTGGCTGGGGTAAACTAGATACATAATCTTGTGGCTTAGCACAAAAACATCTGCAAGAAAGAGATGAACAGAAGTGGTGATGTTTTTGCTTTTAGAGCACCTCTTTGATTTGTGTTTGCTATTTGCAACTGCTTTAATGTTCTGCGTGGAGGAAACAGGAGATTTTATTCTAAAAGCTCTATAATAGTCTTCCTGTTAGATGAGTGTCTAGTCTGTATGGAATAAATCAAACCAGATATACACCTGATTTATTTAAAAGGAAAAAAAAAAACAACCTTGCCTTGTTTCTCTAACAAAGAGAAGTTTGTTAATTTTTCTGGTTCTCTCTTCACTGTGGTGTCTTGGTAAAAGGCTGAAAATTTGGCCTGTTTGAAAAGATGTGGGTCTACAGCTTTAGAACACTTTAAATCCCTCTCTTCGTACCCCTCACCTACCCTTCCCAAGGTTTGTATTTACTTATGTAATCTTTCTCTGTAAGAGTCCAGGTCTACTGCATTTTGGTTTTTCTTTGTTTTTGGAGTGGGGGGTTGAGGGTGGGACGGTTTACTTTGTACTGGGGAGTTTTTCTGTTGTTTTCTGGATGTTGGTTGGATTTTTGTTTGAAAATAAAAATTGATTCAACAATAATCTTCCTAAGGCACTTGGAGGGGCATAATCAATAGGTCGTATAAAAGATCTGTGCGTCGGCGATGTAAGACGTCCAGGTAAATGTGCCGATAATGAAAAGATGTCTAAGTCATTCGATTATCGGCACAAAAGACGTCCAACATAAACACGTCCACATGCAGTATACAGAAGCACCTAAAATTACCGACTAAAATGGCGATCGTCCAAACTAGACGTACAAATATTTTTGCCGCTATCCACTGGACTACTTGCTAGTCGTATAGCGCTCTTTATCTATTAGTTGTCCTGGCACATGTCCTACTGATGTCACACTGTCCCCAATAACGTCCTGCATGCCCATATATAAACCTCCTTGTGGGTGTAGTAGGCATTGTGTGAGGAGTTAGGAGGGTTGTAGGCGTTAGTTGGTGGAGAGTTTAGTTATTTCGATTTCTGAGTGGGATTGAGTGATTAGAGAGTGATTCGTGAGTGTGTGTGTGAGAGCAAGTGAGAGAGAGTGTAAGGGTTACAGACAGGAGAGACAGTGTGAGTGATTGTGGGAGTGAGAGATCGTGTAGTGAGGAAGGGTGTGCTAGGAAGAGTGTGTGGCCACCAGGGTGAGTGTTTGAGAGGGTGTGTGAGTGTGTGTGTGCGAGCTTGCGTGAGTGGGTGGGGTGTGATGGTGGAAAGAAGGGAACCAAACTACTCCCTAGGGGAGACGGAGTCCCTGGTGGAGCTGTGCCTCCAGTATGAGGCCAGGGTGTTTGGCCACAATGGCAGAAGACCACCCTGCAATGCTGCGATGAGGGCCTGGTCAAGAATATGTGACACCCTGCATAGGTGAGAATCACCCAGTACCTATCACTATGTAGCCAGTGTGTCCCAGTCTCTAAACCTGTCACCTATTGCCCCCACCCCATCTTTCAAGGAACTTCTTGCTTATTGTGTGTTCTATAAATACATATATATATATATATATATATATATATATATATACTAGTATTTTATCCCATTACATTAACGGGTGCTAGAATATATGTCTGTCTTTATTTCTGTCTCTCTCTTTCCCTCCCACTGTCTTTCTTTCTGTCTGTCTCTCCCCCTGGCCCCCTTTGTCTGTCTGTCTTTCTGTGTCTCTCCCTGCCCCTGTGTCTTTCTTCTTTTCTTTCTGTCTCCCTTCCTCCCGCTGTCTGTCTTTCTTTCTATCTATCTGTCTCTCTCCCTGCCTCCTATGCAGCAGCATTTCTCTCCTCCCACTTCCCTGTGCAGCAGCAACAGCAGTATTCCCTCCCCCTCCATTTCCCTGTGCAGCAGCCACAGCAGCATTCCCTATCCCTCCATTTCCCTCCCCCACACCACTTCCCTGTGCATCAGCAGCGTTTCCCCTACCTCCCCTTTCTCTTCCCGCAGTTTCGCCGGCTCACTTACTGCTCCCCCCTTCCCTTCCCACGGTCCCGACAAACCTGCTGATTCCAGCAGCGTGTGCAGCACTCTACACACGTTGCTTCGGGGCCTTCTACTGCCCAGATTTACTCTGGCACGTCCCTGATGACATCATCGGAGACGCGGCAGAACAAATCAGGGCAGTAGAGTGCTGCACATGCTGCTGGAATCGGCAGGTTTGTAGTCGGGACCGCAGGAAGGGAAGGGGGGGGCAGTAAGGGAGCCATGTCTCTGTCTCACAGCGGGCTAGCCGGATCCGGCAAGCCAAAGTTCATTTTTTAGTTCAAAGCCGACACTGCGTCTCCTCTCTCGATCCCCGCCAGAGTCGGAAGTTTTCTCCGACTCTGGTGAGGTTCGATAGAGGAGCTGTGGCGGGGGCTTTGAACAAAAAAATGAACTTTGTCTGACCCGGCAAGCCCGCTGCGAGACAGAGAGATGCGTGGTAAGCGCACCAGCGTACTCTGCCGGCCAGGGAACTACAGATCAGGCAACACGGCATTAAGAGTGCGCATGCACGCTTAGCGTTTTATTATTATATATATATATATATATATATGCAGTGGTACCTCAGTTTACGAACGCACCGGTTTGCGAGTGTTTTGCAAGACGAGCAAAACATTTGCAAAATAGGCGCCTCGGAAACCGAGCACGCTTCGATTTGCGAGCGCCCCCCCCCCCTGCGAACCGGCACTCTCCTCTCCGCGATCCGGCCCCCCCCCCCCCCCTCGGGCCCCCCCCCCCCCGCTGCCATCGGGCACCCCCCTGCCGCGACCTGAGGTCCCCCCAACCCACCCGAACCCTCTTCTTACTTTTCTGTAGCCTCCGCAGCAGCACCGGCACCAGCATGTCCTGTGCGTGGTGCCGGTGCCTGAAGATCTGCTTCCTGTGCAAGGCCTGAGAGTTCACGTCGAACGTGAACTCTCACGTCGAACGTGAACTCTCAAGGCCCAGCACAGGAAGCAGATCTTCAGGCACCGGCACCACGCACAGGACATGCTGGTGCTGGTGCCGCTGCGGAGGCTACAGAAAAGTAAGAAGAGGGTTCGGGTGGGTTGGGGAGACCTCAGGTCGCAGCGGGGGGGTGCCCGATGGCGGCGGGGGGTGACGGATCGCGGGGGGGGAGGGTGCCGGTTCGCGGGGGGGCCTTCGGGGGGAGCAATGCCGGTTCTCGTGGGGGGGGGGAGCAGCGCTGTTGGCCTCTGGGGGGGGAAGGTGGGGGGTGGAAACATATCAAAGCAAGTTTCCCTTACTTCCTATGGGGAAACTTGCTTTGATATACGAGCATTTTGGATTACAAGCATGCTCCTGGAACGGATTATGCTCGTAATCCAAGGTACCACTGTATATATATATATATATATATATATATATATATATATATATATATATATATATATCACAGATATAAAGGAAACATAGTTAGATAGATAAAGAAGGATAACAATATCTTGGCAGGCAGATGTTTCATTTCTGGATATGTCCCTACCTCATCAGAATATACATGACAGATGTGATGTGCTCAGTGCCCTCATAACCCTGCATATGTTTGAAAAGGGGGGATGCAAAGGACTGTCACCTGACCCCATTCTCCACCATATTCTTCTTGCAGGCGTTATGGTGTGTACCGTGACCTCGAGTCCCTGAGGCTCAGATGGCGCAGGGTCAACCGGGACAATCCTGGCCTCATCCGGTACACCAGACATCGCCTCAGAGCTGGACGTAAGTGGCAGCCCCCCCCTCCCAACATAGTCAGTAGCACAGGTATGGCAGCTGCCTTGTAAGACATACCAGAAACCCTGAAACGTGTAGGTGACTATCAGATGCTAAAAAGCTATAATGGAGGAACGGGAGGGAATCTTCAGATCAATGAATATCTCTCCAGTTGACATCGGCGCTGGAAGCATACTGAGTGCTTATTCTCTGAACCCCTTATCTGCAATCAACTGCATTTTCAAGGAGGCATAACTGAATAAGGGAAATATGCCTCAGAAACAGCAGGCCTGACATTGGTCTGGAGCTATGAAGGTGAGCTCCAGACCAATGTCAGGCCTGCTGTTTCTGAGGCATATTTCCCTTGTTCAGGTATGGCTCCTTGAAAATTCAGTTGATTGCAGATGGGGTTCAGAGAGACACTATCCGATTCAAAGCATAATCTGTGATTCATAGTTGCACCTGTCACGTTCTATCCTATGTCATGTCATGTCTGGTACCTCTCAAAGCTCACCTCCTTGTGAATGTGCTCTTCCTTGGCAGCTGTTCTAGTATGCAACCTATTGCCACCCAAAATGTGGGTGATCCACTGTGTCAACAAATACATCAAGCCCATTCAGTGTCACCTGCATATGCCTGCCATCTTTTGTTTAGATGTATACCAGTGTAACTGTACACAGAAAGTAGTTTACATATTTGTCACACACTGGCCTGACCTGTGTCCCTACACCCACTTAGTCTCAATGGGTTGGGTGGGGGGTTCATACATAATTGTGTATGTAATATGCAACCAATGCACGCTATGATAACCCTAACTTCATATTCTTACTGCAAACAGGTCGCTCACAGCATGCTGCTGAGGGCCTAGCCCAGGAGGTGGTGCATGAAATGTGCCTACAGGCAGCCAGGGAGGCAGTGGCAGAGGTAGAGGCTGAACAGGAGGTGAAAGGGTACTCTGCATTGGAGGAAAGTCTGCCACCTGAGGATGTTGTTGAGGTGTCTGATGTGGAGGACGAGACCTAGGTGGTAGAGGTGCAGGATGCGGCACAGGTGGCGGCGGAGGTAGAGGCACAGGTGGTGGCGGAGGTGGACCAGCAGCATGTGGTTGTGGAGCAGGGAGCATGGGAGGTCCCTGATCTATATGAGAATATGCCCCCTCTTGAAGAGGATGAGGATGTGGTTATGGAGGCAGCAGCCCCAGCCCCATGCCATGATGTGCAGCCAGAGGCCCCAATAGTTCCACCCCCTCCTGAGGCATATGGAGAGCTAATCAATATTGTGGGCAAAATGCGCAGTGAACTGCAGGAGGGGAGGCGCAAAACAATGCAGACCCTGCAGGAGATTGTCAGCCTTCTGCGGCAGCTGGTTGCCATATTTAAGGAGCCAGTATAGGGGGTGAAGGGGCTAAACTGAAGGCCAAGCTGCCAATGGGCCATTGAGGCCCCAATCATGTTGCCAACAGTGTCCCTGACAGCTCACAAGTAGCTGCCAGAAATCCAATGACTGAAAGGACATCACACGGCCTCTCCTTCACATATTCAGGAGACTTTACCTACTGTATCTCATTGGGACATACTTGGATATTAACCTACTTGATGTTACTGGCTGTTGTGTACAATGCTGTCACCATATTCTCTGCCAATGATTGCAAGTGTTGAGATGTGATGTACAGATACAAACTGTACAGTGATGGTTAAGGTGTGCAATAGTTGCACTAAAGGTGTGTTCCAATCCCATGACTAGGGTAGGAAGACATGCATATGGTGGGACAGTGTTAAACGCAAGAAGGGGTACCCTCCCCATATCAGTGGAAAAGAGGTATCCAGTGAAATGAAAAGACCCTACCATCAGATGGAATGTGGTGAGGAGGCCATAAAGATTGACACTGTGAGAAAGTGGGAATGCTAGGCTGCATTTCTGAGGTCACAAATAGCTTCTATAACCTATGGGCCAATGGATGATGATGATACAACCAGGCCATGGGTACAGGGAGCACCATTGAGATTAGAAGCCACAACCTCTGGAGACAGAGGCAGCTGCCGCAAGACAGCCTTCACAGAAATTTGCTGGCCCTTAGAAATGAAAAAGTATATGAGGCTCAGAACTGCTCGCTTACTTTGCACAGGTTGGAGCCGTGTTAGGCATGTTGGGGCAATTGGACAGGCGTGTGCCATGTTGTTACCGTAAGTATGATATTGTATGTTCTCATAATGAGTACATATTTGTATGGCTATTGTTCATAGCTAAACAGGGAATTTCAGAAGGAGTGTCGAGGGCGGGATTTGGGCGGTACGTGGGCAGGCTTAGACTTAGTCGTACAGCATGTATAGCTGAAAATTGTACAACAGAGCCTAGACAAAACTTTGACGCTGTGACTTAGACCATTTAAAACATGGTCTAAGTCACAAAATACCACCTAAAGTCACCAGATAAACACAGCAAACACATAATACAGACCCCCACACACTACCCCAGTGATCACCGACCCCCCACCCCCAACCCCATAAAAATCGTAATCACACCTTTAAAATTCAGCCTCCAGACCATCATCACCTGGCCGCCTGGCATAGGAAAGCCTAGTTGTCCAGCACAGAGGCGGCTTAAACCGTCTTGGGGGTGGGTTAGGGACCCATAGAGAAGAGGACCCATGCCCATAAGCCCCTGTAATCACTGCATTGATACTGAAATGTGTGCACTCCCTTATACACCCCCAAAACCCTTTTGTACTGGCATATAAGTGGCTCCTGCAGCCATGAGGGCTATTGGGGTGGTAAATAAGTGGGTCTAGGTGATTCTGGAGGTGGTTTGGGGGGGGGCTCACCATGACCTATATGGGAGCTGTAGTGAGATGAAGATATGGCACCCGTTTTGTGAAGTTCACAGCAGTGCCCTGTAAGGTACCCCACTATTTAGGTGCCATGTCTGGGTGTTCAGTCCATCACTTTGCAGACCCCTCCCATGTCCAACAGGGCTTGTTCTAGGCATTTTGGACTTGGATGAAAAGTTGGATGAAAATGTGGTATAAAGATGGACGATTTAGCGACTTGGAGATCAGATCGACAGGACGTATAGTTAGACGACTTTTGAAACAAAAAGAAATTTGGACGTATTTTTCGAAAATGTGTTCTAAGCTATTTTTTACTTTGGACGACTTGTGACTTGGACGAAAATGGACTTAGATGTTCCTTTCGATTATGCCCCTGCACCTATTTTCTGAGTGAAAAAATATTTTCTCCTATTGGTTTTAAAATTATCTCCCTGTAACTTTAAATGTCCCCTAATCTTTGTTAATTTTTATGAATTAAATAAATCGATTCACTTGTATCCAATCTATATCACTCCGGATTTTGTAGAGTTCAAACATATCTCCTCTCAGCCATCTTTTTTTTTCCAAGCTGAAGATCCTTAACCTCTTTAGTCTTTCCTCATACGAGAGGAGTTCCATCTCCTTTATCATCTTGGTCACTCTAATACCACTATATCTATTTTGACATAGTCTTATTTACCATACCTTTTCTAACGATTCCTAGCATTTTGTTTGTTTTATTGGTCGCTGCCGTACATTGGGCAGAAGGGTTCAGTATATTGTCTACAATGACATCCAGATCCTTTTCTTGGGCGCTAACCCCCAAAGTAGACCCTAGCACTGGGTAACTGTGATTTGGGTTATTCTTTCCTTTTTTTTTTTTTTTTAAGTTCAATAATTTTTATTAAGTATTTTAAAAGATACAAGAATCATTTAAAGTACATAGAAACAAAATAAAGCTTTCTGTATATAAAATATATAAATCTATGTTTAACTGTATAGGAGCAAAGGCTCCAGTTATTAAAAATGTATGTAAGGGATATATAAGATAAAGATGAGAGAGAGCAGTAAAGAAAAAGGAAAGAAGAATGAAAGAGAGAAGAGAGGAGAAGAAAAGGATAACAGGAGTGTCTAAGAAGATGAGCGTACATAGGAGTCTAAGAATGACCATGGAGATTTGTTGTATTTCAAGTTCATGCAGGTTCGGAATGTAACTCTCTTCTCATATGCATAGGATTCAAATCTATGATACATACTCAGAGAGTTCCACCAAAAGGTATAATCTAATAGCGAGGGTGATTTCCAATTTTTAAGAATGTGCATGAGAGCAGTCACCAACATGGTATCAATGAGTTTAGGTGGACAATTTGATTGTGTGAAACATGGGTGTTGAGAGCGAAGGATTACAATGTCTATAGAGATTTCTTCTGAGCAGTTAGTAATAGATTGTATGGTGTTCCAGACATAGGTCCAAAAAGAGCGGACTAGAGTACAATGAAATAACATATGATCAAGAGTTCCTTCCTCTTTCAAGCAGTTCCAGCAAACAGAGTCTTGCTTTAAGTTAGCTTTCCACATGCGAACAATCCCAAAATTCAAAATCACGACAAATCTCTATCATGGAAAAGGTGGCAGCGGGCAGGTATATGGTTTGTCCATCAATTGTCTACCCTCAACTCGTTAGTTCCATTCGATATACTGTGCTCTACATACTCGCTGCCTCCTTCTATTTATTCACAATGGCGTTCTCTCACTGGAGTGTTGCCTTCTTTGCATATACGATTTGACTATATGACTTCCAAAAATACTATTTACAACTGGTCTTCTCTGTCTCTATTAAAAGGCAAGGCGATATCATCCTTCTACAATATTTTAAGAGATCACTCCTTCACTTTTTCACCTCACTCTATGAAGCACTGGGACGCTATACTTACCACTCCGCTTTCTGACATTGGGTTATTCTTTCCAATGTGCATCACTTTGCACTTGTCCACATTAAATTTCATCTACCACTTGGATGCCCAGTCTTCCAATTTCCTAAGGTCTTGGTTGTCTCAGCGATCTACTCCATTTCTCTTCTTTTGGTTTTGAGGTTCCTCCAATTTTTTGAGTGGAGTTTTGAGGGTATTTTTTTGGTTGTGTCATGTTTTGGGTGTGCCAGAAACATATGTAAAAAAGAATAGTGGTGAGAGGACTTTGGTAACTATTCCTCCTTTTTTGTTTGCTGCTGTGTGTGTTTGTTTTCTTTTATTATGTATGTTTTTTGTAATCTGCCTCGGTATAACACAGAATAGAAATAATAATGTGTAAAATATATGTATATTTTACTTCAGCAGCAATGCACACATACTTTTAAAAAATCTGGATGTGTCTTGAAATGTTTTGGGGTACAAGAGGTAGTTTAGTCAGTTCACTTTCCTGGATTAAAGCATTTCTTTGATTTGTGCCATAAATAGTTTTTCTGTTTTCCTCCTTTTAGCAGTATTGGAGCTCCTAATATTGTGGGAATTGGCATATTGTTTGTTTTTTCCTTATATTTTCTTTAAATGATGTATAGTGATATATGCTTTATTGTACCTATTGATTGCTTGATTATAATTTGAAATGCTAAAATACATTTTTAAAAATAAAAAATCTGGACTAGATGTCAGCATTTATGCCTGTCCTAGGGGGTCCTAGAGGGTCTGCGCAAATGATTAAGAAAGCAAGTGTGCTCCATGTTTAGAAACACTTCCAAATGTACAAAAAAATAGAGTTATTCCACTTGAGTCTTTAACAGGCTTTTCCTAAACATCCAGTTCTATAAAATCTGACAGCTACATGTGCAAAACCCCCAAATGATGCTGCTCTTTCATTTGTAGATGTGGAAGGGCATTTTTGATATGATATCAAAACATTGGCATAGCCAGACCTGACATTTTGGGTGGATACTATGCATATAGATTTGAGCCTTGTCCCACTGAAAAAGCCAGACAACTCAGATTCATATTGTCTAATCTAATCTGAATTTCTGTATTGCACTTATCCAGGACAGGTTCAAGGTGATTTACAAGTTAAGAGGCCCATGAAGTAGTATTGGCAATGTTAGATACATCTCATCAATGAGTAAAGGTAATCCATAGCAGGCAGATAGGGCAACGGGAGGAAGAGTTACATTTATTCAGAGTATAGGGAAATGCAGTAGCTAGGGAGTTGTAGAACTACAAATGGGAGAAGGGGACGTAGTGACAGAGTCAGAAAGGGGTGAAGGAATGTTGACAATTCTTGACTAGGCAAGCAGATGGAATTACTGAGCTGCGAGGAATTTACCAAAGTCATACATTTTCAATCTTTTCCTGAAGGAGAGGTCATATATCTCTGTCTTTATAGATGTGAGGTGGCTGTTCCAGATTCGTGTAGCTGTGTAAATGAACAGGGTGTTTAATATTTGTTTATATTTTACTCCTCTGGATAAGGGGATGATCAGTTGACTAGGGCTGTTGATTCTGGAAGATGTAAAATGGGAGTCGGAGAACAAGTGGATTATTTGTTCAGGAATGTTGAAGTTGAGGGCGTAGTAGATGGTACAGAATAGCTTAAACAAAATCCGAGCATTTATGGGTTGTGATAGTAGGTAGAAACGGGGTCATATTTCTTTAAGCCAAAGATCAGTCTGATTGCAGGGTTCTGGATCATTTGGAATTTGTGCCTATTGGAATAGGATATGCCAGAATAGAGGAAGTTGCAGTAGTCAAGTTGAGTTAGGACAAACATTTGGACCAATATAATGAAGAAATAAGGTCTGATCATTCTTAATTGCTTTAAACTGTAGAAAGTTTTTTTCCCCTAAACTGGATATTTGTGGTTCATAGGAGAGGGTGGAGTCCAGCATGATTCCAAGTACCTTGGAAGTCTTCTCTAAGTTTAGTGTTGTTCCTGAGGGTAGGGATAGGGTTGTGGAGGCAGTCTGAGTGGCAGTATGAAACCAGAGTAGTTTTGTTTTAGTGGTGTTTAGTTTTAGCTTATTGGAGAGTATCCAAGAATATATTTTTTTTCTATGCCTTTGGACACTTTTGTGGAGGCTTCTGTATTGAGTGGAATTAGGAGAAAGATGTTGTCTGCATAGGATAGTAGACATTCATTGTGAAGGAGATGTTGCTTAGGGTACTCATAAAAATGTTGAAGAGTGCTGAGGAGACCCCTGGGGCACTCCACAGAAGGCTTTCCAGCTCTGGAAGAAGGACCCATCTTTCTGTACGCAATATTCTCTGTTTTTCAGGAATTCTTTGAACCAGTTGAGGACTGTTCCAGTCAGACCCAGCTCACTGAGTTTAGTTAGTAGGAGATCATGGTCAACAAAGTCAAATGCAGATGTTATGTCGAACTGTAGAAGGATTGCTTGTCATCCGGTGCCCTGCATTTGTCTGACTTTGGTTGTTAGTGTTAGCAATAGTTACTCGGTGCTACATTGGGCTCTAAAACCATATTGGGTAGGGTGTAGACAAGAGAATTTGTCTATGTAGGCCATGAGCTTTGTATAAACTAGTGTTTCCAGTAGCATGGTGAGCAGTGGTATTCCGGCTATTGAGTCGGAGATGAGGTTAGGGCGGCTCCTTGATTTTTTTGAATTGGGGTGAATGCAATTTGACTCATTTGTGCTGATAGCTGGCCATTGTTTAAGAGGCTATTCAGCAATGCAACCAGCCAGTGAATAAAGTCGCTTGGTATTTGGAAGTATAAGCATGGGGGGGGGGAAATATGGGGGGGTATTTGTCAAGTATGCAGCTTTTGGTGGCTAGTTTGTTTAGCTGGGGAGAACCTCCTTTTGGGTAAGAGGTTCAAAAATGTTCCAGATTTGGTCTACTATGTAGGGGTCGGTGATAGCATGGTCTGGTTGTGTATCTGGGGAGGCGGAGTGTTATATGTTTCTGATTTCTACTTAATCTACTTGTCTAGAAAGTAGTTTACTAATTCTTGGACACTAGGTTTGGGTGTTAACATCAACTAGGCTTGTTTTGGGGAGGAGTAGTTAATTAATGCATTAGTTGAAATAGTTTCTTAATTTTGAAAGTACAATTGTCTATTTCTGAGGCGTAGTATGTTTTCTTGGCTTCAGCAACATGGTGTTTATAGGATTAATAGCTGATTTCCATGTTTGTTTGTGATCATAAGAGTGCATTTTCAGCCATTGCCTCTCCAGGTGACAGCAAATGTGGTTTTCAGCTTTTAGATTCTTGTTGTACCATGGGGAGTATTTTACATTGTTGTACCATGGGGAGGTTCTTACATTGCGAGTACATAAAGGGTGAAGTGTTTGGAGAATTGCATTGTCCCAGTTGCTCATCTGTTCTGTGTTGTCTGCGATAGGCTGATTAAGCTGGTTGGAAACTTTGGACCAAAATTGATCAGTGTCAGTTTTGCCTCTGCTAAATATTTTCTATTTGGCTGGTTTGTGGGTGGTGCTGCCCATGTAGAGAGGAAGTATGAAGGATAATAGAGAATGATCTGACTAGGGGGCTGCAGTCCAGAATAGGTCATTGGCTAGGCGAGTAGAGCTGGTTGCGATGAAATCTAAGGTGTGTCCTTTATTGTGCATCAGACCTGATGGTATCAGTTCTAGGTGACTGTCTGATAGGATCAGTTTGAAGTCTTGAACTATAGATTTTTCTTGGGATTCTATGGGTATGTTTATGTCTCCAATGATAAGAATTCTGGTGAACTGGCATATGATACTTGAGATGATCTCCTGAATCTTATGTCAGGTTTGTGATCATACCCTGGGTAGGCGATAGGATGCCAATAGTGCTAGAGTGGTTATGTTTCATCCTGCAGAGTACATAGCATGTATTCTAGGCCAGGGAGAGTAGCAGCATCTGTTATAGAGATGTGAAAGAAACTCTTGTGGACCAGGGCAATAGTGCCTTCTCTTTTGACTAGTCTGGGTGAGTGCATGATACTATAGCCAAGGGGGCAAAGATGAGCTAATTCGGGGCTGTTTGCTTCTTTAAGCCAGGTTTCAGTGAAGAAGACCAAACCAACATCTTTGAAGGAGATCAATTCATTAAGCAGTAGGAGTTTATTCGCTACAGACCTGGGACTGGAGTGATGGATCTTTCTTGAGTGAGTACGTGGGGTATTGGAACCAGTCAAAGGTTATTGTACTTGGTGAAGATTTTGTGGTTGGTTCTCTTTTTCTTATTGATTGGACGGTTACTGTCGATGACAGGAACTGGATAGGTTGGGTAGTAGTTGCTATTGACAGATCTGTGGGTGAATATTTTCTTGTGGCTTGGAGTTCATTTGTGTTGACCAGTTGTGTTGGGGGGTGGGATGCAAACCATATGTCAGCAGAATCTTTTATCACAGTCACATGCAGAACACAGATCAACCCTCATCAATCACAAAATAAAGGCTCAAAATTTAGAAATTGTCTTTTAGCCCGGAATCAGGTATACCCTTCTCTACTCTCCCACACCTCCCTGTAGCCCAGCATCAGCCCTACCCTTCCCTTGCTACCCCCTGCCATATGCCCAGAATCAGCTTTACCCTCCTCCCATCCACCCCTGTAGCTTGGAATCAGCTTTACCCTTACCTACTCCCCCATCTTTCCCTGTAGTATAGCATCAGCTTAGCCCTATCCCTCCGAGTCTAATGTCAACCATGCCCTCTCCCTCCCCTCCCATAGCATCAGAACAGAAACACACCACCATTAAATATAAAAACTTTTCTTTATTAAAACCATCCTGGGCACAGTAGAGCCCATGCCAACCCAGAAACCCATCAACATTAAATAAAAAAACATTTTTGTTTTAAATGAAATCATCCTGGGCACAAAACAAGCCAGAGGGATGTAGGAGAGGGCTAACATTTGTAGAAGAATGGCTATACAGACATCCCAGAAGAGCAGTGGGGCACCTCAGGGGGCAATGCAGTGAACCTCGCATAAAAGGTCCTAGGTATACATTTCACCATAACCCCTTTATATTGTGTGGTGAGTAGAGAAAGGCACAGGGATAGGGTTACCAGATGTCCAGGAAAATCCAGACATGTCTTATTTTAAGAGGATTGTCCAGATGGACTTTCCATAACCCAGCAGTTTGAGCAGGTTTTGGAAAGCCCTGCCGAGCTCTGGCCATATCTGGAGGGCATCTCAGCATGCACAGATGATTGTCATACACATCCATGCATGCTCCAGGCCCTCCAGACGTGACCGGAGCTTGTGGGGGAAGGAGAGAGGAGGTTTGTGTGGGCGGGGCTGGAGGTTGAACTAAGAGGGGCTGGGGCAGAACTGGGCAGAGCCGAAGGTGGAACTGAGCAGACCTGGGGCAGAAGAGGGTGGGGTTAGAGACAGAACAGGGCGGGGCCATGTGTCTGGATTTTTGCAGCCTCAAAAAATGGTAACCCTACACCCGAACAAATTTGTCCTCGTCCCTGTGGAATCTATCTCCTTCCCTGTCCCATCTCCACAAGTTTTGTCCCTCTCCATGCTCCATCCCTGCAAGCTCTGTCCTCATCTACACAAGCCTCAAACACTTATAGTTTTAACGTTTTCAAGATTTGTGCAGATGAGGACAGAACTTGCAGGGATGGGACAGGGACAGAACTCACGGGCACAGAGATGGATATAGATCCCATGGAGATGGGGACAAATTTGTCGCCATGTCATTCTCTAGTTGTGAGCCATCTAAAACCCACCCAAAACCTACTGTACACCACAATAGCCCTTATGCTTGCAGGAAGTATTTATATGATGGTCCAATATGTTTTTTTGTGAGATTTGGTGGGCTTGCACGCTCCAACACAAGTGTAGTAGTTAGAGTGGGATATGGGCCTGGGTTCCGTTCTCTGCAGTCCACTGCACGGACCTCCAAGCTACTCCAGAGACCTGCTTGCTGCTCTAATAGGACTGGCCATAACATTTACTGTATATTATTGGGGGTGGGAGAAGGTCAGTGACCACTGAGGAAGAATAGAGGGGTTTTGCTTACATCCCTCACCAGTTGTCATCTGGTCAGTTTGGGCACCTTTTAGGCACTTATTCACTGTTAGAACAGGTCTAAGCTCCAAACATTCAAATTGTGCCCTGGAACTCTGTTCCCTCTAAGTTCAGAACATGAGCAATTGCTTATACATTCTAGGAGAGTCACTCACAGATTATATGTGGTCACTCACAAAATTACTTGCAAATCTGGAACACTGTTGGTTTTTAAAAACTTTTTGCTCACATGAGAAAAAGAATTGCATGTACCTGGCCAATCCTTAGAGGGAGCACTGCCCCGGAGGTATCGCCAATTTTAAGGCGAAGCTAAAGACATTTTTATTCCTTGATGCCTTTGTAACTTAAACTGCCCTTTTAAGGGCGACTTAGATTCAGGAAAGGTTTTTATCATCAGTTTCCCTTTCCTTTGTTCCTTTTCTCTCTATCAATTGTAGTTCCAACCCTTCTTCCCTTTCGTTCCCGTTCGTCAATGTCTATAAAAATTTGTCATTTCCTCCAATCTGTCTTTGTTTATATTGTAAATTAATTTGGCGCAGGGTTTTGGGCATTTTTGTACACCACCTAGAAGGCTTGATTAGGCAGTATAAGAAATTTTAAATAAACTTGAAACTTGAAACTTCAATTATGTGAGAAAAACGTCCAAGTCATAAGCCCGCCCTAGCCCCGCCCACTCTATGCCTCTAACACACTCTCTTGGGATTTAGACGAACTACAGAAAAACAGCATATAAATCAGTCTAAAAAATAGGTTTCAAGAATAGTGATAGAGTTCCCCTTTATGCCATTTTTTGGACATTTTTTCTTTTTTGAAAATGAGCCCCATATTGTACTAAAATGGCTGCTCCTGCTGGATACAATATCACTTACATGGGTATTTCACAGCATTCTTATCTATATATTACAAAAGATTCCAAGTATAGCATGCCTTTTGGGCATCTTATTTCCCACCTGGACAAATTATGCAAATTTGAGCCTCATATATCAAAATATATTTTCTTTGCATATCCAAGCCTATTTTTAAGTCATTCCAAAAAGCTGTCACTTCTTTTTATAATGTTAGTTTCTTAAAATAAGATTGAACAATTATCTTCTGTCATAGTAATATCAAAAATGTTAGTGGAGAGATACTAGCCTATTTTAATTTGTTTAAGAAATTAAGCAAATTACAATTTGATTCAGAAACAAGTGAATTTTAATGCTCAACTAATACACTGATTTTCACATTTTAATTAAAGTACTTGCTGCTGTTGAAAGTTGTTTGCATACCTTACGCATGGCATCATTTTAATTGCAGTGCGAATGGGGTGGCTGTGAATTGGACCACCTCATTACTTCGGAGGGACTTGGACAAAATCCAAGTTGAAGTGCTGATTTACCATTTTTGCCTTTACCTCCATACAAAGAAGTGCTTGTCACCACTAGTTAGTTCATTGTAAAGATCTCTACTACCATCTTGTGGAACTCTAGTAAAATTGCTTCAACTACTTTTCTAATTTTTCTTTTTGGAGTAATACATAAACAGAAAGTGGATGGGGTTTATTCAGATTAAGAGGAACCCCAAAAAAGGCTTTTCTGTCCTATTGCTTCAGGGATAATATATATGTCCTAATTGTTCTTACAAAAAGTCAGCCATTATTTGTTTGTTTTTTCATATGAGAATAAATTTTCAAGGCACCTATTTTATACCAATTTATAAATGGAGCATAGATTCCTATTTATAAAGAAAGCATAGGTTCCATAAAATACACACAGAACTAGCCCTAACAGAATGCAAATATACACCCTTTCAAAGGCTCATTTTCAAAGCACATAGACTTACAAAGTTACATATGTTTCTGTGGAACTTTGTAAATCTATGTGGTTTGAAAATGAGCACCATAGAAATTAAAACGTGCTCTGAAGAAGGTGTAAATGTGTATATGGCCTCTATACATGTACCTACAGATGTTATAAAATATGTGCATACATTGTAACTCCACCTCAACTCCTTCAAACTTATGTTCTTAAGAACATCTACATGCATTGCACCTGTTAGTATACACCAGCATTTCAGCATTCGTTCTTACATGTATGTATATGGTCACCAAATTTTATAAAAGGCCTTTTCTATTCATAAAATAGGCTTTACTTTCAAAAAAATCTTTATACAACATAACAATTGCCATACTGGACAGACCGAAGGTCCATCAAGTCCAGCATCTCAATAATTACATTACATTAGTGATTTATATTCCACCATTACCTTGCAGTTCAAGGCAGATTGCATATGGAGTCCTGTCACCATCCACTGGAGACAGAGAAATACTGAACATGCTATGCCTGCATGATGTCTTTGTGGAATGAATCTCGCAAAACTACATTTGTTTCTCTGTCTTCATCTACTAGTCAATGGATAACACTTGTTTTTAGCAACTCTCCAGACCAGTATAGGCATTCCACAAGCGAGCACACATCTCATCATGACCAACAGGTGGAGCCCTAGTGGGCTTCTATTTTAGGAAATTATCCAAACCTTTTTTAAATTCTGCTAAGCTAATTGATTTTGCCACATTCTCCGGCAACAAATTCCAGAGTGTAATTACACATTGTGTGAAGAAATATTTTCTCTGTTTTAAATCTACTACTTAGTAGCTTCATCGCATGTCCCCTAGTCCTAGTATTTTGGGAAAGAGTAAACAAGCGATTCACATCTACCCTTTCCACTCCACTCAGTATTTTATAGACCTCTATCATATCATCCCTGAGTTGTCTCTTCTCCAAGCTGAAGAGCCCTAGCCGCTTTAGCCTTTCCTCATAGGGAAGTCGTCCAATCCCTTTTATCATTTTTGTCGCCCTTCTCTGTACCTTTTCTGATTCTGCTGCATCATATGAATTCCCTTAAATCATATGACTTGGAGGGCAATCATCAAAGTCCTTTCTTCGGGTAAAAAGTTGACTGCATGTGAAAATGGGTTGTTTTTCTTATTACACCCAAGATACATATTTGCACCCATAGGGCTGAAGAGGCATTCTTGGGACAGGGTTAGTTCAGAGGGAGAGAAAAATATATGCACAAAACAGGTAGAAATCTATGTGGGTACTTTTCATTAGTCAATAATGAAAGCTAAATTACTCATGCAGTTTTGCTTCATCACAGCACTCCTAACCACAGGGCTTGCTTTTCCCACAGATAATTCCATTATTGATTCCTATGTCACATAAATATTTTCAAGCTGAGCTACATGATAGCTATCCAGTCATTTAATGAAGGCATTTTTTCAGTAGTGAGGATGGGTGATGAAATAGGAATGCAGTTCTCCACGGTTTACAAGTAAATTCCATTCTCAGTCACACACCAGACTAAATCCACTTCTTCATATAGAGCAGCTGCACAGCCTGCTTAAAAAGGTGATATTTCCTTTCTTATGGACTTATTCCTACCATGCCTATTTGTACCTTTATGGTGAGAGAAAAGGTGCTGAGCAGTTTTGGTCATTTCTGTTACTACACAGAAATCATCTCCTGCCTAACTCTGAAAGCCCACCCACTCAGCTATTACATATTTTGATCTTCTTAAATTTTCTTCTTTAGTATATATATATATACATATTATTCTTAAAGTTCGATATATTTAGAATATAAGAACATAAGAACTGCCATCGCCGGATCAGACCTTCGGTCCATCAAGTCCAGCGATCCGCACACACAGAGGCCCAGCCAGGTGTACACCTGGCGTAATTTTAGTCACCCATATCCCTCTATGCCTCTCGTAAGGAGATGTGCATCTAGTTTGCTTTTAAATCCTAGAATGGTGGATTCCACAATAACCTCCTCTGGGAGAGCATTCCAGGTGTCCACCATTCGTTGCGTGAAGCAGAACTTTAAACATAGTAGATGACAGCAGATAAAGACCCGAATGATCCATCCAGTCTGCCCAACCTGATTCAATTAAAAAAAATTTTAAAAATCTTTTCTTCTTAGTTATTTCTGGGCAAAAATCCAAAGCTCTACCTGGTACTGTGCTTGGGTTCCAACTGCCAAAATCTCTGTTAAAACCTACTCCAGCCCTTCTATACCTTCCCAGCCATTGAAGCCCTCCCCAGCCCATCCTCCACCAAACGGCCATATACAGACACAGACCGTGCAAGTCTGCCCAGAACTGGCCTTAGTTCAATTTTTAATATTATTTTCTGATTCTAGATCCTCTGTGTTCATCCCATGCTTCTTTGAACTCAGTCACAGTTTTACTCTCCACCACCTCTCTCGGGAGCACATTCCAGGCATCCACTACCCTCTCTGTAAAGTAGAATTTCCTAACATTGCCTTTGAATCTACCACCCCTCAACCTCAAATTATGTCCTCTGGTTTTACCATTTTCCTTTCTCTGGAAAAGATTTTGTTCTACGTTCATACCCTTCAAGTATTTGAACGTCTGAATCATATCTCCCCTGTCCCTCCATTCCTCTAGGGTATACATATTGTAGCGTGGCCGGCCCTCAAGGCTCGCGGTAACCGGCCCACGCTTACAATATTCTCCTCCAGCGTGCTTCCTCAAGAAGGAGGAAGTCCCTGTTGTGCAAAACTTATCTTAAGTGCATACACAGAATGGCCTCAGACAGGTAAGTAATTAAAATGAAGAAATCAAATTTATTGTTCTACTGAACAGGTCCAAGCAAAAAAATATGAAAAGAACATGAATTCCAAACGGTCTTGGTTATAAACATGAAAACAAAATAATATGCAGGTAACCAGCCTGGTCTGGATAACTTTCTCCAAGTTCATCTATCAATGTCCCAGGTATCACAAAGTCTCTGGCAGTTCTTGACTCTCTCAAAGTCTTATTTGAAAATTGACAAACAATTATGTTATACTGCACTGTGCAGCGCTGCCCTTTCAAAAACACAGAGGCATAAGGCAGGCGGATTTATCAAGGCGGCTCCTTGCTATCAAGGGCAAAATCATTTGCAAACAATTCACTAAGGTGCTGGGTAAATCCTGTTCCAGCTATCAGGATGTTTACCTCTTATGAAAAGAAAATATTGAGGTTCTTTTCATAGCAGCCATCTTGGCAAAAGAAAAATAAAACTTCCCATTAAAGCAAACACATTTTCACTAGCATACATCCCTTTAGCTAGCATGCTTACCAAAAACCTCATGCCCAGCAGAATTGGAAATATTCACAACTTAATTCCAAAAAAAAAAACAATTCCAAACTAACTGATTTCCATTGCTTCATGCAATCCCACCTCTGGTGAAACACTGTAATCCATATCTTCACATTCTGGATTTACCAAGGTTGTTTCAACTGGTTCAGAGTCCAACATTTCCACATCCCGTGGCTCTGGAGGAATTGGAGGCTCCTTCCACATGAGAGCTTCTCCAGTCTTCCCCTTTCTCTTGGTCAGCCAGCTCTCTAAATGCTGCCAAGCTGCTGTACCACGCCCAGCCCTACTCCGGGGCTGAACTTCCTTCAGCTGTGTTTGCCTTTTCCCCTGCTTAGCCAGCTTTCCACAAAATGGAGGATTTAAAGGAGCCTTACCAGATTTCACCAGGCTGTGTTCTGCATCAGGTCTGAACACAGCCTGTGCTTTCTGGTCTTGTTCCTGCCTATCAGGGACACAGTGATTAGCCCGGACCAGTTTCAGGGGATGTTTTCTTTCATTCTTCTCTGGCACAAGGCCGGCATTTGGCTCGGGCTTGTGACAATATTCAGGGCTTCCAGTCTCTCCTCATATGTCTTCTGGCGCAAGCCTCCTATCATTTTCGTTGCCCTTCTCTGAACCGCTTCAAATCTTCTTACGTCCTTCGCCAGATACGGTCTCCAAAACTGAACACAATACTCCAAGTGGGGCCTTACCAATGACCTGTACAGGGGCATCAACACCTTCTTTCTTCTACTGGCTATGCCTCTCTTTATACAGCACAGCATCCTTCTGGCAGCAGCCACTGCCTTGTCACACTGTTTTTTCACCTTTAGATCTTCGGACACTATCACCCCCAAGGTCTCTCTCCCCTTCCATGCATATCAGCTTCTCACCTCCCAGCATATACGGTTCCTTCAGATTATTAATCCCCAAATGCATCATTCTGCATTTACTCTGCAAACTCACCTTTCCTTCCTCTGAACGACTTCCATTAACCACCACCCTCTGGCGTATGTCCGACAGCCAGTTTTTAATCCAGTTCACCACTTTGGGTCCTAACTTCAGCCCTTCAAGTTTGTTCAACAGCCTCCTATGAGGAACTGTATCAAAGGCTGTGCTGAAATTTAAGTAAATTACATCTAGCATATGTCCTCGATCCAGCTCTCTAGTCACCCAATCAAAAAATTCAATCAGGTTCGTTTGGCATGATTTACCTTTTGTAAAGCCATGTTACCTCGGATCCTGTAACCCATTAGATTCAAGGAAGTACACTATCCTTTCTTTCAGCAGCACTTCCATCATTTTTCCAACAACTGAAGTGAGGCTCACCAGTCTGTAGTTTCCTGCTTCATCCCTGTGACCACTTTTATGAATAGGGACCACATCCACTCTCCTCCAATCCCCAGGAATCACTCCCGTCTCCAGAGATTTGTTGAACAAGACTTTAATAGGACTCACCAGAACCTCTCTGAACTCCCTTAGTATCCTGGGATGGATCCCGTCTGGTCCCATCGCTTTGTCCACCTTCAGTTTTTAAAGTTGCTCATAAACACTCTCCTCCGTGAACGGCACAGAATCTACTCCATTTTCTTGTGTAACTTTTCCAAACAATCTCAGTCCTTCTCCAGGATTTTCTTCTGTGAACACAGAACAGAAGTATTTGTTTAGCACATTTGTTTTTTCCTCAGACTCTCCACATATTGGTTCCCAGCATCTTTTAGTTTAGCAATTCCATTTTTCATCTTCCTCCTTTCACTAATATACCAGAAAAAAATTTTGTCTCCCTTTTTTTTACATTTTTAGCCATTTGTTCTTCCGCCTGTGTTTTCGCCAGACGTATCTCTCTCTTGGCTTCTTTCAGTTTCACCCTGTAGTCCTTTCTGCACTCCTCTTTTTGGTTTTTTTTATATTTCACGAATGCCAACTCTTTCGCCTTTATTTTCTCCGCCACTAGTTTGGAGAACCATATCGGCTTCCTTTTTCTCTTGTTTTATTGATTTTCTTCACATAAAGGTCCATAGCCATTTTTATCGCTCCGTTCAGCTTAGACCACTGTATTTCCACTTCTCTTATGCCCTCCCATCCTAACAGCTCTTTCTTCAGGTACTCTTCCATTGCATTAAAGTCCATACGTTTGAAATCTAGGACTTTAAATATCGTGCGGCCGCTCTCCATTTTAGCCGTTATATCAAACCAAACCATTTCATGATCGCTACTTCCCAGGTGAGCACCCACTCAAACATTAGAGATACTCTCTCCATTTGTGAGGACCAGATCCAATATCGCTTTTTCCCTTGTGGGTTCCGTCACCATTTGTCTGAGCAGAGCCTCTTGAAAGGCATCCACAATCTCCCTACTTCTTTCTGATTCCGCAGACGGAGCATTCCAGTCTGCATCCGGCAGGTTGAAATCTCCCAACAGCAGAACCTCCTCTTTCCTTCCAAACTTTTGGATATCCACAATCAGATCCTTATCAATGTGCTGCGATTGAGTCGGAAGTCTGTAGACCACACCCACATAGATAGAAGTTCCATCTTCTCTTTTCAGAGCGATCCATGTCGCTTCTTCCTCTCCCCAGGTCCCTTGCATTTCAGTCACTTGAATTTTGATCTTTACATAGAGAGTTACTCCTCCACCTTTTTGACCATCTCTGTCCTTCCTAAAAAGATTATATCCTGGTATGTTTGCATCCCATCCATGTGATTTCACTGTACCATGTCTCTGTGATAGCGACAATATTTAGATCTGCCTCTAACATCAGGGCTTGCAGATCATGAACTTTGTTGCTTAGACTGCGAGCATTTGTGGTCATCGCTTTCCAGCTTTTTTTCAGCGGTAATCTCCTTTTTCGTATGGATTTTTGTTTCGTTTCACTTTCCGTTGCAATACTAAGAAATGAGTTGCTGATATTGTTTATGTTGCAATCTTTACTACTATCATATCTTTTCTTTTGCCGGGGGTGGTCTCTATAATTGTCCTTCATACATACACCACCCCCACTTTCTAGTTTAAATGCCTAGAAACATTTTGTCTAAATTTCTCTGCAAGGTTTCTTTTTCCTGCTGTAGTAATATGTAGCCCATCAGTGCAATATAGCTTCTTGTCCTTCCATGTATTTCCCCATCCTCCTATGTACCTGAAGCCTTCTTGAAGACACCAGGCTTTGAACCATCTATTAAAGTCCTCTGTGTTTTTCACTCTTTGCTCTCCCTTTCCATATGCAGGCAGTATTTCAGAAAAAGCTAAAGTCTTTACAAAAGGTTTCAAACCCTCACCAAGCTCCCGAAAAGCTTTCTGTGCTGCAAGTGTGGAGTTGTTGGCCAGGTCATTTGTTCCCAGATGGATAACAACATCAGTGTTAAAATCCTTAGTTTCTTCCTTAATTATAGTCAGTATTTGCCTGGAACTCCTGGTAGCTGAGGATCCTGGAAGACATTTCACTATTTTGGTCTCCTCGCCTTGTGTTCCAAAGTTAATGCCTCTGATGATGGAATCCCCCAACAGTAATAGTTTTCTGTTTTTGGCTTTTATATTTGTGCTTAGGGTGCGCTTGTTCTCTTGAGTTACCTTCATTGGTTCCAGTCCCACCTCCCTTCTGTTTTCTTGAGTATCGCAGTGCACTAGTGGAGCGAAGGAATTCTGTAGAGGTAATATTAGTGAAGGTGGATGTTTCTGTGTTACATGTCGCAGTCTTCCTGAGCCTACTGTGACCCATTTATTCCTGATATTTGTCCTGGACTTGTCCCCACTTAGCTTCAGTCCATGTCCTCTTGTCCGTGTCACATTGGACATTGTAAATAATTTGTTGTTATGTGCCATTGACTCGTGTTCGTGTCCTAGCAACTTGATGAATTACAGTTCTAAAAAGAAATTGGCCTTCTGCTAGTCTAAAAAGGTCCTCCAGCATCATCCCCATAGTAGTTTTCAAAGTGTCCAGCCATCTGATTGCAGGTTGCCCTCTTCGCCTGATTCCTTTGATCTTCACAAACATGATGTCCTTTTCCAATGATCTTTCTCTTCTGATGGTGTCAGAAAAATAAGTCAGTTGTAACTTCATCATTTGGGCTTCAAGTGACATAGCCAATTTGATTTCTTCCAGAATCAATTTGTTACTTCTTCTGGCAGTCCATGGCACACATAAAATCCTTCTCCAGCACCAAATTTCAAATGAGTCAATCTTCTTTCTGTCTTATTTCTGTAGTGTCCAGCTTTCACATCTATAATTGACCACTGAGAAAATGAGTGTGTGGACAAGTCTGTGCTTCATTTGGAGTGTTATTTCCTTGCATTTGAATACTTTGTCAAGAACCTTCATTGAGGACCAAGTGCTATTCTGCAGAGTTTTTCTTCCCTGCTAGTTGCTTCTTTGTTTACAAAAGGGTCCAGGAGATTGAAATCCTTTACAAATTCTATTCTATCATCTTCAAGCTCAAAATCTTCACCATTTTCCATGTTCATCTTCACCTCCAGCTGCAATATTAAAAAATGTACCAACTGTGAGTATATCTACTATATTCATTTATTTGATATAGTATATTTCAGAAAATTATAAGGCTTGCCCATGTGTGCGTTAGTGTGATCAGGTTTAGCTTTCTGTTGAATATACTGCATGTCTGCTGAAAGAGTCCTTGACTGAGGCAGCATGTATGGGGTACTTTTTACTACTTGTCCTTCACCTACCCATCCCTACCCCTGGCAAGGCCCATTTATATCATAGCTAAATCTAATCACTTGGCGCAAATAAAGCAAATAATTTAGCTGTTCTGAAGGAGACAGCACAACTTTCACCCCATGAATCTAGCCAGGTAATTCCTTGCCCCTCCCCCTTTTTACAAAGCTACAGTAGTGGCTGCTGCACAGCAAACACTCATATCCCCATTAAATCCCTATGGGTGTCAGAGCAATTACCGCATCAGTAACTACTACCAAACTTATGTAATAGGAGCCCTTAGTTAACAAGCTAGATTCTTTTGATAACTATCCTCCTAGCTGTCATTACTATTATTCCTACCATTTAATGAAGAATATAGGAAACATTTTGACCCATCAATCCACAGAGTAGGGCCCCACAAGGCTGCCTGCACTAAGAAAGCAGCCATAGATAAAACCAATGGCAGAATCAACCTCTAGCCTATAAAGGCCACAAACCACCACATAACTAAATCTTAAATAGAAGCCATACTTTACTTTAGCAACCAAGCTCAGGAAAAAAAAAAATCAACCTCTTTCTTTTTTTTTCTCTTGTGTTTTTACTTGCTTGTTGAAGCTTCCTGTCTCTGTCTTGAACTGATCATTTTAGGGCCTGATTGTGCCCTGACATCATTTGAATATAAATGCAGTGGCATGAATAAGTCTATGTACTGCAGAGTGTGCAATGAATTATAATAACAATCACTCTGAAACAATCTATAAGGCAGAAATAACTAGCTGTTATGCTCTAATCAAACTTCAACGTGTATCGTGCATACTTCTTTATAAAAAGTCAGTAAGTCAATTTAGTCTAATTTTACATAATAATAATAATCTCTTGCAAAAACAAAAGGCGTGACCTGTCTTTCCTAGAGAAGCCTAGTCACATTTCTCGCTCAACTTTTCCATGTGACAGAGCAATGCTACAATTTGAGCACAATAATTTCCTTGTTATTCAAGTCAGGCATTAGTCCCAGTAATGGGGTGCTTGGTGGAGAGATGGGTTTTCTTGTTAGGAGCTAAGCACAGGATTAGCTGAATTCTCCATGGAGAAATCTTGATTTGTTCAAGGTCTTTCATGTTTTCTTCAGCGAAGGGATTATGTCTACTTAAAAGGGGGCCTTGCTTAAAAAGCTACATAGTATATAAGAAAGGGATTTTAGGGCAGCCAGGCCTGCAGTTAAGTAGTTGAGGGGTAAAGGGAGCTTTAGAGCAGAGGATTACGTAAAGCCATGAAGTTAAAAAAAAAATTGGTTTAGTACAGAGCAGCATGCTGGGAAAGCTGTTGAGCACCAGCTAATATTCATGTTTGCTAATTATTGCAAGGATTCTAAATGTAAGGGGGAAGAGAGAATTCTTGATTAGATGTTTTCTTTAGGTCAGGGGTAGGCAATTCCGGTCCTTGGGAGCCGGAGCCAGATCAGGTTTTCAGGATATCCACAATAAATATGCATGAGATAGATTTGCATCTCAAGGAGGCAGTGCATGCAAATCCATCTTATACATATTCATGGTGGCTATCCTGAAAACCTGACCTGGCTCCGGCTCTCGAGGACCGGAATTGCCTACCCCTGCTTTAGGTCATTGATAATGCACAATGTATTTATTATTTTTTTTATTTATTGGATTTTATAGACCTCTTACTATTCCAAAAACTCAGAACAGCATACAGAATACAATACAATACCATTTTTATTTGTATACCACCAATACCTCTTCGAAGTTCACAGCGGTTCACAAACAATAAAGCAATCAAATATTAGGTTGGTTGGTTGGTCGTTTGGTTTATTTCTCGCCCGCCTTTATCCAGGGCGAGTTACATATGAACATACAAAATAAGACATTAATATTTGTCGTACAAATCAATACAAAAACATACTATAACAAATTACATACTTACATATAGGCTCACAATCTGACTAAAGCACCTGTATGAACAATTTTTTTTACATTCTAAGAGTACAAAAAGGAAAAATAACAAAAATTAAATAGAAGAATAGTTAACATTAGATCAGTCTGTAACAATAAACCATTCCAGATAAATTAACAAATAAAAATAAAAAAACAAAAAATAAGAAAATAAAAACATGAAAATTATCGCTCAGCATCAGGACAGTCAAAGTAATGTAGCCGGTTTGTTAAACACCGCTGCAGGCCAAGTGAGCTCATCAGCACTCGATTCAAGAAACATATGGCAGTTAGGTGAGGTCCAGGAGGTTAGGCAGCCAACGACCATCAGTAGCCATAGAGCTTCAACAACTTCTTCAGTGCAGGCCATCAGGATAAAAAAATAAATAACAGACAATTATATAGCTAAAACATTTCAGAAAATATTTCTGAAAAACAATAAGCCCCACGTTGCATGGGAACTGAGATATCCAGGACGGGGCGTTCCCATGCCCCTCAGTATTTTACACAAGTCTTTAATGAACAAGGAACCTTGTGTAAAATACAGATAAGGATATGCAGGAGTGCAGGAGTATTTTGTTGACAAGTACTGTGGAAACATCCGAATTAACAAGAGTAGCCTTAGGGCATTCTACCCTGAGAAGCCAAATCTGTAACATTGCCTACATGCTTATGCCCATTTTTTTATTTTTTTTTTTTAAACAGCTGAAAAGCTGCACATAGAAGAGGAGTGAATTATCGGCCAAGTGAGGTGATTCGTTTTCCTGGAAATTTGAGATGGTGTAGACCAGTGGTCTCAAATTCAAACCCTTTGCAGGGCCACATTTTAGATTTGGAGGTACTTGGAGGGCCTCAGAAAATATAGTTAATGTCTTATTAAAGAAATGACAATTTTGCCTGAGGTAAAATTCTTTCTAATTTATAAATCTTTCCTTTTGGCTAAGTCTTAATCATAATATTGTCATTTATAGCTAAAGAGACATATGATCAAGAAACTGTTTTATTTTACTTTTGCGATTATGATAGACATACTGAGGGCCTCAAAATAGTACCTGGCAGGCCGCATGTGGCCCCCGGGTCGCGAGTTTGAGAACACTGGTGTAGACATTACAGGAGTTAGCACAATTGCCCCTGAATTATTGGTGCAGACCCTGATCCAAATGATCAGAGAGCTTCTTCTCCAGTGTGAACTTCTCTGGCATCTTACTTCCCCCAGTACAACTGTTAACATCAATAAAAGACTGAGGATCTTGGCAAACTGCCTTATGATGTTCCAACTCCTGATTCAACTCTCTTTCACCAGGGGGTGCAGACTCAGCCTCCATATCCATGGCAACAACATTGACATCCAATGTAGAGAATGACACAGAGACAGGGACATACGGTAAAGGTAAACATTTTGAAGAAATTCCCGTGGATGTGGAAAAAAAGCTGTTTACTGCTCCACAGAAACATTAAAAAGCTTTTTCCCTGCAGTCAAAGCAAAAGTATTTACCAATTATTACAGCACACCCCTACTTCCTCTTGTACCCCCACCCCATAGCCAGCTATTCCTCTGGCATCTCCTTTTCCCTCTAAAATACCTCATGTACCTTTTAAAAGTTGTATTTCCTTGTACAGGTCTACAGCAGCTAGCAGCAATTCAAACGTGCTGCTCATGCTGACCCAACAGCCTGACCTGACACAACTTCCTGTTTCTGCTCAGGCAGGAAGCAGACAGAAGGCTATGAAGTTGGCACGAGCAGTGCACAGGCATGTTTGGTAGACATTCCCCAACCAGTTGCCTGTTGCTGCTTTGTTCTAAATGGACAGAGATCCTCTTTTTTTCCATTTGGGAGCTTGAGGATCCCATTGTGAGGTGAAGGTTTCTTGTATGCATTATGCCTGAGAGAGTTTTGCATATGTAAAACAAGATATGCATTGTGTCAGACCCAGTTGGGCGAGGATGTTATCTGCTTTTGGTGTGCACGTCTGCAGCTCACCTAGTTAACTTGTGGCTGAATTTTCTTCCTCGAGCAATGACTCAGAATTTTGGGCATTTCAGTAACCAGACTTCCAGAGCGATCATTTGTTGGTATGTTTTATAATTGAACTTTTGTTGGTATGTTTTATAATTGGACTTTGAAACTATGGTGGGAAAAATGTGGTATTTCATCTAATTACTCAATGTATCACAAACACTTCATGCTGCGTTTTACTTGTCAACTTACGCTTGTCCTGCATAGGCTTATACATGGAGGAGCATTGTTGCTATGACGTCCAAATCCAAGTTTGGACATTTTGTGGAAGGCACACAAAAAATCCAGTAGCGAATGTTTCAAGTTTCATTAGCACTTGATTTACCGCCCATTGAAGATATATCTAGTCAGTTTACAACAATCAAATTAATAGAGGAGAAATGAAAAGAAAAGAAAGAACATGCCAAGAAAGAAAAAGAAAGGGGATAATGGGTAGAAATACAATAATTGATAGGAAAGAGGAGGGGAAGACAAAAGGTTGGGTGTGTCAGAACAGGTTGCACATGAAGGCCTGTATGAGGGTCGTCTCATAGGACTAATGATGTAGTATTAGTTTAATCAAAGGAGTCCCTGAAGAGGGATGTTTTTTAAGGCAGAGTTGAATTTATCTAGAGAGGTTTCGAATCATAGGTGTAGTGGGAGGGTATTCCAATGAGAGCGACCATTAACTGAAAAGACTGAATGACGTATTGTAGCATAGGTAATATGTCTATTATTTGGGATGACAAGAAGGTTTTGTTGGGATAAGCGAAGGGTGCGAAGTGGAATATAAGGGGTAAGCAGTTGATCAAGGTAGACAGAAATATGAGTTTGACAAATTAAAAGATCAGAAGTAATGTTTTGTAGGTACGTCTGTGCTATATCAGTAACCAGTGTGCTGATTTAAGCAAGGGGGTAACATGGTCGAATTTACTTCTTATCTTTTAAACTTATGTTTCTGCCTACCCCCCAAAAAAATAAAAAAAAATGGCAACACTCACAACCAAACTCTGCCTAGTCCTACTACTGCTCTCCATTCTCTTAGATAAATGGAAAACAGCTGGATACCACACTCATTCTATACCCATCCTCACAACAACACACAGACTGCTTCAACCCACTAGGAAACTGCAAACCCCCAGAACCCTGATACCTTGTCCATCATCCAATCATGAAAACATTCCCGCAACCTGGGGAAAAAGACCACCATCAAAAACTAAGGCCAGCTCTCAAAAACCTCAATCACCATCCAGAACAATTATCAATACTCACACTACGCAATCTCCCACTAAACTCACGTCAATTGCTTGCGCATATTTGAATATACGATCCATCAGCCCAAAGACAGAACTAATCAAAGACTGGCTGATCAAAGATAATTTAGGCTGCCTCTTCCTAGCCGAAACCTGGCTCACTTCAGACTCAGATCCTCGCATTACTGAATTCTGCCCAAACGGATACAAACTAGAGCTAGTTTGCAGAGAAAACAGAAGAGGGGGAGGTCTAGCAATCATTGTAAAAAACAACCTCAACATTAAAGTCCTAACCAAGCACTCCACCCCTCACCTAGACCTTCTTGCCTGCCAACTCTCAGACAAGTCTCTCACAGGAACTCTGAACTGCCTTCTATGCTATGTCACACCAGGAAAATGGAACACTTCTAAACAAGAACTAGAAGAATTTATCTTCCAGAATTCCTTATCTTCCCCACACAACCTGATCCTAGGAGACATTAATCTCCACCTAGAAGACCACACCTCCAAACAAGTAGCAGACATTCTTTCATTCCTCAACACCCTATCCTACCAGATACTCAATCCTGAACCCACACATGAAAAGGGCCATCAACTTGACATTGCCGCTTACACATCTCCCAACCTCAACACACAAAACATCCACATCACCAACGGCTCTTGGAATCCAACCTTATGGTCCGACCACTACAAGTACACCTTCACCATCAACTGGGTGCATAATAACATCAAACCTATTCCAAGCACAACCAGCTTCAAGTCCAGACAGAAAATCGAACCCACTACCTTCTGGGACACAGTAGACCCAGCACTAGACTTAAACAACCACAAGGAGTTCATAAACACATGGCGTTCTATTAGTGAGACCACTATGAACAAACTAGCACCACTAAAAACAAAAAACAAAAAACAAAATAAGCAGACCATCAGACAAATGGTTTGACGCCGAACTCCTACACCTAAAGAGGCATTGCAGACAACTAGAAAGAACATGGAAAAACAGAAACAAGACCACAATAAAACAGAATGGAGATCCCAAATCAAACAATACAAAATCAAACTGAAGGAAAAACATAAAGACTACTACTCCAAACTCATTGGCACTGAAAAACCAGACACCAAAAAACTTTTCAGCATTGTAAAAAACCTCACAGATACCAAACCCTTCCTCGCCACCCAAGGAACCCAGACTCCATCAGCTTCACAACTATCGGACTACTTCAAAAATAAAATCATCACAATCAGAGCCACATTCAACAATTCTCAAAATATCATAGAAGAGATACTAATAAAACCCACAAAAGATGAAGCCATCTCAGCAGATAGGACCTGGACCAACTTCCCAATGACACAATGGTCAGACCTGGACCGGCTGTACAAAAAATACAGCAAATCCTCCTGTGATTTGAACAACTGTCCTCCTTACCTATTAGCAACAGCATCCACCAAATTCATCGCTTGTCTCACGCTATGGTTGCAAACCACTCTCAAGGAATGTCAGTTCCCTCCGGAACTTGGCGAAATCATAATCACCCCCATACTAAAAGACCCCAAAGGCCCAATAGACAACCCAACAAATTATAGACCAATCGCTTCTATACCACTATACATCAAACTCATAGAGGGTCTAGTAGCACAATATCTATCCTACTACCTAGAAGACCACCACATTCTGCATCCAACTCAATCTGGTTTCAGAGCTAATCACAGCACAGAAACATTACTGGTATCTTTACTTGATATAGCCCGACATCACCTCAGCAAAGGAAACAAGTTACTAATCATCCAACTCGACCTTTCAGCAACATTTGACTTAGTAGATCATCCAATACTTCTCCAGACACTAGATGCCATAGGAATAACTGGTAAAGTTCACAACTGGTTCCAAGGATTCCTTCAAACAAGATCATATAGAGTTAAGTCAAAAGATATTTTATCCGAACCCTGGACAAACCCCTGCGGAGTACCACAAGGATCCCCACTATTGCCCATACTATTCAACCTCTTCATAGCTTCCTTAGGCACTGCCCTAGACGCCCTAAATATTACTTCTTTCAGCTACGCAGATGACATAACCATCATTCTCCCATTTGACATCCAAGACCCCAGCTCCAATGGACACCTAAAAACAACACTGGAAACAGTAGAAAAATGGATGATGAACCATAAGCTGAAACTGAATGCGGAGAAAACCAAATTCCTACTACTAGAGAAGGAACAAAAGCCATCTATAACAGAACTGGAAGTAAACGCAATCAAATATCCCATACAGAGCACTCTCAAAATTCTAGGAATACAATTAGACAGACGCTGCACTATGCAGACACAGATACACAAAGTCATACAGAAGGCATTCTTCACCATGCGAAACCTAAGAAAAATAAGAAAGTTCTTTACCAAAGAACACTACAAGATCATTGTACAATCCCTCACACTCAGTACCTTGGATTACTGCAACAGCCTCTACCTACCATGCCCAAACAACATGATAAAACAACTACAGACCGTTCAGAACACAGCCATCAGACTCATCTACTGTCTCAGCAAATTTGACCACATCACTCCCGCCTATGTAGACTCTCACTGGCTTCCGATAAAAGCAAGAACTCAATTCAAGTTCTATTGTCTACTATTTAAAGTAACCCATGGAACTGCCCCCTGTTACCTAAACAACCGCCTATACCGCTACCACTCATCCAGATCAAGAAGAACTCAAAACCTATTCACCTTCCCCCCTCATAATGGAACCCGACGTAAGAAACTATACGACAGCCTTCTAGTGACACAGGCAGCGAAAATTGACCCCACCATCACCAAACTAATGATCAACACAACAGACATCAAAGTGTTTCGAAGAGAAATCAAAACATTTCTATTCAAAAAACACGTCCTTACCAACTAATATCCTCCCCTTTCGCACAAGCTCTCCCTCTATTGAATAACACATTAGTCTTCTCCTAGAACCTGTCCTTCCAAACATATTCTGACTCCTATATAAGCATTTACCGTACCTCACTATCCAACAAACTTCTTACGTCATTATTAGGTAACTTCTAGTCTGTAACCCGTATATACTGATATTCTCTACTGTATCCTGTTAGCACTTGATTCTCTGCTATGTAATTCTTACAATTGAATCCTCTACCACACCATGTAAAGTACATGAATCACTGTTATGTAATTTCTCTAGATAATCGTTGTTACGCAATTCTCTCGGTAATGTCCAGATCTCTTATAATTTGTAATCCGCCTAGAACCGCAAGGCACAGGCGGAATAGAAATCACTAATGTAATGTAATGTAATGTAATGTATCCCCTATTTTGCACCCATCATTTGTCCCAACAAAATTTTCTTGTCATCCCAAATAATACAATTATGTACAATTTGAAGGTGTTGAATATCTTTCTTTCTGGCACTGTGATTAATTACAGTAGTCTAGATGGGTTATTCAATTAATGAGTGTATTAGAATGCTTAGTGCTGGAGATTTGAAACAGAAAAACATCTTATCTTTTTGTTTCAAAAGTGGTCATTTCTCAAATGTGCTTGTCTTCACTGCATCTTTGTTTTTGAACCATTAAGAAAAAAAAAAAACAACCATGTCCAAAAGAAAAATACACAAAACGAGTCACTGGGATGTAAGAAGGGCCAGCAGTTTTAGTAGGCTGACCACACAGACATCCCAGTGAGGCACCTTAGGAGGCACTGCAGTGAATTTCATTTAAAAAGGATCAGGTACACATCTCACCATAACCCATGCATATATTATTTAAACAAAAAATATATGCAGGATGTTGAGAAAATCAATTCTATATCCAAAAATACTCTCAAAAATTGCTTGTAACTGAATAGCTCAAAACTCCCCTCTTCTGCTGTAAAGAGACCACTTTCTCCTGAAAATTTGACTCCGTTAAACTCTCTTTATGGGGGGCCAGGCATTGAAGTAAAAAGCACTTGGCACTTTATCTAGCACTTTAAGAGCACTTCAGCACATTACATAAAAAATTCTTTGCAGTTTGTACTTTTGCACAATCCATTGACGCTGCTATTGACTTTTATTCTTGTTCCACCATGGGTACGATAAAAAATGGTTGGATCTTTTAGACATTGCGATATACTATCTAATCATATGATTAGTTGCAGCATTATTGGAAACTGAATCATCATTTTGTTGGGAATGATAGATGTTTGATTTTAATATATTGGCTTGATAGCTAAAAACATAATAAAGAGCTGTGATTCAATAAAGAACACAGATATGCATATAGAACATAAACATGAAACTTATCTTTTATTTAAAGGCTTGCTGTGTCCGTTGCTAGTATTTACTTTATCCAGTGCTAGATCTCTGCTTTCTGGTTCACCACCTCTCTCTATGCAGCCCAGCATCCTTCTAGTTACAGCCACTGCCTTGTCACATTGTTTTGTTGCCTTCAGATCCTCAAACACTATCACTCCAGGGTGATACACATTGGGAAGAATAACCCAAATCACAGGTATCAGATGCTAGGATCCACCTTGGATATTAGTGTCTAAGAAAAAGATCTGGGTGTTATTGTAGACACTATGATGAAACCTTCTGCCCAATGTGCAAGATGCTAGAAATTATTTTAAAAGGGATGGTTAACAAGACTAAGAATATTATAATGTCTCTGTATCGCTCCATGGTGCATCCTCACCTGGAGTATTGAATTCAATTCTGGTCTCATCTCAAGAAAGATATAGCGGCACTAGAAAAAGTTCAAAGAAGAGCGACCAAAATGTTAAAGGGGATGGAACTCCTCTCGTATGAGGAAAGACTAAAAAGGTTAGAGCTCTTCAGCTTGGAAAAGAGACAGCTGAGGGGAGATATGATTGAAATCTACAAAATCCTGAGTGGAGTAGAACGAGTACAAGTGGATAGATTTTTCACTCCATCAAAAATTACAAAGACTAAGGGACACTCGATGAAGTTACAGGGAAATACTTTTAAAACCATCACTAGGTATGTAAAATAGGCGCTGGTAAATTAGGCCAAGTAAAACCTGGCTTAATACACTGGTGCCTATCTCAATAACAGCTAGTGACACCTAAGGACGCTAGATATGATTCTATAAAGGACGCCTAGCAAATGATTGACAACTCTGCGGATAGGCACCTAAAAGTTAGGCATGGTTAAGGGAATCTGGTCCTATGTTTATTCTATAAACAGTGCCTAATTCCTGATATGGTTTACAGAATTGCACTTTGTGTGGATTTTTTTCAGCATCAATTGTTTAGGCAACAAATAGAATCTAGGCCTAGGTGCCTAAAATATAGGCACAGTGAGAAGAAAGGTCAACACCTCGGTTTAATTTTTTCTTGATTGGGTATAAAAGTGCAACCTCATCTTGAATATTGTGTTCAGTTCTGGTCACTTTATCTTAAAGAAGATATAGCAGAATTAGAAAAGGTTCAAAGAAGAGAGACCAAGATGATAAATGCAACCTCGCATCCTGCACTTTGGCTACAAAATTTGAATTTTTCAAGTCTTCCATCTTTTCCACATTTATCAAAGATTGTATCATTACATCTTGGATCCTCGAGGAAGGCGTGTTTAGCTGAAACACGGCCCGTGTTGGGTCCTCGTATGATAAATGTGGACAGTGCTGTCATTGCCATTGTTTTTATCAAGAATATATTGAATAAATTACAACTGAAGGCCCGAGGACATTGAGTTTCCACAGTCTCGTTTGTTTGGATCTGTTCATTTTGCCTTACACCCATTTGATTTAAAAAAATGACAAAATCAGAAAACTTATTCAGTTTTGAAGTAGCATTTTAAGGACCTGAGCAATGTAATGATTTTGTTATGTGTGTTTTTGTTTTGTCTTCACTCTTTTGAAAGCCACTTTTGATTGTACAGTGGTGCCTCACACAACGAACTTAATTCGTTCCAGGAGCAAGTTTGTTATGCGAAAAGTTCGTTATGTGAAATGCGTTAAGCGCAGTGACTAACGACTGCCTGCAGTGCCTGCGCGGAAGGATGCAATACATCGGCAGCAATCGTGGAAGCTCGGGCGACTTCGTTGTGTGAAACGAAGTTCGTTGTATGAATCATGACATGAAGTTCATTGTGTGCAGCGTTCGCTGTGCGAGGCGTTCTTTATGCGAGGCACCACTGTACTTTGTTCAAGGAAGGTGGTATATAAATATAATACTGTACAAGTGTACAACATAACATTCCCCCACCTTCCCTGTGTAGTTTCATAGCATAGGTAATTAAATGTTTTAAGCAAAAGCATTCACCCTTCACCAAATCACATTCAGAAGATTCACAGATAAAGCATAGACCTGATTAAACAATAGACAGTGTCTCCCATGTGAAAAGTCTTTAGAAAAGTGAAACTGGAAAAAAAATTCATTTTGCATAAAACCTGTACCCCGATTTGTTTTCAGAATGCATACGTCAGCCTGCCTCCCTTCCATTGTATTCTTTTCATATACTTACTCTTACAGCAGTAATGTCTCAAGAAAAAGGGCTAGCCCACAAGACGTTAAAAAAAAAATTGTTGGATCAGTATTCAACTGGGCAGTCAGAGTTAATCTTAAACATGCTGCAGCTGAATTAAATCTGGAAATTCAGCACCAGTATCCGGACAGCACTGATTCAAGGATGACTGGTGCTACTATCTGGATAGCAGCTTTTCCCTGTCTTAACTCTATCTGGATTGCTATCCACTTTGCAGATTGAATATAGCCACTATCCAGATAACTGAACTCTGCCCTGACAACATCCGGATAGACAGTCCGTAAGGATATTCAGTGGTATTACTGCATAGTGTCACTGACTATGCCCAGATAGCTTTGGCTGCAGGAAATATCCAGATAACTTTGAGAGTTATTTGGCTATTTCCCTTTGAAAATCAACCCTGCTCTCTCTATATATATATTCCCTACTTCATCTGCCTTTCTTAAGTTTTGAAAAGCATGCTTCTTTCACTGCAGATAATGTGGGAGGGTCAACAACCCCCCCTAAAATATTTTTTCTTCTGTGTGACCTCAAAATATCCATACACATAAAGAGGACAAGGAAGGAGCGCTTTCTTATTTTATTTATTTATTTAAAAAATTTCTATACCGTTTAAACCTAAACGGTTTACATATCTTTACATACATAATTCAATAAAACAAATAAGATCAAACAAACATGAACAAATAATCCTCAGATCGATTATAAAGGAATGAAAGCCACACCAGGCTTATACGAGGGCTGTTCAAAAAGTATCAGACCTTAATTTTTCTTGCATAAACAAATAAAGCTAAGGAGGCTTGGTTTGGTGCACGTATGTAGGTGACCCTAATGCGCATGCTTGAATTTTTTACGCCTACAGAAGCTGTCAGTCGCCGGTAGACCGTCGATGAGTGAGGAAATGTAAGTGAGCGCCGTCGGATTTTCTTTTTTGACAAAATGACAGAAAAAGTTGAACAATGCTACTGCATTTAATTTTCTTGAAAGCTTAGTGGTTCCCAAGTGGAAATGATCCGCAAGATTCAACAGGCCTTCGGGGATGAAGCAATGGGCACCACACAGATAAAGGAGTGGTACAACCGCTTTAGAGATGGACGCACATCAGTGCGTTCTGGTAGGACCTCAACATCCAGAAATGAAATCGTCATTGACCAAGTGAGGACCCTGGTGATGCAGGATCATCGAATCACAATCAGAGAACTTGCAGATGAGGCGAGCATCAGCATTGGATCTATTCATTCGATTTTGACTGAGGATTTGGGCTTCAGTTAAATTTCAGCGAAGTTCGTGCCAAAGCTGTTAACGATCGAGCAGAAGCAACTCCATTTGGAGATCGCAAGCAAATGCTGGAGACTGTGAATAGTGCTTCCAAGTTCCTCAACACAGTGATCACTGGCGATGAGTCCTGGGTTTATGGGTACGACCCAGAAACCAAGTGGTTCATCATGAGTACGCTCCACACGGCATGACCATCACCAAGGGGTACTACCAAGAGGTTCTGCGTCGCCTTCGTAATGCTGTGAGACACAAACGGCCGGACCTGTGGGCAGCGAGCAATTGGCAGCTCCATCACAATAATGCACCTGCCCATTCTTCACATTTGATATGGAATTTCCTGGCCAAACACAACACACCTGTGATTCCACAGGCTCCCTACTCGCCCAACATGGCTCCATGTGATTTCTGGCTTTTCCCCAAGCTGACAAGGACCAGATTTTAGTCAAGAGAAGACATCATGCAGAATGCGAACAATCTCAAAAGAGGCGTTCCAGCGCTGCTTCCGACAGTGGCAGAACCATTGGAAGAAGTATGTGGCAGCCCAAGAGGACTACTTTGAAGGAGATTAGTATATGATTGCTGTATCTGAACACGAGTATTTTTTATGAATATAGGCCTGATACTTTTTGAGCAGCCCTCGTACAAGGAATCGTATAAAAATTGTTCAGCAAAATGCATTTACAAATAACTGTGTTTTGAGTAATTTTCTAAAACTGCCATTTTCACAGCATTTTTGTAACTGGCTGACAAGTGAGTTCTACAGTTTAACCCCCGCACAGCTGAAGGTCATTTTACTGGTCTCAACATATTTTGGATTTTTAATAAGGCTAAGGGCTCCTTTTACTAAGGTGCACTAGCATTTTTAGCGCACGCACAAAATTACCAAGTGCTACACCACGCAGTATGCTTCTAGAATAATACCAGCTCAATGCTGGCGTTAAGGTCTAGTGCACATGGCAATTTGGCACGTGCTATTCCGCGCGTTAAGGCCCTAATGCACCTTAGTAAAAGGAGCCCTAAGTTTTCAGAATGCAGAGATCTATTTGGTAAATAATTGGTCATCTTGCTCTTAAACAGTTCAGGTATGACACCATTCAAGAACTGATGACAAATCATTATTGCTTTATACTGAGTTCTGAAAACAACAGGCAGCCAATGTAGTTGTTGAAGATAGGGTGAAATTTTGATACTCCCATTATCAGTCTTGCTGCTGCATTTTGCACAACTTACAATGCCATGCAACTTGTCTTAGTTATTCCAAGGTACAATGCATTGCAGTAATCAAGCCTTGACAAAACCATTGCTTGAACAACTGTTAGGAAGTCAAAAGATGACAACATCGGTCATGAAATCGTAAGAATCATCAACCTTTTTGCTGCTGATCTGCCTCATATCAACAAAGATTAAAATTTTACCTTGCATAACAGAGACAGACTATAATCTGCCTTTCAACAATTTATTTTTTTATATGCAAGAGGAGGGGGGTGGAGACAGAAAATGGTGACTGAGGAAGTTCTCCATCCTAATTTGGCTACTCTGTCTTACAAAACTTGTAAAGTAATAAACCACCATTCTATATCATTTTTTTCATTTATGTAGTGAGATTTATTAATTACCTTTTCATGAAGAGATTCACCTAAAGTGGTATTCAATACACTGAACAGTAATCAGGTACTCATTAAGTATGAGGGTCATTTCATAAATAATGCACACTAAGAACCAAAGCAACCAGAGTTGAAATCCTGCCTCTCCCATTGACACTTGTCGTGACTTTGAGCAAGTCATGTTACCATCCTTTGCCTCAGGTACAATTTAGACAGGATGGTTTCTTGAGCAGATATCTACCTGCTATAGCTCAGATTTCTGAAGCGTGACTAAATTAATTTAAAATCCAAAGCAGAAGGAATATGATAGTTTTAATGATTGTATAGAAAGATGGGAGGGTTTTTAATTAATTTACATATTAAGAATATAATGTTTGATGTTCAAGTGTTATATGACAGTATTTCATGTTGTTCTTTTTGTGCACTTGATGTAAGTTTGAAAAAGAATAAAGAAATTAAAAAATAAAATAAAATCCAAAGTAGAATTTACTAAGACATTGATGCATGGAGCCTTCATTTTCTGACGCTTGTGATTTTTTTAAATTTCCCCCCCTAGTCAAGGTTCCTCAGGAACGCAGCTGGAGTCGGGCCAGTCAGTGTTACTACTGAGTGATTAAAACTTTCTCTCTTCCCCAGCCAGAGTGCTGTAGAAACCTTCTCTACAGCATCCCAAAACCCAGTTAGCCTAATGAACAGAAGGTAGACTCTGTAATTAAATCCAGATTTCATGCATGTCAGTGCACAGCACTGCCACAGAACCATCTGGCCACCCCACCTATTCTGTTTTTCTTTTCTTCTTCTTCAATGCAGCATCCTGCTGCTTAATATTGAGCCTCCAGCTCCATAAGCAATGCCAGTTGGATTTTTCTCATGTCCCTCCTCCTCCCTTCAACTTGGCTGCAGCAGTAGGACATGCATTTGTTATTTTATCACATCTTGAAGAAAATTGGGGCAAGCAAACGATGTACAGTAAGTTGATTTTAAGTGTTAAAAATGTTTTATTGACAACAAAGGTGAAACAAACTAAAGAGACTCTGAAAATGGAAAAAAAGGTAAAAACTAACTAGAAAATTAACAGAAAAGATTTTGCACACACCTAGGTGACAGCCCTCAGCCATGAAACAATGGCTATGGGAGGGTTAACATGGTTAGCAGGGTTTTAAAAAGGCTTGAATAATTTATTAAAAGGCTATAGGCCATTATTGAGATAGCTAGGGGAAATCTACTGCCTTTTCCTAGAACAGGGGTAGGGAACTCCGGTCCTCAAGAGCTGTATTCCAGTCGGGTTTTTAGGATTTCCCCAATGAATATGCATTGAAAGCAGTGCATGCACATAGATCTCATGCATATTCATTGGGAAAATCCTGAAAACCCGACTGGAATACGGCTCTCGAGGACCGGAGTTCCCTACCCCTGTCCTAGAATCAGCAGCATAAAATCTGTTTTACTACTTGGGATCTAGCTAGGTCTTGGGACCTGGGTTAGCCACTGTTGGAAACAGGATACTGGGTTTGATGGACCTTCAGTCTGTCTCAGCATGGCAATCCTTATGTTCTTATGATCTTACCTACCAGTAGATATCACTATAAAGTAACAATCAGGAACCCTTCTCAATCAGGGCTGGGTCAGCCCCTTGTTTTCATTTTGTTATTGAAAATGTCTAGCACCATTAGCTAATTAGTGCTTATGTAACTCATCCCCCCATCACCATCATAGGATAAGCCAGTGGTACCAGAGACATGGGATTTTGACAAACTTTATCTCAGGCACACCAAGTTTAGTGCCCCCATCCAGTTCATAGTTTAAGCAGTCCATGCCTACTCTATGGACATGGTAAACACTCATCAAAAGAGTGGAAACATAAATATACCCCGACCAATCTGCACAGATGCTACACCACTGGTAGGGTTACCAAATGGCTCCAGTAAAAGGACGACAAATTCAAACATCCAGGTTTTACTTCCTTTGCTCTCAGTCTGTGCTCCTTACTTCCATTGTTTTTAATGGAAGCAAAACCTGGATGTCTCAATCCATTCTCCTTTTTCTGGAGCCATATGGTAACTCTAGTTACACCACTATAGTGCCTTATAATTCAGAATTAGGAAATAAATGCCAGATTAGCTTAATAAAGTTAATTGGATTCTAACGAAACTGAAAAGGGGTTTATTTATTTATTTTGTTTTATATCCTGTTCTCCCCAGCCAGCTCAGAATGGATTACAGGTTAACATACATAATATATAGTCACAATGGTTACAATATGCCATACTTATAATACAGTGTGTTTATCCTAATTTCCTTCTTTATTCCATATATAGCCTATTATCTGGACATGAAATAAATTCAGTAGTGCCCAATATCAACCAGAGGCCATGAGACATAAGAGATTTTAACTCTTTCCTAGAATATGTAAAGAGACTGTCAAAGGGAGAGGAGGAGGGGCAGGAAGAGAAGAAGCCCATAGAAAAGGCATGGATAAAAGAGAAGCAATGTCATCATCCCTTTCAGGCATTGCTGTTCTCGGCTTGTTTTTAAATTATTCCTAAGAATTTTAACGATACACAGAAATCATAGCTGTCTCAATGAATCGCTGTAGGCCTGACCTCCCTTGACAGTTCTTAAATTATTCAGCTATCAAGGGCCTGCTAAACATTAAATTAAGCATCCTCTCTCCCCTGTCCTAAACCATTAAGTTATGTAAATGCAAAGATAATGGGGCATAGGACAGCTGGAGGCATTAATCAGGCAGCTCTGTCTCTGGGCTGTTGTTTTATAGAAACCGCATCTGCCAACAGACAGAAGAGCCACAATTAGAGCCACCTAACAGAATCAGAAGAAGCTTCTGGTAGGTTGTAGAATAGGGAGTGAATAAGACACTGGGGAGATCATTCACATGTTCATGGCTGGTTTCAGTCTGTCTCTCTTTCTCTCTCATTTATTAATACAGTATATGCCTTTCCAATGGAAATGAAATGAAAAATGACCTGTAATTGTTATCATTTATAAACCAAGCCTGTCAGAGTATTCACCCACTCTATGCATATGGATGAGTGTTTTTGTTGCTGTTCTTGTTTCCTAGAATTGGTCTTTAGGGAATTTCTTCATTTGTTTTGCTCACTGACGCTCCTTATTTGAAAAACAAGCAGGTAACTTACGATCAGGCTGGAACTGCCACTGGAAAAATTATCTTCAGAGCTAAGTTCGGTTGGAGCACATACCACAGGGAGGAGTGAGTCACTTTCTTACTGCAATTACCAGAGATTTCCCTCCATCAAAGAATAAATATTAAAGACTAATGTAAACAGGAGGTCACAGCATCTAAACCTGCCTCCCTTCTCCTGACTGTGTTTATGTATGTGCCGTGGTCCTGATTAAATTTAGAGAAGCAAGCTCTAGGCCACAGGAGTTGCATGATTTTCCTGAGGAATAATAGCTGCTGGATGCCACAAGCAGAAAAATAAAGCATTTGGCCATCGTGGCTTTGTGCAGTAGCAGTCAGGAGTTCTAATCAGGAGTCTCATTAAGCAGGTATACACACTGGAACAAACTTATGAGGGCAAACCCTTCCTGCCTAAGGACTCAGTTTCAATTGGAAAGGATGCCTTTAACTAGGGACTCTTCGTTCAACTATTTTATCTGTTTGAGGGCTTGTCTTTCATTTGGGAAACGACTCTGAAATTATTGGCAATAGAACAGAAGCTCTCGCTGTTGCTTTCTGTGACAACAGAAAACCAAGAATCACAAATGTGTCTGGTGGCTGCATTTATTCAACAAATGGAAAGAGATAGGGAATTCTACTACAAGCAAGAAGTATTCAAGTATCTAATAAAACAAAAAGGACATGTTCAATCTTCAAGCTAGATCTATAAATTTGCATTTACATGGATTAATGTGATTTAATGCCCATTATTTAACATAAGCCACATTAATGTCAATGACACCTATTTTCTAATTAAGCACATAATTTGCACTAACACACATTAACATGTTATCATACAGTAGTAAGTCAGGCCCTTTCTTTGTATTTAGGGATAGTTTTTAGAAACCAAAAGAAACCAGTGGTGAATGAGGTTCCTATACTGAATCTGCAGCTCTATCCCTCCAATTAAGGAACTTTACTACAGTAGAAATACAAACTTTTCCATTACAGCCTCAACTCTCTGGAATGCCGTGACATCTCTTCATTACCAAGAAAATTCTCTCGATAAATTCAAAACTAAACTTAAAACTATCTTATTTTGGAGACGCATTCCACAGTGCTAAATAATACCCCTTCTCAACTGTAACTCACTCCACAAAAAGAACCGCTTCTATGAAGCGACATCCTCCCCTGGTCTTTTTTTTTCCCCCTCCCTTCATACCTTCATTAACTTTTATTTTTATGATGTAATTATAAACTTTTCTCTCCCTCTTCCCCTAAGACCATATACATCATTGTTTTCATCTACTTCATGTTATACCTTTTTCTTTTTTACCCCGTTTTTTGTTGTTTTTTTTAAATTTACTTTTATTCTTTTAGCTTTATAAACCGGCCAGATATACGCTGATGATTGGTATATTAAAATGTAAATAAACTTGGAAACTGTACATAAGAATATAAGACAGGGCAAAGGTCCATCGAACCCAGTATCCTGTTGCCAACCCAGATTACAAGTATCTGGCAAGATCCCAAAGAGTAAAACTGATTTTATGCTGCTTATCTTAGAGATGAGCAATGTATTTTCCCAAGTCCATCTTAATAATGGATTAAGGACTTTTCTTGTAGGAAATTATTCAATCCTTTTTTTTTTTTTAACCCTGCTAAGATAATTGTTTTCACCACATTTTCTGGGAACAAATGTCAGAGTGTGGTGCAATGATTATAGCTACAGCCTCAGCTCTCTGAGGTTGTGGGTTCAAACCCATGCTGCTCCTTATGACCCTGGGCAAGTCACTTAACCCCCCCCCCCCCCATTGCCCCAGGTACATTAGATAGATTGTGAGCCTGCCGGGACAGATGGGGAAAACTGCTTGAGTACCTGAATAAATACATGTAAACTGTTCTGAGCTCCCCCTGGGAGAACGGTATAGAAAATTAAATAAATAATTACATGTTGAATGAAGAAATATTTTCTCTGGCTTGTTTTAAATCTACTACTTAGTACAGGGGTGTCCAATGTCGGTCCTCGAGGGCCGCAATCCAGTCGGGTTTTTAGGATTTCCCCAATGAATATGCATTGAAAGCAGTGCATGCACATAGATTTCATGCATATTCATTGGGGAAATCCTGAAAACCCGACTGGATTGCGGCCCTCGAGGACCGACATTGGACACCCCTGACTTAGTAGCTTCATTGCATGCCTCCTAGTCCTAGTATTTTTGGACGGAGTAAACAAGTGATTCATATGTACCCATTCCACTCCACTCAGTATTTGATAGCTCTCTATCACATTTATCTATTTATTTATTCAGTTTTCTATACCATTCTCCCAGGGGAACTCAGAACGGTTTACATGAATTTGTTCAGGTACTCGAGCATTTTTCCCTGTCTGTCCCAGTGGGCTCACAATCTATCTAATACACCTGGGGCAATGGGGGACCAAGTGACTTTCCCAGGGTCACAAGGAACAGCGGGGGTTTGAGCCCACAACCTCAGGGTGCTAAGGCTGTAGCTATAACTCGTTTCCAAGTTTTATTAGTGCTTGATAAATCGCTTATTAAATACCCAAGCGATGTACAATTCAAGTAAAATAGAAATACAAATACACTGACCTTTAAATAAGAAAACAAACTGGGTTAACACACATGAAACAAGAGGGTAGAGGGGGAAAGTTACAATATATTTGTAGAGGAAAATATACATTTAAGGGAAAAATAACTCAGGGAGGAGAAAAAAAGCAAAATTATGGGATATTAAATCTAGTGTTAAAAAAATAAAAATTTGTAAATCTGAGATTCAAATGTTAAAAGCTTCCTTGAAAAAATTGGTTTTTAAAGCTCTTTAAAAAAAAATGAGGTCCTTTATGTCTCTAATGTACTGAGGTATAGAGTTCCATAAGGTAGGGGCGATAATTGAGAACATGTTTTGTCTTCTAGTACCAATAATTTTTAAAGATGGAATTCTTAACAGATTGTTTGAAGCTGATCGAAAGGTCCGTGAAGCGTTATATGGAATGAGCACTCTAGTAATGAATTGAGGTTCATTATAGATCATAGATTTAAAAACTAGCAGTAATATTTTATACGAAATTCGATGAGCAATAGGAAGCCAATGAGAGTCTATCAACAGAGGGGTGACATGGTCAGATCTCAGATATTGAGTGGTAGGAGACAGCAGGATCAAGCATTGCAGACATAGTTAACAAAGCATGGCAGTACACAGCAAGACAAAACACGGTGAGCATAGTATTGCAGAACATAGCACGTCAACACTGTATTGGCAGAAATGGTAAGGCAAGCGTGCATGATGAAACATTGCTAGATTATTGAAGCCGTTTTGTATTAATGTGGTTTTGTTTCCTTTAGATTTTTGGTGACACGAATCCCTCGAGGCAGGTCTGAGGTACCGAAATGCTGATTTAGCAAATATTGGGAGCATGAATCGTTAATGAGCTTCAAGTGTTGGGAGCATTGATATAGGCCAGTGCTGGAGTCCTGATGGACCAAGAGAAGTGGTCACCTTTCTTCTAATTGTGTGTATGGCATGGTGGTTAGAGCTACAGCCTCAGCACCCTGAGGTTGTGGGTTCAAATCCCATGCTGCTCCTTGTGACCATGGGCAAGTCACTTAGACTCTCTTTTACTAAGGTGCGCTAACCGATTAGTCTATAGATGCGTTAGGGTTTAGCTCGTACTAATTCGATTAGCATGCGCTAATCGGTTAGCGCACCTTAGTAAAAGAGGGGGTTAATCGCCCATTGCCCCAGGTGCATTAGATAGATTGTGAGCCTACCAGGGACAGATAGAGAAAGATGTTTGAGTACCTGAATGTAAACCACTTGGGCTATAATACATGCACTGTCACTTTAAGATAGGTGAACTTTACATAAGTTGAAAAGAATTATTTAGATGCAATTTACTTGAGGTTTTTTGTTGCTGTTTTCATAATGCTATATGAGTTTAGAATTCATGAGGATTGAGAGTTAAATGACTGAAGGTTGGAACTTTTTGACCAGGACCTGGAATAACTGCGTTATAGGAAGGGCGTGGTAGCGTGTATTGTTACTTTATTTTCAATATATTTCTGCATATTTATTGAAAATCTCATTACGCTAAAACTCATGAGAGAACGTGCACAGGTTCCTCTAGCTCTTCGCCGGCACGAGCAGCAACTTCGACCTGCTGCTCTCGCCAGCTTCGGCTCTGCCACTGACGTCACTTCCAGCTCCTGCGCCTAAGAAATGACATTGGAGTGAGAGCTGACGCCGAGGCAAACAGCATGTTCGCAATGCTGCTCACACCAGGAAAGTTAGAGGTGCAGGAGAAGGGAAGGGGCATGCAAACACGCAGCAGGAGGAGAGTGGGGAAGGAGAGGGAGCGCCACCACCTCAGGTGCCTCTCACCCTTGCTACATCACTTCCTAGACCAGTATATCTCAAATTGTGTGCCTCCTGAGATTCCAAGTGTGCCGCGGCACACTGAGGAGGAAGAGAGGCGCCTGCGGTACGGCACCAGCGCTGCCCGATTCGCCGAAGGCCTGCATGTATCCCCCTTCTCTCTAGCTTCCCCCCTGGCCTCCTAGTCTCACTTTTAAAGTTAATTTCAGCAGCCTGCAGAGGATCACCAGTAGGTAAAATGATTCTGTTTTCAATAGAGTGATTGAAATGTGTCAGTTTTGAGAATTTATATCTGCTGTGTATATTGTGTGTATATGAAAAATGAATGGATAAATTTGCATTACAATTAGTAAAGGGGGTGGGGTCTGGGGCAGAGCTTGGGAGGTCTGTGGTTGGGGTACTCAGATGATATTTGTTAGACTTAGGGGGTACTTAGCTTGAAGTAGTTGAGAAACACTGCTGTAGGCAATCAGCTGGCGCCTTCTCTTCGGCCCTCTTCCCTGCTTACACCCCCTACTGGTGTCTCAGGGCCCATCTGGAGGGCCTCTGCACATGCGTGGACATCGACGTGATGATGTCACGCATATCCATGATGTCATCACGGCGATATCCGCACACTTCTGGGTGCCTCAAGCCGTGGCCATTTCCTTTAGTGTGCCCCAGATTGAGAAAGTTTGAAAGACACTGTCCTAGACCTTCTACTTTTGGAAAGAATTAAAAAAGCAATTCACATTTACCTATTCCACGTCACTCGTATTTTATAGACCTCTATCATATCCCTTTTAAACATTAGAAAAAGTAAGCAAATAGCAAGTTCTAGTGGTCAGTTATACAAAGCTTAAATTATGCTGTTTTAACAACAAAATTATATAAGATTAATGGCCCAAAGGCACCATAACAAGAAGTCTTTCTCTTATTTGGTGATACCTATTTTTCTACAGTTTTGGAGAAACACTCTAGACCAGATTCTATAAAACACACTCAGAAATGGGTACCGGAAAAAAAAGGCACTAAGGCCTCCTTTTACAAAATTGCAATAGCAGTTTCTAGCATGGAGAGCCGTGCTGAATGGCCCGCGCTGCTCCCAAATCTCATAGAGTTCCTATGAGTGTCGGGAGGAGCGTGGGCCCTTCAGTGCGGCTCTCTGCGAACTGCTATTGCAGTTTCATAAAAGAGGGGGTAAATGTGATTCTATAAAGGGCAGTGAAAGAGAAGAAGAAAAAAACAAGCTCCGAGCCACATAGGGAGGAGCGATGACAAATCTGCCGAAGCCTTGTGGCCAATCGGCTAGGGTTAGGGGGAGAAGGGCAGGATAGATTAGGGGTGAGCGGGGGGGAGGTCGCCCCTCTCGGTCCAGCATCACACGAGGCGGACGCGGCTTCCCTCCCGCTCACCCTCGACTCAAAAAAAATTTCCCTCTCCTTCGGCCGTCGGGGAGCAGAGCAGCCGGTCATCTGCAGCCGCGGCGGTGCGATTGTGGAGGGAGGTCCTCTCTATGGCTCTTTGCCTTGCGGTGAGTGGGAGGCGGCCGCAGACGCGGCTCCAACTGTCGACCTTCGGGTAAGTGCGCAGAGGCCTAGACGGGGTTGGGCCGCTGCACAGGCGGCCTGGCAGCGTCGCCGGCCCGTAGCGGCGCCCATTTTCCCCTTACCTCCTGAGCCATGGGAGCCTCACCAGCACCCAGCCACCATCCCGACTTCCACATCGGGCGGCTCGCAGCATCATGACATAGACGCGCGGCTCCCCTGGTGGCCTAGAGGGGCGTTTGGCCGCTGACGGTGCACACGCGGCCTGTTCGGGAGACCGGCCACGAGCTAGCAGGCATGCCTGAACAGCGTTCAGACGCTGTGGCCGCATGGAGCAGAGCGGACAGGATCGCGGCCATTTAAAAGTTTGCCGCCTGCCGTGAAGGAATGCTTCGTGCGGCCACATTTCGCCTCTGCCGGTGAGTCCCCAGGAAGGCGCGTTTGCGCGCTTCCGTGTTCCTGCGCCCGGGCCAGTTCTCCGGCGCTTTCAGCGTCATGGCACTCAGCCACCAGTGTGCACTCTATTGCACCGGAGGCTTGCTCCGGGTGACCTTTTTCCTCCATCTTGGGACACATCGGCAGAGGAGAGGAGTAGGTGTGGCCACAGCGCACATGGTCACTGAGGTCTCAGGCGGGGATATGGCGCCCATGCGGCCGAAAGAGTGTGTTGAGCTACACACGGCCCGGCACGGCCAGGTAGAGTCTCAGCCCCTGTTGGGGCTGCGGATATGGTGCCCATGCGGGCCAAAAGCAATCGTTGTAAACACTTTGCTTCAAAACTGCAAACAGTACAGCAGAAGAGGCAAGGGAGGAGGTCCAATCAGCCAAGGAAAACTGTCTTTATTCAAAAAGATACAAGTCCCCGTTGATATCCTTTGTGAATTTAACATAGGGGCCCTTTTACAAAGGCGCGGCAGTGGTTTAACGCACGGAATACCACGCATTAAATCACCTGCCACGCTAGTACCTAACACCTCCATTGACGAGGTGTTAGGATTTTAGGCTGCCGCGGGGGTTAGCACATGATGAAATGTCCGATGCGCTAACCCCTGTAGTGCGCCTTGATGAAAGGAGCCCATAGTTTCATGGTTTTTAAATCTTTTCTTTATTTTTATACATGTCCAGGACAGGGTGGGTGGGGGGATATATTGTTTGGTTCATTTCTTGATAAAATTGTTGGATGGGAGGGGAGGATAGTTATTATATTCTTTGTTATTGATGGAATTTAAGTGCTTATTTTGTAACGAATGTATGTATAATTTATGCCACTTTGTATTAGTTTTGAAAATTAATGAAGATCTATAAAAAAAAAAAAAAAAATACAAGCCCGAACAAGGATCCTAGTTTCGGCGTCCAAATGACACCTTTCTCAGGGGACACAACTAAACATTAATAGGAAAAAAATTAATATAAAATATGAATAAAGTGTAAAATATAAAATCTATAATATAAAACAGATAAACCCGAGAATACTGAGAGGGGCATAATCAAAAAAACCATCTAAGTCCCCTTTTGGCCTAAGTCCTTAAACGTTCAAAGCAGAAGCAGGGAAAGTGTCCATAACCAAAACAAACGTCCTTGTTTTGATTATGGCCTGCCTCTACTAAACGCCCAGATCACCACTATGTCTACAAGTACACTCCCACAACGTCTACACTTTTTGCCCATAATGAACCAAAAAAACGCCTAAGCCCCAAACGTCCAACACAAGGGCTTTTAGGCAAAGGAGGAGCCAGTCCTTCGCCTAAAAGCTGGATTCTGTAACCGGTGTCTGTCAAAAACAACACCGGTTACAGAATCCCCCACACACAACGATCCAGGTAGGAGGGTACCTGAGCCCTCCTGCCCTGTCGAACCGCGAACCCCCACGTCCTGCGACAACATCGGGGCAAGAGGGAGCCCAAGCCCTCTTGCCCCGTTGAACCGCGACCCCCCCCCCCGAAGGCATCGGGGCAAGAGGGAGCTCAAGCCCTCTTGCCCCGCGGCAACCGCAGCACCCCCGATGATATCAGGGAAAGAGGGAGCCCAAGCCCTCTTGCCCCGGCGATCGTGCCCCCCGACTCGATATGGCCAGGAGAGAGCCAAAGCCCTCCTGGTCCCGACAACCCGCCCTCCAACACAACGGGCCAGGAGAGAGCCCAAGCTCTCCTGGCCCCGGCGACCCCCCCCCCCCCACTGGATTGGGCCAGTAGGGAGCCCAAGCCCTCCTGGCCCCAGTGACCTCCTAACCCCCACCCCCCACTACAATACGGGCAGGAGGGATCCCAGGCCCTCCTGCCCTCGACACAACCCCCAATGACCGCCCCCCCAGTACCCCCAATCGGAACCCTGCCCTACCGACCCATGACCCCCCCGGCCGACCCCAGACCCCCCCACCCCTTCCCCGTACCTTTAACATTGGGCCAGCCGGACGGGTGCCAAGCCCGCCCTTCCGGCAGGCCAGCCTGGTCCAGAATGGGGCCGGATTGGCCCAGGCAGCAGAAACCCCACCCACAGAATAGGCCCGGGAGCCTTAGGCCCCTCCTGTGGATGGGGCCTTAGGCACATGGGCCTTAGGCACCTGTGGGCAGGGTTTCTGCCGCCTGGGCCAATCCAGCCCCATTCTTGACCCGGCTGGCCTGCCGGAAGGGCGGGCTTGGCACCCATCCGTCTGGCCCAACGTTAAAGGTACGGGGAAGGGGTGGGGGTTGGGGGGTCAGCCGGGGGGTCTCGGGTCGGTGGGGGGTTCCGATCAGGGGTTCGGGGGTAGTCATTGGGGGAGGGGGGTTGTGTCGAGGGCAGGAGGGCCTGGGATCCCTCCTGCCTGTATTGTAGTGGGGGGTGGGGGGTAGGGGGTCGCCGGGGCCAGGAGGGCTTGGGCTCCCTCCTGGCCCAATCCAGTCGGGGGGGGTCACTGGGGCCAGGAGAGCTTGGGCTCTCTCCTGGCCCGTTGTGTCGGAGGGGGGTTGCCGGGGCCAGGAGGGCTTGGGATCCCTCCTGGCCATATCGAGTCAGGGGGGGCACGATCGCCGGGGCAAGAGGGCTTGGGCTCCCTCTTGCCCCGATATCATCGGGGGGGGTGATGTATCACGGCAGGAGAGATTGGCCATCTCCCCTGCCGCGATGCGATCGCTCCTGTACCCGAACTGCCACAACCCGCGGTAGGAGAGATTGGGCATCTCTCCTGCTGCGGGTCACGGCAGTTCGGGTAGAGGGGTGATCGCATCGCGGTAGGGGAGATGAGGCATCTCGCCTGCCGCAATGGTTGCAGTGGGTAGGTTGCCGGGCCGCTGAACTGATGGCGCCAGCGTCCATCAGCTCAGCGGCCCCTTTTTCGGCACTTAGACTTGGTTTGACTTCGTCTAAGTCAAAAAGGTCTAAGTGCCGACTAGGCAATCTGTCAACTGTTTTGGTTATATGTGTTGTACGCCTAGGTGGAGGTCGGCCCACCTCCCGCCCTTTCCCCTCCTCTAAACACGCCTCTTTTCTCTCTGTGCGTCTAGAGGCAGGGGAAAGGCCTAAGCTGGTTTTAGATACGTCTAAAAACCAGCTTTGGTTATGGGTACTTGGACGATCAGGCTTTTTGATCTTCCAAGTAGCCATTTAGGACACTTTTTAGACTTTTTTTTTTTTTTATTATGAACCCCTGAATGTATAAAAATATATGAACGATATAAAAGTGCAATGATATCCAAAAAGTTATGCTTTGTTCATGTGCACTCTTGTTCTGTGACATTTTTGATGTGCTTTTTAGCATACTAGCCATTGATGTACATGTATATATTTTATCTATTTGTACATGTCATTCTTTTGGATGTCGTGTTTTTATATCTTTCATATATTTTTAGCTCGAAGCTGGGACATTGGATCATTTACTGTACTATTGTCCCTTGATACTTAAATTTTGGAGATCCATATGGGATCAGGTGAACAAAATATTGGAAAATCCAGTGGCATTGACATACGATACCATCCTATTTGGTACGTTAATGAGGGCTAAAAGCCAAATATCTGCTTGGAATAACAAACTTATCCTTATAATGACAGGGGTTGCCATACAACTTATATTGAAGAATTGGAAGAACTGGGATAGGTCAAATTACACTTTCTGGTGGGAATCTCTTTGTTATACTTTAAAAATGGAATGTTTGATGGCTATACAGCAGGGAAGTTACAGGAAATTTCTGGATGTTTGGGAGCCATTGGCTAAATTTTGTAAGGAATGATAACTAACTTTATTTTACTGACCTTTAAACATACACAGCCAGGGTGGGAGGGAGGGGTTTGCACTGGAATTGATTCAGGGATTTTTTTAGGTAGTTTCTTGTGGGTATTTATTTTCTTAATTACTAGGTGGGGGGGGGGGGAATAATTGCTTATTAATACCTTTAAGTTTATTGTGCTTTTCTTGTAATATATGTACATGAATTATTTGCATGCATAAATGTAGTTTGAAAATTTAATACAGATTTATATTATATATTTTATTTTCTATATTTTATTGTTCATATTTTATATTTATTTTTTTATTATTAATGTGTAACTGTGTCCCCTGGGGAAGGCGCCGTTTGGACGCCAAAACTAGGTTCCTTGTTGGGACTTGTGTTTTTTGAATAAAGACAGTTTTCCTTGGCTGATTAGACTCCTCCCTTGCCTCTTCTACATTCTATAAAGGGCAGGCATCTTTTATAGAATCGCGCTTAGTGCTAATTTCTGCGTCCATACTTTAAGCACCAGATGCATGCCTGCTAAAAAGAGGTGTAAATACCAGTGCCAAGCTGGGTATGCTGAGTCAGTATTCTGTATCTGTGCTCACAACTTTGTGGTACGTCCCTGACTCACCCATGACACCACCCCCTTTTGATATACATACTAAGGGAATAGCTCATAGCCATACGCATTCTATTGGTGCCAATTAACTTCACCAATTATTGATGATTAACAGTTCATTAGCCAATTAATTTGTATGCACATCTGGGAATATACCCAAATTTAGACCCATAAATATAGAATCCAGGGGTCTGTGCTGGTGCCTTTAGATTAGATGATATCGCCAATGCATGGATGATTAACCTGCTGTCCACCTTAGCAACTTAGGGTCATAGTTTATCAGCATGGGTTACCGTTAAGACATGTTATTTTAATGTTAACCCTAGTTATTAGTAACTAGGGGCTCCTTTTACAAAGGTGCATTAGGGCCTTCACACGCAGAATAGTGCACGCTAGCCACTACCACCTCCTTTTAAGCAGGCGGTAATTTTTTGGCACACGTTAATCTTGTGCGTGTGCTAAAAACGCTAGCGCACCTTAGTAAAAGGAGCCCTAGGTCTCATTGCACAAAATGAGGCCTATAGTAACACTGCTTCACAAGTTAGTGGTAAAGTAACACCTCATATTGGTAGGCCACACTGATAATTCCTAGATATCATTTCTCAGGCTGGTCCACGTATCTTTATAAATAATCAAATATTTAGGGCTCCTTTAACAAAACAGCCGTAGAGTTTTCTACTGTGGGCTAGCAAGGTAAAAGCTTTGGTGCTCACAGGAATCCTGTCAGTGTCGGAGCACTTACCTTGCCGGCCCACAGTGGAAACCTCTACTTCTGTTTAGTAAAACTCAGCGTTAGTGAATATTTCTTTTTATGAGCAGTTTCATTCTGCAAAGTCCACATGTTTCCTGCTATTTCCCTTCCCAGAGACCAAAATGATTTTGGATAATTAAGCTCTTGGTGAATATATTTTGGGGGGTCGTGAAATTTCCAAGTGCAAATTATAGCAAAACTTGAGTATCACCTGCCATTCATCCCCTTCAGATCGAAACTAATTAGGGTGAAGCAAATTCCAAGAAATTCATTCAAGCAAACTTCCTGTAATCACAAGCAATTCAAAACCTGAAACCACAGCGCAGTGACTTGATCTGCATCCACTTGCTGTAAATTTGATTTGATTGCTTTCTTCCTGTGTGTTTTAGTACCACAGTCCCTCTGCAGAACATTCTCATTAAGAAGAGTGAGATTCTGAGAGAAGTAGCCAGAGGGAATTATTGATTTTTATTTTCTGTACCAATGGAATGATGGGAAAAAATTATATATAAAGGTTCAAAAATATCTGTCTGTCAATTTGTTCAGGAGCAAATTAGCTGCCTGAAAGTCTAATACAATAGGACTAAGGACCTCTTTTATGAAGCCGCTCTGAGTGCCCCGCAGCAAATGCATGACTACCTTCAAATTCCTATGGGCTTCGATCGCTACCACAGCTTTGTAAAAGGGGCCCTAAATTTGGTTTTGCAGGAAAAACAAACAAACAGAGAAATGGCATTCTGAGTTTGAAAATAAGCCACATTAAACTTGGGGAGGAGGGGAGGGGGGGTCAAAAAATTTCCCCCCAAATGGCCCAATACATTTCTGTGGGAGAGTTTCAGCACTTGTAACACAGAAACACTAAAACATAGCTGTTAGAGATTCAAACGGATCCACCCCTTTCCTGTTCTCTCCCAGTCAGGGGAGTCAGTGGTGCACTGGTTAGAGCTACAGCTACAGCTTTAGCCCCCCTGAGGTTGTGGGTTCATATCCACGCTGCCCCCCTCCCCCAGTAAGAAAACATGATGGCTTAGATACCAGATAATAAAAGTCTAGCTGGGAGGATATACTTCAGTAAGAACCATTGGTTATAGAGTGCATTTATAGAATACCACTTAGGTAGAATTTGACATTTAAGTGCAAACATCATTATTCTTAATATTTACACACACTATAGACACATACTTTAGTGCCTACTTTATAGAATAACTCAAATTACTCCTCCTTTAGCACCATGATGGCATTGTAATCTTGAAGCGGGGACTTTAGATCACTTGTTGTTCTATTGTCCTTATATATTAGAATTTTGGAAATCAATATGGAATCAAATTAACTCCCTGTTAGAAAATCATGTGGCATTATCTTATGACACAGTTTTATTTGGTGTAGAAATGAGAGCGAAGAAACAAATATCTAATAATAACAAATTATTGTTAATTTTAACTGGGATTGCCATTCAACAGATTACTTATAATTGGAAAAAATTGGAGTGGTCTTAATTATTGTTTCTGGTGGAATTCTGTTTGTCATATATATAAAATGGAAAGGGCGTTAGCTGTCCAAAAAGAGAATTATAACAAATTTAAGGATGTGTGGAGGCCATTGATGGATTTTTGTAAAGATTTAAAAATATTCTTCCCTGAATTAAAAGTTTAAGAAAATAGGGGAGGGAGGGTGGGTGGGTATTTTTTGATTATAATGGAATGAATATATTTTTCATAATTATATAAGGAAGGGAGTTATTATTATTTTTTATAAGAGTTGTTTATAAGATGTCAAGTGTATTTGAAAGTGAAATTGATATTTGTATTGATTATACTTGATTTAAGATATGAAATGAATAAAGTATTAAAAAAAAAAAAGATTAACTCAAATTATTCCTCCTTTAGCACCATGATTGATTCTCAGTCTGTAACTTTTCCCATGGTTATAACAATTGATATTGATCAGTCTTCAGATTCATCCGTTGTTCATTCTTTTCATTTTATATATTTTATCCACCTTGACAAGATATTCTCACTGACCCATCCAACTACTTCATAGTGGCCCTCTTTACTAAGCCGTGGTAGAGGTTTCTAGCATGGCCCAGAGTACTAAATCCTCTGATGCTTAGCAGTTAGCGCGCTGGGCCATGCTAGAAACCTCTGTCGCGGCTTAGTAAAAGATGGTGGTGGGGCGGGGCAGGTGATTTGATCCAAGTTTCAAGTTTTATTAAAATTTTGATGTATGGCAATATCATTAATTCAAAGCAATTTACAATTAAAAACAGGGTGTTAATTATTAACTACAACAGAAACACATGACCATGACGAACTGATACATAAGGGAAGTAGGGAGAACTACAATAAGCATAGTAAAGGGCACATGAAAGGAAAGTACAAAAGGAGGGTAAATAATTTTTTAAAGTATTGATAAAAATTGAAAAGAAAATTAAGAACTTTTTTAATCATTTTTTTTTTAAATTAAATTTCTCAGAGCCAAAGACAGAGGACATGCGAGTTTATTCTAGTTGTAGAGAATTCTAGCTTAACGTCAGGTAGTTGTCCCCAGTATGGAAAACCGTCTGTAATTAAACCTATTATGATGAAAGCTAACCTGGATAAGTCATTTGCCCTCCAGGTTTCTGTTTAGGTTATGCTAATTTCACTGATATTCCAGATACATTGAAAAAATATTTTTTGAAAAAGCGATGTTCCAAAAAAAGTAACTCTCATTAAGGGCTCCTTTTACTAAGGTGTACTAGCGTTTTTAGTGCACGCTACGTGCCCAAAACTAACGCCAGCTCAATGGAGGCATTAGCATCTAGCACGTGCGGCATTGCAGCATGCACTAAGCGAGCGCTAAAACTGCTAGCGCAGCTTAGTAAAAGGAGCCCTAAATAACTACACAAATCAAGGAAATGGTGCTTAAAAGAATAAAAGAAAAAAGTTCAAATTTTAAAAATAATAAAGGAAAAATTCTATAAATTCTGAAGACATAATCAAATAAAAGCCTTTTTTTTTTAAGTTTGTTTCTATACTTTCTGAAGTCATTATTTTCATACTTTTGGCAATATTCCTGTTACATTTCTAGTAACATGATAGCATTCCACTGTTCTGAGCGCATGAAAACTGAATATTGGCTAGTCAATAGCAGGGGATACACATCATCAGAGAAAAGTACTTTGTCAACAAATTTAGCTGAAGATCTGTGCTAATATCATTCACCACTCCCAGTAGCATAAGTGATCTTGTGATGATGTTCAGTTTGTCAGGAAGCAAATATATTACCAATCCTATAAAATCCTGTTTGGTTGGGGGTGGAGAGGAGCATTGTTTAAATTGTTTTTGGAAACAGCTTAAGGAATATTTGTTTCAACAAGCCTTTCCAGGTTCACTTTTGGAAGCGAATGTTTAAGGGATGCCCCCCCTCCCTTTCAACATTTAATTTTCTTTGCAAAAGTTAGACAGTTCTAAATCTAATAGATGCTGGCATTGTCATATTGATATCGGGACTTTGGATCATCTGTTGCTTTATTGTCCTTTGATACTTAATTTTTGGAAGTCGATATGGGGCCAAATTAATGTTGTGCTTGGGTCATCGATACTATTGACTTATGAAGCCATAATTTGTGGTACTTTACTACATGTTAAACTTTCTTTGGATCGTTATAAAAGCCGGATTTCTTAATAAGGACGGAGATAGCAATGCAGATGATTACATGCAATTGAAAGAGTTATAATAGACTTAATTATACTTTTTGGTGGATGAACTTATGATGTAGTTACAAATATGAAAGAATGAACGCTGAATTTTTGGGATATAGTAATGCATTTAGAAGGGTGTGGAGCCCGTTGACATCATTTGTGGAATCACATTAGTTGTCGTGTACCTTCTCTTTTTAGATAATTTCCTTACACATCCAGGGTGGGAGGGAGGGAGGTGGGAAGAGATCATTATTTCTTGTATTTAGTTTATTGAAATTCTATATGTGGTTATACTTTTATGGATGAATGGGAGGAAGGGGGGAGAAAATGATTGTTTTCAGAATGTTTGTATATTTAAAGTGCTTTTCCTGATTTGTTTATGTTTTAAAATTTTTTGCAATGCACTGTTAATATTTGAAAATTAATAAAGATTTAAAAAAAAAAAAAAAGAAAAAAAATTGGGTTTTGTATGGCTGGGTGGGCTTTGGGGAGGGTGTCTACCTGGTTTTATGGCGTTCTTTTCCAGTGTGTGATATATTTTATTGTGATTGTTAACCTCTTTGATTGCTATTGTAATGTGGCAGTATATCTATCAAATTAATCCCCCCCCCCCTTTTTTTTACAAAACTGTACTACAGTTTTTAGCGCTGGCCGTGGCTGTAACAGCTCCGATGCTCTTAGTAATTCTATGAGCATCAGAGTTGTTACCGCCATGGCCGGCACTAAAAAACATGCTATGGTTTTGTAAAAAAAGGGGGGTAAACAAATCTGAAATCTGTGTCTGTATAGTATCCTGTATTTTCCTACAGAGAATCTATAGCCAAGACTAGAATAATGACTGACAATGACAAATTATGAAGGTGGTGTAAGTTCCTTACAGGCATTCGGATATTGTTTACTTGGGTGTACCTAAAAAAACTGTGAGACAATTAATAGTACAGAATATAGCTGTCCGTTTAATATTTGGACTGGAGAAAAGCGATCATGTTAGTCCCTACTATAGATTGCTGTACTGATTGCCAATGGAGGCATGAATAATATTTAAGTTTTCATGCATTTGCTTTAAGTTGGTTTGGGGAATAGCTCCTACCTTTCTCTTACCTCATTTCATGCTATATAGCCCTACAAGGATAACTAGAAATTGTAATTTATTGCCTATCCAAGGATCACCGATTGTAAATACAGGTCCTTTTTGGATAGAACTTTCATGTTTTAAGCAAGTAAACAGCAGTCTTGGTTAGGTAATTACATCAATGGAGCTAGGTTGACTTATGGCGCATTTCGGAAAGAAATTAAGACTGCATGGTTTGACAGATCTATTTCCTAAACAGAAGTCATACTAAATTTAATAATTCTATTCTGACTATTCTTGAGAAATATGTTGTACTTTTACTATTTGTATTCTGTAATTCGCTGATTGTCCAGCTCTCTTCAGTGTAAACCGCCTAGAAATCATCTGATTGTGGCGGTATAGAAGAATAAAGTTATGTTATGTTATAAAACAATTCACTAGCACGGCTGCTTATTAGCTAACTGGCTCTCTAGTTACCTCTCTCTAATTTGCTTGCTCTCTGTACATGATGCACTTCACAATGACTTTGGAAACTGATGATTAACCATGAGTTAGTTTTAAAGATCAATCACTCTTGCTTTTCTAGATGAGAATTTTCTTCCACAGGAATTTGGTTGGGAGAAAAACTGATGAGACAAAAATATTAATTGTTTAGCTAAAGCAAATAGTGTAATTATTTCTATATTTACTATAAATGATATCTGAACGGTTAGCAACACAATCTAGGAATAACCATAAAAGAGACAAGGTGTTTTGGCAAATTGGATGCTTAAAGTATTATTAGGGCTGGCATTTTATGCTCGTTATACTGCAGTTTGCAAACTAGACATAGAATGAAAAAACGTCTTCGCATTCCATTGGAAACAAGCGTAATTAAAAAATGAAATGTGACCGTAAAGTTCACAGGAAATCAATCATCTTAATTGGGAAAAGTATCCTTATTCCTTATCTCTGTTGATAATTGAGCTCTTGATAGTTTTACATCAGAATGCATGTGAAAACAGGCAAAGAGAAAAGCTAAACTTGCCTCGAGGAACAGCAAAGCAAACACACACAGAGGCAAGCGAGATGTCTTAATCCAACCCAATATAATTCATTTATTGGTCCATAAGACAGTCCAAAATAAGTGAGAACCTCTCTTCTGTTATGGTCCCAACTAGGATCCCAGTTTTGGCAAAAGTCTTCCTCAGGGGAATAGTAAGGTACTGAAAACATATAAAACCAATGTATAAACATATAAAAGACATCTATACTTAACTGCTGTTCCATACATAACAAATTTCATCTTATGCAGGATCTTATTTTAAACTAGACCTCTGTTGCTTAACTGGAACATGGTTAACAGACTCAGATGCTTCTTATCTAAACCAAGCAACACCTCCAGGTTATCGGTATTACCGTGTTTCCCCAAAAATAAGACTCTTTATGTTCTTTTAGGCTAGACTCAGTTAGGGCACTGGTCTTTGACCTAAGGGCCACCGCGGGAGTGGACTGCTGGGCACGATGGACCACTGGTCTGACCCAGCAGCGTCAATTCTTATGTTCTTAATTTTGGGCCCAAAAAAGGCACTAGATTTTATTTTCGGGGATGTCTTATTTTTTCATGTACAATGATCATCTCCCTTCCTCTCCTCCACCCCAATTCTTCCTATTTCCTTTCTCTCCCCCACATGTGCATCTTTCCTCCATTCTCACCCATCCCCTTGTGCAGTATCTTTCTAGTCCTTCCTCCCATCCTTTGCAGCTTCTATCCCTCCCATCCCCCCATGTAGCATCTTTCTATCCTCTCCACCGCCACCGTGCCCCTCCTTGCCCCCTTCCCTTACCAACCCATCTCTCCCTCCCATCCGAACCACGAGACAGAAATAAATGTACCTTATAACAAACCGGCAGGGTCAGCAGCAATCTAGACAGGCTGCTTTGTAGCCTGGGCTGATCCTCTGCTGCATCACTAATGACATCATCAGCAATGCAGCAGAGGAACGGCCCAGGCAGCAAAGCAGCCTGTCTAGATTGTTGCCGATGCTGCCGGTTTGTTATAAGGTACATTTATTTCTGTCTCGCTGTTTGGATGGGAGGGAGGGAGAGATGAGTTGGCAAGGGGGGGGAAGCGCTGCTGCTGTCAGCAACTATGGCTTATTTTCTGGAGTAGGGCTTATATTAAGACCGACCCTGAAAATCATGCTAGGGTTTATTTTTGGGGTAGGTCTTATTTTCGGGGAAACACGGTATATATGTAATTGTTCATTGCATAAAGGAGGTGGTGTGGAAATTCTTTACTCACCTTCTCTAAATATTGTTAATTTTTCTACTTTCTCAAGCGCATTATTTGAAACACTTCAGTTCAGGTTTGCTGCTGTTCCTCCATATGACCTTCTTCCTCTTTATCACCCTCCTCCTGTATTTATTTTCTTTTAAATACTTGCAGGAAGTCATTACAGATATACAGTACTCCCCTGATATTCGCAGGGATTCCGTTCCAAAAACCCCCGCAAATGCTGAAAAACCGCAAATACAATTTTTAGCAGGGGAGATAGGAGAGGGCAGCCGGAGCGCCAGTGAGTGAAGGAAATCACTTGCGGTATGCTCCGACTGCCTCTTAATAATAATAATAACAGTTTATATACCGCAGCACCGTGAAGTTCTATGTTGTTTACAATAATTAAAAGATGTTACAGACTGAGTGGATTTAACAATGTTCTGCTAGTTAATATTGATTGAAAGATGCTACAAATTGAGTGGATTTAACAGAGTTAAAAGCTAGTGATTAACAGCGCTAGGGATCGGTTATTGTGGAATGAGATTGTGCAGGTTAGTTGCCTCAGTACTAAATTGCCTCTTCCTGCACTAAATTCAGATGTAATCCTTAACAACTCAAAGAAATGACAAACTACTCCCTAAATACTTCTAAATCTCTGGACAATCCATTTGTAATCCGCCTTGAACCACAAGGTAATGGCGGAATAGAAATCCCTAATGTAATGTAATGTAAAGTCGGGCCTCACCAATCAGGAGCTGCTTTGACACGCAGCTCCTGATTGGTGAGGCCCAACTTTAGTGCAGGAAGAGGCGGTCGGAGCATATCGTGAGTGATTTCTTTCACTCGCCGGCGCTCCAGTTGCCTTCTCCTGCCACTGCGGCTGCCCGGTCATTAACGGTCAGAAAATCCATGAATGACCGGGACCGTGAACAGCGAACCACGAATGACCAGGCGAACACTGTATGCTTAAATGCTTCTCATTCTATAATTCTAGGTGTTTTCTTCTTTTTTTTTTTTAATCTTTATTGATTTTCAAACTTTGACAGTGCCATACAATTAATTTAGATATAAACACTACAAAAAAGACACTTTAAATACACAATCAATACATAAAACAATCATTTCTCCCCTCCTCCCTCTAACTTGTTATATTAATCTTTATTCATTTTTAAAGCTCCCAGTAAGAGTAATATATAATACAATCATTTATACTTAAATCAGACATAATATAACATCAAGTTCTAGACTATATCGACTAATCCCTCTCCCTTGTATCCTATATTTATTCATAAGTAAAAGAAATCATATTATAATCCCATTCCCCCACCACACCCTACCCTGAATGTATATGAACCAAAGGAAAAAAATTAATGTTTATTCTATACAATACTGTCAATCTTTGCAATATTTGTTAATGGCTCCCAAATAACCTGAAATTTTTTAAAATTTCCCTGCTGTATAGCAATTATCCTTTCCATTTTGAATATGTGGCATAATGAGTTCCACCAAAAGCTGTAATTCAGCCTCTTCCAATTTTTCCAGTTATTCGTGATCTGTTGTATGGCAACCCCTGTCATAATGAGCAGAAGCCTGTTATTAGTAGAGGATATTTGGCTTTTAGCCCTCATTGACATGCTAAACAATACAGTGTCATAGGATAATGCCACTGGATTTTCTAACAAATTATTTATTTGACCCCATATTGATTTCCAAAAAGCAAGAATGAATGGACAATAGAATAACAAATGATCTAATGTTCCAGCTTCAAGATTAAAAAATGCCAGCACATATTAGATTTAGAACTAACTAACTTCTGTAAACGAACCAGGGTCCAAAATGCTCTATGTAACAGAAAAAAACAGGTTTGTCTCATAGATGCAGACACTGTACATCTCATCCTCCAAGACCAAATTTGTGGCCATTGAGATGCAGTAATTTGATGCATAATTTCAATGCTCCAACTGTCCCGAAGACCAGTCCTTGGTTTTTTATTCATAAGTCCAGATATCAATTTGTACCACTGAGCAGCCTGGTGTCCCAGAAAGTCCACCTGAAAACACAAGAAAGGCAAACTATACTTATCACTAAGATTTTTCCATTCAGGGAACCCTACCTGAATGGCCTGCTTCAATTGCAACCACTTATAACTTCGTGATTTATTAAGACCATATTTGTGTTGCAATTGTGAAAAGTGAAGCAGCTTACCATTAGAAATAACATCATCTAAGGTACGTATACCTACCTTCATCCAATATTTCCAGATGACCTTAAATCCGCCAATTTGAATCTTGAAGTTTAGCCTTAGGGTCTGATATGTTGATTTAAGTATTGAAATGCTAGGTGATTTCAATATTCAGTTTGACAATTTAGCATCCTCTACACCTAGACTTTTTTACGCTTGTTTCTGATTTTGATCTGATTACACACATTACTAAATCTACTCATAGAGATTGCCATACTATTGGCAAAATTCTGTCTGCTCAGTCCTCTTCTCATTTTATTCATATTACTAAGCTTCATCCTCTGCCATGGAGTGATCATTCTCTTATAACATTTTCTTTTACAACTTCTGGCTCTATGATTTCTTCTTCTTATAAGCAATTTACTTATAGGGATTTAAAAGCTATTACTTCTACTACTCTTTTAAGTTATTCTCAGTTAGATCTTGATTCATTTAAGTCTCTCCCACTTCAAGAATGTGTCTCTACATGGAATGAAAATCTTAAGTTATCTTTAGGCATAGTTGCTCTGCAGCTACCCTGTAAACAGTCTTTGATATCTACACTAGAAATCCATGGTTCACAAAAGATCTTTTTCTTCTGAAAAGACAGGTATGGCAAGCTGAACATAAATGGTGTCACCATCAAACTCAGTCCACACTTCTTTCTTACAAAACAAATGCTAGTTCCTATTTTAAAAAGCTGTTATTCTAACAAAGAAATCTTACTATACAAATAAAATAAAGAATGTACCAAATACTTAAATTTTATGTAAAACTCTTAAATCATTAACAACACACCATGTGGCTAAACCTCTTAATTTGTTACCAGCTGCTCAAGGTCCACCTAATTTCTATCAAAATAAAACCATCAGAAGAAAGACGATTTCCATAAATATTTCTGTCATCCACTACACTAGACTCCCTACTGTTCATGTTTTATTCAGTACTGTGACAATTTTTAATCTTCCGTCTTTAGAACAACTTTTTTGAATTATCTCAAGGCTTTGCAGAATTACCTCTCCAGCTAATCCTATTCCCTCCTTAAAAGATCTCTTCCATGACTTCAGCCAGACTATTTCCCAGATCAACGGAAGCATACTTTTTCTTTTATGACCCAAACCTTAAAAACACTTCCTTAGATTCTTTAGAACCTTGCAATTACTGACTAATTGTTAATCTCACATTCTTGTCCAAATTTGTTGAAGCCACTATAAACTTACAGCTAGAAGACTTTGTTGATAAAATGCATGTATTACATTCACACCAACAGAATTTCGTTATCATAGTACCGAAACTGTCTTGACAGGTATTACTTCTTATATACATAAACTGTTGATCATTTAACCACACTGGATGAGTAATGCTAAATACAAAGTTTACCAAATGTGTTTACCCTCCCTCCCATCCTTTCAAACTTGTAGTTTGCCATCCTAACCTCATTTTCATGTTGTATGTGATATATTTGTGTCACTAATTACCCTCGCCTTTCCCACTGGATTTTTAGATTGTAAGCCATCCAAAAAGTTCACCCGTGGTGCGGGATAGTAAGATTTGAACAAACTTGGAGACCAAGCAGAGTGGCTGCAGTATATGTGGGACTACATGACAGTGCCATCTTATAAGTCTCTGGTGAGGCCCCATTTAGAATACTGTGTGCAATTCTGGAGACCGTACCTTCAAAAAGATATAAATAGGATGGAGACGGTCCAAAGGGCGTCTACAAAATTGGTCAGAGTCTCTCTCATAAAGCATATGTGGACAGACTTTTAAACCACAATATGTATACTTTGAATGAAAGGCAGGAGAAAGGGAATATGTTTGAGATGATTAAATACTTCCATGGTTTTAATGTACAGGAGCTGAGCCCTTTTCAAAGGAAGGAAAACTTTGGAATGAAAAGGCATAGTATGAAGTTAAAAGGTTATAGGGTCAGGAGTAATCTAAGGAAATGCTTTTTTATTTTATTTTTTTACAGAAAAGGTGGTAGATGTGTGGAATAGGCTCCCGGTGGAGATGGTGTCTGAATTCAAGAAAGCATGGGACAGGCATGTGGGTTTTCTCAAGGAGGAGGAGAAGATAGTGGATACTGCGGGTGGGCAAACATGATGGGTCATTTGGCCTTTATCTGCCATCATGTTTCTATAACATACAATGCATTGCTCACATACCTTAAAACAGCAGTCTCAAACTCGCGGCCCCCCAAGGTACTATTCTGCGGCCCGCGGTCTGGCTGGCTCCCTTACTGAAGTTATTCTTCAGTTCAAAGCCGTGAGCAGTGGTGGCGGCTCCTCGTGCATCCGGGCCTGTGTTTGAAGGCTGGCTCCCTTGCCAAAGTTATTTTTCAGTTCAAAGCCGCCGCGGCTCCTCTCACGAGCCACACCTGCGTCGGAAGCCTCTCTGATGTCACAACATCAGAGAGAAGGCTTCCAATGCAGGCGCAGATCATAGAAACATAGAAATAGACAGCAGATAAGGGCCACGGCCCATCTAGTCTGCCCACCCCAATGACCCTCCCCTACCTTTCTCTGTGAATAGATCCCACGTGTCTATCCCATTTGGCCTTAAAATCAGGCACGCTGCTGGCCTCAATAACCTGAAGTGGAAGACTATTCCAGCGATCAACCACCCTTTCAGTGAAAAATAATTTCCTGATGTCCCTGTGCAGTTTCCCTCCCCTGATTTTCCACGGATGCCCCCTTGTTGCCGCGGGACCCCTTCTTCCACCTCGATGTGGCCCGTGAGATACTTGAATGTCTTGATCATGTTACCTCTCTCTCTGCGTTCGAGTGAGTACAGCTGCAACTTATCCAGCCGTTCCTTGTACGGGAGATCCTTGAGTCCCGAGACCATCCGGGTGGCCATTCTCTGGACCGACTCTAGTCTCAGCACATCCTTACGGTAATGCGGCCTTCAGAATTGCACACAGTATTCCAGGTGGGGCCTCACCATGGATCTATATAATGGCATAATGACTTCAGGCTTACGGCTGACGAAACTCCTGCGTATGCAACCTATGATTTGCCTTGCCTTGGATGAAGCTTGCTCCACTTGATTGGCAGTCTTCATGTTCTCATTGACGATCACCCCTAAGTCTCGTTCTGCTTCAGTTCTTGTTAGGATCTCACCATTAAGGGTGTAAGTCTTGCGTGGATTTTGGCTGCCCAGGTGCATGACTTTGCATTTTTTGGCATTGAAGCTGAGTTGCCAGGACCTAGACCAGCACTCCAGTAGGAGTAGGTCGTGCATTATGTTGTCGGACATTGAATTTATGTCTGTTGTGCTTTTGCCCACTACATTGCTTAGTTTGGCGTCATCGGCGAATAATGTTATTTTACCTCACAGCCCTTCTGCCAAGTCTCTTATAAAGATGTTGAAAAGGATTGGGCCCAGGACCGAGCCCTGCGGCACTCCACTGATTACCTCCGTCATTTCGGAGGGGGTGCCGTTCACCACTACCCTCTGAAGCCTACCTCCAAGCCAGTTCCCAACCCATTTCATCAATATGTCGCCCAATCCTATAGAACTCATCTTGCTCAGCAACCTGCGGTGTGGTACGCTATCGAATGCTTTACTGAAGTCCAGGTATACGATGTCCAGGGACTCCCCAACATCCAGCTTCATCGTCACCCAGTCAAAGAAGCTGATCAGGTTGGATTGGCAGGATCTCCCCTTAGTAAATCCATGTTGATGGGGATCCCATAGATTCTCCTCGTTCAGGATCGTATCCAATTGGCGTTTGATTAGAGTTTCCATTAGTTTGCACACTATTGATGCGAGACTCACCGCCGCCCATGGGTTTGAACTGAAAGATGACTTCGGCAAGGGAGCCGGCCAGAAACGAGGAATAGAAATGCTGCTGCCCTGCTGCACAGGGAAGTGGAGGGGAAAGGAAATGCTGCTGCTACACAGGAAAGTGGAGGGAGTGGGAAATGCTGCTGCTGCTGCTGTACAGCGAAGGAGGGAGAGGGAAATGCTACTGCCGCTGTACAGGGAAGTAAAGGGGGAAGGAAATGCTGCTGCTGCACAGGGAAGTGGAGGGGGAGGGAAATGCTGCTGCTGCACAGGGAAATGGAGGGGAAGTGGAGGGGGAGGGGAAGTGGAGGGGGAGGGAATGCTTCTGCTGCTGCACAGGGAAGTGGAGGGGGAGGGAATGCTGCTGCTGTTGCACAGGGAAGTGGAGGGGAGGGAATGCTGCTGCTCAGGGAAGTGGGGGGAGATAGGGAAATGCTGCTGCTACTGCACAGGGAAGTGGGGGGAGATAGGGAAATGCTGCTGCACAGGGAAGTGGGGGAGATAGGGAAATGCTGCTGCTGCTGCACAGGGAAGGGGAAGAGAAATGCTGCTGCTGCACCCAATTGGGGAGAGGGAAGGAGGGAGAAGGAAGACAAGGGAGAGGAGAGGAACGAGAGATACCAAGTCCATGGAGGGGGGAGGGAGAAATGCCAGGGCATGGGGTGAGGGAAGGAGACAGATGCCAGACCAGGGTAAAGAAGGAAGGAAGGAGGGGGAAAGGAAGGAGAGAGATGTCAGACCATGGAAATAGGGAGGGAAGGAGAAAGAGATTGGAAGGGAATAAATGGAAAATTAGATTTTTGAGAAGAAAGTAAAAGAATGGAAACATTGAATGTTAAGTTAATGCCAAAGATGGATGCAAGGCAGAAAGTGAAAACAGAGAGAAAAACAATCACTGGACAAGAAGGCCCTGGAAACATAGTTAAAAGCACAGAAAAATAAAGTCACCAGACAACAAAGGTTAGAGAAAATGATTTTATTTATAATATAGAGATTGAAATGTGTCAGTTTTGAGAAAGGAAAGATGCTAAACTTCAACTGTGAAGGCCGCAGAAAAAATGGGGTATTTGGAGGGCCGCAGAAAAAAATAGTTAATGTCATTAAAGAAATTACAATTTTGCACGAGGTAAAACTCTTTATAGTTTATAAATCTTTCCTTTAACAGTTAAAGGGAAGATTTATAAACTATAAAGAGTTTTACCTCATACAACCTTGTCATTTTTTAATAAGACATTAACTATTTTTTCTGCGGCCCTTCACTTACCTTCAAATCCAAAATGTGGCCCAGCAATGGGTTCGAGTTTGATATCACTGCCTTAACTGGAAGAACTACAGCACTATAAATCCTAAAAAGACATGTTAGAGTGGTACTATAAAGACGTCTGCAAACCTAAAGGCCTATGATCTAAATATCATCGAGTGAATGTTGAAAGGAAGATACTGGGACTTGACTCTGTGACTTAGTAAGAGTACTAAAAACCGTGCTACGGTTTTATAAATGGGGGGAGGGGGTACAAGAGGCAGATAAAGACCATAACATAGCTTGATATTTACCCCCTAAATACGTATCAATTATTTTGTCCCTACTGGCTTAAAACAAATATTGATTTAATTGCTCTAAGCCAGGGGTACCCAAAAGGTCGATCGCGATTCACCGGCAACGCGCTTCTGAGTCTGGAAGCAAGTAGAACGCAAAGGTAAGTCGATCACGCTGTCTTCGCGTTCTACTTGCTTCCCGACTCAGAAGCGCCGAGCTGACCAACTTCCCACACCTGACGTCAATTCTTGCTGGTCCGGAACCTCCTCTCCAACTTCAGAAATGACATCGGGGAGAGTAAATCTGGTCGGCCCGGCGCTTCTGTGTTGGGAAGCAGGGACAGCTTGGGGTGGCGGTGGTTTGGAGGCCTGTTCCCTGATGGTGAGGCAATGACTTGGGAGAAGGCAGGGAGACAAAAAAAACAAAAGGAAGGGGGCATGGAGAGAGAAAGACAGACAGAAAGAAAGGGGGGCAGGGAAACAGAAAGAAAGGGGGCATGAAGAGAAAGCTAAAGACAGAAAGAAAGGGGGCAGGGAGACAGAAAGAAAGAAAGGGGAGGGGGCAGGGAGAGAGGAAGAAAAAGTTGGCAGAGGGAATGAGGTCTGGAAGCATAAAGCAGGCTGAAAGAAAGGAAGAAATATTGGATGCACAGTCAGAAGAATAAAGTGCAACCAGAGACTCATGAATCACCAGACAACAAAGGTAGGAAAAATGATTTTATTTTCAATTTAGTGATCAAAATGTGTCCGTTTTGAGAATTTATATCTGCTGTCTATATTTTGCACTATGGCCCCCTTTTACTAAACCGCAATAGCAGTTTTTAGCACAGGGAGCCTATGAGCATCAAGAGCAGCGCAGGGAATTCAGCGCAGCTCCCTGCACTAAAAACCGCTATCGTGGTTTAGTAAAAAGGGAGGGGTAGTTTAGTAAAAAGGGAGGGGTATATTTGTCTATTTTTTGTATAATTGTTCCTGAGATGACATTGCATAAAGTCATCTACCATGACCTCTTTGAAAACCCGTGAAATATAAATGATAATTAACATTTTCTCTGCTTACAGTGTGCTTTGTGGTTTTTTTAAATTTTATTGTTGATAGATCATTTTGATGTGGTCATTTTAAAAGTAGGTCACAAGTCCAAAAAGTGTGGGCACTCTTGCTCTAAGCAATGAAAAAGTCAGAACAACTATAAATATGAAAATCAACTTTAATGATAATGTAGGCTGTAGAAAAATGGTAAATTTTTTTATTTTCACATATTAAAGTAACAAAACGTAATAAAAAATAAATTGTATCATTTCATTGATAAATCAAGAAAAAATAAAATAGTAAATAACATTCAGGTTTAAGTATTAAGCATCAAATATATACACAGTTAAGCAACTAAAAATAACTGAAAATATGAGAAGAAAAAGAATTGCAAAGACAGTGCACTGCATATTGGTACTGCTCATAGCAAGAGGTAAAGATTTTTAAAAACTAATTTTGCTGAAGTTGAAAGCATGGTATGGCTCAAATGCTAGTTAAATGGAAATCAGGCTAAATAGCCTTTTTATCTAGTAGACTCCTGCACGAATCTACATTGGGATCCATTGCTATACAATTTGAGAGATCTACTTTTAAAAATCCAAAATATATACTAGCTGTCATTCACTGTGATAGCACACAGATGCACGTTTCACCTTCCATCTGACATATTCCAAAGTTATCAATCTCCACACGTTTAGTCTGTATTAGAGGATGACAAGGGGACAAATTTTTCCCCGTCCCCGCGGGAACTCATTTTTCCTGTCCCGGCGAGTTCTTTTCTCCCCCATTCCTGCAAGCTCTGTCCTCATCTGCACAAGCCTCTCAAACACTTTAAAATCAGGTGTTTGAAGCTTGTGCAGTTAAGGCAGAACTTACAGGAATGGGGCAGGGACAGGACGGGAAAACTGAGTTCCTGAGGGGAATAAATTTGTCCCCGTGTCATTCTCTAGTCTGTATCACATGCCATTGCTTTAAGGGTCTCAGTACTAGAGGCCCTGTAACAACATTTAAGTGGGGAATCATCATTTTTTAGTTTATCAGAAGCTCACATTTTAGTGTATACTTACCCAGTGCATTCACCATCTCTACTATACTGTTATAGCCTATTGTAGCAGTTGTCAAGGGGAGAAGGGATATAGGCAAGAAAAACTGTATAGTAAAAAACAAAAGACTACAGGAATATAAAATACACAAATGCATACTCTGTGCCAGAATTAAATATGACCAAACTAATGCTATGTAGGCAAGTGTGATAATAGCCTGACAGTAATGAGAATTAACAGCTGATGGTAAGTGAATGAGTGCATACTATGTTTAAAACTATTTCTTCCGTTCGCCGACTACTCCCTCACCTGAAGAGTCGGTTCATAGACAAAACCGCCGAAGACAAAGGCGCGCGCCAACAACTGAGCGCAAGATGGAAGCGCGCGCCGAAGAAAAAGAGTGTTTTTAGGGGCTCAAATGGGGGGTTTTGTTGGGGTACCCCCCACTTTACTTAATACAGATCGCAGCGGCGTTGTGGGGGGTTTGGAGGGTTGTAACCGCCCTCATTATACTGGAAACTTAACTGTTTCCCTGTTTTTTAGGGAAAAAGTAAAGTTTTCAGTAAAATGTGGGGGGGGTTACAACCCCCCAAACTCCCCACAACGCCCCCACAACGTGTCGCGATCTGTATAAAGTAAAGTGGGGGGGGGTTCCCCAACAAAACCCCCCGTCGGAGCCCTTTAAAACAGTCAATTTTCGGCACGCGCCTCCACGTTGCGCTCAGTTGTCTGCGCGTGCCTTTTGACCTGACACCGAAGAGTCCACAGGATGTGAACCAATTAAAACAAAAAATGAAGTTCTATTAAACCTAAACAGTCCCCTCAGATTCACATTCTAAGCTTGCTACTGTATAGATATTCTCTTGTATTTCAGAATTCGATCCTGTGGTATCACTTCTGGTTACAGGTGGTGTTTTTGATTTACTATCACCTTCTCCAGCTTTTACAAGGGCATCATTAACTCCAGTTTTACCATAAGAAGAATGTCTTTGAGAGGTAGAGTGCTGGATTTTACTACCAGCAGAACCATTAGACTTTTTGATGCTGTTGCTTTTGTGACTTTTGTTGGAATCTGAAGGGGAAAAGGATCTACCAAGGGATGAGGTTATGTTTTTGGTAAATTCCTCCTCTCTGCTGGTATTTATGCGAGGCGAATGCAGATTATCGATCTTCTGACCTTCCCTTGGAATATCAAAGCCCACGTAGATGTTCTCCTTCTTGTCTTCCAGCTGGTGCAGTTGGTCAGTGGCTTGGAGTTCAAGTTCTTCTCTGGATGCTAGCAGAGCATCACTGGCTAAGGCCTGAAAATTTAATAGACCAGAAAAATCAAGTTCCATGTCCTTGACAGCAGGTTCAAATTAGCAGGACAAGGGAGAACAAGTAGAGAAAGCATATTATTTAATTTTAAAAAATTAATGAAAAAGCACATGCAACATGGCTCATGAAATTCTTTCTGACCTCTTTGCATATATTTGAATGTATAGCTATAGAATGTTCCTGACTTGCAGGAAAGGGAGGAGGGGTTCATAGACAGTGGAGCGCAAGACGTCAGCGCGCTGGCAATCCAGCGAGACAGAAGCACGCGGTGGAAAAAGTAATTTTTAAAGAGCTCCGACGGGGGGTTTGGGGTGGCAACCCCCCCACTTTATTGGTTAGTGTTTGCGCTGCTGATGGAGAGGAGTTCAGGGGGTTGGAAACCTCCATTATAGCGAAAACGGAACTTTTTCTGATTTTTTTCGGGAAAAGTTCCATTTTCTCTATAATGTGGGAGATTTCACCCCCCCGCCCCCTCCCCGCAATGGCAGCGCGAACACTAACCAATAAAGTGGGGGGGTTGCCACCCCAAACCCCCAGTTGGAGCTCTTTAAAAATTATATTTTTCCCCCGCGCGCTTTTGTCTTCCGCTGAATTGTCGGCGCTGGATTGTCGGTGCACTGGCGTCTGGTGCGCGATTATCCCGTCACCGGAGGAGGGGGCGGCTTGACTAGCACAGTACTCAAATATTCTCTTGGTTTGAAAGGAATAATAAAATTAAACCAAAATGTGATATGAAAACCATTAAATGTCACTGACAACAGATTTTAAAGCATGTATTTCACAGTTTAAAAATAAAGTTCCACTGTACCACGGCCAGGGCCAGATTGTTTATCTTGTTGGACAGACTGGTTGGACTGTACCTGTCTTTCTCTGCTATCATCCACTATGTTGCTATGCTATGTCCTACAAAAATGTATGTTCGCTTAGGGCCCCTACTCAACCCTCGTCCCCTACAAAAAAATCTCACTCATTCCATGCCCTTTTCCCTGCTAGATCTATGTACATGCCTCACCTCTAATCCCTCCTCACAAACACACATCACTTCTCTAGAAATAACAGGAAAAATTGCATGGCCTGGTTCTAGGTGCAACCGTGGTAGCTGCAGCAACAGCAAGTTGTGAATGAGCATAAGGCCTATTTAAGCAGATGATTTCAATAGCGTATCCTAATAGTTACAGTATGGGGCTGAGAACCAGGGAAGTTGGGCAAGTCATTTTCATCCCTCATTAGCTTTAGTACAAACCGGACAGAATACAAGAAAGGGCTGCCTCAGAGCGAGATTTATATGCAATGTGTCTGAAGTATAAATCTAGAAAAATTGAAGTGTCAAAGTGACTTCACAAATAAGTAACAAAAATTTTAGCTTTCTTTGGTGCCTCAGGTGGGGGGGGAGGAGTCCTTTATTTAAAAGGATCATTTTTATAGACTCATTATAAAAGGACACAGACAATGGCAATTTCATTTGCAGGGCCACAATTGTGGAACCAGTTGCCAAGTCATTTGAGATTATGTAGAGAGTTAAAATCTTTCAAAAAAGAATTGAAAACTTACTTATTAGTATGAGCTTTTTTTTCTAGAGCAAAATAATGTGAAATATTCCTTTTTGATAGAAATGTCTTTGTGAGATTTTATATTTGAAATTTAGAAGAGGGAATGATGTAGTATGGCTACTTGTTGCAGTTTGTTTTGTTGTGACGACTATGTGAAATATTGTGTTTGTTTTATTGTAATCCATCTAGGTTGTAGGTGGAAAAGAAATTTTTAAAATAAATAAAGAGAGATTATGTACTTACCCTGGTAAGCTCTTTTCCAGTACTTAGGTGAGACATTCTAGACCAGGGGTGTCAAAGTCCCTCCTCGAGGGCCGCAATCCAGTCGGGTTTTCAGGATTTCCCCAATGAATATGCATGAGATCTATTTGCATGCACTGCTTTCATTGTATGCCAATAGATCTCATGCCTATTCATTGGGGAAATCCTGAAAACTCGACTGGATTGCGGCCCTCGAGGAGGGACTTTGATACCCCTGTTCTAGACAATAGAGTTGTTTCCCATAGACGCGTGCTGCTACAGAAGGAATCCACTCTGCCTCTGTTGTACTTGACAGGGTTCTCTAGCTCCACTTTCAGTTAGTACCCAAGCAAGTACAGCCACCCAATACACGTGAAGTAGAGGCACCTGCAGCAACAGGCTTAAACAAATTGTTCTGCTCAAAAAGTAACTAAACATTACCATTAACTGCCAACACAGGCTTCAAAGGAGCTCAGAAACTACTCCCCAATAAAAGGAAACATGTATGCAAATTTTTCCCAGTCATCAAGGGCTGGAGAAGTATAAATAAACTGAAAACTGGGAGCAGGCACAGGAAGGACAGGGCAGGAGTCTAGAATGTCTCTACTGGAAAAGAACTTGATGCCTGGTTTAAAGGAGGCTTTAGATAAATAGGAGGATGGGGCAGTATGTGGAAAAATAGCAGGCTGTATTTGTAATGACTGGCTACATCTTTCGGTGACAGGAAAAAAAAGATCCTTGGGGAGAAATTCAGACAGTATGTTTCTAGACATTTAAACTAGAGGGTGGGGGTGACAAAAGGAAGCAAGGGAAGTCAGAAAGTCACCCCTAGGAAAAATAGTAGGGAGTGTAATGCTATTTTTTTTTTTCGGACTTATAAGGCACTTTGACGTTCCTTCTGAAAGAAGCCTGATCAGTCGGGTCACACCCTGATGTAGCCTATTGGTGAAACACTGGCCTTCGTTGGTGTGCCGATCAGCAAGAAGATAAATGGATTTTTCCTCTATCAAAAATCTTTTTAGATATCAGTGAAGCACAGTGCTCAGTATTTATTGAAGGTTTTGCCTGTGAAGTTATCGCTCAACCAGCTCAACCACCTTTTATATCCACCTTTGTGGAGGTGGGAGGGCCTGTCCTGAGGCTTTTTCCTTCTTTTTGAGCTAATACTGAGCCCTCACTGCTCTTACACTGTATTTTGAACATCATAACAGTCTCCATTTGAAAGTGTTTATTATCATGCTATTGTAGAAAGCCATCTAAACTCACTTAACCAATGGAAACAATGGTAATCAAGAGACAGCCATCAATGTGCATGAGTGGGGAGGGAGTAGGGAGAGAGAAAGCTATAGGTGGTTTGTAGGCTGGGCTAGAGGGGAGTCAGAGAGAGAAAGAAAATTTTGGGGGTGTCTATCCTGAATAGCATTCCACCCATCAAAACTTAGCAGCTATAGTTGGGCATCACCATGTTCACATTGTGAAAAGTCCTGCACTAGACTGTGACTTAGATAACTATAACTATTTTTTTTTACTTACTTTATTGCCCTTTAAGTATTCTTGTGCTTTCTGGTGTATTGCATTTGAATGCCTTGTAGTATATTTGCCGAGCGTAGAAGACATCTGAGGGCGACCCAATAGACCAAAATCTGACTGATCTATTCCAGCCATAGTTGCTAGCTGTCCAAGGCTGCAAAAATAAAGTAAAAAGGGAAAAGTAAGCAAACATATACAGTGAGCAACTGTGGTGTGGTAGATTCAGCATCACATAAATCATCTGAGGTATTCAGTGGAGCCCAAGTAAATGGTTCATAGACAAGTCGGCGAAAGACAAAGGTGCGCGCCGACAACTGAGCGCAAGACGGAGGCACGCGCCGAAGAAAATTACAGTTTTTAGGGGCTCCGACGGGGGGTTTTGTTGGGGAGCCCCCCCAGTTTATTTAATAGAGATCGCGCCGGCATTGTGGGAGGTTTGGGGGGTTGTAACCCTCCACATTTTACTGTAAACTTAACTTTTTCCCTAAAAACAGGGAAAAAGTGAAGTTTTCAGTAAAATGTGGGGGGTTACAACACCCCACACCCCCCACAACACGGCGCAATCTCTATTAAGAGAAGTGGGGGGGTTCCCCCCCACACACACACCCCCGTCAGAGCCGTAAAAACAGTAATTTTGTGCGGCGCGCACCTCCATGCTGCGCTCAATTGTCTGCGCGCGCCTTTGTCCCGGACCGCTTTTGACCTGACACCCAAGTAAATTATCAATATAAACTGAATTCCAGGATGCCCAATGAGTTGTATAATATCCTCTATTACACTGACACAGGCTCGTGCCCCACTTATTGATTCAGGTGGTAAGAAATATTTATTAGAAGGGAAACTGGTAAATTTGTTTAAAGGTTAGTAATGGCAGAAGTAATAAGGCCAATACTGTATACGTAAGCATGAGAAGGATCAGAAAGTCAACAGAAGACTATAAACGCAGACAAAAAAGGGGCAGGAAAGACACAATGACACCTGTTTAATACATATCACATGTACTACAGATATTGCCTTATCATGGGAGTAGCAATGTGACAATTCTTCTTCAAGCATAATTGTATTTATAGTGCAGAAACCTGTGAGATATATATCAACATAAGAATTAAAAACTAAGGTTAACATTTCTACTGAAAAGTTATCTAGGACAACATAACATAATTTAAAGACCTTTGTGTACTCAAGCCAGTGTATGGTACATCCAGCTCAGATTTTCAAGAAATCTAGAAAACCTGACTGGGTAGGTGTGTCCCAAGGACTGAGAATAGAACCAAGAAATATACATTTCTTCTGACACTATTGACACATTTCTGTTTTACTGATTTATATGTAACATATGAAAAAAGATTACAAAGGGGGAAAACAAAAGCTCAAGAGAAAGTACACATTTAACAGCTTATCCCACCAAGAAAGAGAAGGGAGAAATACCATAAGTAAACCAAGGACTGATGTCAATCAATCAAATACTACAACAAAACAAAACAAAAAAAAACTACAACAAAAAAATACAGCGACTAGCGATAAAAAACACTAGCATAGTTTTGTAAAGGAGGGGAGAGATATAAAGAGGAACAGAAGAGGAAATTCCTATTTCTAACTTCAACCGAGAGGGAGTATAATTAGAAATGGGCACATGAAACAATTGGCTACCTTAATTAAAAATAAATGCATTGGATTAATTGATGAAATTTACTCCACCTTCATGTTTAAGAAACTTCAGTATTCTAATAGCAGTGAAAAGGTGGAATGGACTGGTAATGGGGTTATATTGTATGTTAGAGAGAGCCTTGAACCGAATAAACAAAATTCTGCAGAACATAAAATATATCATGGAATCCCTATGGATAGAAACCCCATATGTAATGGGGAAAATAATACTGATAGGAGTGTATGACCATCCATCTGGCCAGGATGAATAGACAGATGCATTGTTTTATCATTTCATTATTATCTATTTACTTGATTGTTTAAAAGAGAATTATGTACGATTTTAATTTTTTTTATATGTCCTTGACGCCTTTTTGAAGGTGAAATGTGGCCAAGTCGGGCACCTTGAATAATAAACATTTTTCTCCACATTTCTTGGCCCGCTCTGCTTTGTCTGTGGATTGAGTATGTATAGATTGCTGCCTCTGTGATTCTTCCAATTAAGTTTAGATAAGTCAAGAAAGATCCATTATTTTACTGCCCCACTAAAAAAATACCCAACTTCAGTATCTAATTCCAATCATATGCCAAAATAAAGAAGGCTTTCCTATTAGTGTGTAATTTAATAGCTTCCCCAGGTGACTCCAATTTATCAGATATATTCAAGCTGTCAGAAGATTATACCCTCTCTGAACTTCTCCCCCGCCCTTTCTGAATTTATTTTAGTGGGGGCTGCAGGCAGTTAGTAAGCCCTCAAAATGAGGGCATTGATTCTGATAGAATTTTCAACAACTCCTTGAAAATAACTGCACAGTATATCCAAAGGGCATACTAGCACAGCTTTGGGGGACATTAAACTGCAAATAAAATTTTCTTGCTTGATTGTCCATTATATAAAACCTTCTATGGATCTCCAATTATAGTGGAAATACATTCTTAGACAGTCCTACTTATTCTTCCACCTCATCCAATTTAGGGGTCCTTTTATTAAACTGTGGGAAGCACTGAGACATACTGCAATAAAATCCCAATGTGCACATGCAAATCGCACACTAAAAAGTATTTCAGAATTTTTGTAGGACGAAGTTTGTCTGGGGCAAAGAGTGAATGTGGCAGCCTTCTCAAATGTAAGGAGAGAGGCAGCATAGTTGTTGTAAATGAAAGAAACCACCTTCGAAGGTTGCTTGTATTTGGGGGATCAGCATTGTGTTGAGTCTACTGTATTCCAATGTTCCTGACATATGTTAAAACGGTATTTCTATTCTGCCTTTACCTGTTTAGTTCAAGGACGGATTACAAAATCAAGAGACTGGGTTAGTGAGTATGGGAATTACATTGGTTAGGATAGTAATTTTCAAGATAGGTTGGCAAGTCTATAAGGGTTTTGGGTTAGTAGATCCAGGGGCTTAAGCAGGTAAGATGTTGATAGTTTCTGAGTCTGATTTGGCGTATGTTTTAGTTCATAGTAGGTTTAGGGTCTTGAAGAGAAAAAGCTTTTAGTAGTTCCCTGAAATTTAGGTAGTGTTCACATAGGTGCAGTTTGAAAGGAAGATTGTTCCATATATTTACAAGCTAGTACTGAATGGACAGAGATAGCTGTCTGGTAGATTTCAAGTTCTTAAACATTAGGAATTTCAGCTGGAGGAGATCCTAGTTGAATATCTGGTAGAGTCTTGTAGTACTATTGCTAGGTCTGTTAGATAACTGGGTGCGTTACAACTTAGATTTTATGTTTAAATCATAGCAAGTTGCACAGCAATTGTAAAACTAGGTCTTATGGGCATTGTAAGAAGTCTATTTTTGAGCATAGTTTAGGCTTCAGACAGACTTGCATTCTAAGGATTGAACTTATGCACAGTTTGGATGTCCTTAATGCGATCTGCTAAATAGCTCTCTGGGTTTTTATTTTTGCTTTATTAAGCTCAAAATACATTTAATAAGCCACCACCTAAACAGGGCACATCAATACAAAGATATTGCATGCAAAACCTATTTTTCTGAGCAAACAGTAATGGTATTTGCTAATTAGAGGAAAAGATCAACTAATTGAAGCACAGCACATGAAAAAAACAGTTTTATGTTTCTTGCTAAAACGCAACCCTTTTTTTTCTCACTAAAGATTGCTCCAATGAGGTCATTCTTGAAACAGGTGGATTCAGCAAATAAAGCACATAACAAAAATATATAGATTGCATATGGTTAAAAATAGAAACAGACCTTAGCATGGCTTCTACTTCATTGCAAATGGAGGTTTGCAGCTACACAATGGTGACCTCATTGTGAGATAACATAAGAACATAAGCAATGCCTCTGCTGGGTCAGACCTGAGGTCTACCTTGCCCAGCAGTCCGCTCATGCGGCGGCCCAACAGGTCCAGGACCTGAGCAGTAATCCTCTATTTATACCCTTCTATTCCCTTTTCCAGCAGGAAATTGTCCAATCCTTTCTTAAATCCCAGTACTGTACTCTGCCTTATAACGTCCTCTGGAAGCGCATTCCAGGTGTCCACCACACGTTGGGTAAAGAAGAACTTCCTGGCATTTGTATTGAATCTGTCCCCTTTCAACTTTTCCAAATGCCCTCTTGTTCTTTTATTTTTTGAAAGTTTGAAGAATCTGTCCCTCTCTACTCTCTCTATGCCCCTCATGATCTTATAAGTCTCTATCATATCTCCTCTAAGTCTCCTCTTCTCCAGGGAAGAGAGACCCAGTTTCTCCAATCTCTCAGCGTATGAAAGGTTTTCCATCCCTTTTATCAGACGTGTCACTCTTCTCTGAACTCTCTCGAGTAACGCCATATCCTTCTTAAGGTATGACGACCAAAACTGGACGCAGTATTCCAGGTGTGGGCGCACCATCGCCCGATACAGCGGCAGGATAACTTCTTTCGTCCTGGTTGTAATACCCTTCTTGCACCTGCAAGGTAGAATGCCACAATTAAAATATGTGCTGGGGGAGCTGGTTGGGATTCAAACCCATGACTTCTGGAAGATGAGCACAGAGCTTTTACTTATTGAGCTACAGCAGCTTCCAGGCAGGTGTCTCTGACTGCCCTGTGATATGATAGCTTAGGGATCTGCCGCAAATCTCGATTTGCAATTAAGAAGAAGCCATGCTAAGGTCTGTATCTGTTTTTTTCTGTCTCTAACCTTTTGCAAATGAAGTTATGTATGCAATCTATATATTTCTGTCATGTGCTTTCTTTGCTTTTAAGAATGAGCTGATTGGAGCACTGTTTAGTCAGAAAAAAAGGGTAGCTTTTTAGCAAGAAAACTAAAGCTATGTTTATCCTGTGCTGTGCTTCAGTTAATGGATCTTTTCCTCTAGCAAATAGCATTGCTGTTTATCCACAAAAATAGAAGGTTTTGCAAGCAATATATCTGTTTTGATGTGCCCCGTTTATGAAGTGTCTTATTAAATGTATTCTGAGCTTAATAAAGCCTGGGAGGTCTCTAAAGATCTACTAAATATCTCTCTACTAAATAATATTACCCTTCTTTTCTGGCTGCATTCAGTGGGCTAAATAAAGGACCTTGTAAATGGGAAATAGCCCACATGCCACGTTAGCATTAAATGCTGACAGTATAAGATAGGATTTCAGTTTATTGTTTTCACAGCAGTTATGAAAAACCTCTCAGATTTACAAGAATACAAATATTAGTTTAAAAAAACAGCACATACTGCTAAGAAACATTACCAGATATATGAAGAAGAAAAACAAGAAATAAAACAAAACACCTACCCTGCATCCTTCAGAAGATCCAAAAATGCATGAAACTTTTGGAAAGATGTCTCAATGCTTTCCAGAATACCTTCATCTTCTAGAATTGTGCTGGCTATCGTCTGTTTATGAAGAGTCTGAGAAAGGGACAAGTTGATTCGCCTCAAGCGAGCATTTTCAACTTCTAGCTACAAGAAACAATGTGAAAAACTGAGTGGCCTGTTTTCAAACTGGTATAAAAAACATGTCTGACATCTCTGGCCTTGATACTTGAACTTATTAGGAAGAGGAAAAAAACCCCAAAACAGATGAGTCAGACAAAAGTCCATCTAGGCTAGCATTCTATTTCCAACAGCAGGAAAAAGTGCTTTGAAAACATATGTAAGAAATAGGACATTTGTAGAATTGTTATCCATTGTCACACACATTTTCAGAGACAGGGAAGCAGTAAAACTAGAGGACGTGAATCGAGGTTGCAGAGTAGTAGACAAGAATAACATCAGACAATACTTTTGCAAAAAGAGGGGAGTGAAGGTTAGATGCACTAAAAACGGTTAAGACCATGTGGGTTCGCTGTGGGCCGATTTCTAAACAGCAATTGATGTTTAAACAGCTGCTCATGCAAATGAGTTTTGCAGAGGGCAGTCAAAATCCCATCTGATCACTTGCTTAGAAACCAGCTCTCACATATGCACAGACGGTTTGGGGAAGCCCGAACAGCTGAAAGCCCCAAAGTAGTAGGGGAAGCCCCAAAGTAGCCTTCCGCCACTTAGCTGTTGGGGCTTTTTTCTTTAATGGCACAGTGTGTATTATACATGCACAATAACTGCCCATTTAAAAAAAAAGTGATTTGAGCCGCACCCCCCCCCCTCCTGTTGACCCCCGGATGAAAAATAAAGAGAGGCAGGAGGGATGCCCATTCCTGCCTCCACGATCCCTATCCCCTACCCCCACTCCCCCTACTTTAGAAAGAATCAGCTGGAGGGATGCCCACTCCCTCCTGCCACCGGATCCCCCCTTAACAAGCCCCATACCAGAACATGAAGACAGCAAGAGGGATGTCCAGTCCCTCTTGCTCACATGTCTGCCACTGTAAAATGGCGGGCCTTCCTCTTCCCAGTGCATCCCAGGGTAGGGGCCTTAGGCATCCAAGTCAATCAGGGCCTTAAGCCACTTCCCAGGCATCCCAGGATGAACCGGGAAGAGGAAGGCCAACCATTTTGGAGGTAGGGGCCTTAGGCATCTGAGTTAATCAGGGCCTTAGGTCCCTCCTCAGGCATCCCAGGATGCATCAGGAATGGGAAGGCCCACCATTTTGGAGTGGTGGGCTTGCGAGCAGGAGGGACTGGGCATCCCTCCTGCTGTCTTCTTCATATACAGGTACAAGAGTGTGGGGGTGATTCAGGGGGCTATGTGGGCATCTGGTGGCAGGAGGGCGTGGGCATCCCTCCTGACAAACTTTTGTAACATTTGGGTGTTTGTGGCAGGAGGCGGGAGTGGGAATCTCTCCTGTTGATTTCTATTAAAGTATGGGGGGGGAGATTGTGGGGGGGTGTCCATAGGCAGTTTGCTCAGCTCAGGGGAGAGCAGCAGGAAGGCGTGGCTTCCTGCCTCTATTTTTCTTCTAGAGTCTTCGTTGGGGGGGTTCTTTTTTTATGGGCCAGATTATGAGTGTGTTACAGACACACACACACACACACAATCTCTGCCTACAGAAAAAAATGAAAAACATGTCAGACTCGTCAGTAACATACTAGACCCGTCAGTTTCTTCCAGTCAGTATTAGCGATCCAACTATGGCATTGTAACATTAAGCCATCAATCGGATGGCTTGTTTTAATATTAATGACCTCATTTTAATAGTAATGAGATCGTTTGCATGCCAGTCAGAGAATGTACCACCGCACAGAAAGCCACGCGGTAAGCCGTTTTGAAAATTGGGTTGGCAAATTCCGTCAGTCGTTAAAGTAGTCAAACTGGTTTGGTGACCCTCAGTACACGATTGAAGTGTTTAGTGCATCTAGGCCTGACTGCCTGGAATACCCTACCAGTGGAGGTGATTTAGGACAGATACCGTGACAAAATTCAAAATTGCATGAGATAAACAAAGAGGATGCCTATATAGAAAGAGAATGTATCAATGCAAAACTTAAACCACCTTCACTTTAAAAAGAGCACAGAGGTATAGCTATGGCCCCTCTTGTTGGAAAAACTGATAGACCAAACAAGTCTCTATCTGCTGTCATTCACTGTTACTATGTTACACTTGATTTCTAGTCAGTAATGACTGAGGAATGCATTAAGCTAATGAATTTTGCAACACGGCAGACACTGAAAACTGGCCTCTTCCAACACAATATAATACAGTGTCTTATATACCGAAGTTCTCTACAAGGAATCAATGTGGTTTACAGTACGAATTAGATCAAGCTCTTGAGGTTATATATTTAAGCTTGATCTTGTGGTTGTTAGGAGGAAGAGGTGAAGGGCTCCAATTCCCACTCAAAAGCATGAGAAGGGGTGAAGCCCGAAACTCCCGTCCCCTGCACGTGGAACAATGACCCTCCCTCAGTCAGGCATCCACCACAAATCTGGCATATATCTAAGGGAGATCCACCTGAGGGATTTTGAGACAGAGGCTTTTAAAATCAAATCGAAAAATCCAAGATGACCATCGCGATAGCGATTTTAGCGCCTAAAAAATGAAACACCAAAAATTCAAGGAAGGGGTTTTTGGAGTTCAGAGACCCGGTCCCTAGCCTCAAAAACCTTTAAAATTAACTTTTAAGGACAACCCCCCCCACCCCTCCAATAGGCTGTGACTTATTCATGCCATGCTGGATGCTGGGAGCTGCTAACAGAGAACCTCCAGTCAAACCGGTATGAGAAGATTTCTGCATCAGGCAAGCCTAACAAAGAAAAACTAGCCGCCCAGTCTCCCCAAGGGACCAGACCCTCAGACCCCCACGACATTGTGGGGGGAAGAATGCAGTTGGTACAAAACTGCCATGGAAGCCGCACATCCTGCGTTCAAGCCCACTGCGGACGAAACCTGGGGCGGTCCATGAGCCTCCGGATTGTTAATACAGGTCGGCCAAATAGGAATCATGAAAAAGAATGTGCCTGTGGGCTACAGCCAGAGATGTATCAGGGGAACCAAGAGCCTCTGCAGCACCAAAAGCCTCACTTATGGGAGAACCCCCCCCCCCAAATAAAGAAAATAAACACAAGCAGAACAGAGAAGCTCCTACAACTTTGCTGTGAAGAGAAAGACTGAGACATAGGTTAGTATGATTGGAGAGGTATCAATTAAATGTCTATTTAATATTTAGTAATTGAATATTTATTAATTGAATTATTTAAACAATTGTGAATGGAAAGGTATCAATTTAATTTTTATGTATAATTTTCATGTATTATTTAAGTAATTTTAGGTTAATATGAATTATCTAATGCAGATTATATAGTATAATCTATAATATAATATTATGTTTAGTTTGAAGGTATTCATTGGGTCATGATAAATGTATATAATATATTTGTACAATTATGTAAAATAATAATTATGTAAAAGAGTAATTCATCAATAGAATATTTATTTATATATAGATGAAATTTGTATATTAAATATGGTCTTTATCTAGATATAAGGTTAAAACACAGTAATTTTCAGGATATTATGGTGTAATAATTTGTTTTAAATTTATTCCTTATCGTAATTTATGTATTTTAGTGCTCCCTGCTGGAACCCTTGAAAAAGCCATTGTTGGCGAAACGGGTCCCATCGGGCAGTATTGCTTGGAGCAAGAATGTTTATATGAATGAAGAATTTTCAATAAAGAAATAAGAAAGATACAAGTTGGTCTGTTCTTCCATTATATACCTTTTCCTGCTGAGTGAGGATTTGTTTGATTGGAAGAAATCTAGAACAACCCAGAGTGAGAGGAGGAGGAGCTGAAGGATATATAAATTAGGCTCTCTACAGACTTCACAGTAAAGTAGGGTAAATATCCATTGGACAAGGTTGATATTCCTGTTGCACTAGAAGAATTTATTATAGTAGAGAATAGTAAATGCTGACAGGAAAGTTTTTGTTTTGTTTTTTTAAATACACACGTATTTCTTTTTTAAACTGGAAGTGAACATGCAGTATAGTGTATCTTAAAGGTCCAATCACATCATGTCCCCTTGAAATGTGTACATGCTGTAGATGATCCAAGTACTGAGAAACAGCTTTTCTAAAACTGTTACTTACACATGTATGTCCATTTACATGTTTAAACTAGCTTTTTACGTGTGTAAATACTGCCTAGCCTTTAAAATGACTTCCATGATCTAGAACAGTGTCTTTCAAACTGTTGTGGTGTGCCCTGAAGAGATTCTATGTGTTTAAAAAATAAAACCCTTAAGACAATCTTGTTGCTAATAATGTCCAATCTTCTTGTTTCTCGTTTGAAACTCACTGTGGCCACATCACTGGACCCAGGAGCAGGCAGGGAGGCTTGCCGGCGTGGGAGCGCACTCCGCCCCTCCCCCCACCTGACGAGACTACACTGAGCCAGTTGGAAGGCTCAGGAAGTCTCTCAGCTCCCGTGTTTCTGTTAGTTTCTGTTTACCTCTTGTTTCTCATTTGAAACTCACTTTGGCCACATCGCTGAACCCAGGAGCAGGCAGGGAGGCTTGCAGGCATGGGAGCGCACTCCGCCCCTACCCCCACCCGACGAGACTACACTGAGCCAGTTGGAAGGCTCAGGAAGTCTCTCAGCACCCGTGTTTCTGTTAGTTTCTGTTTACTTCTTGTTTCTCATTTGAAACTCACTTTGGCCACATCGCTGGACCCAGGAGCAGGCAGGGAGGCTTGCCGGCGTGGGAGCGCACTCCGCCCCTACCCCCACCCGACGAGACTACACTGAGCCAGTTGGAAGGCTCAGGAAGGCTCTCAGCACCCGTGTTTCTGTTAGTTTCTGTTTACTTCTTGTTTCTCATTTGAAACTCACTTTGGCCACATCGCTGGACCCAGGAGCAGGCAGGGAGGCTTGCCGGCATGGGAGCACACTCTACCCCTCCCCCCTCCCGACGGGACTGCACAGGGCCGACATCGCTGGACCCAGGAGCAGGCAGGGAGGCTTGCCAGCGTGGTAGCGCACTCCGCCCCTCCCCCCACCCGACGGGACTACGCTGAACCAATAAAAGATTCAGCGCCTAACAGCACGCTGTCTAAGACGCTCATAGCACCTTTGTGAAGCGACCAAGAAGCGATCCACCCCCACAACACTACCAAACATAAAACCAACCGAAAAACAGCAGCCAAACCACCAAAGACCCTTCTACCACCTTTCACCAACCACAAACCACCAACCACCAAACAAAAAACTTCCCAAAATGAAGCTAACCTCATGAGCCCAGCACTTCATACTGTTAATCCTTCTTTTAACCAGCGGGAAGACAGCAGCAAATAACCTCCTCCCTACACCCCCTACAGATATAAATAAATCTCTCTTCCAAAATAGGAGAACATCAAGTGACAGAAACTCAAACCTACAATCTAACACTCTATACTCCATTACCACAGCATGGGGAAGAAGACCAACACACACTAAGACTAAACCACACTGGCACACCAAATCACTTATATATCCAAACACAACCCACAACTATCACACAGAAATATCCACACTCAAATGCGCCTACTTAAATATCAGAGCGCTAGGTCCAAGAACAGAGCTTATAAAAACCTGAATAACACAAGAAAACCTGGACTGTCTTTTCCTCACAGAAACCTGGCTAACCTCCGAATCAGACCCCAGAATAACTGAAGTCTGCCCACAAGGATACAAAATTACAGTGGTCATAAAAACATAACATAGAAATAGACGGCAGATAAGGGCCACGGCCCATCTAGTCTGCCCACCGCAATGACCCTCCCCCACCTAAATCAGTGAATAGATCCCACGTGTCTATCCCATTTGGCCTTAAAATCAGGCACTCTGCTGGCCTCAGTGACCTGAAGTGGAAGACTATTCCAGCGGTCAACCACTCTTTCAGTGAAAAAGAATTTCCTGGTGTCACTGTGCAGTTTCCCTCCCCTGATTTTCCATGGGTGCCCCCTGGTTGCCGTGGGACCCTTGAGAAGGAAGATATCTTCTTCCACTTCGATGCGGCCCGTGAGATACTTGAACGTCTTGATCATGTCTCCCCTCTCTCTGCGTTCCTCGAGTGAGTAGAGCTGTAATTTATCCAGCCTTTCCTCATACGGGAGATCCTTGAGATCCGCGATCATCCGGGTGGCCATTCTCTGGACCGACTCTAGTCTCAGCACATCCTTTCGGTAATGCGGCCTCCAGAATTGCACACAGTACTCCAGGTGTGGTCTCACCATGGATCTATACAATGGCATAATGATTTCAGGCTTACGGCTGACGAAACTCCTGCGTATGCAACCTATGATTTGCCTTGCTTTGGAGGAAGCTTGCTCCACTTGATTGGCAGCCTTCATGTCCTCACCGACAATCACCCCTAGGTCACGTTCTGCTTCAGTTCTTGTTAGGATCTCGCCATTTAGGGTGTAAGTCTTGCATGGATTTTGGCTGCCCAGGTGCATGACTTTGCATTTTTTGGCATTGAAGCTGAGTTGCCAGGACCTAGACCAGCACTCCAGTAGTAGTAGGTCATGCATCATGTTGTCGGGCATTGAATTTTTGTCTATTGTACTCTTGGCCACTACATTGCTTAGTTTGGTGTCATCGGCGAATAATGTTATTTTACCTCGGAGCCCTTCTGCCAAGTCTCTTGTGTAGATGTTGAACAGGATCGGGCCCAGGACAGAGCCCTGTGGCACTCCACTGATTACCTCCGTCGTTTCGGAGGGGGTGCCATTCACCACTACCCTCTGAAGCCTACCCTCAAGCCAGTTCCCAATCCATTTTGTCAACGTGTCGCCCAATCCTATAGAACTCATCTTGCTCAGCAACCTGCGGTTTGGTACGCTATCGAATGCTTTGCTGAAGTCCAGGTATACGATGTCCAGGGACTCCCCAACATCCAGCTTTCTCGTCACCCAGTCAAAGAAGCCGATCAGGTTGGATTGGAAGGATCTCCCCTTAGTAAATCCATCTTGACGGGGATCCCGTAGATTCTCCTCGTTCATGATCGTATCCAATTGGCGTTTGATTAGAGTTTCCATTAGTTTGCTCACTATTGATGTGAGACTCACTGTTCTGTAGTTTGCTGTCTCCATCTTGGAGCCTTTCTTATGAAGTGGAATGACGTTAGCCATTTTCCAGTCCAACGGGATGTTACCTGTACTAAGGGAGAGATTGAAGAGCGCGGATAGCGGTTCCGCCAAGACATCACACAACTCCCTGAGCACCCTGGGGTGTAGGTTGTCAGGCCCCATTGCCTTGTTAACCTTGAGCTTTGACAGCAGAGAAAAAAAAAGAGGCGGAGGCCTAGCAATCTTAATCAAACAAGATCTAACCCTTTATATAATTGAGAAAACATCTAACTCGTACATGGACCTTTTAGCTTGCCAACTCTCAAGCACCACACTAAAAGACACACTAAACTGCAAGCTCTGCTACATAGCGCCGGGAAACTGGTCTTTAGCAAGAACTGAAGTGGAAGACTTCATATACCAAAACTCACTAATAGCAACCTACAACCTACTCCTAGGAGACCTAAATCTACACCTAAATCATCCAAATAAGTAGACAACTTTCTCTCATTTCTCAAAGCCTTATCCTTCCAAATGCCAAATCCACAAACAACTCATGAAAAAGGCCACCAACTTGATATTGCAGCCTTCATGACCCACCAACCATCCTTAACAGAAATTCATACATCTAACGGAACATGGTCCAGATCCATCTGTCAGACCACTACACTTACACTTTCAACATCAACTGGACCAAAAACAACAAAAAAATTATAACAAAACTCAATAAAGTAACATACACCTCACGCAAACACATCGAACCCTCCATATTCTAGTCTAAAATAGATGAAACTATTCTAGAAAACAACCCCGAGGACTTCATCTTACATTGGGAAAGATTTTGCTCTAATACCCTTGATTATTTAGCCCCACTGCAAACCAAATCCAGACCCAGGAGATCAGATAAATGGTTCGACTTCGAACTGCTACAATTCAAAAGAAAATGTAGACGACTAGAGAGAAAATGGAGAAAATCAAACTCTGATCATACAAAATCCGCCTGGAAAAAAATCAACAAACAATACAAATCACAATTAAAGGACAAGAGAAAAGCACACTACACCAACCTAATAGGCACTGAAACCCAAGACACCAAAAAACTATTCCAAATTCTAAAAACCCTAACCGACACCAAACCCTACCTGACCACTAACAATACTACCCCCCTCAGCCACTCTTATTAGCAGAACACTTCCAAAATAAAATTACCAAAGCAAGAGCTACCCTCAATGACACCTCTACCCATCCTAACGAATTCACAATTCTCCCCATAGATAGAGATTCTACTGCAGCAGATAGAATATGGTCTCAATTCCCCAACATACAATGGCCTGAATTCAACAAATACTACAAAAAATACAGCCATGCATCCTGTGACCTCAACAACTGTCCACCATATCTCCTAAAAACATCCAGCTCAAAATTCCGCGCTCTTCTTCTAAATTGGATACAAATCTCGCTAATAAATGGCCACTACCCTACCAACCTCAGCAAAATCATCATCACCCCGATCGTCAAAGACCCCAAAGGACCGATAGACCAAACAGCCAACTACAGACCCATTGCCTCTATTCCACTCTATGTCAAAATAATAGAAGGACTAGTTGCCAAATTCCTCTCCAATTACCTAGAAAACCATAACATACTCCATCCCACACAATCCAGCTTCAGAAACAACTTCAGCACGGAAACACTACTTGGACACAGCCAGACAACATCTCAGCACAGGAAAAAAAATGATGCTCATACAACTAGACCTTACCGCTGCATTCGACTTGGTGGACCATAACATTCTACTACAAATCCTGGATACAATAGGTATCACAGATAAAGTATACACATAGTTTGAAGGATTCCTTAAATCAAGAACCTATAGAGTAAAATCAGACAAACAAAAATCTGAACCTTGGTCAAACCCCTGCGGAGTTCCCCAAGGATCCCCTCTATCCCCGACTCTCTTCAATCTCTCTACAGCCTCCCTCAGCTCTCACCTGGACAAACAAGGCATAGCCTCCTACAGCTATGCCGATGACATTACCATTCTCATACCCTTCAATCAACCTGAACTCTCCATGACAAACACATTACACCAAACACTAAAATCAATAGCAACCTGGATGAAAGATCACAAACTGAAATTGAACCCAGATAAAACTAAATTCATTCTCCTAGAAAACAACAAAATACCAACCATAACCAACATTGAAATCAACGCAATCAACTACCCCATACAAACCACCCTAAAACGGCTAGGAATAACTATTGACAGATGCTGCACTATGCAACCGCAAATCAATAAAACAATACAAAAGTCATTCTTAGTCATGAGAAACTTAAGACAAGTTCAGAAATTCTTCGAGAAAACTCAATTCCAGCTCATAGTTCAGTCCTTAATACTAGGCCTACTTGACTACTGTAATATCCTCTACCTCCCATGCCCTACAACCATAACAAAACAACTACAAACTATCCAAAACACAGCACTAAGATTCATCTACTCATTAAAGAAACATGATCACATTACAGAAGCATATCTCCAATTGCACTGGCTTCCGATCCCAGCAAGAATACAATTTAAATTCTACTGCCTACTATTTAAGACTTTATACGGAGACAGTCCAAACTACCTGAATAACCACCTCATCCACAACACCGCAACCAGACATAGGAAAACTCACACCCCATTCTCATACTCCCCAATTAAGGAGGTCAAACGGAAAACAACTATATGATGGCCTCCTGGCCACTCAAGCAGCCAAACTAGACAACCAAATCGCCAATCTACTGACGGCATCCCTCGACTACAAGACTTTTAGAAAAGAAATAAAGACTATATACAGTGGTGCCTCGCATAACGGACGCCTCGTACAGCGAACGCTGCGCATAACGAACTTTTTGTCTTGCTCCCTATAACGAACTTCGTTTCACACAACGAAGTCGCCCGAGGGGCCCGGGGGGGGGCGGAACTACTCTCGCCGAAGCCGGGAACAGCAGCACCCTCCTGTCTGAATGCAGTGTTCCATCATCTCCCTCCACCTTACCTTAGATGCCGAGTTTTCCGGCTTTCTTTTTCGGCCAGCCACACACTTTCAAAGAGCAGCACATGCGCGCATGCTCTGTTGTTCAATCTTCTCCTCTGACGCAACCGGAAACCGGAAGTTGCAGGAGAAGAGAACATTGATCAACTTCAGCAGCTGCGCGTGCACAGCTTTTTGAAAGCGTGCGGCTGGGTGAAAAAGAAAGCTGGCAAACTCTGCATATAAGGTGAGGTGGAGGGAGGGAAATGTAGGGCTGCAGAACGAATTATTTTCTTTTACATGTATTCTTATGGGAAAACAGGGCTGCAGAACGAATTATTTTCTTTTACATGTATTCTTATGGGAAAACGCGTTTCACACAACGAACGTTTCACATAACAAACTTGCTCCTGGAACGGATTAAGTTCGTTGTGTGAGGCACCACTGTACTCTTCAAGAAAACTCTGAAAAAAGAAATAATACCGCAAGTCTTAAACTCCACCTCTCACTAAAGCCAACTACCCCAAACAAATAACCTTATCCATTTCTTACTCTTTTTGAAAATGACCAATTTTTTTTTTTTTTTTTGTAAGTTCTTGTTGTAATACATCTTGGATAATTCTTTTGTAATCCGCCTTAAACTGCAAGGTAATGGCGGAATAGAAATCCCTAATGTAATGTAATATCCAATCTATAATTGGCTAACACTCTTAATCCCTTGGGGAGAATGTTTGGACTTAATTAAGGATTAACTGTTAAAGAAAAATTGAGATAATGGACATCAGTATGGACCTATTACTTACAAAAGAGAGGCTGTGGGCTCGGGCAGTAATTCATAGATGACCAGCACCAGACCATAAGTCTAAATAAGAACTGCCCCATACATCATTTGGTCCAGTTTAGTGCAATTAATTTAATCAAGATAATATATGTCACAAGCAAACATTCGCATCAGGGATAAGGAAAATAAAAGTGTGAAGTGCTCACATAAAAATTGTTCAAAAATGATTCAATGGAAAGTGTTGTGCTGAACTGAGTCTCATTGAGATTTCATAGTATCACTCGATGGTTGATTTTCAAAGTGCATTAGAATACTAAAAAAGTTCATAGAAAAGTTAGTATTTGAAGTAAAAGTCCATAAAGTCACTAATAAATAGTTGGCTGAATCCTATTGAAAATTCATGCTGCCACATAACAGTTCATATTGCCACTCAATTCATGGAAAAATTCATGCAAAAATGTTTTTCACTAATAAGTACTTAGCTGAATCTTGTTGAAAGCTTGTGCTGCCATACAATAGTTCATATCACCACTTGACAGAGCTCAGTTTCAACACCTTCATCAGGAGTGGAGATTAAAGTACTAATGCAATAAATCGCCAAAGGAACAATGAATGTCCTGACAAGGCAGCAGGAACTACTTAAACCGGTCAGCGCAATCCTCCATAGCGTGGCGCAATCAAACCTGCACTTGTAAAAGAAGGGGTGATCTCCTGGGCCCGTATCGGAAGATCTGCTGGCGACCTTCATCACGTAATCCCACCATGCGGGATTCTCCCAGAGTGTGTGGTCGCTGGACATTTTGCTGGATTCACATTATTCTGCAAGGCCTTCAGATGGCATTGTACATCCAATGGTTTTTTTAGTTCGCCGGATAGTAGCGGTAATGGGTCAGGCGGAGGCGTGGCATCCGGCTGCGTGGCTCCCGATCACACATGAGCTGCTGGTGCGCTTATTGGAAGCACTGCTAAGGGTGGTAAGGCCACCTTTTCACTGGCTTTTTTCGGAGCCCTGCGAGTTGGGGAACTTTTGGTGCACTCGGCAGATATGTGAGGACTTTTGGGACTTTTACTTCAAATACTAACTTTTCTATGAACTTTTTTAGTATTCTAATGCACTTTGAAAATCTACCATCAAGTGATACTATGAAATCTCAATGAGACTCAGTTCAGCACAACACTTTCCATTGAATCATTTTAGAACAATTTTTATGTGAGCACTTCACACTTTCACAATTGTGACACATATTGATTTTGGGAGTTTATTAAGCTTTTATTTTCCTTGTCCCTGATGCAAATGTTTGCTTGTGACATATATTATCTTGATTAAATTAATTGCACTAAACTGGACCAAATGATGTATGGGGCAGTTCTTATTTAGACTTATGGTCTGGTGCTGGTCATCTATGAGTTACTGCCCGAGCCCACAGCTTCTCGTTTGTAAGTAATGGGCCCATACTGATGTCCATTATCTCAATTTTTATTTAACAGTTAATCCTTAATTAAGTCCAAACATTCTCCCCAAGGGATTAAGAGTGTTAGCCAATTATAGATTGGATACGAGATTCTAGATGTGTCATGAGAGATTCCAGAATTTTACTTTATTTTTAAAAATTCCCTTCATAAGTATACACTACAATAGACAACATGTATGTAGCATACACAAGATTCTATCGATGTTATGAGCATCTGCTTGCATACGGATACAACTGCCCAGACAACCATCATTCTTTGATGTGACTGGTCCTTAAAATCTAAAAGTAATTTCCCCCCCCCTTCTTATGAAGCCGCATTAGGCTTTTTTAAAAATCACCGGTTAATGATCTACTTATTTTTGCAAACTTGAATTTCCAGTTCCGACAAAAATTAAATCAAAAAAAGAGAATGACTGCAGATGTTGGATGATGAAATGCATGTTTGCTTGTCGACTATCAAGCTACATTTTGAATTAATTTGCACTCAAAAACAAGCTCATCCATCGCTTTGATTAGCGATTCTATTCTATCTACTTTAGTTTCACTGTTTTTACAATTTCCCATACATAGCTTAAAAAACTTTAAATAAATATCTCTCAAATTTAATTTTTTGTTGGTTTTGCAATTTTATAATTTCAGTTATAACGTGCCGCAAAAAACATTTGCTCTGTTTAGGGCTCCTTTTACTAAGGTGTGCTTGTATTTTTAGCGCACGCACAAGATTAGCGTGCGCTAGCTGAAAAATTACCGCCTGCTTAACCCTTTCAGGACCAAGGGACATATTTGTCCCATAACTTTAAAATCCTATAAATTTTGATTGGGATAGTCTACAGTTCTAAATTTGATATGTACGGATTCCATATGATACTGCCTTTATGTAAACAAACTGGTTCCGACATTCATTCATTAGCGTCGTTGCCAGATTGACGAGAAGATTCACTTGCCACACTGTCCATAAGCCAGAAGTGTGATTTTTTAAAAAAAAAATAATGATATTTCACAAAAAAAATCAATTTTTTGGCATCTGCAAGCCCTTTTTACCATAAAAATGTCGTCAAAACCACAAAAATTGGCCTACGATCCTTATGGTCCTGAAAGGGTTAAAAGGAGGCACTAGCAGCTAGCGCGCGCTAAAACCGCTAGCACGCCTTTGTAAAAAAAAATAAAAAAAAAAAAGTTTGAGACACACTGATCTAGAATTTTGGCTCAAATCTCCCTATGCAAGCAAAAAAAATAAAACCATGCCCAGATGTAAATAGAAATATTGATATTTTCAAAATGAAGCTTTAGGCATGCAAGATGGTGTAGTATTAGCCATGTCCAATTTCAGTTTTGTCCAAGTTGCTGAGAGAGTGATATAGAAATAAATGAAATTGAATTACCTATTTAACACTTAGCCCCCCCCAAAAAAAAACAAACAAACCCTTGTGTCAAACACATAAAGGGTGATTAATATTAAGATATTTGCAAATACATTACCTCAATTATATGATTTTCAGATTTTATCCTTGCTCTTCTCTCCTCATTTAATTTTAGTTCACTTTTCTTCAGTTCCACCTGTTCATTAATACCACAGTTTATCACATACTGCCCTTTGCAATAAACACCAAGACAGAAACACAGCCCTTATTTTATAACTACTTAGGATAGTATTTCAGTGAAGGTTTACATTGAAATGACACTATTACACAGAATCTTTGATAAAGAACTAGACTTTCTCATGTATCCACAAGACAGATAGAGCAAAGTAGATTATGAGCCTGGGGGCACCCTTTCTGAACACCCAACTTTAAAATGTCGCAATACAAGGAAAACAGACTCTGGATTTTTGGATGTCCTCATCAAATTCAAAACAATCAAAAATTTCTTTAGCTTTACAAACCTTTAATAATTAAAAAAATGTATTGCTTTTATTATGCAATAGCAAAATTATAGTAACATAGTAAATGATACCTGAACGGTTCATCCAATCTACCCAACATATACCGTTTCCCCCAAAATAAGACCTATCCCGAAAATAAGCCCTAGCATGATTTTTAAAGATGCTCTTAATATAAGCCCTACCCCAAAAATATAGAAACACAAAGGCAGATAAAGGTCAAATTGCCTATCTAGTCTGCCCATCCGCAGTAACCATTATCTCTTTCTCTCTCTCCGAGAGATCCCATGTGCCCTAGTTAAGATCGACTCCCAAAGCCACCTCCCCCCCCCCGAATGTCCCCAACACTCCCTAACTTCATCCCCGACACTAGTGCTGCCTGATTTGCTGAAAAAAATCAGACTCATCGATTCAGCAACTCCCACCCCTGCTGCTTTAGGAGGCCTCGGAGCAGAGATATGTCAGTCTCATGCTGGGAGGGTCAGTGGGGGTTCTGCTGCACAAGGGGATGGGTGAGAGGGAAGGAATGATGCTGCACAAGGGAGGGGGAGAAATGAAAGAGGAAGAATTGGGGTAGACAAGAGGATGGGAGAGATGATTGTTGTACATGAAAAAAAAAATGACATCCCCAAAAATAAGCCCTAGTGCATTTTTTGGACCCAAAATTAATATAAGACACTGTATTATTTTGGGGGAAACACAATAGTAAAGCAGTGTTTCTCAACTTGGTCCTGGAGTATCCCCTTGCCAGTCAGGTTTTTAAGGATAGCCACAAAGTCAGCATATTCTCACATGTGGGACTCCCTAGCTTAGTACAATGGGATGCAGGTAAGAAAATTAATTCAGTACTAGTGCTTGGCCGAAATGACCATCTCATCTGGAATAGGATTCTAGACAGTAGTGAGATGTGAATGTTTGAATTGAGGACCAAGTAGCTACTTTGCAAATTTCAGCAATGGGAGCGGAATGTAAGAAATATATTAAGGCTGCCATAGCTCAAACCTTATGGGCTGGAATGTGTCTCTAGAGCTGCAGCCCGGCCTGAACATAGCAGAAGGAAATACAGGCTGCATGTGGAGTTCTCTCGGGGACAGGCAGGTCCAATCTGTTAGGATGAAAAGAGATGAACAGTTGAGATGAAGTCCTGTGTGGCTAAGTCCTTTGAATGTAGTGGTAAGCCAAGGCATGCTTACAGTCTAAAGTCTATAGAGCTGTTTCTCCAGGATGAGAAAGAGGCTTTGGGAAGAAAACAAAGCACAACAAGTTAATTTGGGTGAAATTCCATGACTACTTTTGGGAGCAAATTAGGATGAGTCCTGAGAACTACCTTGTCATGATGAAATACTGTGAACTGTGGGTCAAAAATTAATACTTGAAGGTTACTCACTCGAGCAGAAGTGATGGAAAGTGGAAAGCAGAAGTGAGAAACTTAAAAGATGAGTAGATGCCATTTGATCAAATGGTGGTTTGATCAATCTGCCCAAAAATACATTAAGATCTCAGTTAGCTGAAGGTGGCTTAAGTGGAGGTTTGGAGTTGAAAAGTTCTTTCATAAACCTTGAAATAAGCAGATAAAATGGCCAGAGATTTATTGGAAAAGCACAAATAGAACCGAGGTGAACTCTGACCAAAGTGGTTTCCAGACCAGAATTGGATAAATGGAGAAGATAATCCAACACTGAAGGTAGAAAAGAGGAGGAAACATCTTGGTGATGGAGAGTACACCACGAATGGAAAAAAATTTGTAAAAGAATTGAATCCCTGACACTCAGCTGAAATAGAAAGGAAACCCCAAGGTTGTCTGGGCCATCGAGGAGCTATGAGGATCATGGTGGCAGATTGTTGTTTGTGATGAACATTGTCAAGATCAGAGAAATTGGTGAAAACGCATTCAGGAACTTGTGCGTCCAAGCCAGAAGAAATGCATCTGCTTCTAGAGGAGAATATTAGTAACTTGCAGTTGTTGGGAGACGCAAACGGGTTTTTTAGGGAAGTCCCCCAAAGGGAGAAAATGGGATGTACATCTCCGAAGTTGCAAGTGCACTATGTGGTCGAAGGTATCTGGTGAGATAACTGGCGAGAGCAATCTATTGTCCATGTACATATAGGGCTTTGAGAACAAGTTTCAAGGAATTGCCCAATTTTAAATATCTTCTGTTTCAGACCCAGAGGAAGAGATTCTCTGTCTCCTTGTTTGTTTATATAGTACATGGCTACTGATTGTCTGTTCGAACAAGGAGGACTTGGTTGGAAAGACTCTATGAAAAGGTCTTTATAGCATTTGGAATTTGCAGCTCTACCTGCCTTGATGTACAGCATCTATGCTTCAATGAAGAGGATCAATTTCTTAATGGAGAGCATAATCTAGATGGAGAATGCCAAACCTTAAATGTTTTGAGAGCATTGCAGATCGCCTGCAGCTGTAATGGGTGGATGTGAAGTGTATTCTCTCGAGTAGATCACCTTCCCCAAGTTGTGAGGCTATCCAGGTGAGCTCTCCAATCATATATAGACAAATCTGCCAAGAATACTTTCTAATGAGGAGGTATGTGAAAAAGTAGACAAGAGGTTGGTCGAGACCATCCACTATTGGAGAAAGTTGACATTGATCCATTGGGATAAGGAATCCCTGAGGCCACTGAGACGCCAGTATGCACTGATCTGATCTGAGATGAAGACGAGCAATGGTGGTTACCAGAATTATGGATGGCATGAGATCTTTGAAACTCAGCAGTTGTCTTACTGAGATGGTTGGCAGATTGGACACATGACTGCAAAGTTGAAGCCAGGTGTTTTGTGCAGGAAAACTCTTAAGAGAAGTGGATGTAGAGATCCCAGGGACAGTATGCAAACTTTTCTCTTACTAGATATTTGTTGATGATTTGGGGGTCGAGTATAGCATGAACACCTCCCATCTACGTTGGAATTAGGAAATACCTGGAGTAGAACCCTTAATTTTTCTGGGAAGGGGTTACTACGTCTATGACATTTAGTTGAAGTAGAACTTCAATTTCCTGAAGAAAGGGGACATCTGTTGAGATATGAAAAAGGACTCTCCTGGAGGATATCTAATGGAACAGAAGTAAAATGGAGAAAGTAACCCTCCTGAACTATTTTGAGGACCCAGGTGACTGTGGTGAGGAGAGCCCAGCAATGACAATAAGACAGAAGTCTTCCTCCAATGGGTTGATAGAGGTATTTTGGTTATGCTGTCTAGGAACACGCTAAAAAACAGCGAAGTTGGCTTCTAAGTAGCCGAAGCCTGAGGGGCTTCTATGCTCTCTGCTTCTTCTGTGGTGCGGGCTTGGAAGAAGAGGATATGGCTGGATAACGCCTCTTGAAGACACAGGGAGCAGGCCTGGAAGTGGACTTGAAAGCCAAGCTTTAGTCCGAGATCCAGTTTAAGCCGACCAGCTCTGTTGATGCCGGGTAAGTCTGTATGTGGCATCATCTACTTTGTCCCTGAAAAACTTCACCAAGACAGGGAATGTTTGCCAAATGATCCTGAAGATTAATATTCATAACAGCGAGACATCTCATCGCAATGGACATAGACTAAGTCTAACACAACTTTTTCGCTTTGTGAAGAATGAAAAACTGAGGAACCCTGAGCTGGCATCAAGCAGAAAGGCAGTTGCACATGTGCAGTACAGGCAGTCTCAAAGCTTCCAAAAGCTTAAAGTAACATTACACTTTTGCACCGTCCGTACCGGATGATGTCACCCCACATGCGAGAATATGCTGCATGCTTGTCCTAGTATAAATGGAAGACTAGGTTCTTACCTCAATAATCTTCTTTCCGTTATAAGACACAGGATTCTGTACTGAAGCTGTTCTCCTCCTCTAGTCGTGAACTTTGCAGAAGGGTGTCACTCATATCTTTCAACTCCTCTCTTTTACCAGTAGAGAATCCCTCTTCAGTTAGTACCATAGCGATCGAACTCCACTAAACAGAAGAAAAGAGAAGGAGAGGGTCACTTTTGGTTTCACCTCCAGCCTCTGTAGAATTCTGTCCTGTGTAGCCAATCCCATAGGGTGAAAAATAGGCAAATGAATCTCTTGGTTGACATGCAAAGCTGAAACCACCGTCGGAAGAAAGGAAAGTACCATCCCATGAAACACCAACCTCTATAAACTAGAGGAAAGGTTATCTGCAAGAGAGAACCTGGAATTCCGAGATTCGCCTCCCAGAGACTAAGGTCCAGAAGAGATGCATTTTGCAGAGCTTTGGATGAGGATTGAGAAAGGTTCTTCAAAACAATATTAGGGTTCCAAGATGGGAAAGAATGGTGGAACAGAGAATGCAATCTAAGCAACCCATTCAAAAACCGAGTGACATTTGGATAAGAAGCCAGCAACCGCCTACCACCTCTAGCCCGAAAGCATGGGTGGGAGAGGCCTGCCACCTACACTTTGAAGGATGCCATGAGGAATAATTAAAGGGAAAAGATGGAGAAAAGACCTGTATCGGTGAAGATCCTAAGACCTCCATGAAACTGGAGGTGAAGATAAATCCCTGTGAACCCTCAAATCAAATTGACAATGGCATGATCCTGATATATTAAGCTTATTCACACTAAATAAGCAACTAGAAGATCATATTTCTCTATATATCTTTCACTCTGTCAGCATAAGCAGATTTCATGAGAAGTTCAACTTTAACCCAGAAACTGATAAACATCTGCTGACAATGACAAACATTTAGTTTGTGAAAAAGGAAATTAACACATAACTCCAAGTCAAGCTAATTTACCAGAAACTATATCAACCACAAGGGTAAGAACTCAGGAATAGGGAAGGCTCGTTCTCAGAAATTATTGACCTTGGTACTGAAAGGGCATATGTCAGGGAAATTAGGAAAGCTGGATTTAGCAATAGGATATCATGCTTCAAAATGACTCAGAAAGTATGTGTTGACCAATTAATGAAAATAATAATTACAAATATCCAATAGAAATAAAGGATGTAGATTGAACTAACATGGTCCTAGGTTGTTAAAAATGTATAAAAGGTCAGTGTTACCAATGTATAGGCAGAACAGACACCAGGTATACAGAAGACTGGCATTCTGTATATGTTCTGTTAATTCAATTGGCTAAGACTTATCCTTTGTAAGCTATTATTGATTACTAATAAATATATACAATATACAGCTAATTGGGGTCACTGATCGATGGAGGTTTCACAGCATTTCCAGTCACCACTACGTGGTTTGTTTGGGGTTTTTTTAGCCTTGCTCACAAACATGCCAAGATTACAGGCTCTTCCTGTTCCTTGGCGCACCATAACTGGAAAGTCTTCCAGGTCTTAGTGTAAGCTACAAACGTCAGAAGTTTCTTTGCTCTAAGTATAGTTGCAATGACTACCTCCGAGTAACCCTTATGTGTTAGGGCTGTGTGCTCAAGAGCCATGCCGTAAGACCACAGTGCTCTGGATTCTCCATGGGGACTGGGTCCTGACTGAGGAGCCCTGGATGAAATGACACCTGTCTCTTTGAAGCCGCACTAGATCTGTATACCAAGGCCAACGAAGCCAAACTGGAGCCACCAGTATTAGCAGACTCTGGTGCCTCATGATTCTGTGGATGATCTTGGCCACCATGGCCCATGGTGGAAACACAGAGGAGATTCTCTGTGGGTAGGGCTGAACCAGGGTGTCCATCCCTGCACTTCCTGGTTCGGTTCTTCAACTGTAGAAGCAGATCGCCTTCACGATCATGGCTGAGGTCATGAGCTCCATCTTTCCTAGTACTACACAATGAAGTACTACACAATGAAGATGAATGCTCTTTGGGACAGGGACCACTCCCCTGGATCCAGAGTCTGATAAAATCAGACTAGAAATTCTCTATTCATGCCACGAGGGCCATGGAGAGTTCCCTCCTAGTGCCTCCCTAACTGTTCACATAAGCTACCACAGTGGCATTGTCAAGATAATACTAGGACTGCCTTTCCTATCGGGGAAGTCAAAGTCTCCAATGCTTTCAATGCAAAATGAATGGCTGTCAGTTTCAGACAATTTATTGACCACTTGTTTTTTGATAGTGTCCACTGGCCCTGGAGCGGGCAACCAAAGCAATGCCCCCTCTTCCCCCCCCCCCGGCTCAGGCTGACATCAGTGGTAAGCATCATCCATGATCTGGAGGGGCAAGTCCTTTCATAAAGAGTTCCCCTGGCTGTTCCCTGCCTCCCATGACTAGGGGAGATGCATCTTAAGAGAATGCCATTGCAGAGACCACGTGCAGAGGAGAGAATCCTGGTGTGGATGCACAAGTGCTCTCAACCAGGGAATGCCTTTCCGGGAGGCTGCCATATAGCCCAGTACCTGAAGGTAATGCCAGGCTGTAGGCGTCAGCATCGCTAAGATCTCTGCAATCTGCTTCCTGAGCTTCTGTTTGCATGGCTCAGGAAGAAAGGCATGGCCTCTCGCCATTTTGAAACAGACTCCCAGATACTCCAAGCACTGAAGTTTACTATTCAACCGAGGCCCTGGAGCAGGTCCACCACCTGTTTTATTGCATGCTTGCCTTCCTGTGTTGAAGGGGCTCTGAGTAGCCAATCGACCAGGTATAGGTGAACCTGTATGCCATCCTGTGAAGGTGAGCTGTTACTATCACCATCACGTTGGTGAAGGTGTGTGGGAACACAGCCAATCTGAAAGGTAGCACCACAAATTGGGAGTGTCTGTGGAAAATATGGAATGCAAAGATATGCCTCTATTATAACAGTGAGGCTAGGAATACCCCAGAGCCACCATCACAATGACTGATCAGACCATCTCCATGTGGAAGCGCGGAACTATCAGTACCGCATTTATGGACTTCAGAACTAGGATAGGTTTTCAGTCTTCTGTGTCTTCCTTGGGCACCATGAAGTATATGGGCTATCAGCAGGATCCCGACTTCTTCGGGAACTGGTTGTATGGTATGAAATGTCCCAGAGATATACCATCGCTCAGACCCTGGCCTCCTTTTCTAGCCATCCAACAAGGTGAGAAAACATGCTCCTGTGATCCTCTCAAATAATACCCAGGACCCAGCAGTCTGAGATCTGTTCCCATTCCCTTCAAAAAGCCGACCGTCTCTTGTCAATGTGAAGAGGCATGGCAGTTGACCTGGTATCATTGTGGCTTTCTGTTGGCTGTGCCGCCACGCAAACCTAAGGGTTGCTGATGTCTATAGTTGCCAAATCTCTCTCTGGACCCTTGGAAAGGTCTCAAGGAAGAGGAACTGGAGAACTGTGAGATCCCTGAGAGGAACGAAAAGTGCTTCTGCCCCCCCTTGAGGAATGTTGAGTTCTGCTATCTGAGAGTGATATGGGTCAGCGATCCGACATGCTAGCCATTAGGTTGTCCAAGCCTTTGCCAAAAATCCTCTGCTCATTAAAGGGTAATCCAAGTTTATTTATAATTTAATATACCAACCATCTACATGTATCTGACCAATTTACAATGTTAAAAATATTAAAATACATGTATGGGGACAAAAATTTAAACAAAATTAGGACAGACATGGACATAACTGGACATGAAAAGAGTAAGGGGTGAGGAAAGTTGATAATTACATCATAAAAATAAAAGTAAAGGAGGGTACGAGGGGAGGGGAAAAACAGCATGGAATGGAGGGTTGCTTCATAGAAGAAGTTCTTTATAACAGAATGATGCTGCAATTGAGGAGTGGTTACTATCTTGTATTGTGGAATGCGTCTTCAAATAAAAAGGTTTTGAGTAGCCTTGGAGGCTGAATCGCCTGCCCAGTGCCTGATCCAGGGCATCCGGCAGGCAGAAATGGTATATATTGATACCTTGCTCACGACTCTAATGATGTCATAAAGAGGATCTGCCACATAGTCCACTCCTTCCATAATCAAGTGGGGACAGACGTCCTCCTGCTCCATAGGACTGCGCCTCAACCTGGTGTGGCAGGCATGTGCCACAAAGGAGGCAGCCACTGCCACTTTGATTCATAAAGCTAGCACTTCCTTCAGCATCACCCCTCCCTCACTAGGAAGGGAGGTACGCATGGCCACTTGAGCTACTGCGGAATCCACCTTCAGTTTAGAAAACAGCCTTTGGAGTTCTGAAGCCATAGGGACATAGCTTTTGCCACCTTTAGGGAGCCTTCTGGAGATTCCCATTGATCAGTGACTAACGAGGTAATGTCCGGATGTACTGAAAAAAGACAGTCTGTGCTTCTGTGCTGCTCATGACAGAATACTTGCAGAAGGAAAAACTGAAGAGGGAGCTGTTTTCCACTGGTGAAAAGGAGGAGTTGAAAGATATGAGCAACACCCTTCTGTGAAGTTTGCGACTAGAGGAGGACAACAGCTTCAATACAAAATCCTATGTCTTTGCAACAGAAAGATGTGTTAAGATTTTGAAGGTCCACACCAACTGCTAGGTTTCTCTCTCCCACTTTTCTTTTTTTACTTAACATTGCACAAACAAAATATTTTAATGACTTCACAAAACTGAAAATTATAATTCTAATACGTGCATATTTGTTAACATAACCATTTGCCCATATGTGTAAAAGAGGGACAGGGTCAGTAACACAGCAGTTAAAAGAATAATTCAACCTTACAGATATATCAAACCCCATTTTTTCCCCTAAACTTACAAGTGACCCAAGCTGCAACTCTTTCAAATGAAAAAGTTGGCACATTCCTGTTCTGCAATATAAAGCATCCCCTTCTAAACAGCATCAGTAGAAGCAATTTGCTTCTTCCTTTGCTGCTTCTGTTCTGCTAATATGTAGTATGTAGAGTCAGATACCAGATAGTAAAAGGATTACATAGCAAAAACATTTCTACAATCAAATATTTTTCAACCACTGCCAACATAAATTTATGTTCTCTTAGGCTTCTGTGGCTGGCATCATGATTGTTGCAATGGTTCAGGTCTCACCACGTTTGGATGAGAACCACTGATGCTTCAGTCATCATGCTGGCTGAAATGTTGGTTCTACCTACCTAGAAGAAGCCCCAGACAACTGCAATAATCATAATATAAAGTTATTTTCCTAAAGGTAGAAGTAAAGACACTCTTATTCCATAATATGCATAGAACACAAAATACCTAAAAGCAGCACATTACCTGCAAGCGTTTATACTGCAGAGGAGAGGCACTCTCAGAAAACTTGGCATCATCAGTATTATGCACAAAGGTATCCAGACCAGTGCCACTTTCTTCTGTCTCTGAAGAGGAGCCACTTTCCACAGTTTCTTTTACAGGAGCACCTGTCTGATTACAGAATGCATATTAAAACACAACTACCTAGTTCAAACAGATGCACATTGTTCATTTAGCACACTAAATTGCATGCACAGGTTATAATTAGGTGCAAATTGATACCAACAACCCATTGCAATTATTGGTGTTAACTGACACTAATTGGCTCTAAATTATAGTTACCAATGTAACTGCACTTATGCACCATTCTATAATGTTAGCACCTACATGTTATAGCACACAACCGTGAGGGACATGGCCATGGGAGGGGCATATGTGACACAAGGGCATGCCAAGCAGTTACATGCTATGCTTTTAGAAAACTGTTAGTTACATGTGTAAATGCCAGATATAGGTGCCTGCCATAGAACTACTGTTAAATGCCTAAATGTATGCAACTGCAGACTTGTGCTAGCATTCTATAACAGCAATTAAGTGTTTCATTGCCGTTATATAATTTGTGGTTAGCGCAGACACTTGAGGTGTTCAATTTTAGGCAACATGTACTAAACATTTTTTCATAAACCAATATGGGAAATTTTAGAAATTCTACAGTTCACAGCCAGTTGGGTGGTGGAGGAACAGTGAATCATCTTTCCTATCATGAGGATATCATGCACTACTGTAATGTCTACGAACCAGTTGCTTCAAGTAAACACACGAATCTCCTACGGCCAGTGATACTCTTAAGTCCCCTCTTGTGGCCTCATGGTTCAAACTAGAGGTCTGCACAGGAACGGGGATCGCGGGAATCCACCGGGTCCTGCGGGAATCCCCCCCTAACCCACGAGACTCCCACAGGGACCCCTCTGGCCCACGGGACTCCCACGGGGAACCCCCTCTAGCCAACGAGACTCCCACGGGGAGGGAAGGCTTTGGAATCAGGGTTTGTCCATATAATATAATGGACACGTCAGCCTTAGTAAAAGAGGGGGTTTATAAGTTAATTACCTGAACAGAAAACAAAAAAAGGGTTCCACCAAAGAGATTCCACAAGGAAAACAGCAGCGCAAACACAAAAGAAACTGTGGAATTGATGATCCTGGCAGAAGTAATTGCTACTTTTTATGGGGACGGGCGGGGATGGGTGGGGACGGAGAGGATCCTAGCGGGGACGGGCGGAGATGGGTGGGATTTCTGTCCCCATGCAACTCTCTAGTTCAAACATCAAAAGGATGAAGGGTGGAAACAGAACGATTCAAAAATGCCATGAAATGACCTGCTGGATAGGAATGGGCAGCCCAAAATTTTTGGTTTCATTTCTTTTTGTGTCATTTGAGGCATGGTTCATTTTTAATTGTCTCAATCTTCCTTTTCATTTAGGGGCTGATGCCATTCATTCAGAAGAGTACATACTGCCTGTGGGGTTCATACACATTTGCAGAAGTTTATTGAACTTTACCACTGCCACAGTACCCTGCTTGTTTTCAGACGCCAGTACCTGCCTGCCTCCTACCGGAGGGGCCCAACCCAGTGCCCTGCCTGTCACCACCTATGTTCACCCAGTGACCTTATGCCACCAGTATCCACTCAATGAACAGAATGGAAATTACCTCTCTAATAATGGTCTCCTGATGGGCACTTTTGTAATTTGGGCTAACAGTTAAGCCACTTAAATCCTACATTCTTCACTTGTCAGGGCTGCTCATCCAAAGTAATCATGTCACCTCTATAGCAAAGTTATCTGTAGTAGGTGTTCCGAGGACAGCATGTATATATTCTCACATATGGGCGATGATATCCACGGAACCTGACCAGACAGTCAAAAAGTGTACTGTCACTTTAAATTTACTGCCAGACGTCGGCTCGCGGGACCTGCAGTTCAGTAACAAAAGTTAAGAAGCCATCTAGGGGAGATAGGCAGGTTGAGAGACTATAGCTGCTATCCTTGGAGAACATCTGTTACAGATGAGTAACTTTGCTTTCTCCAAGGACAAGCAGCTACATATTCTCACATATGGGACTCTCAAACTATCAGGGTCATGCCTCTAGGAAGAGGGTTATAGTAAACAAACCTGAGTCTGGTGAAACCCTATAAGGTTGTAGAGACAGTTGGCATTTAGGAAGAGAATAAGCTCTGTATAACCACTTGCCCAAACTGACTATCCCATCTGGAATGATTCTCCAAACAGTAGTGGAATTGAAGGTATGGATTAAGGACCAAGTGACTGCCTTACAAATTTAATAGGAGTAGAGCACAAATGAGCTAAATGAAATTGCCATTGCTTGGACCTTATGAGTAGTGACATAGACCTCTAGTGTCATTCCAGCCCAAGAATATATGCAGGAGATACAGTCTGCTAGCCAAGTAGAGATGGTTCTCTTAGTGACAAGAACTTCAAGTCTGTTAGGGACAAAGGAAACAAAGAGTTGAGTGGTAGTTCTACAAGGTTTGGTTTGATCCAAGTAATAAGCAAGTGCACATTTATAGTCCAAGGTGTGGAGAGCTGCCTCACCAGAGTGAGAATGCATTCTTGGGAAGAAGAAAGGCAGAATGATGGACTAGTTGAAATGAAATTCAGAAGAACCTTGGATTTGTTTGGAGAACAACCCTGTCTTGTATAGAGTAGATCCACTACCAGTGCCTGAAATTCGCTGATCCAGCATGCAGATGCAAAAGCCACAAGGAAGACCACTTTCCAAATAAGATGTTTGAATCTTTCTTGACTTCTTCTCTCAAAGGGAGATTTCATCAGAATGGAATGAATGACATTGAGGTCCCAGGCAATGGCAAGAGGCTTGAGAGGTGGCTTGATATACTAAAGACCCTTTATTAATCTGGATACCAAGGGATGTACAGACAACGGTTTCTTGTCCAATGGTGAATGAAAGGCACTGACACTGAGATGAACATGTACTGAAGTAGTCTTGAGCCCATAACTGGAAAAGTGAAAGAGATAATTCAGAATTGATGGCATAGGACAAGTGATAGGATCTAGTGAGTGGAGATGATAGTGAAGCGAGTCAATCTGCATTTTGTAGCAATACTGTGTAAGTGGTTTCTGAAAGCTTCAATGATAGCCAACACTGGTGCAGATAGGGCAAAAGCATCTACTCACTGGAAGAGAGATACCATGCTGTGCGTTCTAATGAGCATCGATTCGGATGGAGGAAAGAGCCTTCGCTCTGTGTGAGTAAGGTTGGAAACAACTGCAGTGTAATGGATTACTGTACACTGAGCTGTAGAAAGAAAGGAAACCATGGTTGACAAAACCAACAGGGCACGATGAGATCTTGATGAAGTTTGAGTACAGCTTTCCTGATGAGAGGTATTGGAGGAACTTCTCTTGCCAGTCTAGAAGAAAAGCATTGAACTGCAGTCAATTGGGAGTGTAGAGTCTGAAGCGGTATAGCAGAAGCTTGTGGGTATAGAAGGAAGCAAAAGAGATCTATCTTGGGTTCCTCAGTCTGATAATATCTGATGCAAGACAGATGTGTTGAGACCACTGGTGAGGTTGAAGGAGTATGCTCAGTTTGTCTCTTCCTCCATGGTTGGGTCTCTCTCTCTCTCTCTCTCTCACTCTCCCTCCATGGTTGGGGTCTCTCTCTCACTCTCCCTCCATGGTTGGGTCTCTCTCTCTCTCTCGCTCCATGGTTGAGCCTCTCTCTCACTCCATGGTTGAGCCTGTCTCTCCCACACACACTCTCCCTCCATGGTTGGGTCTCTCTCTCTCCCTCCCTCCATGGTTGGGTCCCTCTCTCACTCTCCTCCCTTCCTCTATGTTTGGGTCCCTCTCTCTCTCTCCTCCCTTCCTCTATGGTTGGGTCCCTCTCTCCTCCCTTCCTCTATGGATGGGTCCCTCTTTCTCTCTTCCCTTCCTTTATGGTTGGGTCCCTCTCTCTCTCTCTCTCTCTCTTCTCTTCCTCTATGGTTGGGTCCCTCTCTCTCTCTTCCTCTATGGTTGGGTCCCTCTCTCTCTCTCTCTCCGTTCCTCTATAGTTGGGGTCCCTCTTTCTCTCTCTCCTCCCTTTCTCTATGGTTGGGTCCCTCTCTCTCTCTTCCCTTCCTCTATGGTTGGGTCCCTCTCTCTCTCTCTCCTCCTCCATGATTGGGTCTCTCTCTCTCACTCTTCTCCATCCTTTCATGGTTGGTTTTCTCTTTCTCTCTCTCTTCCTCCCTTTGTGGTTGGGTCACCCTCTCTCTATTTCCTCCCTCCATAATTGGATCTCTCTCTCTCCTTCCTCCCTGGTTGGGTCTCGCTTCTTCCTCCCCCCATCCATTTTTGGGTCTCTCTCTCTCCTCCCTCTCTGTGGCTGGGTATGTTTCCTTCCTTCCTCCACCCTACCACCCACTCCCCCTTGATTGGGTCTCCATCTCTCTCTCCTTCCTCCCTTCCACTCCACCCCCAGGGTCAGGTTCACTGCTCTCCTTCCCTCCCTCTATTATAGCCTGCCAGCAGTGCTAGCGATTAAAGCAGAGCACTGCCGGCAAGCTCACCTGCTTCACAGCCTCTCTCGGTCTCTTCAGTCTCTGCTTACACTAGAACAGCTGATGTTAACTTCATGTTCCAGTATAGCAGGGACTGAAAAGACAGACTGGAGCCAGAAAGGTGCTCTACTTTAATTGCTAGCATTGCCGGCAGGGTATAAAAGATTAGTGGGATGGAAAGAGGGGCTATAGTGGACCATGGCAGCCAATGGCTGTGGCGACAGCTGCAAGGCAGCTCTCCAGGGGTGGCAAGATCTCTTGGTTAGGCTACTGTTGGAAACAGGATACTGAGCTTGATGGACCTTCGGTCTGTCTTGGTATGGCAATTCTTATGTTCTAAGGTATCTCCCCAGGGGTGGGTGACAGTGGCAACAAGGCATTTCTCTGGGGATGGGCAGTATCAGCAATGGCAGAGAAGAAGCAGTAATACAATATTCCTCTGTCATTTTCAGCCTGACTTCACTTCTGGTGGAGTGCACCAGAAGTGCTATCAACTAGACCATTAATCCCATTAAAAAATTTTGGTGCTGTTAAACAATTAATGCATTAATCACATTTATAACACCTTAATTGTTCAGCCCTAATAAGGGTTCCAAAGATAACACAAAAAGCAATGGGGACAAAGGACAACCCTGTCTTGTGCCATGTTCCAGCAAAAAAAAAAAATAAAAATAAACCTCTAACTGTCAAAAGCTTTAGATTCATCAATACTAACTAGTAATGCAGGTATAGATCAAGCTTTACAATATCCTAAGGCAATTAGTACTTAACGTATTTTGTACACAGATTACCTGCTCAGGACAAACCTAGTTTGATCTGAATCTATCACCATTGGCAAGTAGGATGACAGTCTATCAGCTAAAATGCAAGATAGCAACCTTTATATCTAGGTTGAGCAGCGAAATAGGTTTTAAAAGCAAGGTGATTAAAGCTTCATTGGCATATTGATCCCTTGGCTACTATCTCATCAAAATATGCCAACAAAAGAAGCACAAAGAGTCCTGCAATAATTTATAAAATTTGTTGGCAAAGCCATCTATCCCAGGCACCAAGCTAGTTTTCAATCATTTTATAGTTGCTTGTACTTCTTTGGCCTGGAGTGGTTTATTCAAGGAGCTAACAACATCATCCAAGAAATAGCGCATGCCAGGGGTATGTCATTTAGCTGCTCTCTTGAAAATTCCACTTTGGCCAAGTACAGTTCAGTAAAATAACAAGTGAAATCTCTCCTCAGCTTTTGTGGTCCTACTCCTGTTTGGTCGCTTCAATGAAAACATGGCTAAATATAGATACAATGAAGGAGTTGCGAATGATGAAATTGGTAACCATGGTAAATGTGGCAACTGCCAGTGGTGCAAGAAAACTATTGAGGGTAGTGAGTGGCATCTCCCAGACTGGGACATTGTTATTAAATCTAGAACACACACAACATGTAAATCTCATAATGTAGTGTATACTATAATAAGTCCCTGTAAACTGTTATATGTGGGGAGAATGAGCCATCCATTGAATATCAGGCTCAATGAACACAAATCTAGAATTCTCAATGAAGGACTAGAGGCACTACACTGGCAGCGGTATGCTCATAAAGTTGAAGACATTCAGTGGCGTGTTATAGATCAGTGTTTTTCAACCACCGGTCCATAGACCGGTGCCGGTCCACAGAAATTTCCTGCCGGTCCACAGGGCCAGCATTTGCATCAGGCCCAAAACAGTGTTCTTCAACCACTGTGCAATCAATGCGGCATTATCTTCGAGCCAGCTCCCTCTTCCTCACTGATTCAGTGCATAAAGCCACGGGCAGTGGCTCCTACGCGTGTCCTGCGCCTAAACAGGAAGACAACAAAGGTAGGGGGGAATTATTTTATTTTTGAATTTAGTGATTGAATTATGTCAATTTTGAGACTTTACATCTGCTGTCAGTGTGCTTTGTGTAGTTTAATGTTGTGGTTAACCATTATGTGTTGTTAATAAGATTATATTGTGTATCTGTGAAAATGAATGGAAAAAATAGTGTTACAATTAGTACTATTATGGGGGCGGGGTCTGGGGTGGAGATTGGATAGAGATGGGCGGGGTCTGGCCCACGACTTAGCCCAGTGTTCTTCAACCGCTGGTCCATGGAATGATGCCGGTCCACAGAATAATTCTTTTATTTTTGCTGGTCCATATCTTATAAACAATCAGATTTCTGCTGGTTCATATCTTATAAACAATCAGGGAAACAGGACTCTAGGGAAGACTATCTGGCCAAGTCAAGAGCAGTCAAAACAAAGGTCAAAGAGGCCAAATTTAGAATTGGGGAGAATCTAGCGAAAAACATCAAGAAGGGCAATAAACCCCTCTTTAGGTATATTAGTGACAGAAACAGAAACACAGGCGGGATAGTATGCCTTAAGAAACCTGACGGGAACTATGTAGAATCGGACTCTGAAAAGGCTGAACTATTAAATGAATACTTCTGCTCTGTCTTCACCCGTGAGGCGCCAGGATCCAGCCCTCAGCTGCAGACAAGGGATAGCTCTGCAGACCCATTTCAAAATTTCGAGTTTACACCCAGCACTGACCACTTTGAACTATCTAATCTCAAGGTTAACAAAGCAATGGGGCCAGACAACCTACACCCCAGGGTACTCAGGGAATTAAGTGACGTCTTGGCGGAACCGCTATCCGCACTTTTCAATCTCTCCCTTAGTACAGGTAAAGTCCCATTGGACTGGAAAACAGCTAACATCATTCCACTCCACAAAAAAGGATGCAGGACGAAAGCTGCTAACTACAGACCAGTGAGTCTCACGTCAATAGTGAGCAAGCTAATGGAAACTCTAATCAAACGCCAATTGGATACGATCTTAGACAAGGAGAATCTACGAGATACGCATCAACATGGATTTACTAAGGGGAGGTCCTGCCAATCTAACCTAATCAGCTTCTTTGATTGGGTGACAGGGAAGCTGGATGTTGGGGAGTCCCTAGACATCGTATACTTGGATTTCAGCAAAGCATTCGATAGCGTGCCACACCGCAGGTTGTTGAACAAGATGAGCTCTATAGGATTAGGAGACACATTGACAGCATGGGTTAGGGACTGGCTTGGAGGTAGGCTTCAGAGGGTGATGGTGAACGGCACCCCCTCCGAAAAGACGGAGGTGATCAGTGGAGTGCCGCAGGGCTCGGTCTTGGGCCTGATCCTATTCAACATCTTCATAAGGGACTTGGCTGAGGGACTTCAAGGTAAAATAGCGCTATTCACCGATGACACCAAACTATGCAATGTAGTAGGCAGGAACACGTCAGACCAAAGCACAGGGCCAGACGGAAACTCAATGCCTGACAGTATGGTGCACGACCTACTCCTACTGGAGCACTGGTCCAGGACCTGGCAACTCAGTTTCAATACCGGAAAATGTAAAGTCATGCACCTGGGCAGCCAAAATCCATGCAAGACGTACATCTTTAATGGTAAAATCCTACAAAGGACTGTAGCAGAACGTGACTTAGGGGTGATCATCAGTGAGGACATGAAGACTGCCAAGCAAGTGGAGAAAGCTTCATCTAAGGCTAGACAAATCATAGGTTGTATACGTAGGGGTTTCGTCAGCCGGAAGCCCGAAGTCATTATGCCATTGTACAGATCCATGGTGAGACCCCATCTGGAGTACTGTGTACAATTTTGGAGGCCGCATTACCGCAAAGATGTGCTGAGACTTGAGTCGGTCCAGCGTATGGCCACCCGCATGGTCTCGGGGCTCAAGGATCTCCCGTATGAGGAAAGGCTGAAAAAATTGCAGCTATACTCACTCGAGGAACGCAGAGAGAGGGGGGACATGATCGAGACGTTCAAATATCTCACGGGCCGTATAGAGGTGGAGGAGGATATCTTCTTTTTCAAAGGCCCCACGGCAACAAGAGGGCATCCGTGGAAAATCAGGGGCGGGAAACTACACGGTGACATCAGGAAATACTTCTTCACCAAGAGGGTGGTTGATCACTGGAATAATCTTCCACTGCAGGTGGTCGAGGCCAGGAGCGTGCCTGATTTTAAGTCAAAATGGGATCGCCACGTGGGATCTCTTCACAGAGAAAGGTAGGGGAGGGTTATTGGGGTGGGCAGACTTGGTGGGCCGTGGCCCTTATCTGCCGTCTATTTCTATGTTTCTATGTTTCTATAGGTGTAAAAAGGTTGAAAAACACTGTTATAGATCATATAAAAGGGTGGGCGGGAGTAAATTACAGTGAACAACGATGGATCTTTATCTTAAATACAGTAGAACCTTTTGGGTTAAACCAGGAAATAGAGTGGAAGTCCCTAGTCTGATTCACTATTTTGTATCTCTGATGTCAGTGAAGTGGGAGGGTTAAATATAGCACAAAAGAAACTAACTGATCGGGATGGTGCAAAACAATGTGATAAGGGGTAATTATTCTTTTTAGTTATAGAGTTTGAATGATATATCCCAAAAACAATGTTGTTATATATATATATATATATATATATATATATATATATATATATATATATATATATATATATATAACAGCATCAGGCAAGAGGAGTAGCAGGAGCAGGGAGAAAAGCAGGTTAAAAGCAATAAAGAGCCGAGGAGGGAGACAGAGAAGAGCAGGAGGCTACGGGCAGGGCGAGAGTAAGCTCCGCCCACCCCCACCGCGTCGGAAGAGTCAGCGACCGAACTCCCCCATAAAAGGGGAGGAGCCAACAGCGCACAGCCGTTCAGCACGCAGCGAAAGCAAGCGGCAAAGGCACTCGCCTTAGTGAGAGCGCCTTTGCGAAGGGCCTCAAGAAGGGCCAAGTCACTACACCCAAGAGCACAGGGAAGGACTGAAAGGTATGGAAGCGGCAAGCACAGAAGGTAAGGAAGTAGCAGGCTCAGAAGGAACGAACACACACAAGCAGCAGTAAGGTAAGGTAGAGAGCAAAGACAGCACACACAAGAAGGCAGCAAAGCAAGAAGCAGGCACAGAAGGAACAACCACACACAAGCAAAAGTAAGGTAAGGTTGAGCAAAGGCAGCACACACAAGAAGAAGGCAGCAAGGCAAGAAGCAGGTGCAGAATGAAGCAGGCACAGAAGGAACAAACACACAAGCAAAAGTAAGGTAAGGTAGAGCGAAGGCAGCACACACACACACAAGCAAAAGTAAGGTAAGGTAGAGCAAAGGCAGCACACATAAGAAGAAGGCAGCAAGGCAAGAAGCAGGCGCAGAAGGAAGCAGGCACAGAAGGAACACGTAATCTTAACTGTTATCTTAAAGTAGGAACGACAAAGGGTTCTGAAGGAATTAAACTACCGTATTTTCACGCATAACGCGCGCGTTATACACGATTTTACAAACCGTGTATAACCATGCGCGTTATATGCGTGAGCGTGTTATCCCCTTTTTTTTTTTACATAGTTCCCCCCGATATCTGATTCACCCCCCTCCCCGCAGAACTGCTCGCACCCCAAAGGACCGCTCGCGCTGGAACACGCACCCGTACCCCCACCCCGAAGGACCGCTCGCACCCCCACAGCCTCCCACCCCCCCATCATGTAGAAGTTTCCTACCGTCGTCCTGCAGCTTCCTCTGCCGGCGGTCCTGCCCCTTCTCTTAGCCCTGCGTCTACGCTGCTTCCTCTTCCGGCGGTCCTGCCCTTTCTCTGACATCAGAGTGAACATTTTGAAAGAAACGAACTTCTGATAACCAGCCAACATGGTTTCTGCAGGGGGAGATCGTGCCTAACTAACTTATTGCACTTCTTTGAAGGAATTAACAAACAGAAGAGACCCCATGGACATCATATACCTAGATTTCCAAAAAGCCTTTGACAAGGTGCCTCATGAACGTCTACTCCGGAAACTGAAGAACCATGAGGTGGATGGAGACGTACATAGATGGATCAGAAACTGTTTGGCGGGTAGGAAACAGAGGGTAGGGGTGAAGGGTCACTACTCGGACTGGTGGAGGGTCACGAATGGTGTTCCATAGGGCTTGGTGCTCGGGCCACTGCTATTTAATATATTCATAAATGATCTAGAAAAAGGGACAAAGTGTGAGATAATAAAATTTGCGGACGACACCAAACTATTTAGTGGATCTCGGACTAAAGAGGACTGCGAAGAATTGCAAAGGGGCTTGAACAAACTAGGGGAGTGGGCGACGAGATGGCAGATGAAGTTCAACATTGCGAAATGTAAAGTATTGCATGTGGGAAGCAGAAACCTGAGGTACAACTATACGATGGGAGGGATGTTATTGAATGAGAGTACCAAAGAAAGGGACTTGGGGGTAATGGTGGATATGACAATTAAGCCGACGGCCGCTAAGAGAGCGAATAGAATGCTAGGTATAATCAAGAAGGGTATTACAACCCGAACGAAAGAAGTTATCCTGCCGTTGTATCGGGTGATGGTGCGCCCACATCTGGAATACTGCGTTCAATATTGGTCGCTGTACCTTAAGAAGGATATGGCGTTACTTGAGAGGGTTCAGAGGAGAGCGACACGTCTGATAAAAGGGATGGAAAACCTTTCATATGCTGAGAGAGTGGAGAACTGGGTCTCTTTTTCCTGAAGAAGAGGAGACAGAGGGGATATGATAGAGACTTACAAGATCATAGAGAGAGTAGAGAGGGACAGATTCTTCAAACTTTTAAAAAATAAAAGAAGAGGGCATTCGGAAAAGTTGAAAGGGGACAGATTCAAAACAAATGCTAGGAAATTCTTCTTTACCCAATGTGTGGTGGACACCTGGAATGCGCTTCCAGAGGACGTAATAGGGCAGAGTACGGTACTGGGGTTTAAGAAAGGATTAGACAATTTCCTACTGGAAGGGTATAAATAGAGGATTACTGCATAGGTCCTGGACCTGTTGGGCCACCGTGTGAGCGGACTGCTGGGCACGATGGACCTCAGGTCTGACCCAGCAGGGGCATTGCTTATGTTTTTATGTATAGAATCTTATTTTAGTATGTTTGTATAGTAGAACACTTTTCTTGATACAGCCTTTTGGCAAAACATGTCGAATGACAGGTCCCGTCCCGATATGAATAGCGATACAAAAAGATACGTTTTTAGCTCTTTGAGCTTCTAATCAGTGATTAAATTATTGAATATAGCACTTTAATATAAGAAGCACTTTTTTGTAAACAAAGCATTTTATAGAAAAGTAAAAAATACTAAAAGAATTAACTGCAGGTCTAATGAGGAGGCCAGTGCCGAAATTACTATAGCCATTGAAAACACTTGGCTAATACTGGCACTTCTGAGGACCTTGCTTCAATGAATTATTATATATACGACACCTTATCACAGAGGCATACCAGGATACTAGCACAGAATATACCATGTCACCTGGGTGAGCTGACCTTGAAAGACAGCTAAATGAAAAGAACTTTTATTTGAAGGGTATATCACTATTTAATGAATGCCCTTTTCATGCAGCTGAAAAAAACCATTTAACACATTCATATTTAAATCAACTCCTAGTTAAATATCTTTGAATTACATGCCTCTATATTTAGAGACATCAGTGCCCTCTTGTGGCAAAATCTGTGCAAAACAATACTAAAGTATAAAACAAATTCAAATTATAATGCTCAACCTTGTCCCTGCCTCTCATCTCCATTGTTTTGTCTTTTATTATGCGGAAGTTTTCCTGGGAAGTACACAAAAAGAAGCTTACCTAGCCTGCTAATAATACAAGACTGGAAACAGGTCCAACAAAGCAGAAACCAAAGCTTTAATATACTTCTGTCAAACTAAATGCTTAAATATAAACATGTCTAGTCTCTTACTCCTATGTATAATGTACCCCTATACTGCACCTTTTCTCATGTAGACCTTGTAATGTCACTTCTATTATTATGTATGTAACACTGTAATCTGCCTAGAAACTTACTAATAGAGAGGAATATAAATCCTTCAATTAAATAAATTTAAAGGCAAGTATTTTTATATTAGCTCCTGTTTAAATGTATTCAACTAGTTACTTTTTCCCCTTAAATTTTATTTATTCAAGAAATCAAAACACACACACAAGAGAGGGAAATCCATCAAGGTGCGGTAAAGGTTTACCCATTACCACACCTTGATGCCCTGCAGAACTCAGCAATCTGTTGTACCCCAGTAGCACAGGTTGCCAAATCCCATCCTATAGGAATAACACTGCCTGCAAGCCATCTTGCAATCAGCATTATTCCTGTGGCCCAGGAACATTGGGCCACGCAAAGCCATAGCCCAATGCTCTCGGGATTCAGGCTGAATACCCCCACCCCATCCCAGCAGACCCAACAATGTAGGGCTCCCCTGCCCAGCAAATCCCCACAACCCCCTGGTGAGTACCTATATTATCCATGGGAGGAGGGGGGGTTCCCAGGAGACAGCCCAGAACCGATGACCCATTCCTCTTGGCCTCTCCAGAACCACTAACAAATGGAACCCCTAGTGACTATTTCACGAGACTACCACTAGGGGTCATAATTTCCCACTGGTCCCTCTCCTCGAACAGTACAGGTAGCCACCAGGGAGGTGGAGGACCTAAATCGTCAGATCTGTTGGGGGGGGGGTGGCAGCCTGCAGCCCAGGAGCTGTCAAACAGTAAAATAACCCCACCATATAGCTATGGTTATTTTACCATCGATTTTTTGGCCCTAACACGATTTGCAATATATCACCAGAAGTCACGTTTGACAATTAGAATAGTAATAAGATGCAAAACATGCATTTGATTTAAATATCACTGTGCTATTTTTGGCCCTGCAGCATTAAGGCTATTTAAGTCTCACTAAAGTCCATTTACCATGACAAAGCCCTAATTCTGCTTGATCTACTTGTAGAAGAAATGTAATCCAGGTTTCTTCTACAAGTAGAAGCAAAGCTAAATGAAATATACAGCTTATCACTGGATTTTTGGTCTTTAATTTCTTTTCTTTGTAGAGGGAGGTTTTTAGCGGTACATCAAGTATTAAAATCAAATCAATCAACACAAAAAAGAAAATGAGAAATTACAGAAACAAAGGGATTTGGTATGTTGGTTTCGGGGCATTTATAATCATAAACATTCAGATTCAACACAAGAAGGCCTAAGGGAGGACAGACTTCAAGCTTTTTTTTATATTAAAAAAAAAAGCAACATGCAACATCTCAATTGCAAGGATTTAACAATACAGTTACATGGATAAAGTAAAAAGGTAGCCACCAATGCTAGCTTCCTGGAGCATAGCCAGAAAGACACTGCCTTTTGAGCCCCATTAGGAAATATCCTGTCCCAGAAACACAATTCACAAACTCCAAAAATATAAACACATGACAATATTCAAATCTTGTCCAAACACAGAACTAACCCAGAATGCTACTATTATGAATTTCAGTATCAAGTTTAAGTTTCAAGTTTATTAGGTTTTTTATATACCGCCTATCAAGGTTTATCTAAGCGGTTTTATAATCAGGTACTCAAGCATTTTCCCTATCTGTCCCGGTGGGCTCACAATCGATCTAGCGTACCTGGAGCTATGGAGGACTGAGTGACTTGCCCAGGGAGCAGCGCGGGATTTGAACCCACAACCCCAGGGTACTGAGGCTGTAGCTTCAACCACTGCACCACACACTCCAGTAATTAAAAACTCCAAGTAACAGATGCATCCAAAGTGCCTAATTCTCTTAGGTAAATAATACTCTTAGGTAAATAATACCTAAATAATACCTTCTCTTAGGTAAATAATAAATCCTGTCAACTGGCAGAACAAATTCAATAGGAATTTACAGTACTTCAGTCAAATATTTTTTGAAAACATCTAGAAGCTGTATCCCAGGGCAGGATAGAGAAACTAATCAAACTGATGTTTAGGTGCCTAGCAAAATTTTCTAGCCGTTTCTGCTTACAATGAACCATAGTAACATAGTAAATGACAGCAGATAAAGACCTGAATGGTCCATCCAATTTGTCCTGTAATTACATACATTACAATTTCATGATTAAATTAAAATGTATTTTTGATTTGTTATTTCTGCCTCTTAAGACCCTGGGCAAGTCACTTAATCCCCCATTGCGCCAGGTACACTAGATCAGGGGTGCCCAACATGTTGATCGCGATCGACCAGTAGCTCAGGAAGGCAACGCGAGTCAATCGCGTGATAGACTCGTGTTGCCGTCCTGATCTACCGGGCCGATCAGCCTTCCTCTCCAGTGTTCTCTCTAGGGCCTTTTAGCTGGGCGGTCTGCCCAGCTGTCATCTGCTGCTGCCGCCGCTGCTGAACATTAAAAAAAACCAAAAAAAAAAACCGGCTTGGAGATTTCAGCCCGTAGCGAACTTATGCTCCGTGGCACTAACGTGTGCGTGCCGGCTTCCCTTCTCTTCCCTCCGAAACCGGAAGTTATGTCCGGGGGGGGGAGAAGGGAAGCCGGCACGCACATGTTGAGAGCCCTGAAGCAAGCGTTCGCTTTGGGCTAAGGCGGGAGACAGGTTAGTGAAGCATTTGCTCTTCTTGCTGCCGGGTCCTGCCTACTTTCTGTTTCCGCGAAGGCAGGACCCGGCAGCATTTCCCCCAATAGGTCGATCGCGATCTTGGGCCAATCAACCTTCCTCTCCCCGATGGCAAAATTGACGTCGGGGAGAGAAATGCTGGTCGGCCGAAGCAGGGAGAGCTTAGGGCGGCGGCGGCTTTCGGCCCTGTTATTGGTGGCGGTTTGGGTCCTGGTCCCCAATGGCAGTGGCTTGGGGGAGGGCAGGGAGAAAGAAAGAAAAAGGGCAGGCAGGGAGACAGAAGGAAAGAAGAGAAACAGAAAAAAAAGAAAGGGAGGCAGAGAGAAAGAAAGGGCAGGGAGAGAGGAAGGAAAAGTTGGGGGAGGGAACGAGGTCTGGAGGAGAGGAAGCATACAGGCTAAAAGAAGGGAAGAAAGATTGGATGCACAGTCAGAAGAAGAAAGTGCAACCAGAGACTCATGAAATCACCAGACAAGGTAGGAAAAATGATTTTATTTTAAATTTAGTGATCAAAATGTGTCTGAATTTATATCTGCTGTCTATATTTTACACTAAGGTCCCCTTTTACTAAACCGCAATAGAGTTTTTTAGCGCAGGGAGCCTATGAGCGTCGAGAGCAGCACTGGGCATTCAGCGCAGCTCCCTGCGCTCTAAAAACTGCTATCGTGGTTTAGTAAAAAGGGAGGGGGGTATATTTGTCTATTTTTGTATGGTTGTTACTGAGGTGATAGTGCCTAGAGTCATCTGCTTTGACCTCTTTGAAAAACCCTGGAATAGGAATGATAATTAACATTTTCTATGCGTACAGTGTGCGTTGTGTTTTTTTTAAATTTTATTGTTGGTAGATCATTTTGACTTGGTCATTTTAAAAGTAGCTCGCAAGCCCAAAAAGTGTGGGCACCCCTGCACTAGATAGTGTGTGAGCCAAGCCCACCAGGAGGGCCAGGGGTGTCCAAACTGTGGCCCGAGGGCCGCATGCAGCCCTGTGAAGTATTTTCCGTGCAGTGTTTTCCTCTGCTGCCCCCGGGTGTTTACCGTCTTGCCGGCTCCTTCCTCTGTCTTGCTGCAGCGTTTGCGTGGCCCCAGAAACATTTTTTTCAGCCAATGCGGCCCAGGGAAGCCAAAAAGGTTGGATACCCCTGACCTAGGCTATAAGTGGTACATAAATATAAAAATAAATATAGGCCTTAGAAGTCTGCCCAGTACTGTACTTAGGTTCCAACTACTGCAGTTGCCATCAAAGCACACTACAGCCTATCCAAACCATCTCATTTGTGGAATTCAGACCGTGAATGTCTGCAAAAGTGGAAGTAAGGAAGAAGTAGGGAATTACAGGCCAGCAAGTCTAACTTCTGTGGTAAGCAAATTAATGGAAATGCTTTTAAAACAGAGAATGGTGAAGTTTCTGGAATCCTGTGGATTACAGACTGGAGGCAACATAGATTCACTAGTGGCAGGTGTTGTCAGACAAATCTGATCAATTTCTTTGACTGGGTGACCAGAGAATTGGATAGAGGATGTGCGCTAGATGTAGTGTATTTAGATTTTAGCAAAGCTTTTGACAGTGTTCCACACAGACGTCTAATAAATAAACTGAGTGCCTTCGGGATGGGTCAAGAACTGGTTGAATTGAAAGTGAAATAGGGTAGTGGTTAATGAAGATCGCTCTGAGAAAAGGGATGTTACCAGTGGTGTGCCTCAAGTTTCTGCTCTTGAGCCTGTTCTTTTTAACATTTTTATAAACGATATTGCTGAAGGGCTGTCAGATAAGATTTGCCTCTTTGTGGATGGTACCAAAATCTGCAATAGAGTAGACACCCAGGATGGTGTGAACAACATGAAGAAAGACCCAGCAAAGCTTGAAGAATGGTTTGAAATTTGGCAGCTAAAATGTAATGCTAAGAAATGCAAGGTCATGCATTTGGGCTGCAAAAACCTGAGGGAAGGGTACAGTTTAGAGGGTGAAGAACTTATGTGCATGACAGAAGAGTGGGACTTGAGTGTTATTGTATGTGATAATCTTAAGGTGGCCAAACAGGTTGAAAAGGTGACGGTGAAAGTTAGAAGGATGCTAGGGTGCATAAGGAGAGGTATAACCAGTAGGAAAAAGGAGGTATTGATGCCCCTGTATAAGACTTTGGTGAGATCTCATTTAGAATATTGTATACAATTCTGGAGGTCGCACCTTCAAAAAGATATAAAAAGGATGGAGTTGGTGCAGAGGAAGGATGCTAAAATGGTGTGTGGTCCTCATCATAAGGTGTATGGGGACAGACTTAAAGATCTCATTGGAGGAAAGGCGGGAGAGGGGAGATATGATAGAGACGTTTAAATACCTACGTGATGTAAATGCACATGAATCGAATCTCTTTCATTTAAAAGGAAGCTCTGGAATGAGAGGGAATGGGATGAAGTTAAGAGGTGATAGGCTCCGGAATAATGTAAGGAAATACTTTTTTACAGAAAGGGGGTAGATGCGTGGAATAGTCTCCAGGAAGAGGTGGTGGAGACAGAGACTATGTCTGAATTCAAGAGGGCCTGGGATAGGAACATGGGATCTCTCGGAGAGAGAAAGAGATATGATTACTGCGGATGTGCAGAATAGATGGGCCATTTGGCCTTAATCTGCCGTCATGTTTCAATGTTTCTATGATTCTCAGAATTATTTCCAACCCTCTACAGATAGGGATGTCTGTGTTCTTTTTGTTGTGTGTGCTGAGCATGTGTGGTGTCTGCCAAGGAGAAAGCTAGTGCTGGATAGGCACTTGGAGCGACAGGTTTAAGGAGGAGGGGCTAACGAAGTTCTTACCTCTGCTAATCTTCTCTCTTGTAAATCCACACTTTATTCCGGGACCAGTGGGTTATGCATCTCTAGCCACCAGGCACTGTAGAAAGCTTCAATTAATTGAATTCATAAGCCCTCCCCTCTGCCAGCACATCCTGGGACATACTCAGTAGCATCCAGTCAGAATCCAAGAAACCGGAAACATCTACAGAAACAAGAGAGAGAGAAGGAAATCGGGGAATTCCCCGTTAAATGATTAATTCTGCTCATATAAACATGCAAAACAGCAACAATGAAAACTGTAAAGCAGATTATCACACATTAGAACCTGAACTACAAAACAGTGCTCTAGAGAGACATAGCCTGCACCGACATAAGGGGAGCGCTAACTCAGGGAACCTGCAAATATATTGCTACATCTAGCAGATGGTACTCCCATAAAAGGGTACATCAAGGAAGATAAACAAATTGCAGAAAAACTAAATTCCTTCTTTGCGTCCGTCTTTACGGAGGAGGATACCACAAAAATACCAGAAGCAGTGAAAGTGTTTAGTGGAGTAATAGAAGACAGCCTCACCACAGTCGAAGTGGAATTGGACCAGATATACTACCAGATCGACAAACTTAAAAGTGACAAATCCCCTGGACCGGATGGAATTCACCCGAGAGTCTTAAAGGAATTGAAGGTTGAAATCGGAGAGTTATTACAAAAACTTGCCAATCTGACAATCAGAACTGGACAGATACCAGACGACTGGAAGATAGTGAACGTCACGCCAATTTTCAAAAAAGGATCGAGAGGAGAACCGGGCAACTACATACCTGTGAGCCTTACGTCTGTCCCTGGAAAGATGGTTGAAGCACTGATCAAGGATAGCATAGTCCGGCACTTAGATACACACGACTTGCTGAAACCCAGCCAACATGGGTTCAGGAAAGGGAAATCATGTTTAACGAATTTACTTCAATTTTTTGAGACTGTGAACAAGCAAATTGATAGTGGAATGCCGGTGGACATAATATATTTGGACTTCCAGAAAGCGTTTGACAAAGTTCCACATGAAAGACTTCTCAGGAAACTACAAAGCCATGGAATAGAGGGAGATATACAAAGGTGGACAGGCAAATAGCTGGAAAACAGAAAGCAGAGAGTGGGCATAAATGGGAAGTTCTCAGACTGGGAGAAAGTGACTAGTGGTGTGCCCCAGGGCTCGGTACTTGGGCCGATCCTATTTAATATTTATATCAATGACCTGGAAGACGGAATATCCAGTGAGATCATTAAGTTTGCAGTCGACACAAAGCTATGCCGGGCAATCAGATCGCAGGAGGATAGCGAGGAACTCCAGTGCAACTTGTATCAGTTAGAGAAATGGGCAGAGCAATGGCAGATGAAGTTCAACGTGGAGAAATGCAAAGTAATGCATTTAGGTAGTAAGAATAAGGAACACGAGTATAGAATGTCAGGTGCAACTCTGGGTAAGAGCAAACAAGAAAAGGACCTGGGTGTACTGATAGATAGGACCCTGAAGCCATCGGCACAATGCGCAGCAGCGGCAAAGAAAGCAAACAGAATGTTAGGCATGATAAAGAAAGGAATCACGAGTAGATCGAAAAAAGTCATAATGCCGCTTTATAGAGCAATGGTCAGACCACACTTGGAATACTGTGTCCAACATTGGTCTCCCAACCTAAAGAAGGATATAAAACTGCTGGAGAGGGTGCAGAGACGAGCAACGAAGCTAATAAGAGGTATGGAGAACTTGGAATATGAGGAACAACTCAAGAAACTGGGACTGTTCTCCCTTGAGAAGAGGAGGCTGCGAGGGGACATGATCGAGACGTTCAAAATACTGAAAGGCATCGATAAAATAGAGCAGGAAAATAAATTATTTACATTGTCTAACGTGACACGGACAAGAGGACATGGTTTGAAGCTAAGGGGGGACAAGTCCAGGACAAATATCAGGAAGTTCTGCTTCACGCAGCGAGTGGTAGACGCCTGGAATGCTCTCCCAAAGGAGGTTATTAAGGAATCAACTGTGCTAGGATTCAAAGGCAAATTAGATGCACATCTTCTTACGAGAGGCATAGAGGGATATGGGTGATTAAAACTATATCAGGTGTATACCTGACTGGGCCTCTGCGTGTGCGGATCGCCGGACTCGATGGACCATGGGTCTGATCCGGAGATGGCAGTTCTTATGTTCTTAAGCAGGACTGAAACATAAATCCAGCTTACCAGTATTTCCAGGCAGGTGAACAGCGAATCAGAGATACATAGGGCGGGTTCCTTGAATAAAGTGTGGATTTACAATCCCACTTTATACCGAGACCAATGAGATGTAGCAAAACAGGGTGGGACTGATGAGCTCGCAGCCCACACCGAAGCACCAAAACGGCATCCTGATTGGTCGTCAAACCAATCCTACAAAACCCAGAGAAGGCATGCAGAGAGACCTACGTAGCGGCCCTGTAAATCTTATCCTGGGGCACCATCAACTACTCGGTCCAGGAGGAACCCCCTCCCTGGTAGAAAGGGCCTACAACCTTAGGGGAGACTCCTTTCCTGCCGCTATATAAGCTGCAGGAACAGTTGCTCAAATGTCCCTTGAAATGGAAGCCCCAAAAGCAGGCTAGCCCTTGCTGGCAGGACCCACCAGACCAACCGGTGGTCCGAGACCCAAAACCCGGATGATACCTCCAAGGACCGCCACAAGAGCTTGCTCTCATCCAAGGACCACAGAACTTGGTCCCTGGCCGCAAGCAGAAGGGACAAACGCCAAAAAGGCAAACTACTCGAATCACATAGAAACAGTAAATCCTTTCTGAAGAAGGAACTGCACACGCAAGAGCACACCAGAACCCGCAAAACACAATAAGGATCCCGAAGAAAGAGCTGAAAGCTCCAAACTGTCCAAGCTGAAAGGACAGTAAAAAAAAAAAAAAAAAAAAAAAAAAAACCAAACCCAAAACTATCCAAATAAAACACGAAAAGAAGAGATAAACCTCTACAGGCTTGGCAAGCAAAAACTGGATGCTACTGAGCATGCCCCAGGATGAAGGGGTTATGAATTCAATTAATTGAAGCTTTCTACAGTGCCTGGTGGCTAGAGATGCATAACCCACTGATCCCGGAATAAAAGTGGGATTATACAAGAATTAGGACTCTGCAGGGTACTAGTTCTGGGAGTGAGGCAATTTATGGAGCATTTCAGTTGCAGGTACGGTAGTTTTATGGCGTGTAAGTGATTCTTTTTCTTGAAGGAGGACAGTTTGGGGTATGGAAGAGTAGGGAATTCCACTTTTTAAACTGCCTTGTCCTGTTCTCCAATACATGTCACCCTACCTAAGTGGTCCCTTTACTAAACTGTGATAAGTGCTAGCACCCATTTACCACACCTTAAAGAGACTTACTGTGGGATGTGCAGCAGCATCCTGTGGTAAATTTGTGCACTACAAAATTTTTAAAAAAATTTCTTTGAAGGGGGCATGTTAGAAGTAGAGAGCGAGTGTTAACAGCACTAATAGTACATGAGGCATTGTTAAGCACTAATTCCTTTAACTTAGGGTTAAGTGCGGGGGCCCTTATCACCTACAAAATATGTAGCAGTAGGGGCTCAAGCAGTAAGGTTTTTTAATGGCCGCATGCTAAATGTAAAATTAGCACGTGGTACTAACTTGAAAAATCAGCCATTTTCCAGCCACAGCAAACAGGAAAAACCCACATAAGTATCATGGGCTGGATGGGCTGGAGAAGGCTTCGATGGCTGGGATGGTTAAGATGGACTGGAGTGAGCTTTGATGGAGACTCCAGGAGAAAGAACCTAAGCACACTACTGGGCCAGAGCTCTGGGTTTCTGGCCCAGAAATATCTAAGAAAAAGGGCCATTTAAATTAAATGATTAATTTATGGAGCATGAATGGTTGGGCAGACTGGATGGACCATTCAGGTCTATCTGCCGTCATTTACTATGTTACTATAAGTGGTGCACTAAGGCCACCTTTGCTGCAACTTTAATAAAAGGGCACCTAAGTTTCTTTGCTACAGAAGCTGGAATTCTTTTTCCCATAGAAATGCATTGGATCATTTCTCTTAACTCCCAATCTGATTTGGCCCATTTTCAAACCTAGGGCCTCTTTTACAAAGCCACAGTAGTGATGCTGCCACTGTAAATACACCAAAGCCAATAGGAGTTGATGGGTTTTGGTGCTTTACCATGGCAGCCACACTACTGCAGCTTTGAAAAGGGGCCCTCCCCACACACCAAGTTTCATCCCAGTTATTTTGCCTCCAGACAGGTATTTTTGCCCCTTTGTATAGTTCTTTACAACTTATGTTTGACAGAATAAAAAGCAACATAGCAGCTTCCTATGTTAGCAAGGCTAAAATGGGAAAAAAAATTATATACAGTATACAATAAAAAGCTACAATTCAGACAAATACAGTCACCTGGGGCAAATTAACATCTACTGAACTTTGACATATTGCAAGAAGCTTCTGATGCTTTAAAATGAATTAAATTAAATAAATTTAAAAAAAAATTACTTCATAATACCTGCTTGTGAAATGGAGATTGGATGCTTGTAACCCCATGGAAACCCCTAGAAGAAAGACATTTTACATTTTTTGTGTGAAAAAGTTAAATAAGCATATGAAAGAGAGAAAGAAATATATAATTACATGCACACACACTATTTAATGCATAAACATAGTAAAATATGAAGCACTTTAAAATATTTGAGGCAACACACTCTAAAAACTCAAAACAATGTCAGCCCAGACAGTGCAGTTGCAAGTAATGAGTACCTGAATAAATTCATGTAAACTGTTCTGAGCTCCTCTGGGAGAATGGTATAGAAAACTGAATGATTGATTAATTACAATGAGGAATGCTAGATATGAATTATCAGCATTGGCTACTGCTGCCCAGGTCATAAAGGGATGAGACAGGGGCAGGATTCAAAAGTCCCTAAAGCAGTGATCTGCTATATACTATTCTTCAAGTAGGGGCTACTTTAATAAAAAATAAATTAAAAAATTAAAAAAGCTTTCAGTGCAAGAGCCAAGAATGTCACCAAAAAGTGACCAGCAAATTGGGTAAAAGATTATCTCCCTCAGCTGACACAACCTATAATGGAGAATTCCCCTTCGGTGATGTACTCTGACTGCTCAGGCAAATCTGTAGTGACTAATGTAAAAACAAGATCTATTCCCTATTTCCTTAAACCCATCTCCTCAACCTCCCCTATACATTTTTTCTTAAACATTGGTTGGGGGGGCCTCCATTGGCAGAAGGGAGTGGGCATCCCTCCTGCCTTTTTTGGAAGGGGCTAGGGGAGGTTAGAGATGTTTGGGTGGGGCAGGGGGCACATGGCACAGGAGTAGGCCTTCGGTGGCAGGAGGGAGTGGGAATCCCTCCTGTAGTTTCGCTGCTGTTTGGAGAGGTCGCATTACCAGGAGGGAGTGAGCATCCCTCCTGCCATATTGCTGCTGGTTTTTTTTTTGGGGGGAGTCGCATTGGCAGGAGAAAGTGGGCATTCCTCCTGCCATTTTCACTGGCATGGGAGGGGGGTGAATGGTAGGAGGGAATTGCCATCCCTCTTGTTGTTTTTTTCGCTAGCGCGGGGGGGGAGGGTCTTCCTGGTGCCACATTCATTGGTTCATTGCAGAAGGCCATCATCACCAGGGGGTCTTTTTTTTCTTTTCATTTTTTTTCCACTTCTTTATTATTTTCAATACTTACAATAAGTGTAACAGTAAATATAACATTTTATACTCAAATATCACACTTAATATTCTTGCAATATCCATTTCAGAATTAATCCCCCCTCCCCCTAAACAATCACAATGCCCATACATTATCTATAATCATACATAACAATTATTCAAAATTCATTAACCTATCATCCCCCCACCTCCCCTCTTCCGGATGTGCTTATTTAAAGGGGAAAACACTATTTAAACATTACAATATTTTTCTAATCGCTCCCAAATCTCCTAAAACCTCTTAAAATTCCCTTTCTGAATGGCCAATGGTCTTTCCATTTTATACATATGCATCTGTGCCCATTAAAAAAAAAAAAAAAAGAAGAAAAAAAAAAAAGGTTTCCTGCCCAAATGGCTGAGTGCTAGAAGCCTGCTTTCAGGGCTTCCCCTTCCTCTATTATTATTTCTATAGCACTACCAGACACATGCAGTGCTGCACAGAGTCATAAAGAATAAGAAAGTCCCTGCTCGAAAGAGCTTACAATATAAACAGCCAAGACAGACAAATAGGATGTCATGGATACAGTTAAATGAAACGGTTAATCAGCGGGCTGGGTTGGAGGGCAGAGGAGTACGGTTAACAGTTAAGGATTGAAGCAATATCAAAAAGGTGGGTTTTCAGTCTGTTTTTAAAACAAGGGAAAGGGCTTGACGGACAAACTCAGGTAATTTATTCCAGGCATAGGGGGCTGCTAGATGAAAGGAACAAAGTCTCGAATTGGCAGTGGAAGAGAAGGATAAAACTAAGAGTGACTTTTCCGAGGAACGGATTTCTCTGGGAGGTGTTTACTCCCCACCATTGAGAAAAATAACCATTTAACCCTACCCTCTGTTTTCTATCTGATAACCAATTCCTAATCCACAACTGAACTTTGCCTCCTATCCCATGACTCTTTAATTTTCTCAGGAGCATTTCATGAGAAACTTTGTCAAAAGCTTTCTGAAAATCTAGATATACTATATCAACCGGCTCACCTTTATCCACATGTTTATTTACACCTTCAAAGAAGTCAAGCAAATTGGTGAGGCAAGATCTCTCTCGGCTGAACCCATGCTGACAATCTCATTAAATCATGTTTGCCTACATGTTCTACAATTTTATTTTTTATAATTGTTTCCACCATTTTGCCTGGTACTGAAGTCAGGCTTACTAGTCTGTAATTTCCCGGATCTCTCCTGGAACCCTTTTTAAAAATCGGCGTAACATTGGCCCATCCTCCAATCTTTAGGTACTACAGATGATTTTAGCGACAGGTTACACATCACTAAGGGCAGGTCAGCAATTTCATGTTTGAGTTCCTTTAGTACCTTGGGATGTATACCATCCAGTCCAGGTGATTTAACTTGTCAATTTGGCTTAATCCATCTTCCAGGATTCAGAGATTTCTTTCAGTTCCTCCGCATCATCACACTTGAATACCATTTCCAGTTCTAGTAGATTTCTTACATCTTCCTCCATAAAGACCGAAGCAAAGAATTCATTCAGTCTCTCCGCTATGGCCTTATCTTCCCTGAGTGTCCCTTTTGCTCCTTGATCAGCCAATGGTCCCACGGATTCTCTCACTGGTTTTATGATACTGAAGTACCTAAATAAATTGCTATGATGCTAGGAATTATTTTAAAAGGGATGGTTAAAAAGACTAAGAATGTTATAATGCCTCTGTATCACTCCATGGTGCGACCTCACCTGGAGTATTACATTCAATTCTGATCTCCTTATTTCAAGAAAGATATAGCGGCACTAGAAAAGATTCAAAGAAGAGCGACCAAGATGATAAAGGGGATGGAGTTCCTCTCATATGAGGAAAGACTAAAAAGGTTAGGGCTCTTCAGCTTGGGAAAGAGAAGGCTGAGGGGAGATATGATTGAAGTCTACAAAATCCTGAGTGGAGTAGAACGGGTACAAGTGGATCGATTTTTCACTCTTAAAAATTACAAAGACTAGGGGACACTCGAAGTTACAGGGAAATACTTTTAAAACCAATAGGAGCAAACTATTCTCTGAATGAAAAAAAATTAAGCTCTGGAACGCATTACCAGAAGTTGTGGTAAGAACGGATAGCTTAGCTGGTTTTAAGAAGGGTTTGCGCAATTTCCTGGAGGAAAAATCCATAGTCTGTTATTGAGAAAGACATGGAGCAAGCTACTGCTTACCCTGGATTAGTAGCATGGAATGTTGCTACTCTTTTGGCTTTGGCCAGGTACTAGTTACCTGGATTGGCCACCATGAGAACGGGCTACTGGGCTTGGACAGATGTTGGTCTAACCCAGTAAGGCTATTCTTATATTATAGAACTAATTTTTTCTGCATAAACAGAGTCCTGAAATAGATGAAATATAGTGCCCTTTCTATTTCACAGTAATTAAGTTAAAACAGATTAACAATAAATGAATAAAATCTCAACTTTCAAATATGCAGAGCCACATAAATAGCCCAGTTACAGTGTTCTGGTTTTTTGTTACCATATTTGTTTCTACTGAGGCTTGAAGATTGCAGGTGCAACAGGAGATGAGATGTTTAGATTACTGTGGATTGAAGTAGATTTGACTGCCACCATGACTATTGGTGGCACAGAAGTATCCAAAGGGTTTACTGTATATACTTGATTATACATTGATTTCATATATATTCTCAGCCTATCGCTCTCCATTTCAACTGTGTCTAACAACTTAAAAAATTCCACAGTTACACTTCTCCTCAAAAACCATCACTGGACCCTACCGTTGTACAGATCCATGGCGAGACCCCATCTGGAATACTGTATTCAATTCTGGAGGCCACATTATCAAAAAGATGTGCGGAGAATTGAGTCGGTGCAGCGAATGGCCACCAGGATGGTCTCAGGACTCAAGGATCTACCGCATGAGGAACGACTGGGTAAGTTGCAGCTGTACTCACTTGAGGAACGCAGAGAGAGGGGAGACATGATCGAGACATTCAAATATGTCACAGGCCGTATCGAGGTAGAAGAGGATCTCTTTTTCCTTAAAGGACCCATGGCAACAAGAGGGCATCCGTTGAAAATCAGGGGTGGGAAATTTCATGGCGACACCAGAAAATATTTCTTCACCGAAAGGGTGGTTGATCGTTGGAATAATCTTCCACAACAGGTAATTGAGGTCAGCAGCGTGCCAGATTTTAAGAAAAGATATGATTGGCATGTGGGATCTCTTCATGGAGGTAGTTAGGGGATGGACCATTAGTGTGGGCAGACTGGATGGGCTGTGGCTCTTTTCTGCCGTCATGTTCTATATTTCTATGTTACTTGCTCCTCCAATTATCACCCCGTCTCCCTCCTCCCCTTCTTATCCAAGTGACTTGAACGTGCTGTTCACAGCCTTTGTCTTGGATAGCGCTATCCTCGACCCACTTCAATCGGACTTTCACCCTCTTCATTCTACCGAAACTGCCCTTGCTAGTCTCCAGTGACCAGTTCCAGGTCAAATCCAAAGGCCTCTACTCAGTCCTCATCCTCCTTGATCTATCTGCGGCTTTTGACACTGTAGATCACCATCTACTCATCGATACACTGTCCTCACTTGGATTTTAGGGCTCCGTTATCTCATGGTTTTCTTATCTTTCTCATCACACTTTAAGCTTATGCTCGGGTGGATCCACCACCATTCCATTATCAGTCAGTGTACCTTAGGGCTATGTCCAGAGACCTCTTCTTTTCTCCCTCTTCTTCCCTTGGGGCTCTAACCTCCTCCCCATGGCTTCCAGTATCACCTCTATACTTACAACTCACAGATCTACTGCTCTACACCTGACATTTCTACAGGCATTCAGGCTGTTTCACTGCCATCTAAAATTAAACATGGCCACCTCTCCTCTTCCTCCATTCTTTATTTCTGTATATATTGCTTTCATCCTCCCTGTCTCGTTGGCTCACAACCTTGAGGTCATCTTTTACTGATCTCTCTCCTGATTTCTTCACATATCCATCAGATTGCCAAAGTCTGTTGTTTTTTTCTCTACAACACTGCAAAAATCCAGCCTTTCCTTTCCTAGCACATTGCCAAGACCCGCATCCACTCTCTCATCACATCTCGCCCACCTAGACTACTGCAACTTGCTACTTGCAGGTCTTCCGCTAAACCATCTCTCTCCCTTTCAATCTGTTCAGAATTCTGCTATACGCCTCATATGCTCAGATTATTCATCTCCTCAAATCACTTCATTGGCTCCCTATCCATTTCCTCATACAATTCAGACTCTTCTTATTGACTTACAAGTGTATTCACTCTGTAGCTCCTCAGTAACTCTCCACTTTGATCTCTCCCTATACTCTGCCCCTGGGAACTCCATTCACTGGATAAGTCTCTTTTATCTGAACCCTTTTCCTCTACTGCCAACTCTTCCTACTTTGTTGCGCCGTATGCCTGGAACAAACTGCCTGACTCGTTATGTCAGGCTTCGTCATTGGCAGTTTTTCAAATCCATGCTAAAAGCCTTCCTTTTTTGAAGCTGTTTTCAAATTCTAATTCCAAACCAGTTACAAAGCATTCATATCTATTTGTCATTCCCTTTTTCGTCACCTACCTTATCTACCTTAACCTGAGCAGCGTTTATTGAGTCACCCTTTTTGTCCTGTCTGTCATAATTAGACTGCAAGCTCTTTTGAGCAGGGACTGTCTCTTGTGTGTCCAATGTACAATGCTGCATGCATCTAGTAGTGCAATAGCAATGAGAAGTAGTATTAGTAGTAGTAGTATATACCATATTTTTTGCTCCATTAGACGCAGCAGGCTAACAGTTGGCTTTATTGTCATAGTATTCCAGACTGCACAAGAGGTCTCACCTCACGTTATCCAACATTGCCCCTCAACTTCTCTCTCCCCACCCCCATCCAGCAACACCTTTATTTATTTTGATTTCTATCTTGTTCTCCCAGAAGCTCAGAACGGATTACAAGTAGACATTCACAATCGTTTGAAAACAGACTAGTCATGACAACAAATAGGTTACAGTAGACAATAACAGAGCTTATTCTAGAGACCAGACTGGTCACAGCAAAGAGTACTAGAAGAAGTATATTGAGGAGGCAGTTTTTAATGGCCCGATTGGCGGAAGAGGAAGGTCTTTACTGCTCTGCGGAAGGTCATTAGTGAGTCTAGCAACCTGATCTATGTGGGTAGTCGGTTCCATAGCTGAGGTAGGAAATGGCTGTCCCCCACCACCATTACTTCATCTCTCTCCAGGGCCTCTTTCCCCCTCCTGCTCCCTTACTCATTCACTCACCGGATCCTCTACTTCCCTGGGTCTACATGGCCGCAGCAACAACAGAAAGCAGGTGCAGGGGCATTATCTTGTTCACACCACTGGAAGCTCTGCCAGTCTAACCCCCTCTTATGCAACATCCTGTTTTAAAGAAATGGGACTAACAGAGCCAACAGCAGCAGCAATGCCTCCATGCCTGCCTTTTATTTCCTGCTGTTGCTGCCACCACTGTGTAAACTCGAGAAAACAGTAGGTCCAGTGAATGAGCTGGGTTGTGAGCGAGGAAAGGAGCCCTAAAATCCAAGTGAAGAGAGTGAAGAGGAAAGGGAGCTGGATGGTGGGGAGGAGGGAGAATGAAGAGATAGAGCACTGCTGGAAGAGGGGTTGGAGAGAGACAAGTTGTGCGACTCAGGGAAGCAGTGGGCACAGCAAATGAGCATTAAAAATTTAGTGTGCTTTTTTTTTAATGCATTGATCATATTATCACATTAAATTTACAACCCTACTATTTACCTTTGTCTATTTGCACGTTCTGCAGTGCGCCATGGCAGGAATCCTCGAACACCTGGGGGCAACGGCTCTGGAGAATATAAATCCTTACTAGGCACACACTTTTCGTCAGCAGCTGGATTTCTTTTAGAGGCAAACCCTGAAAAAATATGGAAGCATGTATCAAAACTACCATATTCAAGAACAAAACATAAGTCTTAGTACATTCAAATTACTCAAATTTGAAATTATTATATCCTTCAGACCTGTGAGAGGGTGTATAATTTTAAGAAGATTTTACTGTGTAAAGTCTTTTTATATGCAGAAAAAAACATGAACACAGTCACACAATATGGGCATGTAGACATTCAGAGTACCGTTTTGATATATACATGTATTTAATAAAATGTGAGTACAAATTTATAGGATAATTTATATAAATAATTCTTCATCCAGGAATATTCAAGTCAGCTTCACTACACTGTGCTTTATCTAAATTGGACTTAAGAAAATGTTTCAAACCATAGCTAATGTGTTTTGTTTTATTTATAGGTTTTCTAACACACTATTCAAGAATTTCTTGAAATGGAAAAATATTGCCTCACAATTACAACTATATATCCATTAAAACAAAGAAAAATATTTTAGGAAAAATAACACAATATTAACATTAAAAGGAAAAGAGGAGGTGGAAAACAACCATGAACTGGAAAATTCAGGAGGCATAGAAAGGAAAATACAACATAACAAGAAAATTATCAATCAGGAGATTCATAAATTAGGACATGGAATTTCCAGCAAAATATTTTCAATTTTTTAGGGTCATAAAAGTCACCTACAAGGCTGGAGCTCCTTCCATTCCCAAATGCTTCCCCGCTTCCAGCTTGTCTGAGACCACAGCTCAAGCACAACAACATTTCTTGGACAGAGCTAAACACAGGGGCTATTTTGTTAAGCAACACTGGAGATGAAATGCAAAAACCCATAGCAATTTTTTTAAGTACAGAAGCAGAAAACCAGTGAGGGAATCAGTGGGACTGTTGGATGATCAAGGAGTGAAAGGGGCGTTCAGGGAGGAAAAGGCCATAGCAGAAAGATTGAATGAATTCTTTGCTTCAGTCTTTACAGAAGATGTAAGAGATCACCCTGAACCGGAAATGATTTTCAAGGGTGATGATGCGGAGGAACTGAAAGAAATCTCAGTGAATCTGGAAGATGTACCGAGCCAAATCGTCAAGTTAAGTTTTAAATCGCTAGGACTGGATGGTATACATCCCAGGGTACTAAAAGAACTCAAACATGAAATTGCTGACCTGTTGTTAGTGATCTGTAACCTGTCGCTAAAATTGTCTGTAGTACATGAAGATTGGAGGGTGGCCAATGCTACACCGATTTTTAAAAAGGGCTCTAGGGGAGATCTGTGAAATTACAGACCGGTAAGCCTCACTTCGGTGCCGGGCAAAATGATTATAAAAAATAAAATTGTGGAACATGTAGTCAAACATGATTTAATGAGATGGAGTCAGTATGGGTTCAGCCGAGGGAGATCTTGCCTCACCAATTTGTTTGACTTCTTTGAAGGTGTGAATAAACATGTGGATAAAGGTGAGCCAGTTGATATCTAGACTTTCAGAAAGCTTTTGATAAAGTTCCTCAAGAGAGGCTCCTGAGAAAATTGAAGTGTCATGGGATAGGTGGCATAGTTCAGTTGTGGATTAGGAATTGGCTATCAGATAGAAAACAGAGAGTAGCCATAAATGATCCAGCTTTCTCTGTTTCCTTGGATGCAGAGAAGGCTTTTGATCGTGTAGAATGGACCTTTATGTATCAGGCAATGGATTGGTTTGGTATTGGTTCTGGATTTATACAATGATTCAAACCTTGTATAGTTCCCCTTCTGCCAGATTATATATAAATAATACTTTTTCGGGAGTTTTTGTCAAGAGAGGGGAGTTAGACAAGGATGTCCATTATCTCCTTTGCTTTTTGATATTGTACTGGAATCCTTGCTATTGGCTATTCAACAGGCAGAGGAGATTCAGGGTGTTTCTTATTCAGGTCAGGAATATAAAGTCTCTGCATATGTAAGATGATATTTTGCTTCATTTGAGAAATCCTGAGACTACCATTCCAAGTTTGTTAGGTTTAATTGAAAAATTCAGAAAATTTTCTGGCTATAAAATAAATTGGAGTAAATCTGAGGCTCTTCCTTTAAATGTCCATTGTCAAAAGGGTTTATTTGGGTCATTCCTTTTTCTTTGGAAGGAGGACGGGATTAAGTATTTAGGAATCTGGATTCATAAAACGTTGGATGAGTCAATTAAAATTAACAAAAAAAAAAATATTACTGATGAAGGTTACGGAAATGTGTGAGCAATGGAACCCTTTACATTTGTCTTGGTGGGGGAGATTCCAAACAGTTAAAATGATGATTTTGCTTGTGGTTTGCTACCAAATGGGAATGTTGCCAGTATATCTTCAGAAGTCCTTTTATAAAAAGTTAAATAGTATTCTCACTAAATTTATTTGGCTAGGGAAAAAAGCGAGAACTGCTCTAGTATCTTTACAAAAATCAATTGCGGAGGGTGGGGTAAATTTTCCAAATTTCTATAGGTATTATCAAGCCTATATTATGCAGCAGGGTATGTATTGGATCCTCCCTGAGCTCATGGAAACTCTGCCTGATTGGTTATGGTTGGAATGGCAACTCCTGTCACCACTGAGATTATGTCATGTTATGAGTATCAAGATGCCTAGATTATACAAGGACAATAGAATTTTATTAGATACTTGGGAAACTATAAAAATTTGTAGATAATTTAACACCTATTCCTATATATAAATCCACGTGTCAGACTATATGGCTGAACTCCAAGATTAAAATTGGCGGATTTAAGGTCATCTGGAAGTATTGGATGAAGGGAGGTATACGCACTTTGGATGATATTATTTCTGATGGTAAGCTGCTTGATTTTTCACAACTGCAACACAAATTTGGTCTTAATAAATCACAAAATTATAGATGGTTGCAGTTGAAGTAGGCCATTCAGGAAGGGTTCCCTGAATGGAAAAATTTGAAGGTTCAAAACAGCTTGCCGGTCTTATGTTTTCAGGTGGACTTCCTGGTTCACCAGGTTGCTCAGTGGTATAAATTAATATCTGGATTTTTGAATAAGAAATCAAAAAATGGTCTGCGTGACATTTGGAGCATTGAGATAAAGCATCAAATTAACGCTTCTCAATGGCCACAAATTTGGTCTTGGAGGATGAGATGTACAATGTCTGCATCTATGAGACAAACATGGTTTTTCTTATTACATAGAGCATTTTGGACCCCAGTTCGTTTGCATAGAGTAGATAGTTGCAAGTCTAATAGATGCTGGCATTGTCATCTGGAAGTTGGGACGTTAGATCATTTACTATACTATTGTCCCTTGATACTAAAATTCTGGCGATCTATTTGGGATCAAGTTAATAATTTATTAGAAAATCCAGTGGCACTATCATATGATACCAATTTATTTGGAACATCTATGAGGGGAAAAAGTCAAATTTCAGCAAAAAATAACAAACTTTTGTTTATAATGACAGGAGTTGCCAAGCAGCTTATTTTAAAGAATTGGAAAAATTGGGATAGATTCAATTATTCATTCTAGTGTGAATCCCTATGTTATGTCTTTAAAATGGAAAAGTTTATGGCCATTCAGAAGGGATATTATAAAAAAATTATGGAAGTTTGGGAACCATTAACTAAATATTGTAAGGATTGATTTATTTATATAAATGTGGAAAACATGCACATCCAGGGAAGGGGAGGGGGATATGTTTTGGCCTTGGTTAAGAGGTATAGATCGATTGTTTATAGATATTTTTATGAGGTGTTGGTTAATTGGAAAGTGGGTGGGGGAAAATAAGTCTTGTCTTTATTCTATTAAGTTTATTGTGCTGTAATATTAATATTTGATGTAAATGCATCATCTTTTGTGCACAATTGAAGTTTTGAAAATGAATAAAGAATTAAAAAAAAAAAAAGAAGGTAGGGTTAAATGGTAATTTTTCTCAATGGAGGAGAGTAAATGCCGCAGGGGTCTGTACTGAGACCGGTGCTATTTAACTTATTTATAAAAATGATCTAGAAGACGAATGAGGTGATTAAATTTGCAGATGACAGTAAACTGTTCACAGTTGTTGAAACACATACGGTTTGTGAAAAATTGCAGGCGGACCTTAGGAAATTGGAAGACTGGGCATCCAAATGGCAGATGACATTTAATGTGGACAAATGCAAAGCGATGCACATTGGGAAGAATAACCTGAATCACAGTTACCGGATTCTAGGGTTCACCTTGGGAGTTAGCACCCAAGAAAAGGATCCGAGTATCATTGTACACAATACGATGAAACCTTCCACTCAATGTGCGGCGGTGACCAAAAAAGCAAACAGGATGCTGAGAATTATTAAAAAAGGGATGGTTAACAAGACTAAGAATGTCATAATGCCCATGTATCACTCCATGGTGCGACCTCACCTGGAGTATTCTGGTCTCTTTATCTCAAGAAAGATATAGTGGCGCTAGAAAAGGTTCAAAGAAGAGAGACCAAGATGGTAAAGGGGATTGAACTCCTCTCTTATGAGGAAAGACCAACGGTTAGGGCTCTTTAGCTTGGAAAAGAGATGGCTGAGGAGAGATATGATTGAAGTCTACAAAAATCCTGAGTGGAGTAGAAAGGGTACAAGGGGATCACTTTTTCACTCCGTCAAAAATTACAAAGACTAGGGGACACTCAATGAAGTTACAGGGAAATACTTTTAAAACCAATAGGAGGAAATTTTTTTTCACTCAGAGAATAGTTAACCTCTGGAACGTGTTGCCAGAGGATGTGGTAAGAGCAGATAGTGTTGCTGGTTTTAAGAAAGGTTTGGACAAGTTCCTGGAGGAAAAGTCCATAGTCTGTTATTGAGAAAGACATGGGGGAAGCCACTGCTTGCCCTGTATTGATAGCATGGAATATTGCTACACCTTAGGTTTTGGCCAGGTACTAGTAACCTGGATTGGCCACCATGAGAATGGACTACTGGGCTTGATGGACCATTGGTCTGACTCAGTAAGGTTATTCTTATGTTCTTATGTTCAACAAAGCTCTGGTTGCACCTGTTCCTCCAGCAGCTCTACTTTCAGGTATTGGAGGAGTGCTACAAATACCAGGGCTGAAGGAGTAATCAATTCCCTCAGCAAACACAAGCTTTTCTACTGTAGCGTGCCACATTTAGGGTAGCCTCCAACATGTGAATCACAAAGTGGTCGAGTGTCTGCTGTTTGGGGAGAGAGCATTGGTAGTCTCCTCAGAAGGAAAGGTACATGCCTTACCCCCCCTATGTTTCCCCATCAGCTCCAGATCTTGGGCAGCAGTCCAAGAATAGCGAAGCTCAGACCACCATGTCTACTCCTGTCACCATCTTAACTCCTTCTCTCACCCAACTTGAGTTTTCTATGACAAGGGGTATTAAGACTTATGCAATAAAGACTTTTTAGTTTCTTATTCTTAATTTTTAATATTTCTATACTTTTGGTTTCACACTGAATGCGTAAATTATGTTGTGCAGATCAGTGAAACATACTCCTACTTTGAACACACTGACCACCATCCGTACCACGCTCACATCACAACATACTCCTACTTTAAAACATTTTTGAATTTTACTTTAAAACTGCCAAATGTGAAAAGCTTGTGCGTAAATATGAAGTAGTAGCAGCAGCTTCCAAATATAGATCTGCACCTTACAAAAAGTATGACAAAATAAATCCAGTGGAGGCCAAACTTTATAATTTGTAAAGCTATATACTTAAACTCTCTTTAGTCATATAAGCTCATCCACAGGGATCCTAACTGTTCACTACAGGTTTGTTTCTCATTACACAAATTTGTTCCTATATTGTTCACAGTTAAGTTTATCTGTTACTATATTTACTAACAATACTCTAAAATTTAATAAAGAAATTGAAAAAATAAAACAAAAAACAACAACTTTCCATTAGAGCTCAGATCGGTATACCAATGTCATTGCTATAACACAGCGCAGTTGTATTCAAAGCAGCTATGTACTAAGAGCCATATTCTATAAACAGCGCCTTAAGTTATATGCTGGTAGGTACCCTACCGGCATCTAATTTAATTTGCAAAGCCGTTATAAAACTATTTTTAAAAAATCATTAAAAAGAAAAATATAGGTGCCTAGAGGCACCTACATTGCATCCTACAGAGGCAGCTTAGAAAGCTGAAGGTCAAAAGTAACCGTGGTTAATGCCAGAAATGTCATTTGGCATTCTAAGGCGCCTCCGTAGACAATTCTCGTCAAAGGTAGGTGCAGGAAATGTAAGCCTTTAAAATAGCTTCTTGGCCTCATGGAAAACTAAGAATTTATTGTCCCGCAAGCCGTCTGCGGGTGGGAAGGCACCAGTATGCATGTGGTATGGGCACTGCCTAAAGATTTTAAACTGACAGTGCACTTGGCAGTGTCCATACTGGGTGCATGGATGACGTTGCCTGCATGTGAGAATATTATGCCTGCTTGTCCTCGGAGAAAAAATATTTTCAAATCACTTTCAAAAAGCACTCGTGTATCTGCCACTCTTACATCAAGTGACAGATCATTCAATTCAAATGGCCCTCAAAGTTAATGACTGTGCAATTCAACAGATACGGTTGACTGGCAGGCAATTACAATTTCTTAGCATCATCACACCTCCACAATCTAGAGGAAGTATATAATACCACTGATGACAGAAAAATATGATGGTGTTTTACTTGCCAAAATCTTGTATATCAAAGTATTTTTAATTTAATTTGCCAAAATACAGGAAGCCATTGTAAAGAATAAAGTTATTAGAGTAATAATTTCATAATATATAGCCCCTGCTAGCAGTCTAGCTGCCAAATTTTGTATGGCTTGACATGCCCTAATCATAGTCTGAGATATTCCCAAAAATAAAGAACTACAATAGTCCAATCAGACTAGAATCAAAACTTGCAACACTGTTCTAAAATCAGAATTTGTCAGAACAATCTTTAAGTGCCTATATAATCTCAGACAAAAATATATGGTCGATATCAAGCCCTTAAACTGAGACTTCTTTAGAGACTAATCTAATGCAATTCCTAGACTCTTGATCTCAAAACAAATTGGAATAGTCACATTATTAACCATCAGAATTAAAGGCAGCAAATACAAAGGAATTCTGCTACAAACAAGAAGCTCAGGCCTTCTTTTACAAAAGGCATGCTAAGCGTTTTAGCGCGGATTTAGTGCGCTGAATCAATACGTGTGCTAACCGCTAATGCGTCCATAGGATAACATGCACGTGTTAGCGTTTAGCGTGTGTCTAGCGCGCATTAATATTTAGCATGCGCTAAAAAGCTTAGCGCACCTTTATAAAAGAGGGGGTCAGTTTTAGATAAATTTATAACAATATGATTGAGACATCCTCTTTAGAATTTTCTGAAGACATGCTCTTGCCCTAATAAAATCATCATCTAACCATTCCGTGAAAAAAAATAAAAGATCATCAGAAATATAATCTGCAGTAAGTTTCTAAATTCTGCAATAGGGTACAAAGCAGTCACATACAAACATTAAGGGACGGAGTCTGTAACCAGCGCTGATATTGGTAGCCATCAATCACGCCTCAGAGGTTTCAGGGTTGTGCCTATGGGAAAGACAGGAACTGGAAATGTAGGCCAGGGTTTTCTGGGCCTATATTTCTAGTGCCTATCTTTGCGTGAATCATACCTATGTAGGCACTTTAGGCCCCCTAATGCCACTTCTGGCGTTGGCCATGCATACTATGTGGTTCAGCGGCCTAAAGTACCTACGTAGGTGCAAAACTAGCACCTTTTATTTAGGTGCTAGTAGGCACTTCAACCTCACCGTTTTTTGCTGTTTCTAACAGCATTTTACAATTAACTTAGGCACTGGTATGTTTTAGAATTCCCCCCCCCCCCTAGAGATAGCTGAAAGAGTGGACCCTTGAGGGACAGCTGTCTAACCTGAATACAAATTAAAACTAAAGGCTGTTAATTCAACTGGGAAATCATTTAAATTCAACAGCTACAACCCTGTCAATAGCATATTTTATATTAATTATATAGTCATATATAAATAAAAATAATATATATATAAAAATCAATTTATATAGGAAATGTTTTTTGTTATGTGTAGAATCCTCAGCAGGCTTTCCTTTTACGTGCATTTGATATGAAAATCGCATGAGCCACTTTCTTCACCAGATCCTCTTTATATATATATATAAAGAGGATCTGGTGAAGAAAGTGGCTCATGCGATTTTCATATCAAATGCACGTAAAAGGAAAGCCTGCTGAGGATTCTACACATAACAAAAAACATTTCCTATATAAATTGATTTTTATATATATATTATTTTTATTTATATATGTTTAAAATCTTTATATATATATATAAAGAGGATCTGGTGAAGAAAGTGGCTCATATATATATATGCATAAACACCTATAGTGATAATAACTTAATATTTAGTAGGAAAAACTTATCTTATAAGTAAATCAAGGGAGCGCCTCCATCGACATGCCATGTTTCAATTCATTTCTTCAGGGTTGAGGCTTCCAACACACAATTAATGAGCTGTGTTCAAGTCACGCTCCTGTAGAAGTTATTTAGGGCTCCTTTTACAAATATGCGTTAGGGCTAAAATGCTGCGCGCGCTAGCCGCTACCGCCTCCTTTTAAGCAGGCGGTAATTTTTCGGCTAGCGAGCGCTAATCTTGTGCATGCACTAAAAACGCTAGTGGACCTTAGTAAAAGGAGCCCTTAGAACTGACCAAACCTTGTGTAGGATCTGGTAAAGTAAGTGGCTCGTGCGATTTTCATATCAGATGCACATAAAAGAAAAGGAAAGCCTGCTGAGAATTCTACACATACAAAATACTTTTCCTACATAAATTGATTTTTATATATGGTTATATAATTGATATAAAATATATTATTGACAGGGTTATAGCTGTTGAGCAGAAAAATAATCACCTATTAATAAAGCCAAAGTCCTGTCAGGACATCAAAAGAAGCTGCGATATCTAACGAAATAAGCAAGCACCGAATCCCTTTGTCAAACCCTAACCTGATCACATCTACTGTAGACATATGTCATACACTCTCCCCCACTCCCCCCCAAAAAAGCAAACAAAATAGATCCTGTTGAGCACCTGCTTCACTGGGGACCACCTCACAAGAAAGCCTGTATTTAGATGTTTCTTTCCAGCCTGTTGGAAAGACTGTAGGCTTAGGAGCCATTGTGTGATTTGGCCATCGATTCCCTTGTCTGGCCAATCATTTGAGGAGCTAATGGTCCAGGATCAAGGTGAGCCGTCACCCCAGTAATACTGGAATACTGTACTTCCAAAGCCCACTTTACAGTTAGTAGCAGAGTACAGGGCTTCTTTCAAGCTTTGGAAAGCCGCTTCCATAGCTCTGTCAACCGAATGATTTTTTCATGCTGCCTTCTATAGGAAGGGAGGACAAAGACTGCTTTTTCTGCAAATTCAATATAAACTGCCAGTAATATTCATCCAAACTCCAGAAAGCCCATAATTTCTTCAAGTGAGAACAGGCACTTGTGATGCACACAGAACCAGTTTTTTGCATGTGTAATTGGAATTATTGTTCCCTGAGTAAAAGACTCAAGTAAAAGACCTTGGAGTCATTGTAGACATTATGTTTATTTTATTACATTCAGATTCTGCACTATCATAAAATTTCTAAGCAGATTACAAATCGACATATGTTAAAATGTTCATCCAAAAAAAGATAACAGTAAGTTAGAATTATTTGAACAAGGATAGAAAATACCTGTGTTTCTGAGATGGTGCAATTAGTATTGCACACAGTAGGTCATAGTAACATAGTAACATAGTAGATGACGGCAGATAAAGACCCGAATGGTCCATCCAGTCTGCCCAACCTGATTCAATTTAAATTTTTTTTTTTTTTTCTTCTTAGCTATTTCTGGGCGAGAATCCAAAGCTTTACCCGGTACTGTGCTTGGGTTCCAACTGCCGAAATCTCTGTTAAGACTTACTCCAGCCCATCTACACCCTCCCAGCCATTGAAGCCCTCCCCTGCCCATCCTCCTCCAAACGGCCATGCACAGACACAGACCGTACAAGTCTGCCCAGTAACTGGCCTAGTTCAATCTTTAATATTATTTTCTGATTCTAAATCTTCTGTGTTCATCCCACGCTTCTTTGAACTCAGTCACAGTTTTACTCTCCACCACCTCTCTCGGGAGCGCATTCCAGGCATCCACCACCCTCTCCGTAAAGTAGAATTTCCTAACATTGCCCCTGAATCTACCACCCCTCAACCTCAAATTATGTCCTCTGGTTTTACCATTTTCCTTTCTCTGGAAAAGATTTTGTTCTACGTTAATACCCTTTAAGTATTTGAACGTCTGAATCATATCTCCCCTGTCTCTCCTTTCCTCTAGGGTAGAGAATGACACGGTGAAAAAATTGGTCCCCGTCACCGCCCCGTCCCCATCTCACCATCCCCGTCACCGCCCCGTCCCCGTCTCACCAACCCCGTCACCGCCCCGTCCCCGTCTCACCATCCTCTTCACCGCCCCGTCACCGCCACTGCCACCCCATTCACCGCCCCGTCACCGCCACTGCAATCCCATTCACTTTTCTTTATTTACGTATAAAGGAAACATTCTTTAAAACTTTAAAACTTAGTTAAATATTAGTTAATAACTATACAAAAACAAAACACGCAGAGAAAAAATTAATTAATAAAAATTCTCAAAACTGACACATTTTGATCACTAAATTTAAAATAGTTATTTTTCATACAGTTTTTCAATCACTAATCTTCCACCACCCCTGGGGCTAGCAATGCAAAAACAAACACGACATGTACTTTAAATGCTGCCGTGATTAGCATAGTGACCGCGGCTACGGCTGCAAGTCTCCCCTCCCCCCAGCGATCACGGCAGGAGGGCACCCAACCCCTCCTGTAGACCCCCCCAACGGCCCTCCCGACAATCGCAGCAGAAGGGTACCCAACCCCTCCTGCCGGTCCTCCCAATGGCCTCCCCTAAGATCGCCGGCAGGAGGGTAACCAACCCCTCCTGCTGGACCCCCCCCCAACGAACCCTCCCACCCCGGAACCCCCTTAGTCTTACTTTTCAAGTTGGACCGGACAGCTCCTCGCTCGTCTGGCCAGCAGGCCTCTCTCCGTCCAAATGAGGCGGGCCCGCCCCTACCCTGCCCAACCCACAGGATCCTAGGGCCTGATTGGTCTAGGCACCTAAAGCCACTCCCGCTATAGGAGGGGCCTTAGGTGCTTGGGCCAATCAGGCCCTAGGATCCTGTGGGTTAGGCAGGGGAGGGGAGGGGCGGGCCCGCCTCATTTGGACGGAGGCAGGCCTGCTGGCCAGACGAGCGAGGAGCTGTCCGGTCCAACTTGAAAAGTAAGACTAAGGGGGTTCCGGGGTGGGAGGGTTCGTTGGGGGGGGGGTCCAGCAGGAGGGGTTGGGTACCCTCCTGCCGGCGATCTTAGGGGAGGCCATTGGGAGGACCGGCAGGAGGGGTGGGGCGGGCCCGCCTCATTTGGACGGAGGCAGGCCTGCTGGCCAGACGAGCGAGGAGCTGTCCGGTCCAACTTGAAAAGTAAGACTAAGGGGGTTCCGGGGTGGGAGGGTTCGTTGGGGGGGGTCCAGCAGGAGGGGTTGGGTACCCTCCTGCCGGCGATCTTAGGGGAGGCCATTGGGAGGACCGGCAGGAGGGGTTGGGTACCCTTCTGCTGCGATTGGCAGGAAGGGTTGAAATGACAAATGAGGAGCACGGTGAAATAGCGGTTCCTAGAAGGGGGTACATTGGCCCGCGGGGACAAACCTGTTCACCGTTTCCGCGGTCGGTGAATGGCCTTGTCCCCGTCACCGCAGCGACTGCTATTTTTCTTCCCCGTTTTCGGCGGTGACCCGCGGCTTAAATGCGGTGGCCGCAGGTAAACCGTCACCGTGTCATTCTCTACTCTAGGGTATACATATTCAGGGCTTCCAGTCTCTCCTCGTACGTCTTCTGGCGCAAGCCTCCTATCATTTTCGTCGCCCTCTTCTGGACCGCCTCAAGTCTTCTTACGTCTTTCGCCAGATACGGTCTCCAAAACTGAACACAATACTCCAAGTGGGGCCTCACCAATGACCTGTACAGGGGCATCAACACCTTCTTCCTTCTACTGACTACGCCTCTCTTTATACAGCCCAGAATCCTTCTGGCAACAGCCACTGCCTTGTCACACTGTTTTTTCGCCTTTAGATCTTCGGACACTATCACCCCAAGGTCCCTCTCCCCGTCCGTGCATATCAGCTTCTCTCCTCCCAGCATATACGGTTCCTTCCTATTATTAATCCCCAAATGCATTACTCTGCATTTCTTTGCATTGAATTTTAGTTGCCAGGCATTAGACCATTCCTCTAACTTTTGCAGATCCTTTTTCATATTTTCCACTCCCTCTTCGGTGTCTACTCTGTTACAAATCTTGGTATCATCTGCAAAAAGGCACACTTTTCCTTCTAACCCTTCAGCAATGTCACTTACATACATATTGAATAGGATTGGCCCCAGCACCGAACCCTGAGGGACTCCACTAGTCACCTTTCCTTCCTTCGAGCGACTTCCATTAACCACCACCCTCTGGCGTCTGTCCGACAGCCAGTTTCTGACCCAGTTCACCACTTTGGGTCCTAACTTCAGCCCTTCAAGTTTGTTCAACAGCCTCCTATGAGGAACTGTATCAAAGGCTTTGCTGAAATCCAAGTAAATTACATCTAGCATATGTCATCGATCCAGCTCTCTGGTCACCCAATCAAAAAATTCAATCAGGTTCGTTTGGCACGATTTACCTTTTGTAAAGCCATGTTGCCTCGGATCCTGTAACCCATTAGATTCAAGGAAATACACTATCCTTTCTTTCAGCAACACTTCCATTATTTTTCCAACAACTGAAGTGAGGCTCACCGGACTGTAGTTTCCTGCTTCATCCCTGTGACCACTTTTATGAATAGGGACCACATCCGCTCTCCTCCAATCCCCAGGAATCACTCCCGTCTCCAGAGATTTGTTGAACAAGTCTTTAATAGGACTCGCCAGAACCTCTCTGAGCTCCCTTAGTATCCTGGGATGGATCCCGTCTGGTCCCATCGCTTTGTCCACCTTCAGTTTTTCAAGTTGCTCATAAACACCCTCCTCCGTGAACGGCGCAGAATCTACTCCATTTTCTCGTGTAACTTTGCCAGACAATCTCGGTCCTTCTCCAGGATTTTCTTCTGTGAACACAGAACAGAAGTATTTGTTTAGCACATTTGCTTTCTCCTCATCACTCTCCACATATTTGTTCCCAGCATCTTTTAGCCTAGCAATTCCATTTTTTATCTTCCTCCTTTCACTAATATATCTGAAAAAATTTGTATCTCCCTTTTTTACATTTTTAGCCATTTGTTCTTCCTCCTGTGCCTTCGCCAAACGTATCTCTCGCTTGGCTTCTTTCAGTTTCACCCTGTAGTCCTTTCTGCTCTCCTCTTCTTGGGTTTTTTTATATTTCATGAACGCCAACTCTTTCGCCTTTATTTTCTCAGCCACTAGGTTGGAGAACCATATCGGCTTCCTTTTTCTCTTGTTTTTATTGATTTTCTTCACATAAAGGTCCGTAGCCATTTTTATCGCTCCTTTCAGCTTAGACCACTGTCTTTCCACTTCTCTTATGTCCTCCCATCCTAACAGCTCTTTCTTCAGGTACTTTCCCATTGCATTAAAGTCCATACGTTTGAAATCTAGGACTTTAAGTATCGTGCGGCCGCTCTCCACTTTAGCCGTTATATCAAACCAAACCGTTTGATGATCGCTACTACCCAGGTGAGCACCCACTCGAACATTAGAGATACTCTCTCCATTTGTGAGGACCAGATCCAATATCGCTTTTTCCCTTGTGGGTTCCGTCACCATTTGTCTGAGCAGAGCCTCTTGAAAGGCATCCACAATCTCCCTACTTCTTTCTGATTCCGCAGACGGAACATTCCAGTCCGCATCCGGCAGGTTGAAATCTCCCAACAGCAGAACCTCCTCTTTCCTTCCAAACTTTTGGATATCCACAATCAGATCCTTATCAATTTGCTGCGATTGAGTCGGAGGTCTGTAGACTACACCCACGTAGATAGAAGTTCCATCTTCTCTTTTCAGAGCAATCCATATCGCTTCTTCCTCTCCCCAGGTCCCTTGCATTTCGGTCGCTTGGATATTGATCTTTACATAGAGAGCTACTCCTCCACCTTTATGACCATCTCTGTCCTTCCTAAAAAGATTATATCCCGGTATGTTTGCATCCCATCCATGTGATTCACTGAACCATGTCTCTGTGATAGCAACAATATCTAGATCTGCCTCTAATATCAGGGCTTGCAGATCATGAACTTTGTTGCTTAGACTGCGAGCATTTGTGGTCATCGCTTTCCAGCTATTTTTCAGCGATAATCTCCTTTTTCGTATGGATTTTTGTGTCGTTTCACTTTCCGTTGCAATACTAAGAAATGAGTTGCTGATATTGCTTATGTTGCAGCCTTTACTACTATCACATCTTTTCTTTTGCCGGGGGTGGTCTCTATAATTGTCCTTCGTACATACACCACCCCCACCTTCTAGTTTAAATGCCTAGAAAAATATTGTCTAAATTTCTCTGCAAGGTTTCTTTTTCCTGCTGTAGTAATATGTAGCCCATCAGTGCAATATAGCTTCTTGTCCTTCCATGTATTTCCCCATCCTCCTATATACCTGAAGCCTTCTTGATGACACCAGGCTCTGAGCCATCTATTAAAGTCCTCTGTGTTTTTCACTCTTTGCTCTCCCTTTCCATATGCAGGCAGTATTTCAGAAAAAGCTAAAGTCTTTACAAAAGGTTTCACGCCCTCACCAAGCTCCCGAAAAGCTTTCTGTGCTGCAAGTGTGGAGTTGTTGGCCAGGTCATTTGTTCCCAGATGGATAACAACATCAGTGTTAAAATCCTTAGTTTATTCCTTAATTATAGTCAGTATTTGCCTGGAACTCCTGGTAGCTGAGGATCCTGGAAGACATTTCACTATTTTGGTCTCCTCGCCCTGTGTTCCAAGGTTAATGCCTCTGATGATGGAATCCCCCAACAGTAATAGTTTTCTGTTTTTGGCTTTTTTTATTTGTACTTAGGGTGTGCTTGTTCTCTTGAGTTACCTTCATTGGTTCCAGTCCCACCTCCCTTCTGTTTTCCTGAGTATCGCAGTGCACTAGTGGAGTGAAGGAATTCTGTAGAGGTAATATAAGTGAAGGTGGATGTTTCTGTGTTACATGTCGCAGTCTTCCTGAGCCTACTGTGACCCATTTATTCCTGGGCTGTTTTATTCTTTGAGGTAGAGGTGGTAAGTTGGTATGATTTTGTGGAGTGATGGAAGCTGCTTTAATTGTATTCAATTCCTGTTTAAGTTTGCAGAGCTCCTCCTTAATACTGGCAAGTTGAAGACAGATGGGGCAAGCCTTAAGCCTCCAAATAGTATGTCTTGGAATTAAAGCACCACAGTGATTGCATAGAATAAAAGTCATCTTGATTGGTTGTGAAGTGACTTGATTTGAGTAGTCCTGATTATATGGGTCTCTATATATGAATAGTGGTCCCTGGGGTTGGTGGGACTATAAGTAAGACTACAAGTAAGGCAGAAATATAGGCTCTATACCACCTAAAACACAGTATTTTAAACAAAACTGCAGGTTCTATCAGTGCTACCCTAAAACACAGGATTTTTAACAGATTTTCCCTACTTTAGTCACCCTGAGCCACAGGTACCAGAAATATAGGCTCTATACCACCTAAAACACAGTATTTTAAACAAAAATGCAGGTTCTATCAGTGCTACCCTAAAACACAGGATTTATAACAGGATTTTCCCTACTTTAGTCACCCTGAGCCACAGGCACCAGAAATATAGGCTCTATACCACCTAAAACACAGTATTTTAAACAAAAATGCAGGAAGAGGAAATAAGATTTAACAGAGGAAAGAGAAGGATTTATTTTTTTGTGCTTTTTTATATTTTTTTTTAGTAAGAAACAGGGAGGAGAAGAGAAATTAAGCAGATATAATGCTGAAAACCAGTGAAAAGAGCAGAATATGAAATGCTGAGTAACTTAGCTTTTAGAAGTTCACAGGGCAGCCTTGTTTCAGCACATACACATTGAGGGCCGGATTCTGTATAGGATACCCACTCTCAGAAGCCAACGAGCGTCCTATATAGAAATCGGGCCTAAGGCCACCTAAAATAAACCCGATTCTGTAACCGACGTCCATGTTACAGACGCAAGGGATCTCCCTGCCGCGATAAGTTTAGTGGCCATGGCTGCAGCCGCCAGTTCCCCCACCGTCCCCCCAAACAAACACAGCAGGAGGTATGCCTAATCCCTTTTGCCGGAACACCCCCCTCCCTGAACATCGCCGGCAGGTGGATGCCCAATCCCTTCTGCCGGAACACCCCCCACCCACCCCCAAACAAAACTGGCTGGAGGATGCCTAATCCCTCTTGCTGGAAACCTCCCACCCCCTAACGTAGATATCACAACACCCCCACCCCCACCCTCACCGAACGAATGTGGCAGGGGGGATGCCTAATCCCTCCTGCCGGAAACCTCCCACCCCCCACCGTAGATATTGCAATGCCACCCTCTCCTACCCCCTCGCTAACCTTGAATGATGGCTATACGGGTCTTCCCACTGTCCTGCCAGAAGGCCAACCTCTGTCGAAATGAGGCAGGTCTGCCCCTTTCTGGTGCATTGTGGGATGGGGAGGGGCCTAAGGCGTCTGTGGCCCAGGCGTCTATGGCCTCGCCTACAATGCGCTTGGACTGAGTCGGGCCTGCCGGCCAGATGGTGAAAAGACATGTCCATCCGGCCATCATTCAAGGTTAGCGGGGGGGGGGGGAGTCTGGACTAGGGAGACGCATATGGCCACCTAGGTTCACCTGAGGCTACTTCCAGGGCAAACCACGCCCACAGCTAGCCTTAGGTGAGCTTAGATGGGAATGCAGGCCTATCTAGGCTCCTGGAGGTGCTGCCAATGTAGGCGGCCTGCCTCGGGAGCTTTTTTTTTTTTTAACAAACGTACATCCCGATTGGCTGGTTAGACAGTGGTAGGACACATACTGCTGCCTATCGGGACGCTGTTTGCAGAATCCAGGCCTGAGTGTACAGAGAACTGAGAATATTGTTATGACTCAGTATATTTAATGTGTACTACGGGCCTGTTGTGTGCAGTTTTGCCTCATCTCAAAAAGGATATAGCTCAACTACAAAATGATCAGAGAAGGGTGACAAATGATAAAGGGGGGGAGAAGATGTCTTATAAAGAAAGAATAAACAGGTTAAGGCATTCAGCTTGGACAACACACAACTCTGGGAACAACAAAAAAAGTATAAAATCATGAGTGGGTGGTATGGTTAAATAGGTAATTGTTATTTAACCTTTCCAAGAGGAAACCATGAAAACTAATGGCCATCCAAAAGAAATTAAATGGTAAAACTTTTTTCCATGCAGCACATAATTAAGATGCAGAATCTAGTGCTGGAGGGATGTGCTCAAGGCAACCACGAGTAGGATTCAATAGAAGTTTGAACAGATTCCTGGAGGAAAAGTACATAAAATATTATTAATCAGATACACTTGTGAGAGCCATTGTTCATGCCCAAAACTGAGCTATGGGCAAGTTTAAAATCAGCTGGCTACTTATGATCCAGACTAGCACTATAGGAGATGGGATATCAGGATTGATTCAGCATGGCTTTTTATTATGTTATGGGAAAAAAAGTACCTTAAAACTTTATAAACACATGACTGGGCTTAAAATGATTTAATTGGCCACATGCTCATTTTCTCATGTTCAAAACTAATAAAACCTCCCCTGAAGTTAAAATGACTGCTGCAATTTGCCTAGCGTTCCTGGCATACTTCTATGGTGATTCTGATTCCTAGCATTCCTGGCATACATCCATGGAGATTCCGATTCTCCAGTCGTGTAGTGTATGCCATTTACAAATCCTACTGTATAATTAGTAAGTCATTTATTTGCGTTATAAACAGGTATCACAATATAGTTTGGCATATTTTGAAGGATATGAAAATAAAACACTCACGAGGGGAATGCAAGAAAGCATTACCAATGCGAATGGTAGCTTTTCCTTTCCGTCCATTTCCTAGAACAATCATTTTTTTCCTTTGTTTTATTCTGGAAGCCTCTTTTGGAGATGGAGGAGATCTGAACCATGGAAACTAGAAAGAAGCATTACACTATTTTAGTGACTATTTTGCGACTAAATCATAATTAATGGTTAGAATAAATAAAAAATCATATTTGTGCAGAAAGTCTAGTATACAAACAAGCCCTTTTGTGTTTGAAGAGGGGGCATATATTAGAGAACTGCACACAAAAATAAAACAAATGAACTCATTATCTATGAAAATCATGCTAAAATGACAATTTCAGTCCATGTTTTCTCCGGTAGGTAAGACCTATAGGAGCTCATTTTCAAAGAGGACACATACTACCATAGAAACCTATGGTGCTTTGTGTGTCTAAGTGCTTTAAAAATGGGTCTCATAATATAATCTTCCAAAAATTAAAGTTAGAGTAATTCTATATTCCAACTATAGTTACATAGTTTTCAAATGTATATACCAGTGGTTCCCAAACTGTCCTGGAGGACCAGCAGCCAATCAGGTTTTCAGGATAACCCTAATGAATATGCTTGGCGCAGATTTGAATGCCAATCACCTCCATTATATGCAAATCTCTCTCTGCATATTTATTAGGGCTATCCTAATAACCCAACTGGCTGGTGGTCCTCCAGGACAGGGTTGGGAACCAGTGGTATATACTGTGGATTCTCAACTCTACCTCCTCTCCATTCCTCAAAGGGCCTGCAAAGTGACTCAGGTTTGTTCTATGACTCGAAGAACTTCCTTCTGAGGGTGTACTTCTCAGCAGCAGGAACTGGTACGGTAATGGTGATCACAGTTTCCCAATCCCTCCTTCTCACCCACCCCCAAATTCTAGCAGATCCCCTTACCCAACATGCCAAAGGACTATCAAGATAGAATGTAATATGGTACTACTCCTTTATAAGTAGGACTCTATGCCCCTCACCCTCCTTGCAAGACAAACCAAAGTTTAAATTTTAACTGTCATCAGTTGAGTAGAAGAGATCAGCCTGAATACCAATCAACATCTGGCCACACTGCAGCATCAGGTTTTGACATGCCCCTGAGAGAGAGGCCACAACATCTGAGAGAAGTTGGTGATGCCAAACATCTGTTATCAAAATGAATATCAGCCAAATTGAAGGATCCATAAAGAGGGCAATATATATTTAATGTTAGTTATATAAAAAAAAGAAAACCATTACGGTTTTCCAAGGAGGTGGTAGACAAAAATAATAGCTAAAATGGTTAGTGTTTATGAAAAATAAGGAATGCAAAAGTTTCAAGTTTCAAGTTTATTAGGATTTTATATACCGCCTATCAAGGTTATCTAAGCGGTTTTTACAATCAGGTACTCAAGCATTTTCCCTCTCTGTCCCGGTGGGCTCACAATCTATCTAACGTACCTGGAGCTATGGAGGATTAAGTGACTTGCCCAGGGTCACAAGGAGCAGTGCGGGGTTTGAACCCACAACCCCAGGGTGCTGAGGCTGTAGATCCAACCACTGCGCCACACACTCCTCCTCCAAAAGGATATCAAGTAACCAATGGGGGACACTGTCATACCAGGATACAAGCTATATTGTAGTGATAGGGTGGATCGAATCAATGGAGGCGTGGAGGGGCATAATAATTTTTTTTAAATGTCTAAGTCCAATTTGGACGTAGGGTGCTAGACGCCCAAAGTCGGCAGCAGCAAAATGTCCATTCTTGAAAAGTACATCTAAATTTTTTTTTTCCAAAAATCATCTATCTGTACACCAGGCGTTTGATCATCCAGACTGCCACTACATCTATCTTTATACCACATTCTCAACCAAAAATTTGGCCAAGTCCCAACCGCCCAGAACAAGACCTTTTGGACGTGGGAGGGGCCAGCATGGTGATGGACATGGCACCCAGACATGGCAACAGAGCAGAACACCTTACAGGTCACTGCTGTGAACTTTCACAAAAAGGGTGCCACATAAACTTCCACAAATACAAATCACCCCACTTCAGAGTGTAATATATAAGAAAGGAGGGTAAAGAGTCTCAGAAACCCGCTTGATTCAACACATGTGTAATGTTAAAGTTAAATGGGTTAGTAACTTAATCATTGACCCTTATCACCACCTCCTCCTTAATGTTTTGCCAAAATCTTACTGTTGCTGATTTACTATATGATTGGATTTTTTAATGAAGCATTGTCATAGCAAGCTTTATCACTTATCTTTATTGTGCAGAATTACTAGCCAGCCCGACGGGACCCATTTCGCCATACAAAGGCTTTATCGAGGGTTCTAAAAGAGCTATTTTTCAAGTGTCCATCCTCATTTAGGGGCTAGATGTACAGGTCCCCAAAGGACTAAATGTCTGCTCCTTTCCAAGCAAGCAAAGCAATCCTTTGAAACCACATAAAAAAACGAATAAACCAAAAAAGGTACCGCTAAACAATAAAGAAATAAACGGAGCAGATCAGAAGAACACCTTCTTGCTCGAACAGAAAGAAGAACTGAAGGGGGAAGCAGAGACCATGGAGAAGGAGGAGTTGAAAAGCTGTGATTGATATCTTCTGCAGTATACTCATAAGCACAGATGGACAACCCTATGGTTCAGTATATCATCCCTATTGAACGGGAAAATCACATTAGACAAACAAATCCTCCCCATTAGGGACAAAGAAACTGCAGCCCATTGTCATGGGTGTTGTCTAGTAATACAACAGTTTTGTAATACATATCCTAGAAGTATCAACATACTCAACCCCAAGCCCAAAGAAAGAGTCCTGAGCTTGTTTCAACAGGCATCCCCTCTTCAACCAATTTCCCAGTTGTGACTGTGTCGCCAAAAATGGATTTTGAAAGATTTAATTTAAAACTAGAAAAAAAAATCTCCAAACTCTGATGTTTATTAATTAAGTTGCTAAAGACCATTTTAGGTTCACTAAGTGAACCAGGAGGTTGTCAGCAAAAGCAGATAAAAAGTCTCAGTCCCAATTAAGAGAATGACACAGAGACAAATTTGTCCCTGTAGGAACTCAATTTCCACACCGCTACGAGTTTTGACACTATCCCTGTTCCATTCCTGTAAGTTCTGCCTTAACCACACAAGCCTCGAACACTTATGATTTTAAAGTGTTTGAGGCTTTTGCATATAAGGACAGAGCTTGCAGGAATGGGGAAGGAACAGGAAAAGAACTCTCTGGAATGGGATGGGAAAATGAGTTCCCGCGAGGACGGGGAAAAATTTGTCCCCCAGGTCATTCTCTAGGCCCAATCTGTACACCCTTAATCTTTGGATTGCCCAAAATTATAAGGTCCAAAAAGAGAATTAAAAAAAGGGGAGATAAGGGGCACTTTTTTTTTGTTTGTTCCCCTTGCTATTTTGAAGGACTTTGAAGATCTCCCATTGACTCCCATTTCCACTGTTTGAAGGTAATATAAAGCCTGAATTGCTGATAAAAAGGATCCCATAATACCCTGTGTGTGCAACATTTCAAGCATAAATGGCCAATTAACTTTATTGAATGCCTTCTCTGTATCAAAACTGATACGCAAAGAAGGTGTCAACTCCAGCCTCACCTTCTATAGAGAATGTATTATTTGTCTCAGATTTCCTGTCATTTGATGATTGCAAGAGAAGCCCACCTGGGCATAAGTTTCTGTTTAAGAAAAAATGGGGGCAGTTGTTCTACCAAGCCAAGGTATCTCTCAAATGACTCAAGAGATCTCTACTAGTGCTGCCCGATTCATGATTCAAATCGATTCACCAATTCATTTTGGGTGAATCGATTCGAATCAATTTACCCCGCCAAAAAAATCGGCCTCCCGATTCATTGACTGACCCTCCCCACTCGCCCTCTAAAGCAGGAGCAGCAGCACTGCCTTTTGCTGGCCTGCCGCTCCTGCTTTAGAGGGTGACTGAGGAGGGTCAGTTGGAAAGTAGCTTACCCGCTGGCCTCCCGTTGCTGTGCTCTCCGTCTTCCCCACTGGCCTCCCGAATCAATCTTCTTAACTTCAGCAGCCTGCAATAAGATCACTGGCGCTAGTCCCACCCCTTCTCTGACATCAGAGAAGGGGCGGGATCGCGGCAGAGAGAAGATGCTCCGAAGCCGTTCAGCAGCTTGCAAAGATCGCTAGCGCCAGCGATCTTATTGCAGGCTGCCGAAGTTAAGAAGATTGATTCAGGAGGCCAGTGGGGAAGACGCAAGGAGGAAGTGTAGTCCTTTGGGGGGGTGCGGCCTTCAAAGGGGGGAGGACAGGCAGGCCTTCAAAGGGGGGGACAGGCCTTCGGGGGGGATGCAGGCCTTCAAAGGGGAGGACAGGCCTTCAGGGGAGACAGGCAGGCCTTCTGGGGGGATGCAGGCCTTCAAAGGGGGGGACAGGCTTTCAGGGGGTTTGCAGGCCTTCAAAGGGGGGGACAGGCAGGCAGGCAGGTCTTCGGGGGGGATGTAGGCCTTAGTGTAGAAGTACACGGAGGGAGGGAGGGAGGTAAGGGGGGTTCAAAGAGACGTGCATTTGCAGGACTTTGGGGGGGAAGAAATAATGGGTCTGAAAATAGAGGAGAGGAAGAGAGATAATGGACAATGGGATTTAGGGAGGGAAGGAACAGAAAGGGAGAGAAGTTGGACACAAGGGATGGTGTGGAGGGGGGATAGAGATACTGGAAAGGAGGGTAGTTGGGAAACGAAAGGGAGAGATGGTGGACCCTGGGGTGGTGGGGAAGGAGAGAGAGATGCTGGATGAAAGGATAGTTAAGAAAAGATGGATCTGTGAATGGAGACGAAAAAAAAGAAAGATGCCAGACCTCCGGGGGAGGGAAGGGAAACGGAAGGGGAGGACAGAGATGGCAGATGGATGGTTAGAACGGAGAAAGAAGAAAGAAGGAGACCCTGGCAGCAAGTTATCAGAAGACAACCAGAGCCTGGGACCAACAAGATTTGAATGACCAGACAACAAAAGGTAGAAAAAGTAATTATATTTTCCCTTTTGTGATTACAATATGTCAGATTTGAAACGTGTATCCTGCCAGAGCTGGTGTTAGACCGCAAACATGAGCTAGGATTTAACAGAGAGAGGAAAAGTCTTTTTTGTTTGTTTATTTTGTTTACACCACAGCGCCAGTGTGGTTAGGAGAAGGCAAAGGAGGTGAAGAGGCTATAAAAGGGGTGAAAAGGCTATAAAATAAACCCACTTTCATTGATCACCTACACATTCAGCTGGTACTTTTGTGTGCTTATAAAGATACTGGGAATATATCTCAATATTTGCTGTATCAAAAACACAAGTTCATTTTTCAGTGGCATACTCTGGCCCCGACAGGGTTAAACAATGAAATAGACTGGTTTAAGATTTAGGGGGTTTGAGATGCCCGCCAGATGATGTCAGCTATGATGTCGGCAACACGGGGGTATTTTAGAGGTGTGGCCTGCTGGTGTGTAACGCGACACCAGACTGTCAGTAGGATGGAGTTCCCTTCCCTGTAAGCTGTATGCAGAAATTGTAATATGTATTATGAGAATGTTAGTTGTTCTTTTAGGAGTTTGGCTGTGTGCTAGTGGACGCAATGATGATCAGTATTAGAGAATGACACGGTGGCGGTTTACCCGCGGCTACTGCGTTTAGCAGCGGGTAACCCGCCAAAAACGGGGAATGAAAATTAGCAGCCTCTGCGGGAACGGGGACAAGGCCATCACCGCCCCGTGGATCGGTGAATGGTCTTGTCACCGCAGTGAGGCATAAAGGATGGTACGGTCCCCGCAGCCCCCACCCGCACATCGGCTCGATTGTTTAACCAGCTTCCTCTCTCCACCTCACCTTAGTTTGCCGGCTTTCTTTTTCGGCGACTGGAACGCTTTCAAAAGAGCTGCGCACGCGCGGCTGCTCAGTATTCAATCTTCTGCTCTGACCCAACCGGAAACAGGAAGTTGCAGCAGAGCAGAAGATTGAACTTTGAGCAGCCGTGCATGCGCGGCTCTTTGAAAGCGTGCCGGTCGCCGAAAAAGAAAACCGGCAAACTAAGGAGAGCTGGAGAGCAGTAGCGTACCAAGGGGGGGGGGGGGAGGGGCGAAAAAGGTAATGGTGCCAGGCCTTGGAGCACCGAGGCAGACCGCTTCTCCCCCTCCCAGCCGAACCCCCGCTGACCCTCCTATCTCTCCCCCCCCCAAGTGAACCTTTCCGACCCTCCCAGCGAAAGCAGCAAACCTCCCTCCAGTAGCGTCGGCTTTCTCCTCCCTCTGCTGCATCACTGATGATGTCATCAGTGACGCGGCAGAGGTAGGAGAAAGCCGCGAAGGAGGTTTGCTGCTCTCACTGGGAGGGTCGGAAAGGTTCACGGGGGGGAGAGATAGGAGGGTCAGCGGGGGTTCGGCTGGGAGGGGGGAGAAACGGTCTGCCTTGGTGCTCCATTACCTTGTTCGGGCAGCAGCAGCATTTACAATTCGCTGCTGTTGCCGGCTTCAGGCCTTGTTCTCTGCCGGGTCCTGCCTACTTCCTGTTTTCATGAAGACAGGGCCCGACAGAGAGGAAGGCCTGAAGCGGGCAACAGCAGTGAATTGTGAATGCTGCTGCTGACCGATGAAGTTCAGGACATCAGGACATCGGGGAAGGAGCAGGGAGAAATCGGCTGCTGGCTTGGGGGTTAGGGTAGGGAAAGAATCGTGGAAGTGGAGAAATTGGCATGATGGCTTTGTGGGGGCTAGGGGGAGAGAGAAAGAAAGGAAAAAATAAAGAGGGGGGCCAGGGGAGAGAGAAAGAAAGGCAGAAATAAAGAGGGGTCAGGGGGAGAGAGAAAGAAAGGCAGAAAGAAAGAGGGGGTCAAGAGGGAGAGAAAGAAAGGCAGAAAGAAAGAGGAGGGCCAGGGGGAGAGAGAAATAAAGAGGGAGGCCAAGGGAAGAGAGAAAGAAAGGCAGAAATAAAGAGGGGGGCCAGAGGGAGAGAGAAAGAAAGGCGAGGGCCAAGGGGAGAGAGAAAGAAAGAGGGAGGCCAGGGGGAGAGAGAAAGAAAGGCAGAAATAAAGAGGGGAGCCAGGGGGAGAGAGAAAGAAAGAGGGGGGCAGGAGAAGAAAGAAGAAGGATCAGAAGAAGGACCAGAGACTCATGAAATCACCAGACAAAAAGGTAGGAAAAATGATTTTATTTTCAACTTAGTGATCAAAATGTGTCCGTTTTGAGAATTTATATCTGCTGTCTATATTTTGCACTATGGCCCCCTTTTACTAAAACGCAATAGCGGTTTTTAGCGCAGAGAGCCTATGAGCGTCGAGAGCAGCATGGGGCATTCAGCGCAGCTCCCTGCGCTAAAAACCGCTATCGCAGTTTAGTAAAAAGGGAGGGGGAATATTTGTCTTTTTGTATAGTTGTTACTGAGGTGACATTGCATAAAGTCATCTGCCTTGACCTCTTTGAAAACCCACGGAATATAAATGATAATTAACATTTTCTCTGCGTACAGCGTGCTTTGTGTTTTTAAAATTTTATTTTGGTAGATCATTTTGACTTGGCCACAAAGGTAAGGGGGAGGGAGGGAGGGGAGCTCCTGAAAGACATCTAGTAATCCTTGCAGGCTTGACTGTGCAGGGAATTATTTTTGTAAAATCATGTTTTGTTATGTGACTGGCATTATCTAGACTTTAATTTCTATGAATGAATAGAATTAAAATGATATAAAATTACTTGCTTGCGGGGACCGCGTGTTCCGGCTCACACAAGGAAGGAGGGGGTGAAAGGGAAAAAGTTTCTCTTCCTTGGAAATAGATTCTGAAGTGACCTCATCAAAGAAGACCAGCACCAAATGTACAAGAAATCCCTTAAACAATGTCAAAAGAGCCCAAAATAGAAAACTGCTACTGCCTTGAGACTCCATTATTGAAGGAATCAACTTGAAATCACAGAAGAGACAGGAAAAGGTTAAATGCCTCATGGAATCCTCAGGTACAAAACACAAACCAAATTGTGAATGAAATCTGAGCAGACAGTAAGAATTATAAAATTGATGTCATTATCCATCTGGAAAAAATGGCGTACTAGAAATAATGCCTCAGCAATACAATTTTCAGAAGTTCTATTTGCTCATGGTAAGGGAGAAGAGAGACTGCTAGTGATGGTGGGGGGACTGATAGAAGATATGAAAGAAGGGTGGTAGAAAGGAACAGATGGTAAAGGAGGGAGGGAAGGGTGGTGGTGGAAAGGAATAGAATAGACATTGAAAGAGGGTAGAGAGGAACAGACCCTGAAAGGAAATGTGGAAGGCAGAGTGGGGAGAAGACGCTGGAAGGGAAGAAGACAGATGCCAGACTATGGGGGAGCGGAGGGAAGAAGATGGGTGCTAGATGGGGACGGTGACGGGGCGGTGAATGGGATGGAAGTGGCGGTGAAAGGGATGGCGGTGACGGTGACGGGGCGGTGAAGGGAACGGCGGTAACGGGACGGTGCAGAGGATGGTGGGCCGGGGACGGTGCAGTGATGGGGACAGATTTTTTCCCCGTGTCATTCTCTAATCAGTATCACTTGTTTTTTTTGTAGTACCCCTCCTGAAAAAGCCATCGGTGAAACCTAGGTTGGGGGGGGTCGGTGTATATGTATTAATTCTATTCAAATATTTAAGGAGGTGCCCGGAGCAGCTGTAATGTTTTCCCACCACAGACCAAGATAAGTTATCTTTTGCTTCATTCGAGATAATTGGAATTTTTTGATCTATGGTATATGGTTCTGGTGGGTGAAACTGTGAACTACTATGATGCTTCTCTGTGATTTTTCACTCGGATTAAGTTGTGGGTCTGAGTGTTCACTATTAAGCACCAGCTATAATGTAGCTATACATTATATATTTAAATAGCATGATTTTGTAAGGTGATCAATGAAAGTGGATATAAAGTTCACCTTTGATTATTCGAATTCCCTTGTTTAAGTAAGTGCTATAAAATAAACCCACCAGGATGTTTGAAAAAAACACCCAATTGGGCAGGAAAATCTAATCTAATCGAAAAACCAATTCAGTAGGCTGAATCGAATCAAAAATTTTTTTTCCTGAATCGGGCAGCACTAATCTCTATCACCCCCTCCCCCAGATCACCGATATCTCCTTTGGAAGTTAGCCTGTATTTAGTGAGCCTGCTCTGATTTATCTCAATGAAATATTTTTGTAACTATTGAATACCATAAAGAGATGGTCCAGAAAAAAACAAGAGTCAAATTAGTATGTTATAAGATAGCAAAAAAGTAAAACAAAGGGAAAATAAGGTGATTTTTTTATTGGACTAACTTAACACATTCAGCAAGCTTTCAAAAGCAGAACATTCTTCAGCTCAGGAATGAACAAAAGATGACAATATCAAAATGTATGTGTAAAACATTAAAAGTATTCCAATGACAGTCTCAAGAGAAATGAAGGGGTGGTGAATAGGCGGCCATTTTTTCAGTGAGACTGCATGGGCAGGAGCATAAAAGGATCTCTCCTGCCATGACCCATTCCACTGAATCACCAGTGACTAAGGTAGACCTGAGAGAAGCCTATGCTGCTTCTTTGAGGCAGGGAAGGAGGGAGCTTGCAGTGGTGAAAAGGGTGAACAGGATGCTAAGAATGATTAAGAAGGGGATCATGAACAGATCGAAGAAGGTTATCATGCCGCTGTACTGGGTCATGGTATGACCCCACCTGGAATACTGCGTTCAGCGCTGGTCTCCATACTTGAAGAAGGACACAGTACTACTCGAAAGGGTCCAGAAACGAGGGACTAAAATGATTAAGGGGCTGGAGGAGTTGTCGTACAGTGAGAGGTTAGAGAAACCAGGCCTCTTCTCCCTTGAAAAGAGGAGACAGGGGACATGATCGAAATATTCAAGATAATGAAGGGAATAGACTTGGTAGATAAAGACAGGTTGTTCACCCTCTCCAAAGTAGGGAGAACGAGAGGGCACTCTCTAAAGTTAAAAGGGGATAGATTCCATACAAACGTAAGGAAGTTCTTCTTCACCCAGAGAGTGTTGGAAAACTGGAACATTTTTCCAGAGGCTGTTATAGGGGAAAACACCCTCCAGGGATTCAAGACAAGGAAAGACAAGTTCCTGCTGAACCAGAACGTACGCAGGTAAGGCTAGACTCAAGTTAGGGCACTGGTCTTTGACCTAAGGACCATCGCGAGAGCGGACTGCTGGGCATGATGGACCACTGGTCTCACCCAGCAGTGGCAATTCTTATGTTCTTATGTGATTCTATAGCCAGATGACAGCTGGGACAGAACTCGACACCTCACGTCGGGAGAGGGCGGAATCGCTCCCGTCTCGGTTCAGCTCAGCACTGGACCTCCAGGATTTAATGTGGACCTGTGGAGAGACCAGCACGGGGTTCAGAAGGGGGACAGATCGGATGGGTGTTCAACTAGGCAGCACTTGACTATAGACCCTCGGTTTATATTTGAGTTAACATTTTTCCCTTAAAATAGGAAGGGGGGGGAAATGTTACCTTAGTTTATATTCGTATTGGTTTATATTCGAGTGTATACAGTACTCTAAAGGCTACAAAAGCAGTAAAATTTTAAGGCTTAAAATGTGATAGGAATTCCAGATCCCGATGTCCTGTATTAAAGTTAGTCCAATATTAAAAAATAAAAAAAGGTATCGCAGTGATTAAATTAAACTCAAATACAGGAAAATACCTAAACAAATTCTGCTGCTTATGTTGCCTAAGATACTGTTTTAACAAAACTTACAAGTCCTTCATATGTTTGGCCTCTGGACACAGTTATAGACAAAGAGGTAAAAGATGTGAATAGCTTTGTTTGTAGCTTTACTAAGGGCTCCTTTTACGAAGCTGTGTTAGCGGCTTTATCGCACGCACCTTTTTTAGCGCGCGCTAACCCCCACGCTAGCCGAAAAACTACCGCCTGCTCAAGAGGAGGCGGTAGCGGCTAGCGCGGCCGGCAAATTAGTGTGCGCTATTACGTGCGTTAAACCGCTAACGCGGCTTTGTAAAAGGAGCCCTAAATGAATTACTATTTTTAATATATTTTTAGGTTGACTAATGTATTAATTAAGAGACATATAAAGATTATTCTAACAGTTTCTTGAAAAAATTTACATACAACTGGTACTCATACATGAGTCTCTGCAAAGTCACAAACAGGGTCACATCCTAAAATAGGAAAAAATAAAAAATAAAAACTTACCTCAGAATTAATACCCTTTGCATTCACCAGAACTTTTTCAATAACGGCTTTCAGCAAAGCACGATCTAAGAAGAATAAATTAAAAATTAACTGCTGAAAAGTATAAATTAATGGTCAATATCCTCATATTAAAACCCAGAGCTTTTTTTTTAAAGAAAAAAACTCAACATTTAAAAAAAAAGCTTTTCTAACATAAGAACATAAGCAATGGCATACTGGGACAGACCAAAGGTCCATCAAGCCCAGTATCCTGTTTTCAACGGTTGCAAATCCAGGTCACAAGTACCTGGCAAAATCAGTGGGCTAAAACATCCTCAAAGAACAAAGAGAAACAGTAGATGAACACATGCCAGTGACTTAAACAAACTTTTTCTCACTATTTTAAGTCCTACATAGCTCAAAGCATCAAACTGAAAAAAAAAAAGTTAGCAACTGGGAGCACTAGAAAACACTGCTCAAATGTCAGATACACGAAGGGCCAGATGCACTAAAGTTATCGACTGGATCGCTGTTGGCCAATTCTTTGGCCGATTCTCGAGCAGCGATCAATGTGCTATCAAGTTTGCACGCAAATGCGACCGATCAATCGCTCAGTGAGTGACTGACACATGCACAGAGCCCTAACAGCAGTGACAGGGGAAGCAGCCTCCTGTCACTGCTGTAAGGGCTTCTTATTTTTTTTAATGGTACAGATGTCATGTAAGTGTTACACACACACAATCTGCTCCATTAAAAAAAGAACCCCCTCCCCCATGCAGAACACCACCGCGCCATGCCCCCCCATGTACCAGGCACCCCTGAGCCACCCCCACCCCCCATTGGCTTGACCAATCAGAGCCTTAGGCTCCTCCCTCAATATCCTGGCTAGAGAGAGAGGTGCCTAAAGCCCTATTGACTCAGATGCCTTGGGAGAGGCCTTAGGTGACTGAACCAATCATGGTCTTTGGCCCCTCTCCATACATCACATGCTGCAATAGGGAAGGGAAGACCCATCATTTATGACTGTCAGGCCCAAAGAAGGAGCCTCAGAGCGGGCTTCCTGCTTCCAACTTTTTAAAAAAGTAGGGGGAGGTTCAGGGGGGGTGAGGGGTGTCCTGTGGCAGGAAGGAGTGGGCATCCCTCCTGCTCCAGACTTAAAGGTACTGGGAGGGAGAGGGCGATGGTAAGAGAAACCCAAATGGGGGGGGGAGACCCGACCGAGGGGGCCCGATGGCAGGAGGGAGTGGGCATCCCTCCTGCCATATCAGTTTGTGGAGGGGTGGGGGCAATGGCAGGAGGGAGAGCGCATCCCACCTGCCATATTACTTCTGCACAGGGGGGAGGGGGGCACGTCGGGTTTAGCATAGAGAGTGGAGTGGGGGCAGAAATCCCACCCGTCCCCACCCGTCCCCGCCAAAGTCCCACCCGTCCCCATCCGTCCCCGCGAGGAATCCCACCCGTCCCCACCCGTCCCCGTGAGGAATCCCTCCGTCCCCACCCGTCCCCGCGAGGAATCCCCTCCGTCCCCACCCGTCCTCGCGAGGAATCCCCTCCGTCCCCGCCCGTCCCTATAAACTTCAGAAATAGTTATTTCATTTAATTATGCTACTGAATTAAAGGCTCTGGTAGAAACCCATTTACAAATAAGCAAAAAGACTTTATTAATTTGAAAATATTAATTGGGAAGAATACATACTTTGTAAACGGGTTTCTACCAGAGCCTCTAATGTTTATAAATTTTTATCAACACAACTAATATACTACTTTATCCTAAAGCAAAAAAAAAAAAAAAAAGAAATACAATTTTTTTCCTACCTTTGTTGCCTGGTTTCTGCTTTCCTCATGTTCTCATTCAATTCCTTCCATCCACTGTCTCTCTTCCTTCTGCATCTTCCATTTGCTCTGTTACTGTGCCTCTCCCTTTCTTCCCCCTTCCAAATTGGTCTGGCACCCATCTTCTTCTCTCCGCTCCCCCCATAGTCTGGCATCTGTCCTCTTCCCTGCCAGCGTCTCTCTCTTCCTCATTTCCTTTCAGTGTCCTTCTCCCCCCATCTTCCCCATGTCCTTTCAGCGTCCTTCTCCCTCTCTGTCTTCCCCATGGCCTTTCAGCGTCCTTCTCCACCCCTTTGTCTTCCCCATGTGCTTTCAGCATCCTTCTCCCCCCTCTGTCTTCCACAAGTGCTTTCAGAGTCCTTCCCCCCTCTGTCTTCCACAAGTGCTTTCAGAGTCCTTCCCCCCCCCCCGCCCTTCCCATGGCCTTTCAGCGTCCTTCTCCACCCCTTTGTATTCCCCCATGTGCTTTCAGCGTCCTTCTCCCTCCTCTGTCTTCAAGTGCTTTCAGAGTCCTTCCCCCCCCTCCTGTCTTCACCATGGCCTTTCAGCGTCCTTCTCCCCCCTCCTTCTCTACCGCCCCGGGTGCAGCACAGCCGGCCAGGTCTCCTTACTTTTGTGGCACTTCCCCGACCGACCAACCGACAACAGCCCTGGTCCGACAAACCTCCCTGCCCTTAACCGCGAATCTAAATTACCTTCTTACAGCTGCTGTAAGAAGGTAATTTAGATTCGCGGCTACAGGGCAGGGAGGATTGTCGGACCCGGGCTGTTATCGGTCGGTCGGGGAAGTGCCACAAAAGTAAGGGGACCTGGCCGGCTGTGCTGCAACCAGGGCGGGGCGGACCGCCCCCCTCCCTTGGTAGCCACTCGAACCGCGAGGCTACTCTCCTTCTCCTTACCTGCCCTGCCTGCAGCACAGAGCCGAACGGAAGTCTTCCCGACGTCAGCACTGACGTCGGAGGGAGGGAGGGCTTTGTTTAAGCTTTGTTTAAGCCCTCCCTCCCCTCAGACTTCAGCGCTGACGTCGGGAAGACTTCCGTTCGGCTCTGTGCTGCAAGCAGAGAAGGTAGGGAGAAGAAGAGCCGCGCGACTGAGTACATCCAGCCCCGCAGGAGCCCCGCGACCCTCGGAGGCATCCCCATGGGATCCCCGCGACCCTAGGGGGCGTCCCCACGGGATCCCCGCGACCCTAGGGGCGTCCCCACGGGATCCCCGCGACCCGAAGGGGGAACCCGCGGGATGCCCGCGGGTCCCCCGTCGTCCCCGTTCCCGTGCAGCTCTCTAGTTTAGCATCTGGTGGCAGGAGGGAGTGGCCATCCCTCCTGCCATTTTTTTTTGTTCAGGAAGGGAGGGAAGGAGGGGCACTTTGTCGGGGGACGACGACTTTTTTTTCTTCTTTTTGTTATTGGGCAGATATTTTGCGAGTGTAATACACGCAAAATATGTGCCATTAAAAAAAAAAAAAAAGCAAGCCAGCAGAAGCCCTGACAGCAGTGACAGGAGGCTGCTACTACTGTCAGGGATCTGCACCGACTCAATCGCTCATTCCCCCTCTGTGCACAATATTTAAAAAAATATAAGAGATGCTATTTTCTGATTTCTCTTGTATTTGGAAAATTTTCTTCTCAATAAAAATGAAGTTACAAAAAAAATTCTGCAAAGATTTTTGAAATGATTTTTGTCTCCTTCCCCAGATTTGAAATTCACCCTCCTTCTCCCAATTGCCAAATCAAGTACTCGGAGGGGAGTTACATATTATTATTTTGATTGCAGAGGAAATTATGAAATGTGTGCACATTTTAAAAAGTGTCTTCCCATGCTTTTTTTTTTTTAAGAAAATATTAGTTATCATTCTAAACATTATTTTCAGCCACTGCACCACATGAGAATAAACATTTATCAGCCTAGGATCTGAATGCAGTAAGACAGTGGTCTCAAACACGCGGCCCGGGGACAACATGCGGCCCACCAGGTACTATTTTGAGGCCCTCAGTATGTTTATCATAATCACAAAAAGTAAAATAAAAGAGTTTCTTGATCACATGTCTCTTTAGCTATAAATGACAATATTATTGTTAAGACTTAGCCAAAATGAAAGATTTATAAACTATAAAGAGTTTTACCTAGTGCAAAATTGTCATTTCTTTAATAAGACATTAACTATTTTTTTTTTTCTGAAGCCCTCCAAGTACCTACAAATCCAAAATGTGGCCTTGCAAAGGGTTGGAGTTTGAGACCACTGCAGTAAAACATTTTAAGATGCATCTTAGTTCATCTAGATACAAAATTGCAAACATGCATTGTATCAAAAGGCAACTATGAACAGTTTCCTGGGATACCATTATAAAAAAACAACCACAATGACAAGGAAGGGAACATATCTTACTGCACTCCACTTATCTAGAACACAGAACCAAGATAAAATCAGTACGTACCAATTAATGGATTCTCTCGTATATCTAATACCATGAGGATCATGTTGGACTGAAGAGCATTCAGTAAAGTTTTTGCTCCTTCATTTGAAATACCACATTGCCGTAGATCAAGAGCTGTAAAAGACATGTTTAAAACTCAAAAAAAGCACAAAAATCTAGACCATTGTACAATAAGGACAGAATAAGCTGGGGAAAAAAAAAAAAAAAAAAGGTATGGCTTAACCTTGGTTTTGAATTAAATGTAGGTCATAGTACAAATAAAGAGAAAAAAACCCAACTTCAATCTTTACTTATGTATTGCCAGGGTCACACAAAATCTTGCTTACTAAATTGTCTATTCACTATTAAATCGTTTATTATATAATGTTAAGATCATATAAGCACTGCCATACTGGGGCAGACTGAACATCCATTAAGCTCAGTGTCCTGTTTCCAACAGTAACCAAGCCAGCTCACAATTACCTGGCAGGATCCCAGAGGAGTAAAACAGATTTCATGCTACTAATCCTAGAAAGAAGCAGAGGATTTTCCCCAAGTCCATCTTAATAATGACTGATGGACTTTTCTTTTAGGAAATTATCCAAATCTTGCTCTTAGGCTACCCAGATACAGCGACACCCGGACAACGGAAAAAAATTTTCCAAAATCTTGTTTAAACCCTGCTAAGCCAAGGGCTCCTTTTTACAAAGGTGCGCTAGCGTTTTTAACGCACGCACTAGCCAAAAATCTACCGCCTGCTCAAAAGGAGGCGGTAGCGGCTAGCGTGCGGGGCAATTTAGCACGCGCTATTCTGCGCGTTAAGGCTCTAGCACGGCTTTGTAAAAGGAGCCCTAACTGCTTTCACTACATTCCAGATTTTAATGATATTCCAGATTTTAATAATTCCAGATTTTAATGAATTCCAGATTTTAATAATAATAATAACTTTATTCTTCTATACCGCCATAATCTTGCGACTTCTAGGTGGTTTACATTGAAGAGAGCTGGACAAACAGCGAGTTACAATATGTAGAATAGTCAGTGAAATTATAATAAGTAGAAACTTAAAAGAAATGCAGCGAATTACAATGTACAGTTTGTTACACGTTTAATTACAAATTATTATTATTTTTTAATTCTTTATTTTTTTTATGTTACAACAAGTGTAGCAATTAAACTCATATGAACTTAAAGATATACACTTGATTAACTCTCATATAAGCACAAAGTTTAACATTTCATTACAAATTAATATTCTAGTTTAATTACAAATTGAGTGAAGAAATATTTTCTCCAGTTTGTTTTAAAATTTACTACTTAGTAGCTTCATTGAATGCCCCCTAGCTGTAAGTGAATTCTCAGCAATGCAGAACGGCTTATAACTTGTGTGCTGATGCGTACAGTATGAGAAATCAACTTGTTGCGGGAACCCCTGAACCAAACCAACTGTTCCAGTATTTTTCTACATTGTTCCCCCTCATTCCGGTCCTGGAATCTAGCCAACTTTTTCCCTAACCCATCCCCAAATATATCCAAAAAGCCCTGTAATCTAGTGCAGCGTTCTTCAACCACCGGTCCATGGACCAGTGCCAGTCCACAGAAATTTCCTGCCGGTCCACATGGCCAGCACGTGCATCAGGCCCAAAACAGTGTTCTTCAACCGCCAGTCCACGGTGCGATCAATGCAGCATTATCTTCGAGCCAGCTCCCTCTTCCTAACTGATTCAGTGCACAAAGCCATGGGCAGTGGCTCCTAAGGGCATCCTGTGCTTGAACCGGAAGCCTTCGCTCTGACGTTGCAACATCAGAGGGAAGGCTTCCAGATGAGGTACGGGACATGCAAGGTGCAATTAGTACTATTATGGGGGCGGTGTCTGGGTGGAACTTGGGTAGAGATGGGCGGAGTCTGGCCCACGACTTAGCCCGGTGTTCTTCAACCGCTGGTCCACGGACCGATGCCGGTCCACCAAATAATTCTTTTATTTCTGCTGGTCCATAGGTGTAAAAAGGTTGAAAAACACTGATCTAGTGGCTCCCATCCTTCCTTCTGACCTCGCCCCTACTCCCACAACATCCCTGATAGTCTAATGATCCCCCATCCTTCCCCCCTGACTCTGATATTAAAAAAATAGCTTTTTCCTTTTTTTTCACATAAAACATGTCACAGACCCAAAAGCAGTTACATAAAAATTGGCCACTCTCAATATTTTGATCTGTGACTTTAAGTCATGTTTTCCTGGACATGGTCACAACTGTGCAATAGAACCAATGCATAGAGCCAGCTCTGCGACATGTCTTCCTACATCAGCCCCTATAGTGCTATAGAAACAATAAAACAGCAGAAAGTATTTTTCTTTGACAAGTTGTTTTCAATCTACTTGTCAGTTTTATGGGGAATCCTCTTCTTTTACTGCATGTGAATTAGCATACACTGTCAAACCAGTGTGTGTAACAGGTTGCATATGCTAATTCAAGCAGTATTATGGAGCAGAAAATAGGGTGACGGGATAATCGCATGCCAGACACCAGCGTGCCGACAATCCAGCGCAAGAAAGAAGCGCATGCCGAAAAACTTATTTTTAAAGAGCTACGATGGGGGGTGTGGGGGGAACCCCCCCAACTTTAATGCATAGTGTTCGCGCTGCTGTTGGGGGGAGTGTGGGGGGTGCAACCCCCCCACATTGTAGAGAAAATGGAACTTTTCCTGAAAAAAAAAAAAAATTGGAAAAAGTTCAGTTTTCTCTACAATGTGGGGGGTTGCACCCCCCCCCCCACACACACACACACACACACCCACGGCAGCGCGAACACTATGCATTAAAGTGGGGGGGTTCACCCCACACCCCTCATCGGAACTCTTTAAAAATAAGTTTTTGGCGGCTTTCGGCGGCACACTTTTTTCTTGCGCTGAATTGTCAGCACGCTGGTGTCTTGCGCACCACTGACTATGAACCAAAAATAGGCAGGTTACAGGTGGGAAATGGAGATGTTCTGCACATTACAGTTACTGCAGGGTACTTTATCCATGCTAATTGCACAAGTGACAGGGAAGTTACTCTTACTACCTCATAACACTTACCAAATGATAAAGTACTTTTCTATGCAATAACTATATGGGAATATTTAAGGCAGTAAGCTAACTGTGCACAGGTTTTGTGCTTAACATAAGTTAAATGCAAAAATTAAGTGCAAAATCTTACTACAGTGCAGTACATAATCCCTGTTAGAATAGCTTCTAGCATTTCATCTGGTACTGATGACGTCGGGTTTGTGGAGCATAAGCAGCCCCTGTATTCTCATAGGCGGCACAGAACCAAACTTACCCCCCCCCCCCTCCTTTACTAATCTTTAGCGCGGGTTTTCGCGCCAGCAGTGGCAGTAACTGCTCCGACACACATAGGAACACATAGGAGCATCAGAGCAGTTACCGCCGATGCCGGCACTAAAATCCACGCTATGGGTTAGTAAAGGAGGGGGTTAGCCAGTCAAGATAGATTTCTGCCTTTACGGATTTATTGCAGCAGTCTTGGTTTGTGGGCAGGAGGTGAAACAAACACTGCCCCCCGGATTATATAGAGGACACTCAAATTTTAGGGTTTAAGTACTCTGAATCACTGTCAAAGTTTCTGATATGAGTAAGCCCCAACATCTTCCACAGTAAAAGACCAAGGCAAGATTTCCTGGCCCTCCCTGAACACTTGTTCTATCCCTTGGAAATCTAGCAGACTAATTCCCACATGGAGTTTTTGCTTCAAATGTACTTGAAAATGCTCTTAGTATTAGTCCTCATCTCTACCGCAAACTTCTTTTCAAAGTCTCTCTTGGCCTGCCTTATTAATATTTCACATCTAAACTTACCATTGATTGTGCTCATCCCTGTTTTCCTCATTAATTCTGCTTTCTATTTTCTGAATAATGCCTTTTCCACTTCACCATTAAACCATGCTTACAGTTATTGAGTCTACTTTCAACCTTTTCTAAAGCATGAAATATGTATTATTGTCCAAGATTCCATTAAATGCCCACCCTCCACTTTGCTCTTATACTACAAACATACCCCAATTCATAGCAAGTCATCCATAGATTTTATGGCTGGCATCTTTTCTTTCTCCAATATCAATGGTTTCTAAACTTTTTTTTTTTAATTGGCTAATGAAAATTTGCACTCCAATATCACTCCATGGTGTGACCGTACATCGAATACTGTGTGCAATACTGGTCATTGCATCTCAAAAAAGATAAAGTGGAACTAGAAAAGGCACTTCTTTCCTTCTAATGAACAAGAATCCCTAGTAATCCCGATCCGTATAAAATCAATACCGATCAAATTAAATATAATCAAACTTCTTAGAGTCCTTATTGACAACAAACTTTCTTTCCACCAGCAGATAAATACAGTCATCAGGAAATGTTTTTTCAAATTAAAAATGATCTGCTCTATTGCCACTCTTCTTGAAACCCCATCACTGGATATCCTCATTCATTCTTTGGTGATATCTAAGCTAGACTATTGTAATGTCCTATATCAAGGGATTACTAATAAGGAAAGGAGATGAGAAGACTTCAATTAATCCAAAATACCGCCATCAAAATAATCTACAAGAAAAAAACCTCGTTCATCACACCTCTATTTCACACTGCGCATTGGCTTCCCGTCACCCATCAAATAACATACAAAATCCCCCTACTTACTTTTAAAGCAAGATCAGAACGTACACCAGCATTCATTGATCGACTGCTCATACCTTATTCCCCTTCAAGATCACTTTGTTCGACCAAACAAAATCTTTTTTCAGTCCCCTTGATTCGTCATATATTCTATGACACAACTCTGAAAACAATCTTCATGGTTACAGCTCCCTTTGGAACGCCCTCCCCCACTACCTTAGAAAAGACAACAACTTTATCAAACTTTAAATCCAATCTTAAGACATTTTTGAGTAAAAATTTTTAACTTTTTTTCTGGGGCAAGAAGAAAATGAGGTTTACTTTTATAGAGTTTTGACCTGTGTATGAAAATAGCCTCAGTTTTCTCCTATCACGTATAGCTTTTTGAGCAAATCGTAAATATTTATAGCATGATAAAGTCATAATGTAACACATTAGCCAATTTAAGAGTTCCTATAAATATTATTTTCTAGAATCATTTTGCTGTTGAAATGTGTTTATAAACGAGATTAGGAGCATCTCTAATTAATGTGCAACAATAGTCAGCCAGCATTGATGAATTCCATCTGCCCTGATAACCTTTCTCCATTGTAGCAAAGTCCTGGTTAAACCTTTCCCTGTGTTCATCACTAACACTAAATTAATACTTTAGCTTAAAAATCTAATTTGAGGGAAACTGTTTTAATATTTCAGAAATTGTTATAACATTTACTCCAAGCATTAGAAAATATAGGAAAAATGTTAATTTTTGCATTATAATGCTCTTTTGCCAAAAATCTGAGGGTTATACTGAAAAATTAAAGTTAGTTTTGAATTCAGCAACCCCCCAAATCACTATAGAACATCCACTGCAATTCATGCCCCAAAACCTCTGTTGCAGTGTTATTGTTTCGTTGGGTGGAAGCCCACCTGAAGACATATAGGCAGCGCATGTAGTAGGAGTAAACAAGCTGTGTTGTTTGGGTTTTTTTTCATTTGGCAGACCCTGGATCCGGGGGAGTGGTCTTTGTCCCAGAATGCTTTCAGTGCTGGGGAAGACTTGACGATCAACCTGTTGGCATCAGCAGACAACAAGAAAATCTCTTGGTGCTTAACCTGATGATTTGAGCTGGGAAGCTCAGGCATAGATGTCTTAGTTCAGCCTTGGCCAACAAAAGAGCTGTTGTACGTGTTTCCCCCGTGGCCAATGGTAGGCCAGATTATTTGAAGAATATCAAACCATCATGGGTTGGTGATGCTAGTGGCACTGGATTGGCCATGTCGTCTATTTTCATTAGCCAATTAAAAAAAAAAGTTTAGAAACCATTGATATTGGAGAAAGAAAAGATGCCAGCCATAAAATCTATGGATGACTTGCTATGAATTGGGGTATGTTTGTAGTATAAGAGCAAAGTGGAGGGTGGGCATTTAATGGAATCTTGGTACATGGATCTAGTGCGGCTACAAAAAGACAGATGTCTCAAGCTGCCATTACTTTCAATGCTTTTGTTGCAGGGACCAATTGCCCTGGAGAATCTGGAAAGTTTTGGTCTCCCAACATGGCTGTTGAGTGCACAGCCTTGGCATGGAAAGGATATTCAGAGGTAGTCATAACTACCTTTCTGCAATTCAAGAAGGAGAAATTAGGTTCTTACCTGCTAATTTACTTTCTTTTAGCTTCTCCAGACCAGTAGAGGTTAACTTTACGATTGGGTATATATCTAATCATGACCAGCAGGTGGAGACTGAAAACAAAACTTTGGGACAGTATATCCTAGCCCCTCCTCTCTATTTCCCTCAGTCTGCCGAATAGCCAAGCAGAACCAAGAACTGGAAAACAACAGAGAGAAAAAACAATACTCCGAAAGGAGTAACAAATAACATACCCAAAAATGCTGTTGGAAAATGCAGAGGAGAAATTCCCGAAGGAAGAAGGTCCCCACAGCTCGCCAGCTAAGCCAGCCGAGCCACAGCCGCTGTTCTTCAATTCTCCCCGGCCCTAGAAAAATACTAGAACCCGCAGCAAAAACCAAAAACTGCCCGCGCAACAGCCCCAACAACAACAACAACAGACAGGGTGGGGACCTCTACTGGTCTGGAGAAGCTAAAAGAAAGTAAATTAGCAGGTAAGAACCTAATTTCTCCTTCTTTAGCACTCTCCAGACCAGTAGAGGTTAACTTTACGATTGGGACGTACCAAAGCAGTCCCTCTCACGGGCGGGACCCCCGAAGGGCCGATACCAGAACACGCTCACCGAACACCGCGTCCCGACGCGCCTGAACATCTACCCGATAATGCCGAACAAATGAATGCAAGGAGGACCAAACCGCAGCCTTACAAATATCCACCGGAGGCACGAGCGACGACTCAGCCCAAGAAGCCGCCTGACCCCTAGTGGAATGAGCCTTGAGAAACTCCGGAACCGGCTTCTGACTCAGAAGATAAGCGGAAGCAATCATCTCCTTGATCCAACGCGCAATAGTAGCCTTAGAAGCGCCAGCCCCCCGACGAGGACCCGCCAGAAACACAAAGAGATGATCGGAGCTCCGAAAATCCCGGGTCCGCTGCACATAAGCATGGAGGACCCGACCGACATCCAACTTGCGCAGCTGTCGTTGCTCAGAAGAACCCTCCCGACTACCCAAGACCGGGAGGACCACCGATTGATTGACATGAAAAGGAGAAACTACCTTCGGCAGAAAGGAAGGAACAGGCCGCAAAACAACCCGCTCCTTCGAAAACTCCAGGAAGGGAGCCCTACAAGAGAAAGCCTGTAGCTCAGACACCCGTCTAGCGGAAGTAATGGCCACCAAAAAGACCGACTTCAGCGTAAGGTCCTTCAACGAACAGCCATCCAACGGCTCGAAAGGAGGGCGCACTAGAACAGAGAGAACCAGATTGAGATCCCAAGAGGGAATCGAGGGCCTTATGGGAGGCCTGATCAACTTGGCCGCCCTAAGAAAGCGAATCACATCAGGAATGGCTGACAAACGCTTACCTGTCACCAGCCCCCGAAAAGCCGACAGGGCCGCCAGATGAACCCGAAGAGAAGACCAGGCCAGGCCCCTATCCAGGCCATCCTGCAAAAACTCTAGAATGTTAGGCAGAGAAGCGCGAAAGGAGACCACTCCCCGCGCTCGGCACCATTCCTCAAAAAGACGCCAAACCCGTACATAAGCCCGAGAGGTAGAAAGCCTCCGGGACCCCAAAAGTGTAGAGATCACCTTGTCGGAATATCCCTTCTTACTCAGGCGGCCCCTTTCAAGAGCCAAGCCGTAAGACAAAAGGGAGACGGGTCGAACATGGGAATGGGACCCTGCGTCAGAAGATCGCACTCGAGAGGCAGAGGAAGAGGATCCGCCACCAGATGCCTCACCAGATCCGCATACCACGGACGACGAGGCCAATCCGGAGCCACCAAGACCACCAGCCCCGGATGGCGAACAATGCGAAGCAGTACTCTGCCTACTAATGGCCACGGAGGGAACACATACAACAGCCCCTCCGTTGGCCACGGTTGGACCAGAGCATCCAGACCCTCGGCCAGACCGTCCCTGCGACGACTGAAGAAGCGGGGTACTTTGGCGTTGCCACTTGTAGCCATCAGATCCATCAGGGGCTGCCCCCAAGCACGCACTAGCAACTGAAACGCCTCGGCGCCGAGACACCACTCTCCTGGATCCAAGAAGTGACGACTGAGGAAGTCCGCCTGAACGTTTTCTACCCCGGCAATGTGAGAGGCCGAGAGGTCCAGAAGATGCGACTCCGCCCAAACCATGAGCCGAGCCGCCTCCTGCGCCACCAGAGTGCTCTTGGTGCCCCCCTGACGATTGACATAAGCCACCGCCGTGGCATTGTCCGACAGGACTCTGACCGACTTGCCCAACAAAAGGGAGTGGAAAGCCAACAGCGCTAGCCGGACCGCCCTGGTCTCCAACACGTTGATCGACCAGGAGGCCTCCTCCGTGGACCAGGTTCCCTGAGCTGAGTGACCCAGACACTGGGCCCCCCCCACCCAGGAGACTCGCATCCGTAAGGAGCACCGTCCACTGCGGAAGATCCAGACCCACCCCCTGAACTAGGTGAGGGGTCCGGAGCCACCAACGCAGACTGCAGCGCGCCAAGCCTCGCAGGGGAACCGGAACATCCATCCCGTGCCTCTGGGGAGACCACCTCCGGAGCAGAGCATACTGGAGAGGACGCATGTGGGCCCGCGCCCACCTCACCACGTCCAGGGACGCCGCCATCGACCCCAGGACCTGGAGGAAATCTCGCGCCCGAGGACACCGGGACGCCAAAAGCAGGCGAATCTGAGACTGCAATTTGCTCACCCGGGCCTCTGGGAGGAAGACCTTCCCCAAGGAGGTGTCGAACAGCACCCCGAGGTACTCCAGACGCTGAGCCGGAACCAACCGACTCTTGGAAAGGTTGACCACCCAGCCCAGCGACCGGAGAAACTCCACCACCCGAGCCGTAACCCGGGAGCTTTCCTGCAACGACTTGGCCCGAATTAACCAGTCGTCCAGGTAGGGGTGTACCAGGATGCCCTCCGACCGCAAGGCTGCCGCGACGACCACCATCACCTTGGTGAACGTCCGGGGAGCCGTGGCCAGCCCAAAGGGAAGCGCACAGAACTGATAGTGCCGACCCAAGATCGCAAAGCGCAGGAAACGCTGATGAGAGGTCCGAATAGGAACATGCAAGTAGGCCTCCGTCAGATCGAGAGAAGTGAGAAACTCCCCCGGCTGAACCGCCAGAATGACCGACCGCAGCGTTTCCATACGGAAAGAGGGAACCTTGAGAGCCCTGTTGACCCCTTTCAAATCGAGGATGGGCCGAAAAGTCCCCTCCTTCTTGGGCACCACAAAGTAAATGGAGTACCTGCCCGTGCCCCACTCCGGGGGGGGCACTGGAACTACTGCCCTGAGATCTAGCAAGCGCTGAAGGGTCTGGCGAAACGCCAGCGTCTTCCCAGGAGTCTGACACGGAGAAGCGAGGAAAAAATCCGGCAGAGAGCGGGCGAACTCCAGGGCATAACCGTCCCGCACCACCTCCAGGACCCACTGATCGGACGTGATCTCGGCCCATTTGGGAAAAAAGTCGCGCAGCCGGGCCCCCACCGGAACCAAGGGGGGCGCCGGCAAGGCGTCATTGTGCAGGACGGGAAGCGGGGGAACCGGCGGAGGGATTCCCTGCCCCCCGACGGACCCCCCGAAAGGGCTGCATGTGCTGGAAGAACCGACCCCGGGAAAACCCCGGAGACTGGAAAGAAGCAGCCCCACGCCCAGGGCGATACTTGCGAAATTCCCGCAAACGCCCCCGGGCCGCACCACCCCGAGACACCGGGCGGGCACGGTCCTCCGGCAAACGGGGAACTTTCGAGTCCGACAGAGTCTGAATCAACTTATCCAAGTCCTCTCCAAATAAAAACGACCCCCGAAAGGGAAATTTAGTAAGCTTAGCTTTGGACGCAGCATCCGCCGCCCAAGCGCGCAGCCACAACACACGCCTTGCGGCCACGCCAAAAGCCATGGACTTAGCCGAGATCCGCACCAAGTCATACAGAGCATCCGAGAGGAATGAGGCAGCCATCTCAATCTTCGCTACCTCCTGATCCACCAGAGACCAGTCGTCAGACTCTCGATCCAAGACCCGCTCCGCCCACCGAAACACGGCGCGAGCGACCAGTCCCCCACAAATAGCCGCCTGGACCCCAAAGGCAGAGACTTGGAAATTTTGCTTAAGGATGGTCTCCAATTTGCGCTCCTCAGAGTCCCGCAAGGCAGAACCGCCCTCAACAGGCACGGTATGCCGCTTGGAAATAGCCGAGACCACCGCATCCACGACTGGCGAAGCTAACGTAGCCCGATCCCCTTCAGGAATGGGATACAGGCGAGCCATGCTGCGCGCCAGCCGAAACGGCGTCTCCGGCGTTTTCCACTGCTCAAGAATAATATCCCGAATATCCTGATGCATAGGAAAAGAGCGGGAAACGGAACGGATCCCTCGTAACAGAGGGTCCCCCACACGCGGAGTCTCCGGCGGCGCGTCCTCAAAACGCAAAGCCGAAGAAACCTGTTGAATAAGGTCAGGCAGCTCATCTCTCTGAAAAAGGCGCACCACGGACGCCTCGTCACTGGAGAACGGGAAACCCGACAACCCGCCGCCAGCTTCCGTCCCCTCCAGAGGGTCCTGGAATTCCTCAGAAGGGTCCAGGTCCTCCTCCAGACCGACACGTTCCTCCGACCACAAATCCTCGTCCCACGACACCCGCGGACGCTTGGACAAGAGAGGCGGCGGAGGGGACGTCACGTCAGACGAGAGAGGCAAAGCCGCAGGGAGCGCGGAGGAAACCCCACCCCCCGAGACCCCCTGGGCGCAACCGGGACCCCCAGCCGCCTGAAAATAGGCTTTGCATAATGAAAAGAAAAAATCAGGGGAAAAACCCCCCGAGGGTCCCAAGGGACTCCCTGCCACAGCAGGGGACCCAGCAGAAACCTGCCCCTGCTTAGCCAAAACAGGGGGAAGGTCACCTGAGGTGGAAGACAAAATGGAGGGGCCAGACAGAGAAGATGGCGTCTTTCCCGCCAAAACAGCTCCCTCCATAGCCTGCAGCGGCTGAGAGACCTGAATAGTCTCAGCCGCTAAAACAGGCAAGCCGGCATCAGCTGTCAAAATATCAGCTGAGAGGGAATCCTCTAAAACCCGACCGTCGGCGGCTCGGGGAATCCCTCCGTGGGCGGACGGAGAAGACCGGGCTTCTCCACCGTTCCCTGCCGACTCGCGAGGCACCATCGGCGGGGAGCTCTGGGCGCCTGCAGCCGCTGCCGACGGAGCTCCTCCACCGCACCGGCCTGAACACCGCTTGCACAGGCCGGCCGCGAGTGCCTCGCGTCTGGAGCACAATGAGCACTTTTTCCCTTTAGAAGTGCTCATTGCTCCATACGCGACCTAGCTGTAAAAAAGTGCCGGTTAGTTGAAAAAATACAGTAAAATACAGTTTTCTTAAAGGGATACAACCCTCCAGACCAGCACTACCTCAGGATTTTTTTTTTTTTTTTTTTTTTTACAGAACAGACTCCACAGGCTCTCGAAGCAATATGCCTTGCTTGATTTAGGGGGCAAGGCTTACTGCTGAGGCTCCTCTAAAAAAATATGGGGAGGTGGAGGAAGTGGGGGGAGGGACCCCGCTCGTGACCCGCCGGGTTTGACACCCCCGAGGTCGGACGAACCCCCAAACAGAGTCCGTCCAAGCTCCGTCCGGCTAAAAACAGGGACAATAAACCTCTAAACAAATTCCAACAGCCCTACCAAGGGAGATGGGTACAGATCACTCAACACCTGCTGGAGACTGAAAGAAGACTGAGGGAAATAGAGAGGAGGGGCTAGGATATACTGTCCCAAAGTTTTGTTTTCAGTCTCCACCTGCTGGTCATGATTAGATATATACCCAATCGTAAAGTTAACCTCTACTGGTCTGGAGAGTGCTAAAGAAGCCAGAAACTGTTTTGGCTTATGCTAAGTACTTGAAGATTTCTCAGCGTTGGTGTGCTGATCAGAAGGTGGAGCCATGTATGGCTCCGTAATCCTGTCATTCCTTCAGGACACATTTGAAAAGAGCCTGGTGGTGGTTCTTTCAAAGTGCAGGTTGCGGCATCTCATGCTTTGGAGCTCAAGTGGAGAAAGGATCCTTAGCTTCCCATCTTGACATAACCAGATTCATGAAATGAGTGTTGCAGCTGCATGCTCCCTTGAAACAACCACTCCCTACGTGGAATCTTAATGTTGTTCTACGGACCCTCTGTAAGGCTCCATTTGAACCCTTAATGCCTCACTGATAGATCTTATAGTCAAGACGGTTTTCCTAGTGGCTGTCACCATAAGGAAGGGTTTCGGCGTGTCGTGCACTGTCATGCAGAGAGCTTTCCCTCAGGTTTTCGTAGGCGGGTGTGTCTCTATGCACTGTACCTTCCATTGTACCAAAAGTGGTCTCTGTCTTCCATATAAATCTGGAAATCTGACTTCCGGCATTCCATGCCACAGGCATGATGAAAAAGGACAAAGTTTTGATATTCTGAATGTGAGGAGAGTTCATCTCCGTTATCTTGAGGTGACAAATGAATTTTGTCTTTTAGATCAACTTTTTTGCAGTTAATTAACCTTAGCAGACAGGGAAAGCTATAGATGGCGCATGTAGTGAATGAACAAGCAGACTTTTTTCATGTCATATAGATCATCTATTACATAATCAGCCCCCCAAAAGACCATGCATTCTCCTCCGAAGCCTGCTGCAGCATCTTATGGCAGGAAGCTGTTACCACTGCTTTCAAAGCCAGCTAAAGCCTCATACTGTCATTTGGGAACTAAAACCACTCTGTGATCCTGTGCAGCACATGGACACTTCTCAGGTCGACCACCCAGCATAAAACTGACATAATATAGGGATAGAAAAAAGGCCTGGGAATCCATAAAAAAAACTATTATCAAAAATGAGGTGTTTTGAGGTAGGTAGAGGCTTTTTTTTAAATAAAATTGGGAAATCTAAGATGGCCACCATGACAGCATTTTTGCACCAGAAAACAGCCAGGGAGAGCAATATAAAATTAAGAAAAGAGGTTTTTGAAGGAGAGGGACCCTATAGAAAGAGCTCCAGAGACCCTCAAAAGTCCAGTTCTTGAACCACCCCAATTTCCCATAGAAGTAATAGACTTTACTCACAGAATTGCTTGGTGCTGTGCCTGCAACAGCTAGATAATGGAGAAGATTTCTGCCTTAGACAAGCTTCTAGGATTCTTCATCTGCTTGTCTCTTTGGGCTGTCTTTTAAACAGGTTCTGAGAGCCTGAAACCCTCAGCCCATCTTTGGAGAGGGGTGCAGCCAGAATGAGCTACAGTCCTCTGGATCAACATGGGGTCACTCAGCCTACACACAAATGCCTGAAAAATCAGGGGCAAGTCCAGCTCCAGGGGAACACGCCCTGAGTTATCCAAAGGGGACCTACCTAGCCTCTGATCCACAGACTGTATCTTCTCCCAGGCAGAGCTGTCCCAGATATCCTGGGAACCTTTGTAGCACCATGAAACCTCAAAAATAATAAATGACATGCAGAGCGGAGGAAGACACCTTCTCAACTTGCCTGCAAAAGGAAAAACTGAGCAGCTGAGGCACTGCCCAGTCACACAAGGAGATGGTGTTGAAAAATGTAGATAATATCTTCTGAAATCCTTGTGGGTGAAGGTAAGAAACCCACTTGTCAAGACTACTGTACCCTTTGCGCTAGAATTAGCATTAAAGGGTTTTAAAAAATAGTTTGGATAATTTCCTAAAAGAAAAGTCCAGTTTCACTCTTTTGGGATCTTACAGATACTTGTGATCTGGATTGGCCACTGTTGGAGACAGGATACTGGGCTTGATGGATCTTTGGTCTTTCCCAGAATGGTAAATCTTATGTTCTTTTGTTATTCATGTTAAAGTCTGCCACTAGTGCTTTAAATTAAAAGCAACTTGTTTTCTGTACCTTTTAGCCACATGTCCTCTACAAGTGGTTCTGAAAGAGCAGCAGCTCCCTGATCACCAATGAGGTTGTTATAACTGAGAGTGATGCGTCTCAAGCCAGCCATGCAGTCAAGGTCAGGTCTTCTATACCGTAGACTCTCTGCCCAGGCCTCAGTATGTCTTTTGGTTGCCTGGTGCTTATAAATATTGTAGACAAAAAAAGAGAGGTAAATAGGTACAGAAAAACATTTTGGTTTACAGCAAAACCTCCAAGTTCTGAAGAAAGTTATTTCTGTACCTGTAAACAATAAACCTGTTATTTTTAGGTAAAAGAAAAGCCACATTGAACCAATTAGTCTGAGAAACAGAAAAGCCACAATGAAACAATTCAAGGAGCAAAGAAAGAAAAAAGAACAAACAAAGAAAATATAACAATGAAAGTAAAAAAAAGGGATGAAAACTGAACTCCAAGCATATAAGAGTTTAAAAAGGATAGATGGAGACCAAACATGAAAGGAGAGAAGAGATGGGCAAGGAAAAAGGACAAACTGGCAAGATAAACAAACATCTAAAACAGTGGATTTTTAAACCTGTCTTGGGGGATCATCAGACAATTGAGTTTCCAGGGTATCCACAATGAATATGTATAAGACAGACATTCATGTAATGAAGGCAAGTGATTACAAAGACTATATACACACAACAAAGTTCATGAAAACCAGGAGAAGACAATTGTTTAGCCATAGTCTACACTGTTAAAGTGTGTAACTCCCCACCACCACTACTCCCATACTAAATGTCAAAATTTTCAAAGAACATATTTTACAGAAAAATCCAGATTTTTTAGGCCCCCCCCCAAAAAAAAATCTGAAGATGAAGGAACCAATACCATGAACCACCACCCCCATGCTAGTTCAACTTTAAAACAAACAAACAAATTCACTCATCTGAAGCTTCCATAAATACTAAATTAGGTGAAACATTGGAATGGCCACACAATTTCTAGAGTATGTAAGCTTCATACTAAAAGACATACCGTATTTTTCACTACATAAGATGCACTTTTTTCACCCATCTTAGATAAGGATTTAAGTTAAGTGATGCACTTTTAAACCTTTTTCTATATACAAGCTATTTAAGCTATAATAAGTTATATTGATGTGAAAATAGGAAAAAATCTTTAAAAAGCAAAAAGAGAGAAAAAAATCTTTAAAAACATATATCTCTAAAAAACATATTGAGTACTTTCCATGTATTGGGAATGATGAAGAATTCCAACACCACTGACTCGCTTTGAGAAAGTGGAATCAGAACTCCCATTGGATTGTATAAGGTACTCTGAGCATAATTATTATTGTGCCCATCACTAGGCCTGCCTGCCTGCCACTAGGCCTCCCTGCTCTGTACCTTGCTCCTGCTCTACCACTAAACCACCAGAAGGGGGAGACAGGGTACAGAGCCTGGCAAGGAGGGGGAACAGGGTGCAGAGCCTGGCAGGGAGAATTTGGTTTAGAATGCTTTTTATTTTGTTTTCTTCCTCTAAATCTAGGATGTGTCTTATGGTCAGGCGCGTCTTATGGAGCGAAAAATACAGTAGGTTTTTTTTTTCCTTTTACTAAAACATAGCGCACACTAACAGAATTAGAGCATACGGAATGCTGCATGCCCTATTCTATACCTATGAGCCATGTTATAATGCACACTAATGTGCTAAACTCTAGTAAAAGGACCGTTAGTAGTTTGGGAAAAATTCATATTATAATTTTAGCAAATTACAGTATCACTTCTGCAATATACAGTAAATTCCAAAATATTTTGCCACACAATTTACTAGATAATACAGTAACACAGCTTCATCATACTATCCCAAGATAAAAGGGAAAAATTAAAAAGCAGATTAACAGAGGCAGCAGATGAAGAAAAGGAAGGGCTTAGAGAATATTTTTCATCTCACTTTACTCAGGAGTTTCATCTACTTTGTGCATATATTTAAAAAAAAAATCCACACACAAAAAAAATAGAGTCCTGTGTTTCTTGAAGTAAATGTCTAATTACTGGATTTCACTGATTTTTGCCAAGAAAAAGAACCATTTTGGTTTCTACCTTTATTAAGTTAGCCATGTGTTCTGCTCCACACCAGGTCAAGTTACAGCCAGTAAAATTTAGAGTCTTGATTGTCGTTGAATTCTTTATATTTTTACAAATTGCTAAGGAAATAAGGAATGAAAAAAAGAACATCCAGTATGCTTGAATATAAATTTTTTCAAGTATATTCAATTTTGCTGCTTTACAATGGGTCCTTTTACTAACCCTGCAGTAAAAGTGACCATTAGCTTACCCTTACACATGTTTTTCCTGTGGCAAGAAAATGTTTTTGCCTTGGCCAGAAAATGGGAAATTTTTCTATTTCCCAAATTAATGGTGTCACACTAATTGCACAATTAACATATGATCATTACAATATTACTATGTCAGCCCTTTCCGCCATACATTTTGTAGACGAAAAGGGCCCACATGCTAACCCTACTCTGTTAGCATGCAGCAATGCCCCACACACCAAGCAGCACTGTCATGTCCACACTTCATCCCCAAACATTCAAGAAATATAGGAAAGCGCAGTTTACGTACCCAAAAATAAAGCAAATTTACCACAGAACACTAACATACATCCTGCAGTAAGCCTTTTTAAGATGTAGAAAGGGCACGCTAGCACTTACCGCTGTTTAGTAAAAGGACCCCCAATATTTCCAAGAAAAACAAAACACACTCCCATCTCGCATTAAATATTTTTCAAATCTTCAATATACAGATAACTTTTATGCTGATAACTTACAAACTTTCAACCAAAATGTTTTAAATAACTATTTTGCTCAAAATTGTTTGCCCCTTAAGAAAGTAATAAAATGTAAATCAGTCATATGAGGGGCGTTCAATAATATCTATCTCAGTAGGAATGAAAAGAGATTTTTTTTTAAATGTCTCCTGATAGCTCCATATACTTCATCCACTTTTCCTGCAATGACTTTAACCCCTTAGAAAATAATTCTTCTGTTTAAACTTCAAACCAGGACATCACAGCTTCTTTGACGTCTTTATCACTTGAAAACTGCTGTCCACGGAGAGATTTCTTCAAAACTCAGAACCAGAAATAATCTGAGGGAGCTGGGTCAGGACTGTATGATGGATGGTTCAGCTGCTGAAACCCACATTTTCGGACGGCAGCCTGTGATTTTCATGACATGTGCACTGGCACATTGTCGTAAAGAAGCAGCACACCTACTATGAGTTTTCCTCGGCTTTTGTCCTTGATTGACTCCTGCAAGCATCATTGTATTGCTGATACTCTCCTGTGTGTCATGAACTTCAGAAACCAAAGTCCTTTCATCACACTAAAAAACAGTTGCTATAACTTTGCCTGCAGATTTTTTTGTCTTGAACTTTTTTTGTGCTGGGGGATGACTTGTGTTTCCACTGCATTGGCTTCATTTTGAACTCAGGATCTCTGTGATAGACCCAAGTCTCATCTCCAGTCAACAAACGATGAAAAAAATTCACTTGGTCTTCATGGAACATCTCCAAGTTCTCCTGACAGCACTGAAGCTTCATGGCCTTCTAACATGGCATCAGCATTCTTGAAACCCATCTTGTACTAACTTTGGACAAGCCCAACTTTTCATGAATTATTTTCCAAACTGTACCTGCCAAGATGTTCATTTCTTCAGCTATTCAGGAAACCTTAATTCGTCTGTCTGACAAAATTAAATCCTTGATTTTATTTATTTTTAAAATTTCTATCCCACTTACTTTCTTGCACATTTCTGTGGAAGTTGCTTCCACAGGCCATCTAGTGTGGGGGGGGGATCATCTTCAATATTGGCTCTCTACCCCACTTAAACTGCTTGCTCCAAAATTTTACTTTGCAGGATAATGAGGCAGACTCACCATAAATTAGTCATGCGTTCATGGATCTCCTTTGGCATTTTCCCTTCTTTTGTGAGAAATTTAATCACTGAATGGTGCTCCAAATCTAGCAGTATTTTACTTGATTCGCATGAGGACTCTCCTGACATCGTATCTTTTGGAATGTTAGCCTTGCAGTGAGCCGCAACTGTGCATGAGTAACCTTGAGACATATCACAACCAGTGTTCCCTCTAAGCTGCGCTGGCGTGCGCTGGCGCACAAAATATTGCCTCGCAGCGCACAATGTCACGTCACAGCGCACGGCGTACGGAGATGGCAGGGCGGCGAGAGGAGAATCGGGCGAGTTGGCGCTGGCGCCCGATATTTTTAGCGCACAGCGAAAAAAATTTTGCTCACAACACCCGCCCGCTTAGAGGGAGCACTGATCACAACATGCACAGACTTGTTTCTCAACACGCTTGCTACTTTCTTTCACACTCAGGTAGATAAATTATTTAACACCCCTCATATCAAGGTGGGAAGTGAACTGTAAAAATTCCTGTATGAACAAAGCAGTTTAAATATTAAAGTAGTCCTCAGAAGCAAGGTCCCCACTATCCTGAAGCAGTTTATACAAATTCTTCAACAAGGATTAAAAATCTTAACACATTTCAAGTGGTTGACCGTTTTACTTTATAGATTTTAAGTTTTAAACATTTTTCATTCAGAAAATAGTTTTCTTTCATTATTATAGGTATTTCAGGTCTCTCTATCGTTTCTCCTTTTCTATTTCCATTTACTTTTCACAATGTTTTCTCCATCTTCCTTTCTTTTCCATTTACCCACCGCTAAGTTGTCTTCATTTCAGAAAGCTCCCCAATAAATCTTCCTCTCTGCATTCCCTTCCCTTCACATTCGCTTGCCTACTTACATATCTTCTAACCCCTATTCCCTCCTCATGTATTTTTTGGTTCCCTTTGTCACCCCCTCTCATCCTTTTTTAATCTCCCCTTTCTCTTTCATGCCAGATCTAGAATTCCCACCCATCTGCTCTTCCATCTCAGGGCCAGATGCACAAAAATTGTCATTAAAATCCTATGGGTCACTATGGTGCCAACTGTCTGATTTGAAAACGGCAATTAATGTTCAAACAATTTGGCATGCAAATGAGTTTAAATGTTTCCCGGAGTTCCAGCATATTGGAGATTGGTTCCTACATTCCCACAGGTTTACACCGGTGACGATGGAAAAGGAGTATTGTGGCCCTGATCGTTTTATTCTCACTATTACATTTGACGGATGTCCGATTCCTGATCGATTTAAAAAGAGCTTACTGCTGTGATCCTTGGTGGAGGCATGGAAGTGGTTGATTAGGAATTTATATGGGGACCCCTATGTCACAGATCAGATACCATTGAGAGGTCACTCCCTTTTTATGCCAGGGAATAATGCAGCTTTTATGAATTAGGAAAAGGAAGGGTATGGAAATTGGAGCATGCGATGACAACAGAGAGGACTGACAGGTTTTATAGACTTGCAAAGGCGGGTTGGGATAGGTATGCTTATTGTCAGCATTTGAAATAAATGTTTCCTGGAGTTCCATCATAATCCCATCCAATTAGTCATCGGCGAAAGCAACTGACACTTGCATAGAGCCCATATCAAAACAAACACTACCAGCAGATATTTATTCTTTGTATATTTTTTTAGCATGTAATGACTATTAAACTATAAAAGTGCTCAGAGAAAATGGTGGTAATGTGAGACTATAATGTGGATCAAGCCCACTAGTCAACATCTCATATTCTCAATCATTGCACTTTTAATATTTTCTCAACTGTGCAAATCTTCAAAAACTTCAAGAAAGTAGGTGAATTTTCACTTCTCAAAAAGATGTTATACATTTCACCTAAAAGTTGTTATAGTTAACGCTCCTCTCGGGGTTCTGATGCGTTTCACAAGAAATGCTGCTTCCAAGAACCCGTCAAAGAAACATATCTTCTTGTGGTCAAGAAGTTGAAACAGTCTCTGCTTCACTTGATCTTAACGGTTCAAAAGACCTTCCATTCAGTCCACAGCTCCTTGGTCTGGTTCCAGAACAATGTGATCCCCAGAAAGCTCTTTCCGATCTGCTAAATCTATGTCTACGCTTTCTCACCTGGATCTTGAGTTTTGGAAGGTTTGAACAACCTGAGGTAGATCCGTCATGGCGCCAGTTTTCTAGCGCACAGCCCTCCCTAGTGATGGGGGAGTGAGGTTTCATGACTCTCAGGATCGCAGGGTGGATGTTATGTTATAAAATATTCTTGCGAATTCCTTTTTATGAATGGACAACGGAGTACACGGTGATAGCTGCTGTCCCTCCAGGCATTACAGGTTTAAAGCTTTTCCAGCCAGTTAGCAGATCCTATGGGGAGTTTCTGCGTGTATACACATCTCTGAAGTCCTTTCTTGGGGTGCTCGCTGCACATTGCAGGTTAGTGATACATTGTTCCTCAATGATTTTCTGAGTTGCCTTTGTGCCTGTTTCTCACTTGTTAATATTTTGCAGAGCAGATCAGTTCATGAATTACTTCTGTTGATGGGGATTCTTCCCTGTACCTCCTTATCATGGATTTGTTCAGGTTAAGTGCTTGGATTTGGGACTAACTGGGATTATTTACTAACTCTCAGGCTAAGGGGGTGGAGCATGTGCTGGTAAAGTTGTGGATTTCTGCAATACCCAGACTGGGGTTGGGATTGAACATGGAGGAGATGAAGTCCACAGCTCCTGCCCCCTCCCTCGGCACGTTACAGCACGCAGTACAAAAATCGCTGATCTAGTGCCCATCCAGCACAATCCATCAATGTCCAAAACCAATAGATTAGAGGCTGGGGAGTTCATCCCAATCGATTTTGAGCCAAATCAAGGGGATTTTGAGGCAGAACTAGAAGTTAGAAAAAAAGATTGATTTTAAAATCCAAGATGGTCACCATCACGAATTTGCACCAAAAACAGCAAAAATAAACAAAAACTGAAAATAAAAAATAGTGATTTGAGGTCTGGGGAGGTGGGGGACTGGAAACTTACCCAAAGAAACTGAAAAACAAAGTTTAAATCGATCCACAAGCCGCCCCCAAAGTTCCCATAGGAAATAATGAAGGTACACTCAGTCTATGTAGTGCCTTTGCCTGTCAGTGGTTTTAAAGCAGCTGAGTGGAGAAAAGGGACTTTCTGCCTCAGAAACAGCTCCAAATGCACAGAAGTGAAGATCTTTGGACTGTCAGCTGGCAAAAGACTAACTACAACCTCTGCTCCCACAGAACCTCAGCCACATGGTCAGGGGCGGGAAAGGTAGCCTGCGCCTCGAAACCCAAGTGGGTTTCTGTCCAGACACACATAGCCTGCGCTAGAAACCTGTGGCAGAGTCACAGACCAGCAGATTTCCATAGGAAGGGAACCCGGGTACTTGAAGAAGATAGCAGGTTGGCTCCACAGACCCACCAGAGTTTCTCTGTGAAGCTACAGTCCAGCACTGCGTCTTTTTCTCCGACAGGGGACCACCAGGGAGGGGTCTCAAGGCACTGAAGCCACCAAAACAAAACTTTAAGCAAAAAAATAAGAAGCAGAAGCAGAGCAACTACAAAAGACTTCTGCATGGACTGCTTGCAGAAATTGAAACTGGAACTGTTTACTAACTCTCGGGCTAAAAGGGTGGAACATGTGTTCAGAAAAGATGTAGATTTCTGCAACACCTGGACTGCGGGTTGGGATTGAACACCTAGCGTATAGAATCTGGAAGGGATGTAACAGAATTATTAATTTAAAGAAGTTATCCACCTCAATTTCAAGTCATTTAGATTGCAATTTAAGAATTGTATCAGAGCTTAAATCATGTTAAATTCTTTTACTTTTTGTTACTTCTTTTTTCTCCTGATTAATTAGAACACCCCCTTTCCATTTTGGGGTCTAAGAAAGAACTTTGTTTCCTAATTGTCATATTTTTTCTGTAATGGATTTTGTATTTATGTTCTGTATTGCTTGAGCAAGAGTGTACTTGAAAAGCATAATAATTTTTTTTTTTTAAAGGCAATACAAAACCAACACCTGCTCAACCAACAGCTAACTAAGTCAGAAGCTGGCTGAAAAGTACCAGGATAGTCTGTACAGACTATCCACCATCAACTTGAAGACAGAAAAATACTAAACAGTCTGTGATTATACACTACGCTTAAAAAGAGGCAAATCACACAGAACTACTTTTTTTTTGTGTGTCTCCTTTTCATTCAGATTTACTATACCACTTACCCAACAATGGAATACAGTGGTTTACAGACTAATACCAAAAAGTAACTATCCCAAATATCACAACTATTCCATTGGTCTGGACAAGGAAAAGTATTTTTGGAAAAGGTTTGAAAGATTCTGTTCCAAAATGGAACCACAGCCTCAACAGATCCCAGCTTTCTGAGGTAACAGGCCACTCTTACCCAATCAAACTTTCATACCACAATCTTCACAACTGACTGAGATTACACCTAAGTTTGTCCTTTCGACTATTCATCCTGGGAATAAACGCAGACCACAGAAATCTCTAAATTTTGGCTTAATTAACTCACAATCTATTTGCAACAAACATCACATTCTTCAACAAAACCCCTTGACATTCTCTATATTGCAGAAACCTGGTTATGTGATAGTGAGGAGGCATCTATTCCTTTCTCTCTTCTACCTTCCAAAGTATTAAGAACAATGCTGTATTACTAAAATGTTTATTTTATTTTTCCTCTATCTCTACCTTTCACTTCTTTATTACCCTCCAGGTATTTTAGTTAGATTGTGAGCCTTCGGGACAGTAAGGGAATTTTTTAAGTACCTTTCTTATTTATAATCTTAATGTAGATTTTCTGTAAACCGCTTAGAACCTAACAGATGTAGCGGTATATAAGAAATAAATTACATTACATTACATTCTTATCCTTTCTGACCCCTCCTGGCTATTCTTACTCATTCAATCACCGTACTGGAAAAAGGGGAGGTGGTTTAGCTATCAACTATAAATCCTCCCTCTCTGTGATTTCTGAAACTCCTCCAGCAATTTTGGCCATTAAATCCATTCTTCTTTAAAATCAATACTAATCCTGTAATAGACCTACTACTACTTTACATTCCTCTACCTATTAGTCAAAATAGCCTGATTCAAACTCAGTCTCTAATATTTGATTTTGCCACTCGATCTCAATTTCCCATATTAGGAGTCTTTAATATTTATTTGGAAGATGCTAGTTCTTCCATTACTCAAAACTTCTTGACTCATATGTCTGATCTTAACTTCACCCCTTTGTTTTTAGACCCTACTTATTTGAAAGGTCATATTATTGACATGGTCTTTATTCCATCATCTCATAAATCCAACTTTTCTAACACCTCATTGCTTCAAGTACCCTAGTCTGACCACTATTTCATTTTGACTACTATTCTTACCATAACCCACCTCCACCTTTATCAATTCACACAAGAGACTTTTGGCAGCTTAAAGAAAAACTAACATCTTCCATATTCCATGTTTACATTAACTCCTTCATCCAGGAAGACCCAGACAAACAAACAGAGATCTGGGACACAGCCTGCCATTCCCTTCTTGACAAAATTGCCCCTTTTCAACACGTACTATTTCTTCCAAAAAAACAAAAAAATCCCTGGTTCAATTCATCACTACTACTTCTTAAACGTCAATTACGCTCCTTAGAGCGTAAATAGCAAGCTACCCCACCTCATCTAATCTTGATAAATATAATAAACACCCAAAATTTTACAAACAATCAATTTGGCAAAGAAAAAATATTACAAAAATGCATCTCAAAAGCTAAGAACTCTTCGGCTTTATTCTCTATTTTAAAAAATCTGACATACTTCAAGCAAAGACAAAATATTAAAAGTGATTCTTCCCCCCAACCCAAAGCCTAGCAAACTTTTTCCAAACAAAAATTCAAATCATAAGGAATTCAATAAAAAATAAATCAAAACATGCAAAACAGACGGGAATACCAAAAGCCACTTATATGCAACTTGCTCTCACTTTAATCTTCCTTCCCTAAATGAAATCCAGCGCATTATGCAATCCTTAAACCCCAAAGGCTCAAATTCTGATTCCATTCCACCATTTATCCTAAAACATTATTTTTCTATTTTTGGCCCATTCATACTTAAATTAATCACTAAAAGTCTTTCCACATCAATAATACCATCTGCTTGGAAACATTCTATAATCTATCCTATACTTAAAAACAGTAAAGAAAGCATCTCAGACTGCGCCAACTACAGGCCTATTTCAAATCTTCCATTTCTTTCAAAATTAACAGAGAAAATAGTATTCAATCAACTATCCGACTTCTTCAGCTATACCCATGCTTTACACCCCAATCAAACCGGTTTTCATAAAAACCATTCAACTGAACATGCTTTGATAGGTCTCACCACTTCTATACAATATCATCTGGATCAACACAAATCTGTCATTCTTGTTTCATTAGATCTCTCAACTGCTTTTGATACCATAGACCATTCACTACTCCAAAGACTTGCTGCTGTTGGAATTTCAGAACAAATCTTTGATTGATTTTCTTCTTATTTTTCAAACCGTACCTCTGTAGTATCTTTCAATAACACATCATCAACTGAATTCAAAAATAAATTCGGCATCCCTCAGGGATCTATACTTTCCCCTCTTCTTTTCAATATCTATTTGGCCCCCCTACTCACTTTATGTCAATCCATTGGTCTTACCGCATACGCTTATGCAGATGATATTCAGATTATCCATCCCATTGATGCATCCGATCCCAATGACATCAGCCTCGTCAATTTAAAACTTGATAAGATCAGCCAATGGCTTTGCGATAACATGCTTTCACTAAATATCTCCAAAACTAATTGTCTACTCTTCCTTTGGAAAGAAAATATTCACTTAGCATCCCCGATCAAAGGCACATTAATAAACTCCGTCAATTCAATCAAAATTCTCGGAGTAATAATTGACAACAAACTCTCTTATCACCTTTAGATTAGCGCAGTTGTCAAAAAATTGTTTTTGGAAACTCAGAATGGTCAGGTCTTTAGCTAACATTCTTGATCCACAATCTCTTAACATTTTAATTCATTCACTCATAATTTCCAAACTTGACTATTGCAATTCTCTACTCAAAGGTATCTGTCAAAAAGACATCAGACGCTTACGGCCATAAAAATTATAACCAACAGGAAAAAATTTGACCACGTCACTCCCTTGCTGAAAGGTGCACATTGGTTGCCAATCCATCATCGCATTACTTAAAAAAAATTGCCTTAATCTCTTTTAAAACTATGGACGCCAAGGAACCTTCTTTTACTCATAAACTCCTCATTCCTCATGATCCTCCAAGAACTTTACGATCTGCCTCTCAACACCTTCTTTATGTCCCATCCTAAAAACATCATCAGTGCACGTGGGGCAACTTCATTTGCCACAATAGCCCCTACAATATGGAATTCGTTACCACCACATTTAAGGTCTGAGAAAAATCTTGATAAATTTAAAGGTGGTCTTAAAAGCTTCTTATTTAAAGACGCTTCTGAACGTTAAATGATTCTAGGGTCCTTCCATGCCAAATGCTGTTTATATATACAGTATTTAACTCTGACATGATCCCTCCCTTTTCCTCTTGTTTTTAACCTTAGTTGTTCTCTTCCTTTAAAAATTGTATTTCTCCCTACCATCCCCTTGTTTTCATGTAAGTACTGTTGTGTCATTAATAAATATGTTAATTGTTCCCCATTTTAATTTTTTAACTTTTAAACGCTTAGAATGTATGATTGGCATTTTATCAAAAATTTTAATAAACTTGGAAATAGGTTTAGGGAAGTTGTGAAAAAGGTACAGGAGGCTGGCAAGGATGAGTCCAACTATAGTTATGCAGGAGATTGCTGCATGCTTGAAGAAAAGAAGGCTCACACTAGCTCCAGGCCCAAACAATCAACTCAAAGGCTTCTAGCCTGAGACACCACTCTCCGGGATCCAGCACATGACAACTGAGAAAATCCACCTGGACAACCCACTCCCGCTATGTGGGAAGCCGAGATGTCCTGAAGATTAAGTCTCTGCCCATTCCATGAGAAGAGATGTCTCCTGTGCTAGCAGATGACTCTTGGTTTCCCCCTGAAGACTTGGCATAAGCCACCGCTGTGTCCAAGAGAACCCAAACCAACTTGCCCTGTAACAACACCTGGAAAGCTAATAAAGCCAACTGAATAGCTCTGGTCTCCAGAAGACTGATCGATCAAGACGCTTCCTCCAGGGACCATCTGCCCTGAGCCAAACGACCGAGACATCAGACTCCCGGTCCAGGACTCTTAGACAACGGAAACAAGCTCAGGCAACCAGACAGCCACAAATCACTGCCTGGAAAGCCAAGGCAACCACGTCAAAACTCTGCTTAAGAATACACTCCATCTTACGATCCTGGGAGTCTCGCAAGGCTGAGCCACCCTCAACTGGCACCGTATGTCTACGCGCAGGAGACTTAAAGGTATCCTTATCTCCCTCAGGAATGGGATAGAGCATGGTCAGGGACTGCGCCAAGTGAAAAGGCATGTCCTGAGTCTTCCACAGTGCATACACCACATCCCAAATATCCTGATGCATAGGAAAAGAACGGGAGGCTGACCGAATTCCCCAATGCAGGGGGTCCACCACACGCAGGGGGTCCTTCACTTCTTCCTCAAAGTGCAAAACCGAAGAAACCTGAATAAATAAGCTCCTTCATCTCTTCTCGGTGAAAAATGTGCACTATTAACACATTTTCACCAACTGGCATCTCAGAAAAACAAATGCCTGCCTCATCCCCCCCCACCCAAGAGGATCTTGGTGGATCTAACAAAAGGTCCAAGTCCTCATCAGGCAAAAACATGTCTGCAAATAAAAAAATCCACGTCCTACAAAATTCGCCATCACTTGGACGAAGATTTGGGGGTGGACAAGGCAGGAGCAGACGCCAAGAGTGGCTGAATGGGGGCAGATGTGGAAGGCAAACCCCCCCAAATAAAAAAAAGAGACCCTCAGGGAAGGAAAAAGACCCCCAGCCACTTGTAAGCCTTATACATGGCTAAAACAAAATCAGGGGCAAACACCCACTCCCCCCCAGCGGCAGAAGCAGGAGAAACATTTAAAACCTGTTCCTGTCTCTCTAAGACAGAAGGAAGGTCACCCGAGGCCTTACACAAAATGGCGGCGCTTCCTGATAAAAAGCCCACCAAAAAAATCTGAGGCCTGTAGTGACAAAAAGGCCTGAACAGACCCAGTTGCTAAAGTAGGAGATCCTGCTATAGCAGCTGCAGTGGTAAGGGAGTCCCCAGCACTATCGGCAGTAAAGGAAACCTTATTTCCCTGACCGTCAGTAGCTGGGGAAATCCCTGTGTGGACGGTAGGGGAAGCCCAAGCTTTCCTGCAGGCGACAAGCAGTGCACTCGTGAAGGGGAACCCTGCTCACAGGCACCCGAAGACGGCGAGGATACCCCTTCGCAGTGGCCAGAGCACTTTGTGCTCATGCCGGCTGTATCAATCTTGCACCTTGTTTGTTAAAAGTGCTCATTATGAAAACTGCTAGGACTAATAACAAAAGTGCCGGTTAGTAATAAAACCCAATTAAAATCAATTAGACACTTCCTTTCAGACTGGCACTGCCTCAGGATTTTTTTTTTTTATACAACTTTAGTGAACAAGTGAGCAGACCTCACTGGCTCTCAAAGCTATATGCCTTGCCTGAACTGTGGCAAGACTTATAGCTGAGAGGCACATCTAAGATAAAAACAATTTGGGGAGGTGGGGGAAATGTGGGGGAGGGACTCAACCAGTCAAGTGTGGCACCCCTAAGGTCAGACGTCCCTCAAGCTCAATCTGGCACCCACAAACAGGGACAAGAAGGCCACTAATCCAATCCAACAGGCCCTACACTAACTAAAGGAAAGTCTGCACAGGCTTACCACCTCCACCTACTGGAGACTGAGAACAGACTGATTGTAGATGGGACTGCACACAGCCCACTTATACTACAGCTAAAAGTCAATGTCTCAGTCTCCACCTGCTGGTCTGGAGGGACACTAAAGAAACAGGTTTATTATTAGAGAGAGTCTTGTTTATACCATAAATGAGTAGAAGATAAAATATAATTGGAATTCTGATGCTATGCCTGTTAATGAAGAGACACTAAAAGACGAAAGCAAAATGTCATAGCATCATTCCAGGTTCAAGTCTGAAAAATCAGGATCCTATTCTGAGAATCATAACTGAAATAGCCAAATTAGAGAAGAGGCAATAGACTGATGATGATGAGTACTATCACCACTATAAACAATGACAAGTTATGGAACCTCAACCTCAAAGTTATCAACCATTGCTTTAATAAATATGTTTATGTAAGATCTAATCAGTTTTTAATATAGCACCTAATAAAGCATTTCATTAAAAATTAGGAAAATTAGAATAAGGGAGTTGCAGTTCCTCTTACACCATAGAATACATGTGTTTAAAGATACATGCGATACATGCATGGTTATGACAACTGTGTTCATTTTTGGAACTCACTTTCTAGTCCTTCATCTCCAATTAAACAATATGGTAATGACAGTGCTTCAAGAGAGGAATTTTTACTCAATCCCTGTGGAAAAAAATAATTATTTAAACATATACTGAAAAACTGTACTCCTGTTATAGATTCAGTTTTCTAAATAAATCACATAACAGCCTTACTGGATCAGACCAATGGTCTATCTAGCCTAGTTTTCAGTCTTCATGAAGGCCAATCCAAGACACAAGTACCTGGCAAAAAAAACAAATAGTAGCAGCATTCCATACCACTGATCGAAGGCAAGCAGTGGTTTCCCCCATGTCTGTCTCAACAGTAGTTTATGGACTTTTTCTTCAGGAACTTGTCCAAACCTTTCTACATTAACCGCTTCTACCACATCATCTGCAAACGCATTCCAGAGCTTAACTATTTTAAAAAAATCGGCATTTAACGCGGTCGCTAAACTGATTTCTGACGGTTTAGCCTGAATGCATTTTAGTGGCAGATTATCAAAATGGCTTATGACGGTCTTTTGTGAGCTTTTCTAGCAGTCTCCGACACTGCCATGCAAATAGGCTCTTCGGTATTCAAACGAGCACTTTGGTGGATTCTTAAATATAACTGAGCCATTCGCCAAGAGCGGCATCTGCTTTTGGCAACAAAAATTAGCAACTGGTCCAGGGGTGCCAGTACAGTGATAGCACTGTGAAAAACACATCTCTAGCATGTTCTGAAAAAACACAATCCCAAATTGAAGTTCGGAAGAAGAGATGCCATCTCTCTCCTACCACATCGACACTGACCAACACCCACACCAACTCCCCTCCGCAGTGGGAGAGTTACCACCTGATATACACCCCCCACCCCCCCGCAGCGAGAGAGATTCCCAATCTCTCCCGTCACCAACCAACAACCCCCACTCCCCTTGGCAGTGGGAGAGTTGCCAAGGCTCGCAAACCCTTCCCGTGCCTCCAACAACCTCCGCCCTCTCCTCCTTACCTTATTTTCAGATGACTGGCCAGAGGGATGCCTACTCTGTCTCTTCAAAATGGCAGGCCTTCCCCTCCCCAGTGCATCCTGGGATGCAAAGGGGAGGAGCCTGAGGCTCTGATTGGCCCAGGTTGTTTAAGGCCCCTCCTATGGGTGGGACCTTATGCTTCTGGGCCAGAGCTCTGATTAGCTCAGATGCATAAAGCCCCACCCATAAGAGGGGCCTTAAACAACCTGGACCAATCAGAGCCTGAAGCCCCACCCTAGATGAATCTGGGGAGTGCCCTAAGGCTCTGATTGGCCCCGTCAGAGGCACAGGTGGATGAGATGGTTGTGTGGCAGTGATAAGAGTGTGGGCAACTCTCCTGCTGCTGAGGAGGGGTTGGGGTGGTGTTGGTTGGCAACGAAAGACATTGGGCACCTCTCCCACTGCCTGGGGGTATGTCAGTTGAGTGGGAGAGACTGGGCAACTCTCCCGCTGCCAAGGGGGGTTGGCTGTTGGTTGGCGGGTGACATTGGTCATCTCTCCTGCTGTTTTTGTAGGGGAGAGGGGCTCCGTTTATTCTGCGCATGTGCCTATCACTATAACTAGCGATGAACACATGTTAATTTAGCGACTCTTCGCTACTCTCCGACAACCTCATTTGCATGAGCGTTTTTTGGGAGAATGACTCGCTTTTTTAAAATCATTACTATAATAGCTGCAACAGCAGCCCATTGGTTTTTTGAAAATCTAGGCCCGAGTGAAAAAATCTCTCACCTTTGCAAGAGTTATCATATCTCTCTCTTGTAATGGCAATCCATGCAGTTCCAATTTCTTCAGTGCACCCGACACACACAGACAGTCTTTGATCGCTTTGCATAACTGAAAAGTCAGGTCTCCTGATGAAATGGATGGACTTCGTCTTCCAAATGGTTTCTTATATTTTGCAAGATCTGTTGAAAATGAAAATGCAATTCCCGTCATTTACAGCTCAAAAATGATTTTCTTGAAAAGCACAATTGCGCCCCCAAAATCCCGAATTCTCCTGCATGCACTTGTCCCTGCATGCAATTGTAAGCACGGCTTTGTAGGAGCACTTTTGTCCTGCACTCAAAGGTCAGTGTATCCAAGTGAAAGACTGGTTGAAGTCCATGGGGAGGCAGGTGGGGACCCAGTTTTTTGGTGACATATGAAACAAAGAGGCAACTGCCTGTTTCACCTATCTAGATGATGTTGTCATACAGCTGACAGCATGCTTTGGGAAGGAGAAATTAGGTCCATACCTGCTAATTTTCTTTCTTTTAGTCCTTCCAGACTTCACAGAAACGGATGAATTTATGCTCCTCTGCCAATAGGTGGAGACCGAGATTCGGCTAGAAGGTAAACACTCGTAGGAGAGAGGCACAAACTTCGGACACAGAATAGAGGGAGAGAAGTGCGTTTGGACTTGGGAGGGAGGGAGAGGATCCCCGTTCATAAGTACAAGTCAGAAGTTCGTAAGATGGGGATTGCCTGTACATTTAACAGGGTGATCAATTTTCAACACCTAGTCCAATAGCTCTCCTCCTGTTCTATTTTGCAAGGTTTCTCAACCCCAGTCTGGTTTTCCAGATATTCACAATGAATATACTTGAGAAATTTGCATGTACTGTCTGTAGATATACCTCATGCATATTCATTGTAGATATCTTGAAAACCAGTCTGGCTTGGAGCTTTCAGAGGATTGGGTTGAAAAACCCACTTTATAGTGTAAGCCTGATAGCTTAAGTTTAAAACAGTGGTTCCCAACCCTATCCTGGGGGACCACCAATTAACCAGGATATTCCTAATGAATATGCATGAGAGATTTGCATGCCTGGCACTTCCATTATATGCAAATCTCTCTCATGCTTATTCATTAGGGATATCCTGAAAACCTGACTGGCTGGTGATCCCCAGGACAAGATTGGGAACTACTGGGTTAGAAGGAAGGTAATTTTATAATGCTCTTTTCATATGCAAAGCATGCATTATATGCAGAAAATAGTTCTTATAGAATTGCACTGGTGTATACATATTTATTTATTTATTCATTCATTCTCCCAGGGGAGCTCAGAACGATTTACATGGATTTATTCAGATACTCAAGTATATGCGAGATTATTTTTTATATAACCTGTGCTTTTGCCTGGGAAGTCCCAGAAGCATAACTGAGATGTACACACATTACTCCTGGAGGAATTCTGCGTAAATGTTTTGAAAATTCTGCGCACAATATTTCAAAATTCTGCAAAGTTTATTTGTAGTGTTTTGCATAGAATTCTCCTATCCTGAGGCCTGAAATTCCTTCCTGCTTTTTTCCTTTCTCAAGTTCCAGCCTCCTTAGTTCCTTCTCTCACTTCAACTGCAATTCTGTCTCCTTCTAAATCCCACCCCTCTCTCACTTGCGCTATGAATGCCCTCTTTGACCCTCATAGTCTGACATCTCTCTCTCCCTCTCCCCACTGGCTAAGAGTCTCTTCCTCCCATCCCCTTTCTGGTCTTTGTCATTCTCCCTTTCTCTACCATCCCCCCCATCCCCACTTGCAGGTCAAGCGCCCACGTCCCCTCACCCCACCCACCACCTCTCTCACTTGCACCCTGAATCCCTTCCCTACTGCCCATAGTATAGCATCTCCCTTTCCCTCTCTCTACAGTCAAGCATCTCTCCTCACCCCCCTTTCTGGTCCGAGTTTCCTTCTCACCCCCCTTCCCCTCTCTTTATGGATCCATTATCCATGTCCCCTCTCCTCTCCTTCTCCCCTTGCAGGTCTAACATCCATGTCCCCTCCTCACTCCCCCCAACTTGAAGTGCATCATCCATGTTCCCTCTCCTTCTCCCCCTGCAGGTCTAGCATCCATGTCCCCTCCGATGGATAACGGTGTCTCAATTGGCTGCAGATTTGGATATCAACTATGGATCTGCATTTGCCATAATGCATGATGACTTGGGATACAGGAAGGTCTGCATACGATGGGTTCCCAAACAGCTTACTGATCAGCACAAGCAACAGCGTGTGGAGGTTGCGACTCAGTTCGAAGAAGATCTGAGTATTCTGGAGAGAATTGTCACTGGCGATGAGCTATGGGTGCATCACTGCGACCCGTAGAACAAAAGAGAAAGCATGATGTAGTAAAGGAAGTGGTGCTCACTTGGCTACAGGAGCAGCCGAAAAACTTTTTCTCTGTAAGAATGCAGAAGCTAGTTGAACAATAGTTTCAAGTTTATTCTGACTTGATATACCGCTTTTATATACCAAAGCGGTTTACATCCTTACAACATTAAAAATTAATTAAAAGCCTGGGGGATAGACAAACAAACCAATACTGACAATTAAGACAAAAAAGTAGGATTGAAACAAAAAGAAAAAGGGTTAGGGTACAATATTGAAAATAAAAGGAAAGGGTACAGGAAAAAAAAACGGGGGGAGAGGGAATGTCAGGAACAGACGTCTTCGCGTTTTTCTCTCTTTTTTTCCCATTATCGATCGTAAATCTCGTAAGCGTCTTTGAAAAGAAAAAAATTTTAAGATTGATTTTAAAATTGTTTAAATTAGTTTATTGCCGTAGTGTTAGGGGAAAGGCGTTCCAAAGTGTGGGTGCAACTATCGAATAAATGGTTTTTTGTGTTGTATCAAAAAATAGATGACTACTTAACAAGCCTATTAAGTAAAGGCAGTAATGTCTTGGTGCTCCAATTCGATCTTAGTAGCACCTTTGATCTCATGGACCACTCTAATTTGCTAATCTGTTTGGATGCTCTAGGTTTCCAAAGATATGTCTACTCATGGTTTAGAGGAATTTTTGGAAACCAGACTTGATAAAGTTAGGTTTAAGACTCTACTTTCTACTATCTGGAAGAACCCATGCGGTGTTCCTCAGGGATCACCGCTTTCACACACATTATTTAACAAGATGTTCAGAAAGGAAATAAAAACTATACTCTTCAAGAAATCCCTTAATAAAGCTTAATACCATGATAAAGCTTAACCCCCCTCTTACCATTCCCTCCCTAACCCCAGATCCTACTTTTCCCTCTCTTGGAAACCTTCTCTGATCTAACATTGTAACCCTTCTTCCATAACTCTTTTTGTAATCCGCTTTGAACCGAAAGGTAATGGCGGAATAGAAATCTGTAATGTAATGTAATGTTTATTTATCATCGTTTGGCTCATGTTTAAGTAAATTGAACATAGGGATGTTTAGTTACACCGATGACATCACAATTGTCATACCATTTAACTCAGATCTGTCTCATATTACTACTAAAATTCAAGCCGTAATGCAACAGATGAATGTCTGGATGCAACAATTTAAGCTTAAATTAAAGTCAGAGAAAACTAAGTTTTTTGTGGCGTCCTCCAGCAAAGTTCCTTTCGAATCATCCATTAACATAAATTCAATTTCGTATACAATACATTCAACAATTAAAATACTAGGAGTTATTTTAGACCAGCACCTCACTATGAAAACCCAGATAGATGCTGTAGTGCATAAATGCTATTTTACTCTTTGGAAACTACGAACTATTAGATCTTATTTTGAATTTGCTGCTTTTAGACTATTAGCTCAATCATTTTTACTAAGTCTTCTTGATTATTGTAATATCATTTATCTGAAAATTACTAAGAGAGAACTGGCAACACTTGTATTACATTACATTACATTAGTGATTTCTATTCCGCCAATACCTTGCGGTTCAAGGCAGATTACATAAAAGTTTTCAGAGATTACATAAAAGTTTACAGGAATAGCATAAGAGATGTCATAAGAGTTACATAAGAATTACCTAAGAGTTGTCTACATCTTAAGGTGATAAATGTTGGGTAATAAGAATTACCAAAGAGTTATCGAGATCTTAAGGTGGTAAATGTTGGGTAAATAGAGGCGTTTTAGCATTAGTTGGGTAGTTAGAAGCATATTAGAGTATATTAAGGGTGTAGAGTGGGTAGGGGGGTTTAGGTAGGAACTAGTCGTATTAGATAGGTTTTATGTATTTTTTGAAGAGTAGGGTTTTAGTATCTTTCTTGAAGGTTTTGTAGTCTGTGGTCGATGACAACAGAATGGTGATTTGCCTGTACAGTTTAGCTGCTTTGGTGGCTATTAGGTTGCCATATATTTTTTTTCGTTTGACTTTTTTGGATGGTGGGTGTGTGAAAAGTGAGTGGGTTTTCCTGTGCCTGGATGAGAAGTATTGAGATAGTCGGTTATTCCAGTAGGTTGGGCTATCTCCGTTAATAGCTTTGAATAGTATACAGTAGAATTTGAAGTGTACTCTTGCTTGTTTTGGGAGCCAGTGAGAGTCATGGTATGCTTCTGTGATGTAGATGAGTCTTAGGGCTGTATTTTGTATAGTATATTAGTATAGTATTTTGTATAGTATATTAGTACAGAACACAGCAGTCAAAATGACCTATGGCTTAAAGAAATATGATCACATCACGCCTTTTTACTGTGAGTTGCACTGGCTGCCTGTGGAGGCTCGTGTGTTGTTCAAGTTGGGCTGTTTTTGTTACATGGTTCTTTACGCCACAGCCCTTCATTACTTGGTTAACAGATTTTCCTTGGCATCATACAGATACAGTAGAAGAACCCACTCTTTGTTTAATCCTCCTTCAATCCAGGGTTGTAAAAGTATAAAATTTCTCAATCACACTTTGACATCCCAGGCAGCCCCTTCATGATAAGGAGTTTCGAGCTTTGTTGCTTGCAGCTCATTCTTATAAAGACTTTAGATCTCAACTGAAAACCTATTTGATAAATACTTGACCAACTAACTTTCTCCATCCCATTTATTATGATTTTCATTAGTAACTTTTTGTAAACTGCGTTGAACTAATGGTTACATGGTCAACAAGCACAATATTATGTTATGTGATTGAGGGAATACTCTGGAGATGTTTGCTTAGAATAGTGATTCCCAACCCTGTCCTGGAGGACCACCAGGCCAGTCGGGTTTTCAGGATAGCCCTAATGAATATGCATGAGAGAGATCTGCATATAATGGAGGTGCCAGGCATGCAAACCTGCTCCATGCATATTCATTAGGGCTATCCTGAAAACCCGATTGGCCTGGTGGTCCTCCAGGACAGGGTTGGGAACCACTGGCTTAGAACATCTCAGTGGCCTTGAGGATTCATAACAGATTAAAAGCCTGTCCATGAATATGGGGGAGTGATCGAGTTGAACTTTGAATGCTAGTAAGAGAGTTTTGAATGAAATACTGTAAGTGATGGGTAACCAATGGGCTTTTTTAAGAACAGGAGAAACATGGTCAAATTTTTTAGCCTTGAAGATGATTTTAATAGCAGTATTTTGAATCTGTAGTCTCCTGATCTGTTTTGGGGTGATTCCCTGATAGAGGGAGATGCAATAGTCTAAGCTGGAAATGATCAAAGAATGAATTAGAATATTGAGAGCTTTTGGGTCTAGAAGGGTTGAAATAGAGTGGATCATCCTTAGTTTGAAGAAACATTTTTGCTCTACGGAGCCAATTTGAGCTTTAAAAGAGAGTGAATTGTTAAGAATGACACCTAAAAGTTTAATAGTTGGTACCTGTTGGATTGGAGTAGAAGAGATGCATAATTGAGATTTCAATGTTTCATTTTCTTTAGTTGGAAAGAGCATAGCCTTTGTTTTAGCGATATTAAGGGTGAGTAAATTTTTGAGATAACCAGTTGCTAATGAGATTAAGTTTATGGTTGATTTCCTGAATTTGCGCAGAATTATGGGATGAACGAGTTGAATATCATCTGCAATAAATGTGTCATCTTGCATGGGGACTATGTGGAAAAGTGATACGTTCAATAGCTCACAATTACTTCAATTAAAGCTGTTAAGTGTATTTTGCCTTTACCCTCGTAAACTATTTTGAGTTCCCCTGGGAGAATGGTATAGAAAACTGAATGAACAAATAACCCCACTTTTACAAAACCGCACTAGCATTTTTAGTGCTGGTCGCAGCCTTAACAGCTCCAATGCTCTTAGAATTCCTATGAGCGTCAGAGCTTAGACCACTTCAGCTGGCACTAAAAACCGCTACAGTTTTGTAAAAAGGAGAGTAAATGAATTTTAAAAAAAATGAATTTAAAAAAAAAAAAACCAACACAAAATAAATAGCTAGCTAGCTAGCTAGTATGTACTGAATTTCTGCACTGCGCAGTTACACAGAATTCCACCAGGAGTAACACATGTACACAAAAAGTAGCTCACATTTACACCTACCTTGCTAGGTGTAAGTTTGTGTGAGAGTACTTGTGCACTACTGGAGACTATAGAAAATGTGGTTCTTTAGTAAGAATTTTTACAGACCTGTTATAAAATTACCACAACTAAACACTAGAATGGTCTTCATGAGAAAACTATTTCCTCCTCTTTGTTTCTAAGAATGTGGGCCACAAACAAATGGAAAACTGCATTTAAAGTCTCTTTTACACTATAAAAGTTATGCAAGTTTCTGTCTGTCATATTCAGAACACGACTGTAACTACTAAGCAAAAAAGCAGATGCCAACATTTTTTTAAAAAGTCAAATTCTTTACAGGTAATCTAATCACCTTTACCAAATTCAGCACAAACCTGTCTCTCTCCGAGTTAGTTGGAAAGAACTTCTTATTATAACAGATGTTAAATTCTTGTTTATCTTGAGAGTATTCAACAGAGGTGCCCAATCGACCAATTTCAAGCGATCTGCATTTACATCAAGAATGCCCTGATCCAGGTTGGCATTTACAGCTTGTAATGGGATTGTATCTTGAAGGATGCAGAGGTACTCATAATGAGAAGCAAAGTCCAAGGCACCCCGTCGTCTTATTTGAACTGAGTCAATCATTGCTTTTAATTATATGCTGCAGAGAAAGAGAGGGGGGAAAAAAAAAAGGTTCCCTTTTAAGTCTACAATCAAAATAAATTGTTCCTCCAACTCTCTGGTTCTGAAACTTGTACACAGTATTCTCACATTGGGATCCTCTTACTAAGACGCACTAGCCGATATAGTGCGCGCTAAATGCTAACACGCCCATTATATTCTATGGATTCTTTAGCATTTATGGCGTGCTAAATTGGCTAGCGCGCCTTAGTAAAAGGCCCCTGTTATTAGCAGATAAAAGCTAAGATACAAGGCTATGTTCATAAAGGGGATAATTTAAAAGTCATTTTTGTACATCTAATGCTTCAAACTTATCCTAGTAAGTCACAGACCTCAGCATCCACACATTTAGATTGCAATAAATATCAAGATAGTCTTCTCATTATATACAATTTCATTAATCTTGCAACATACAATTTCAGCAGTTTTTAGGATTTTCAGAAAGGTGCAGTATTCTTCAATAGCTTTTTTTTTTAAGATCTGCTAGATCATCATTCAATCCTTCTGCTTGTGCATTTTTTATAATTTATATATATATATATATATATATATTATTTTTACTTTTAAAATATTTAAAGTTAAAGCTGAATTACTTATCTTTTTTAACTTTTGAAATCAGCTTCAATTTCGTTGGCTGGGGACTTAAAAGTGAAAAAAATATATATTTATTTGCTTGTGCATTTTTTAGAACTAATTTTTCAACCTTTTTTACTATATATACATATATATATATATATATATATATATATATATATATATATATATATATATACATATATACATATATACATATACATATATACATATATATACATATATACATATATACATATATATATATATATATATAGAATGACGATCTAGCAGATCTTCAAAAAAAAGCTATTGAAGAATACTGCACCTTTCTGAAAATCCTAAAAACTGCTGAAATTGTATGTTGCAAGATTAATGACTGTACCCCAGAATATACCTACATAGAACAAACATACAACTGCATTTGATCTTATCACATACATAGGATAAGTTTGATAGTCTTCTCATTATATGCAATTTCATTAATCTTTTTAACATACAATTTCAGCAGTTTTTAGGATTTTCAGAAAGTCAAAAAGGTTGAAAAATTAGTTCTAAAAAATGCACAAGCAGGATTGAATGACGATCTAGCAGATCGTCAAAAAAAAGCTATTGAAGAATACTGCACCTTTCTGAAAATCCTAAAAACTGCTGAAATTGTATGTTAAAAAGATTAATGAAATTGCATATAATGAGAAGACTATCAAACTTATCCTATGCACAAAAGGCGATGTGATAAGATCAAATACAGTTGTATGTACGTTCTATGTAGGTATATTCTGGGGTACAGTCATAATACAATCATGCATATTGTACTCGCATGTATACCTGCTCTCAAGCAGCCTTGTGTTCACACCTTCTATTTAGGCACCATTTCTGCAGGATTTGTGATATATAAGGGTTAAATAAAAAGTAATGACTCCACTTCCATAACTTTTGTTTAAATAAAGATATTGTAAACAAAAATAAATGCATCAAACTTGTTCTTTATGTATTATGTATTTACTTCTCTATATAGTCGACACATTTCTGCCAATGACATGAAGTTCCTTTGCGATAGTTTTCAAAAACTTGCCCATCTTGTCTCTTCAACCAGTTGCTCATATAGTCCAGAAGGTATTCTTTCAATGTTGGGAAAAAGGGAAATTATGTTTTTTACCTGATAATTTTCTTTCCTTTAGTCATGCCAGACCAGTCCAGAATGAATGGGTTATGTCCATCTATCAGTGGATGGAGACAGAGAAAAATAAATAGTGCCAAGAGCTTTGTCCTTTAAGGGTATTGTGCAGCCTGGAATATTCAGTATTTCAAATAGCCAAGCAATGGTGCTCATAACAATTATAATTAAAGCCAATATGTCACCAAGGTTTTACTGATAACACAGAATGACTCATACTCAACTAACATACAGGTATTTAATCGAGTCAGGAGATATGAGGCATCCATGTAAAGGAAATGAAAAGCAGAAACTATTTATTACCTGTAAGAAGAAAACACTTAATGAAAACAGAGAGGGAGAGCTTCTGGACTGGTCTGGTAAGAAACATAAATTTTCCCTTCCATTAAATCTATGACAGACCAGTTCCGAATGAATGGGATATAGCAAAGCAGTGCCGCAATTAGGGCGGGACAAAGAAAAAAAAAACAGAGAAGTGAACTGCAGCATCAGCAAATGGGAGTTCCAAAGGTAACTATCTAAGAGTAAAACTACTCTATAGAAGCACAAAAGATAAACAGTGGTCTTCACTACAAGGCCCGCAAACAAATGGCGACCCTTTGAGATTTCTGAGGCGGCCTGCAGAGCCTTTGCAAAATATCATCCTTACTCTCCACCATCAGGATCCAGTACTTTTTACTCTTTTTGGTTTCCAGGCTGCACTCTTCAGGCCGTGGGCAGTGTGAGTGAATTAAACATGCTGCCTTTGGCAGCACCGGAAGCTTTCCCTTAGCTATAGATTCCTGTCCCCACAGTAGGAAGTAGTAGCAAAGGGAAAGCTTCCGGGGAAGCTGAAAGCAGTGTGTTTACTTCACTTATGCTGCTCCCAGCCTGAAGAGTGCAGCATTGAAAACAAAAAGGGTAAAAAAAAGTGCCAGATTCTGCCGGGGATGGGGGTTGGTAGGAGAGTAGTACTGAGATGGTGGATTGAGGAGATGGGGAGGAAAGGGTAAGATGCCAGACCTCTGTAGGGAAAAGAAAAAGAGGGGAAGGGAAAGGTAAGAGGAGGACAGCAATGCTAGATCACAGGAGGGGAAGGGAATGGAAGGAGAGAGAGAGAGAGATACAGAGCAGGGATGGAAAGGAAGGAGGGGAGAGAGATATGCCAGACTGCCAGGAAAGGAGATAGCAGATCAAGGGAAGGAGGAGGGAAAGAAAAGAGGGGAGAGATACCAGAGAATGGGAAAATAGGAGGGAAAGGGCAGAGAGGGGGAGGAGATGGTGCACATGGATGGAGAGGAGAAGACATGGAAAAGTAGACAGATTGAGAAGGAAACAGAAAAATGGAAGAATGTTAAATGTTAATGCCAGAGATGGATGAAGCACAGAAAGTGAAGGAGAGAAAACCAGCAACTGAATAAGGTGGCCCAGGAAACAGAGTTAAGAGCACAGACAGAAGTCCAACCAGAGACTGGGGAAAGATGATTGAAAATAAAATCATTTTTCATACCTTTGGTGATTTTATATTTCTAATTTAGTGATTGAAATATGTCAATTTTGAGAATTTACATGTGTTGTCTATATTTTGCACTATTAAGGAAGAAATGCATTTTTTTTCTATTTCTCTGGTGTACTGCATGCAGAGTCTGGAATCTTAGAGCTTCATTTGCGTATATTAGGACTTTGTTTGTGGTCCTATATTTGCATAGGGTTCATCTGTGTTATACACTGTGTGACCAAGGCCAGGTGTTCTGGTAGGAATGAATGCCAAGAAGCAATATTGGCATTATTGCTCAAAATAGGAAGATATGTCAGCCCTCCTTCAGCCCTCACTCAATTAGCGAAGACCATTGATCTAGAACAGGGGTGTCAAAGTCCCTCCTCGAGGGCCGGAATCCAGTCAGGTTTTCTGGATTTCCCCAATGAATATGCATTGAAAGCAGTGCATGCAAATAGATCTCATGCAGATTCATTGGGGAAATCCTGAAAACCCGACTGGATTCTGGCCCTCGAGGACCGACTTTGACACCTGTGATCTAGAACAATGAAGATGGCTAATGATTAGAGCAGGAATTAATGCCATTGAATATGTTATACATCCAGAAGGCACAAACCAATGGAGGAAGTGAGGAGATACAGGGAAAACAGAAAAAGGACAACAGGCCCAGAATAACCAAAATGATCTAGCTCATGTACACCACAGACATTAAAAGGTGAAGGCTCATGACTCAATGAGGAGCCATGCTAAATTACAAAGGCTCAGACACCTCCAAAAAGAGGACATCTGCACAAACTGGAAGACTGGAAAGACACCAAATACGTGACCAAAGGAAGCATGCTCCTTAAGAAAGCTGCAGCAGAACAGACACAAAATGCCACTGATGGAAGTACCATCAAGAACCAGAATGAAAATGAAAGAAAACAAATCAGGAGAAGCTGCTGGAGCCATGCAGCCAACAACTATGGCTAGAGTTCTAGAGAAGGCTGCTGAGTTAGCATCATAGAAGCAATTAAGAAATCCTGTGTGGAAGGCATGGAACCAAACAAGCTTATCAGTGATTAGATGACAACATCATATTAGAAGCAAAGCCAGTATGGATAGAATATAAGATTTGCCACTGCTGGTCCATCGTGCCCAGCAGTCCACTCATGCGACAGCCCTTAGGTCAAAGACCAATGCCCTATTTGAGTCTAGCTTTACCTGCATATGTTCTGGTCCAACAGGAACTTATCTAACCTTTTCTTGAATCCTGAAGGGTGCTTTCCCCTATAACAGCCTCTGGCAGAGTGTTCCAGATTTCTACTACTCTCTGGGTGAAGAAACATAGAAACAGACGGCAGATAAGGGCCTTATGTTTGTACTGAATCTATCCCCTTTTAACTTTAGCGACTACCCTCTCGTTCTCTTCACCTTGGAGAGGGTGAACAATCTCTCTTTCTATACTAAGTCTAGTCCTTTCGTTATCTTGAATATTTCGCTCATGTCCCCTCTGTCTCTTCTTTTCAAGGAAGAAGAGGCCCAGTTTCTCTAGCCTCTCATTGTACGGCAACTCCTTCAGTCCCTTAACCATTTTTGTCGCTCTTCTCTGGACCCTTTAGAGTAGTACTATGTCCTTTTTCATGTACAGGTAAGCAATTTTATGTTTGTGCCTGTTCAGGGCTCTGGAGCAAATACCATCTGGTTCTGGCAATTTGTCAGTTGGAACAATCTAAACTTCCAATTCCAAATTTTGTATAAGTGACCCAAAGCTGGGTGTGCATCCTAGATCCATACCTAAATTAATTACCTAATTAGGTGATAACAATCAATTAAGAACATAAGAACATAAGAAATGCCTCTGCTGGGTCAGACCTGAGGTCCATCATGCCCAGCAGTCCGCTCACGCGGCGGCCCAACAGGTCCAGGACCTGTGCAGAAATCCTCTATTTATACCCCTCTATCCTCTTTTCCAGCAGGAAACCGTCCAATCCTTTCTTAAATCCCAGTACCGTACTCTGCCCTATTACATTCTCTGGAAGCGCATTCCAGGTGTCCACCACACGTTGGGTAAAGAAGAACTTCCTAGCATTTGTTTTGAATCTGTCCCCTTTCAACTTTTCCAGATGCCCTCTTGTTCTTTTATTTTTTGAAAGTGTGAAGAATCTGTCCCTCTCTACTCTCTCTATGCCCTTCATGATCTTATAAGTCTCTATCATATCCCCTCTAAGTCTCCTCTTCTCCAGGGAAAAGAGACCCAGTTTCTCCAATCTCTCAGCATATGGAAGGTTTTCCATCCCTTTTATCAGACGTGTCGCTCTCCTCTGAACCCTCTCGAGTATCGCCATATCCTTCTTAAGGTACGGCGACCAATATTGGACGCAGTATTCCAGATGCGGGCGCACCATCGCCCGATACAACGGCAGAATAACTTCTCTCGTCCTGGTTGTAATACCCTTCTTGATTATACCCAGCATTCTATTCGCTCTCTTAGCGGCCGCTGCGCACTGTGCCGTCGGCTTCATTGTCATGTCCACCATTACCCCTAAGTCCCTTTCCTGGGTACTCTCATTCAATAACATCCCTCCCATCGTATAGTTGTACCTCAGGTTTCTGCTTCCCACATGCAGTACTTTACATTTCTCAACGTTGAACTTCATCTGCCATCTCGTCGCCCATTCCCCTAGTTTATTCAGGTCCCTTTGTAATTCTTCGCAGTCCTCTTTAGTCCGAGCTCCACTGAATAGTTTGGTGTCGTCTGCAAATTTTATTATCTCACACGTCGTCCCTATTTCTAGATCATTTATGAATATATTAAATAGTAGTGGCCCGAGCACCGAGCCCTGCGGAACACCACTTGTGACCCTCTTCCAGTCCGAGTAGTGGCCCTTCACCCCTACCCTCTGTTTCCTACCCGCCAACCAGTTTCTGATCCATCTATGCACATCTCCGTCCACCCCATGGTTCTTCAGTTTCCGGAGTAGACGCTCGTGAGGCACCTTGTCAAAGGCTTTTTGGAAATCTAGGTATACGATGTCTATGGGGTCTCCTTTATCCGTCCGTTTGTTGATTCCTTCGAAGAAGTGCAATAAGTTAGTTAAGCACGATCTCCCCCTGCAGAAACCATGTTGGCTTGGTATCAGAAGTTCATTTCTTTCCAAATGTTCATCGATGTTTTCTTTTATCAGCGCTTCTGCCATTTTCCCCGGAACCGAGGTCAGACTCACAGGTCTGTAGTTTCCCGGGTCACCTCTTGATCCCTTTTTGAAGATGGGCGTGACGTTGGCTATCTTCCAATCCTCTGGTATCACACCTGTTTTCAGGGATAGGTTGCAAACTTGCTGCAGTAGTTCTGCTATCTCCTCCTTTAATTCCTTCAGAACCCTTGGATGGATTCCGTCTGGACCCGGGGATTTGTCAGTTTTTAGTTTTTCTATCTGCCTGCGCACATCTTCAAGGCTCACTTCCATGGATGTTAATTTTTCTGCTTCATTTCCATTGAAGAATTGCTCAGGTTCCGGTAAGTTGGTTGTGTCTTCGTTCGTAAATACAGACGAAAAGAACATGTTAAGTCTTTCTGCGACTTCTTTCTCCTCCTTCACTACCCCCTTCCTGTCTCCATCATCCAGCGGTCCCACCTCCTCCCTAGCTGGCTGTTTCCCTTTAACATATCTGAAGAATGGTTTGAAATTTCGTGCCTCCCTGGCTAGCTTCTCTTCATACTCTCTTTTGGCTTTTCGAACCACTCGGTGACATTCTTTTTGATACTTCCTGTGCTCCATCCAGTTCCCCTCAGTTTTGTCCTTTTTCCATTTCCTGAATGAATTTTTCTTATTGCCTATCGCTTCCTTCACTATTTTAGTCAGCCATACCGGGTCTTTTGTTCGACTCTTTTTGTTCCCCTTTCTGAATCTGGGTATGTACAAATTTTGCGCCTCACTCACCGTGTCCCTGAAAAAAAGCCAGGCATGTTCTACCTTTTGCCATTTCTTGGAAGTGTTCCTAAGTTTCTTCCTTACCATTTCCCTCATTGCTTCATAGTTTCCTTTCCTGAAGTTGAAAGTTGTTGCTATGGTTCTCTTTCCTTTCGGTATTCCTACTTCAACTTTGAACTTGATCATATTATGATCGCTGTTTCCCAACGGTCCCACTACTTCCACTTCCTTTGCAGGGCCCATTAACCCATTTAGGATTAGATCCAGAGTGGCATTTCCTCTCGTCGGTTCTCTAACAAGCTGCTCCATGAAACAATCTTGTGTAGCCTCCAGAAATTCTGTCTCTCTAGCGCATCTGGAGCTTCCAAGTTTCCAGTCTATCCCGGGGTAGTTGAAGTCTCCCATAATAACTGTGTAACCACTTTTGCATTCTCGCTTCATCTCGGTTTCCATTTCTCTGTCGATATCTCCGGTTTGCCCGGGTGGACGATAGTATAGGCCCATCTTTATTTCATGTCCTTTCCTATCCGGTATTTTAATCCATAGCGATTCCAGCTTGTTGGTCATCTCCACTGTGTCCATTCTTGTCGATTGTATGCTTTCTTTTATGTATAGGGCTATTCCACCTCCTTTCTGTCCTGACCTGTCCTGGCGATAGAGCTTGTAGAGCTTGTACCCCGGCAGTGCTGTATCCCATTTGCTTTCCTCATTCCACCATGTTTCAGAGATTCCAATGATGTCTATGTCCTCTGCATTGGCCAAAGCCTCTAGTTCCCCCATTTTGTTGCTTAGGCTCCTTGCATTAGTATATATGCAATTTAGGTCCTGGCATTTTCTTGTCTTCACTACCTTTCCCTGTGCTTCGATCCTTGGTGTCTTCTCTTTTGCTGCACTCTTTCTAACCTCCTCTTCTGGGTTAGTCGACTCCTGTAATTTATCCCTTGCTTCTTCCCAGCCTTTTTTCCCCTTAGTATCTTCATGGGATACCTTCTTCCGAATCGTCGACTCTAGGTCGACTGTCGGCTTTCCCCTTCCTTTTAGTTTAAAGCCTGTTCTATTCCTCTCATGACGTTGCTTGCTAGAAGTCTTGTTCCCGCTGTGCTCAGGTGCAGTCCATCTCTCCTGTAGAGCTTGTTCTTGCCCCAGAACGTTGTCCAGTTCCTCACGAAGTGGAAACCTTCTTCCTCACACCATTTCCTCATCCACGCATTTATTGATTGTAGTTCCTCCTGCCTTTTCACATCTGCCCTCGGTACCGGTAGGATCTCTGAGAATGCTATCTTCTGGGTCCTCATCTTCAGCTTCCTTCCCAGAATCTTGAACTGTTCTATCAGCGTGCCTCTTCTGTAGTCTCTCCTGCTGACATCATTCGTCCCGATGTGGATCATTACTGTGGTCTCTTCCGTCTCTGCTCCATCCAGGATCATCCCAATTTTGTCCACGATGTCCTTGGTTCTCGCTCCTGGGAGGCAGGTCACCAGTCGATCCTCTCTCCCTCCTGCTATGTGGCTGTCCACATGCCTCAGGATCGAGTCTCCCACTAGGATCGCTGACTTTCCCTTCTTCAGTTTTCGCTTCGGTCTCAGGTCAATGTCCTCAGTGTGCTTCTCTCTCTCTTCTGGGCATCGACTAGCCAATTTCTCCCCCTCTTGTGGTATTCCTCCGTGGCTGTCTTCTTTGAGGTCATCTGCTTCTTGCTCCCCCTTCCATATTGGTGTAACTTCATCCTTCATCTGGAGTTCGTTCTCTGCCACCCTCCTCCTGTATGCTTCCTCAATGAATTCCTCGAGCTCCCTGACTTCCTTCTCAATGTGTCTCTCACTCCTGAAGTCTTCAAATGCCTTGATAGGGTCCTCTGTGGTGTAAAGTCCTTCTAGCTCCAGTATCTTGTCCTCAAGTCGCTTGACTTCTTTCTTCAAGCTTTTCAGCTCCTGACACCGACTGCATACATAAGACTGTCTCCCCGAGGGGAGGTAGTCATACATATGACAGTCTGTGCAGAACACTGGAAAGCTCATCTTCTGGTTTCCCTCTGCTTCCATCGTCGTTCCTACTTTTAAGATAACAGTTAAGATTATGTGCTCTTTCTGTGCCTGTTTCTTGCCTTGCTACCTTCTTCTTGTGTGCGCTGCCTACGCTCTACCTTTCCTTGCTTTTGCTTGTGTGTTTATTTCTTCTGTGCCTGCTTCTTGCCTTGCTGCCTTCTTATGTGTGCTGTCTTTGCTCTTCCTTACTTTACTGCTTCTTGTGTGTGCTGGTTCTTTCTGCGCTTGCTTCTTCCTTACCTTCTGTGTTTCTGTACTTGCCGCTTCCTTACCTTTCAGTCCTTCCCTGTGCTCCTGGGTGTAGTGACTTGGCCCTTCTTGAGGCCCTTCGCAAAGGCGCTCTCGCTAAGGCGAGCGCCTTTGCCGCCCGCCTTTGCCGCGCGCCGAACGGCCACGCGCCGTTAGCTCCTCCCCTTTTGTAGGGTAGTTCGGACGCTGACTCTTCCGACGCGGTGGGGGTGGGCGGAGCTTACTCCCGCCCTGCCCCTAGCCTCCTGCTCTTCCTCCTCTGCTCTTTTCTTTACTTTTAACTGTGTTTAAACAGCTTTCTCCTGCTCCTCTTCCTCTCCCTTAGCTATCCTTGCTGCTCCTCCTGTCCGATGCTGTGCACCGCGTGTGTCTTTGACTCCTCCCCTTTTGTAGGGTAGTTCGGACGCTGACTCTTCCGACGCGGTGGGGGTGGGCGGAGCTTACTCTCGCCCTGCCCCTAGCCTCCTGCTCTTCCTCCTCTGCTCTTTTCTTTACTTTTAACTGTGTTTAAACAGCTTTCTCCTGCTCCTCTTCCTCTCCCTTAGCTATCCTTGCTGCTCCTCCTGTCCGATGCTGTGTATTACTGGTATTACTGGTATTAATTTGGCAGCATTTTAGATTTATGGCTTAGATGCACAAAAGTCAGTCAGTATTACCGACTGGATCGCTTCTACAGTCTGTGCCCCAACTGTAGCTGAACAGATATGCCAGTGTTGAGTAGACTTCTATCTGTGCCTAGAAAATGGCAAGCACAAATCAAGGTCAAGTATGCATATATAGTATCTCAACCATACCTTATGGTTTTACCTTGTTGGGCTGACTGGATGGACCATACAAAAGTCTTTATTTGCTGTCATCTATTGTATTACTATGTTACTATGTAGTTGTGAGAGGTAAAGCTTTGCAGACAACAGTCAAAGCTGACCCAAAACAGTAGTTCAGAGGTCAAGGCATTGAAAGTGGTTCCTGGAAATGCACATGCAGACAGTCAGTACTGCAGAGCAGCAGAAGGGTTAGATGGTGTTATATAGTAAGACGTTGGAGCAAAAAAATGCACCCAGTATTATTGCTGCTGAAGAAACAGCTCACCATGTTAAAATAATAGGTTGTGAATTACTCAATCCTTGCCGGTGTGATGGCTACACACATCAACTATGTCTTTTAAAGTGGATCAGTGAAAGAGGGTCATGGACCTGCGAACTTTGCTGTTATAGATATCATGTTATAGCAATTAAAATCAAAAAACCTTGTCAGTGGCAAAGCATTACTGTAACCCTTGTTGAGAAAGTTCAGATGATTGCTGTTATCCTAGGATACTTGTTTCTAATACCAAGTGTGTCTTGGCATCTGTGGTCAGCATTCAGCCCCTATGCAGTACAGCAAAGAAAAGGCATTCTTTTTCAAATATGCTATTGAATGTATGGTTTCATGGATCTAATTATACATGAAGGAGCAGCAGTTTTCAAAGTATTTAAATGGTGGCGAGCTGTTAACTGCATTGGGCTGTACTAAATTATGACAAAGCTACAGATATAGAGGAGAGTATTCATGGTATGTCATCAAGTAGGGCATTATGGTAGCCACTGTCTGCTTTAAGATCCAGTAATTTAGTTCATCCAACACAGTTAAGCTCACCAAGAATTCAGTGTGGCTATGTACTATTACATCAGTTTAATAGGATGAGACCTCAAGAAGATTCCTTAGAAGAAAGTAGTTCTGGTGAGGTTGTGATGAGGGTCACATCAGTATGAAGAATATTATTCCTGTTGTGCTGTTAAACACATGAGGATAATGTTCTCTGAATTTGAACTCTTAGAAGATTTATGGGATGTAGTTGTGAAGAATGGCAAAAAAAATATGACTAAAAAAAAAATATATATATATATATATATATAAAAACTTTTTAAAATTTACATTGTAAACTTCTCTGTAGAAAAAAAAAGAATAGGTTGTGGCAAATGACATCATACAGGAGGCTACTGTATCAGATGTAGAACTGAATAAGCTGCAGCCAAGGCCACTCCTGTAAAATCAACTTCTTAGATATGCCTGTGGCCCACACATATACAGTCACTTCACAACCTCTATATATGAAGTTATCTGCAGCTGCTGCATCCAAAATCCACATCTGTGGATAGCACCAATCACATGCAAGTCACATCTGGGTATGCTATCTCCTGAAGCTACATTTGTGGACAGCTAAGAACTATGAAACAGAGGTGTCCAATCCTCACACGATGATGGAAGAGCATGAAGCCATGTGTTAGGATGGCACTTGTAACCCAACTATCTCTCTCTGTAGCGAAGGTGTGTTATGAGCAAGCACTGAATGTGTGTCGTCATGGCAACTCAGCAGGTTGCAAAGGCAAGATGCCAACCTTCAAGCTGATGAGTAAATCACATTGCAGTCAAACCAAAGAACAACAAAAGAAGTTGTTGCTAAAAGGACATGGGAAACTGCTCAAGATAGAACATGCTACAGGCAAGAAATAACTGCATGCAGAGCAGTAGTGAGGGTCCTGATAAAACAGAACCTCAAATAGAAGAGGCAGACTCCACTAAAGCCATCATCTAGAATGGTAGAACTGAGGTTGGGCCAGTCCCAAATATACGAGAAAGTTGGAACTACACGATAGAGGCAGACGTCTCATCTTAAGATGCTGTCAGTAAAAAGCAAACAAAAACACTGGTCCTGTTAGGAGCCAAAACAGCATACCAAAGATGAGATGTTCCTGTCCAGCCCAATAGGAAACTGTAGTGAGGGAAGCCAAGTGATGTCAGCATGCCTCCCTTGGATTGCCACTGTGCACCCTCCAAGGCAGTTACCATTATGCCCCCCCTGTGGAAGTGGCACCACAGAGAATCAGAGACTGGAACCCACAAAGTCCATGAGGGCACAGATATGGTGGAGGCTGACACAAAGCCACGTATTACGTAACTGTTGCTGCAGAGCAGTAGAAGTTGGAGCTGGCATTTTGTCACATAACAGAGAAGGCTGCTGCCACTTTAGAGCCAATGAGGCCACTGAAAATACTCAGCCTACTGCCAATGCGTCATAAAATAGGAGAGTGTCAGTACCATGCAGCTAAAAGAATAAAGGGTGCTGAATTAACCTCGCTGAAAAGTCTCTGCCACCTTGCAACATATAAAGATGCCACCATCATGCAGCAGATAAGAACATTATTACTATGCAGCATATAATTACGCTTGCACCATGCAGTGATGAAGAATGCTGCTACCGAGTAGTGGATAAGGCAGCTGCCATCATGCAGCATGAAGGAAGCTGGAACTGGGATACACATGACACCTCAACTATGCCACATATAAAGAGGTTTGCCACTCTGCAGAATACCAAGATGCTACTATTTTGCTATATATAATGGTGTTGCCACTAAATGGCATCCACCGTGGCTACTATCATCACAGAGCATTTAACACTGTACCATGTAGCTTTTAAGGATACTGCCTGCCAGCAAGCAGGCTAAGCATGCTACCACTATGAAAAATGCTATTCTTAGGTAGCCTATAAGGCTTTAGCCACCATGCCACCTACAAGAATGTTGTGCCAACATAAGAACAATGGTCTATCTAGCCCAATATCCTTTTTCCAGTCCAGGTCACCAGTACATGACAAACCCAAATAGAAGCAACATTTGAGGCTACCAATCCAAGGCAAGCAGTGGATTCCCCCATGTCCTCCACAATATCAAACTATGGACCTCTCCTCCAGGAACTTGTCCAAACCTTTCTTAAACTCAGCTACACTAACAACTGTAACCACATTCTTTGGCAATGAGTTCCAGAGCTTAATTATTCTTTGAGTAAAAAAAATAAATATATATATTTTCTCTATTTCTCTTAAAATTATTCCCATGTAATTTCATTGAGTGTCCCCTTATCTTTCGATTTTTCACCCTTTCAAAAAGTACTTTCACTCTTACTCATTCTACACCACTTGGGATTTTATAGACATCAATCATAGCCCCCTCCCCCCCTTCTTCCAAGCTATAGTGTCCCAACCTCTTTAGTCTTTCCTCATACAAGGAGTTCAATCCCCTTTATCATTTTGGTCACTCTTTGAATCTTTTCTACTTCTGCTATATCTTTTTAGATAGGGTGACCAGAACTGTGTGCAATATATTCAAGGCAAGAATGCAACATTCCCAGTCTTATTTGCCATCCCTTTCCTAATGATTCCTAGCATCTTGTTTGCTTTTACAGCCATAGCAGCACACTGGGCAGAAGATTTCAGCGTAGTGTCTACAATAACACCCAGAATTTTTTTCTTGGATGCTGACTCCTAAGGTGGACCCTAGCATCAGGTAACTATGATTAGGATTATTCTTCCCACTTTGCATTTGTCCACATTAAATCTCATCTACCATTTGGATGTCCAGTCTTCCAATTTCCTAAGGTCTTCCAACAATTTTTTCAGAGGCCTCATGTGTTTTAACAACTTTGAATAATTGTGTCTCATCTGCATATTTAATCACCTTACTTGTCATTCCAATTTCCAGATCATTTATAAATATTTTAAATAGTACCAATACAAGTAAAGATCCTTGCAGCATTCCTCTATTTACCCTCCTTCACTGAGAAAAATGGCCATTTAACCCTACCCTCTGTTTTCTGTCCAATAACCAATTTTAAATCCACAACAGAACACTGCCTCCTATCCCATGACTCTGAGGAACTTTGTCAAAAGCTTTCTGAATATCTAGATAAACTACATCAACTGGCTCACTTTTATATACATGTTTTTCCACACCTCTAAACAAATCAAGCAATTTGGTGAGGCAAGACCTCCCTTGGCTGTACCCATAGGGGAAAGCACCCTTCAGGGATTCAAGAAAAGGTTAGATAAGTTCCTGCTGGACCAGAACATACGCAGGTAAGCACAGTTACTTACCGTAACAGGTGTTATCCAGGGACAGCAGGCAGCTATTCTCACATATGGGTAACGTCATCAGCGGAGCCCGGATGCGGAAGCTCGCAAGCAGACTTGCTTGAAGAAACTAGAAGTTTCGAGTCGACCGCACCGCGCATGCACGAGTGCCTTCCCGCCCAGCGTAGGGCGCGTCTCCTCAGTTCAGATAGCTAGAGTGTGTAAGCTCAGACTGAGACAAAGGAAGCGACTCGACCTCACAGGAGTCTGCAGAATGTCCAAGCTGGATGAGAGGAAGAAGCTTTGGTCCCATATTAGTAAGGAACTGAATGAATTTCTTCTCCAACATGGTCTGGAAAGAAGCCGGCAAGGATGGATCCACATCTGAAACCGGACCTGCTTTGGCTGGAGGTTCCACCGAGGCAGTGTAAATGTGCTTCAACTTGGAAGTCTTAGGCACTTTGAGCACCACTGCTGGAACTTTCTGCTGAGCTATCTGACCTGAGGCAACAGGAGAAGATACAGCAGATGTCGTCGAAGAGAGAGCCACTGCAAACGACGAAGGTCTGATGATGCTCAAGGTGGAAGCAGTAGAAGCAGGAGGAGTCTCGGTCGAAGGTGAGGCCGAGGTCGCCTTCGAAGTCGAGGGATCGGAGGAAGAATCCATCTCGAAAAGCTTTTCCACCAAAAGACGACGACGTTTAAGGGCTCAAGGTTGAAGAGTAGCACAGCGCTCGCACGACATCGGTTGATGTTCTGGCCCATAGCACTTGAGGCACCGATGGTGTGGGCCCGTAAGGGAAATCGCACGCTGGCACTGGATACACTTCTTGAAGCCCGTTACAGGCCGGGACATAAGAGGGAAAAACGACAACCGCATAATCGAAGCCCTTGGGCTGCGGCAGAGCAGCCTGCCCCGGCAGTCGGACGGAAGATTGAAAATTTTTTTTTTTTTAAACTAGAAATAAAAGAAATAAAGTAAGAACAGCGATTCGTGAAGAAAAAATACAAACCGCGGTTCAGAGAAGGCACGAAGGAACGAAGTTAAACGCAGAGAGTCAAAGACGGACTTCTCAGCTCTGTGGAAAACTGAGAACTGAGACGCGCCCTACGCTGGGCGGGAAGGCACTCGCGCATGCGCGGTGCGATCGACTCGAAACTTCTAGTTTCTTCAAGCAAGTCTGCTTGCGCACTTCCGCATCCGGGCTCTGCTGATGATGCCACCTATATGTGAGAATAGCCTGCCTGCTTGTCCTGGGATAAAGGCTAGATTCAAATAGGACACTGATCTTTGACCTAAGGGCCGCCGCATGAGCAGACTGCTGGGCATAATGGACTGCTGGTCTGACCCAGCAGCGGCAATTCTTATGTTCATGCTGACTCTGTCCTATTAAACTATGTTCCATAATTTTATTTTTTATAACAGTTTCTACTATTTTGCCCGGCACTGAAGTCAGGCTTACCAGTCTGTAATTTTCCAGATCATTCCTGGACCCCTTTTTTAAAAAATCAGCATAACATTGGCCACCCTACAATCTTTAGGTACTACAGACAATTTTAGTGACAGCTTACAGATCACTAACTGCCGAAGGGAAGATTAAGTACTTACCTTGATAACCTTCTTTCTAGCAGAAAAGCATACGAGTCTTGTCCAATGGGTTGTGTACCCCTAATTGCAAGTTTGTGTACAAGGAATTATCTACATTTTCAAGTTTCAAGTTTATTGGTTTTTAATATCCCGATCATAAAACAAATATCTGACCGGTTAACAATAAAATTTGAAATAGGAAAGGAAGAATTATTTAATGGTGTATTAGAAAGATTAGTAAGAAAAATAAAATAAATAAAAAAAAAATGAAAAAAAAAACATATAAAACATACGGACAAACCTGACAGTGAGGATGAGTGGGGAGGAAGGGAAAAGTTACATAATCTTAGAAGAAATGAGATAGAGGGAAGGGATATAACACGAGGGGTAAGGGTGCATGGTATGAGAGATATGCGCTGAAGAGAAGGTTAGTTTTGAGAAAGAGATCAACAAGTAAACCAAGAAAAGATTAAGATTTGGCAAAGGCATCTTGAAATAGATAAGTTTTAAGATTAGTCTTAAATTTTGGTAATTGGATTTCATCCCGAAGAAATTGAGGGAGAGAGTTCCATAATGTGGGGGCAGTTATAGCAAAGTTAGTATTCCTAGTGTAGTAGGATTCTTTTAAAGAAGGAATGAAAAGCAGTTTTTGATCAGTTGATCTTAAGGAACGAGAAGAACTTTGGGGGATTAATAGTTTATCTAGAAATAGGGGCTGGTGAGAATGTTTAATTTTAAAACATAAGAACATAAGAACATAAGCAGTGCCTCCGCTGGGTCAGACCACAGGTCCATCTTGCCCAGCAGTCCGCTCCCGCGGCGGCCCGAACAGGTCACGGCCTGTCTGAGACACCAGAAGGGGCCCCCTTGCCACCTTGGTTTCCCATTGAGTTTTATCTTCCCATCGAAGTCCTAACCCTCCGGTCTTGCACATGCACTACCTGGTTAGGTTTCTATACTTATTACCTGGTTAGCTTTCTATACCTGTGTTACATCCCAGCACCTCTCTCAGTATCCCACGATCCCTTTATCCCTCAGGAATCCGTCCAATCCCTGTTTGAATCCCTGTACCGTACTCTGCCTGATCACTTCCTCCGGTAGCGCATTCCAAGTGTCCACGACCCTTTGGGTGAAAAAAAAACTTCCTTGCATTTGTTTTGAACCTATCTCCCTTCAGTTTCTCCGAATGCCCCCTCGTACTTGTTGTCCCCTTCAGTCTGAAGAATCTGTCCCTATCCACCCTCTCTATGCCCCTCATGATCTTGAAGGTCTCTATCATATCTCCCCTGAGCCTCCTTTTTTCCAGAGAGAATAGCCCCAGCCTATCCAACCTCTCGGCGTATGGGCAGTGTTCCAGCCCTCTTACCAGTTTCGTTGCTCTCCTTTGGACTCTCTCAAGCACTGCCATGTCCTTCTTGAGGTACGGCGACCAATATTGAACGCAGTATTCCAGATGTGGACGCACCATAGCTCTATACAATGGCATGATGACTTCCCGCGTCCTGGTTGTTATGCCCCTCTTTATGATGCCCAGCATCCTGTTGGCTTTTTTCGAGGCTGCTGCGCACTGTGCAGATGGCTTCAGTGATGCATCTACCAGCACACCCAAGTCTCTCTCAAGACTGCTGTCTCCCAATAATGCCCCCCCCAATTTGTATTTGAACAACGGGTTCTTTTTACCTATATGCATGACCTTGCATTTTTCCACGTTAAAGCGCATTTGCCATTTGTTTGCCCAGTCTTCCAGCTTGTCCAGGTCCCTTTGCAGGTCCTCACACTCCTCCCTAGACCTAACTCTGCCGCACAGTTTGGTATCGTCTGCAAATTTTATAACCTCGCACTTTGCCTCTTTTTCCAGGTCATTGATAAATATGTTGAAGAGTAACGGCCCCAGCACCGATCCCTGTGGCACACCGCTCGTGACTCCCCGCCAGTCAGAGTATTGTCCCTTTACTCCGACCCTCTGCAGTCTACCCGACAACCAGTGCTCGATCCATCTGTGCACATCCCCTCCCACCCCGTGGTTCCACAGTTTCCTAAGCAGCCTTTCATGTGGCACCTTGTCGAAAGCCTTTTGAAAATCAAGGTAAATGATGTCTATAGGTTCCCCATTGTCCACCCGACTGCTTATTCCCTCAAAGAAGTACAGAAGGTTCGTTAAGCATGACCTTCCCTTACAGAATCCATGCTGGCTTGTTCTCAGTAGGCCATATCTCTCGATATGCTCGCAAATACCATCCTTGATCATAGCTTCCACCATCTTTCCTATAATTGAAGTCAGGCTCACCGGCCTGTAGTTTCCGGGGTCTCCCCTCGATCCCTTCTTGAAGATAGGTGTGACATTCGCCAATTTCCAGTCCTCTGGTACCTCTCCAGTTTTCAAGGATAGGTTGCAAACATGCTGGATTGTGCCCGCTATTTCTTGTCTTAGTTCTTTCAGAACCCTTGGATGGATCCCGTCCGGGCCCGGCGATTTGCCGCATTTTAACCTGTCTATCTGCTTGAGGACATCCTCCTTACTTACCTCTATGTGTTCTAATTTTTCAGCCTGTTCCCCACTCATGAGCTCCTCTGAGTCCGGTATATTAGATGTGTCTTCTCTCGTGAAAACCGACGAGAAGAACGTGTTCAACCTCTCAGCTACCTCTTTATCCTCCTTGATCACTCCCTTCCTATCCCCATCGTCCAACGGCCCCACCTCCTCTCTCGCTGGTCGCTTCCCCTTTACGTAACTGAAGAATGCCTTGAAGTTTTTCGCCTCCCTGGCCAGCCCCTCTTCATATTTCCCTTTTGCTTTTCTAACCTCTCGGTGGCATTCCTTTTGGCATTTCCTGTGCGCCTGGTGATTTTCCTCCGTTGGGTCCTTTTTCCATCTCCGGAAGGACACTTTCTTGTCGTTTATTGCCCTCTTTACTTCTGTTGAGATCCAAACCGGGTCCTTTGACCGCTTGTTCTTGCCGCCTTTCCTGAAACTTGGGACGTACATTTTTTGTGCTTCCTGCAGGGTGTCCCTGAATAGGGTCCAGGCGCTTCCTACAGTCTCCATCTTAAGGACGTTTTTGAGCTTCCTCCCCACCATTTCCCTCATAGCAGCATAGTTCCCTTTCCTGAAGTTGAGCGCAGTTGTTGCGGTCCTCTTTACTGTGGGTGTCCCCTTTTCTAATGTGAATCGGATCGCGTTGTGGTCACTGTTGCCTAGTGGTCCTCCCACTTCTACCCCTCTTGCAGGCCCCCCTAATCCGTTTAAGATGAGGTCAAGAGTAGCACTCCCTCGCGTCGGTTCCTTGACTAGTTGCTCCATGAAGCAGTCCCTCACAGCTTCTACAAATCCTGTTTCCTTAGTGCAGTTGGAGTGACCCATACTCCAGTCAATCCCCGGGTAGTTGAAGTCCCCCATCACTGTTACACTTCCAGTCCTGCATTCTTGTCTCAGTTCAGCTTCCAAGTCGTGTCCGATTTCCTCCGGCGTACCAGGTGGGCGATAGTACAACCCCAGTTTTATGCCTGTACCCTTGTTTCCCGGCAATTTGACCCATAGCGATTCCAGCCCCTCTGCTTTCTTTGCCATATCCATCCCGACCGAGTAGATAGAGTCCTTTATATATAGTGCTATGCCTCCCCCCTTCTTGTGGGTCCTGTCCCTCCTGTAGAGCTTGTACCCTGGCAGCGCCACATCCCATTGATTCTCCTCTGTCCACCATGTTTCTGTAATTCCAATTATATCCAGTTCCTCCCCCTTGGCTACGGCCTCTAGTTCACCCATCTTGGCCATGAGGCTTCTTGCATTGGCGTATAAGCACCGCAGGTCCCGTCGTTTTTCCTCCACCTCCGTATTTACCTGGGCCGCCTCCCCTTGAATTTCGGGCAGTTCTCCTGTTTCCTGTGCTTCTGCTTTGCCCTTAGCCTTTACTCTCGCAGCTTTCGGTTTCTCCACATTTCCGCCACCCCTCTCCCCAGCTTCTCCTCTGGGTTTTCTAGCCCTACCGGTCTCCTCCTGGGCTATCATCCCTTGAGGCTCTGTTTGATTCCCCTCGCCTTGTGGCAGTATGCAGTAAGCAGTATGATTTTATAAATTATCCGATGGGTGACTGGGAGCCAATGAGCCTCTTTAAGAAAAGGAGTGACGTGATCGAACTTACCAATTCTGTAAATGAGTTTGATTGCGGTATTTTGAATGAGTTGCAACCGTCGAAGTTCTTTTTGGGGGAGTCCATTTAAAAGAGAATTACAGTAGTCTAAGTGGGAAATGACTAAAGAATGAATTAAGGTATTAATCGAGTCAGTAGTTAAAATAGATCTGAGGGAACGAATGATATGTAATTTGAAGAAACAAGTTTTTACAACAGAACTTATGTGGTCATGAAATGTAAGTTCGCTATCTAAGGTGACGCCTAATAATTTTATTTTAGTATCCATACGTATAGGTGTGGATTTAATGTAAATTGTTCCTGGTAATATTTCAGATTTTTTCCAGCTCCAGCTCCTCCGACCTGCTCTGTATTCCTCAGTTCATACCAAAGCAGTCGAGAAACACTAGAAAGTCAAAAGAGGAGGGGTATGCTTTTGACCATAAAGAAAAGAAATCAATTAAAAAATAAACATAACAAGACTATGCCACAGTGCAATAGGCACTAACACTGAAATAACAACCATGCACCCATATCAGGCAGAGATGAACTCTTATTTCATGTATTTGATTTTTTTTATTTTTTTCATAAAGCAGGAAGAATTTTACCTATGTAGCATTAGGCCCCCTCTCCTGCAGAGGCTAATGCCACACAGCAATTGCTGAGCTGTCCAGGAAATCCAACACTCTGCATACCCCGAGCAGCAGCAGATCAAGCGTAGGCCCAGAACACCTGTGCCTGAGACAGTAAGCAAACGATATGAAATTTTTTTTTACAGAGAGGGAGATAAAGACTTGTATGGCTTTCTACTAGAACAATGATCGTCAAATAAGTACCTAATCTTCCCTTCTAGTTGAAAAGGCATACAAGTTATGACCAGTGGGATGTACCAAAGCAATTCCCTGAGTCTAAGGTGGGATAAAGGAGCCTGCAGACAAAACACAAGACCCAATAGCAGTATCCACATAAGCTACCACATCCACTCTACAAAATTTAGTAAAAGCATGAAGAGTGGATCACATGGCTGCCCAAATCTTGTCAGGCGGTACCGCTCAGGACTCCACTCACGAAGAAGCCACCTCCCTAGAGAAGTAGGCTCGCTAAAAAAAAAGGCTGTTTACCGTACCCAAAATATACCCAGGAGATACTTGCACCATTCCATCTTGCAACAGAAGCCTTAAGAGGCCAGCTTCCCTAAATGGCTAGGATTAGTCAACACAAAGAGATGATCCAAAAGATGAAAGGGATTCATCATTTCCAGGTATTACCACTACTACTAAAGTATCGCCAATGACTTCTGCCCAGGAGGGAAGGTTATGACGGCCTTTATAGTGGGAGATTTGATAATAGGGCATGTAGCTAGTATCATAAAAGGGATGCCTACTGCCTCAGGGTCCTCCCATCTGGCTGTACAACCCCCTCCACAACTCCTCCGTACCTTTTTTAAAAGACTCAGCAGGAGAGATACTCGCTCACTCACTCCTGCTTGCAGACCCTCCTGATTGGCTCAGGTGCAAAAGGCTCCAAGCCAATCAGGGCCTTAGGCCCCTTCCAGTGCATCCCAGGATACACCAGGAAGAGGAAGTTCCATCATTTCAAAGAGGTAGGTCTGCCGGCAGGAGGGAGTTGTCAGCCCTCCTGCTGGATCTTCTAAGAAAAGGTACAGGGAGATTTGGTTGGTCGTGCAGCCAGGTTGAGGGGGGCCAAGGTGGGGAGCCTGGACTGTGTCAGGAGGGAATGGGCATCCCTCCTGCCGATTTATTTAGTATGGGGGAGGGGGGTGTCGGCATCATGGGCAGGGGTATGCCAGTGGCATCGGCAGGGCGCTGACTGGCTTCAAAAGAATGGCTGTCCATGGGGGTGAAGGGGAGCTCTGCTGGAGTACCCGGTTTTAGTGTGTGTGTGTGTTGTGCGAGTACACAACACAGCACAATAATTGAGCCCATTAAAATAAAACCAAAAAAGTCCCGGCTCAGCTGTTGTGCTTGTGTTGTGTGCGTGCACGATATACAGACAACAGCTGGCCCGCTTACGATCCTCTTGAATTATAAATGGTGAGCTCTTGGAGAGGGCGTCAGACCAAGCAGGGCGAAAGAGAAGATCATCCCGCCTATCGCCTCCCCCACCCCACCCTGGAGCTGCCCTGCTTGACCCCCCCTAACATTACTGGAAGAAGGAGGAAGAGAGAGATGCTGGGTGGGAGGGCATTTGGAAAGAAAAGTGGAGAGATGGTGGATTTGGTGGTAGTGGGAGGAAGGAAGGGAGATGCTGGATGGGAGGGCAGGTGGGAAGAAAGAGAGACGGTGAACCCAAGGGTGGTGGGGAGGGAGACAGTGATACTGGATGGAAAGGCTTTGGTGGATGGGAAAATTGGGGAGGGGTCAGGAGGAGAAGTTCTAATTTAGGGTCCCCCTCCTTAATTTCTGCCCTGGGCCCCAGCAGGTCTAACATCAGTCCTGCTTAACAATCCTGTTCCCATTAACCATCCTCCAGAGTTGCTAGTGCTGCTGCTGGTACCGCTGCCCTCCCCCAGCAGTGAGCTGCTGGTGTCGCTACGCTAACCCTAACCCATCGACAAGCTGCTGATGCCACTGCCCATCCCCCAATCTGCTTGTGCTGGACAGAACTGTGCTGAGAGCACAGAGATGCAGAACCAGAGGCAGGAAATGAAGATTAGAAAGAAAATCACAAGATAACAAATGTAAGAAATTATTTTATTTTTACTTTCATTAAAATGTCAATTTTGAGAATTTACATCTGCTATCTCTATATTGCACTGTACAAGGGGTGCTTTTAAATAGTGATTAATCATGTGATTAAAAATGTTAATTGCAATTAATCATGTGATTAAAAATTATATTCGATGTACAGCCCTAATAGTGATAGGAGTATACTACCATCTGCCTGACCAGGATGAACAGATGCTGAAATGTTACAATATTTGACATCAGGAAGGCTAACAAACTGGATATCACAATAATAATAGGCGATTTCAAAACTACAGGCAGTCTCTGGGTTAAGAACGGGTTCCGTTTTTTAAAACCGTTCTTAAGTTAAATTGTATGTAACTCGGATCCTTGTATTCTTTCCACTTTCTCCACCTCCTCTTGTATCCCTTTCCATCCATCCCATTCTTCCCTCTACACCACCACATCCAATATTACTCCCTCTCATCTTTCTCTTCCCCATGCATCTCTACCTCACTACTCTCCCACCACCATGTCCAACAATGCTCCTCTTTCTTCATCTCCCCATGTGCACCGTCTCTCTTTCCCTCTCACTCAGACACAATTCTCCCTTTCTATGCCCTCCCCCATCTCAGCATCTCTTCCCATCACTCCATCCATTCTTCCATCCTATGGCTCATGCTCTCCTCCATCCCTCCAATCTGTGTCCCAAGTTCATGCCCCCTCCCTATACGCTTCCATCCTTTGTCTGAAGTTTGAGCTCCCTCCCTTCCAAGTCCATCGTGCCACTCTCCCTCCTTCCTACAACACTTAGACTAGTTTAGATGTTTGTCATTCCCATGTGAGACTCGATAATTTCTATCATAGGTCATCCACTTTTATTTGATTCCACAAATCAGCCCTTCCCAGTTCACAATACTTTTTTTTTTTGCCACAGCACTCATATCAATACAATCACCAGCATAAACAACCTGAGAGCAGCATTAAGTTTAACTGGAGGGATTCCATCAGAAAGTCTATCACAACAAGCACTCACTTCATGTTCCATTTCACTAGAAATAGCAAAACAACCTCGTCACACAGCACCTCTAACCAACTGAAGTGAAGGAAGAGATTTCAAAAAACAAATTAACATGTGTAGCAGTGATAAATTATAGAAGTATTACTTTTCGTTCAACCCCACTGGCACCTCTTGTGTGTCTAGGCTGCAAATAGGTACCTTTATGCCTTCTCAATCTAGGTGACCAGATCCCCAAGAAAAGACTGCACAGAGTTATTATGTACATTGGAAGCTAAAATACTTTGATACTAAACTTGTTAGAATTGGTTTAGCGTTGATCATTAAAGGCACAGTAAGTTCAGAACATCGGGACCAAAATTTCTTAAAAAGAAGTCCCAGAAATGATTCTGCAGACACAGTAGTAGGAAGAGAACCAACCCAAATATAAACCAAGGTAACCTTTTTCCCCCCAAAAAAAGAAGGAAAAAAGTTTGACTTGAATATAAACCAGGGGGGTTCATATTCAAGTGCCCTGCTCAGCCCTGCCAGGCTCTACACCCAACTCCCTCCCTCACTACCTCCCTTGCCTGGCATCTGGATCCCCCTCCCTTCCTGCCCTGCACCCTGTTCCCCATCTCCCTCTTCCAGATGCCTTGAAGGCTTCCACTGAGGCTGCCATAAAACCTGGTGGACCAGCAGTGGGCCAGGACAGGAGGAATCCCTCCTGCCTCCTGTCCTGACCAACTCTAACAATTTTCACCTCCCTCCCGCCTTCTTGATTAGTAAATATGATACCTTTAAAATCCCTGGTGGTGAGCAGAAGCAATCTTCCGACGCTCCTGCCCCATGCACAGCTATCTGAATGGCTGACGCAGGAAGTTGTGGCAGTCATTCAGATAGCAAGTCTACACTGAAGAGGAGCGTAGGAAGATCGCTCCTGCCCCAATTCACCGCTGGACCTCCAGGTATTTTAAAAGGTACCATATTTACTAATCTGGAGTGAGGGAGTGTGGTGAGAGTTGGCCAGGACAGGAGGCAAGAGGGATTCTACCTGTCCCAGTCACCACTGACCACCAAGTCTTAAGGCAGGCTCAGTGGAGGCCTGCAACAGGTCTGGGAGGTGACCCAAATATAAACCAAGGTTTTGGCCCAAAAATCTTAGTTTATATTAGAGTATATATGGTGTATGATTTTTTTTTTTTTTTGTATTACATGAGATCAAAATGAACTTTGAAGTACAGTATTAGTAATGTCTAATGACCTTACTAATCCTGCCTCATCAGCAGCTGACAATTTTGGGCTGCCATACATCTAGGACTTCGGAGAAGATTCACCTTTCATTAGCACAATGACCCTAAGTGCAGAAGCAAAGACAACAATGGAGTGCTTCAGCAAAAAAAAGGAGGGAAATGTCTTAGTGCCAGTCAATCAATCCCACACATGAACCCAATAGAAAAAAAAACATGGCAGCACGTGAAGATTACAGGTAACAGATATCCAGCCAGCCTCAATAAGCCTTTAAAAAAAAAAAAAAAAACTGCACCATTCTACTGTGCAGTTGACATGTTCATCATTTCTAATTCCCCATGTCAGCTCTGAAATCCATTTTAAAAATGGCATTAGGTTGCCCTAATCTTCAGGTACCATGCTGGATTTTTTTTAAAAGCTAGAACTCAAAAATTAAATTGCAGATCTATAAATTAGTAATTTGTAGTTTATCAGTATACTGGGGGTGTATACCATCCAATCAAGATGATCTGCTGCTATTTAGTTTGTCAGCTTGCCCTATTACATCTTCCAGGTTTACAAAAATTTGTTTCAATTCCTCTAATTAACTTTAAACACCATTTTTGGCAGGAAATAAGAACATAAGAAGTTGCCTCCACTGGGTCAGACCAGAGGTCCATCGCGCTCAGCAGTCCGCTCCCGCGGCGGCCCATCAGGTCTATGACCTGTGAAGTGGTTCCTGACCATTTCTCTAACCTACCTCTACTTCTATCTGTACCCCTCAATCCCCTTATCCTTTAGGAACCTATCTAAACCTTCCTTGAACCCCTGTAATCTCCCAATATATTTCAGTGAAGACTGAAGCAAAGAATTTATTGAGTATCTCTATAATCTTGTCATCCCTGGGTGTCCCTTTTACCTCTTGATCATCTAATGAGGTACATTAGATGATCAAGAGGTAAAAGGGACACCCAGGGATGACAAAGGTTTTAATTATGCATTATTGCTTCTAAGTGACAGATATGAGAGTGTCTCCAGACCTTCAAAGAAAAAGCATCCTGTGTAGGGGCCATAGCCACAAGAGGTTCTAGGCCCACCCAGGTTGGACACACCTTTCTTTAGCCGGTTGAGACTAAAGTTTGGCTGTCAGCAACTCAGAACGCAGTCACTGATGCAGGCACCATGCACATAAGCTGATCCTCCACCAAACAGATACAGCTAAGGTCACCCTAACTAGAGGGGGAAGGAAGAAGAAAGGGGAGACAGGAGTGGATACCTAATGCCCATGCATATCCACTGTAAGTACCCCCAAAAAGTAGTGGCCTTGCAGCATCAATGATCCTGTGTTGGCGAAGAATAAGGCAGTGGTTAGAGCAGTAGGCTAAGAGCCAGAGATGTAAAACAAGGCAATTGCCCCGCACCCCCACGATACAAGATATCCCAAGCCTGAACAAAATACTGCCTTCTGTGGAGGGCTTTGGGACAACCTACTAATTTCTGCACTAAGCCCAGCCTAGGTCACCACAACCCTAGTTCAAATCCCATTGTGAACTTGTGCAAGCCTCTTAACTCACCTGCAACACAGGTATAAATTTAGAACTAGATTTACAAATTCCACTTGTACAGAAATGAGACTTCAACAAGCCACACGCATTCGGCTGCCCCTCTCACTCTCAAACGCCGAACCCCTACCCCAAACGCATTCGCAGACTGGTCGCTCCTCCTCATAACCTGCCAGCTCTCCCTCTCCTTCTTTCCTCCCTCCTCGGTCCAACATATTCGCCCCCTTCTCTTCCCTGTCCGCGATTCAGCATCTCTCCATGAACCCCCCCTCCCGTCAAACTCATGATTACCCACCACCAGTCCCGCAGCTCTTCCTTCTCCGGTGCCCCCGGTCCCACCAGCGCAAACCTTTCTCCCTCCCACCCCCTCCCCTCCCCTATTTGGAAGCGTCCACCTTGCCGGAAATAGGAAGTTGCGTCAGAGGAGGGCGGGATGCTGAAATAAAATTGGAAAAACGGCGCAGCGGAGAAAGGGAAAGAGACGCCAGAGAAGTAAAGCTGCGACAGGTCCTCAAAAGACAAGTTAGAAACAGAGAACTGCACTGGAACGGGGTCTGCGGGGATGGAAGTAGTTGCTGCGGCATTCACGTGCGAGTTTAGGACCCTCTCAGTGATCAACTACCCACCCAGGGTCCTCCCAAGACGTCCGAGTACCGTCTCATATTCCCTTCATCGATTCTTGCTGTGTCTACCTGTGCTGACGCAGCGAAGCTCACCCTGACACGTGCGCGGGCTAGCAGCATCAAAGGTCACCTGATTTACTGGGAGCATGCATGTGGTCAGCTGGCTCCCTGCACGTGGAGGTCACCACAGCCACTGGCCAGTAGATCAGGTTGACTGCTGCTGTCTGATCATTGAAGCCAAGACTTGCTGTGCAGCAGGGTTGGCTTAAAGGGCTATGGCACCCTGAGCCAACTTTGATGGCACCCTGAGCCAACCCTGAGCCCCCACCCCAAAAGCTTAAACTCTCTGTCTCTCTCAAGCACCTAGGGCTAGATGCACTAAAGAGGATCGGTAAGACCTTGTGGGTCTGCGCCAATCCGATTTTTGACTGATTCAAAAAGAGCTATTGATGTACTAAAAAGTTTGCATGCAAATGATTCACATTGGCACAATAGTAATCCCTGCCTCTCCCCTCTGATTGATCGATGTGTGAGAGCAACTCTCACACATGGCAGAGCTGGCAGGGGAATCCCAGAAAGCAGCCTCCTGCCACTCAGCTGTTCAGGGCAGGAAACTTTTTTTTTTTTTTTTTGCATGGGTGCAGATGCTGTATGTGTTACATACTCACAATATCTGCCCTATTTAAAAAAATAAAAAAGACCCCCCCAGCCCTCCACAATGATCCCTGGCAAATGTGGCACCATGAATTTCCTCTCGTTCTAGTGAAAACTGTCAGGAGGGATGCCCGTTCCCTCCTGCCATGCTGACCACCCCCTTGTGGCAGAAAATTGGCAGGAGGGATTCCTACTCCTGCCATTGAAGGTCCACCCCCTAAGCCAATTGCCCCCCCAAACATCCCCTACCCTATCCCCTTCCCCCTCTAAAAAAAGGACAGGAGGAATGCCCACTCCCTCCTGCCACCAGAGGGCCCCTGAACCCCCCAGCCCGTGGACCCCCCCCCCCACACATTTCAAGGAAGTTGAGAGCAGGAGGGATACTCGGTCATCTTCCTCGGAGGCCTGCCTGTCCAAAACGGCGGGCCTTTCCCTCGCCGGTGCATCATGTGATGCACAGGGAGGGGCCTAAGGCCCTGATTGAGTCAGACGCCAAAGGCCCCTCCCTCTGTATCACAGGATACAAGGGGAATATGCCATTTTTTTTAAAAAAACCCAAGACAGACCTTTCAGTACACAGTTACCAACACCTGTCATTTTTTTTGGATCACTAAACCTGTCATTTTTTGGGGATCACTAAAACCCTTGCTTGTTTTGGGCATAGCCAAACAATGTTAGTGCATCAATCACTTGGCTAGTTTGCATGGGGTTTTAGCTAATTTGCATAGCCGGACTGGAAAACGAGTGATCGAGAGGGAAAAACATGCGGTGAGCCATTTTGTGCATCAGGTCGGCAAATGCAATCGTCGCTAAAGCTGTCAAAATAGGTTTAGCGACGATCACTGTCTTTAGTGCATCTGGGCCACGGTAAGCCATTTTGTGCAAGTATCTAGTTTTCATTCTCTGCGGGGGGCAGAGTTCAGTACTGAAATAGCAGGGGAGTGTGGCAGATCAGGAGCGGGGGCACTGGGGCAGAGTTGATAGTTTGGACAGTCCAGATGGTTTCCTGGACTGGGGGAGTTTGTCCGGGTTTTGAACTCACTCTCTCCAACCCCCCACCCCAAAGTCTTTCTGTGTGGTAATGCCCCAAACCCTTAGGTCACATTCTAAAGTCCAGGAAGTGCTGTGCTTTGTAAACAGCTGACATTAAGAGCATTGCATTGATTAACATAAGAATTGCCATACTGGGACAGACCGAAGGTCCATCAAGCCCAGTATCCTGTTTCCAACAGTAGCCAACCCAGGTCCCAAGTACCTAGCTAGATCCCAAGTAGTAAAACAGAATTTATGCTGCTTATCCTATGAATAAGCAGTGGATTTCCCCCAAGCCATCTCAGGGTCAAAAAAGACATACCTTGATATGATATGATAGAGACCTTCAAAATACTTAGGGGCATAGAGAGGGTGGACAGGGACAGGTTCTTCAGACTAAAAGGGACGACAGGTACGAGGGGGCACTCAGAGAAACTGAAGGGAGATAGATTCAAATCAAATGCAAGGAAGTTTTTCTTCACCCAAAGGGTCGTGGACAAATGAAATGCGCTCCCGGAGGAAGTGATCCGGCAGAGTACAGTACAGGGATTCAAACAGGGATTGGACAGATTCCTGAGGGAAAAGGGGATCGTGGGGTACTGAGGGAGGTGCTGGGGTGTTGCATAAGTATAGACAGCTCACCAGGTCGTGCAGGTGCAAGGCCGGAGGGTTAGGACATTGATGGGAAGATAGGACTTCGATGAGAAACCTAAAGGGGGCCCCTTCTGGTGATTAAGGCAGGTCATGACCTGTTGGGCCGCCGCGGGGGCGGACTGCTGGGCGGGATGGACCTCTGGTCTGACCCGGCAGAGGCACTGCTTATGTTCTTATGATATATTTGCAGCCCCTGGAAGAGCTTCAGTCCCAGCTCTGCTCTCAAGCTTGCCAGGGTCCTGAGCTCCACGCCCCCTTCAGCCATGCAGATGCAAGCTGCTACTTTGGGGAAGGGATTTTCCCAGCTGTCAGTGTAATGTCTCCATGATATGGGTCCGGAGCACCTACTTGTGTACCTGCACACAAAGCCCCTGCTCCAGCAGCCATCTGTTTCCTAGGCATGCATGCATATTCGTGTCCTGCTGCCAGAAATGAGATGCAGGCTCCTATGAGGAATCAATTCTTGAGAAGTTGACTCTGAAGAAAGGAAGGGGACTCACCCTACTAACCCCAGGCCAAAAAGCATGGAGGAGAATGGGCATAGCTACTACTGGCAAAAGAGGTCACTCACTGGTTGCCCATTCTTCATCGGATCACTTATAAAATCACTCTTCTTACATTTAAGACCCGACAGACCAATACACCAGCATTTATCGACAGAATTCTTATTCTATACGATCCCCCCAGAACTTTAAGGTCCTCATCTCAACATACTCTTAACGTCCCATCATTAAAAATAATTGGCACTCGCCATGCATATATTTTTTCAATAACGGCACCCTCTATTTGGAACTCTCTTCCATTATATTTAAGAGCTGAACAAAATTTGAACAAATTCAAGAGTAAAATAAACTAAGGCTTAGCTTTGTATACCAAGTCATCATTCAGAGAAGGCTTGACTCAGTTTACAGCAATTAAATAAACGGAATGATTTACAAATGATAAATAGAAGATAAATAGCAAAATTTCAAAAAAATTAATTTTCAAAATGTTTGGCAAATAGAGTAGTTTTTAAAGATTTATGGAAAATCAAACATTGAAATGAACTGGAACTCCTTAAGAGTAGCTTAAAATGTTTTCTTTTTAAAGACACATATGATTGATGTATCACATACTCTTTTAATCTATTTTCAACTTTTACAAATTTTAAACATTTCCCAATCTTTTTCCTTTGTTCCTTTCCTCTGTTTTTTATTTTTTAAGAATTGTAATTTTTCCCCTACTATCCTTTTAGCTTTATCCTTCCCCCTCCCCCATGTAAGTCTATTTTTGTTTTGTTTATGTCTTTAGTTTTAATTTTTATTGTACAACACTTTGAAATGTTATGTTAAGCGTTTTATCAAATTTTAATAAACTATAAACCCACAAAGAAGCTACTCTTTTTCCTGCTCCTCACTAGCTCTTGGGCTCCAGCAGTGCCTTTTATAGTTCTCTCTACAAGCCTTACAGTGTTGGATCTCTAGGGCCAGTCTTATCAGGGACAGAGAAGGAAGGATGAGGAGAGAAAAATGACATACTGGATAGAAAAGGGGCAGAGAAGATGCTGGATGGAAGGGTTAGGAGAGGAGAGGAAGATGGGACACTGGATAGAAAAGATGTAGAGAGATGCTGGATGGAAGGATAGGAGAGAGGGGAGATAATAGATGGAGAGAGGGGAGACATATGAAGGATGGGGAGGGGGCACACTAAATGGAAGGAGAAGGAGGACATGCTGGATGGAAGGGTAGAGGGAGAGTCAGAGGGGAGATGCTGGATGGAAGTGAGGAGAAACCCAAGAAAGAGAGGGGCGACACACTGAATAGAAGTGGGGAGAGAGAGAGGGGGGACACACTGGATGGAAGGGGAAAAGAGAGAGTTGGATCTGCTGGATGGAAAAGGATAGAGTTAGTGTGTAGGGTGGATGGGGGAAAGCAGTGGAGAGGCTGGGGAGAGGCTAAAGGCATGGTCATGTGTCTTCACAAATATGGTAACCTAGACCAGTGATTCCCAACCCTGTCCTGGAGGAACACCAGGCCAATCGGGTTTTCAGGCTAGCTCTAATGAATATGCATGAGAGAGATTTGCATATGATGGAAGTGATAGGCATGCAAATTTGCTTCATGCATATTCATTAGGGCTAGCCTGAAAACCCAATTGGCCTGGTGTTCCTCCAGGACAGGGTTGGGAACCACTGACCTAGACTATGGGCTAGATTCACTAAGCAAACCGATCGTGTACCATTTGTGACCAGATTTCCCTCCGGCCTGATTCACTAACCTCTCCTGCGATCCGCTTCCAATCTGTGCATGCAAATGAAGGGAAACGTATGCAAAGTAGACAGGGACAAGATTCACCAAAGAAATTTATGAAACCGACTGGGCTGGCTGATCAACCCAAGAAGCGACTGATGAGGACCAGTCGCAAATGTCTTTCCGACTCTCCAGCTCCACTGAAGCCCTGCTCTCTGCTGGCCTGTATCTTTCCTGCCTGCCGCCCCGATGCTTTACCCCGGATCTCTCCTTCCTTCTCTGCTGTGAATTGCTGCCCTGCTCTTCCTGGATCTCTCCTGCCTGCTCTACCACAAATCGCCGCCCTGCTCGTCCCTGGATCTCTCCTGCCTGCCACCCCGAATCTCTCCTGCCCTTCCCCGCAGTGCGAGCCCGTGGCAGGTTAGTGAATTGGGCCCTTAGTTGTAACACTTATAACTTATTTACAAAAGACTACTTTCATCAGTTATGTCTCCTGGAAAAGATCTTCCATTTTGGATGGACCTTGATCTAATGGTGGAGATAGCCCAAAAGACAAATCTTCCACCCAAACTACTAATTTAAAACTCTCTAGTGTGAGGTCATATTACAGCTCACTCCATACCCCACCCCCCAGAGAGTTCAAGGTTTTCCTTGGTCTCTATATCAGTGTCCCACAAACTTTTTGGCATCACGGCACACCAAACCCGGTGTCCCAGCTGGAAGGCATCTGGAAGTGCGCGGACATCGATGCAATAATGTCACGCGCATGACTGACATCATCATGTTGACGTCTGCGCATGCGCGGAGCCCTTCAGCCGCGAACATGAACCTGTCATTTTGCCGGTAGGGGATCCTGAAGGAGGGGAGGTGCAGGGAGAGGAGAGGAGGAGAGATGCTGGCGAGGTGGAAAGTCATTGGCACCAGCTGACTGCCTACAGGACATGCCTCTCACTGCGAGAGGTACGTCCTATAAGCAGCCAGCGCCTCTCTTGCCGGCGTCTCAGAACACACCTGGAATCTGCTGCAACACACAGTTTGTGATATACTGCTCTATCTTAACTGGGCCAGAAGAATACTCCCAGCCCCAACTAGTCTGCTAACCTCTACCACTCCAGGTGCTTGAAGTTTAAAGTCAGGCTGACAAAACTGTATCAGTCCCAAAGCCTGGGACTGAGTACAACTGTGATGATTTTTTTTAAATTTCAGGCAGCTTGAGGACTGCAACTCCCCAACACCAATTTGAGCACTCATGATGAACTCATGCACTATGTACTCCTTTACCCAGTGCATGAAATTCATGCACTTCTCCCTCCATATTCACAGGTTTGGCACTCGCAACTTCGATTATTCACGTTTTTTATCTTGCTGGCTCCACCTCCCCCCCCAAATGATGACATTCTGGAGTGTCAAGAAAAAAGTTCAGCACTTTTTTCCAGCATGGTCAGGCAAATGGCAGCGTCGGAGAAGAGAGTGCAGAGAGAAAGTTCAGCACTTGCTTCAGTGTGGTTGGGCAAATGGTAGCATTGGAGAAAAGTGTACTCTACTGTATATGAACTATGCTTTAATGGGATCACAGTACAGTATATGCTTGTATGCACATGGTCAGTTCTATAATACTGTAAAGTACTTGAATTGTATTGCTAAAGTGTACAGTACAATGCAAGAACTGCAATACATAACTTTTTTTTTAAACAATCGTGAATACCAATGATAGGTTTTATTTGTGTTTTCACGGTATTCGTGAGGGCTATACTACAAGCCCCGTGAATATAATAGCAAAAAGTTATTTACGATTTTTTGGTATTCACGGGCTGTCTTTGACCCTAAGCCCCACGAATATGGAGGGAGAAGTGTATGCTAAAATACCTTTCCAGGCAGTATATGGGGCTCACTTTCATAAAAGAAAAACGTACAAAAAGTGACATAAATGGGCCTTTGCTCGATAAAACCTTCCAATTCTCTATTTTCAAAATCTGTTTTCTAGATGGATTTCTATGCTTTTCATCCACAGTTCATCTAAATCTTAAAGGGGCATGCTAGAGGTATGGTTTGGGTGGGACTAGGGCTTATGACCTGGACATTTTTCTGCCATAATCAAACATTTAAGATTTCATCCAGGGCACAATTTAGACATTTGGGGCTAGATCTGTTTTAACAATTAATAAGTGGCAAAAAAGTGCCTAAACTAACCAGATGACCACTGGAGGGATGTAAGCATGACTCCCCACACTCCCCCAGTTGTCATTTACCCCCTTCCAGACCCCAAAGATATATATATGAAACAGTATATGACAGCATCAGATGTTCTGGGCAGTCCTAGTAGAACAGTAATCAGGTCTCTAGAGTAGTCGTGGTCAGTGTAGTGCACTGCAGAGAAGGGAACCAGGCCCATATCCCATTCTAACTACTATACTTGTGGTGGAGCATGTAAGCCTACCAAAAATCTACTGGACCATCTTATAGGTGCTAACTGCAGGCGTAAGGTGTTGGGTGCAGTATGTTTTGGGTGGGTTTTGGAGGGCTAACCACACAATGTAAGGGGATTATGGTGAGATATGTAACTGGGACCTTTTATATGACGTTCACTGCAGTGCTCTCTGAGATGCCCCACTGCTGTGCTGGGAAGTCTGTGTGACCCTCTACATCCCAATGACTTGTTTTATGAGGTTTTCTTTTGGATGTATTTTTAACAAAATGGTTCAAAAAGATGGAGGCACATCTGAAAAATGGCCATTTTCAGAAAAAAAAGATGCCATTGAATTTTTGTGCATATTCCTTAAAACGTCCACATTCAGATTTGGATGCCTAATCGAAAATGCCCCTCAATATGTGTAATTCAAAATAGTCTACATGTATTAACAGTGCACATATGGAAAGAATGTATAGAGATAAAGACAAATGCAGCCGTGCTTGTTAATAATCGAAAATGCCATAAACAAGGCACATATATACCATGCATATATATCACAAATGACTAATAAAGAATGTGAGATACCATAAAAGTGATGAGTCACATAAAAACAGTATGGGGTTAATAATAATAATAAAAGTCTAAAAAGTGTCCTAAATGGCTACTTGGATGATCAAAAAGCCTGATCGTCCAAGTACCCATAACCAAAGCTGGTTTTTAGACGTATCTAAAAACAGCTTAGGCCTTTCCCCTGCCACTAAACGTACAGAGAGAAAAGAGGTGTGTTTAGAGGCGGGGAAAGGGCGGGAGGTGGGCCGACCTACACCTAGGTGTACAACAGGTATAACCAAAACATTAACAGGTTGCCTAGTCGGCACTTAGACCTTTTTGACTTAGACGAAGTCAAACCAGGTCTAAGTGCCGAAAAAGGGACCACTGAGCTGATGGCCGCTGGCCCAATCCAGTAGGGGGGGGTCGCCGGGGCCAGGAGAGCTTGGGCTCTCTCCTGGCCCGTTAAATCAGAGGGGGGGGCGCCGAGGCCAGGAGGGCTTGGGCTCCCTCCTGGCCAGATCGAGTCGGGGGTGCCGCAGGGCAAGAGGGCTTGGTCCCCCTCTTGCCCCAATGTTGTCGGGGGGGGGGGGTCGCGGTTGGATGGGGCAAGAGGGCTTGAGCTCCCTCTTGCCCCGATGTTGGGGGGGGGCGCGGTTCAACATGGCAGGAGAGCTTGGGCACCCTCCTGCCTGGATCGTTGTGGGGGGGGTGTTTCTGTAACCGGTGTTGTTTTTGACAGACACCGGTTACAGTATCCAGCTTTTAGGCGAAGGACTGGCTCCTCCTTCGCCTAAAAGCCCTTCTGTTGGACGTTTGGGGCTTAGGCGTTTTTTTAGTTCATTATGGCCAAAAAGTGTAGATGTCATGGGGAGGGGATGTACTTTTAGACGTAGTGGTGATCTGGGCGTTTAGTAGAGGCAGACCATAATCAAAACAAGGACGTTTCCCTGCTTCTGCTTTGAACATTTAAGGACTTAGGCCAAAAGGGGACTTAGACTTTTTTTTGATTATGCCCCTCCATACCTTTAAAATGGATAAAAATAAGTACCACAAATGGATTAAAAATATCTAAGGAACATGGGAATGGGAAACGTGTCAATTAAGGGTGAATGAAAGCAAGTGCCACATATATAAAAGAACTATTAAAAGAGAACAAAGAAAAATAAGGCATAAGTATGGAGTGACACCTATTTTAAAAATAAATAGAGGAGAGAAAGAGAGAACATACCAATATCATGGTTAGGCAGTAGCAATGATAACAGCTGAACAAATGGAAGAGAGAAAAAAATGATATACAGCAGGGGTGTCCAACGTTATGTCTTCCCTGGGCCGCATTGGCCCAAAAAAATTTTTCTCGGGGTGTGCAAACACTGCAGCAAGACAGAGGAGAGAGCCAGCAAGACGGTAAACGTGGGGGCAGCAGAGGAAAACACTGCATCGCTCTCAACCGGGGCCGCACAAAATACTTCACGGGGGCCACAAGCGGCCCTCAGGCCACAGGTTGGACACTCCTGATATACAGTATCAATCCTATTAAACTTAAACTATAAGATGTAGGATATTACCTAAATTGCTGGTTCCTAGCATTTATAGCTTCTCCCTACTTAGGGCCCCTTTTATCAAGCTGCACTAGAGGTTTTAGCGCGAGCCAGCATGGTAAATGCTCCGACGCTCATAGAATTCATAGGAGCATCAGAGCAATTACCTCATTGGCCTGCGCTAAAAATCTCTAGCCCAGCTTGATAAAAGGGGAAGTTTATGATTTCTTAGAGCACAAATTATCTTTTTATTATTTTTTTTAATACCTTATAATGAATGTTTAAGATTGTACTCCATGTTTCTTTAAACAAATTTATCTTGTGCAAACTTTTCAAAATAATAAAATAATTTAAAATCTACAGAGTGAATAAAATGACAAATTAATAAAGTGTGAACGTACACTTACATGTGTCCATAGTAATAAGAGATCTAAGCATGCTAACAGAGTAAGTAAAACAACAAAATGTAAAATGTGAACACAGGACTAGAAGGAATAATAGAATAATACTTACAAACAGCCGTAACACACTGCCATAAAAAAGACTTTCAGTATAGGAAAACCTCAGCGTCAGATGCAGACGTTTAAAAAGAAAGGTAACCATAACAACAAAACCAAGCTGCAATTGAGGAAAACACAGCCTCTCTCTGAACCTTCAGAGGATCAAAAGTGAAGCATAATGTTTCCAAAACCAAGCCTCATTCTGTCAGTAATATTCCCAAAGCCAAGCCTCATCCTGACACAGAGTCAACTCTCATTCTGATAGCATTAAAACCAGGTAACCTTTAAAAATAGCATAGAAACCCCTATAATATAGAGCTCAATAAAGTTAAAGAAGTAACAGCATATGAAAAGCAAACATAACTATCAATAATTCCCAAAACTATGGGGTCCTTTTATCAAGCTGTGGTAGGGGTTTAACGCGCGTAATGCTGCGCGTTAAACCGCCTGCCGCACTAGCCACTATTGCCTGCATTGAGCAGGCGTTAGTTTTTTAGCCGGCCACGGGGGTTAGCGCGTGATGAAATGTCCGACGTGCTAACCCCGCTAGCGCGGCTTGATCAAAGGAGCCCTATGTATGTGTATCTCTATTATTAAATAGGAAAGAAAAAACAATTTGCCTATTATAAAAATATATCATTCAAAACCAAACAGCCTGAATAAAAATTGAATATTAATAAAAAAAATATACAGGTATATGGCCTAAAAATAGCTAAAAAAAAAAAAAAAAAAAGGATACAATGACAAAAAGAGGAAGAAGGGAAAACAGAAAAAAATTACCCACAGCATAGCAAAGCACTTCAGCAAAACAGCAATTACAAGTATGCACTGTCGTCCCCCCTGCTTTTACAAAGCTGTGCTAGCGGCTGCCATGCAGCAAAAGCCCCAAAGCCCTTTAAATCTGTGTGGGCTTGGGGCAGTTCCCACAGAGGCAATCATTAGCATGGCTTTATAAAAGGGGCAGACCCAGAAAAACATAGGGAGATTATCTATAAAAAAGCGACATGTAGGAGTATGGAGATCAAAAATCCTGGAACCTAACCAACACAGGATCTCCAATTGAGTGTCTACTGGCCTGAATGTTAATTTAACATTAAATTCTCAGAATTTGGAATTGTGTAATTTGGGCAAGGACCAAAGCCCCTATAGCCAAACCCACCACCCAATCTCTATGTATGGAATATTTTATAATAATTTATATCAACTGTAAATTCTTCAATACATAAATATAAGTATAAGTTATGATATTTATATATTGAAGAATTTATAGTTGATATAAAATATTCCATACACAGTGATTGGGTGGTGGGTTTGGCTATAGGGGCTTCGGTCCTTGGCCCACAGGAGGGGCCTAGAGCTACTGGGCCAATTCCGGTTGGCCCAGGTGCCTCAGGCCCCACCTGTGGGCGGGGTTTGAGCCACCTGGGCCAATCAGGCCCTAAGGCCAGCCATTCTGAGGATGGCTGGCCTGTCGGACGGACGGGCTTGGCACCCATCCGTCCAACCAATGATTTTTAAGGTATGGGGAGGGGAATTGGGGGTGGGGGGTCAAGGGGTCGGCGGGGGGTTCGCGGGTCAGCGGGGGGCCAATCGGGGGGGCGGTCATGAGGGGTTGCATCAAGGGCAGGGGAGCCTGGGATCTCTCCTGCCTGTATCTTAGTGGGAGTGGGGGGGTTTGCCTGGGCAGGATGACTTGGGATCCCTCCTGCCTGATCGTGATCAGCAGATGGGGGTGCCACCGGGCAGTAGGGCTTGGGCTCCCTCCTGTCTGATTGTGATCGACGGGTGGAGGTGCCGCGGGGCAAGAGGGCTTGGGCTCTCTCTTGCCCTGATTGTTGTTGGCGGGGCCAGGAGGGCTTGGGCTCTCTCCTGGCCCGATCAGATCGGGGGATGAGTGGATTGCTGCAGGAGAGATGGGTCATCTCTCCTGCCGCGTTAGCAATCCCAAGTGCCGCGTTTGGCGGCACTTGGTAGTATCGCTATTGCAGCAGGGGAGATGAGGCATCTCTCCTGCCCTGATGATTGCGATGAGGGGTGGGTAGGTTGCCGGATCGCTGAGCTGATCGCGCCAGCCACGATCAGCTCAACGGCCCCTTTTTGGCACTTATACCTGTTTTGACTTGGTCTAAGTCAAAACATATAAGTGCCGACTAGGCAATCTGTCTAAAGTTTTGGTTATACCTGTTTTAGGCCTAGATGTAGGTCGGCCCACCTCCTGCCTACCCCCCGTCCTTTCCCCACCTCTAAAAACGCCTCTTTTCTCTCTGTGCGTTTAGAGGCGGAGGAAAGGCCTAAGCTGGTTTTAGATATGTCTAAAACGTGCTTTGATTATGGGTACTTGGATGATCAGGCTTTTTGATCGTCCAAGTACCCATTTAGGCCACTTTTTAGATTTTTTTTTTTATTATTAAGAACCCCATACTCTTGTTTTTCTCAAAGAAATACTACATCTAGATTACCTTCTCTCTCTAATAACAAAAAATTTTAGATCGCAAATTGAATGTCCAAACTTATTCCAATATTCCATCAGTGGTGCAGATCTCACATCTCTAACAATATAGCTACAATATTCTATGATTCTAGACTTAATAAGATGTTAATCTTACCGACATACAATAAAGGGCACGGACAAATCACAATGTAACCCACAGAGAGTATTGTAATGAGATGTGTGCTGTAACTTGAACACTTTCCCAGTTTGGAGATGTACAAATTCCCTGATTTCTAAAGAACATATGCACACACTATAAGATCCACATTTCTTATAACCCAGAAATTGTTCTAAAAAATCAAACAGGCAAACAGTCCTCAAGCTCTATAAGATCCAGTGCAGCAGAAGATAAAGTAGACCATAGAAATGTTATAAACATTTTTATTAGCTGCGAATTTTAAGATGAACACAATACTCTCTACCAGCCCAGCATGGCCATGTTTCGTCCCCCTATGGGTCTGCGTTAGGGGATTAAGTATGATTAGTCAGAAGCTGTGTAAGGCATAACCTATCTGGTGTCAGCATAGCTGTCACATTCAGCACTCTAACAGCAAGCAGTTCCATCCACCTGGATCCCTCCTGGACCGATTGACCCTCTTATATGCATATACATGTGATTGCTGTGTTAAAAACATAGAAACATGATGGCAGATAAAGCCCAAATGGCCCATCCAGTCTGCCCATCTGCAGATCCACTATCTCCTCCTCTCCCTAAGAGATCCCACATGCTTGTCTCATGCTTTTTTGAATTCAGACACAGTCTTTGTCTCCACCACCTCTACCGGGAGACTATTTCATGCATCTAGCACCCTTTCTGTTCAGAAAGATGTTCTTGTCTTAGAAAATCATAAAAGTAGCGATTTTTTTTTTTTTAAATCTTTATTGATTTTCAAGTTGTAACAGAGCAATACACATGAATCTGAACATATAACAAATCAAGAAAAGCACTTTGAACTTGCACATATTTGAAAGTAATCTTTTCCCACCACCTCCTTTACTTAATCAATAATATAAATGCAATTATTGTTTCCAATAACCCACTCTTATTTAAAGTAGTAATACATTCCCACCCTGGATGTGCAAGGAAATCAGACAAAAATTAAAAAGAAATGACAACTATATAGAAGCAATAAAAGATGCCAATGGACCCCACACCAAGTTAAATACATTACTATGCCCCAATATCTCAGCATTCATTTTTTCATATTTGTAGCTGGAGCATAAGTTCGCCCACCAAAAAGGAAAGTTAAGGCGTTCATAGTTCTTCCAATTACAGGTTACCATCTGCATGGCTATTCCTGTCATAATTAAGAAAAGCCGTCATTTATAACAGTCCATTGGGGGTTTAACATGTAATAGTGTTCCACATATTATTACTTCATAAGTCAATATTAACTTCATAATTTGAGGCTATTCGATCATTAACACACAATCCAGATATTGTGATAAAAGCTGCTACCAAAGGAGGTGGGATTGTTATTCTTAACAGGATTGATTATGTACCTAGGATCATCAGATTTTTGTCTGGAGAAACCCAGATACATTCCTAACAAAAAATATCTTTTTGTTATCAACAAATAAAGGGCATGGCCATGGGTACCTCTATGGCACCAGATTTGGCAAATTTATATATTGCTTCCTTTTTGGAAGATCATCCTTTTAAAGAAGAACTGTGCTTAACTAGACAATTTATTGATGGCTTGGGTTTTGTTTTTGGTTTTTTTTTTTTACTATGGAAGGGAACTGTAGAACATCTACATCTTTTCTACTCTTGACACAATACTAGATTTAATCTTAGATTTAAATTGACTTTTTCCACGTACAACCCCACTTTATTCATGAACTCTCAGGCAGCCAATCCCATCTTACGAGATCTCTTGTACGAAGCTTAATTTTCATAGTTTTGCTCCTCTCTTACCTCTAAACTGCCCTCCAACTTCCAGTTGTCTTCCTACAAGTGAGACAGTAGAAGCAAGTCTTTTCTGCTCATGTTATTTTTCTTTAACTTTAGTATTTTTTGCTACTTGGTGTGATTTTTTTTTTTTTTTGTACTGCAGAGGATCCCCTTCAGGGACAGCTCTGGCTGCGGGAGATCACAGACTCTGAGATGCAGAATCTGCTTCCAGTGGATTAGCTGAAAAAAGGGATGGAGTCTGGAGTTGGCAGTGGAGGAGAAGGGTACAGATAAGAGGACTTACCCAATGAACGAAGTTCACAGGGGGCAGCATAGGGGAGATAAGTGAGGAGAGATATTGAGGGGCTACAGAGTGAATGCACTTATAAGTCAGTAAGAGGAGTTTGAACTGTATTTGGAAATGGATGTGGAGCCAATGAAGTGACTTGAGAGGGGTAAAGTGAGTATGGCGACTTTCATGGAATATGAGTCATGCAGCAGCATTTTGAATGGATTGAAGGGGAGAGAGACGTTTGAGCAGAAGACCTGAGAGAAGTATATTGCAGTAATCTAAGCGAGAGGTGATGAGCGCATGGATAAGGGTTTTGGTAGTGTGCTTGGAGAGGAGAGAGGAGTCAAAGATTGCCCTGAGGTTGCGAGCTGACAAGAAAGGCAGGAGGAGAGCATTATCTACAGAAATAGAGAAAGGCGAGGGGAGGGAGGCATAAAGATAAGGAGTTTGGTTTTAGCCATATTTAGTGGTAGATAGCAGTGAGACATCCAATCGGCAATGTCGGACAGGCAGGCTGAGACTCGGGCCTGAATTCCTGTAGTTATCTGACATGGAGAGGTAGATCTAGGAGTCATCAGCATAGAGGTGATATTGAAAACTGGGAGGACAACAGTGTACTGAGAGATGGGTATACATGGAGAAGAGGTGTAAGGAAGGGGACATTTCCACCACTGATACGCTGTGTGATGACATTTTGTGAGTAAGCCTCCTGTTCGTGGACAAGAGTAATGATGTAATAACCGTGATGATGTAATAACTGGTAACGTATTGATTCAAACTCTGTACTTAATCAATGATTATGGCTAGAAATATTGTATATATGTAATAAAACTTAATTTGTATACTATTTTGATTTCCTGGCATTCTGTCCAGTGCGGAAAGTGACTGAAGGTCTTTGGTAAGCCTTTTTAAATAGTAATACATTAATTGGCGTAGTCGGCAGGATTTCTCTAAAGAAAACCTGAGCGCTCTTGTGACACAGGAATGTTCAGGAAGAGAGAGAAATCCTCAAAAGAACCTACAGAGGTGCCCAGCTGGATCGAGGCACCGTATAATTTAATAGCACAAGAACTAGCCAATAATCATGGATTAGCAGAGTCATGGGAAAAGGTTCTGGGAAGTGCAGAACCAATTGATCTTGTACAAGTTTAGAAAAATGCCCCGATAAATCGGGTGATGTAGTTGCTCTGGGTTCTGGGAAGGGCAGAACCACTTGATCTTGTACAAGTTTAGAAAAATGCCCCGATAAATCGGGTGATGTAGTTTAGAAAAAGAAAAATTGCCCCGATAAATCGGGTGATGTAGTTTAGAAAAATGCCCCGATAAATCGGGTGATGTAGTTTAGAAAAAATGCCCCGATAAATCGGGTGATGTAGTTTAGAAAAATGCCCCGATAAATCGGGTGATGTAGTTGCTCTGGGTTCTGGGAAGGGCAGAACCACTTGATCTTGTACAAGTTTTGAAAAAAAAAAAAAAAAAAAAAATGCCCCGATAAATCGGGTGATGTAGTTTAGAAAAAAAAAAATGCCCCGATAAATCGGGTGATGTAGTTTAGAAAAAAAAATGCCCCGATAAATCGGGTGATGTAGTTGCTTTGGCTTGAAGGAGCTGGGTATTAGTAGTTCATATTGCTGCCACAAAATATAAGAAAAGGCGCGGTCGAGTAAATAGGATGTTGGAGTAAAAGTTCCTTTGTTTGAAAGAGCGAACTGCAAAGAGAGGGATTTTCACCCCCACCTTTTTCCTCCTTTGGCGGGCTTTTTTAAGTTTCTCCTTTGTTCACTAGGCAGAGGGGAGGGGGAAGGGGAGAAAAAATAGAGAGAGACAGCATGGGGTCTATCTGCAATTCTACGAATGTTGCAAAAACAGGGATCGATATTTAAAATATGCTTAAATATTAACAAATTATGGATTTAAATGTAGGAACTTGTAATGAAATTAATAATGTAAACAAGGAACCAAAGGGTTTATGGATAAAAAATTTAGAAGCTGTTTGCCTGATGTAGCCTGAATTTTTTTTTTTTCCTTGTTTCTTTAAGAGATGGTTAAAAACAGGGAGATAGTCTGTAGAACGAACGTACAAGAATGTGGAAGAAAGCTTTGTGAGACGTGTTAAGGAAGGATGTGCCTTTTGTTGTAGTAACAAGCAGGCTGACTAGTCACTGTCTGAAGGCTGGCCGCGGACTTTTCAGCAGTCCGAAATAAGTTTTTTAAGAACGATAAAAGAATATTGGAAATGTTATAAAATGTTAATGTATATTCCTGTAAGTAGGTTTCAGGTTTGTTTGAACGTGCCCAATCTACTTTTACTAGGCTACCACAGGGATGGTTACATAGTCCTACCATTTGTCCTCAAATAGTAGCGGAACATTTAGATGAATTTCAGAAATTCACCTCTATACAAATTTCTCATTATGTTGATGACATATTGATACCGGGAACAACGAAGGAAGAGGTGAAAGGGCAGTTGGATTTATTAATTGACCATATGAAAAAGAAGGGAAGGGAAATAAATCCAACAAAAATACAAGGACCGGCAACGTCGGTAAAATTTTTAGGAATTCAGTGGAATAGAGGATATTAGGGAAATCACAGAGAAAGCAAAATGAAAAATATTAGATTTTCCTACTCCAAAGAATAAGCAGGAGATGCAATCATACATTGGTTTATTTGGGTTTTGGAGACAACATATTCCACATTTGAGTCAACTACTGAGCCCATTATACAAGGTAACTCGTAAAAAATATGAGTTTATGTGGGGAGAGGAACAGCAGGTTGCTTTTGGAAATGCTAAACAAGCCATACAGACAGCTGTAGATATGTGGCCCATGAGAGAGGGGGAAGTGGAATTACATGTATGGCAAAAACAAAGTGGGAAACGGGTACCCTTAGGATTCTGGAACAGGAAATTCCCGGAAGCAGGTGAAAAATATATTCCCTTCGAAAAACAACTTTTAGCATGTTATTGGGCGTTGGCTGAGACCGAACAGATTACTATTGCGACCACAAATTCCAATTATGCAATGGGTAATGTCTGATCCCAAGTCAAATAGAGTAGGATATGCTCAGGAACAAAGTATTATTAAATGGAAATGGTACATTTCTCAAAGAGCTAAAATAGGTGAGCATGGGGTAGCTACTTTGCACGAAAAAATAGCTAATATTCCTAACGGAGAGCTGGAAATCATAAAGCCAGTATATGCTCATGAATCCCCAGTGAAATGGGGAGTGGGATATCTTTTTACTGACTCCTGGTCGGTCGCTAATGGTCTTGCTACATGGTTAATGAGGTGGAAGTCCCATAATTGGTTAACTGTGGGGTAAAGAATTGTGGCAAGACATAAAAAAAAAATTGTACAGGAGACAACAGTGTCAGTATTTCATGTAGATGCACATATGCCTGTTGATTCAATGGAACGATTGTTTAATTCCCAAGCAGATGCCGCAGCTACCATTTCTGTAACAACTACTAATGAAATTCCTAAGGTGGAAGAATGGTTGGAAGGTACAGCCATTTGGACACATCAGAAAAGTGGACATCTTGGAGAAAAAGCTACTTACAGGTGGGCTCAGGAACGAGGGATTCCTTTGATCTAACATGTGATCAGAAAATGTCCGGTGTGTCAACATATCAAGAACGGGAAGTACCACATAAGGTAATGGGGCACGGGGCGATTTGCCAGCCCAGATTTGGCAAATGGGTTTCATAGGACCGTTACCCGAAAGTCATAAATGTAAATATATGTGTACTGCTGTAGATTATTACTAGCATTCCCTTGTGCTTCTGCGTCACAATGGAGCACTCTAAGGACTTTAGACATGATTATTCAGTATTATGGTATGCCCTTACAAATACAAACTGATAATGGATCACATTTTATGGGAGGGCAGATAAAAGAATATGCTAAGGAAAATAATATTGAATGGGTATATCACATGCCCTATTATCCCCAGGCAGCGGGATTAATTGAAGATGAATGGACTTTTGAAAGAGGCCCTTAAAAAACTAACTACAGATGACAAATATGGGCAGTGGAGGGATAATGTAACCCCCAATTTGACGATTGGGAAACTGTCCATAGCCAAAATCTGGATTAGCAATCCTAAAGGACCTCCGGAACCAGCGGAGGTGATTGCAATCGGGAAAGATAAGGCTCTCCTTGTAATGAAACCGGGAGTGGAAAAATGGGAATATGTCCCTCAGGAGAAATGTTATTTGAGAGAGTAATAATGTTTTCTGAAACTTGCAGATATACGTGTGCCTTGGAATCCTTGGAATATGGTATGGGGTAAGAGGCGCTGCCCCCGGGTGACGTATTAAGGGGTCGTTACGTCATGGAGATGGAAGCATTCTTCAATGAATCGGAAGCAAGATAACTTCACTTGCAGCGCTAACTCCAGATGTATCATTGCAAATGTGACAACAAGAGACCATACATGGATTACAGAAATTAAAAGCAATGAACACACTAGAAATGAGCAGATATGGAGGACCGTGTTTAATAAACAATTTCAAGACAATGTAATGATACTCATGTGTAAATATGTAGTGTTACCCCTCATACTAGGGGAACCTCAGAAGCAATTTTTCTGGGCACCTAAATTTAATTTTAACATTTTGTGACTCCACATTGCAAGGGCGAATTTGTAAATTACAATCAATAATATATGAATGGACTATATTATTGAAATAGCACCACGCGTAATATGTGTGGTGACTAATGAGCCAATAATACCAAAAAATGATAGTACCCTTTGCAGGATGCTTACACAATATGTCAACACTTCTTTGGCAGAATCAAACTTATGTTTGAACACCTGATATAGGATTCTGGGAGAACAACTTTTCCGTTCCAAATTGGGATTTAAAGTTGGGAAAGTTAATACTAGGATCCCGTAGGATAAATCAGTCCATAAGGAATTTGAACAAAAGCATAATAGAGCACCAGATTAGTAATTATACTAACCATAATAGTACTTGTTCTGTCCTTGTGGAATTGTTATGTGGTTTATGGACTATGCTGTAAATCAACACGACCCACGATGGTATCCTGTGGCAGTATCACTCAATAAGGACCGAATGTGACACGAATGTGAAACGTATGGTATGAAAGGATTATTAATATTGAATGACACTGCCTAGGATCCATGATAGCTGTTACAGGGAAACACAAGTATTATGAGAACGAGCAAGGCCAGAAATTTTTCAGCACCTACTGATAATTATGAGAGCAGGTCATTGTCAGCTCAGGCAGGCTAGGAGTTTCTAGCTCAATCCACAAACATTCAGTTAGCTCAATCCATAAAGGGGGGATGTGTAATCAGATTGGTAAATATCCTCTACAAGGAAGGGGATGGGAAATTAACACATACTGATTGGTAAACATCCTCCCGACATTGGGATGGGAAATTAGCTCACGAGGCAGGCTAGGAGTATATTGGTAAACATCCTCCCGGCATTCAGTTACAAGGAGGGGATATGTATAAATATTGCCTTCCCAGAAAGGAAAGTTACCTGTAAGGAAGGGGACATTTCCACCACTGATACGCTGTGTGATGACATTTTGTGAGTAAGCCTCCTGTTCGTGGACAAGAGTAATGATGTAATAACCGTGATGATGTAATAACTGGTAACGTATTGATTCAAACTCTGTACTTAATCAATGATTATGGCTAGAAATATTGTATATATGTAATAAAACTTAATTTGTATACTATTTTGATTTCCTGGCATTCTGTCCAGTGCGGAAAGTGACTGAAGGTCTTTGGTAAGCCTTTTTAAATAGTAATACAGAGGACCCAAGAAATAGCCCTGAGGTACACTGATCATGGGATAGCTGCAGAGGAGCATCCACTACTACATACACTGAAAGTACAATGAGAAAGATAGGAAGAAAACCAGGAGAGAACAGAATCCTGGAATCCCAGCAAGGATAGCATATCGAGGAGTATTGGGGAGTGTGTGGTGCAGTGGTTAAAGCTACAGCCTCAACACCCTGAGGTTGTGGATTCAAACCCATGTTGCTCCTTTGACCCTGGGCAAGTCACTTAATCCCCGCATTGCCCCAGGTACATTAGATAGATTGTGATCCCGCCGAGACAGACAAGGAAAAATGCTTGAGTACCAGGGAAAAATGCTTGAGTAAATTCATGTAAACCATTCTGAGCTCCCCTAGAAAAGTGAATAAATAAATAAATAAACTAGGTGGTGATCAACAGTACCAAAGGCAGCAGCAGATCGAGAAGGATAGAGTAGAGGCCATTGGATCTGGCCAGGAAAAGGTCAAGACTTTAGCAAGGGCAGTTTCCATAGAATGGAGAGGGTGAAAGCCCAATTGAAGTGGGTCAAGAATATCTTGAGAAGAAAGGAAGTCCAGTCAGCGGCGGTGAACCGCACATTTGAGTTGTTTGGATAGGAAGGGGAGGAGAGAGATGGAGCAATAGTTAGAGGGGGATTTGGGGTCTACTGCAGGTTTTTTGAGGAGAGGTTTAACTATGGCATGTTTGAAAACACAGTCACTCACCGTCAGTTATCTCTACTCACTGTATCATTCCTTCTGCTAGAAACACCCCAATCCTGAGATAGCAGTATTGTCAAAGATGTGAGATCAACACCACTGATGGAACATTGGAATAGGTTTGGACATTCAATTAGCGATCTACAGTTTTTTGTTTTTAAATCTGTCAAACCACGATGGAAAGGTGGTAATCTAGATTTATTACTCCAGGAAGAACAAAGGGTTATATTTTCACTTAACACTGTAGTTCCTAGCAATCTTAACATGGAAACTGAATATAATAATAATAATAATAACAGTTTATATACTGCAGGAACGTGAAGTTCTATGCGGGTTTACAATGATTAGAAATGTTACAGATTGAATGGAATAAACAAAGTACAGACTTAGTGATTGATAGTTCTAGCGATCATTTGTTGAGGACTAAGATTGTATAGGTTGGTTTCCTAAGTATTTCAGGAACAGATGTGTTTTTAGGCGTTTCCTGAATTCCCCATTGGTAGTAGGCATGAGCAATTGTTCAAGGTCTTTACCCCATAATGCTGCTTGATGTGCAAAAAAATGTTGGTAATGACTTTTAAATTTACAACCTCTAACCGGTGGAGAAACAAAGTTTGGGTGTGAGCTTCACTTTTGTCTGTTGGTTGTGAAAGAGAAAAGGTCTGTTATGTATTTAGGGGCTAAGCCATAAAGTACCTTGAAGCAAAAACAACCAAACTTGAATTTCACACGTGCCTCCATCGGCAGTTAGTGTAAAAGTCGATATGAAGGTGTCTTCAGTCCACAAAGTAGTCTAACCGCTGCATTTTGAACTGGTTGCAATCGCCACATATACTTCTGGGGGAGTGCCAAGTAGGCGATGTTACAATAATCGAGTTGACTCAGTATAAGGGATTGTACCAGAATTCGAAATGATGAGACATCGAAGTAAGCTCTGATGGACCGAAGCTTCCAGAGGGTGAGAAAGATTTTTCTGATCAAGGAGTCTACCTGGTCTTTCATGGTCAGGTTCTGGTCCAGTGTTACTCCCAATATCTTCATAGTGGGTTGAATGGGATAACTAAGGTTATTGATGCACATTGGTGCTTTAGTGTCAAGTGGGTATGGCGATGCTATGAAAATTTTGTTTTCTCTGAGTTTAGTTTTAGTCTGAATTCAGTCATCCATTGCTCCATCCGATTTAGTACTTTTGTTGCTTTGGGGGTGACTTCTGAGACAGAGTTGTGAATGGGATAATTATTGTGAAGTCGTCAGCATAGCTAAATAGTTTTATCCCCAGCTGGGACAGTTGTGCACCCAATGAGGACATGTAAACATTGAAGAGCAAATGGGATAGTGGTGATCCTTGTGGCACGCCAGATGGATTGCTCCATGTGTCAGAAAGATCATGATTAAAACGGACTTGGTAGGTGCGTGATATAAGGAAACCTCAAAACCAGTTCAGTACCTCTCCTCTGATTCCGATTGCGTCTAGGCATTGTAACAGTTTTCCATGGTCCACTGTTTTGCAGAAGTGCTTTGCTATGGACAATTTTTTTTTTGCTGTTTTCTCTTCTTCCCCTCTTTCATTGTGGCCTTTTTTTAAAGTTATTTTTTGGCTATATATAACAAAATTTGAGTATTCTACTTTTATGCAGGCTGTTTGATTTTGACTGATGTATTTTTACAATAGGCATTTTTTTCTTTCCTATTTAATTATAGAGATGCACATTAATATATATAGTTTTGGGAATTATTGATAGTTATGTTTGCTTTTTATAGGCTGTTACTTCATTAACCCACTCCCCCCTTTTTACTAAACTGCAATAGCGTTTTTTAGCGCAGAGAGACGCACTGAATGCTCTGCGCTGCTCCCAACCCTCAAAGAGTTCCTATGAGCGTCAGGAGCAGCGCACAGCATTCAGCATGGCTCCCTTCACTAAAAACCGCTATCGCAGTTTAGTAAAAAGGGGGAGGAGTAACTTTATTGTGCTCTATATTATAGTGGTTCCTATGCTATTTTTAAAAGTTACCTTGTTTTAATGGTATCAAAATGAGGTTTGACTCTTTGATATCAGGATGAAGCTTGGCTTTGGATACATTACTGCCAGAATGAGCCTTAACTTTCTGTGCCAAAATGCAGCTTGGTTTTGTTGTTGTTATGGTTACTTTTCCTTTCAAGTGTTTGCATCTGACGCTGAGGTTTTCCTACCCTTACAGTATTTTTTTTATGGCAGTGTGTTCCTGCTGTTTGCAAGTATTCTTCTTATATTTCTATTAGGGGGGAAATTCATCAACAGGCCCTCATCACCTCAAACTTAGACTACTACAACTCGCTACTCTCAGGCCTTCCACCTAGCCATCTCGCTCCCCTCCAGTCCTTCCAGAATTCAGCTGCATGACTCATATTCCAGGAGAGCTGCTTTACTCACATTACCCCTCTGCTAAAGTCACTTCATTGGCTTCCCATCCATTGCCAAATACAATTCAAACTCCTCTTACTGACCTACAAATGCACTCACTCAGCTGCCCCTCACTATCTCTTTTCACTTATCTCCCCCTATGTTCCCTCCTGTGAGCTCCGCTCAGCTGGTAAGTCCCTCCTATCTGTGCCCTTCTCTTCAACTGCCAACTCCAGACTCCATCCCTTTTGCCTTGCTGCGCCGTATGCTAGGAACAAGCTGCCCAAATCCCTACGGGATTCATTTGTACACCTTAGTAAAAGGAGCCCTTAGATACTTAAGTGCCTTTAAAAAAAAAAAAATCTTTATTGATTTTCCAAATTTCAATAGTGCAATACACAAATATACATCTCATATAATAAGTCCATTAAAGGACATTCAATTTACAATTATGCATAACCATCCATTTTCTCCCACCCACCCGCCTACCCACAGAAACATAGATTATCCCAATAACCTTACCCTATTACGATTAATAAAATCCTCCCATCCTCCTACCCACCCCAAGTATAACTATTCAAAGATCAAATTAGGACATAAATAACCCCCCATCGCATCCTTTCCTGGATGTGTACGAAAATAAACAAAAACTTACTCATATTCAAAGACCTACTATAATATAAGATGTCAACGGGCCCCAAACCAATTTAAAGAAATTACTGTGCCCCAAACTATCGGCATTCATACTTAAGTGCCTTAACACAATAGGCTACCTGGGCTACCTACAACAGTGTGCAAATGTTGATGCACACATTTACAAAAAAAGAGAAGAGAGAAGAAAAGCCTCCAAAGAACAAACATGGCAAATTAAAAAAAATGGGGGGGTGGGGGGAAGTTGGTTAGTTTGGCTGAGAACTTTTCAGCACCCCCTCAAACATGTGGTTCCATGTGTATTGCAGCTCTGCCTCCACTCTGCCTAAACTATATCACCTGCACATAGATCATGAAATTACGCAATTTTTTAAAAGACCTTTTTTTGTAGGTAAAACAGAAGTGGCTTTAAAAAAAAAAGTAAAAAGACTCCCTAAGAGGTCAATTGATTTCACCTCTTTTCCCTGCAAAGTTTTAGAGAAAATATTAAAGACTTACAACAGATGCTGTTTTCTGAAAAGGAAACGGGACAAAGAAGCTATTGCACTGAAAGGCAGCATAACAAAGTGGATACTTGATTTATAACATGTAAAAATTTGATAAATAAATAAAAAGAAAGGCAACATAACATTTGCATTTAAAGCAGGTCCACTGTATATTCAGAAAAATAGAAAACAAAGAGAACAATGTATTATTTAGCAGCTAGTTAATAAAGATTGTGTATGATTATACCTTTTCTTTTATGAACAGAATTCTACCAGAGGCTGTTGACTAGTTCTGAAATATATTTAATTTGCTAGTACAGCAGTCTGTACTCCATAACTGTAATTAAGCATTAGGGCCACACATAGTGCTCATTACCTAGTCATTACATTAAAAGGTAAGAAACTGAAGGCCAAATGACTCGATGAGAAATATTGTTATGGTCAGATGAAACCTGACCTAGAGTGCCTTACTGTAAGTATAATACAGAAGACATTGATTTTCTCAATTTTTATTTTATTATTATTTAAGGAATATGATATCACACCATTTCTTCCTCGTTACATTACATTTCACCTTCGGACTGTGTGGTTAGATCCATCAAATCACATTAAAATAAAGATGGCTTGTGTGCTCTCCCAGTCCAGTCATGTTCAAGAAAATGCTTCATCTTAAGTGATGGAAAATCTGTGTGGGTTGGTCTTCTAAGAAAATAAATAATAAGGAAAAGGATTGGGAGAGCAAGTAGTCATCATTAATTTAATGTGAATTGATGGCTAGATTTATATTATATATATACTTAGCACTGGGAGGGGGGCTGTGGACTTATCTTTTTTACATACCAGCAGGCCACAAAATAACCTTTGACTTGATTTGAACTATGTACGATATTCTGTTCACAAAGAAATTAACTCTAATATGTGAAGTGTGGTCATCTGCTCTATCCGTGTAAATTGTGTATCTATTCTGTATTCTCCTTCCACTACTGTTTATTGTGAATGTGTCCTTGCAACCCATTCTGAGTTCCTTTGAGAGAATGGGTTAAAAAATTGAATAAATAAATACATCTGTCACACCCTTGGGCACTGGCTGTTGAGGTGAACGCATGATGCACCCCCAAAGATCCCCTATGCAGTTATGTCATTAGTGATGGTAAAAAGGGAAATCACAAGAGCAAATGAGAGGTACAAAGGCACACAGCAGCACCTCCTCCAAAACCCTCCCTTGGTTGCTATTTCTCTGCCAATACCTCTAACAAGCGAGGACAGGTGAATTACAGGGAGATGTTAGAACTGGGGAGCGTTCTTTCCCTTTTTTGTTGCGCTATCTCTTTCAAGACTGTAGTTCTTCCCTTTTTCCTATTGTTTGAAGTTAATCCATATGTCTTATGTGTTTCACTAAATTAGTTTGGTATTGTTTAGTATCCCTAATTTTAACCTGTTTTTAGGTTCATTTTATATTGTACACTGCTTAGAAACCTGATTAAGCGGTTTAAATTTTTTTTAGTAAACTTGAAACTTGAACCACAGATGTAAAAGAACTGGAGGGTGGGTCAAGCCTGGGAGAAGAGGGTAGAAACTGCCCAGACAGAAAAGAATAATAATACACACTGGTAGGAACAAGGTTAGAGTTTGAGAGTGACAGACAAACAATAAGGCAAGAATGGTAGATAGAAGGAGAGATACTAAGAAAGGAAAAGAATGTTGATGACAGGGAAGAAGGATTGAGAGAGATATGCTGGTTAGGACAAGGAGAGGGGATTTAGCAAGAGGGTGTGGTGGGAACAGGGAAGAGACACTATGAAAGAACATGCTGGTTTGGGGTTGGGACTAGATGGGGGGATATGTAGATGAGACAAATATGCAGGACAAGGGTGATATGCTTAGACTAGAGAGAGGTACACTAGGAGGAGGCACTAGTTTTCCTATTTCCAAATCCAGTAGTTACTAGAACAGTCACATTTGTCATTTTAAGATGAAAAGTTCAAATTTACAAATGCTAATGCACAAAATAGCTATTTGTACTAGAGTCTGGCACAGTGACACAGTCAATGATAGTAAAAAAGGCCCTCACAGTCCATCCAGTCTGTTCAACAAAGTGATCATAGCCTTGCCTACAACTTTATGTAGGCCCAGGTCACCCATGTTTAAATGCTGGTTGTGAAGTTACTACCTTGCCAACTATAAAGTTATAGGGAAATACTTTTAAAACCAATAGGAGGAAATATTTTTTCATTCAGAGAATAGTTAAGCTCTGGAACGTATTGCCAGAGGTTGTGGTAAGAGTAGATAGCGTAGCTGGTTTTTAGAAGGGTTTGGACAATTTCTTGGAGGAAAAGTCCCTAATCTGTTATTGAGAAAGACATGGGGCAAGCCTCTGCTTGCCCTGGATCGGTAGCATGGAATGTTGCTATTCTTTGGGTTTTGGCCAGGTATTAGTGACCTGGATTGGTCACCGTGAAAACGGGCTACTGGGCTTGATGGACCTTTGGTCTGGCCCAATAAGGCTATTCTCATGTTCTATACAGGCAGTCAAACATGACGGGGTTGATTCAACTTACCAATCAAGATGCCTTCCTCTCCTTCCTAAGCTGCACAGTTTCCCACTGGCAGTATGCAACAATGGAATGATCAAATATTCAAACAACAAATCACTCCATTAGAGAAAAAAACCCACTATGTGCTTAGAATAATTAAACTAAGGGCTTCTTTTACTAAGGTGCGCTAGCATTTTTAGCGCACACAGGAAATTACCACGTGCTACACCACACGCTACATGGCTAGAACTAACACCAGCTCAATATTGGCGTTAAGGTCTAGCACGTGTGGCAATGTAGCGCACGCTATTCCGCGCGTTAAAGCCCTAACGCAACTTAGTAAAAGGAGCTCTAAGTGAAAGAAAAAGCCTCAGACTATCAGAGAGGGGTACCCACACTCTTCCACCCAAGCATCATAGGCAAAAATACTTTTGCATATAATAAATGTTAGCAGGTGGGAGCTTAACAAAGAACTGCCAAATGGAGTATTATTGTGGAAAAACCACTATTAACAACAACAACAACAACAAAAAAAAACACAGCCAGGCAGATGATCATTTTGTGGCAAAACGCCACTGCCTCAGGGCCTTGACAAAACTCCAAGCTGTCTGTTCGCAGATCAAACCACTGCGTGCAACCAGTAATAATAAAACTTGGAAACAAGTTTATTCAGCATCTGTCTCCGTTCCCCCACTCTTATTTGTCTCTCTCCATTCAAGTGTGTCTGACATCGGCCTCAGCTCCCACTATTCTTGCTCAAGGTAACACCAACAGCTATGTTGCATTTCCATCTTCTTTCTATTTAAGCATCTTCTGTGTCTGTCCCATGCATGTTGTTTTTCACATACAGACCTGCTCTACCTTTTCAATCATCTCTATATTTCCTAAATAGATTATAGCTCGTCAAGTCATGTTTGCATCCCATGGCAGTCATGAACCATTTCTGTAATATAAACAATATTCAATTCTACCTGTAACATCAGAGGTTGCATTTGTGCTCACTGTTTTTCAGTTACATATTGTCTCTTATCTTCTGTTTATCTTTCTGCCTATTTGAGCTGCTAAGATTATTTATTTTTAATATTTTCTCTACTGCTGTCACTCTTTTGCTATGGTAAAAGAAGGACGTGCCATGGACATCCCCAGGGGCTAGATGCAAGAGAAGGCAGGATTCTCAAGGGTGTGGCAAGATTGACAACTTCCAAGAAATATAGAAATTTACTGACACTATCTTGTGCCATAGTCCTAAAACTTGGGACTCTGATTTATCTTCTTCCCCTCCACAGAATCACAAATCATCAATGAATCTGACATGCCACTTCCGCCCCTTGTGGTTCACAGCCTCCAAAGGGAACTCCTCTGCCAGCCTTTTCAGCACTTTGATATCCTTATATAGACCATCTTTTGAAAGGTTTGGTAATCTCTGCACTAAACGATGTGGTCTTGGTGAATCCTTTATAATGCATACCTTTTTACCCAGAAAATTAATGAATTACAATACATCTAAGTCACTACCTGCGTTTGGGTCATACCTCTGGCCGGTTTTCATGGCAGGGGGGGATGTGGACACAGTGGCAGGCAGAAGCTTGAAGAATGGTCTGAAATTTGGCAGCTAAAATTTAATGCTAAGAAATGCCAGGTCATGCATTTGGGCTGCAAAAACCCAAAGGAAAGGTATAGTGTAGGGGTTGAAGAACTTTTGTGCACGACAGAAGTACGGGACTTTGGTGTGATTATAATCTTAAAGTGGCCAAACAGGATGAAAAGGTGATGGCCAAAGCTAGAAGGATGCTAGGGTGTATAGAAAGAAGTATGGTCAGTAGGTCAGTGAGACCTCATTTAGAATATTGTGTACAATTCTGGAGACCGCACCTTCAAAAAGATATAGAAAGGATGGAGTCGGTCTAGAAGAAGGCTACTAAAATGGTGTGTGGTGTTCATCATAAGGCGTATGGGGACAGACTTAAAGATTTCAATATGTATATTTTGGAGGAAAGGCGCAAGAGGGGAGATATGATAGAGACCTTTAAATACCTACATGGCGTAAATACGCAGGAGTCGAATCTCCATTTGAAAGGAAGTTCTGGAATGAGAAGGCATAGGATGAAGTTAACAGGTGATAAGTTCAGGAGTAATCTAAGGAAATACTTTTCTACAGAAAGGGTGATAGGTGCATGAAACAGTCTCCCAGAAGAGGTGGTAGAGACAGAGACTGTGTCTGAAATTCAAGGAAGCGTGGGACAGGCACATGGGATCTCTTAGAGAGAGGAAGAGATAATGGTTACTGCGGATGAACTGAATGAGCCATTTGGCCTTTATCTGCCATCATTTTTCTATGTTTCATGTGGTCAAAGAGCCGCATGGGGCTCACGAGCCACAGGTTGCCAATCCCTGGCCTAGGGCATAGTGGCTTACCTTTACTGCCAAAGGGACAGCAGAGATGACATGTTAATATCCCCCATCCCACTCATTCAAAACTACATGGTGCCCCAAGTAAACAAGAAATAAAATCGGAAGCACCTGGGATGTGACTGTTTGGCCACAATTAAAATAGGCTTTTCACAAGCCGGAATGTAATATGTATAGTATGAAATCTAAATTCCAGCAAACACATTCGTATGAGGATAAAAAAAAAGAATATAAAAACATTTTTCATACGAATGTGTTTGCTGGAATTTAGATTTCATGCTATACAATTAAAATAGGAACATGTGCTGGGGGAGTTGTTTAGGATTCAAACCTACAACCTCTGGAAGATTCGCACAGGGCTTTTACCCATTGAGCTGCTTCTTATTAGTCAGGGAGGTTCCTACCATGAAAGCTTAGGATATCCTAGCCATGTGATGGTACTGTAGCATATCACTAAGCTATAATATCACAGGACAGTCAGAGATAACTGACTAGAAGCTGCTGGGCTCAATGGGTAAAAGCCCTATGTTCATCTTCCAGAGGTCGTGTGTTCAAATCCCAAACAACTCCCCCCAGCACATGTTCTTATTTTAATTGTGGAATTCTACCTTGCAGGTGCACATTGATGATATCACAATGAGGTCACCATTGTGCAGCTGCACACCTCCATTTGCAATGAACTAGAAGCCATGCTAAGGTCTGTATCTGGTTTTTCAGTTTTTACCCTTTTGCAAATGAAGTTATCTGTGCAATCTATATATTTATGTCATGTGGTTGCATCTCTTTGAAGAATGAGCTCATTGGAGCACTGTTTAATGAGAAAAAAGGGTTGTTTTTTAGCAAGTAACCTAAAGCTGTGTTTTCCATGTGCTCTAATTAGCAAATAACATTGCTGTTTGGCCAGAAAACAAGTAGATTTGACATGCAATATGTTTGTATTGATGTGTCCTGTTTATGTGGTGGCTTATTAAATGTATTTTGAGCTTAATAAAACAAAAATAAATTCCTAAACCCTATTTAGAAGATTGCATTGAGAATGTCCAAAGCCCGCCTAAATTCCGTCCATAGAACTCATATCTATCTAAAGCCCAAACCACACTGAAAAGTAGACCTGGTTTTCATTTGCTTACAATTTCCACATTAGATGGACACACTGTGGCACCCAAATATATGTTAATGAGTGAAGAGACGTCCACATTGAAGCCTCTCCCTTGTCATGCCTGTGTCACACCCATGCCTAAATGGTTAGGTACAGTTTTTCCCGAAGGGCGCCTACTGAATTGTGGACGCGTCTTGAAATTCGCATCTACATCCCTAGGATGTCCATCTGCCAATTATTGCTTGTTAAGACCCTTAAATCACTCATTAACCACTTAGTTTGGATGCCTAACTCCTGCTTAACTTTAGGTAGAACTTAGGCGCAGTTAAGCACCCTTTATAGAATCAGGCCCTAGATGTGTTTGGAAAGGCTGGGGTAGTTCCAGTTTGAATGTAGCTGCATTATTGCATTAGCTAAAATTCCAGTTAGCAATTTGAACATCACCTGAAAGCATGAGATTGCGCGGTAGTTGCTTACCATGGAACCCGTTTTTTGTCTTTTATGATCAGAAATAATCTGGTCAGTTGTCATCCATTCTTATGGGAGGGTTTTTGTGTACAGTATTTCATTAATCCTCATAGTTATTCTTTCATGTGAACTGATAAAGAATTCATGCTCTTTATCTTTTCCTGGTGTACTCCTGTTTTTAACCTTCCTTGCTTGTTGTTTAATTATTTCAGTCATTATTGCAACATTGTCCAACTTAGACAGGCTCACATGTTCTTCAGCTTGTTGGATCAATTTTACTACTTTGTGGAATTCTTTTGGGTTATTCCAGATCTCTCTCAAAAATTTTAAAGTTTCGTCTCAGTCAGAGCATGCATTTACATTTCCTGAATTTCACGGCAGTGTTTTATAGAACAAATGTTGGTTTGTCCAAAATTGCTAATTTTGTCTTGCAGGCCCTGTTTTACAAAGCTGCAGTAACTGCCCCGAAGCCCATAGAGATTTAAAAGGCTTCGGGGCTGTTGCCGCGTGGCAGCCGCTAGCGTAAAACAGGCCCATAGTTACCATATATGCTTGAATATAAATGGATCTGATTATAAACCAAGGTTAGAAATCTGGGTACGTGAGCGTCGTTTGTCAGGGATCAAGCCATAAGTAATCACAAATTTTTCAGTTGGGGTTGTTTCGACTCCAAATAAGCTGAAGGAGAACTGACAAATGTTGTCCTACTTGGGGCCACAACACCAACCAAAGTTTCTGGTCTTCTATACACACCATAACACCTGGCCTCAGTCACACATGCAGAAAACAGGAAAAAAAAACAGCTTTTCAAATATAAACCCACAAACTAAAATTTGTCCTTTCACAACTAGACAAGGGGGAAAAAACCATCAAAAAATTGAGACTTATCCCGAACATAGCCGTCCGACTTATCTTTGGTTTGAAAAAAATCTGACCACATCACCCCATACTACAAGAAACTCCACTGGCTACCTATAGAGGCAAGAATAATTTTCAAATTTGGCTGCCTCTGCGTCAAGACTCTTTTCGGCACCGCACCCACCTACCTCCTGAAACATCTCACCCTGCAGGACAAACTCCGCTTCTCTCGCAGAACACTGCTGTTCGCTTTCCCTTCTCCCAAAGGATGCAAATTCAAAAGATTCCTCAACAGAACACTCTCTTTCAAGCAGGGGTCTGGAACAACACCTTACATGACCTAGTCCAGAACTCCCTAACATACCACTTATTCAGAAAATCACTAAAAACCCACCTATTCGACAAATTTACCTGATCCTCCAAATCTGCGTGACACCTACCTCATCTTACTCACCTCTTCCTCCTAGCCTATGCTACCTCATCACACTACTGTCTTTCTACCACTCCCCAATTCTAATTGATGTTATCTCGCTGTCCTTATATCACCTCTTGTTGTACACCGTCTTGAACTGAAAAGGTATGACGGGATATAAATAAAGCTATTATTATTGTTAGTGCAACTCATGTCTATCCCCCAGATGAGATCAGTATTTTTGGCAGGCAGAATTTCTCTTCTAATGGGCTGAACATTGCATCAGATACCTAGGGGTGAATTTAACAGCAGACCCAGCAAGATTATACACAGCAAACTATCCAGCCTTATTAAAAAGCTCTTTGGAGAATTAGACAGATGGGTAGGCCTAAGACTAAGCTGGATGGGAAGAATTGCATCCAATTGCTATATATGTTTATGGTCCTCCCAATAATGATCCCTAAATAGTTCTTCTGCCAATTAACTAAAAAAGTGTTTGCTTATTTCTGGTGCAAGAAGCCCCCCCTGGGTTCGTCAATCCATATTATATTAAACAAAAGCCAAGGGAGACATGGGAGTACCTCACTTCCAACTGTATTATAAAGATACTTTATTGCAAGAAATTGTTGCATGGTTAATGTACGTAGATAAGCCCTGTACAGTAAAAATTTATTAAAGATATTTCCTAATAGAAGCTGCCCTGAGCCCCTATAGAACAGCTACTTCAGACAAGCGCCTCTGTGCTTGCTGCAGGATTTTGTGGTGATCGAAGAATCTATGTCTGTGCAGACAATGGTCAATGAAAGGATTGCAAACTGTAGACCAAATTTGGGATATGGACTATGTTATATCATTTGAAACCCTCCAGGAGAAATATGGCATGCCAACCCGAGACTCTTATTTTTTCATTCAGTTCTGTACCTTTGCCTGGGTGCTTCACTTAGGAAAAACAGAAATGGAAACAGCACTGAGAAAGGGCATAGGGAAAGGAGGAATCTTTGGTTATATAGAGCGTTGTTGTTTTGAGAATCACCTCACAACCCATATAGAGTCAAGTGGGAGCACTCATTACAGAGCTCATACATAACCAGCCAATGGGAATCCATCTACATGTGGTTATTCAAATGTACAAACCACACCAAACAAAATGTACACACCAAACAAAACTAAATAGATATTTGGAGTTGGCTCAGGTAGCTGTTGGAGGAACTGTGGAAATCAAGGAGATGTTCTACATATTTGGTGGTCCCGCCGTATAATAAAACCCTATTGGCAGGAAACTGGGAAGCTCCTCGTGAGGATCACCAGCAAGCATTGTTTTCTGTTAATGGAATGCTGTCTTCTAAATGTTCCTATCCCGGGCCATACCTTGATGGAACAGAAATTGACTGCTTATGTTTTCACTGCTGCACACATTGCCTGAAGCCGCACACATTAGCAGAGACAGGGTGAGATGACAAAACTCCATCACTAGTCCAGGTGCAAATTAAACTAGACTACCTGCAAGCCATTTCACAGCTAACAATTATGAGACGTTATACTGTACAGACTTATCACTAGATATGAAACTCATACATAACTTGGCAAGATCATATGTAATATTGACAATGTCCCACCCCAGAAGTGTATAGCAGACCCTCAATATTCGCGGGGGTTAGGGGCAGAGCCGGTCCGTGAATAGGGAAAATAACAAATAATTTTTTGGGTCAGTTCTGACCCACCCCCACCTCCCTCCAGCCTCCCTGACCTTACCTGGTGGTCTAGCGGTGATGTGGGGCAGGAGCAATCTTCCTACGCTCCTGCCCCATGCAGAGCCGTCATCAAAATGGCTGCCATGAGTACCCATTGTAGTCTCGAGAACTACAACGGGAACTCACGGCAGCCATTTTGATGACAGGTCTGCATGGGGCAGGAGCATAGGCAGATCACTCCTGCCTCGCGTCACTGCTAGAACTCCAGGTAAGGTCTGGGGGATGTCAGGGGCAGTGTTTCTGCATTAAAAAACAAGGGGGAAAAAAAAATCACAAATAACAGAATTTGTGAGTGGGAAACTGTGAATCGGGAGGGGGAGTTGCAGTTTCTTATAATTTGGTCTCATTTTGGATATGCTTAGGGAAGTCTTATGGAATGAATTGTTTTAGTCAATAAAAGCAGTATTTGGGGAGGAAAGGGGAAGGGGTTGGGATTTGTTCAGGGGTGGTCTATGTGAGATTATGCTTAAACTCTTAGAAAAAGAAAATTTCTGTATAATGTATATCTCTTGGAAAAGATCAATAAAGAAATTTATCAATAAAAACCTGAAAAAAAATAGTTCAATGTGGTATACAAGGTAAGATACTAGAGTATACTCTGGGAAGTAACAATAATAAAATCAGGCAGACTGCTGCATTCTGTTACGTTATTGATAACACCGTTGTTGGATTACTGCAACTCTATTTATTTAGGGCTGCCAAAATGTGTTTTGCATGCCCTGCATATGGCACAGAATGCCGCTGCTTGCCTTATTGCTCATGTGTCCAAATTTGATCATATCACTCCGATATTACGCGCGCTTCATTGGCTGCCCATTGAGATGCGGGTAGAATTCAAGATCCTGTGTTTGATGTTCAAGGTGCTTCAAAGCAATTGTCCTATAGCTGTTCGCTCACCCTTTCGATAGTATTTTCCTGTCCATGAGTTACAGCCTGCTGACAGTTTGCGATTGGAAATTCCATCTTTAGTAACTGTGAAACTTGTTGGCAATTAGAATTCCATGTTGTCGGTTCAGGACCCGGTCCTGTGGAATGCCTTTTTGGTTTCTGTGCGTCAATTGACCATGCTTTGCCAATTTAGAAAAGTAGTAAAAACTGTTATTTTCACACGCTTTTGGCATCTGCTGCGTGGGTGTATAAGATTTTATCTTTCTGTGTTAGGCTGTGGATTGTACTAGCTTTGATTTGTCTTTTTGAAGATGTATTTTATGATTGTGCAAAGATGCTCAGATGTTTTATGATTTTTTTTCCAGTGTGTATTGCTTTTGCATTTTGTTGTTTTGTCATTTGCTGATTTTGTATGTTTGTATTGTTCCCCACCTAGATTTGTAGATAGGCGGGCTACAAATAATTATAAAGAAAGAAAGAAAATAAATAAATTCTGAACCTGCTGAAGCTTACACATGAGATTTTGAGCAACCTATTACGTAAGTAACATTAGCAGAGTCAAACTACCAGGAGCAGAGATTGAAAAAGGAGTCTGAACACATTTTGTTCAAACAATTTGTGAATAGTTCTTAACTTCTTCATTATGTCAAAAGAATTTTTCACTACTTTATTAACCTGCATTTTCATCTGTAATAGACAAACTCAATCCCTATAATGCAAGCAGTAAAGTCCAGTTCAAATTAATTTAAGCCAACAGATAAAAAAATAATTGCTTGTCTGAATATCTGACCAACCCATAAAAATTTTGTTTTCTCCTAGTTCTGCTTCAGCCTATGGCCAGTTACCTATGGTTCATCAGTTCCAATCAACACTGCAGCCCATACTAATTATTTACTGATAGAGGAAAAAAAAACACTTTTTTTGAACTCAACTGCCAAAGATTGCATCAGAACGGCCAATCTGAGTTTTAGGCCACTCCCAGCACATCCCAGAATGCACTGGGATAGAGGCTTAAGATTCTGTTTGGTGGAGGGGCCTTAAGCACTTGGACCAATCAGGCTACTCCCTGGTGCATCCCATGATGCACCAGGAAGGGACAAGCCCACCATTCAGTAAAAGCAGGCCTGCCTGCTGGAGGGAGAAAACATCTCTCTGGCCGGCCAACTTAAAAAAAGAATTGTGGAGTCTGGGTGGGCTTGGGGGGAGGGTCAGGGAACATGCCCTTTGCCGCTGATCTTAGGGGGAGACTGGGGGGCTCTAGCAGGAGAGACTGGGCATCCCTTCTGCTGGTAGATGTCTTGGTGAGGTGGTGGTAGGAGGAACTGGGCACTCTTCCTGCCGCAGACATTCAGGGGTAGGGGTGGGGCAGCTTCGGGGGTTCTGGCAAGAGGGACTGGGCATCCCTCTTACTGCTGATTTTAGGGTGAGACTGGTGGGCTGCAGCAGGAGGGACTGGGCATCCCTTCTGCCGGAGGATGTCTTGGGGGGTGGCGGCAGGAGGGACTGGGCATCCTGCTGAACCTCCGAAGCTGCCTCCCCCACCCCTGAATGTCCACGGCAGAAGGAGTGCCCAATTCCTCTTGCCACCACCTTGCCAAGACATCCACCAGCAGGAAGGATGCCCAGTCCCTCCTGCTGGAGCCCCCCAGCCCCCTCCCTAAGATCGACAGGAGGGATGCCCAATAATATAATACTTTTCTCAGATCCTGTCAGCTGAAATATCAGGGCTTGATCTATTAGATCCCTCAGGTAATTAATTTTTAAATACTATAGCATTTCTACCTTTTCCTTCAAATATACAGCCAAATCTGAAGCTGTAGGAGTAATCGTATTATGGGAGATAAGAGTCCCTGACTGATATAGTTGATTTATCACATTAAAAGCCTTTCTTAAATCTAATTTTTCCTCACCAATTAAAGTTGAATATGTCCTTTTAGTAGTTCATTTATCTTTATAGTTCTTAATTGCTCTTCTTCATTCCTCTCTATTTTCTACAGATGGTGCCTTCCTTCATCTCCTTTCTAATCTTCTGCAGTTTCTCTTTAATTCCAACAGTTCTTTCTTAAACTATTTATTTGATCATTGGATCAGCTTTCTTCTCTTAATTAAAGGTGTCATCTCATCAAGAACACTTCTACTGATCATATTCCAATGACCGATTAGATTAAATTCAGGTACATCTGTTTGTAATTCCTTAATTTTATCCCAAAATAGCATAGGGTCTTGAGGTCAAATCAACCTTTGCATTCAAAAATTAAAATTAATTTACTTTGCTCTCTCTATAAAACAACAAACAAATTCAAATAAAAAAAATGATCAGACCAAGGAACCCGATATCAATATTCTAAGTTAAAAATAAAATCATTACCATCTAAAGTGTAAAAATGCTACTAAATTGAATTGATGCCCTTTATTATGACTTTTGGAACCTTAAACCTTGAACAAGCTAAAGATTCTGCATATTCAAAAAAAGTCTGATACATTAGTATTTGTAAAATCACCTAATGTAAAATTATGTCCTACCTGTTAATTTTCTTTTCTTTAGACACAGCAGATGAATCCAGAGACCAGTGGGATAGCACATACCTACCAGCAGGTGGAGATAGAGCTCTGATTTTCAGGAGTATATCTGGATGGAACTCCCTCTTGCCAATCAGTACTGCTCTTGCCCAAGCATCCAGGTCAATGCAGCTGCAGCTCATGAAAACTTCCCCATAAGAGAACCAGAACACCAAGCATAACACAATCGCTAATTTAACAACAATCCCCAGTACTCTCCCCTCCCTGCCAGGGGAGCATCCGCAGAATCTAGCTCGGGTGGGGCTCTTGATTCATCTGCTGCGTCTAAAGTAAAGCAAATTAACAGGTATGACATAATTTTACATTCCTTAGCACCGGCAGAAGATGAATCCAGAGACCAGTGGAATGTAGCAAAGCCAATTCATACTGAGTGGGACTAAGATGCGGCCTCTGTAATGACAGAAGCCCCGAAAGACACCTCTGTCCGCTCAGCCACATCCAAGCAGTAATGTCTAGAGAAAGAGCTAGAGGAGGACCAAGTGGCCGCCCTGCAAATCTCCTCCAGAGAAAAACCTCTGAACTCAGACCAGGACGTAGCCATTGTCCTGGTCGAGTGAGCATGGAGGGCTTCCGGTAGCCATTTGCCTGCTGCCAAATAAGTAGAAGCAATAGCCTCTTGGACCCACCGAGCCACTGAAGCTTTTGAGGCCGCCATGCCCTTCCTAGATCCTGAAAATAGAACAAAGAGATGATCTGACTTCCGAAAGTCATTAGTAACCTGAAGATAGTGCAAGAGAATTCTATGAAAATCCAGCAAATGCAAAGACTGAAATCACGACCCCCCCCACTCTTCTTCCCTAAAAGCCGGAAGGAAGAGAGCCTAATTGACGTGAAAAGACAAAACTACCTTAGGCAGAAAAGAAGGAACCGTCCAAATCGAGACCCCCGATTCTGAAAAATGTAAGAACCTCCGATCCCCTCAGCTTCTCTGTAATGGTAGGGAGGGTGGGGAAGGGACTCAGGTGGGCCCAGATGTTGCCCCCAAAGTTGGCCCAGCTCGGCTAACACCCCAAGGCTCAACTGAAGCTGCAGCAACAGGAGCAACAAGCCTTCTGTTCTCAGGAGCAGCAACCAGGAACCAGAATGATAGCCGCCATCCAACCTGCTGGAGATAGAGCATACTGATTGGCAAGAGGGAGTTCCATCCAGGTATACTCCTGAAAATCAGGGCTCTATTTCCACCTGCTGGTAGGTATGTGCTATCTCACAGATCTCTGGATTCATCTGCTGCTGGTACTAAGGAAATGCAAATTAACTATAACATCACTCATTAACATATGTACTATAATTAAAATTCACCATGTTTCTAGAAAGAAAATCTGCAAAGCTATTCTTGGCTAAATCCCATTTTCCTGGAGGACAAAAACACACAAAGCAACAAATACATAGAACTCATTTGCAATTTTTCCGTAATTTCACAAGCCATAATTTTCCAAATAGGAGGCCAAAGAGTCCAGGATTTTAACTTTAATAAAAGCTCATACATGAGCTCCAGGATGACTGTCCTTTATAGGATGGTACCCAACTTTGGGTATGAAGAATTATGCCAGCTGATACCTGGCATAAATCTTGAGGTGCAAGTTGGACACTGTTCCCAGAAATTCTATAATACCGCATGCATCCTTTGAGAATGTCTCTGACCCGCCATACCCCTCCCTTGGTCACACCCCCTTTTGGGTTGTGCACTATGGGATTTGGGCACCCAGGCTTATAAAATAGTGCACAGCCGGATGTGCGCACAACCTCTAATTAGAGCCAATTAACATCAGTTGTTAGCATCCAGTTATTTATGTTAATTGGCTCATTAATCAATTAGATTGTGTTCAGATATGGGCAGGCCTTTACAGAATCAAGGGATTCTGGATCCTGAGCAGTTGGAGGCAATTTAATGAGGGATATTGCAATTTAATGAGGGATAATGTTGAGGATAGTTCTTGTGACCGCTGGTTTGTACGTACAGGGAGGGTTTAATGTTCTCCTTTTCTCCTAGAATTTCCTTTTTTTTTCGATTTGTTTTTGCTCTGTCGTCAGTTATGCAGACTTGATGCACTTTCATCCTCATAGGTTTTAAGTGTGCATTTCCTTGTACTGAAGAGAGAATGTATTGCTGTGTTTTCTTTCTTATTTCAGAATGAGTATTTAAAAATCTAATAAAAAACTTTAAAAATGTACAAACAGGCTGTTAGAAAATGCCTATCCCCCATAAGGATACTGTGAATAGGCACTTTGAAAAGAGCTAGATTTAAGAAGGTGCATTACCACATTAGCACACTGAAACACCATTAATGCAAACCTAAAAATTCAAGTGATGCCAATGAACAACTGGACTGCTGGAAATGAAGGGAATAGCCTGGTTATCACTGTATTAAAGTACTAATTATAGTTACATTATTGACAAGAGGAGAACAGCACAAAGAGAGCTTCTAGTCTTCTTTGAGACTCTGCTCTATTGGAGACTGCATACATGATCCAGCAGGCCTGATTGACCAGACATAGCAGAATAGAAGAATTTAATGGGAGGGCTGATCTAGCATTAGAGAAAGGGCTAAGAGCTATAGAAACCAATCAACTTTCCCCACTCTTATTCCCGGTGACCTCTGGTAAGTCCCTTTGGAGGTACAGTAGACTCTCACCCCTGTGGATTGATAGATGCCAGATAAATGTAGTTTCTGTTTGCTTGAGAGTTACTATTAAAAATAGACCTAATACTATACCCCTTACTAAGTCATGCCATATGGTAGGAAAAGTGTGGGTGTACTCAGGTGTGACTTGCCAAGTTTACACTTAAATTTCCAACAGAAATTGATTTTATTTTAATTTTTATTTAACGTATTACAGTATTTCTTAGAATTTTTTCCGGTTAACAGTATTTCTTAGAATTGAGTTCCAGTTAACAGACCTCCTCCTTTACAAAGCCAGACTAGCATTTTAAGCTCTGGCTGCGGTGGCAAGAACTCATGCTCATAGAAATTCTACAAGCGTCGGAGTTCTTACTGCCGCAGCCGGCGCTAAAAATGCTAGTGTGGCTTTGTAAAGGAGAGAAAGTCTACTGTAATTGTGTTACTGCCTGTTTTTCTGTCAAGTATACAGGCATAAGAACATAAGCAATGCCTCCGCTGGGTCAGACCTGAGGTCCATCGTGCCCAGCAGTCCGCTCACGCTGAGGCCCAACAGGTCCAGGGCCTGTGCAGTAATCCTCTATCTATACCCCTCTATCCCCTTTTCCAGCAGGAAATTGTCCAATCCTTTCTTGAACCCCAGTACCGTACTCTGCCCTATTACACCCTCTGGGAATGCATTCCAGTAGTCCACCACACGTTGGGTAAAGAAGAACTTATCCATCCATATTCCATACACTAATTTTGAAAGCTAAGTTTTACATGTGCTTTCATTTTGAAAATTAACCCAAGAAAACTCTGCAAGGCTCATTTACACCTGCTAATTTCTGTAGATAGTTTCCAGGAGAATAAATATATGCATACTTTTTGAAAGTTCAGAAGCATGTGTGCAGATGTAAACCCCTTCCTAACCCACCCCTGAGAATATTTCTTCTCAGAGTGGGTAAACTTAAAGCTAGGTTTTCTAAGGTGTGCCACTGAGGTAGTGCATGCCAATAAAAATGAAAATGCATTATTACCTCTAACTCTCAGACATGGGCAAAATAAAGGATCAAAATAAAGGCTCATAATCCTGAATCCAGCTAATCTGATTTGATTGGGGGTGGGTGTTTGGGAGAAGTGTATTTTCCTGAAATGTTTCATTTCCTATTTATTTTGTCTCTATCATTTTTAACATTTAAAGATATAAATTTGAATGTTATAATTAAGGAATATAAACTTTGCAAGAAGATATTAACCATCAGATTTAGCACCGATTCTTTTTTGCACTATCATAGAAACACAGAAATAGACGGCAGATAAGGGCCACGGCCCATCTAGTCTGCCCACCCTAATGTCCCTCCCCTACCTTTGCCCTGTGAATAGATCCCATGTGCCGATCCCATTTGGCCTTAAAATCAGGCACGCTGCTGGCCTCAATCACCTGTAGTGGAAGACTATTCCAGCGATCAACCACTCTTTCAGTGAAAAAGAATTTCCTGGTGTCACCTTGTAGTTTCCTGCCCCTGATTTTCCATGGATGCCCTCTTGTTGTCGTGGGACCCTTGAAAAAGAAGATATCTTCCTCCGCCTCGATGCGGTCCGTAAGATACTTGAACGTCTCAATCATGTCTCCCCTCTCTCTGCGCTCCTCGAGCGAGTATAGCTGTAATTTGTCAAGCCGTTCTTCGTATGGAAGATCCTTGAGTCCTGAGACCATCCGGGTGGCCATTCTCTGCACCGACTCCAGTCTCAGCACATCCTTGCGATAATGTGGCCTCCAAAACTGCACACAGTATTCCAGGTGGGGCCTCACCATGGATCTATACAATGGCATAATGACTTCCGCCTTACGAAACCCCTTCGTATGCATCCCATGATTTGTCTTGCCTTGGACGAAGCCTGCTCCACTTGATTGGCAGACTTCATGTCCTCACTGACGATTACCCCCAAGTCTCGTTCTGCTACCGTTTTTGCTAGGATCTCGCCATTAAGGGTATAAGACTTGCATGGATTTTGGCTGCCCAGGTGCATAACTTTGCATTTTTTGGCATTGAAGTTGAGTTGCCATGTCCTAGACCAGCGCTCCAGTAGGAGTAGGTCGTGCATCATGTTGTCGGGCATTGAATCTTCGTCTGTTATGCATTTGCCCACTACATTACTTAGTTTGGCGTCATCGGCGAATAATGTTATTTTACCTCGAAGCCCTTCTGCCAAGACCCTTATAAAGATGTTGAATAGGATCGGGCCCAAGACTGAGCCCTGTGGCACTCCACTGATCACCTCCGTCATTTCGGAGGGGGTGCCGTTCACCACCACCCTTTGAAGCCTACCTCCAAGCCAGTTCCCAACTCATTGCATCAATGTGTCACCTAATCCTATAGAACTCATCTTGCTCAACAACCTGCGGTGTGGTACGCTATCGAATGCTTTGCTAAAGTCCAGGTACACGATGTCCAGGGACTCCCCAATATCCAGCTTCTCCATCACCCAATCAAAGAAGCTGATCAGGTTGGATTGGCATGATCTCCCCTTGGTAAATTCATGTTGTCGGGGATCCCATAGATTCTCCTCATCCAGGATCTTATCCAATTGGTGTTTGATTAGAGTTTCCATTAGTTTGCTCACTATCGATGTTAGACTCACTGGTCTGTAGTTTGCTGTCTCCATCTTTGAGCCTTTCTTGTGGAGTGAAATGATGTTAGCTGTCCTCCAGTCCAAGGGATGCTGCCTGAACTAAGGGAGAGGATGAAGAGCGCAGACAGTGGCTCCGCCAAGACATCACTCAGCTCCCTAAGGACCCTGGGGTGCAGGTTGTCCGGCCCCATTGCTTTGTTAACCTTGAGCTTTGACAGCTCACCGTGACACTGCTGGGCGTAAACTCAAAGTTACTAAAAGGGTCAACTGAGCCAACCCTTGTCTGTAGCTGAGGGCCAAGCCCTGGCGCTTCTCGGGTGAAGACTGAGCAGAAGTATTCATTTAATAGTTGGGCTTTTTCCGAATCCTTTTCCACATAGTCTCCATCTGGATTCCTAAGACGTACAATCCCGCCTGAGTTTTTTCTTCTGTCACTGATATACCTGAAGAAGGATTTATCTCCCTTCTGGATGTTCTTTGCCAGAGACTCTTTCATGTGGAATTTAGCCTCCCTGACTGCTGTTTTGACGGAGCAGAGATGAGTGTTTTACCAACTTATTCTTGAAATCTCTTGGTGACATTCTAAATGACCATAAGAACAGCCTTACTGGGTCAGACCAATGGTCCATCAAGCCTAGTAGCCTGTTCTCAAGGTAGCCAATCCAGGTCACTAGTACCTGGCCAAAACCCAAGGTATAGCAATATTCCATGCTACCGATCCAGGGCAAACAGTGGCTTCACCCATGTCTTTCTCAATAACAGACTATGGACTTTTTTCCAGGAACTTGTTCAAAACTTTCTTAAAACCAGCTACGCTATCCACTCTTACCACATCCTCTGCCAACGCATTCCAGAACTTAACTATTCTCCGAGTGAAAAAAAATTTCCTCCTATTGGTTTTAAGAGTATTTCCATGTAACTTCATCGAGTGTCCCCTAGATTTGTAATTTTTGACGGATCAAAAAATCGATCCACTTGTACCCGTTCTACTCCACTCAGGATTTTGTAGACTTCAATCATATCTCCCCTCAGCCGTCTCTTTTCCAAGCTGAAGAGCCCTAACTGTTTTAGTCTTTCCTCATATGAGAGGATTCCATCCCCTTTACCATCTTGGTCGCTCTTCTTTGAACCTTTTCTAGTGCCACTATATCTTTCTTGAGATAAGGAGACTAGAATTAAGAACATAACATAACAATTGCCACTTTTGGGTCAGACCAGTGGTCCATCATACCCAGCAGTCCGCTCATGCAGCAGCCCTTAGGTCAAAGACCAGTGCCCTGAGTCTAGCCTTACGTGTGTATGTTCTGGTTCAGCAGGAACTTGTCTAACTTTGTCTTGAATCCCTGAAGGGTGTTTTCCCCTATAACAGCTTCCAGAAGAGCATTCCAGTTTTCTACCACTCTGGGTGAAGAAGAACTTCCTTACGTTTGTACGGAATCTATCCCCTTTTAACTTTAGAGAGTGCCCTCTCGTTCTCTCTACCTTGGAGAGGGTGAACAACCTGTCTTTATCTACTAAGTCTATTCCCTTCATTATCTTGAATGCTTTGATCATGTCCCCTCTCAGTCTCCTCTTTTCAAGGAAGAAAATGCCCAGTTTCTCTAATCTCTCACTGTAAGGCAACTCCTCCAGTCCCTTAAATCATTTTAGTCGCTCTTCTCTGGACCCTCTCGAGTAGTACTGTGTCCTTCTTCATGTATGGCGACCAGTGCTGGACGCAATATTCCAGGTGGGGGCATACCATGGCCCAGTACAGCAGCATGATAACCTTCTCCAATCTGTTCGTGATCCCCTTCTTAATCATTCCTAGTATTCTGTTCACCCTTTTCACCGCCACCGCGCATTGCGCAGATGGCTTCATTGACTTGTTGACCTGTACTCCCAAGTCTCTTTCCTGGGGGTCTCTCCAAGTAGTGCACCGGACATCCTGAATTCGTGTATAAGATTTTTCTTACCGACATGCATCAACTTACACTTATCCACGTTAAACCTCATTTGCCATATCACAGCCCATTTCTCGAGCGTGTTTATGTCACATTGCAGGTCTTCGCAATCCTTCTGCGTCCTCACTACTCTGAATAACTTTGTATCGTCTGCAAATTTAATCAAATGAGGTGATACAGGGGCATTGTGACAACAAACAATAATATATGAAAAAGACAGAATCACTGTAGTGTAATGTTCTATTAGTACAGAAACTGAAAAGCCAGATAGATATAATAAAAGAGGGAGACTGGGCTGTTATATAATCCTGGTTGTTTTCTTTGTGTTAAAAAAAAAAAAAAAAGAGTTGGTTTTGGTTCTAAATAACTACTACAGGAGTTTAATTGTCTGTTCTCTAGAAAGATGACATGAACTTAAAGAATTACAGCTCAGGTCCTCTATATTAAAAAGCAGCGAGGGGGGAGGGGTGGAATTCCTCCATAAGAAATAAATTTTCTTCTCCTCACCCACGAACGAACATAACATTTTAGCAAGCATGATACAAAAGCAAACCCAAACCACAGGCACATACAAAACCTATAGACCGCGTCTGGAAGAGAATAAATTATCATGGCACCTTTCCTGCCTTCTCTAAGGCAACTGTGGTTTCCCCCTGGCCTGGGGGAGGGGGGGGGGGATGCCGCTAAGCTTGCTGCGTGAATATAAAGGTTTGCATCGCTTTTGCATGTAGCCAGGTTTATTCCTTGTCTAATGGATTAAAGGGAAGGTCCGCCATATTCTGCCTTTACCACGCCCGGGGAGCTAAACCAGTGAAAAGCCATACAGTGGAGGGAGAGAGATGCTGATTCCCCCCCTCCTTTTTTTTTTTCCTTTTCTTGCAAACTACACCATAGCAGAAGGGAAAAAAAAGGGAAGCGCCGAATCCCTATAGTAGTCTAGAGACGCAGCATTGCACAGAAGGCGAGAAAGGAGGATTTGATTAAGCAGCCAGGCCAGTCTGCGCTTAAGTGGAAGAGAAAAGCGCACGAGCGCTTCAGCGGGGAGTCTGGGGGGGAGGGCGGAGGATTTCTGCGCCGGCTGTCAGTTGCAACGAGCTCTGGGACTAAGGACGGAAGAGGAAACGGGATTTTTTTTTTTTTTTCCTTCCCTGACAAAGGGAAGAGGAAACGGGATCGCCGGAGGTAGCGGCGGAGCCGGTGCAGCCTCGAATGTTCCCGTGTTGTTTGGTGCATGATTTCGAGAGGAGGAGGAAGAGGAGGGGGAGTTGTTGCTGCTGCTGCTGCTGCGGGAGGCGAGTGACGGCTGCGGCGCGGTGCTCTGCTGATCGCGGGGGGCCCCCGAATTCTCGCTGATCCTCCTCCCCCCCCTTCCCCCGCTTTCTCTGCCGCCGCAGCCGCTGGTGCTCTCCGGGCTCGGGGGAGAAAGGGGGCGCGCTGGGGGAGAATGACTCTAGAGTCCATCATGGCGTGCTGCCTGAGCGAGGAAGCCAAGGAAGCCCGGCGGATCAACGACGAGATCGAGAAGCAGCTGCGCCGGGACAAGCGGGACTCGCGCCGGGAGCTCAAGCTCCTCCTGCTCGGTGAGTGCCGGGGGAATGGCGCCATCGCCCTTCCCCCCCCCTCTCCCTCCCTCCCTCCCTCCCTCCATCGCCGGTGGCCCCCGTGCACAGCTCTGCAGCATCGCACGTGCAGCTACTTGCGCACCCATGCAGACTCGTGAGAGGAGGGGACTGGGGGGGGGAGGGGAAGATATTGCACATGTGTGCATCATGTTGGGGGAGGGGAAGGGTTGGAGGGCCCCCCCCCCCCGCCCGGAGTTTCTTGCATGAGCGCACTGGGGTCTCGGGGCCTTGCTGGCTCCGTGGGGGTTGTCACAGCGCTTCAGGATAGGGGGACAAGTGGCCTTCGGAGAAAGATAGGGGGTGAACTAGGGACTGTGTGACGCGACAGGTTGGGGGGAGGGGGGAGAATGCTCCAAACTGCAACTAATTGCTCTCTCTTCCAACCGATCGCAAGTGCTGCTTTGGCCATTCGAAGAAAGGATTGTAAGGCTTCTGAAGTTTTGTAGGTGATCAGATTATTTGTAGGGTAGGGGGAGAAAGCTGTAGGACTTGCCAGTGACTTGTGACAGAACATGGAGGCTGAGATCCAGGAAAAGGGATGTGTAGCTTGAGTGACCTATGTGACAGTTTGGGCCCCCCCCCCCCCTGTTGAGTCAGTTTAATGCTTTTTTGAAGCAAAATACGAGAAATTTAAAGGTGCTACAGTAGGCACTTTATCGTTCTCAAATAACGGGGCCTACATGCCTGCTGAGTGTTCTCCGTTGCTATGCTGTCAAAGTGCTGAACTAATAATAATACCCAAATTATGACAAAGGCTGTTCTGTGGTACCCTATGCATTCCATATCTGGTTATATGTTGTGCACGAGCATTAATCAAAGTTGTTGCTTCTATGTAATAGATTTGTTTTTTAAAATTCTGTTTCGGGTATCTATGATGGAGGTGTGGGGGTGGACTGCTCACCTGGGGAGCAGCCTTGAAAGGGGCTTGTAGCAGGGTGAAAACCCACAATGCCAATAAAACATGTGATGCATGTGTTGCTCAACCCAAGCCCTCTGCTCTCTTCATATAGCACAGCACAGTTTCCTCAGGATGCAGCCTTGCACCTCCCTAGCAGTACTTATCCAAACTACATATTGTAATTTTTTTTAAACGTATTCACTTTATATTGCAAGAACAGACTCAAGTAAATACTCCCATAAAAACGACCAGGTTTGCAGATGCACTGAGCCTACCTCATTTTTCTTTGTCACAACAGCTTGCTTAGCTTTTTGGGGGGAGGGGGGAGGAATTTTGAAGCTAGAGGCCTATGATTTACTACTCCTAAGGCCATCTATACTTTGCAGTGGAGTGTTTTGGACATTTATAAAATACTGTTTTGGTTTTGGCTTCAGTTTATGCAAGGGGTTCTGCCTTAACTACTGTGCCAACCAAATTTAGTGTTCATTTGCTGTAGGCAAGGGGAGAAATGTGCCAGCACAGTGCCCATGAGTACAGCAGGGTTCCCATTTCGCTAGCAGAGTTTTGAGAGGCTATCAACATATGGGCGATAAATTATGTTACTACTAAAAATATTCTGTAGCATAACATGAATGTTTATTAGGCTGTAATAACTAATTTTGATTAAGGAGTAGGTGCTTAGATATGGGGCTTCTTTTACGAAGGTACGCTAGTGGTTTTAGCGCACGCACAAAATTACCGCGCGCTATAGCACGCGCTAGCACAATTATTACCGCCTGCTTAAAAGGAGGCGGTAGCGTCTAGCGCACGTGGCAATTTAGCGCGCACTATTCCGCGCGTTAAGGCCCTAACGCACCTTTGTAAAAGGAGCCCATAATGTTGTAATATCATAAGGAACCAAAATGTGTGTGCGCTCATAGGTACACCGCATTTCTGTTGTTAAGTAAATAATTATTATGGTGGTCATATAATCTTTTCACATACGAGCATTCAGAAATGTAGGGTTCTTAAACATCCACGAATACATGAGGCTGGAACTGCTATTTGATTTTGGGGGGCTGTTTTATTATGATGATTTATTTTCACCTCTGTGAATCACTGCAGGCATCTTCTTAGCAGCATTTGCTATATTATACAGACAAAATGTCAATCCCGAAGAACTGAGAGGAATCACTTAATCCCTTGTGCTCCTTTGGGAGCTCCTTCACAATAATGGGGGTCTATATTGCAAATCCATGGGCCCCTATTTTCTGTACTAGACAGTGAGTGAGTGGTTCTTGAGATGAGCGTCTTGTGGTTCAGAGGCAGAGACCACAAAGCATCCTCTCATATAACCTGTAATGCCTCGGAAATCAACAGGATTGCTTTAAATTTGCATCCAGCCACAGTTGACAGCCAGTGTAGAGATTTCAACACCAGACCGTGTGATCTTGATACTTCAGATTCTACACTGTCCTGATTGTGTTTCTGTTTTGCAGCATGGAATAGTACACTTTTGTTTAAAAAAGTAAACTCTGTAAATAGGCTTTTATTTTGTTATTTTTTTGTGGTTGGTCAGTTTGATGAAACAATTCACAATTAAGATTATTTTGCTGAAATGTGCTATCAAAATGAAATGCTAAAGGTCTGGTTGCGTTAGGCACCTTTTGGGAACTGATTTAAATCTTGGAAAATTCTGATATTTCTACATCAGAAACAATAATATTCCATTTTATTTGGTGTTAATTTTTAAAACGTAGCATTCAGAGCATCAATGTATATAGTGTTGCACTCTTAGGGCCTTATTCTACTCTATATATGACGCCTTAAAAATCGATGTCAAAAAGGATGGTGCTTAGCACAATTCTATAAAATGCATCTGAAGTCATGTTTATAGAATCATGCATAGCACCCGTATGCGTAACTAACATTTAGGCACCCCCGTTTATGCCAGTGAAAACCAGGCCTAAATACCTGTGCCTAAGTTGTACGTGGATCAGGCATATGCTAAGTGCGCCAAATTTTTTAAGAATGCCCACAACCTGCCTATGCTCCTCCCCTCACCATACCCTTTTTTGAGCTTCATGCACTAGAATTTATGTGCACCACTTTATAGAATATGCTTAGAAAATTGTGCACTCAGTGTTAATTACTGTTCATTGCCAATTATCAACACGTAAGTTGCGTACGTGCTAATCGGCAACATGCACAAAGTGCTCTTTGGCCTAGGTTCACTAACCTGCCTTCCGTGGCCGATTCCAGCAGGCCCAACCAATTCACAACAGCAAAAAATTCTAAAGAGGGCGATCGGAGGAATGCCCTCTTCTGGCCGCACAGATTGCTAGTGTGCGATCCTGATGCATACGCAGACCATCTACTTTCCCTGAAGATGGTCTGTGCATGCGTTTTGTGTCCGTTTTTTTTTTTGCTGGGTTGTTGTTTTTTTTCCCGGGCCCTGACTCTCCTGCTCTCCAAGGGAAGGGCTATCCCTGGTGGCAGCAGCCTCTTCCCTTTTGCCGACACTGGCTTGTTGCCTTTCTGCTGCTCAGTGCTCTCTTGGAGCTGGGAGATTTGTATTCTGTCCAAGGCCTAAAGTTTTCCCGTTGACACTGAAGCCTGCTTTCTCCTGTCAGCCTGTCATGCCCTGCTCTCTGCCCTGAGCTCTGGATCTCTGCTGCCTTCCCTGCAGTGCGAACCTGCGGGTTTAAAGCGGGGCTGCACTGCGGCGTGCAGCCCTGCTTTAAACCCATGGACTCGCACTGTAGGGAAGGCGGCAGAGATCCAGAACTCGGAGCACAGATTACATGATCCGGGCAGAGTGCAGGGCGGCAATGGAGCAGGAGAGTCAGTAGAGCCATGCGAGACTGGTCCCCAGCAGTTGCTTCTTCTCTTGATTGGCCAGCCCAGTTGGTGTCCCAAATTTGTTTGGTGAATAGCATCCCTGCCTACTTTGCATGCCGTTTCCCCTCAATTGCATGCACGGATTGGAAGTGGATCGCAGGAGAGGTTAGTGAATTGAGCCGGAGGGAAATCAGGTTGCAATTTAGTGAATCTAGCCCTTTGTATTTATTTTTTTTTTAATTCCCCTTTTGGTTTGAAAATAATTCTTATTTCTAATGTGTTTACATTTTTTAATTGATCTATCTTTATTTAGTTGCTACTCTGTCCATCTCACCTCATGTTCAATGGAGTGTGTTGTAGATTGGTGGTAATGGGAGACTGAATAATTGGGCAACAGCCACACTAGTATTGGTAGCTATGTAAATTATTTTGCAAGTCTTCTAAATATAAGAAAAGCTATGCTGAGTCAGACCAATGTCCATTGAACCCAGCATCCTGTTTCTGACAATGGCCAGTTTGGAGCACAATTTCCTGAAAGATCCCCAAAATCAGGGGTGCCCAATACGTCGATCGCGATCAACCGGTAGCTCAGGAAGGCAACGTGAGTCGATCGCTGAGCCCATCCCGGGCTCCGTGATAGACTAGTGTTGCCGTCCTGATCTACCGGGCCGATCAGCCTTCCTCAGTGTTCTCCCTAGGGGCTTTTAGTTGCTGCCGCCGTCGCTGAACATTTTTAAAAAAAACAGCTTGGAGATTTCAGCCCGTAGCGAACTTATGCTCCGGGCTCTAAAGTGTGCGTGCCGGCTTCTCTTCCCTCCGAAACCGGAAGTTATGTCCGGGGGGGGGGGAGCGAGAAGGGAAGCCGGCACGCACATGTTGAGAGCCCTAAAGCAAGCGTTTGCTACGGGCTAAGGCGGGAGACATGTTAGTGAAGCATTTCCTCTTCTTGCTGCCGGGTCCTGCCTACTTTCTGTTTCCGCGAAGGCAGGACCCGGCAGCATTTCCCCCAACAGCTCGATCGCGATGCTGGTCAGCCGAAGCAGGGAGAGGTTGGGGCGGCGTCGGCTTTCGGGCCTGTTATTGGCGTCGGCTTTCGGGCCTGTTATTGGTGGCGGTTTGGGTCCTGGTCCCCGATGGCAGTTTGGGTCCTGGTCTCCGATGGCAGTGGCAGTGGCTTGGGGGAGGGCAGGGAGAAAGAAAGAAAAAGGGCAGGCAGGGAGACAGAAGGAAAGAAGAGAAACAGAAAAAAAAGAAAGGGAGGCAGAGAGAAAGAAAGGGCAGGGAGAGAAAAAGAAAAAGTTGGGGGAGGGAATGAGGTCTGGAGGAGAGGAAGCATACAGGCTGAAAGAAGGGAAGAAAGATTGGATGCACAGTCATAAGAAGAAAGTGCAACCAAAGACTCATGAAATCACCAGTCAACAAGGTAGGAAAAATGATTTGATTTTAAATTTAGTGATCAAAATGTGTCTGAATTTATATCTGCTGTCTATATTTTACACTTTAGTCCCCTTTTACTAAACCGCAATAGCGGTTTTTAGCACAGGGAGCAGCACTGGGCATTCAGCACAGCTCCCTGCGGTAAAAACTGCTATTGTGGTTTAGTAAAAAGGGAGGGGGGTATATTTGTCTATTTTTGTATGGTTGTTACTGAGGTGATAGTGCATAGAGTCATCTGCTTTGACCTCTTTGAAAAACCCTGGAATAGGAATAATAATTAACATTTTCTATGCGTACAGTGTGCTTTGTGTTTTTTTTAAATTTTATTGTTGGTAGATCATTTTGACTTGGTCATTTTAAAAGTAGCTCGCAAGCCCAAAAAGTGTGGGCACCCCTGCCCAAAATGATGTCTTTCTATTTCTTATGGCTCATTTCTAGGGATGAGCAGTGGTTTTCTTAGATCTTTCTGGATAAATGTACCTGCCTAACATTCAAGATCTTGAATGATATTCTTCCTCCTCTAATTCCACTATCTTGGAATTCTACGAGACCTGACACTACCAGATCCACCCAAAAACTTAAACTATCTTTCCTTAGCAAAGCAGCAGATGAATCCAGACAAGTGGGAATAGCTCACATCGACCAGCAGGTGGAGATAGAGAAACTGATTAACCGTTGGCCTTATAGCCCGGTATTCTCTCTGTCCATTCAGTTTGCTCTATCTCCCAGCAGGACTGTGAGCTAGTCCTCTAGCTCCTGGATTTTGGCTGTGCCGGGTGCATGTCTGAGCGACTTGAGTCTGCTGTTGAGACTAGTTCTCTTCTGCTAGACAGGGGTGCCTGGCTGAGCGGTGCCGGCTTTAGGTGAACACCTGGGCCCTCCCAGGTCCCTTCTCCACCCTACCCTCCGGAGGATTGAGGGATTCATTGGGCTCTGCTGTCTTCTTTCCAGTATAAAAAAAAAAAAAAAAAAGAGACAGAGCCTGTTAGTGCTGTGCTGTTCCTGTTTGGTCAGCTATAATTACAACTGCCAGCCATAACTTCGCGTTTTAGACGTCGCGTTTTGGGGGTGAGTACTTCTGCTAATTTTTGTTTCTCCGCTCCGCGTTCCGACCATCCGACACGAGTTGCGACGTCGACCGAGGGCGGGTCGGGGTCGCGAGTTAAGGGCGGGTTTCCAAACGAGCAGACAGATAATGGCGGCAGAAGCTGCAAAGCGGTGTTCTCGCTGTGGTAAGCGAAGGACACTGCTAGGTCTGTGCTCAGCCGGGTGTTCAGATACACCGGCTGAGGCTTCTCAGGCAGCAGAAGTGGCTCAGTCCCGCGTTGGGGAAGCGCAAGTGATTTCCCCTTCCCTTGCGGTTGAGTCGGCCAAACACCAAACTACTGGGACAGAGGAGGGGAAGCCAGCGGAGGCAGTGGCGTCAGGGACGCTGGGAGGAGCCGCGGGTCCGCTCCTCTGTTCGGATCAGACTGGGTTGGCTGGATTTGGGCTAACTTCATTTTCGCCAGAGTTTGTAATGTTAATGCACCGAGCTTTTATGTTACAGGGCTCTCAGCCTGCTCAGCCGGTGCCTATGAGTATGTCGGAGCGTCCGGTTCCATCTACTTCCACTTCTGGTTTTGCTAGCAAACCTTTGTGTGCGGCTGCGGTTCTTGCGGTTTCTCCCGGAAATTCACGGGTAGCAAAAAAGCGCAGACTCGCAGCCGCGGACGAGGGTGATACTATTCCAGTCTCCCCGTTATCTCTTCCGGACTCCCTTGAAGAGGGTGAGGTATTGGACTTGGAAGATCCCCCGGGGAGGGAAGTGGATGATCCGTCCGCTCTACGTCTTTTTCATAGGGAAGAACTTTCTTCATTAATTTCTAAAGCATTGCAAGGCTTAAACATCTCGCAAGATGATGCTCCTAATTCTGGTTCCACCAATCCCCTTATGATAGGGACGCGAAAGCCACCCAGGTCCTTCCCAGTGCATGAGGCTATGCAGGAACTTATCACGGCGCAGTGGGACACGCCGGAGGCAAGTCTGAGGGTAGCAAAGGCCATGCGGCTATTGTACCCGGTGGCTCAGAAGGAACTTGAAAAATTTCAATTACCCAGGGTTGACGCGCTGGTGGCCGCAGTTACCAAAAAGACTACCTTACCGGTTGAAGGGGGAGTTGCCTTAAAGGATACTCAGGACAGGAAGATTGAATCTTCTTTGAAAATGTCCTTCGAGGTAGCTGCGGTCACTCTACAGGCTGCAATTTGTAGTTCATACGCGGCACGAGCGTGTCTGCAGTGGTCTCAGTTAATGACTGATAATTTAATGGAGTCGGGAGGTTCGGTTCCAGTAGAACTGGCTGATTTGGAGTCAGGTCTGGCATATTTAGCAGATGCTTTATATGATATTATTCGGGCTTCCTCAAAACAAATGTCTCTGGCGGTGGTTTCTCGTAGGTCTTTATGGCTCCGTAATTGGGCGGCAGATGCAGCGTCTAAGCTCCGGCTCATAAAGCTCCCTTTTAAAGGCCGTTTGCTTTTTGGGGAAGATTTGGATAAATTAATTAAGGATTTTGGGGATACCAAAACCCAAAGGTTGCCGGAAGATAGGCCTAGACCCCCGTTGAAATCCTCCACCTCGAGACAGCGTTTCCGATATCGGACAGGTAAACCGGGTTTGAGGTCCACGTATGGTTCCTTCCCTTCTTCAAGGCCTAGGTTTCCGCAGAAAGGTTCCTTTCGTGCAGCAAAACCTCCTTCAGCTCAGTCAGCCCGTGCCCCAGCAAATCGGTCTTCACAATGACGGGGTCTTGGCTCCCTCCGCTATTCCCTTAGGGGGAAGGCTGTCGGCTTTTGTAGCGGAGTGGGCCAATATCACGTCGGATCAGTGGGTGCTAGAAATTATTCGAGACGGTTACAAGTTAGAGTTCGCCTCTCCCGTCGCCGATTCTTTCTTGGTGTCCCCATGCAATGGGGTAACCAAGAGGGACTCGGTACGAATGACTCTTCAGGTGCTTCTGGATCTGGGGGCGGTGGTGCAGGTGCCACAGGAAGAAGTGGGACTCGGCAGATATTCCATTTACTTCATTGTGCCAAAGAAAGGGGGGTCGTTCAGACCGGTGCTGGATCTCAAACGAGTCAACGAATTTCTCAGTATCCGTCATTTTCGGTTGGAGACAGTTCGATCTGTCATTGCGGCAGTGAGGCCGGGGGAGTTCCTCACTTCTCTCGATCTCAAGGAGGCGTACCTCCACATTCCGATTTGGCCCCCGCATCAGAGGTTTCTGCGGTTTGCGATCCTAGGCCAGCATTATCAATTTCGGGCGATGCCCTTTGGTCTGGCAACAGCTCCTCGCACTTTTTCAAAGGTGATGGTGGTTGTGGCAGCATGTCTCCGCAAGGAGGGGATTCGAGTTCACCCTTACTTAGACGATTGGTTGATCCGCGCCTCTTCAAGGCAGGAAAGTTTGTCGGTGACTCAGAGCGTGATTTCTCTCCTTCAGTCTTTGGGGTGGATCATCAACTTTCCCAAGAGTTCGCTGTCCCCGTCTCAATCCTTAGTGCATTTAGGGGTGATGTTCGATACTTATCGGGGAAAGGTGTTTCTACCCCGAGAGCGGGGAGAGAAGTTACAGTCTCAGGTTCGTCTACTTCTCGAATCCCCGAGACCTCGGGTTTGGGATTATGTACAGGTTCTAGGCTCGATGGTGGCGGCTATAGAGGTGGTACCCTGGGCTCGGTTCCACATGAGGCCGTTGCAAAGGTCTCTTCTTTCACGGTGGTCCCCGGCGTCCCAGGATTACGATCTGCGTCTCCAGTGGACTCCTCGAGCGGCTTCCAGCATGCAGTGGTGGCTCAACGAGTTCAATCTTTTTCGGGGCATGCCGTTGGCGACGCCGGATTGGGTCGTAATCACGACAGATGCCAGTCTTCGGGGCTGGGGGGCTCAGTGCCTACAAGCATCGATCCAGGGGGTTTGGTCCTCGGTAGAGGCCCAGTGGTCGATCAATATGCTGGAGTTGAGGGCTATCAGGCTGGCGCTTCTGGCATTTCAGTCCAGGATTCAGGATCGTCCAACCAGGATCTTTTCGGACAGCGTCACAGCAGTGGCGTATATCAATCGGCAGGGGGGTACCCGGAGTCCTCAGTTAGCCGAAGAGGCAAGGCTGCTGTTTCAATGGGCAGAGACGCATGTTCCTCTCCTCTCGGCGGCATACATTGCGGGTCACGAAAATATTCAGGCAGACTTCCTCAGCAGAAATCGTCTCGATCCAGGGGAGTGGGAGCTGTCCGCTCAGGCGTTCGATATGTTAGTCCTAAAGTGGGGGCTCCCGGAGATAGATCTCATGGCCTCGTCTCGCAATGCAAAGCTGCCTCGGTTCTTCAGCCGACGAAAGGAACCGAACTCGGAGGGGGTAGACGCGTTATCTCTCCCGTGGCCTCCAAATTCCCTCCTATACATATTTCCTCCTTGGCCGATGATAAATCGTGTGTTACAACGCATCGCTCTCTTTCAGGGACAGGTGATCCTGGTAGCTCCGGATTGGCCACGTCGTCCGTGGTACGCAGATCTGATGCAACTGTATGCGGGCGATCGTTTGAAATTTCAAGTGACTCGGGACTTACTAACTCAGGGTCCAATCTCCATAGAAGATCCGTCCCACTTTGGTCTTACGGCCTGGCTATTGAACGGTCACGGCTAAGGAATAGAGGTTATTCTGAGCAGGTGATTGCCACGCTTCTTCAAGCAAAGAAGCTTTCCACGTCTACCTCCTATGCTAGAGTCTGGAAAGTTTTTGACTCGTGGTGTGGGAGGCACGGGATTTCGCCCTTTCGGGCGTCTTTATCGGCTATTCTTTCCTTTCTGCAAGAGGGCGTAGCTAAAGGGTTGGCCTATAATTCTCTGAAGGTTCAGGTAGCGGCCATTGCTTGTTACAGGGGCCGGATTTCTCGTTTGGCGCTGGCATCACAACCCGACGTAGTCCAATTTTTAAAAGGAGTTCACCATATCAGACCTCCTATGAAGAGACCGTGTCCCTCATGGAGTCTTAAGCTGGTCCTTGGGAGGTTACGAATGGTACCTTTTGAGCCTTTATCCATGGCTACGCTAAAAGATGTCACTTTGAAAACAGTGTTTTTGGTGGCTATGGCTTCGGCAAGACGGGTGTCTGAATTGCAGGCGCTATCTTGTAGGGATCCTTTTTTGCGGATTTCGGATGCTGGTGTATCGGTTCGAACGGTACCGTCCTTCTTACCGAAAGTGATGTCTTCCTTTCATATGAACCAGTGTTTATTCCTCCCGGCCTTTCGGAAGGAAGATTGGGGGAAGCAGTACTCGTTGTTGCGTCTCCTGGATGTGCGCCGGATGATTCTACATTATTTGGGGGTGACTAACGACTTTCGCCGGTCGGATCACCTCTTTGTTTTGTTCGCGGGGAAAAACAAAGGAATGGCCGCGTCGAAAGCTTCCATTGCGCGTTGGGTCAAGGAGACGATTGCTTCGGCTTATTTGTTGACAGGGAAGCAAGTGCCAGAGCAACTTCGTGCTCATTCAACTCGGGCTTTAGCTACGTCATGGGCGGAGTCCGGGGGTCTTTCCTTAGAGGAGATTTGCAGGGCGGCTACTTGGTCGTCGGGAAATACCTTTTCAAAGCATTACCGGTTAGATGTGGCAGCCCGTGAGGAGGTTAGTTTTGGCGCTTCTGTGATTGCGGAGGCGGCATTAACTTCCCACCCGATTTGAGTTTTGCTTTGCTACATCCCACTTGTCTGGATTCATCTGCTGCTTTGCTAAGGAAGGTAAAATTATGTTCTCACCTGTTAATTTTCTTTCCTTTAGAAGCAGCAGATGAATCCAGAGCCCCACCCTTTAACTTCAATATCTGTATAGGTGTTCGGGGGCAGTCTTTGTTTATTTTCCAATTGGGTTATTGTTGGTAGTTGTATTCAGTAATGTTTCATTGTTGCATTTGATACTGGAAAGAAGTTTTTTAAGATGCTCATTCTCCTATCTCGGGATGCTTGGGCAAGGAGCATAACTGAATGGACAGAGAGAATACCGGGCTATAAGGCCAACGGTTAATCAGTTTCTCTATCTCCACCTGCTGGTCGATGTGAGCTATTCCCACTTGTCTGGATTCATCTGCTGCTTCTAAAGGAAAGAAAATTAACAGGTGAGAACATAATTTTACCTTCCCCTCGTTAAAAGGCGTCATCTATGCTGGAAAATTAGGAGAAATCTCTTTTCTTCAAAATCACTGAGCTTTGGAATAACCTTCCTGCCCTGCTGCAGTATCTGGGCTCCTTCCAATTATTCCAAAAGCATCTGAAAACTTGACTATTCTCAAAAATGTAAATATCGCTATCCTACTTATAATCACTAATTCTTATTGTGTTTTTTCTTTCCTTATATTAAAGTTCCTGTAAACCATGCCGAGCTCTATCTTTATGAAGAGGATGCAGTATATAAACTTAAGGTTTAGTTTAGTCATTCTTTAGTTTGCATTCCTCTTTAAATGTTCACTAGTGTGAGCAGCATCTTCTACCCTGGCCTCGGCTCCCTTCTGACTACATGCCCTGGTCCCCCAACCAGGAAGTGACTTTAGAAGGGAGCTGAGGCCAGCGCAAACAGCAGGTAGAAGGTGTTGCTCATGCAGGCAAACATTTAAAGAGGTGCATGGTGGGGTTGGAGAAGAGAAGAAGTGCCGGCACCCCCACGTGAAGACAGCGACTGGGTTAGTTCACCCCCAGCTCTCCTTACTATGCCATTACACCCAAGTGGAAAAGGGAAAAACCAGATTGCCTGTAGGGTGGGGTTCTGTCCACCTAACTTGAGCCCTGGCCCACCCAAAATTGGATGTCTAGCTACCCAAAATTGGGTGTCAGGGAGAGGAGGAGGAGGAGATGGGAAAAATGCTAGATTGGGTAAAAGAGAGAGAGACAGGGAGGGGGGAATTCTGCATTTGGGTAGAAGGGCAGGGAGTGGGAAAATGCACATGGAAAAGAAGGAAGAGAGGCTACATATGAAGGAGGAGGAGGAGAGAGAGGGAAGATGTACAGGCAGTCCTAGGGTTAAGAATGGGTTCCGTTTTTTGTTTGTTTTTTTTTAAACCGTTCTGAAGTTGAATTTGTATGTAACTTAGATCTTAGTATTCTTCCCACCTTCTTTACCTCCTTGAGGCCCCCTTACATTCCTTTGGTGTCAGTTCAAAAGCGCGCCGGGACAAAGGCGCGCCCAGACAATTGAGCGCAGCACGGAGGTGCGCGCCGCTCTAAATTACTGTTTTTAGGGCTCCGACGGGGGTGTGTGGGGGGGAACCCCCCACTTTACTTAATAGAGATTGCGCCGCGTTGTGGGGGGTGTGGGGGGTTGTAACCATCACATTTTACTGAAAACTTAACTTTTTCCCTGTTTTTAGGGAAAAAGTTAAGTTTACAGTAAAATGTGGAGGGTTACAACCCCCCAAACCCCCCATAACGCCGGCATGGGGCCCCTAAAAACAGTAATTTTGAGCGGCGCGCACCTCCGCGCTGCGCTCAATTGTCCGGGCGCACCTTTGTCTTTCGCGCCGTTGTCTATGAACCCATCCCTTTCTATCCATCCCACGTTCCCTCTCCATCACCACATTCAACATTACTCCCTCTCATCTCTCTCTTCTTCATGCATCTCTACCTCTCCCACCACCGTGTCCAATAATTCTCCCTCCCTATGCCCAACAGTTCTCCTCTTTCTTCATCTCCCCATGTGCACCATCTCTCTTTCCCTCTCACTCGGACACCCAATTCTCCCTTTCTATTCTCTCTCCCACCTCAGCATCTTTTTCCCTCATTCCCTCCATTCTTCCATGGTTCATGCCCCCCTCCCTCCTTCCTTCCATCCTTTGCCCAATGTTTGTGTTCCCTCCCGAGTTCCAACGTGACCCTCTCCCTCCCTGCCAGGTCCCAACACGGCCCTCTCTCTCCCTTCATTCTGTGCCCCAAGTACATGCCTCCCTCTGACAGGTGTTTACCTTCTGGCCAGCTCCTTCCTCCTTCCAGCTGCAGTTGTTTCTCTGCACAAAGCCGCAGGCAGCAGCTGAGCTGGAAGCCTTCCCTCTGACATCGGTGACTTTATGCAGAGAAACAACTGTGGCTGGAAGGAGGAAAGAGCCGGTCAGAAGGTAAACCCTGCTGGAGGGAGCCACGTATTTGGGGCACAGAATGGAGGGAGGGAGAGAGAAGGACTTGTTTGGACTCGGGAGGGAGGGAGAGGGTTAAGGCTCGTTGGGACTTAAGAGGGAGGGAGAGGGATGTGTTGGGACACCGAAGTTAGAAAAGGACCCCGTTCGTAAGTACGTGTCTGATGTAAGTCGGATGTTCATAAAACAGGAACTGCCTGTACTGCACATGAAGGGAAGAGGGAAAGCTAGATAGATTGAGGAGGCAGAAAAACTGAAGAAAGCTGAATGTGAATGTTCACTTCCTGCCTGTTTGGTCCTGAAGAAGAAAGGAGGTGAGAAAAGAAATAGCAGATGGAAAGGAGGCCTGGACACAGAGTTAAAGATCACAGACAGGAAAGCAGAGCAAAATGATTAGAATAATAATATCACCAGACAAGAGTAGGAAAATTGTTATTTTCAGTTTAGTGATTGAATGATGTTGAGAATTTACATCTCTTATCTTTATTTTGCACTGTACAGGAGGATATCATTTCTTTCTCTTTCTCTGTTGTTGCACGACATGCAGATTCTGATATCTGCTTTCATTTTTTGTCTGCATATATATATATATTTTTTGCAGTTCCCCGTTTTGTATCGGGTGAGAGTTTTAAGTTCTGCATCTGCAACTGATGAAGGATTTTGCTGGCAATGTGGTGTCTGTATAGGTATCTGTAGCAGTCCATCTTGTTCCATTTTCCTAGTAGCAGATATATTGATTCTCTATGGCCTATCTTCATAGAATGGTTAGCGCTATTATGAATAAGTTATCCATATAGGTTTTGAGTGCCTTTTTGCTGCGATTTGTCTTATTTTTCAAAGTGTCTGGAATGTTTGAAAAATAAAAACACCCAGGACTAGTGGGGTCTCCACTTCTGGTAGAGAAGTGTTGGGCAGACCCCTACCAGTTAAGTTTTTGGGATATTCACAATGAATATGCATGAGAGAGATTTTCATACAATGCCTCCGTAAGCCAACTCATGCATTTTAATTGTAAATATCCCCAAAACCCGGTTGGCTGTGCCTCAAGGACTGGGATGAGAAGCACTGCAGTAGTGTCGTCAAACTACCCCCCATCTCCATCTGTTTTAAACGAAGTATCTGACAGTCGAAGGAGTCTGTGTTGTTCCTGAGTCAGTTATCATCATTTGATTTTTTGTGTGTGTGTGTTTGTGGCTAGTTGTAAGGGGGGTAGCTTCATTGTTAGGGAATATGGAGTTTATAATACGGAATTGGAACTTCAAAGATCCTGTAGAGAATCCAAACTTCACGCTCACATAGAAGAATTTGTTGAATGATGCGATCAGTAATAATGATGGTTTTACCGGGTATTTTTAAAACAAGCTGGAGGTGGAGGGTTTCTTTTAAGTATACAAGACTGCTGATTTAAAAATGGAGGGAGAAAGGGGATTTGCAGTTCTACGTCACATAATGTATTGGTCTGTTTATAAATCTGAAGGACAAATTTCAGAAGGGTGGTAGTACCGTATTTTCACGTAGATAACGTGCACCCGTGTAAAACGCGCACACGGGTATAGCGTGCGGAAAACACAAATTTATGTACAGAAATTTTTATATAACGCGCACACCCGTATACCGCGCATGCTGCCCGACTCTCCTTTCGCCCGCCCCGACTCTCCTCTGGCCACCCCGACTCTCCTTTCGCCCGCCCCAACTCTCCTCTCCCCCTTGAAGTCCTGTCCCCACCCTGAAAACCTGATGCCCCCCCACCCGACGTCCGATTCACCCCAACGCAGGACCGCTCGCACCCCCACCCCGAAGGACCGCTCGCACGCACTCGCACCCGCACCCCCACCCTGAAGGACCGCTCGCACCCCCACAGCCTCCCGACTCCCCCCCCATCATGTAGAAGCTCCTACCGGTGTCCTGCTGCTTTCTCTTGGCGGTCCCGGCCCTTCCGTGAGCCCTGCGCCTGCGCTGCTTCCTCTTCCAGCGGTTCGCCCTTTCTCTAACGTCAAGCCCTCTTGCCCCGCCGACTCCCCGACACGATCTTGCCCCAGCCAACCACGGCACCCCCGACACGATCGGGGCAAGAGGGAGCTCAAGCCCTCTTGCCCCAGCCAACCGCGGCACCCCCGACACGATCGGGGCAAAAGGGAGCCCAAGCCCTCTTGCCCCGCCGACTCCCCAACTCCCCGACAATATCGGGCCAGGAGGGAGCCCAAATCCTCCTGGCCACGGCGACCTCCGACCCCCACCCCGCACTACATTACGGGCAGGAAGGATCCCAGGCCCTCCTGCCCTCGACGCAAACCCCCTCCCCCCAACGACCGCCCCCCCAAGAACCTCCGACCGCCCCCCCCAGCCGACCCGTGACCCCCCTGGCCGACCCCCCACGACACCCCCACCCCCCTTCCCCGTACCTTTGTGTAGTTGGCCGGACAGACGAGAGCCAAACCCGCCTGTCCGGCAGGCAACCAACGACGGAATGAGGCCGAATTGGCCCATCCGTCCCAAAGCTCCGCCTCCTGGTGGGGCCTAAGACGCCTGGGCCAATCAGAATAGGCCCGGGAGCCTTAGGTCCCTCCTGGGGGCGGGGCCTTGGGCACATGGTCGGGTTGGGCCCATGTGCCTCAGGCCCCGCCCCCAGGAGGGACCTAAGGCTCCTGGGCCTATTCTGATTGGCCCAGGCACCTTAGGCCCTACCAGTAGGCGGAGCTTTGGGACGGATGGGCCAATTCGGCCTCATTCCGTCGTTGGTTGCCTGCCGGACAGGCGGGTTTGGCTCTCGTTTGTCCGGCCAACTACACAAAGGTACGGGGAAGGGGGGTGGCGGTGTCGTGGGGGTCGGCCAGGGGGTCGCGGGTCGGCTGGGGGGGCGGTCGGAGGTTCTTGTGGGGGGGCGGTCGTTGGGGGGAGGGGGTTTGCGTCGAGGGCAGGAGGGCCTGGGATCCCTCCTGCCCGTAATGTAGTGCGGGGTGGGGGTAGGGGGTCGCCGTGGCCAGGAGGGTTTGGGCTCCCTCCTGGCCCGATATTGTCGGGGAGTTGGGGAGTCGGCGGGGCAAGAGGGCTTGGGCTCCCTTTTGCCCCGATCGTGTCGGGGGGGGGGGGGGAGCAAGAGGGCTTGAGTTCCCTCTTGCCCCGATCGTGTCGGGGGTGCCGCGGTTGGCTGGGGCAAGAGGGCTTGAGCTCCCTCTTGCCCTGATCGTGTCGGGGGTGCCGCGGTTGGCTGGGGCAAGAGGGCGGGAGTGCGTGCGTGCGGTCCTTCAGGGTGGGGGTGCGGGTACGGGTGGGAGTGCGTGCGAGCGGTCCTTCAGGGTGGGGATGCGGGTGCGGATGGGAGCGCGTGCGAGCGGTCCTTCAGGGTGGGGGTGCAAGCGGTCCTGCGGCGGGGGGGGGGGTGAATCGGACGTCGGGGAGGGGGAAACTATGTAAAAAAAATTTTGTACAACGCGCTCACGCGTATACCGTGCAAGGTTATGCACGGTTTGTAAAAACACGTATAACGCGCGCGTTATATGCGTGAAAATACAGTAATTACAGAAGTCAAAAGTAGAAGTAGCATGTGAAATTGTTCAGCACAGTGAACACATGGTTAAGGGTATGTATTGCACTAATGTTTAGCACAAAAGTGTCCAGCCTCAGTCCTTGGGAGCCTCAATTTAGTTGGGTTTTCAGGACTTCTCCAACGAATATGCATGAAATTATTTACATGCACTGTTTCCATTGTATGGAAGTAGATTCCTGCATATTCATCATGGAAATCCTGAAAACCTGACTTGGCAAGGGCCAAGGTTGGTGACCCCTAGTTTAGCTCATCTACTGAATCCCATGCTATAAATGTCGCTGCACACCACTGGATGGAACTCTATAGTGGACTGTTTTGAGCAGTATGTCAAGAACTGGCCTGTTCTGATGGCATCTGGTTGTAGCAAGAATGAGTCTGCAGAAAACCATGATTTAAATCAAGACTGCCTGACTCGGATAAGAATAACTGTTCATTGTGGATAAGTGGTTTCATACTCAAACCCTATGCAGGGCCACATTTTGGATTTGTAGGTACTTGGAGAGCCTCAGAAAAAAATAGTTAATGTCTTATTAAAGAAATGACAATTTTGCATGAAGCAAAACTGTTTATAGTTTATAAATCTTTCCTTTTGGCTAAGTCTTAATAATAATATTATAATTTATAGCTAAAGAGACCTTTGATCAAGAAACTGTTTTATTTTACTTTTGTGATTATGATAAACATACTGAGGGCCTCAAAATAGTACCTGGCTGGCCACATGTGGCCCCTGGGCCGCGAGTTTGAGACCACTGTTGTGGATGGAGCTGCAGTGGGAATCAAACTCGCAACCTCAAGATGCTAAGGCAACTGTTTTAACCTCTAGGCCACTTCTGAAAGGGAATGGGGAAGAAAGTAAAAGAAAAGTGGGAAAACAGAAAACAAACAAGCAGTATAAAACTGGAATAATAAAAGAAAATCCCAATTATTCAGGTGTGTGCAAACAGCATTGAAGATATGTTTACAGTCAAAAGATTTATCAGTGCCAAGTGCAGTATACGCCTTGATTAAAAAAAACATAAGAAAAGCCATACTTGGTCAGACCAATGGTCCATCGAGCTTAGTATCCTGCTTCCAATAGAGGCCAATATAGGTCACAAGTAACAGGCAGAAATCCAACCTTGTTTATCATCTGAATATGAAAATGAAGTACTGTATATAAACTTTTCAAGCTTCAGATGACCTCTTTTAACCTTCACATCTGATGTGTGTAGTGGGTCACCAGCCCAAATGAGGTTGCAAACCTATAATCTATGTCACTGGTCCGCATCTCTGGTTTTGGGGTCACTCTGTGGCTGTGTGAATGGAGTTAAGGCTATAAAAGGACTGATGAGCTGGCCTAGCAGACCATTCAGCTTCTTCCATTGGACAAACCTACGAACACTTTGCTCTTTTCAAGTTTGTATTATTCATGAGTGATAACATTTTTATTGCAGTTACCCCGTTTGAGGTATACATTTTAAACGTCAATTTAATTCTTCTTTTACATATTCTGCTATTGTTATTTGGAATTATTTACCTGTACAAATAAAGACAGAAATTAGTTATTGGAAATTTCATAAATTGTTGAAAACATTTTTATATGAGAGACTGTAAAGTTAGGGCTAGATTCACTAAGGGCACGGATCAGATCTGATCCGTGAGGGATCTGATCTGATCCGTGTCCGGGGGGCTGATTCACGAATCGCCCTCATGCAAATGAGGGCGATCAGAATCACGCCTTCAACCAACTGCAGGGATCGCTGAATAGCGATCCCGATGCATGCGCAGACCATCTTTAGATGGTCTGCACATTGGTTAGCCCTTCGTGCCCAACAGAGCTTTTTACTTTTTTTTTTTGTGAGCCTGTGGTTTTAACTCGCTTTAAACCCGTGGGTTAAAACCACAGGCTTGCACTGCGAGGAAGAGAGTAGATGGAGGCAGAGAGCAGGAGATCGGCACTCCGCTCTTGATGCTTTTCCAGTCTGAGTATTGTCCATTTACCCCCACTCTCTGTTTCCTATCCGCTAACCAGTTTTTTATCCACATGAGTATGTCACCCTTGATTCCATGGCTCATAGGGCAGAGAGCAGGGCGGCAGAAGGCAGGGCAGTCGGAAAAGACCTGAGCGACTGGTCCTCAGCAGTCACTTATTTTTGGATCGGTCAGCCCAGTCGGTGTCCCTCATTTTTTTTAGTGAATTGCTTCCTGCCTACATTTGAATGTCGTTCCCCCTCATTTGCATGCGCAGATTGGAGGATGATCAGGACAGAGGTTAGTGAATCGGGTCAGAGGGAAAAAGGGGTTGCTAAGTGATTAGAACTTGATCTATGAGCTTAGAGAATCTAGCCCTATGTACTTTTAGTTAAAGAATTTTAAGGACATCTTCTTTTAATCCAAGGAATTGTATTTTCCAGTAGAATTATTATGGCTTCTCTTTGTTGTAAATTGCCTTAAACTAAATGGTATTAGAGCGATTCAGAAATCTTGTATTAGATGAAGAGCTATTTGATGTTAATGAGAAATAGGCCATGAATGGCCTTAATTAACACTAATTGCTACCAATTAGCAGTTACATGTGTTCTAGAAGTTAAGTTTCCACATGCAACTTCTAGAACTCCAGCCTCTTCCACCTAGGAAATTGTAGACATGAGAGGGGTATGGGGATTCTGGGACATGCATAAGTTTATAGAATATTATCACTTAAATGCATAATGGATATTAGGAAGGTGTGTGTACATTTATGCCAGCCATTAAGCTGGTGTAAGTGCTTGCACCTAAAGTTAAGTGCATAAATAGGCATGTTAGTTTTTTTATAATGTAAATATAATTTCATTGAAACAAAAATAAATATACTGTATCTTCCACCCATAGAGTAGAGTGACTGTATAGTTGTATGGGGGTCACATCAGTTCACTCATATTTTCAATCATAGGCTATACCACCCCTCTTTTAGTATTGTTATATTATATCATTTTCATTTTTAACTTTTTATCCTTTTAATACTTTTTTTTAACCTTATTCCCTTTATTTTCTTTATTGCTTTTTCTTTGTAAAACTTATTAACCCATTTCATTACTCCTTATAGTTAACTCATGAAATTAATTTCCAATCCTCTTATAGATACACTCATAAATCTTCTCAATTCTTCTTAATCCATCTCATTAGAGAAACCAGTGATATAATTCTTGTAATGAACTCATGATTGGTTCGCACAAATTTTCAGAAGACGTGGAGGGGCATAATCAAAAAAAACGTCTTAAGTCCATTTTCGTCCAAGTCGCAAGTCATCCAAAGTCAGACACAGCTTAGGACACATTTTCAAAAAATAAGTCCAAAATATTTTTGTTTTTGAAAATCGTCTAATTATATGTCCATCCGTCTGATTGTCCAAGCTGCTAAATCGTCCATCTTTATACCACATTTTCGTCCAAATATTTGTCCAAGTCAAAAATGCCTAGAATAAGCCATGTTGGACGTGGGAGGGGTCAGCAAAGTGATGGACTGGACATCCAGACATGGCAACTGAATAGTGGGGTACCTTACAGGGCACTGCTGTGAACTTCACAAAAAGGGTGCCCCATAAACATCTCACTACAGCTCCCTTATAGGTCATGGTGAGCCCACCAAAGCACCCCCAAAATGTGCTGTACCCACCTGTCTACAACCCCACTAACCCTTATGGCTGCATGAGCCACTTATTTGGCAGTACAAAAGGGTTTGGGGTTTTTTTTGGGGGGTGCACATGTTTCACCATGAATGCAGTGATTACAGTGGCTTATGGGCCTGGGTCCTCCTCTCCATGGGTCCCTAACCTACCCCCAAGACGACTTAAGCCGCCTCTGTGCAGCTCTATTAGGCTTTCCTATGACAGGCTGCCAGGTGCTGATGTTATGTAGGCAGACATTTAAAGTTATGATTTTTATGGGGGGGGGGTCAATGATCACTGGGGTAGTGTGTGGGGGTCTGTACTATGTGTTTGCAGTGCTTATCTGGTCACTTTATATAGTTTTTTGTGACTTGGACCATGTTTTAAATGGCCTAAATCACAATGTCCAAGTTCCATCTAGGCTTTATTGAAAAACTTTCAGTTATACATTCAGTACGATTAAGTCTAGCACAGCCCTTGTCCCGCCCAAATCCCACCCTCTACACTCCTTTTGAAATGCCCCGTTTAGCTCTGGTCGGTCAGCGGCACAGGGAAGGCCTAGGTCATTTGTAAACACGTCCAAAACCCGTTTCGATTATCGGCACTTGGACATCTTTCGTTTATGATCGTCCAAGTGCCGACTTAGGCTGGTTTTTGGACATTTTTCTCTTTCGATTATGAGCCCCATAGTAAATAGTCCAACAGGAAAATACTGACATCCGTATTCAAATTTCTAAATTCACATTATTTGAAAAAACATGTGTCTTCTAAACTGTTACTTAGCTTGATTTAGCTCATTTTCACTCCTTTTATTCTTTTGTTATCCAAGACTGCTTCATTAACATCTCCAAACGCAGCCAGCGTTTCGTGGTTTTCTAGTTCCTAACCGTTGCTTCAGGGAATTATCCAGAGCGATTTAGCTGAAGCAAAGAATTAGAATAGATTTACTACTACTTCCTCCCTTTTTTTAAAAAATATTTTAACATATATGTTCAATGCTACACCAGAGCACGTACCTTGTCTATCTCCAGGCTTGCAGTTCCTCCTGTGGCTACTGCAGAAAATGGTGTCATCGTCTTTTTGTAAATAGCCGCCCTGAATGCAGTGAGTGTAATGACGTCAGACCAATCTGAGCAGAAACATCCGAGCTTTTAAACTTCATATTTAGAATGGGGTCCGCTCCTTCTTATCTTTCTGGCACCATTTTATTTCATTTAAATTTTTAATAAGAAATTTAATAGAAATGTTGCCATTTAATGCTTCTATTCAATCCATTTGGAATCAAGGTATTAAGTTTATAAATCCATTTTTGCTCCCTTTGTGCCAAGTATCTGCTGAACTCCCCATCTCTCCTCCCCCTATATACTTTCTCTAGTACCAAAACTCTTAACAAATAAAACATATGCTGTTTTTCGGCACAATGTCTGACTAATGGAGCTCCTATTATTTGCCATTTAATGTTACTCTTATGTTCAGTCAGTCTAATATTCAATTTACGAATTGTTAGCCCGATATAGACCAGGTCACAGGAACACCTGATTGCATACACTACTCCCTCAGACTTACAATTTGTATTATGATTGAGTTCGTACCGTTTACCATCATATGGATATATAAAAGATTTTGTACATTCCTTGATCTCGCACATTTGGCAATGTCCACATTGACTGTGCCCAGTCGTTTCAGCTGGTTCTACTTCCGGTATTATGGATGGGCATAGCAGTTCTTTAAGATTTTTATTCCTTCGATTGGCTATCCTCAAAGATTTATCTTTCAGAGAACCTCAGATATTCAGTATACTTCAGTATTTCTTCAAAATATGTGCAGCTAACCAACTATTTGGGGAATATGTCATGACACACCTGATATGATCCTCTTAGATAGTTACATTTCCTCTTGAATTCAGGAGCCATTCTCTATCATTGAACAATGCTCTCTTGTATGCTGTTTTTATTATCTTCATAGGATATCCTCTCTGTTCATATTTTGTTTTTTAACTCTTGTAACTGTGATTTAAATTCATCTTTCGAGGAACAGATCCGTTTTAAGCGTAGAAATTGTGAAAACAGTAATCCGTTCTTTAATAGTGTCGGATGCAAACTTGAGTAGTGAAGCAAAGAGTTTTTATCTGTTGGTTTTTTATACACTACTGTTGTTATATCGTCATTCTGTATTTTTACCAACACATCCTGGAATGATATCTCTGTTTTACTGTATAAATAAGTGAATTTCACCTTCTGATGACAATTATTCAGGTACTCAATAAATTCCTTCAATTTCTCTTCTGTGTTTTTCCAAATAAAAAAGATATCATCTATATATCTGATCCACATACATACATCTAGAAAATATTGAGAAGGGTATATATATATATATACCCACATGTCCTCAAAAGTTGGCATGAACAAATTGGCCACTGATGGGGCCATTGTTATCCCCATTGCAATCCCTGATGTTTGGCGAAATAACTTTCCTTCAAACAGAAAAAAGCTTTCTTCCAAAACAATTTTGGCTAGTTGTTCAATAAATTCTGTCGATACTTTATAGGGATGCGGTTTCTTTTCTAAGGTGGTCCTGATAATAGACAATGAACATAAGAACATAAGCAGTGCCTCCGCCGGGTCAGACCATAGGTCCATCCTGCCCGGCAGTCCGCTCCCGCGGCGGCCCGAACAGGTCACGGCCTGTCTGAGTCACCAGAAGGGGCCCCCTTGCCACCTTGGTTTCCCATTGAGTCCTATCTTCCCATCGAAGTCCTAACCCTCCGGTCTTGCACATGCACGACCTGGTTGGATTTCTATACTTATTACCTGGTTAGCTTTCTATACCTGTGTTACATCTCAGCACCTCTCTCAGTATCCCAGTATCTGCCTGATCACTTCCTCCGGTAGCGCATTCCAAGTGTCCACGACCCTTTTGGGTGAAAAAAAACTTCCTTGCATTTGTTCTGAACCTTCAGTTTCTCCGAATGCCCCCTCGTGCCTGTTGACCCCTTCAGCCTGAAGAATCTGTCCCTATCCACCCTTTCTATGCCCCTCATGATCTTGAAGGTCTCTATCATATCATATCATATCATGCTTCATGCTATGGTATGATTGTATATAAGGAACAAACATCCATAGTTACCATGAACATATTAGCATGTATTTCACAAGCTTGTAATTTATTGAGAAAATCTGTAGTGTCTTTAACATAGGAGGTAGTCAGTGTCACTAGAGGATACAGGAACTGGTTAATGTATACAGATGAGGCTTCCAGAAGCGAACCTCTATTTGATACTATAGGACGTCCCGGTGGTTTTTCCACTGATTTATGTACTTTTGCTAACAGGTAGAATACTGGAAGTGTAGAATGCAATAAAATAAGGAATTTAAATTCTTTTTTACTCAAAGCTCCTTGTTCTTTTGCTGAATAAGTACATTTATTGATGATCACTTGTAGATTTCTTATGGGGTCTTCTTCAAGTTCAACATAGTCAGAGCTATTTAGTTGACGCCAAATAATCTTCCCTGTTTTGTAGTACAATTGCCCCTCCTTTATCAGCCCTATGGAGTATTAAGTTCCTGTCCTGTTTTAATGTGTAAATTGCATCATTCTCACTCTTAGTCAAGTTCTACCGAAATTTACATTTCTTATTTTCATTTTCTGAAATTTCTTTTGAAACCAATTGATAGAATGTTTCAAGAACAGGATCCATAGGACCTGGGCAGGTGTTACAATTTGAACACGGATGGCAGTGTTTTCCTATTGGACTATGTACTATGTCTTATGAAAATTTTTGCGACCCATTCATGAGTTCATTATAAGAATTATATCACTGGTTTCTCTACCGAGATGGATTAAGAAGAATTGAGAAGATTTATGAGTGTATCTATAAGAGGATTGGAAATTAATTTAATGAGTTACCTATAAGGAGTAAAGAAATCAGCCCTCTTGAAAATGGATTAATAAGTTTTACAAAGACTATTTATTGAACAGTTTTTAATAGAGAAAGCAATAAAGAAAATAAAGGGAATAAGGTTAAAAAAAGGTATTAAAAATTAAAATGATATAATATAACAATAATAAAAGAGGGGGGGAGGTGGAATAGCCTATGATTGAAAATGTGAACTGATGTGACCCCATACAACTATGCAGTCACTCTGCTCTGAGGCTATTTTTCCACCTATAGTATAAGATAGAGATAGTAGAGTTTAGATATCTATGGGTGGGAGATATAGGGCTAACGCCTCCATAGAGCTTGCATTAGTATTTTTCATTTAGCGCGTGGTTAGCGCGCGCTTAAAACGCTAGCGCACCTTAGTGAAAGGAGCCCATAGTCTATTTATTTTTGTTTCAATGAAATTATATTTATCATGTAAAATACATTGAAAATACTGTATATTCATTTTTAGTTGCTTGGATTGCATTATTTTATAATGGCAATTATGCTCATAATTGTTATAGAATTCACGCTTAGTTCGTTCTATCCGGGTGCCTAACTTGAGGTGTTCTTTTTTTAAAATTTACCCCTATATGTAATAGTGGGAGGGTCTGCCTACATTATGCATGTTAGGCTGGCCGCTGAACTATTTCCCTGTCTCAAAGCTTACCTTTCTGAATTTGCTTTTAAACTGTAGCCATTTTGCTGTAACAGGTTCTCATAGAATCTTGACTAGGCTGTATATAAGCCCTAGGGAGCATGGACTGTCTTGTACTTACATCAGTTGATTTTATTTCTTTCTTAAAGGTGGCAAAGAAGCCCTGAGTGATTTAGGCATTCACCCGGATGATAACTTAAATCATTTCTGTGAGTACAGCAGTGCTCTTTAGGGCAAATTCTATAAGAAGCGCCCAAAAGTTAGGTGCCGACATAGGCACTGTTCAGCGCGATTCAAGTAAAATTGGGTGCTGTTTACTGAATCATGCTGAGCGGCACCTATTTTGGAGGTGCCCATTAAATAGGCCAGCTCTAGGCACAACTAAAAGTTAGGCACCTATCTGAGCGCTTAAGCACGCTTAAGAGCAGCGATTCTGCAACAAAGCGCCTAACACATAACCACACCCACACCCACACCCAACATGCATAGCGCCTATTTTTTTTGAAGGCCGCCTAAATTTTTAGAGGCGCCTTATTGCAGCATCACTTTCTTGCTAGGCGCCTAAGTTTCAATTATTACTGATTAAAAAGCTTAATTGGGCTTCTTAATCAATTTAGATAGGCACCTATCTAGTTGGGCACCTCCAAATAGGTGCCTAACATTAGGTGCTGGTTTCAGAATTTGGGCCTTTGAGTGCTCCCTAGCATGATACATAAAGATATGTGTATAACTTATCCATATTGAACAGAGTCCTTGTGCAGCTAAGGCAGATATCATTATGGGCTTCTGCTGGGTACTTGTAACCTGGATTAGCTACCCTTAGAATGCTAAGTTTCCAAGTTTTATTTAAAACTAGATAGGTGCCTATCTAAATTGATTAAGAAGCCCAATTAAGCTTTTTAATCAGTAATACTATTCAAATTTGCTTGCACCTGTTTCAAGCAAGTCTGGGGACTAGCACCTTCATATCTACAAACTCACTTCATCCTACACAACCCCACACGAGCGACCAGAAACAAAAACATATTTGCATACCCAAAGATTACGGGCTGCAGATACAAATCATTCCTGGATAGAACCTTTAAGTTCCAAGCGAACAGACAGCAAGTTTGGCTGAAAAACTACATAAACGAACCCAACCTGTCTTACAGTGCATTCCGCAAATCGATCAAAACCGCCCTATTCGAAAAAATTCACTGACTAAAATCGTCCCCTCCCGCACTAGGACTCCCCTCCCTTTAAACGCCTTTCTTTCTTTCTCAAGATGCCCCTCATGTATTCAGATATTCGCTATCCATAGTACTCCAATTCAAATGGAAGTTCTAAAGAAATACTCAGTTACTCATTACCCATTGAACCCCAATCTGTAACTTTCCCCTCTTCACTATTGTATTATATTTAGACTCATTGTACGATACTGTATTAGACTTATGTATGGTGTTGTCTTTAGAATTATTGTATTGTATTATATTTAGACTCGTTGTATTATATTGTACTGTGTTGTATACACTCATTGTATTGTATTGTTTTGTCTTGTATTGTATGTTGACTTATTGTATTGTATTGTGTCCTTGTTATTCGCTGAATGTCCAGCCTTCTTACAGTGTGAACCGCCTAGAAGTCACCTGACTATGGCGGAATAGAAAAATAAAGTTATTATTATTATTAATAATTGAAACTTAGGCGCCTAGCAAGAAAGGGATTCTGCAATAAGGCGCCTCTAAAAATTTAGGCGGCCTTCAAAAAAAATAGGCGCTATGCATGTTGGGTGTGGGTGTGGTTATGTGTTAGGCGCTTTGTTGCAGAATCGCTGCTCTTAAGCGTGCTTAAGCGCTCAGATAGGTGCCTAACTTTTAGTTGTACCTAGAGCTGGCCTATTTATTGGGCGCCTCCAAAATAGGTGCCGCTCAGCATGATTCAGTAAACAGCACCCAATTTTACTTGAATCGCGCTGAACAGTGCCTATGTCGGCACCTAACTTTTGGGCGCTTCTTATAGAATTTGCCCTAAAGAGCACTGCTGTACTCACAGAAATGATTTAAGTTATCATCCGGGTGAATGCCTAAATCACTCAGGGCTTCTTTGCCACCTTTAAGAAAGAAATAAAATCAACTGATGTAAGTACAAGACAGTCCATGCTCCCTAGGGCTTATATACAGCCTACTCAAGATTCTATGAGAACCTGTTACAGCAAAATGGCTACAGTTTAAAAGCAAATTCAGAAAGGTAAGCTTTGAGACAGGGAAATAGTTCAGCGGCCAGCCTAACATGCATAATGTAGGCAGACCCTCCCACTATTACATATAGGGGTAAATTTTAAAAAAAGAACACCTCAAGTTAGGCACCCGGATAGAACGAACTAAGCGTGAATTCTATAACAATTATGAGCATAATTGCCATTATAAAATATTGCAATCCAAGCAACTAAAAATGAATATACAGTATTTTCAATGTATTTTACATGATAAATATAATTTCACTAGCTGATGCCCCGGCGTTGCACGGGTATTTAATTATAGCAATAACACTGTAAATGGATTCAAATAAAGATACTTTATAGTGGTGAATGAAATTATTTTTTACAGCGTAATAAAAAGTACAATATTCAAATTATAATGTGAAATATTTGACAAAATGAATACAATACAACTAACGCAAAACGTGATTATAAACAACAATTTTAGTTTCACCTCCTGGAGCAAGAACATATAAATTCTTGGGTGAACCCAGCCTTGAGCAAGCAACATAGAGTTGTGGGCCGCGAGACCCCAGAACATATCACCCCAGGTAGTGAGGGATCTGCATACCAAGTTTCGTTCAAATCGGTCAAGCCGTTTTTGAATTACAGTGAGAATGGCAGCTTTTTACATTTTTTCCATTGACATGAATGGGTGAAATATGATTTTCTGTTTGTAGCTCCGCCCACGTGTGCAGGTGGGCCGCGAGACCCCCAGAACATATCACCCCAGGTAGTGAGGGATCTGCATACCAAGTTTCGTTCAAATCGGTCAAGCCGTTTTTGAATTACAGTGAGAATGGCAGCTTGTTACATTTTTTCCATTGACATGAATGGGTGAAATCTGATGTTCTGTTTGTAGCTCCGCCCACGTGTGCAGGTGGGCCGCGAGACCCCCAGAACATATCACCCCAGGTAGTGAGGGATCTGCATACCAAGTTTCGTTCAAATCGGTCAAGCCGTTTTTGAATTACAGTGAGAATGGCAGCTTTTTACATTTTTTCCATTGACATGAATGGGTGAAATATGATTTTCTGTTTGTAGCTCCGCCCACGTGTGCAGGTGGGCCGCGAGACCCCGTGAACATATCACCCCAGGTAGTGAGGGATCTGCATACCAAGTTTCGTTCAAATCGGTCAAGCCGTTTTTGAATTACTGTGAGAAAGGCAGCTTTTTACATTTTTTCCATTGACATGAATGGGTGAAATCTGATTTTCTGTTTGTAGCTCCGCCCACGTGTGCAGGTGGGCCGCGAGACCCCCCAGAACATATCACCCCAGGTAGTGAGGGATCTGCATACCAAGTTTCGTTCAAATCGGTCAAGCCGTTTTTGAATTACTGTGAGAAAGGCAGCTTTTTACATTTTTTCCATTGACATGAATGGGTGAAATCTGATTTTCTGTTTGTAGCTCCGTTCATGTGTGCAGGTGGGCCGCGAGACCCCCAGAACATATCACCCCAGGTAGTGAGGGATCTGCATACCAAGTTTCGTTCAAATCGGTCAAGCCGTTTTTGAATTACAGTGAGAATGGCAGCTTGTTACATTTTTTCCATTGACATGAATGGGTGAAATCTGATGTTCTGTTTGTAGCTCCGCCCATGTGTGCAGGTGGGCCGCGAGACCCCCAGAACATATCACCCCAGGTAGTGAGGGATCTGCATACCAAGTTTAGTTCAAATCGGTCAAGCCGTTTTTGAATTACTGTGAGAATGGCAGCTTGTTACATTTTTTCCATTGACATGAATGGGTGAAATCCGATTTTCTGTTTGTAGCTCCGCCCACGTGTGCAGGTGGGCCACGAGACCCCCAGAACATATCACCCCAGGTAGTGAGGGATCTGCATACCAAGTTTCGTTCAAATCGGTCATGCCGTTTTTGAATTACAGTGAGAATGGCAGCTTTTTACATTTTTTCCATTGACATGAATGGGTGAAATCTGATTTTCTGTTTGTAGCTCCGTCCATGTGTGCAGGTGGGCCGCGAGACCCCCAGAACATATCACCCCAGGTAGTGAGGGATCTGCATACCAAGTTTCATTCAAATCGGTCAAGCCGTTTTTGAATTACAGTGAGAATGGCAGCTTGTTACATTTTTTCCATTGACATGAATGGGTGAAATCTGATGTTCTGTTTGTAGCTCCGCCCACGTGTGCAGGTGGGCTGCGAGACCCCCAGAACATATCACCCCAGGTAGTGAGGGATCTGCATACCAAGTTTAGTTCAAATCGGTCAAGCCGTTTTTGAATTACTGTGAGAATGGCAGCTTTTTACATTTTTTCCATTGACATGAATGGGTGAAATCCGATTTTCTATTTGTAGCTCCGCCCACGTGTGCAAGTGGGCCGCGAGACCCCCAGAACATATCACCCCAGGTAGTGAGGGATCTGCATACCAAGTTTCGTTCAAATCGGTCAAGCCGTTTTTGAATTACAGTGAGAATGGCAGCTTTTTACATTTTTTCCATTGACATGAATGGGTGAAATATGATTTTCTGTTTGTAGCTCCGCCCACGTGTGCAGGTGGGGCGCGAGACCCCCAGAACATATCACCCCAGGTAGTGAGGGATCTGCATACCAAGTTTCGTTCAAATCGGTCAAGCCGTTTTTGAATTACTGTGAGAAAGGCAGCTTTTTACATTTTTTCCATTGACATGAATGGGTGAAATCTGATTTTCTGTTTGTAGCTCCGCCCACGTGTGCTGGTGTGCCGCGAGACCCCCCAGAACATATCACCCCAGGTAGTGAGGGATCTGCATACCAAGTTTCGTTCAAATCGGTCAAGCCGTTTTTGAATTACTGTGAGAAAGGCAGCTTTTTACATTTTTTCCATTGACATGAATGGGTGAAATCTGATGTTCTGTTTGTAGCTCCGCCCATGTGTGCAGGTGGGCCGCGAGACCCCCAGAACATATCACCCCAGGTAGTGAGGGATCTGCATACCAAGTTTAGTTCAAATCGGTCAAGCCGTTTTTGAATTACTGTGAGAATGGCAGCTTTTTACATTTTTTCCATTGACATGAATGGGTGAAATCCGATTTTCTGTTTGTAGCTCCGCCCACGTGTGCAGGTGGGCCACGAGACCCCCAGAACATATCACCCCAGGTAGTGAGGGATCTGCATACCAAGTTTCGTTCAAATCGGTCAAGCCGTTTTTGAATTACAGTGAGAATGGCAGCTTTTTACATTTTTTTCCATTGACATGAATGGGTGAAATATGATTTTCTGTTTGTAGCTCCGCCCACGTGTGCTGGTGTGCCGCGAGACCCCCCAGAACATATCACCCCAGGTAGTGAGGGATCTGCATACCAAGTTTCGTTCAAATCGGTCAAGCCGTTTTTGAATTACTGTGAGAAAGGCAGCTTTTTACATTTTTTCCATTGACATGAATGGGTGAAATCTGATGTTCTGTTTGTAGCTCCGCCCATGTGTGCAGGTGGGCCGCGAGACCCCCAGAACATATCACCCCAGGTAGTGAGGGATCTGCATACCAAGTTTAGTTCAAATCGGTCAAGCCGTTTTTGAATTACTGTGAGAATGGCAGCTTTTTACATTTTTTCCATTGACATGAATGGGTGAAATACGATTTTCTGTTTGTAGCTCCGCCCATGTGTGCAGGTGGGCCACGAGACCCCCAGAACATATCACCCCAGGTAGTGAGGGATCTGCATACCAAGTTTCGTTCAAATCGGTCAAGCCGTTTTTGAATTACAGTGAGAATGGCAGCTTTTTACATTTTTTCCATTGACATGAATGGGTGAAATATGATTTTCTGTTTGTAGCTCCGCCCATGTGTGCAGGTGGGCCGCGAGACCCCCAGAACATATCACCCCAGGTAGTGAGGGATCTGCATACCAAGTTTAGTTCAAATCGGTCAAGCCGTTTTTGAATTACTGTGAGAATGGCAGCTTTTTACATTTTTTCCATTGACATGAATGGGTGAAATCCGATTTTCTGTTTGTAGCTCCGCCCACGTGTGCAGGTGGGCCACGAGACCCCCAGAACATATCACCCCAGGTAGTGAGGGATCTGCATACCAAGTTTCGTTCAAATCGGTCAAGCCGTTTTTGAATTACTGTGAGAATGGCAGCTTTTTACATTTTTTCCATTGACATGAATGGGTGAAATATGATTTTCTGTTTGTAGCTCCGCCCACGTGTGCAGGTGGGGCGCGAGACCCCCAGAACATATCACCCCAGGTAGTGAGGGATCTGCATACCAAGTTTCGTTCAAATCGGTCAAGCCGTTTTTGAATTACTGTGAGAAAGGCAGCTTTTTACATTTTTTCCATTGACATGAATGGGTGAAATCTGATTTTCTGTTTGTAGCTCCGTTCATGTGTGCAGGTGGGCCGCGAGACCCCCAGAACATATCACCCCAGGTAGTGAGGGATCTGCATACCAAGTTTCGTTCAAATCGGTCAAGCCGTTTTTGAATTACAGTGAGAATGGCAGCTTGTTACATTTTTTCCATTGACATGAATGGGTGAAATCTGATGTTCTGTTTGTAGCTCCGCCCATGTGTGCAGGTGGGCCGCGAGACCCCCAGAACATATCACCCCAGGTAGTGAGGGATCTGCATACCAAGTTTAGTTCAAATCGGTCAAGCCGTTTTTGAATTACTGTGAGAATGGCAGCTTTTTACATTTTTTCCATTGACATGAATGGGTGAAATCCGATTTTCTGTTTGTAGCTCCGCCCACGTGTGCAGGTGGGCCACGAGACCCCCAGAACATATCACCCCAGGTAGTGAGGGATCTGCATACCAAGTTTCGTTCAAATCGGTCAAGCCGTTTTTGAATTACAGTGAGAATGGCAGCTTTTTACATTTTTTCCATTGACATGAATGGGTGAAATCTGGTTTTATGTTTGTAGCTCCGCCCACGTGTGCAAGTGGGCCGCGAGACCCCCAGAACATATCACCCCAGGTAGTGAGGGATCTGCATACCAAGTTTCGTTCAAATCGGTCAAGCCGTTTTTGAATTACTGTGAGAAAGGCAGCTTTTTACATTTTTTCCATTGACATGAATCGGTGAAATCTGATTTTCTGTTTGTAGCTCCGTCCACGTGTGCAGGTGGGCCGCGAGACCCCCAGAACATATTACCCCAGGTAGTGAGGGATCTGCATACCAAGTTTCGTTCAAATCGATCAAGCCGATTTTGAATTACTGTGAGAAAGGCAGCTTTTTACATTTTTTCCATTGACATGAATGGGTGAAATCTGATTTTCTGTTTGTAGCTCCGTCCATGTGTGCAGGTGGGCCGCGAGACCCCCAGAACATATCACCCCAGGTAGTGAGGGATCTGCATACCAAGTTTCATTCAAATCGGTCAAGCCGTTTTTGAATTACAGTGAGAATGGCAGCTTGTTACATTTTTTCCATTGACATGAATGGGTGAAATCTGATGTTCTGTTTGTAGCTCCGCCCATGTGTGCAGGTGGGCCGCGAGACCCCCAGAACATATCACCCCAGGTAGTGAGGGATCTGCATACCAAGTTTAGTTCAAATCGGTCAAGCCGTTTTTGAATTACTGTGAGAATGGCAGCTTTTTACATTTTTTCCATTGACATGAATGGGTGAAATCCGATTTTCTGTTTGTAGCTCCGCCCATGTGTGCAGGTGGGCCACGAGACCCCCAGAACATATCACCCCAGGTAGTGAGGGATCTGCATACCAAGTTTCGTTCAAATCGGTCAAGCCGTTTTTGAATTACAGTGAGAATGGCAGCTTTTTACATTTTTTCCATTGACATGAATGGGTGAAATCTGGTTTTATGTTTGTAGCTCCGCCCACGTGTGCAAGTGGGCCGCGAGACCCCCAGAACATATCACCCCAGGTAGTGAGGGATCTGCATACCAAGTTTCGTTCAAATCGGTCAAGCCGTTTTTGAATTACTGTGAGAAAGGCAGCTTTTTACATTTTTTCCATTGACATGAATCGGTGAAATCTGATTTTCTGTTTGTAGCTCCGTCCACGTGTGCAGGTGGGCCGCGAGACCCCCAGAACATATTACCCCAGGTAGTGAGGGATCTGCATACCAAGTTTCGTTCAAATCGGTCAAGCCGTTTTTGAATTACTGTGAGAAAGGCAGCTTTTTACATTTTTTCCATTGACATGAATGGGTGAAATCTGATTTTCTGTTTGTAGCTCCGTCCATGTGTGCAGGTGGGCCGCGAGACCCCCAGAACATATCACCCCAGGTAGTGAGGGATCTGCATACCAAGTTTCATTCAAATCGGTCAAGCCGTTTTTGAATTACAGTGAGAATGGCAGCTTTTTACATTTTTTCCATTGACATGAATGGGTGAAATCTGGTTTTATGTTTGTAGCTCCGCCCACGTGTGCAGGTGGGCCGCGAGACCCCCAGAACATATCACCCCAGGTAGTGAGGGATCTGCATACCAAGTTTTGTTCAAATCGGTCAAGCCGTTTTTGAATTACAGTGAGAATGGCAGCTTGTTACATTTTTTCCATTGACATGAATGGGTGAAATCTGATGTTCTGTTTGTAGCTCCGCCCACGTGTGCAGGTGGGCTGCGAGACCCCCAGAACATATCACCCCAGGTAGTGAGGGATCTGCATACCAAGTTTAGTTCAAATCGGTCAAGCCGTTTTTGAATTACTGTGAGAATGGCAGCTTTTTACATTTTTTCCATTGACATGAATGGGTGAAATCCGATTTTCTATTTGTAGCTCCGCCCACGTGTGCAAGTGGGCCGCGAGACCCCCAGAACATATCACCCCAGGTAGTGAGGGATCTGCATACCAAGTTTCGTTCAAATCGGTCAAGCCGTTTTTGAATTACAGTGAGAATGGCAGCTTTTTACATTTTTTCCATTGACATGAATGGGTGAAATATGATTTTCTGTTTGTAGCTCCGCCCACGTGTGCAGGTGGGGCGCGAGACCCCCAGAACATATCACCCCAGGTAGTGAGGGATCTGCATACCAAGTTTCGTTCAAATCGGTCAAGCCGTTTTTGAATTACTGTGAGAAAGGCAGCTTTTTACATTTTTTCCATTGACATGAATGGGTGAAATCTGATTTTCTGTTTGTAGCTCCGCCCACGTGTGCTGGTGTGCCGCGAGACCCCCCAGAACATATCACCCCAGGTAGTGAGGGATCTGAATACCAAGTTTCGTTCAAATCGGTCAAGCCGTTTTTGAATTACTGTGAGAAAGGCAGCTTTTTACATTTTTTCCATTGACATGAATGGGTGAAATCTGATGTTCTGTTTGTAGCTCCGCCCATGTGTGCAGGTGGGCCGCGAGACCCCCAGAACATATCACCCCAGGTAGTGAGGGATCTGCATACCAAGTTTAGTTCAAATCGGTCAAGCCGTTTTTGAATTACTGTGAGAATGGCAGCTTTTTACATATTTTCCATTGACATGAATGGGTGAAATCCGATTTTCTGTTTGTAGCTCCGCCCACGTGTGCAGGTGGGCCACGAGACCCCCAGAACATATCACCCCAGGTAGTGAGGGATCTGCATACCAAGTTTCGTTCAAATCGGTCAAGCCGTTTTTGAATTACAGTGAGAATGGCAGCTTTTTACATTTTTTCCATTGACATGAATGGGTGAAATATGATTTTCTGTTTGTAGCTCCGCCCACGTGTGCAGGTGGGGCGCGAGACCCCCAGAACATATCACCCCAGGTAGTGAGGGATCTGCATACCAAGTTTCGTTCAAATCGGTCAAGCCGTTTTTGAATTACTGTGAGAAAGGCAGCTTTTTACATTTTTTCCATTGACATGAATGGGTGAAATCTGATTTTCTGTTTGTAGCTCCGTTCATGTGTGCAGGTGGGCCGCGAGACCCCCAGAACATATCACCCCAGGTAGTGAGGGATCTGCATACCAAGTTTCGTTCAAATCGGTCAAGCCGTTTTTGAATTACAGTGAGAATGGCAGCTTGTTACATTTTTTCCATTGACATGAATGGGTGAAATCTGATGTTCTGTTTGTAGCTCCGCCCATGTGTGCAGGTGGGCCGCGAGACCCCCAGAACATATCACCCCAGGTAGTGAGGGATCTGCATACCAAGTTTAGTTCAAATCGGTCAAGCCGTTTTTGAATTACTGTGAGAATGGCAGCTTTTTACATTTTTTCCATTGACATGAATGGGTGAAATCCGATTTTCTGTTTGTAGCTCCGCCCACGTGTGCAGGTGGGCCACGAGACCCCCAGAACATATCACCCCAGGTAGTGAGGGATCTGCATACCAAGTTTCGTTCAAATCGGTCATGCCGTTTTTGAATTACAGTGAGAATGGCAGCTTTTTACATTTTTTCCATTGACATGAATGGGTGAAATCTGGTTTTATGTTTGTAGCTCCGCCCACGTGTGCAAGTGGGCCGCGAGACCCCCAGAACATATCACCCCAGGTAGTGAGGGATCTGCATACCAAGTTTCGTTCAAATCGGTCAAGCCGTTTTTGAATTACTGTGAGAAAGGCAGCTTTTTACATTTTTTCCATTGACATGAATCGGTGAAATCTGATTTTCTGTTTGTAGCTCCGTCCACGTGTGCAGGTGGGCCGCGAGACCCCCAGAACATATTACCCCAGGTAGTGAGGGATCTGCATACCAAGTTTCGTTCAAATCGGTCAAGCCGTTTTTGAATTACTGTGAGAAAGGCAGCTTTTTACATTTTTTCCATTGACATGAATGGGTGAAATCTGATTTTCTGTTTGTAGCTCCGTCCATGTGTGCAGGTGGGCCGCGAGACCCCCAGAACATATCACCCCAGGTAGTGAGGGATCTGCATACCAAGTTTCATTCAAATCGGTCAAGCCGTTTTTGAATTACAGTGAGAATGGCAGCTTGTTACATTTTTTCCATTGACATGAATGGGTGAAATCTGATGTTCTGTTTGTAGCTCCGCCCATGTGTGCAGGTGGGCCGCGAGACCCCCAGAACATATCACCCCAGGTAGTGAGGGATCTGCATACCAAGTTTAGTTCAAATCGGTCAAGCCGTTTTTGAATTACTGTGAGAATGGCAGCTTTTTACATTTTTTCCATTGACATGAATGGGTGAAATCCGATTTTCTGTTTGTAGCTCCGCCCATGTGTGCAGGTGGGCCACGAGACCCCCAGAACATATCACCCCAGGTAGTGAGGGATCTGCATACCAAGTTTCGTTCAAATCGGTCAAGCCGTTTTTGAATTACAGTGAGAATGGCAGCTTTTTACATTTTTTCCATTGACATGAATGGGTGAAATCTGGTTTTATGTTTGTAGCTCCGCCCACGTGTGCAAGTGGGCCGCGAGACCCCCAGAACATATCACCCCAGGTAGTGAGGGATCTGCATACCAAGTTTCGTTCAAATCGGTCAAGCCGTTTTTGAATTACTGTGAGAAAGGCAGCTTTTTACATTTTTTCCATTGACATGAATCGGTGAAATCTGATTTTCTGTTTGTAGCTCCGTCCACGTGTGCAGGTGGGCCGCGAGACCCCCAGAACATATTACCCCAGGTAGTGAGGGATCTGCATACCAAGTTTCGTTCAAATCGGTCAAGCCGTTTTTGAATTACTGTGAGAAAGGCAGCTTTTTACATTTTTTCCATTGACATGAATGGGTGAAATCTGATTTTCTGTTTGTAGCTCCGTCCATGTGTGCAGGTGGGCCGCGAGACCCCCAGAACATATCACCCCAGGTAGTGAGGGATCTGCATACCAAGTTTCATTCAAATCGGTCAAGCCGTTTTTGAATTACAGTGAGAATGGCAGCTTTTTACATTTTTTCCATTGACATGAATGGGTGAAATCTGGTTTTATGTTTGTAGCTCCGCCCACGTGTGCAGGTGGGCCGCGAGACCCCCAGAACATATCACCCCAGGTAGTGAGGGATCTGCATACCAAGTTTTGTTCAAATCGGTCAAGCCGTTTTTGAATTACAGTGAGAATGGCAGCTTGTTACATTTTTTCCATTGACATGAATGGGTGAAATCTGATGTTCTGTTTGTAGCTCCGCCCACGTGTGCAGGTGGGCTGCGAGACCCCCAGAACATATCACCCCAGGTAGTGAGGGATCTGCATACCAAGTTTAGTTCAAATCGGTCAAGCCGTTTTTGAATTACTGTGAGAATGGCAGCTTTTTACATTTTTTCCATTGACATGAATGGGTGAAATCCGATTTTCTATTTGTAGCTCCGCCCACGTGTGCAAGTGGGCCGCGAGACCCCCAGAACATATCACCCCAGGTAGTGAGGGATCTGCATACCAAGTTTCGTTCAAATCGGTCAAGCCGTTTTTGAATTACAGTGAGAATGGCAGCTTTTTACATTTTTTCCATTGACATGAATGGGTGAAATATGATTTTCTGTTTGTAGCTCCGCCCACGTGTGCAGGTGGGGCGCGAGACCCCCAGAACATATCACCCCAGGTAGTGAGGGATCTGCATACCAAGTTTCGTTCAAATCGGTCAAGCCGTTTTTGAATTACTGTGAGAAAGGCAGCTTTTTACATTTTTTCCATTGACATGAATGGGTGAAATCTGATGTTCTGTTTGTAGCTCCGCCCATGTGTGCAGGTGGGCCGCGAGACCCCCAGAACATATCACCCCAGGTAGTGAGGGATCTGCATACCAAGTTTAGTTCAAATCGGTCAAGCCGTTTTTGAATTACTGTGAGAATGGCAGCTTTTTACATTTTTTCCATTGACATGAATGGGTGAAATCCGATTTTCTGTTTGTAGCTCCGCCCACGTGTGCAGGTGGGCCACGAGACCCCCAGAACATATCACCCCAGGTAGTGAGGGATCTGCATACCAAGTTTCGTTCAAATCGGTCAAGCCGTTTTTGAATTACAGTGAGAATGGCAGCTTTTTACATTTTTTCCATTGACATGAATGGGTGAAATATGATTTTCTGTTTGTAGCTCTGCCCACATGTGCAGGTGGGGCGCGAGACCCCCAGAACATATCACCCCAGGTAGTGAGGGATCTGCATACCAAGTTTCGTTCAAATCGGTCAAGCCGTTTTTGAATTACTGTGAGAAAGGCAGCTTTTTACATTTTTTCCATTGACATGAATGGGTGAAATCTGATTTTCTGTTTGTAGCTCCGTCCATGTGTGCAGGTGGGCCGCGAGACCCCCAGAACATATCACCCCAGGTAGTGAGGGATCTGCATACCAAGTTTCGTTGAAATCGGTCAAGCCGTTTTTGAATTACAGTGAGAATGGCAGCTTGTTACATTTTTTCCATTGACATGAATGGGTGAAATCTGATGTTCTGTTTGTAGCTCCGCCCATGTGTGCAGGTGGGCCGCGAGACCCCCAGAACATATCACCCCAGGTAGTGAGGGATCTGCATACCAAGTTTAGTTCAAATCGGTCAAGCCGTTTTTGAATTACTGTGAGAATGGCAGCTTTTTACATTTTTTCCATTGACATGAATGGGTGAAATCCGATTTTCTGTTTGTAGCTCCGCCCACGTGTGCAGGTGGGCCACGAGACCCCCAGAACATATCACCCCAGGTAGTGAGGGATCTGCATACCAAGTTTCGTTCAAATCGGTCAAGCCGTTTTTGAATTACAGTGAGAATGGCAGCTTTTTACATTTTTTCCATTGACATGAATGGGTGAAATCTGGTTTTATGTTTGTAGCTCCGCCCACGTGTGCAAGTGGGCCGCGAGACCCCCAGAACATATCACCCCAGGTAGTGAGGGATCTGCATACCAAGTTTCGTTCAAATCGGTCAAGCCGTTTTTGAATTACAGTGAGAATGGCAGCTTTTTACATTTTTTTCCATTGACATGAATCCGTGAAATCTGATTTTCTGTTTGTAGCTCCGTCCACGTGTGCAGGTGGGCCGCGAGACCCCCAGAACATATTACCCCAGGTAGTGAGGGATCTGCATACCAAGTTTCGTTCAAATCGGTCAAGCCGTTTTTGAATTACTGTGAGAAAGGCAGCTTTTTACATTTTTTCCATTGACATGAATGGGTGAAATCTGATTTTCTGTTTGTAGCTCCGTCCATGTGTGCAGGTGGGCCGCGAGACCCCCAGAACATATCACCCCAGGTAGTGAGGGATCTGCATACCAAGTTTCGTTCAAATCGGTCAAGCCGTTTTTGAATTACAGTGAGAATGGCAGCTTTTTACATTTTTTCCATTGACATGAATGGGTGAAATCTGGTTTTATGTTTGTAGCTCCGCCCACGTGTGCAGGTGGGCCGCGAGACCCCCAGAACATATCACCCCAGGTAGTGAGGGATCTGCATACCAAGTTTCGTTCAAATCGGTCAAGCCGTTTTTGAATTACTGTGAGAAAGGCAGCTTTTTACATTTTTTCCATTGACATGAATGGGTGAAATCTGATGTTTTGTTTGTAGCTCCGCCCACGTGTGCAAGTGGGCCGCGAGACCCCCAGAACATATCACCCCAGGTAGTGAGGGATCTGCATACCAAGTTTCGTTCAAATCGGTCAAGCCGTTTTTGAATTACTGTGAGAATGGCAGCTTTTTACATTTTTTCCATTGACATGAATGGGTGAAATCTGATTTTATGTTTGTAGCTCCGCCCACGTGTGCAGGTGGGCTGCGAGACCCCCAGAACATATCATCCCAGGTGGTGAGGGATCTGCATACCAAGTTTCGTTCAAATCGGTCAAGCCGTTTTTGCGTGATCGCAGCACACACACACACACACACACATACATACATACATACATACCTCCGATTTTATATATATAATATAGATTTGATAAAACACTTATACAAACTTTCTAAGGAATTCACAATTAAAAGAATCAGGGTAAATAAATACAAAACACTCAAGTCATACAAGACTTAAGACAAAACAATCACTGACGGGAACAGAAGCAAGAAAGGTGGAACTAGAAAAGTGACATTAAGCGGGCAAACACGGAAGGGAAGGTAAAAATTGTAATAGAAAAGTGACATTAAGCAGGCAAACACGGAAGGGAGGGTAAAAATTGTAATAGAAAAGTGACCCAGTATTGTTAAGATAAATGTCTTGGGGGGGCCCTTGTGCTAAGTGGAGAATACAAGACAAGCTGAGAAAGAATGAGAGAGTTTTAAAATGGCTAACTTCCTTTCTATCGGATCGCTCTTCCCAAGTCAGATTTAACGACGTCTACTCTTCAACTTACTCATCAACATACGGCGTACCCCAAGGATCTATACTATCTCTTCTTCTATTTAATATTTTCTTATCACCTCTTCTAACTATTTCTCAATCACTAAGTTTCACATCTTTTTCATATGCAGATGATATTCAACTTCTACACCCCTACAATCCAGAAAAAGCTGACGAAATAAAAGCCATTAATGAAAAACTGGGACTAATAAAAAATTGGTTAAACAGCAATAAATTAGCTCTGAACATCCAAAAATCAAAAACCATGTTTTTCACCTGGAAAGGAAACCTAACTCCAATTTTGCCATTCGTTCTTGACAATACACCTTTAGAATCTGTACCATATCTGAAAATCCTTGGTGTAACCATTGATGTAGATTTATCATTTCACAAACATATTAGTGAAATAGTTAAATCATGTTTTCATAGGTTACGTCTCATCCATTCCATTTCCACGTTCTTAGAGACCAAATCTGTTAATATTCTAATCCATTCACTAATTATTTCCAAAATGGACTACTGCAATTCACTTCTGATCAATATTACTCAGAAAGAAAAAAGGCGACTTCAGATAATTCAAAACACAGCAATAAAATTAATTCATAAAGTAAAAAAATACGACCATGTCACACCCCTAATGATTAAATCACACTGGCTTCCTATTTCCCATCGGATTACGTTTAAAATCATACTTTTAGTATATAAAACATTACTTCTTAATGAACCACAATTCATATCTAAAATGATTATTCCATACAATACATCACGTTCATTACGTTCATCCTCCTTAAATCTTTTATCGATTCCCTCCTTGAAAATCATCGGCACAAGAAGAAATGACATATTTTCCGTTATGGCCCCAACATTGTGGAACTCTTACCAAACTTTATAAGAATTGAAAAAGATCTTTTAACTTTTAAGAAACTTTTAAAAACCTTTCTGTTTCAAGATGCCTTTGATACATAGCATATTTTATGTTAACTCCTTTACATTTGACTAAGACTATCAAACATTCCAACCCCATTATTCCCTATTGTGTTTTTCCTTAATTGTTAATTTCAACAGATAATGATATTGTAACTTTTCCCTCTTTTCCCTCTTATTCATGTTTGTCTCTTTCCCCATTGTTTAAAATGTCAATAGTTTGTTTTATAATTAATGTGTAAAAATTATATATGTGACCACCATCTGATGGTTTTTAATTTGTACATCGCTTAGAAACTTTGTATAGGTGATTCATTAAATGCTAATAAACTTGAAAAAAAAAACAACTATTAGTGGAAGTTGTGTTTTCTTGGTAGTCATCCAATAAACAACCTTTTTTCATGTTTTCTGCAACAGGGCTATTCTATCTGTGTTTGTTGTACAAAACCTAAAATCAGAAGTCGTAAGTTTTAAAAACAGTTCCATTTTTGGAGTCCTACCCATCCGTTTTCATGAACTGAATATAAGTCACGCCAAAGTGAATGTTGGTAGATAAGGATTATATGGCACATCCCATCTATCCCAACTTAGGAGATCTCCAAGCATCAGCCATGTAAACTTGACTGCCTACACCAGTGTCCTGTAAATTTTTTGTAGTTGGGGCCACAGCTGCATTGCATCTAGAAATGTGTGGATGTCGAGGTGATGACATCACAAGCATACAATAATGTCATCACATCAACATCTGAGCCTGCACGGAGGCCCTCCAGACAGGGTCCTGAGCCTGTTATCACTACACCGGTGGGGAGGATAGGCACCAACTGACTGACTACAGGACGTGCCTCTCGCTTTGAGAGGCACATCCTGTAAGCAGTCAGCCAGCACCTGCGCCTCTCCTCCTTGCCGGCGTCTAGTGTGCTATAGCACACAGTTTGCGATACACTGGCGTAAATGATTCTCAAATGCCGTCTTAGCCCAACCCTCACTTGTAACCACTGTACTGGGACTTTCTCAGTGTGGTAAAAAGAAGTAGCTAGGAACCAACCAATGGCTTTAAGTAAGAGGTTTATTAAAAGAGCAAACTTTGTTTACAAATGCACATTTTATCTTATTCTCCTACAATTTCAGACATGTTAATGACCTGTTTGACCAGTGTGAAGTTCACAGCAGTGCCCTGTAAGGTACCCCACTATTTAAGTGCCATGTCTGGGTGTTCAGTCCATCACTTTGCAGACCCTTCCCATGTCCAACAGGGCTTGTTCTAGGCGTTTTTGACTTGGATGAAAAGTTGGACGGAAATGTGGTATAAAGATGGACGATTTAGCGACTTGGACATAGAAACATAGAAATAGACGGCAGATAAGGGCCACGGCCCATCTAGTCTGCCCACCCCAATGACCCTCCCCTACCTTTCTCTGTGAATAGATCCCAAGTGTCTATCCCATTTGGCCTTAAAATCAGGCACGCTGCTGGCCTCAATAACCTGAAGTGGAAGACTGTTCCAGCGATCAACCACCCTTTCAGATCGGCAGGATGTATAATTAGATGATTTTTGAAACAAAAAAAATTTTGGACGTATTTTTCGAAAATGTGTCCAAGGCTGTTTTTTTAACTTTGGACGACTTGCAAGTTGGACGCAAACGGTCTTAGACGTCCCTTTCTATTATGCCCCTCCACGGTTGAAAAAAGTATTTATAAATTTAATAGTAAAGTATGGAAGATCCGGTGAGGAAGTAGTACATAAAGCCTGACACAATGAATTTGTTTGAGTGCTAGGTGGTACTTCTGAGGATCTATAAACTTTGTATTATTTACTGTGAAGAGAGTTAGGAGGGGGTCTGAAGAAATGTATTTTAAAAGTGACACTCAATATGTAGAAAACACGCAAAAAAGACCATAAAAAATAGATACAAGGATAAAAGAAGGAACATTACCTTGAAAACAGGCTATTGAAAGCATAAAGGTTGCCTACTTTGGGCTAAAAAATAAATGTACATGTGTCATGACGTCTCTCTGCCAGGAGGTGCCATCCACCACCCCCTCTCTCTTTCTTTCTTTCTTTCTCTCTCTCTTCCACGCTTTCCCTACACTGCACTTCCATCAGCATCTGCTTCTTTCTCTCCCCCCTTCCCTGTGTGTGTGTATTTTTTAAATCTAGCTTTGCTAATTGCTTTTATTGTTTCTGGTATCGGGACTCAGGACCTAACAATCCACTGAGTGAAAAAAATATATTTTCTCCTATTTGTTTTAAATGTACTACTTCATGGTTTGTAGCCTTTGAACCTTTTTGAAGGGGTAAACAATTGATTCTCATTTACCTATTATACACTCCACTCAGGATTTTATAGACCTCTGTCAAATCTTATCTCATATCCAAAACATAATTGTAACACTTTTTTTTCTTTTGGTGAGAATGTTTGGTCTTTGCTATATACTGAAAAAAATCAATATAATGGACATCGGTATGGGCACAACTCACTTAGTGAGAGTGAAATTTGGCCCGGACAATAACTCATAGATGACAAGCACCAGACAATAAGTCTAAATAAGAACTGCCCCATACATCTTGCAGTCCAATCTTGTTAAATAAATTAATCTTACATAAACATTCAAACCAAATGAAAAAAAGAGGAGTAAAGACTTAATAAACTCCTGAAAGCAAAAATCCACATAAAAAACCGTGAATGTGCTCACATAAAAAAATTAATTGAAAACTTATATCCATCAATAAAGTATACTTAGCTGAGTCCTGTTACAAGTTCATGTCGCTACTCAACACTTTGTATCGCCACCCGACAGAGCTCTGTTTCGATGTCTTCATCAGGAGCGGAGATTAAAGTGCTGGTGCGATGAGACACAAAAGGAATAATATCCTTGCAAAGCGACAGGAAATCCTTAGTCCTACCTGCGTGGTCCACCAGAGCTTGGCACAATCAAACCTTCGCTGTGGGAAAAGTAAAAAAATCTCATCTCAGCCATTTCTTCAAACTGAAGAGTTTTAAACTCTTTAGCCTTCCTATATTCAGGAGTCATTCATTACACTTTTATCATTTTCATTGCCCTTTCCCTGTACAGTTTCTAGTTCTGCTATATAATTTTTGAGATGCCAGAATGGTACACAGTACTCAAGGTATGGTCGCATCATGGAGCAATGCAGAGACATATGATTTTATTCTCTTTTCCTTTCCTAATAATTCCCAAAAATGCTTTTTTTATGGCCACCTCTGTAAAACTGAGAAGATTTCAATTTAATGTTGATGATAACACCAAGATCCTTTTCCTGGATGCTGTCTGCTGATATGGAACCTAGCATCTGTAGCTACAAGTATACTGTATATAGTTTTTCTTCCTTACATGCATTACATCTGCTGTTTGGATACCCATTCTTCCAATCTCCCAAGAACATCCGTCCTCATACAGTTTCTCACAATCTGCATGAGATTTTAACAATTAATTTTGTGTCACCTGCAAATTTTATCACCCATTATTCCTATTTATTTATTATGCTCGTGCCAGCGTCAGCTCTTCCTCTGACATCACTTCCTGGACCTGCACCTAGGAAGTGAGGTCAGAGGAAGAGCCAATGCTGGTGCGAGTGGCAGGTTGGGGTTTCTGCTCACACCGGGAACATTAAAGAGGTACAGGGGAAGTGGCACGCGAATGGCAGGAGGGGACAGGGAAAGTTTGGATGGGGGGCAGGGGAAGGGTGCCACTTTATTCTTCCAGTTGGTGAAAAGGGTACTGTCCTTGAACATTTACTAAATATAACCAGTTCCAAATTATCTACAGTTGATATACATTCTCCTTACAGTAGCCAGGATGTTAACTGCACAGTTCTTATCAGATGGATAGCTGTTTACCAGATTGTATCTGAATAGATCTCACAGGATGGAACCTCAGCCCCATTTCCATCATTTCTCCTTCTATCACCCTTTTCCAGTACCATTCTGTATCTCTCCCTCCATTCCTTCCATCATCATATCCAACATTCCTCCCTCTTGCATCCCTTTCCATCAGTTGCACTGTTCCCTCTCCACCATCACATCCAATACTTATCTCTCTCCTCCCCATGCAGCTCTTCCTCACTCCTCTACTATCATCATGTCCAATAATTCTCTCTTCATTCCTATGCCCAACTATTCTCTTCTTTCTTTCCCCATGTGCACAATCTCTCTTTTTTCCTCTCATTCAGACACCCATGCCCAATTCTCCCTTTCTATTTCCTCCCCCACTTCAGCATCTCTTTCCCTCCCTTCCTCTTTCCTTCCATCCTTTGTCCCAAGTTCATGGCCCCTCCCTCTCTCCCTCCATTCTGCGTCCCAAGTTTACCCTCCCTCCTTTCTGTTGTGCTCTAAGTTTGTGCCCTCCTCCCGCAGTGTGTACCTATCTCCTGTCGGCATCCCCTTCCTTCAAGAAGCCGCACGTGTTTCTTCACAAAGCCACAGGAAGCTGTTCCAACACAGTGCCTGTTGCTGACCCAGGCTGTCTGATGTCAGAGGGAAGCCTTCCATGTCAGTCGTGGGCAGCATGTTGGAACAGCTTCCTGCGGCTTTTTGAAGAAACACATGCGGCTGCCTGGAAGGAAGAGGAGGCTAACAGGAGACAGGTACACATCACGGGATCTCCACAAGAGAAGAGCTGCTAACCCCTGCCCTAGGGCCCTAAAAGAAAGATATGCCTGCTACATGCCTGAGAGTCTCTTCTGACATCTGCTATTGCTTGAGAGCACTGAGAACAGAGCCTGGGTGTTGATTTGATCTGAGCATTAGGCCTTGGTGCTATCTCCATGGCATACCAATGTGCCATAGCAGACTAGTTAGAAAATGCTCCCTTAGAATATGAGAATTAGAAGACAAGGGTTCAGTTTTTGTTGGTATGGCTACTTGTGACCTTCAGAAATCCACTTTATCTTTCAATCCTTCCTAACTACTTTCAGTGTAATCTTTCTCTGGCCAGGACTCATTGTACCATTTGCAGGTTTTTGTTGGTTTTAAAGTGCTTCATTTGAAGGGGCTGTATGAATGCCATCCCCCCTAGCCCCCCCCCCCCAACAAAACAAAACCCATTTATTTTTATTTGACCAGTTCCTCATAGTTTTTGGATTAATATGACCAAAGGTTTTTATTATTGGGTGTCTATTTTTTGTCTCTTTTTTATTTTTATGAATCATTCTGGAGTCAGGTAGATACTACTTTCGAGTGGTATCTGGTAGATCATGACTGTCAGATGCATCTTTGTGTACTGGACTCTTGCTTATTGTTCTGTGCCATGAAGAGGAGGGCTTGTGGTTAGATCCAGCCTTGTCTGATGGGAAGATGGTGCAATAAGCAGTGATCTCCCCCAGCCTTGAGCTACTTCTTCAGCGCAGTGAAGATTCTTTTGTGATTGATATACCTGTCTTTTTATCAATTTGTACCTTTTTTGAATGTTGTGTTGATGCATTTGGCACTGATGGTAGGGATACATACCCTAGAAGAAACATAAAACAATGCGGAGAAATGATGTTCCTGAGATAGACTTTATTAATATTAAAATAATATTAAAACTTGGCAAACCACATAAAAACCTCTAGGATGCAGTCCGCTGAAAAGCTTTGGACCGCCTGGACCCAACACGGTCAGTGTTTTGACAGAATGTCTTCTTCAGGGGTTCCTATGAAGTCAAGATATACGGATAAAAATGCCAATCAAAAATAAACTGATCCGTAAAAGCTGTGTGTAGGTCATAGGCTCAAAAAGCCAAGGGATACATACCCTACAATACAGGTCTCAAAGTGCTGTAAACTTGCTAGACCCCCAGGCCAGTCGGGTTTTCAGGATTGCCCTAATAAATATACATGGTGTAGATTTACATGCCTGGCACTTCCATTATATGCAGATCTCTCTCATGCATATTCATTAGGGCAATCCTGAAAACCCGACTGGCCTGGGAATCCTAAAATAAATTTGCATGAGGTACTTATATAGGAAAGTGAGTTTGTTCAAGATTTTGGAAAAAAGTCCTGGCTAGCATTTTACAGTTGAGGAGAGATGTTATCTCCTTTTGGGTGTGCAGGGAAATTTCATTATACATGATTTATAATTAAGCCTTGGCAATGGTTTATCACTTGTCAGTGTGTTAATACGTTTGGTTCCCGTCTGTGCTCTTCACCTCAGCTTTTGCTGTGTCTGTTCACAGGATTTCATATAATGTTTTGTGAGAGCCTAAAGGCAGGGTACAAGGAAACTAGAAAATATGGCAGAGTTAAAGTAAGTTTTTCTACTTAATGTGCTTAAATTACATGGATGACTTTGTTCAGTGTTTTTGTTTTAACAGCCGTGGCCTTTTTTTTCTGAGGGGAGGGGGGGAGAAGGTTTGTGAATGTCACAAAATGCAACTGCTAGTTCCAGGATCAGCAGGTTTAAAATTTCCTTCAGTCACTTAGGCTGCAAGTGCAAGAGGGTGGCTTGGGTCAAGAGTTGAAGGCTGTGTATGACTGGGAGATGGATGCACTGTTTTCACTGTTTAAGTGTGATACATAAGGGTAAGGGTAATACATTAATATACTGTTTTTTGTGCAAAGCAATTTACATATTATATTCTGTACAGGTACTCTTTCTATCCCTAGAGTAGAATTTCTCAACTTCTTCAAGCCAAGTTCTCCCTAAGTCTAACAAATATCAACCGTGTACCCCCGCCCAAGCTCTGCCCCAGACCCCACCCCCATAATAATAATACTAATTGTAATGCAATTTCTTCCATCCATTTTTCATTTACACAATATAATCTTATTAATACATAATGGTAATTACAAAATTTCAAAAAAGCACACTGTACACAGAGAAAATGTTAATTATCATTTGTATTCAGTTTAGTTTTTCCATCTTATCCTGTTACTGTTCCCTCCCAGACACTAGGCCACTCTATATTTGGTTTTATTCAAAGAGGTCAAGGCAGATGACTTTAAAATATACAGTGTCACCTCAGAGATAAAGATTCAGGGTGCATCTTTCCCACTCCCTTTACTGCTACATCCAACATTTCTCCCTCCTTTCCACCAGTCCATCATTTCTTTCTCTCTGCCTCCTGCACACTTCTTCTCCTCCAGTTCTCATTCCATCCCCCAACCAACGTCTCTCTCTCCCTCCATGAGTCCAACTTTTTACTCTACCCTCTCTCCTTCCCTCATTTCTGCCCTCCACATCCATCTCTCCCTTTCTCTCCATGAGTCCAACACTTTCTGCCTCCTCCATGCTTTCTCTTTCTCCCTGCCCCTTCCCTCAAGTGTGACATCCCTCCTTCCCACCCCCAGTCCATCTCTCCCCAATCCCACTCACAGCACGTTCTCTCCCCATGCCTCATTTCTCCCTCTCCTATTACTCTCACTCATCCTGCAACAATTTTCCTTCCTTCCCTTCCAACCCCATTCACAACTAATATGCTCTCTCCCCATGCACCATCTCACCCTCCCCTCCAGCGTGCAGCGCCTTTCCTTTTTCTCCCCTTCTCCTTCAAGTCCAGCAGCACCTTCCCTTCCCCTCCCTTTTCTGCCAGGTCCAGCAGCACCTCTTCGCCCTTCCCTTTCCCTCCCCCTTGTCCAGCATCACCTCTCCCTCTCTCCTTGGAGTATATAAGGAAAAGAGAGATTTAGCATATTAAATGAAAGAAGAAGAAAAAATCTAATGACCAATCTTGCCAACTAACATTAATTATAATATTAACAATCTCTCAAATAAAGCCCACATTATAGGAGAAGCAATTCACAATCATAGGGTGTGATATATGCAGGAAATAAAGAAAATCATTAATGTACATTAATGTTACATCTTCCACTGAAAATTTGGGACCTTATTTAACTATGGGAGCACTGGAGAGTATTGCTCCTTTTGCCTCAAGAAAAAAAATCGTAGCTGTGGGGGATAAAAAAAAATATATGAATGTTAATCAAAAAAGATCAAACATTTGCAAGGGTATCTGAGTTGAAATTTAGCCCCCAAAGATAGTGCAGATTGTCTCATTTCCAGGAACCTTTTCCTTTTGGATTGAGTTAATTTAGAGACATCTGGGAACATGGAAATCTTAGAATCCATAGAAGTCACTTTTTTAAGCCTAAAAAATAGCTTAAGGAGTGCCTCTTTGTCTTGCTGAAAGACGAATGTCATCAGAAGTGTAGAATGTGAGATGACTTCGTCTTCTAAGGTTTCCAGAATTTTTGTTACATTCATAGGACTTATTGAATCAGTTAAAGCCTCAGTTTTAGAAGCCTTCTTTGAAACTGGAAGGTAATAAATTTTATGTAAAGAAGGAAAACTAGTCTCAGGATATTTAAATGAGTTCTCCAAAAATTTATAAAATAAATCTTTAGGAGTCATTGCTAGTGTCTTTGGGAAGTTAAGTATGCTCAAATTCAACATTTTGGTATAATTTTCTAAATTTTCTACCTTCCTTACTAGCAACAGTTTGTCCTGCATTAAAGTAGTCTGAGTTGATTGAATACCTTGAACCCGTTGGTCCAAGCGGTCCACCTTTTCCCCCTGTGACTTTATTTCCTCCTGTAAAGAGTCAATTCTCACAGTTTGTGCATTTACCAGAGGAAGAGTTCCTGCACACAATTTATATAAGGAGTCTAAAGCAGTCCAGATGGATTCCAAAGCGAATTCCGTTGGCCTTACCAGTGGGGAGACCGATAAAGCTTGTCCTCCAGCTTCTGACGCCAGCATTGCCTTCTCCAATGATGGTATCTCTGCCTGGGAGACTTGGGATGCTGCTAAGCCCTCCAGCTCTGTCGGGGTGGATCCTTCCTGTCCCTTCTGAGCTGCCGTAGTTTCCCTCTCTTGCGGCTGTTGGGGAGACACAGGTCCTGCAGGGCTGAGCGAGATCTCTCTCGAGCGCCGAGACTTCCCTCTGACTCAGCAGTGCCAGTTCGCCCCGAGGTGAAGATGTAAAGAAGCTCCGAATCGTCTCCTGCCTTCCCGGGGTAAGCTCACTCTGCCGGGCTGTAGCAGCCGCTCTTCCCCTTTTAGGCATGACGTATTAAGCAGTAAACCTGATAATCAGGAGGAAACAATTTCAACAGGAGAGTATATAGTGAGCGTCCTCACTATAACGCGGCCATCTTGCTTCTGCCGGGACTGCTTATTTTTAACATTTATCAGTGATACAGAGAAAGGAATAACTAGTGAGATAATTAAATTTGTTGATGACACAAAGTTGTTAAATCGCAAGATCGTGAAAAATTGCAAGAGGACCTTGTGAGACTGGAAGACTGAGCATCAAAATGGCAGATGACATTTAATGTGAGCAAGTGTAAAGTGATGTTGGATTCTATGTTAGGAGTCACTGCCCAGGAAAAGGATCTAGGTGTCATTGTTGAGGATACGTTGAAACCCTCAGCTCAATATCTGGCAGTGGCGGTTAAGAAAATAAATAGAATGTTAGGAATTATAAGGAAAGGCATGGATAACAAAGATGAAAATGTTATAATGCCTTTGTATCATTCTACAATACAGTCGCACCTCGAATACTGTGTGCAGTTCTGGTCGCCGTATCTCAAAAAAGATATAGTGGAATTAGAAAAGGTACAGAGAAAGGCAACGAAAATGATAAAAGGGATAGGACAACTTCCCTATGAGGAAAGGCTAAAATGGCTATCGAATATACTCAAATATAAACTGAGATTTTTGGGCCCAAAAATGGGGTCTTTGTTTATATTCGAGTCTACACTTGAGTACTTAAGTATCCCTACATGCCTCTGTAGACCCGCAACAGATGCTTACAATGCCTGAGGTGTTTTTTTTTTTTTTAGAAAATGTGCATCCTGATTAGCTGCCAGACGACGGTAGGATGCCTACTGTCGCTAAAATCAGGACGCAGTGTTAGAGAATCATCCCCCTTATGTTAAAATCAAGCCCAATACCCTGATTCTAACAGTAGCCAATCTAGGTCACAAATACCTGTGGAGAGGAAAACAATGATGGAATTCAAAAAAGTGACTTATGTATTACAGTATATACAGGTGTTACTTTTTGTACATGGGGCAATGAAGGATTAGGTGACTACTAGCTCAGAGTTGTGGTTGACAATAAATAAACTTTTTTTAGACCCTGCTAAGGTAACTGCTTTCACCACATTCTCTGGCAACAAAATCCAGAGTTTCATTGCATGTTGAGTGAAAAAAATATTTTCTTTGGTTTGTTTTAAATTTGCTACTTAGTAATTTCATTGCATGCCCCCTAGTCCTAGTATTTTTTGAAAGAGTGTTTGTTGTTTCTTGGGAAAAAAGGTAGGGAAATCCCTTATCAGTAAACAAATGATTTGCAGATATTGTATTTATTATATTGTACTCTGTAGCCATAAACTGCTTTAATACTTGGTACAAAGTAGTATAGTCTTGTCCAATATAGATAAGCAGTACGTGGTCTGTTAATTAATATGTATTGGATGAGCTGGTTGAGTCTGATTCTTTTCTGCATATTACTGGGAGAGTTTTCAGACTGGCTCTGAGGCATGAAAGCCAGTGGGAACATTATTATTGCAGATCTGCAAACCTCTAATTCTGGCTTTTCAGGTTATTGGGTCAGATTTATAGAATAAACTTCCCTTAGATTTGATATTAGAGAGGAATCTTATTTTATTTAGAAGGAAGCTGAAATATTTTTGTTTCACTGATGATTTGACTCTTAGAATCTAGATTGTAGCGGGTTGACTGTGGCTGGTTGTATTGTTTTGTTTTTTACTATTTCTTTTCATAACTTTTATATTTTTGTTTCAGACTGTTATTGTTGCATATGAGGAGGTGCTGATAAGTTCTTGACTTTTGTAAAGAAAACAACAAGCTATGGGATTGAAAAAACCCCCCAACTATTTACTCTACATATTCACCGCTGATCTCCACACACTTTGTTGTTCTAACTTCTTTAACCTATTTGAGAAAATTAATTTTGGTTGTGCTACAAGCTACTTTGTTCGCAGCTAATGTGGCATCCTCAATGCTTGAACACTTTTTTCCCTTGAAGTGTTTCTTGAGGTTAGGAAAGAAATGGTAGTCCGAAGGGACCAAATTAGGTGAGTAGGCCGAGTTTTTCAGAACTTCAAAGTTTCAGAACTTCTGCTAGTTTCTGCTGTGTAATGGCTGCCATATGAGGAAAGACATTATCTTGAAGAAACAATATTCCTTTTGAAAGCTTCCCTTAACATTTAGGGCTCCTTTTACGAAGGTGCGTTAGGGCCTTAATGCGCGGAATAGCACGCGCTAAAATGCCGTGCGCGCTAGCCGCTATCGCCTCCTCTTGAGTAGGCGGTAGTATTTTGGCTAGCGTGCACTAATCTGGTGCATGCGCTAAAAACGTTAGCGCACCTTCGTAAAAGGAGCCCTTAGAGATCAGTTGGTGCTTCAGTTTGTCGAGAAGTGCAACATAGTTCTGTGCTGTGATAATTGCATCCTTTTCCAGGTAATCTACAAGCAAAATTCCATCTTTAGCTAGAATAGTGGCTCTTAAAATTGTCCTAGGGGACCCCCAGCTAGTCAGGTTTTCATCTCTAATGAATATGAAACATAGAAACATAGAAGATGACGGCAGAAAAGGGCTATAGCCCATCAAGTCTGCCCACTCTGCTTACCCACCCCCTGTCTATGCCCTAATGACCCAATTTCCTTATCTTGACCCTAGTAGGGATCCCACATGGGTATCCCATTTATTCTTAAAGTCTGGCACGCTGTCTGCCTCGATCACCTGCACTGGAAGCTTGTTCCAATGATCAACCACTCTTTCTGTGAAGAAATACTTTCTGGTGTCGCCATGAAATTTTCCGCCCCTGAGTTTGAGCGGGTGCCCTCTTGTGGCCGAGGGTCCCTTGAGAAAGAAAATATCATCTTCCACTTCGACGCGTCCTGTGAGGTACTTAAATGTTTCGATCATGTCTCCCCTCTCCCTACGTTCCTCGAGAGTGTAGAGCTGCAATTTGTTCAGTCTCTCTTCGTACGAGAGACCCTTGAGCCCCGAGATCATCCTGGTGGCCGTCCGTTGAACCGATTCAATTCTGCGCACATCTTTACTGTAATGTGGCCTCCAGAATTGCACACAGTACTCCAGATGAGGTCTCACCATGGCCCTGTACAACGGCATTATGACTTCAGGCTTTCGGCTGACGAAACTTCTATTGATACAACCCAATATCTGCCTTGCCTTAGATGAAGCCTTCTCCACTTGATTGGCAGTTTTCATGTCTGCACTGATGATTACTCCTAAATCTCGTTCTGCTGAAGTCCTAGTTAAAGTTTCTCCGTTCAAGAAGTACGTCCTGCATGGATTTCTGCTTCCAAGGTGCATGACCTTACATTTCTTAGCATTGAAGCCTAGCTGCCAGGTTGAGGACCAACTTTCCAATGTAAGCAGGTCCTGCGCCATATAATTCTGTAAACTGCATTCACTTACTATATTACATAGTTTGGCGTCAAACTATGCATCAGCAAGATTTGTCTATAAAGTAGATAGTAGGCATGCAAATTTCTCTTATGCATAAACAAAGTGCCAGGTTTTGAAAAGCTGTCCGGACCCCTGGACATGGCCTCAAAAAGGAAGACATGCCCACGGAAATCCGGACGTCTGGAAACCCTATACAGGTTACCTCCTTTCTGCCTCTGTTCAGGACTGTATACGAGGGCTGTTCAAAGACCTTAATTTTTCTTGCGTAAACAAATAAAGCTAGGGAGGTGTGCACATGCTTGCATTTTTTTCCCCGCCTACAGAAGCTGTCAAGTCGCCAGCAAAATGACAGAAAAAGTTGAACAATGCTACTGCATTAAATTTTTTGTAAAGCTCGGCGATTTGCAAGAATCAACAGGCCTTTGGGGACGAAGCAATGGGCACCACACAGATAAAGGAGTGGTACAACCACTTCAGAGATGGCCACACATCAGTGGAGAGTGAAGCACGTTCTGGTAAACCCTCAACATCCAGAAATGAGATCGTCATTGATCAAGTGAGGACCCTGGTGATACAGGATCGTCAAATCACCAAGGGGTACTACCAAGAGGTTCTGCGTCACCTTTGTAACACTGTGAGACGCAAACAGCCGGACCTGTGGGCAGCAAGCAATTGGCAGCACCATCACGATAACGCACCTGCCCATTCTTCGCATTTGATACGGAGTTTTCTGGCCAAACACAACACACCTGTGATTCCTCAGGCTCCCTACTCTCCCAACATGGCTCTGTGTGACTTATGGCTTTTCCCCAAGCTGAAAATGCCCCTGAAAGGGAACAGATTTCAGTCAAGTGAAGACATCATGCAGAATGTGACGGACCAGTTGCAAGCAATCTCAAGAGGCGTTCCAGCGCTGCTTCCGATAGTGGCAGAACCGTTGGAAGAAGTGTGTGGCAGCCCAAGGGGACTACTTTGAAAGAGATTAATATAAGATTGTTTTATCTGAATACAAGTATTTTTTATGAATAAAGGGCTGATACTTTTTGAGCAGCCCTCTTATGCTGCTCTGTGCTGATGTTATCCCTCAGTGCCATTTGTCTTGCTTTGATGCCATCCTCTTGCTAGACTAAGGGCTCTTTTTACTAAGCCGCGTTAGGGCTTTAACGCGCGGAATAGCGCGCGCTAGACCTTAATGCCAGCATTGAGCTGGCGTTAGTTCTAGAAGCGTAATGCGCGGTAATTTCCTGCGTGCGCTAAAAACGCTAGCGCACCTTAGTAAAAGTAGCACTAAGGCAATCTGTATTTAGCCCATGTCTTTTTGAATTCTGTAGCTGTTTTGGACCCAGCCACCCTTTTAGTGGAAAAGTTATTTCCTGATGTGCTTTTACTCTTAAGCTGATCTCCTTGCAGTTTAATTTCATGCCTTCTAGTTAGGTAGCTTCCCCATGAAATATGGAAAATATATGTGCCAGAAGTGTTTGGGGGGCTTTCAAAATGAAAGATCTGTGTCCACCTTTCTTTCTTTATATCCCTCTGCGTTGTCTGTAATCTGTTTTGTTAATTTTTTATGGGGGAGAGAGGGGTCATTTTTCACAAAGACACTTTATATAGATAACTTCTGTTTAGCTGTAGAAATCTCTTTGAAAACTGCTCTCTCTGTTCATATGAAACTAACTGCTTAGGCATTTCTAACTGTATGACAATTTTTCTTAACCTTTTACAGATGATTTTTGAAACAAACCATGGGCAAAATACATATTTGCTATAATAGAAATACAGTACATTGCGACCATAAGCCTTTGCCCCTTGTGAATAAATGGAAGCAGCATAATTTAATTTTATCAACTTCTTCAAGCATCTCCACTGTCCTGTGTTTTTCCCTACTTCCATTATTTATACAGTGGTACCTCGGTTTACGAGTGCACCGGTTTGCGAGTGTTTTGCAAGACGAGCAAAACATTTGCAAAATCGGTGCCTCGGAAACCGAGCATGGCTCGATTTACGAGCACCTCCCCCCCGCAATCCGGCACCCCCCCTGCCTCGAACCGGCACCCTTCCCCCAACACGATCCGACATCCCCCCTGACACAATTGGGCACCCCCCCGCCGCTTCTTACCCTCATCTGGGCACTCTTGAAGATCTGCCTACTCGTCTGCTGGGCCTTGAGCATGCTCAGATGCTCAAGGCCCAGCAGACGAGTAGGCAGATCTTCAAGATTGCCCAGATGAGGGTAAGAAGTGGCGGGGGGGGGCAATTGTGTCGGGGGGATGCCGGATCGTGTCGGGGGGGGGGGGGGTGCCCAATCGTGTCGGGGGGGGGGGGTCGGATCGTGGCGGGGGGTGCCGGTTCGAGGCAGGGGGGGGTGCCGGATCGCAGGAGGGGGTGCCTGATCGCAGGAGGGGGCCTTCGAGGGGAGCAATGCCGGTTCTCGGGGGGGGGGGGGGAACACATCAAAGCGAGTTTCCATTATTTCCTACGGGGAAACTCGCTTTGATAAATGAGCATTTTGGATTACGAGCATGCTCCTGGAACGGATTATGCTTGTAATCCAAGGTACCACTGTTCTTAACGCCATCCCTCCCCCCCCAGGAATGTACCTTGTTTTGGAAGGGCCAACTTGACAAAACCCCAGGCCAGCTCAGTCCCTTTATAGATTTATAGCGCTGCACCTTTCAGCGCTATAGAAATGATAAATACTAGTATAGATGTAGGTACTGTATTTATAAGGGACTACCCTACCCTTTTCCCCAGGAAAAAAACCAAACACTTCTGTAAATTTAACTCTTAAGTTCTTCCACTCCTCTCTCATCTGTGACCTTCTCACAGATTTCAGAGATCTCCTGAGCAAACAAATCCCTCTCTGTTTACTCAGGAAACTCCTCCTTCCTCTTAAGCACAAGTTGCTATGGAGATGAGAAAAGTTACATTTCACTTGCAGCACTCAACAGTCATGTCACATCAAAACTGACTGGGAAATCTCACAAACAAAATGCCAGCCTGTTTAACACACACAAAACCAAGTCTTATTGAAACCCTCTTTATAAAGGGGGTTTCATATGCAAGCCCCAAATCCCCTGCATCCCAATCACAGTCACACTTGGTCCATGGCATCTTTTACATGAGCTCACTGGTTTAGGTCTTTCCTTGTTACTGGCAAGGAGAGCAATTGCCTCACTAAGGCTATCTCCCCAACCCCTCAATCCTCCCTTTCGACCCTCCCACTCCCACCTCTCTAATGGCAGTAACTCCTTTCATCCCCTCCAACTGTATCAGGCACTGGGATAATTTTCATAGTGTGGGTTATTGTGGCCATTGACAAAGGGAGCATTCTTGCACTTGACTTGCAAGATAGTATAGCCTAAGGTTACCAAATGTCCGGGAAAACCCGGACATGTCCTCTTTTTAGAGGACTGTCCAGGTGCCTGGATGGACTTTCCAAAACCTGACAAACAAATGTTGAAAACCTATTTGTTTGACAGCTGGGTATATTAGGAATCTTTTATAGTTATTGTACTATTTTTCTTGCTGTGATCCGCATTGAATCTACTGGAGACAATGTAGAATACAAGACATTTTGGTATAGCATTTAGCATAGCATATTCCTGTTTCAACAGGCCTTCAGTACCAACGCTTGTCTATGATAGACTCTGTGCTGATACTTTATAATCAGGCCAAAACCAAAAAGAAATCCTTACTAAGTAGATTGGGAGGTGGCACATAATACTGTATATTATTATATAATAAATATATACGAGATAAATAAGTATAAATCGCCGTTGGGATTTTTTTTCTTTTGATTGGCGGAGACCTTATAATTGATTTCACTTCCCCTTACATTCACATATTTATACTTACTTGTTTATATATATTCACGTACATTTTTTTTAAATTATTATTTTAGTATTGTATGCCACCTCCCAATCTACTTAGTGAGGATTTCTTTTTGGTTTTTGGCAGGCATTTTCCTCCCTAAGGCTGTGCAGGGTTCTATTTGTATCAGGACCATTTGGATTTTACACAAGATTTTTCTATTATTAGATGATGTAAATGTCAATTATTTTATTTTATATTTTATTTTTGTTTGGCCTAACCATCTTATGTTTGTGGTTGTTATGTGACTTTAAAATTGAAGAGAGAGAGAGAGCAGAATGGAAATTTGAAAATAAGTAAACCCTGTATATAGAGTATTATCCCAGGACAAGCAGGCAGCATATTCTCACATGTGGGTGATGTCATCCACAGAGCCCCGGTACAGATACATTAAAAGTATCACGAACTTTAAGAAACTTAGTTTGTGATAGCCCGCACCGTCCTCATGCGAGTGCCTTCCTGCCCAACGTAGGCGCACAGCTCCTCAATTCTGGTTTTTCCCTGGCGCATTTGAAGTCGTGTTTCTTAATGGTCTTCGTTATTTTGTCGCTTGCTTTCATGCTCTTGCACTTTTTATTGTATTCTTTTCTTCCTCATAAAAACCCCCCTAAAAAACGAGAGTTTTAATTTTTTATTTTGTGGCCGTCCACGGCTTGTCCGGTGGGGCCCATAGTTACGCCTCAGCCATCAAGTTCAATTTGGCTGAGGCAATGTTCCCGTCGATTTATTTTTTTCATCTCACTCACTTCTGCCAGAAGAGTGAGTGAACTTCAAGCATTAGTGGCAGATCCACAATTCACAGTGTTCCACCATGACAAAGTGGTACTTCACACACATCCAAAGTTTCTGCCAAAAGTCATCACCGAATTTCATCTCAATCAGTCAATTGTGCTTCCATTATTTTTTCCTAAGCCTCATTCACAGGAGAAACGGCACTTCACACTCTGGATTGCAAGCGAGCCTTGGCCTATTATCTCAGCAGGACAAAGCATAGAACACCTCCTCAACTTTTTGTCTCCTTTGATCCTAACAAGTTGGGGCAAAAGAACAATTTCTAATGGTTGGCTTCCTGTATATTGTTCTATTATGCTCAGGCTGGGCTGCAACTGGAGAGTCATGTCATAGCCCATAAGGTTCGAGCTATGGCAGCTTTAGTAGTTTTCCTTCGATCTACTCCTATTGACGAAATCTGCAAAGCTGCTACTTTTCCAGATGAGATTCGGCCAGTCAGTATAACAAAATTTATTTTCCTAAACGCCAACACTCCCACCATCCCATTCTGGTTAGCTTGGAGGTCACCCACATGTGAGAATATGCTGCTTGCTTGTCTTGGGATAAAGCACAGTTACTTACTGTAACAGATGTTATCCAGGGACAGCAGGCAGATATTCTCACAACCCACCCTCATCCCCTGGTTGGCTTCTTAGCTGGTTTACTGAACTGAGGAGCCGCGTACCTATGTCGGGTGGGAAGGCACTCGCACATGCACAGTGCGGGCTATCACAAACTTTCTAAGTTTCTTAAAGTGGAGATGCACTTTTAAAGTGTCCGTACTGGTGCTCCGTGGATGACGTCACCCACATGTGAGAATATCTGCCTGCTGTCCCCGAATAACATATGTTACGGTAACTAACTAACTGTGCTTATTAGTCTGGTACACAAGTTTAAATATTTTCAACAGTTGGTGGACAAACAATAAGAGTTGAGAAGCAGACTGACACATTCACTGAGTAAAACTGACAAAGCCTCTCTAAAAGGACAGTAAAAATATATCCAGAGTCTGATTAGAAAATGACTTTCAGGAGCCTCCAGGCAATATTCTTTCACTTGCAGGGCCAGTTTTAAACCACAAACTATGCGGTCTCCTAGAGTGCCACGGTTGTTAAGCAATAGTAACAGTTGTGGATTAGGAATTGGACAGAAAACAGAGGGTAGGGTTAAATTACCATTTTTCTCAATGGAGGAGGGTAAATAGTGGAGTACTGCAGGGATCTGTTCCGGGACAGGTGCAATCTAACTTTAATTATCTGGAAATTGGAACGACAAGTGAAGTGACATTTGAAGGTGACACTAAACTATTCAAAGTTGTTACAAACACATGCAGATTGTGAAAAACTGCAGGCAGACCTTAGGAAATTGTAAGACTGGGCATCCAAATGGCAGATGAAATTTAATGTGGACAAATGCAAAGTGATGCACATTGGGTAGAATAACCCAAATTATAGATACCAGATGCTAGTGTCCACCTTGGGTTTCAGCGCCCAAGAAAAAGATCTGAGTATCATTTGGCTTCCCTGGGCCTCATTGGGCAAAAAAAATGTTTCTGGGGCCGCACAAACATGCAAACGCTGCAGCAAGACAGAGGAGGGAGCTGGCAAGACGGTAAACACCTGGGGGCAGCAGAGGAAAACACTGCATCGCCCTCGACCAGGGCCGCACAAAATACTTCACGGGGCTGCATGCAGCCCTCGGGCGGTTGGACACCCCTGCTGTAGACAATACAATGAAATCTTCTACCCAATGTGTGGTGGCGGCCAAAAAAGCAAACAAGATGATAGGAATTATTAGAAAAGGGATGGTAAAGTCTAAGAATATTATAATGCCTCTGTATTGTTCCATAGTGATGGTGGAAAGGCAGACTCAAGCAAGTGTGAGGGGCACAGCTAGGACTTTGATTAGCTATTGCATTTGAACAGAGAATGAGAAGAACAGTGAGGATGAGAGAGCAGCAAGAGGGTTATTCTGCTGACTTCCAAATTTGGATAAAATTTATGAATGCTTTTACTTTAATTCAGTATTTGGTGAGGGTTTGCCTGTTCTACATGTTCGATTCAGTTGATATTGGGTTAGTGTATAGTTTCTGTATAGCAATCTGAAATAGTATGGTTATTATGAGTGTTACCAGTAGGGATATACAGTGGTGTTCTACTGTAGAGCCTGGTGTAGTATTTACTGTACTGCTTTGATAAAGAGTTGTTAGCACACCTGTGTTATAGTGCTGCCTGATTCAGGGAAAACTTTTTGATTCGATTCAGCCTACTGAATTGATTATTCGATTTGCTTTTGATTTGCTTTTTCTACTCAATCAGGTGGGGTTGTTGTTGTTTTTTTTTTTTTTTCAGACATCCTGGTGGGTTTATTTTGTAGCCTCTTCACCCACCCCACCTCCTTTGCCCTCTCCAACCCCATGCCTGTGCTGTGGTATAAACAAAATGACATTTTCTCTCTCTGTTAAGTCCTAATTCATGCTCGCTAATGCAAACTCTGGCAGGATACACATTTCAAAGGATACACATTTCAGATCTGACATATTGTAATCACAAAATAGAAATAAAATTATTTTTTTCTACCTTTTGTTGTCTGGTCAGTTTATTATTCAAATAATGTTGGTCCCAGGCTTTGGTTTCTGCTTGTCTTCTGTTAACTCGCTCACCAGGGTCTCCTGCCAATTTGACATTTTCTTCTTTCTCCATGCTCACCATCCATCTTCCATTTCTGGACCTTCCCTTCCAGTGCCATATCCAACATTTATTTCTCACTGTCTATCATCTCTCTTCTCTCTCCCTGCCTTCTGCCTTGGATCAAACCTCTCTATTCCCCTCCATACAGCATCTCTCCCGTCCTCCCTCCATTATCATGTGCAATATTTCTTTGTCTCCCCATGCACCATCTTTGCCGGCTCTCCACCCTATGTCCAGGATTTCTCCCTCTCACCCTTTTTAACTTCTTTTTTGTATCTCTCCCTTCCTCTCCTCCACCCCATGCTGAACAATTCTTCCTCTCTCCCTTCATGTTCAGCAACTTTCTGTCCCTCCCTCCAGCCTCCTGTATAGCAGTTTTCCATGTCTGCCAACCCCCTATGTGGCACTTCCCGACCAATCCCCCCCCCCCCCAAGAGATCTGGCAAACCATCGGGCCTCCTAAAGCAGCAGCAGTGGTGATTACTGGGGGGCAGATGCAGTGCTCTGAACAGGATATTCATGGCCTGCCTGCCAGGGCTTCCCTATGCTGTGTCATCAGTGAGGTCATCAGTGATGTGGCAGAGGGAAGGCCCAACTGGGGCAAGCCACAAGTAGCCACTCAGAGCTCTGCATCTGTCTGCCAGTCATTGCTGCTGCTGTTGCTGCTTTAGGAGGCCCTGGAGGTATGTTAGGCCTCACCGGGGGGAAGGCTGTCACTGAATCGATATGTCCAATTCGTGGGGAAAATGAATCGATTCACCGAAGTGAATCGGCAGCACTACTGTTACTGCGCGCTAACTGGTTAGCACATGAATACCACGTGAGTCCTTACTGAATACAAAATGGATGGTGGCAAATAACACATGCAGTCATTTTTAAAAATGGCCATGTGGTAATGGAGAAAAAAAAATACAAAGAAGTCCTGTTTTTTTGGCTGTGGTAAAACAAAACAAAAAAAAAAAGGGCCATAGTGCACAGGAAAGATCCGCATAAGAGTATGCTAAGATCACGTTTTTACTGCAGCTTAATAAAAGGACCCCTTAGGCATAGTAGTGCTGTGTTTGTCTATCTAAGGAGCATGAAACAAAAGTAGAATCATTTTGAATGCTATTGGAGTGAACAGCACAAGAAGTCGGAACGCATTGCTCCCCCCTTTGTTCACCTTAGATGTTGTGGAAAGTAGAACAGGAATGCATTTCACAACTCGGTCAAAGAAAGACTGAACAGCTACCATGCTGCCTTTCCACAGATGCTAGAACTTACTCCAAAGATCTTCCTAAAGGTGGTGCACTCGTTTTACAAGAGGGAGCAACAGCAAAGTTATCAGAGAGCTCGAAATACACATAAGTACTTTCATAAGAAAACAGAATACTATGATTCATAAAGTACTCTTCAGGCTCTTCTATTTTTATCTTTTGATAAAAGAGGAGGAAGTAAGCTATATTATCAAGGGGAAACTTGGTTTGAAAATCAGTAATTCTATTAAGTATCTCCTGTTGCTATATTTGAAACATTTACAGTATTTTTGAGCTGGAAAAAATGATGGAAAGAAGAATTAAGATGAAATAGAAAACTTTTTGGTAACTGAAGAGTACAGTGGCTTGCTTAATAATGCGTGTGGTTTTATATCAGCATCGTAGCTGCCATGATACAATGAAACCTAGTTAAATCTGTCTTTTAAATGTAAAGGATTAAGGAGTGGTAAGAAGGTCCAGCAACAGAGCTGGGTCATCTTTCGTTGTGTACAGGGTGGGGGTGGGGGGTTGTGGGTTTAAAAAAAAAATACAAATTACTGTGTTACCAAAATTTATGCTGTTGCTAAACGAAATAATTAGTAACCCACCTGAAGGTTACTTGTGCAGTATTCTAGTCTAGGAAACAACAGGGCAACCCATCCATTAGATCCAATATAGTGGTGGAAAGGAGCAGATTAAGAACAAAAATATATCCTTCATTTATGAGGTCTAAAATAAAAACAAAGAAGCCTGACACAACTAACCGTGTTTTACCCATGCAAGGGCTGCATCATGTGTTAAATCAGTGGTTCCCAACCCTGTCCTGGAGGACCACCAGGCCAATCAGGTTTTCAGGCTAGCCCTAATGAATATGCATGGAGCAGATTTGCATGCCTATCTCTTCAATTATATGCAAATCTCTCTCATGCATATTTATTAGGGCTAGCCTGAAAACCCGATTGGCCTGGTGGTCCTCCAGGACAGGGTTGGGAACCACTGTGTTAAATAATGCAAATGGTATGTGTCACCTAACCAGCTTGGTTACAGATCACTCCAGAAGATGGCAACCTCCCATAACAGTCATTTGTGAAATAGAATCCCAGATCCAGCCTGATTAAGAACATAAGAATAGCTTTACTGGGTCAGACCAATGGTCCATCAAGCCCAGAAGCCCGTTCTCACAGTGGCCAATCCAGGTCACTAGTACCTGGCCAAAACCCAAGGAGCACATTCTATATTACCAATACAGGGCAAGCAGTGGCTTCCCCCATGTCTTTCTCAATAACAGACTATGGACTTCTCCTTCAGGAACTTGTCCAAACCTTTCTTAAAGTCAGCTACGCTATATGCTCTTACCATATCCTCTGGCAACACGATCCAGAGCTTAATTATTCTCTGAGTGAAAAAAAATTTCCTCCTCTTGCACAAATTTACACCTGCTGCAAAGCTGGTGTAAACGTGTGCATGTGTTCTAGACACAGGCAGGAAGATTTTATCACAGTCCTGCCCATCTCCGCCCTTCACAGCACATTGATTTAAACATTAAAAGAAAAAAAATTTGATGAGGTGAGGGGCCTTCATATTGAGGACTAAGACCTCAAGACCCTAGCTTTCGCTGATGATTTGTTTCTGATTCCCACTCAGCCAGAATCTTCTTTATCTACTGCTCTGGACCTCATTTCTGAATATGGGTTTCACTCCGGCCTTTCTCTTAACTTAGATAAATATTTTGCTATGCCATCTTCGGCAAATGTACAAACTCAATGGCCTGGAGAACCCAGTTGATTACCCCTGCTGATGTGGGAGCGTCGGGATATTACTGACTTTTCTTCAGCACGAGGAATTCAATTCCAGTTGACTTGGGAGCCGTTCTGGTCTGCTATGACTCCCTTTGCATGTAGTTGACTTTTGAATTGTTGATGCTGATTTCATATCACTCCTTGTAATTTATTTCTTTTTTCCACATTTCTGTGTGTGTGTGTGTGTGTGTGTGGGGGGGGGGGGGGTTGGGGTTGTTGTCTTTTATACCGTTATTTGTACATAAAACTGAGCTTCATGTTATTCTTCTGTATGATCTGTACTTTTGCTGGATTTGACTCAATAAACATGATTTAACGTAAACATTAAAAAACCCACTCCTTTACTAAAGCTTAGCACAGGTTTTAGCGTCGGCAGCGGTGGTAACTGCTCCGATGCTCATAGTGAGCGTTGGAGCAGTTACCACTGCTGCCAGCCCTAAAACCCACGCTACGTTAGTAAAGGAGAGGGTAAGGTAGGGACAATCTTTTTGGCATACCGCTTTTTTTTACATGACTATATCCTTGCACGGTTTGCTAGGAGTTTGTTTAACATAGGAAATACCCTTTAAAACTTCCCCACGAAGAAGACCATGTTATTTCACTCTAATGTTAGTATTCTATGAAGGAAAAGTTGGCACCTAATTTCCTTTAGGTCATAGAATTACCAACATAGTTTTCCTATGAAAAGTATACACACATACACCCTTATTATCCCAGGACAAGCAGGCAGGTATTCTCACTAGTGGGTATTCTCACTAGTGGGTGATGTCATCCGACAGAGCCCCGATACGGACGTCTCACAAGCATGTCTTGCTTGAAGAAACTCAGAAGTTTTGAGATGCCGGCACCGCGCATGCGCCAGTGCCTTCCCGCCCGATGGTCCGGGCGTGTCTCCTCAGTTCATTTTCTTCCGCGGAGCTGAGAAGTTCAACTTCAATTCTGCGCCCATTGAATCTGTTTTTTGCCTTCTTTATTCCCGCGGGTTGGGGTCTTTTGGCTCTCCCGTGCGTTTGTTTATTTCTTTGGTTTCTTTTTTTCAAAAAAAAAAAATAAAAATTTTTCCTTACGACACCGGGTCGGCCGCGTGGCAGAGGCCCCGTGCCTTCGACCTTGCGGCGGAGCTTTTCCGGCCTATGTCCCGGCCAATCACCGGTTTTAAAAAGTGTAGCAAGTGCCAGTGCGCGATTTCGCTCACGGACCCTCATCGACGCTGCCTCCAGTGTCTGGGTCCGGATCACTTTCCGAAATTGTGCCGGCCTTGCTCCACTTTGACGGCGCGAGCGTTTAAGCGCCGCTGCCTGCTGTGGGAGTCCATGTTTAAGATGGAAGCTTCGTTGGACCCTATCGCTTCGACATCGACTGGTGCTTCGACTTCGTCGACAAAGCCCTCTGCCTCCCCGGCTGCTTCTGGCCTTTTGAAACCAGCATCGTTTACGCCGGTTTCGGCCTCGTCATCGGCGCCGGTGCCTTCCTCTGTCCCTACGGATCAGGTACCGACACCCATTGTTCCACCGGTGGTGCTTAAGGTGCCGAAGGCTGGCAAGCAGAAGCACACTGCACCGAAGGAGCGTGGAGACCGTGTGGAAGGGCCCCCGTTTGGTGCGGATCCCTCCATATCGGCTTCGTTGAAGTCCCTCCTGGAGGCTCAGTTTGTGGAACTCATGACCACCATGGGTCCCCGGCTGATTGCCTCGATCCAGGGTGACCTCCCAGTTCCGGTCCCGAGGGGCGGGCCGCCCCCTCCTCCTCCCCCGCGCCGCACGACCTCGTTGCTCGGCGAGGAGGAGCGGCGGGCGGTGTCCGGCACCTCGAGGCGGCCCTCGGTTAGTGGCATGCCTCCCTTGGAGCCGATTCCATCGAAGCAGGCCCCTCTTGGGGATATGCCTCCCTTGGAACCGATTCCCTTGAGAAAAGCCTCCTTTAGTGACTTACCTCCCTTGGAGCCTATTACTCCGCCCCATGACTCAGTGTGGCGTCCACCTTCGAGGCCTCCCAGTCTTGGGCAGAGCAGGAAGCAGGACGAGTTCTTCCGGACCCCCTATCAAGCCTGGGCGGCTTCTGGGGAGGCGCCGACTCTTCCGCCTCTTCAATCGACAGCATCGAGTCCTATCTGCTCCTTGGAGGCTTCTGGGGATCAGTGTTCTCTCAGACGGGCTCGATCCCCGTCCAGGCATCGAGAAGGGCATCGATCCAGGCACTCTTCGAGGCATTCGTCTCGACATTCGACAGTCTCGCCTCAGAAGAAGTTGCCCCGGATGGGATATTCTGCTTCAGCTGGGTCTCCTCCTCCAGGCCCGGAGTTCGAGGACCCCGAGGTTTTTTATTCCCCCTGTTGCTCACAGGCCTCGGTGGAGCCCGAAGCCTCGACTTCTTCTAGTCCTTCTCGAAGACCGGCACTGGCGGACCAGCTGTCCTTTTCCTCGTTTCTCAGACAAATGGCGGATGACATGGACATTACCCTCGACGCTGGGTCTCGATACTCGAAGGAGTACCTCGACACCATGCACTTGCCTCGCCCTCCGGCCGAGTCCTTGCGCCTCCCATTGCACAAGCTCCTCGACCAAACTTTCATGAGGTGTTTTGAGTCTCCTTACTCGATCCCTGCGGTCCCTGGAAAGTTGGATTCTCGGTACCGCACGGTGCATCATAAGGGCTTCGAGGGACCTCAGCTTTCTCATCAGTCCCTCTTGGTCGAATCCTCGCTCAAGCGATCTCATCCAGGCCAGGTGTATGCTTCGGTGCCTCCGGGCCGCGAGGGCAGAACCATGGATAAGTTTGGACGAAGCATCTATCAGAATTCCATGATGGCGTCCCGAGTCCTGAACTATAATTTCCACTTTGCCACCTATTTGGAATTTTTTCTGCCTGTGCTTCACAAATTTACGCCCTACGTCGAGTCCACGGCTCAGTTTGAGTTTGAGGAAGTGGTGGCTTCGCTGTCCCAGCTTCGTCTTCAATTGATGCAATCGGCCTATGATGCTTTTGAGCTCTCAGCCAGAGCAGCGGCCTGCTCAGTGGCGATGCGCCGTTTGGCCTGGTTGCGGACCATTGACATGGACCCGAATCTTCAGGACCGCCTGGCGAACGTTCCGTGTGCTGGGGCGGATCTTTTCGACGAATCCATCGAGACAGTCACGAAGAAGTTGTCTGATCATGAAAAGTCCTTCCAGTCCATTCTTAGGCCGAAGCCTAAGCCTCAGCAGTCTCGACCCTCTCGACCGCCATTGATCTATCAGCGGCGTTATCAGCCGAGGCAAGCTCCACCTGCGTGGCAACCTGCGAAGCGGCAGGCCCCTCAGAAGGCTCAGCAAAAGTCTCCGGCGTCTGCTGTCCCTAAGGCTCCTCAGCCTTTTTGACTGTCTTGTCGAGGGCATAACCAGTCTCGCCCTGCCTCCCCCTGTTTTTCCCATCGGAGGGCGCCTCCATCATTTTTATTATCGTTGGGAGGCCATAACCACCGACCTCTGGGTCCTTGCTATCATCAGGGAGGGATACTCTCTTCATTTCCATCGGGTCCCTCTGGACCACCCTCCAACTTGACTCAGACCGCCCTTCTTCTTCAGGAAGCTCAGGCTTTGCTCCGGCTTCGGGCCGTCAAGCCGGTCCCTGTGGACCAATGCAACCAGGGGTTTTACTCCCAGTACTTCCTTGTTCCGAAGAAGACGGGCGACCTGCGACCCATTTTGGACCTCAGGGTCCTCAACAAATTCCTAGTCAAAGAAAGGTTCTGCATGCTGACCCTTTCTTCTGTCTACCCTCTCCTCAAGCAGAACGACTGGTTATGCTCTCTGGATCTCAAGGAGGCCTACACTCACATTCCCATTCATCCGGCCTCTCGCAAGTTCCTCAGATTTCGGGTGGGACATCTGCATCTGCAGTATCGAGTGCTTCCCTTCGGCCTGTCCTCGTCTCCCAGAGTCTTCACGAAGTGTCTGGTAGTGGTGGCCGCTGCACTCCGGAACCAGGGTCTTCAGGTATTTCCCTACCTCGACGACTGGCTCATCAAGGCTCCCTCGGCCTCGGGGGTCATCTCGGCGACTCTGTCCACGATTCTGTTCCTGCAGAGTTTGGGATTCGAGATCAACTTTCCCAAATCTCATCTACAGCCTTCACAGTCGCTCCCCTTCATTGGGGCGGTCCTGGATACCATACGTCTCAGAGCATTCCTTCCTCCTCAGCGCCTGGATGCTCTTCTTCGTCTCTGCCAGTCTGTGTCTTCTCGCCAGTCCATCTCAGCGAGACACATGATGGTCCTCCTGGGCCACATGGCCTCTACAGTTCATGTGACGCCATTTGCCAGACTCCATCTCAGAATTCCGCAGTGGACCCTGGCGTCTCAATGGACTCAGTTGTCGGATCCGTTGACTCGACACATCATCGTCACTCCTGCTCTTCGGCAGTCTCTACTTTGGTGGATGACCTCTTCGAATTTATCCAGAGGTTTGCTGTTTCACACTCCTCCCCACCAGAAGGTTCTCACAACCGATTCCTCGACCTATGCCTGGGGAGCGCACCTGGATGGTCTTCGCACTCAGGGATTCTGGACCAGTGCAGACCGACTCCATCAAATCAATCTTCTGGAGCTCAATGCCATCTTCAATGCTCTTCAAGCTTTTCAACATCTGCTTCACGACATGGTGGTCCTCATTCGCACAGACAATCAGGTGGCCATGTATTATGTCAACAAGCAGGGGGGCACGGGCTCAGCCTCCCTCTGCCAGGAAGCTCTCAGAGTCTGGGATTGGGCGGTTCGCCACAACACCTTCCTCAAAGCTGTCTACATTCAGGGGAAGGACAATGTCTTGGCAGACAAACTGAGTCGTCTTATCCAGCCTCACGAATGGTCACTCCATTCCACGCCCCTTCATCAGATCTTTGCTCAGTGGGGGACGCCTCAGTTAGATCTCTTTGCGGCTCCCCACAACTTCAAGCTGCCTCAATTTTGCTCCAGGATCTACACTCCTCATCGCCTCGAGGCGGACGCTTTTCTGCTGGATTGGGGGAATCGCTTTCTGTATGCGTTTCCTCCATTTCCTCTCATTCAAAAGACTCTGGTCAAACTGAGATCCGACCATGCCACCATGATTCTGATAGCTCCTCGGTGGCCCAGACAACCTTGGTTCTCCCTTCTACTTCAACTCAGCAGCAGGGAGCCGGTGCTTCTTCCAGTGTTTCCTTCTCTACTTACTCAGCATCAAGGTTCACTACTTCATCCCAACCTGCAGTCTCTCCACCTGACAGCTTGGTTCCTCTCAACGTAACTCCTCACCAGTTTTCACAGGCGGTGAGGGATGTCTTGGAGGCTTCCAGGAAGCCTGCTACTCGTCAATGCTACTCCCAAAAATGGACTAGATTTTCTTCATGGTGTATTTCCAACTCTAAGGAGCCTCAGCGAGCCTCCCTATCCTCGGTGTTGGACTATCTTCTACACCTGTCTCAGTCTGGTCTCAAGTCGACATCTATTCGAGTCCACCTGAGTGCTATTGCGGCTTTCCATCAGCCTCTACAGGGGAAACCCCTCTCGGCTCATCCTGTGGTTTCCAGATTTATGAAAGGACTTTTTCATGTCAATCCTCCTCTCAAACCGCCTCCAGTGGTTTGGGATCTCAATGTTGTCCTTTCTCGACTTATGAAACCTCCTTTTGAGCCTCTAAAAAAGTCTCCACTAAAGTTTCTCACTTGGAAAGTGGTTTTTCTGGTGGCCCTCACATCTGCTCGCAGGGTCAGTGAGCTTCAGGCCTTGGTGGCGGATCCACCTTTCACAGTTTTTCATCATGACAAGGTGGTCCTCCGAACTCATCTGAAATTCCTGCCTAAAGTGGTCTCTGAATTTCATCTCAACCAATCCATTGTACTTCCTGTGTTTTTTCCAAAGCCTCATTCTCACCCTGGAGAATCAGCTCTTCACACTCTGGACTGTAAACGTACTTTGGCTTTCTACCTGGTTCGCACCAAACCACACAGAACTGCTCCTCAACTTTTCATCTCATTTGATCCGAACAAGTTGGGACGACCTGTATCAAAGCGCACCATCTCCAACTGGATGGCAGCTTGTATCTCTTTCTGCTATGCCCAGGCTGGATTACCCCTTCCCTGTAAGGTCACAGCCCATAAGGTCAGAGCAATGGCGGCCCCTGTTGCCTTCCTCAGATCGACACCGATTGAGGAGATTTGTAAGGCTGCCACTTGGTCCTCGGTTCATACATTCACCTCTCATTATTGTCTGGATACTTTCTCCAGACGGGATGGACAGTTTGGCCAAACAGTGTTACAAAATTTATTCTCCTAAGTTGCCAACTCTCCCACCATCCCATTGAGGTTAGCTTGGAGGTCACCCACTAGTGAGAATACCTGCCTGCTTGTCCTGGGATAAAGCAATGTTACTTACCGTAACAGTTGTTATCCAGGGACAGCAGGCAGCTATTCTCACGTCCCACCCACCTCCCCTGGGTTGGCTTCTCTGCTAGCTACCTGAACTGAGGAGACACGCCCGGACCATCGGGCGGGAAGGCACTGGCGCATGCGCGGTGCGGGCATCTCGAAACTTCTGAGTTTCTTCAAGCAAGACATGCTTGTGAGACGTCCGTATCGGGGCTCTGTCGGATGACATCACCCACTAGTGAGAATACCCACTAGTGAGAATAGCTGCCTGCTGTCCCTGGATAACAACTGTTACGGTAAGTAACATTGCTTTCTCTAATATACACAAATTTACTGGCTTATTTATGCATACAGGGGTTGCATGTAACACAAAAAGGGAATTTGTACTTTTAGATAAATCATTATGAATTGCTTTAAATCGCAATTTCTGAACAGAAATGCTTTTTCCAGCTTCATAAGAACACTTCATTTTCTCCGGTCTGAATGTGTGATCGCTACATATAAGTTCAAAGTCTCTTTCCATTTCACATGGAGTATGTATGATTCTTAAGATTCCTCTTGAGAAAGTTTAGTTTGCCTCATCTTTCATAATTTATTGACAAAGTTCTCAGATCCTTTCTTATGAATTATTAAATGGAACAAAGCAGCTAAACTACCGTACTGCTGCGCATGAATGCTAAAATAATCCTATCTTTTAATGCGCAACAAATTGAATCTGAAAACTCTGTCCATGAACCAGTGATAAGGAGTTATGCTGCAAGAAGAAATTTTTTCAGGAAAAAAAAAAGGAGTGGCACAAATCCAGTGCCTTTGCATGTAGCAATAGCATTTTACAAACCTTTTAATGTCACTAATTAAGTATAGTAATGCCACACTAAGTTTGGGTTTATTTTTGAGCTACCTATTTTACAAGTAAATATTTTTATATTACCGTTATTTGGAAACTATTTCATAATTTGTAGTATTTTTTGATACCGTATATATTTGAATATAAACCAAGATTTTTGGGTCCGAAAAGGCCCAAAATGGGGGTCTTGGTTTATGTTTGGGTTAGCACTGACCTATCCTCCTAAACCTGTTGTAAGCCTCTGTCGGACCTGCTGTAAGACCTGGTGTCTCCTGCCCTGGCTGACTTCAACAACTTTTATCTCCCTTCCGTCCCCCCTCCCCCGGAACTTTTAAATCCGTGATGGTCCAGTGGTGGGCCGGAACAGGAGAGATTCTACCCGCCTCCTGTCCCGGCCAACTCTAAGAACTGGGAAGTTCTTAATTACACTGCTGTGTTGAGTGGGTCCTCACTTGTTGCATATTAATTGCATGTAGCAGGAGTTCCAAAAATCAGATTCAGTCACTTCCATGGCCCTCCCTAGCTCACTCATAACTTTTTAAGATTTGAAGAGGCTGTGAGAGCTGAGTTTGGAGAGCCTTGGTGAACCTAACACCCAATAAAGTGTAAAAAAGTAATTTATAATAAAAATATCTCCTGCACAATTCTAGGCTTAAATTTTACGAATGGTGGAATCACATTTGTGTCATCAGAAAGTATGAGGAAATAATAACATTCAAACAAAATAACATAGCCAGATTCACAAAAATTTGGATCCCCTCTTGATGAATATGTAAGGACTCATGTAAATCCTAATTAACTTTACTTTGTTATTAACTATACTATATTTTGCATATTATTATGTATATTTTGGTATCGGCAGCTTATTGTTTTGTTTTATTCTTATACTTTTGTATTTGTAAAATTTCAATTAAAAAAAGGGTTAGATAAGTTCCTGTTAGACCAGAAGGTAAGGCTAGATCAGGGGTGGACGGCTCTGGTCCTTGAGGGCCGGAGTCCAGTCAGGTTTTCGGGATTCCCCCAATGAATATGCATGAGATCTATTTGCATGCACTGCTTTCAATGCATATTCGTTGGGGAAATCCAGGGGGCCCAATTGGATTCTGGCCCTCGAAGACTGGAGTTGCCCATGCCTAGGCTAGACTCTATTAGGGCACTGGTCTTTGACCTAAGGGCCGCCGTGTGAGCGGACTGCTGGGCACGATGGACCACTGGTCTGACCCAGCAGCGGCAAATCTTATATTCTTATGTTCTTAGGTGTTAACCTGCACCACATGGAACAAAATTGGCCTAATGTGGGACACTACAGCATTTGCATTAGTTATGCCATCTGTGTATACTACACAGTAAGTGTGTGGTAATTATGTTTTTGGCAGGGGATGTGTTGGGGGGAGGGGGGGAGAATGTGTGTGAATGCACTAATCAGCTATTATGTAGACATTAATACACACTAACTAAATAATGCTGACCTACCAGGAGCGCATATGCCCAGATTCTCTAAACGGTGCCAGTTTTTTTAGGTGGTATTAGGCACACAAGTTCAATATAAATACGCCATTTAAACAAAGTTTCTGAGTTTCAAGGCCATCCAGTGCCACTATAGGCATGGCTTACACCAGAAGTGGCGTTAAGCGGACTAAAGTGCCCACGGAGGCACGATTCACATCAAAAGTAGGCCTGGAAAACCCTGGCCTAAATTTTTGGTGCCTAACTTTACCAGAGGTGCAATTCTGTAACCAGTGCTGTTGTGTGATTGACACGCAATCAGTGCTCGCTTTTAAGGTGGCTGCCAACAACGGCGCATGTTATAGAATACGGACCTTATAAAAAAAAAAAAAAAAGAAGATTAAATAAAGGGACCTTTCCTTTATTACTATTGATAGTTGCATGCTAATGCTAACATTAGTGCTCAGCCATAAATGAACTGTAGAAATGGGCTTAGCATGCGCAAAAGAGGCCTGTGTAAGGACACGTTAAGCCCATTTCTTAGTGTAGCTTTGTAAAAATGTCTTCTTCTTTTTTTTTTTTAAACATGGCCTTAACAGGGCTGGAAGGGGCAGTCATCTGAGGCCAGCGACCAGCAGTTTGTTATATTTTAAACAATTGGTCAGTCAGAGATCGGTACACCTCCTTGGCTCTTGCTAAAAGGTAGCAGCACATTCTTATTAATGCCACTTGAGAGGCTGATTAGAGCTGTCCCCTGTTCTAATTCTTTGGGCATGCAGTGAGGCAGTGCTGAGATTGGTTGAGGTGAACTTCGAAAGTGGACACTGCCTACCAATTGCTTGTTGAGAAAGATTAATAAATAAAATAAGGAGATACCTTTCTATTAGACCAGGGGTGAAGAATCTCCTCATGTTGGAAGGCTGCATTATTTTAGCCGTAATTAAATAAGGCTGAATTCAAGACCTTCAATTAGGTATACTTAAAAATGTATATTATTTTTCAAAAATCTAACTACCGTGTACTTAATAATTAAAAAACATTAAGGGCTCCTTTTACGAAGCCGCGTTAGCGGCTTTAGCGCACGTGACTTTTAATCACGCGGTACCCCCGCGCTAGCGGAAAAACTACCGCCTGCTCAAGAGGAGGCGGTAGCGCCTAGCGCGTCTAGCGATTTAGCGCACGCTATTTTGCGCGTTAAACCGCTAACGCAGCTTTGTAAAATGAGCCCTAAATATTTTTGTTAATTTTTAAAGTTAACTAACCTTTTTTTTTTAAAAAAAAAAAATCTCCTGCAGCTGATTGTGATGGGGTAGTTTTGAAGGTGAGGGGTAGATTTTTTTTTTTCAGTGAGATTAAGATTTTTTTTTACAAATTTGTAAATAACAGCAGCCTATGAGATATTCAGTAACACTAGAGCCATTATTGTGTTGACTCTCAGCATTTTAATGAATATCTCATTGAAAAAAATCTACCCCTCACCTGTAGAACTGCCCCATCACAAATCACAATTAGCTGCAGGAAATTTTTTTTATTTATTATAAATGACTTTTTTGCACTTTATTGGGTGTTAGGTTCACCAAGGGTCTCCAAACTCAGCTCTCACACCCTCTTCAAATCTTAATAAATTACCACGGCCTAAGTAATAGGCCACATATTAGAGGCCACACACCACAGGCCGCACATGCGCAGTACATGCAGTGCCCGGGTTAAGAACGGGTTCTGTTTTTTAAACCGTTCTTAAATTGAATTTGTATGTAACTCAGATCCTAGTATTTTTCACACCTTCTCCACCTCCTTGAGGCCCCTGTTGCAACCTTTTCCATCCATTGGTCTGACCCAGTATGGCTATTCTTATGTTCTAATGCTGGAAAGAGGGGCAATGGGTGTAATGCTGGAAAATGGCAGAGATGAGGGGCACAGAAGTAATGCTGGACAAGGAGGAAGATAGGGACAGAGGGGAGGGGGTTAATGATGTACAAGGGGAGGGCAAATGCCAAAGAGATGGGGACATCAGGAGGACAGATACCACAAAAGGGGAGAGATGGGAAAACAAAGGCAAATTTGGGGGGTAGGATAGGGACAGGGATACAGAAGGGAGATGCTAGACAGGACAAGTAAGAGTGCATACAGAAGGATGGTGGATATGGAGAGAGAAGAAATGTCAGATGGATAGGAGGCCTTGCAAAAATAGAAGAAACAGGAAAGTAGGAAAGACGCTGGGACAAAAAAAAAAAAAAAAGAATAAATTGATAAAAAAAAAACAAAGCTAGAAAAATTTTTTACTTTGAAGTTCATATTAGTTGGAATATGACAGGTTTTGGAAATACATAGCTGATATCTTGCAATTCAGTTTATATTTCTCATTCTGGCTGTACTGTATACACAGAGCCTGATTTCTTGAGGTTCCAGTTTTTGGGGGTTTTTTTGCCTTCATATCTCTAGTACTGATATGTTGTCCGTTGTTTCATATTTATTTGTTATGAGTTTAATTTTTTTTTTGGGGGGGGGAGACAATCCACACAGGAGAAGGGAGCAAATGTTCTGGGAGTGACTCACGAGTCAAGGATGCTCTTAAGACCCAGAATCTAAAGAATGCAGGGCATCATCACTGGCTTTTTACCATAATCTTGGAAGCAGTTTCAGGTGCTTCAGTATTGCCATGTTATGTGTGCAAGTCAGCTGCCCTGTTTTTTACTTCCTACTGAGAAGTTTGTGGTTGAGTCCTGTAAGCCATCTGGTCTCACCATATGACATCTCTGCCAACTCACTGGCTGAATAAAAGAACAGCAAGGCAAAAATAAGCTTGTGACATTTTATTCTGAGAGTCAAGACCGAGGAACTGAAGAGTACAAGACTGGACCATCTGCTTGCCCATTAAATCTGATGACTCTATAGTCCTTTACTATTATTCTATCTGATTTTTGCTATTTTTCATTGTCACGTTTTTTGGATGAGCATTTAATTAGAGCAATAACCAACTGTCGGTGTAATCCATTCCCCCCCCCAAGCAAATTTGTTTCTTACCAAATCACATTTTATTTAGCTAATTAATCCCCCCCTTTTACAAAGCATAGCATATCTTTTAGCGCTGGCTGGGATGGTAACAGCTCTGACGCTCATAGAACTATCCTTGACAAAAGCCTTACGTTCCATCAGCAAATCCGTGCCGTCACATAGAAATGTTTTCACAAGCTATGACTCATCCGCTCTATCTCCTCTCTTCTTGATCTCCCCTCTATCAATATCTTGATCCATTCCCTTGTAATTTTGACCCTTGACTACTGTAATGCCCTCTATCAACTTCTGCAAAACATTGCTATTAAATTAATCTACCACATGAAAAAAATATGACCATGTCACTCCTCCGTCCCATGTCACTCCTCCGTCAAGCTCACTGGCTGCCCATCACTCACCGTTTCACTTATAAAATACTCCTTACTTTCAAAACTAAAATCTCCCACCAAACCAGCCTTCATTGATAAACTTTTAATCCCGTATGCATCCTATAGGGCTCTTCGATCTAGCAACCAAAACCTGCTTACTATTCCATCGATACAAGAAGTCTTTTATGACACTACCCAAAAATCCATTTTCTTTGTCACTGTTCCCACTTTGTGGAATGTCCTTCCAACAGACCTCCAATTAGAAAACGCTTTAGAAAAATTTAAAACTAAACTCGAGCCCTTTTTTTTAAAGACGCCTTTAGTCTCTAATCCATGCCATCTTTGACAATTCATTTTGTTTTTACAGAACCTCTCTGGTAAATCAAAATGCTTCTTTTGAAGCGAGCCCTACCCAAATGTATTTCCCTTTTACACTTACCTCCTTTTATTTTCTATCTCGATGTATTTAATAATCTTCCCTCCCCTCATTTCCTTTTTGTTTCATTTACTTCATTGCGTACATGTTCTCCCTCCTTTTAGCCTTAGATACTATATTACTTAAAAAAAAAAAATAAATTATTTTATTGTTAACTGTTTAGATACCTGTAACACGAAGGGTGTAATCTATGTTATAGTCTGTCCCTGACCCCTGTTATATGTGGATCAATTGACAAACAAACGGATCATTTCTTAAGTTATCCAACCCACAAATAATATATCATCAATCAAGAAAAAAGGGGGTATTAGGGATAATTCATATAAAATCTAGTTCAATAGATTTTTCTACATATTAGTGTCTGGCTTCTTTTTTATAAATAATCTATTGTTACTAATAACCCTTTTTTTATCATGTGAAAAAACTTTTTATGACAACACACTTACCCCAATATATAAATTGAGAGGCTGAAGTATCATAAAGGATGCATGTTCTCAGTAAAGAGACCTGAGCACATGGTGGAAGAGTCCTGAGCACATGGCAGAACAGTGAGCGGAGAGTGTGCTAGCAGGAAGAAGCAGAGAGAGGAGCAGAGAAGGCGGTGCTAGCAGGGGAAGAGGCGAGAGCTAACTCCGCCCACCCCTGACGTCACCAGCCAAACTCCCCCCATAAAAGGGGACGAGCCAACAGCAGAGAGTCCACAGTGCAAGGCCAGCCGAAGGGAGACTGTAGGAGCTGTGCCTAGTCCTGAGCACATGGTGGAAGAGTCCTGAGCACATGGCAGAACAGTGAGCGGAGAGTGTGCTAGCAGGAAGAAGCAGAGAGAGGAGCAGAGAAGGCGGTGCTAGCAGGGGAAGAGGCGAGAGCTAACTCCGCCCACCCCTGACGTCACCAGCCAAACTCCCCCCATAAAAGGGGACGAGCCAACGGCGCGCAGCTGTTCGGCGCGCGGCGAAGGCGAGCGGCAAAGGCGCTCGCCTTAGCGAGAGCGCCTTTGCGAAGAGCCTTGAGAAGGGCCTTGTACAAGGCCTAATCTAAACTTTTCATTCTCATATACAACCAAACACAAGGCCTAATCTAAACTTTTCATTCTCATATACAACCAAACACACTCACAAACTCTCTAGTATCTCTATCTTCCTCTTTCTCCTTGCATACTCTCTGACATCTCAACCTTTCTCTATACAGAAATAAATCTCTCTAACTTGCATACTCTCTGACATCTAAACCTTTCTCTTTACAGAAATAAATCCCTCTAACTTGGAAATGGCAGGGAGGACACGGAGTACCAAAGCTACTATCAAGATCGACACTCCAGCATCCGGAGGGACCCAGGGGATGGTCAAGGTCTGTACACAAAAGGCAGAGGGCGACATGGATCAGAGGGCAGAGGTCTCAGTGCAGACTGAGACCTTCCCCCCCCTCCCAAAGTGCACTACGGTCTCTACGCAGACAGAGGAGCTAGGAAACTTAGGCGAGGATATCTTGCAGGAACTACTGAGCCTCAGGGAGGAGGTAAAGCGCCTGAGGAGCATCAGGGAGGCCTTCATCGACGACGCCATCCTGGAACTGTCACACATCACAGAGAGAACCCACGACAGGTCCACCCTCGACACGCCCAAACCTACAGCACTAAACACAACGATTGGAGTAAAGGAGATGATTGGAAATGCTGGGTCCTGGCAACTAGTAACATCCTCTACGGGCAAGTGAAGTAAACCCACCTCATTCTCACTCTCTTCTTCTTCTTCTTCTTCTTTTTTTTCTCTTCAACAGGATAGCCGTTCATCAATACCACAGCCAACTCTCAGAAATAGATTTCAGATCTTACAGGATGGAACCACCGAGGAAATAGCAGAAGGGACTCATGAGGATACCCAGCTCACAACGTCAAATCCAGAGCACGCAGACCGGCCCCCTCAGAAGGAACGAAGAGTGGTAGTTATTGGTGACTCCATGCTAAGGGGTACCGAGGGACCAATTTGCAGGCCTAATTTGCAGTCAAGAGAGGTCTGCTGTCTCCCTGGAGCCAGGAGCCAGGATATTACCACTAGCCTAGACAAAATTCTAAAAGCTAATGATCATTTTCCCATGTTTCTCATCCATGTAGGCACAAACGACACTGCTAGGAATGCCACAGAGAACATCCCCAGAGATTTTGGAGCGCTGGGAAAGAAGTTGAAGCAGATAGGAGCACAGGTGGTCTTTTCATCAATTCTTCCAGTAAGAAACAAAGGCAGAGCTAGAGAAGAGCGTATTCAACGGACTAACGAATGGCTCCGAGAATGGTGCATAGAAATGAACTTTGGATTCCTAAACCACGGCGAGACGCTCCAGAGACTACAAGGACCAGACGGACTCCACCTAACCAGAAGAGGTAGAAACGTATTTGGACATCGATTGGCCCGCCTACTCCATAGGGCTTTAAACTAGGTAAGTTGGGGGAGGGTACATACTTATATCCTAGAGCAGTAAGAAACCACCCTGAGGAGGCAAGTCGCACTCACACTACCAAGTCTAAGGTAAGTACCAATGATATCCACAATAATTCAGGGAGAAATATCACTGATAATTTAGGAGCCACACTAGCTCGTAAAGGAATCTCTTCACAGATATAGAGGGCTATGTATGTTAATGCACACAGCTTGGGCAATAAAATTCTAGCATTAGAGACTGAGATAACAAACGCCGATCTTGACGTGATAGCGATATCCAAAACCTGGTTCACGGAATCGCATGGGTGGGATATGGTTATACCAGGGTACAACCTACTTCGTTGCGACCGAGAGGGTAAATTGGGAGGAGGAGTAGCGCTATACACTAAGGAAAGCATCAAAACCACCAGAATCACAGATGTTAGATACACCGGGGAATCCCTCTGGGTGAACCTGGCCAGAGGGAATGAAAAATGCCTATACCTTGGGGTGATATATAGACCTCCCAGGCAACAGGAGGACAAAGACATGGAATTAATCGAGGACATAGAGAACATCACACTGCGCGGGGACACAATAATGCTAGGAGACTTCAACATGCCAGATGCAGATTGGAACACACTCTCGGCGACTACGGGTAGCAGCAAAAGAATATTAACCTCCATAAAGGGTGCACGTCTCAAGCAATTGGTATTGGAGCCCACCAGGGACCAGGCGTTACTAGACCTAGTTCTCACCAATGGAGATAGCGTCACGGAAGTCTCAGTAGGAGACACACTGGCCTCCAGCGACCATAATATGGTATGGCTCAACCTCAAGAAAGGTTTCCCTAAGACAAACACAGCAACAAGGGTTCTCAACTTTAGAGGCACAGACTTCAACCGCATGGGAGATTTTGTCCATCAGGAGCTACATAAACAAGCAATATCTGACAATGTGGAGGATATGTGGTCGTCTCTGAAGTCCATCCTGCACGAAGCAACAGACCGATACATAAAGTAAGTAGACGCAGTAAGTAAACGCAGGAGAAACAAAAGACCCCAATGGTTCAGTAAAGAAATTTCAGGCCTAGTTAAACAGAAAAAAGACACATTTATCACCTACAAACATTTAGGCAGAGATGGGGCGAAAGAGGATTATCTAGACAGATCTAAAGCTGTCAAAACAGCAGTCAGAGAAGCCAAATTCCGAATGGAGGAAGAGCTAGCACGGAAAATTAAGAAAGGGGATAAATCTTTCTTCAGCTATATTAGTGACAGGAAAAGAAACAAAGATGGGATAGTACGCCTGAAGCAATCGGACGGTAACTTTGCGGAATCAGATTCTGAGAAGGCAGAACTACTAAACAAATACTTCTGTTCAGTGTTCACCCGCGAAGCGCCGGGAGCTGGTCCACAGCTGCAGACGGGAGATAACCAGAAAGACCCATTTCAAGATTTAGAATTTACGCCCAGTAGCGTCTATGACAAACTATCAAGACTCAAGGTAAACAAAGTCATGGGACCGGATAACCTACACCCCAGAATGCTCAGGGAGTTAAGGGAAGTCCTGGCAGAACCATTATCTGTTCTTTTCAATCTTTCCCTAAGCACAGGAAGGGTCCCCTTGGACTGGAAAACCGCCAACGTAATCCCACTCCACAAAAAGGGCTGCAGGACAGAGACAGCAAACTACAGACCAGTGAGTCTCACGTCTATAGTGTGTAAACTCATGGAAACACTGATCAAACAGAATCTTGACACAATCCTAGACGAAGAAAAACTGCGTGATCCACACCAACACGGGTTCACCCAGGGCAGATCCTGCCAATCTAATCTGATTAGCTTTTTTGACTGGGTTACTAGACAACTGGACGCCGGAGAGTCACTGGACGTGGTATATTTGGACTTCAGTAAAGCATTTGATAGCGTCCCTCATCGAAGATTACTGAACAAGCTGAAATCGATAGGATTAGGAGACACTCTAACTACATGGGTTGGGGATTGGCTGAGCGGTAGACTTCAGAAGGTGGTGGTGAACGCTACCCCATCCGAAGCATCGGACGTGATCAGTGGAGTGCCGCAGGGCTCGGTCCTGGGCCCGATTCTATTTAACTTATTCATAAGAGATATGACGCAAGGACTTAGAGGAAGGGTATCACTGTTTGCCGACGACGCCAAACTTTGCAACATAGTAGGCAAAAGCTTATTACCTGATAATATGACACACGACCTACTGTTGCTGGAACAATGGTCAACTACTTGGCAGCTAGACTTCAATACTAAAAAATGCAAGATAATGCACCTGGGTAAGAGAAACCCGCGTAGAACTTATGTACTAAATGGTGAGACCTTGGTTAGGACCACGGCGGAACGCGACCTAGGGGTGATCATTAGTGAGGACATGAAGGTTGCCAATCAAGTGGAGAATGCTTCCTCCAGGGCAAGACAAATGATGGGGTGTATCCGCAGAGGTTTCGTCAGCAGGAGACCTGAAGTTATGATGCCGTTGTACAGAGCTATGGTGAGGCCTCACTTGGAGTACTGTGTTCAGTTTTGGAGACCACACTACCGAAAGGACGTGCTGAGGATCGAGTCGGTTCAGCGAACGGCCACCAGGATGGTCTTGGGGCTCAAGGATCTCACGTATGAAGAAAGATTAAAAAAATTGCGGCTGTACTCACTTGAGGAAAGAAGAGAACGGGGAGATATGATTGAAACATATAAGTACATCACGGGACGCATCGAGTCAGAAGATGATATCTTCTGGCTCATGGGACCCTCGACCACCAGAGGGCATCCGCTGAAAATCAGGGGAGGGAAGTTTCATGGTGACTCCAGGAAGTACTTCTTCACCGAAAGAGTAGTGGATCATTGGAACAGACTCCCACTCCAGGTGATAAAGGCCAGCAGCGTGACGGATTTTAAGAGAAAATGGGATACTCACGTGGGATTTTTAAGGGAGTAAATTCAGGGGAGGGGATACTTGGAATGGGCAGACTTGGTGGGCTATAGCCCTTTTCTGCTGCTTTTTTCTATGTTTCTATGTTTCTCTTATAACTTGGATGTTATTTCAAGTCTTCATCCTGAATGCATGTAGTATAATCATTTACTTCAAACCTCCTACCTAACTAAAAATTTTTTATTATTAATTTAATCAGAAAACTATCAATTAACTAACTAAGAGTACAAACCTATCATTTATTTAATTGATCACAAACATGTATTATTAATTTAATTTAATTGTGATGTCCTAGCTTAAAATCACTTTATTTAATTTATCAATATTAAAGTTAATTTAAGGATGATGTCTAAAATTAAAATCAATTTATTCAATTCATTAGATGTATTACTATGTGTTAAAGAAGAACAGCAACACTTATCTTAATGGTTTCCCAGCCAGAACCAACGTTGGTAAGTTATGAGCTACCCGACGCTCAAACTATTTTAGAGTGTTTCTGCTATTAACTAGCCTTCATCGGGGGACAATATTACTGCTGTACCACTATTTAGTTGCTCAACCTCGTTGGAGTGAATTATCCCTAATACCCCCTTTTTTTCCCTGTTATATGTGGGGCAGACTTCACGTAAACTGAAGACTAGATTACTAGAGCACAAGTCCTGTGTACATACCAGGCGAATGGAGGAACCACTCATTATGCATTATTTGAAAGCCAAACATCTGTTTGGCTCTCTGCGTTGTGTGGTAATTGAACTCCTTCCTTTTTCAGCAAGACGCGGCGATTGGAGACGTCAGCTACGTCAGAGGGAACAGAGGTGGATCTACACTCTTTTGTGCCGTCCACCCAGCTGGGTTGAATATCCGGATTGAATGGACGGTGTTCTTTGATTAAGGCTGTTCCTGGATTAGTGCATGGCTGTTTGGGGAGGAGTCTGGACTTCTTTTTGAAGATGTTTGCTGTTAGAATTCTTCATGCCTGAGTTTGCTTTTGTGTGTTTGGATGTGTGCAGTTCCAGTACATGGTGGGCCTCAACTTTTGCTGGTGGAGTAGGATGGAATTTTTCCCCTGACGCAGCTCAGCGAAACGGAGATTCCCCGTCGGGCAAGAGTGGTTGTGGGGTCGAGCAGGCTAGTACATTTTTGGTGCTTGGAAAACAGCTTGGACACCGTCTGCAGCTAAGGTTTTAAAAAAAAATCTTTCTGCTCACTATAGACCAGCGGTCTCAAACACGCGGGCCGCATGTGGCTCTCCAGATTTTATTTGTGGCCCGCGGTCTGGACTGGATCATTATCTTCCTTTTGGAGCAGCAGCGTGTCTGGCCAGCTCGTTCCATTCCCAAAGCCGCGGGTTGGCGGCTCCTTGCGCTATCCACGGAAGAGCCGGCCAGACACGCTGCTGCTCCAGTGGCGTACCAAGGGGGGGGGGGGCGGTCCACTGTTCTCCCTAGAGTGTGGCTTGTCTAGAGCAGTGGTGCCCAACCTGCTTCCCTTCCCTTCTCAGGCCAGCACCGTGTTATTTTATCTCCCTGCTTCTCTTCGGGGCCGACCAACTCTTGCCACCCGACGTCAATTCTGACGTCGAGAGGATGTTCTGGCTAGCCAATCGCTGCCTGGCTGCCCAGAACGTCCTTTCCGATGTTAGAATTGACGTCAGGCGGCGAGAGTTGGTCTGCCCCCTGGAGAAGAGAAAGAGGGAGATCTCGGCCTGTTCCCGATGGCGGCAGCGGCAGCAGCCTATTCCCTGGCGGCGGTGGCATGGGGGAGGGCAGGAAGGAAGGAGGAAGAAAGAAGGGGGAGGGACAGGGAGCCAGAAACAAAGCAAAAATGGGACACGGAATCAGAGAAAGACAGACATAGAGAAAGAAAGAAAAAGTTGGGGGAGGGAATGAGGTCTGGAGGAGAGGAAGCATACAGGAGGCTGAAAGAAGAGAGGAAATATTGGATGCAATCAAAGACTGATGAAATTACCAAACAAAGGTAGGAAAATGATTTTATTTTCAATTTAGTGATTGAAATGTGCCAGTTTTGAGAAAGAAAAGATATTAAACTTTAAATGTGAGGGCTGCAGAAAAAATAGAGTACTTAGAGGGCCGCAGAAAAAATAGTTAATGTGTTATTAAAGAAATGACAATTTTGCATGAGGTAAAACTCTTTATAGTTTATATATCTTTCCTTTTAACTGTTAAAGGAAAGTTTTATAAACTATAAAGAGTTTAACTTCATGCAAAATTGTCATTTCTTTAATAAGACATTAACTATTTTTTCTGCGGCCCTCCAAGTACCTACAAATCCAAAATGTGGCCCCGCAAAGGGTTTGAGTTTGAGACCACTGCTATAGACATTGTTTGAGGCTTTGATATGTACTGCATATTGTACTCACACTTTAAATTTTTTTCAAAATTGACGTGCTGATGATTTTTTTGAGGTGGTTCCTGTGAGGGCTGCTACAGTGTTTTTTCTCACTGCAAATTAGTTGCTACACGTTTTTTTGTAACTTTAACTTCTTTTGTCTTAAAAGTGGAGTTTTTTTGCCAGATGAAGCTCAACTGAGGTTTTTTCTCCACTTTTCTTTTTCTTTTCTTTTTAGATTGACTTAGTGGGTGTGTGTGCGTGCCGCTTGTGTACAAGTGCAGTGGGTATTCCTTGCAGTGTCTCTTGGGGGCCCTTCGTGATTCCTGATAGGGCATAGTTTGAGAAACTTAGAAATCTTTATTTCCCCAAATTCAATATCTGGAGCAGAGAACTAAGAAACAGGAAGAAGAACTGAAAGAGATACGTTTTTCAAAACTTCGGTTTGATAAATATGATAAGGATTTAAGGGAGATACATCAAACAAAGGAAGCTATAATTAAAGATAATACTAACTCAAGGAGAAAGATGGAATTGCAGTATTTGAAAATGGTTCTCTGAATAATAATTTATGTTTCCTGAACCTCTCTCAGGTGTTCTCAGTTACTCCTAGAGAGATGTTGAAAAGATATTTTTGGGAAATACTTCTGGTTCCAGAAGAATCAATTCTTCCATTTTCTCAAGTATCTACCAATTAGAAAATCACAAGACTAACAAACTCTTAATAAAAATGAACAACTTTTAGATATTTCAACTATTTTGGAGACCTCAGATAAAGCGGCAGCTAAATCCTCAACATTAGCGACAGCGGCACTTTTGCCAGATAAAATTTGGATTTTGAAAATGTTCTTTAAAGACAGACAGAATTTTGGGGTTTTAAGATCCAGATAATCCCAGATGTTTCTCGGGATACACAAAAGCGAAGACGTCAGTTTTTGCTCTTAAAACCAGGAGTCACTCTTGTAGGAGGGATCTTAGATTTGAGATACCCATGCAAATGTATAGTGAGATATCAATCCTTGAAATATGTATTCTTTGAACCTTCTCACCTAACTGCTTATCTATCCATGAAACCCCTTGAAGGAGTACGAAGTTTGAGCTCTTAGAATGTTGATATTCTCTGGGAACCAGGCGTCCCACCCCATTCACACACACACACCAATCAAAGAAGTTAAAAGGAAAAAACTATATGATGGCCTCCTGGCCACTCAGGCAGCAAAACTTGACTACCAAATCTCCAATCTACTGATAACGACCCCAGACTACAAAACATTCAGAAAAAAAAATAAGACTACACTGTTTAAAAAATTCCTGAAAAATCCTGTTTCCCTAGTACGGGTCACTCGAACTGCACTAGGGAAACAGGATTTGTAGAAGATGTGAGGGACTGCTTCATGGAGCAACTGGTCAGGGAACCGACGCGAGGGAGTGCTACTCTTGACCTCATCCTGAACGGATTAGGGGGGCCTGCAAGAGGGGTAGAAGTGGGAGGACCACTAGGCAACAGTGACCACAATGCGATCAGATTCACATTAGAAAGGGGGACACCCATAGTAAGGAGGACCGCAACAACTGCGCTCAACTTCAGGAAAGGGAACTATGTTGCTATGAGGGAAATGGTGGGGAGGAGGCTCTGAAACATCTTTAGGATGGAGACTGTAGGAAGCGCCTGGACCCTATTCAGGGACACCCTGCAGGAAGCACAGAGATTGTACGTCCCCAGTTTCAGGAAAGGCTGCAAGAACAAGCAGTCAAAGGACCCGGTTTGGATCTCAACAGAAGTAAAGAGGGCAATAAATGACAAAAAAGTATCCTTCCAGAGATGGAAAAAGGACCCAATGGAGGAAAATCACCAGGCGCACAGGAAATGCCAAAAGGAATGCCACCGAGAGGTTAGAAAAGCAAAAGGGAAATACGAAGAGGGGCTGGCCAGGGAGGCGAGAAACTTCAAGGCATTCTTCAGTTACGTAAAGGGGAAGCGACCAGCGAGAGAGGAGGTGGGGCCGTTGGACGATGGGGATAGGAAGGGAGTGATTAAGGAGGATAGAGAGGTAGCTGAGAGGTTGAACACGTTCTTCTCGTCGGTCTTCACGAGAGAAGACACATCTAATATACCGGACTCAGAGGAGCTCATGAGTGGGGAACAGGCTGAAAAATTGGAGCACATGGAGGTAAGTAAGGAGGATGTCCTCAAACAGATAGACAGGTTAAAATGCGGCAAATCACCGGGTCCGGACGGGATCCACCCAAGGGTTCTGAAGGAACTAAGGCAAGAAATAGCGGGCACAATCCAGCATGTTTGCAACCTATCCTTGAAAACTGGAGAGGTACCAGAGGACTGGAAATTGGCGAATGTCACACCTATCTTCAAGAAGGGATCGAGGGGTGACCCCGGGAACTACAGGCCGGTGAGCCTGACTTCAATTATAGGGAAGATGGTGGAAGCTATGATCAAGGACGGCATTTGCGAGCACATTGAGAGAAATGGCCAGCACGGATTCTGTAAGGGAAGGTCGTGCTTAACGAACCTTCTGTACTTCTTTGAGGGAATAAGCAGTCGGGTGGACAATGGGGAACCCATCGACATCATTTACCTCGATTTTCAAAAGGCTTTCGACAAGGTGCCACATGAAAGGCTGCTTAGAAAGCTATGGAACCACGGGGTGGGAGGGGATGTGCACAGATGGATCAAGCACTGGTTGTCGGGTAGACTGCAGAGGGTCGGAGTGAAGGGCCAATATTCTGACTGGTGGGGAGTCACGAGCTGTGTGCCACAGGGATCGGTGCTGGGGCCGCTACTCTTCAACATATTTATCAATGACCTGGAAAAGGAGGCAAAGTGCGAGGTTATAAAATTTGCAGATGATACCAAACTGTGCGGCAGAGTTAGGTCCAGGGAGGAATGTGAGGACCTGCAAAGGGACCTGGACAAGCTGAAAGACTGGGCAAACAAATGGCAAATGTGCTTTAACATGGAAAAATGCAAGGTCATGCATATAGGGAAAAAGAACCCGTTGTTCAACTACAAATTGGGGGGGGGGGCATTGTTGGGAGACAGCAGACTTGAGAGAGACTTGGGTGTGCTGGTGGATGCATCACTGAAGCCATCGGCACAGTGCGCAGCAGCCTCGAAAAAAGCCAACAGGATGCCGGGCATCATAAAGAGGGGCATAACAACCAGGACGCGGGAAGTCATCATGCCATTGTATCGAGCGATGGTGCGTCCACATCTGGAATACTGCGTTCAGTATTGGTCGCCGCACCTCAAGAAGGACATGGCGGTATTTGAGAGAGTCCAAAGGAGAGCAACGAAACTGGTAAAAGGGCTGGAACACTGCCCATACGCCGAGAGGTTGGATAGGCTGGGGCTCTTCTCTCTGGAAAAAAGGAGGCTCAGGGGAGATATGATAGAGACCTTCAAGATCATGAGGGGCATAGAGAGGGTGGATAGGGACAGATTCTTCAGACTGAAGGGGACAACAAGTACGAGGGGGCATTCGGAGAAACTGAAGGGAGATAGGTTCAAAACAAATGCAAGGAAGTTTTTCTTCACCCAAAGGGTCGTGGACACTTGGAATGCGCTACCGGAGGAAGTGATCAGGCAGAGTATGGTACAGGGATTCAAACAGGGATTGGACGAATTCCTGAGGGATAAAGGGATCGTGGGATACTGAGGGAGGAGCTGGGATGTAACACAAGTATAGAAAGCTAACCAGGTAACAGGTAATAAGTATAGAAACCCAACCAGGTCGTGCATGTGCAAGACCGGAGGGTTAGGACTTCGATGGGAAGATAGGACTTCAATGAGAAACCAAGGTGGCAAGGGAGCCCCTTCTGGTGATTCAGACAGGTCGTGACCTGTTTGGGCCGCCGCGGGAGCGGACTGCCGGGCAGGATGGACCTATGGTCTGACCCGGCGGAGGCACTGCTTATGTTCTTATGTTCTTATGTACGTGACACCACATATATACTGCTCAAGAAATCCTTGGAAAAAGGCTTAACACCACAAGTCCTCTTCCTTTCCTCCACTAACTTCCCAACCCCCAGAAATAATCTACTCTATTCTTTATTCTCCCTGAAAATGACCAGACATCTCTGTAATCCACCTTCTTTAACTCTTTTGTAATCCGCCTTGAACCGCGAGGTAATGGCGAAATAGAAATCCCTAATAAGAACATAAGCAGTGCCTGTGCTAGGTCAGTGACCCATCAGGTCCAGGACCTGTATAGTAATCCTCTATCTATACCTTTCTATCCCCTTTTCCTTCAGGAAATTGTCTAATCCCTTTTTGAACCCCAATACCGTACTCTGTCCTATCATACCCTCCGGAAGCGCATTCCAGGTGTCCACCACCCTCTGGGTAAAGAAGAACTTCCTAGCATTGGTTTTGAATCTGTTCCCTCTTAACTTTTCCGAATGCCCTCTCATTCTTGGAGTTTTTGAAAGTTTGAAGAATCTGTCCCTCTCCACTTTCTCTATGCCCTTCATGATCTTGTAAGTTTCTATCATGTCCCCTCTAAGTCTCCTCTTTGCCAGGGAAAAGAGCCCCAGTTTCTCTAATCTTCCTCTTTTACAAACCCATCTCGTAACAAACCCAGCTTTGTACCTCTGACGAATGGAACTCAAAGGCATCGACTAATATACCAAATGGAATCTCACTAAAACTTGTATGCCACCACGAATATAACTTGAATTACTTCCACATTCTCTGACAACAACGATGCACCCGCCTGCAAAGAAAAAGCTATTTTACCTATATGTTATGCCTCATCTATACAGGAAATGCTGCAATTTAAACCACCCTGTGTCTACTAAGTCTGTATGTTATGTCTATACTGTAAATGCTGTAATATAAACCCCCTATGTCTACCAAATCTGTCTGTATTTCTCACTAAAGTTTGTCCTGCTTATACTATGAATCTTGTAACCCATTCTGGGCTTCTTTTGGGAGGATGGGCTAAATAAATAAGAGTGGCTGTTAAATTTGACCACGTTATGGGGCCACGGCGAGCAGAGTGGGGAGCTAGGCCAGGAATAGGAGCACTGTCAGCTAAATTTACAACCTGGTAAAGGTAGAGAAAAATAATTTGCCCTTTTTTTCTAGATAATTCTAGATACAGTAATGTAATTCTATTCCCCCTTACTCTTCTCTTCTATATATAAGTTCAGGTAAACCTTTTTTTTCCTTCTCTTCCTATATTTTAAATTCTTGTAAACCGTGTCGACCTCCACAACATCCGTGGAGATGATGCGGTGTATAAACTTAAGGTTTAGTTTAGTTTAAATAATCTAGTAATCCTTAATAATTCTGCTCTTATGCAATCTTGAATCTGATATGTATTGGTTCACAGGGTTATAGGAAAGATGGAACCATAGTGTTACTATGACTTGGAACAGGGGGCTCTGTTTAAGAAGCACTGCCCTAGCCCAGTGGTTTCCCAGTATGTCATAGAACTCTGTGGGTTGAATACCTTTCTTAGTTCCTGGATGGTGGTTCTCAGCAAAGACTAAAAATACACGTGGTTTGCAGAATGTCTACGATGGGTTTGATACTGTATATGTATATGTGATTTATGAACAAGGCTAGTTTGCTTGGCTTGGGTACCTTGCTGGCAACCCTCAGTAGATGGTGTTAAAAAACCACTCGTTGCCCTATTCCTGATTCTCTTTTCCTGCCTAGGAAGATGGGAATATACACATTAGTTACTTTTTTGTTGTTGTTTGGCCTTTTCAGTTTGTCAAATTTAACAAGAAAAATATTTATCAGTTTATTCACATTTATTCATTTCATTTTCAGGCTCTGCAATTTTGTTATTTCAGGATAAAGTACATAGTATACTCTAAGTGTAGACCTTTGCCAGAGAACAGCACAGATTGACATCTTTGTTCATTTTAAAAATAGCTCTCTCACCACTTAATCCATACTGGTTATCGGATCAAGGAAATAGCCCAAGTTTTTGTTGTTCCTTGATCCAGATTTTCTTTTAAACAAGGAACTATTAGAAAGAGTGTGACCTGTCGGTGATGTGTTTTTGTTGAGATTTCTGTTGCCAAAAACAGAGTCTGAAAAACAATCTTTTATTCTCCACAAGGGGAATATAAGACCATAGATGTTTTTTTCTGCTTTGAAATGATGGTAAGTCCTATACTGTAGCAGGCTAGGAAAAAGAACAACATAAATTATAAGCAGCATGCACAAATATCCCCTTTTAAACACAAAAAAATGTTGATTTTTAAAAAAATTTTTTTTAGAATATACAGATACAGAAACCCACTAAATTGAGGCACAGGGAGGCAATCGTTAGATTAAGGACACACCTAGTTAAGAGCAAAGAGACTTTGCAGTGGTAATCAGGAACTTGCTTGTGTTGAAGTTTTGTGTTGTAACAACGTGACCATTCATAATTGCAAATAATCTAATGATTTGCAAATAATCTAATGATTTGCAAATCTAATGATTTGCAAAATTGCAAATTTGCAAATTGCAAATAATAATGATTTGTAGGGGCCCCAATTTTTCCATGCAGTGTTCTAAGAATAATTTTATATAACGCTATAACTGTAAAACTATAACCTGTTCTGAGCTCTTTGGGGAGTATGACAGAGCTTAGATATGGTTTTGGCTGTCCCTAAGATGAATCAAAACCGGAATCATGCAGATGATCCCAGTTGAATACCTGGGTCAGGTCTTCAGCTCCACGAATCAGCTTTGGCAGGGAATACAGTAGAGGCAATTTACACAACCACAGTCAGGTATGGAAGTGGGACTGACATTCAGAAGAGACATATGGGGCAATTCTGTTACTGAGCATTTCCAATTAGGTGTTCAGAAGGCACACAGTAGGAATCTATTCTAGAAGGGAACCTAGGTGCCTGGGGTCTTTTAGCCAGTTATGCTAGTGGTCTGTATCAGAAAAAGAGAGAACAAGTAGGGAAGGGACCATACACATCAGCCTGAGAATAAATGGGGTTTATTAAATATAATACATCGACTTGTATCACATATGCAATTGAAAATAAACAGTCCATCTTTTATGTACTTCTGGACCCGACACAGTATTTGTGAAAGGTACATGTACTTTCTAGATTGACACCTTTACCCCTATTCGAAGCCGAAACACGGACTGTGTCAGGTCCAGAAGTACATAAAAGATGGACTGTTTATTTTCATCTGCATAATTTGATGTATGATTATACTTAATAAACGCCATTTGTTCTCATGCTGATGTGTACGGTGCCTTCCCCACTTGTTCCCTCTTTTTCTGGTTTACTTATCGTGGGGTTATTTGCCTTGTTTTTTTTTGGATTGCATTCAGTATCCTGTATCAACCTGCCTAAAAATTAGGTGTTTTCACTTAAGCCAGCTATACTGAAAAGATAACCAATGATGTATCATATGAGGAGAGACATGGTCATATCTTTTTTTGCATGACGTAAGATGCTTGTGTAAATTACATGTATAAATGGGAACCCTGCCTATGTTCTACCCCTGCTCTCCCCTTGCTAAATACATATGATGTAAAGCATATGGGTATTTGTCAAAAAACACTGAGGTGTCATACTATCATTTACAGGTAAGTTTAGGTTGCCCTGAGACTGGTAGAATAGGTTTTTGCTAGGTACTTGTGACCTGAATTGGCCACTGTGGAAACAGGATATTGGGCTAGATGGACCATAAGTTTATTATGTTCGATATACTGCCCTTCCTGGCAATATGATGAGGTGGTTTACAAATTAATATATTAAAATTGGAAGGGAATACAATTTAGTGTTCTGTTGCGGATACACAGGAGTCCGTACTTGAGCTGTTGATTCTCATTTCCTGCAAAACTGCAGAAAGGCATCACTTTAAGAACTTGATACTCTTCCCCTTCTGCAGTGAAAAACAGCACCCTCCTCAGTTATTCCTTTTGCAGGTGAGCTCATAAGGTTTTTTTTGCTCTGCTCTGATTCTCTTTATTATTTTTTGGTATCTTTCCGTTGGATTTTTGAAATTCTTCATAGCTTCAGTGCTCAGAGGTCCCCTGCTCAGGCATCCTCCATCAGGGAAAGGGCACAGTCACTCATGGAAGGACTGCTACTTCCAGGCCAGTCTCATAGAGCAGAGTTTCTCAAGTTCTTCAAGCCAAGTACCCCCTAAGTTTAACAAATATCAACTGAGTACCCCCCAAGCTCCACCCCAGACACGCCCAAGCTCTGGCCCAGACACCACCCCCATAATCAGTGCTAATTGTAATGCAATTTCTTCCATTCATTTTTTATATACAAATAATATAATTTTATTAATACATAATGGTAACCACAAAATTAAAAAAAGACAAAGCATACTGTACGCAGAGAAGATGTTAATTATTTGTATTTGGGTTTTTTTTCAAAGAGGTCAAGGCAGAACACTTTAAAATATGCAATGTCACCTCGGTAACAACTATAGAAAAATAGACAAATACACTTCAAAATATAGAAAGCAGATATAAATTCTCAAAACTGACACATTTCGATCACTAAATTAAAAATAAAATCATTTTTTCTACCTTTTGTTGTCTGGTGATTTTATGAGTCTCTGGTTGTACTTCCTTCTGACTGTGCATCCAGTATTTCTTTCTTTCTGCCTCCTGCACTCTTCCTCTCCTCTGGACCTCATTCTCTCATAGCCCAACTAACATCTCTCTCGGTCCCTCTATGAGTCTAACTTTTCTTCCTCTCTCCTTCAACCCTGTTGACAACATGTCTCCCTCTCTCACTGTCCATCTGTCTTTCTCTCATTTCCTCCCTTGCTGCAAAGGGAATGGAGAAAGAGAGAGATCCAGGGTTCATCTCTCCCACCCCCTCTATTGCCACATCCAATATTGCTCCTTCTCTCATCCCCCAGATCATGTGCAGCATTTTTCTTCATTGCCCACCAGCCCCATTTCCAATTCTCCTATCACACACACTCCAGCACCATGCCACATCTCTCCCTCCATCACTATGTCCAACATTCTTCTCCCTTGCATCCCCTTCAAGCCCTCTGTTCCCTCTCCACCACCTATAAGAATAAAGAATAATAATAATAATATACAAGATTTCTCCCTCTCATCCTTCTATTCCCCATGCATCTATCTCACTCCTCTCTCTCTCTCTATGCCCAATTTTCCTTTCTTCCTTTCCTCATGTGCATCATCTCTTTTCCTCTCACACACTCATGCCCAACAATTCTCCCTTTCTGTTCTCTTCCTCCCTCTCTCCTATGTCCCAAGTTAGTGCCCCCTTCCTCCCTTGTGTCCCAAGTTCATGCCAACTCCCTTCCTTCTGTATCCCAAATTTGTGGCCCCTCCTTGCCTTCCAACCTTTTCCCAAAATTGTGCCCCTCCCATGTCCCAATGTGCTCCTCCCCCCTTTTCTCCCAGATATGTCCCCTCTCTCCCTTGCTCGCTTCCTTCAGGGTTGTTCAGCTGGGCTGCTCCTTCCTGCCTTCAGTGGCACTTGTTGTAGAAACACGGGAAGCAGCTCTTACATGCTGCACATGACTGACCTACAAGCCGTCCCTCTGATGTCAGCTCTGACATCAGAGAGAAGGCTTCCAGGTCAGCCACCGTGTTCCTGCAACAAGTACTGCTGAAGGCAGGAAGGAGGCAACTGGGATCCCCTGATGACCCAGAAGGCTTTCCTCCGATGTTAGCTCTGACATCAGAGGGCAGCTTTCCGGGTTGGCTTTGGTGAAGGGGGCAGGCAGGAAGGAGGTCACCCCATCACTTTGCCTCTCTGAACAATCTTGTAAAAATGCAGAATTGGATTCATACTCTTGATGTTCAACTGGTTCCCTGCTGTCTTGACCCTTACAAAAAATGAAGGCAAATTTCCAAAATGAATATAGGCTGTTTGAAAATTGCCCACCTTTCCTGCAGTTACCAATTCCTCCTGATGGCTGTTGAAATAAGTGGTGGTGTCAATATTTTGCTTTCATTTCAACTGCTTTTTGCTATCTTCTAGGACGGTGATTCGCTAGTTTGCCTAATGATTATACTGCCTAATGGTTGTAGTTACTCTGTTTGCTTTTAAACTAGATTTTCTTCTCCTTTGGGCTTTTACCTTATTTGTAACCAGGACTTGGAACTTGCTGTGCATAGGTGCCCTATGCAAGGGACTTGGGGAGGTTAAGCCTTCTCAATACTTGGGCTGGAGCATGTGGCATTAACAGTTCAGGTCATTGGAGCCAACTTTTCAAAATGATTGGCAGTGCTAAATCCAACAGAAAAGACCCCTCCACGAAAACAATTAATAAGTTTGTTTTCAGAATTTTTTTTTTTTGCTTTGATTACTGTTTACTATTGTTACAAGGAACAGCTATCTGTATTTTTCTACTTATTGAATTTATGCTTTGCTTTCATGGTTGGATGATATATTATTGTGCTTTTTATTTACAAAAAATGGGGGAGGAAAGGGGAATGAAGCTACATGGCTCTAACAGCAAGGCCACTGGCTTTGTGTCCAGGTCTATGAAGGGAAGCTGTTGCATGGTTAAGCATTCAATGTTCTCAAAGCCATCAAGCTTACACATACTAAAGGATTCGTAAAGGAATTTGTTCCTGTCTTAAAAATGTTTCATAGAGAAATTAAGCTCAACTTCACACTACTTTATCCCTTTGGGTTAACTCTTTTGTTATTGTAGGGTTGAGCCGTTCGGCTGGGGTTATACAAATCCTTCTCTCTTGTGGCAGTTGGAACTCAAGCACAGTACCGGGTAGAGCTTTGGATTCTTTCCCAGAAATAGCTAAGAAGAAAAATTAAAAAAATGTAAATTGAATCAAGTTGGGCATACTGGATGGACCATTTGGGTCTTTATCTGCCAACATCTACTATGTTACTCTGTAATCAGACTAATTCCACTTGACTGAGATGATTTTTGCATTACTACAATTGAAACCTAATGTACTTTTTTTTTTTTTTAACATAATTCGAGAACAAATGAATGGTTTGTTACTGCTACAGCAAAAACATTTGAGTGTCCCCCCCCCGCCCCCATTTTCTTTTTTTTACTTTTTACTTTAATTATTATGCAGGTCTGCTGATAGAAATATGAGAAATAGGATACTGTTAGCAAGATCCTTTTATAAAACATAACCAGATTAATAATAGAAACATTGGGGTTAATTAGAGGTGGCTGTGGAAAATAGATTAATATTTTTTAAAATGGCTTTTAATACATACACTTCCCCCTCCCCATTCACGGTTCCCCTACTCGCGATTTCATATAATCACGATTTTTTTTGGAGGGGGGGAGGAGGGAAAAAAAACACATATTTTTGTCTTCCCCCAGCATCCCGGCCTTACCTGGTGATCTGGCTGGTTTTCGGGGCAGGAGTGATCTTCCTACGCTCCTGCCCCGTGCAGATAGCCATTAAGAAATGGCTGTGGGGAGTTCCCGTAGTCTCTCCCACAGCCATTTCCTAATGGCTATCTGCACGGGGCAGGAGCGTAGGAAGATCGTTCCTGCCCTGAAAACCAGCTAGACCACCAGGTAAGGCCGGGATGCCAGGGGAAGGCGGAAGGGAGGCGGGGGTGGGTCAGAGCCGGATATTCGCAGTCCGGCTCTGCCCCTATCCCCCGCGAATAACGAGGGAGAAGTGTATATATGCTGCATGCACTTAGACATATTTTATAAATTGTGGGCCAGATTGTATGTAAGTTGCCTAAAAAATTGGCATTGACTAGTGGAGCTAAGTGCATTTCTATAAATGTTTGGCACACTGCACAGAATCTTGCTTAGTGCCACTTTATGTTGGAATATCCTTAGACTGTGCCATTTAAGAAACACACAAAAATATAAGTTAGCCTTCCTTCCTTTAAGGGAATTAAATCTGCTGGAAAGCTCAGTCAATCTTTTGTTTTCAAGTTTGTAGAGATCTGGAATGAACTTCCTGACTCCATTAAGCTTTTCGTAAATTCCTGAAAACTTTGTTGTTCTCACAATTTTTAAATGGTTTAACTACAGCCTCAACAAAAATGATAATATTATAGTTATTTTTCATATGCTTTTCCTATGTACCTTTGTAAAAGGAGCCCTGAGATTTATTGACCAACATCTATTAGTTATGCCCTCATTTAAGTTATTAATACACGGCGGCACTTTATCTTCTCTGTTACAGCTCCTCAAACTTGGAACTCCCTCCCTATTTATCTCAGAGAAGAAAATAACTTAGATAAATTTAAAAGTAAACTTCAGAGCTTTCTTTTCAAAGACGCTTATGATATTTAGGAGTCCCAGCCTATTTTTGCTTATTTTCATAAGGCTACTTCTTTTATTTCACTCCTATTGTTTTTTTTACCATAATCGTCCTTCTTTCTATCATTATTATTGTATTTCATTACCCCGCCTTTCCTTTTGTTTTCCTTTTGTTTATTCTGTTAGTCGTTAATTTAATATGTTTTGTTCAGTGTCCATCTGTCTTTTATAACCCCTGTATTATCTGTAAATTGAATGATTTGTTCATCGCTTAGATATTTGAGTAAGCGATTAATCAAATACTTAATAAACTTGAAACTTGTAAAAGGAGCCCTTGTTTATTAAAATTTGATATCCTGCCAAATCTTACAACAGTTCTCAGCGGTTTTACATAAATTTAGATAAACCGAGCCATGTATTGATTATATTTCTATTCTGGTAGTACTTTTCCTACCAGGAGAGAAATTGAAGAGCTTTACGGTTTAAATTTAAGGTTTATTAAAATGTAACCACTCTTCATCCTATACAACAGAACAAGGTACAACTAATTTTTGAAAAGGTTAAAACTAATATGCAGTCATTAAGCATGAATACTCTGTTGGCGATTTTTTTGTAGATGACATGAAGTTTGCCAAAAGTGTTTTTATATTTTTATGTCTGTAGCCTGTTTTAGTGATTTGATATTTTATTTGTTACTGTTTATGTACAATTGATCCCTGCCAAGACTGGTAGATTGGACACGTTTATAGTTTTAAAAATAAATGTTGTTATTTTTATTTTTCATATTTATTTTTAGTGGCATAGCAGATGTGTTAACACTGCTGCTAATACCCAGTGTATTGAAATCCTATGCTCTTATAATACATTGCAGATCCCAGTTAACATGTCCAGGTCTGAGCAAATTTACTTTGAATCTGTTAGCCAGCACAAAAATGTAGGAGCCAGTGAATCTCTCTCTCTCTTCTCCTCTCCCCATAGTTTTACAAACTGACACAATAAGACACTTCCCATTTTGTGTTTCTGTGGAAAGAATGTTTAATAAATAAGTCCTTTAGTACGCACTGCACATCTGTGGCAGAAGTCAGCAGCCTTCCTTCCTAATGGGTACTGTCAGGAGTCTGGCAGTACCATCTTGATAGATGACGTGAAGAGACAATTGATTCTTCACCATGACTGGTCTACATGAACCTCCTATATTTCCCCTACCTCCAATCTTTACACAGTGTCTAATTCTCTCTCTTTTTCATATACTTTTGACAATTTCCAAAAGGAAGCATAGTCTGGTCTCTGTCTCTATATATGTTTATATCTAATATAATAAAATGATAGGCCGCGCATGCGCACTAAAAAAACATGTTCCCTGGTCCGTCGTGAAAATACGAGTGCGCATGCGCGCCCCTGGCGCGTCAGAGGGGACGGGGTATCGAAGCCGAGCGAGCTGCGGAAGTGGTGGTGGTGGCCGGCCTCAGGTATGAGTTTGATATTAGGATGGTGGGGTGCGGAGGCCTGAGAGCGACCGTGCGCGCACAGGGAGGAGACGGGGAGAGACGCGCTGGACTGGCAGGGGGTTGGAGAAGCGGAAGAGGGAGATACAAACTGAAGAAAAAGGAGGCGGGACTGGCGGCCTAACGCACGGCACGCATAGACGGCGGGGACGGGAGCACCACCCCGATCGGCTCCTCCAGGCCGATCATGCACACAGGGCTTAGACGGCTGACCGAAGCATCGGATCTGACGCTGCAAAAACGGCGGATCCCCCGTTACGCCAGTGGGACAGGACTGCAAGCGCCAGGAGAGAGGGGGGAGGCGGCGAGCGTCTACGCCGTGGGCCACAATCTCAGGGTTGCCATGGAAACAGAGGGGATCAGGAAATAAACAGAGATTTAAAAAAACAAACAAACAACAGTGGACAAGGACAGAGACACACAGACACGCACAGAAGGGCAGGGGGCTAAAGAGACAGATTGAAAAAAATAACAAAACACTAAGGACAGAGAGAGACACAGGAAACAAATGACAAACAACAGCCAAGGAGATAGATGGGAAAAAAGGCACACATACAGTAGCCAATTAAAAAGACAGAGAGACAGTAAAAGAAAAACCAACCATAAAGTGGCCATGTCAACCGTGCCTCAGAGCGGCAGAGGTTCGTTACAGCTGGTAGGCTGTTTTAAAGAAGAGGAGCCACATGCTGGACAGGGGGAGCAGGTAAGGAATGCTGCTGGACAGGGGGAGCAGGGAAGAGGGTCAGGGGGAGAAAGTAAGGAGTGCTGCTGGCCAGGGGGAACAGGGAAGAGGGTCAGGGGAGCAGGGAAGAGGAACAGGGGAGCAGGTAAGAAGTGCTGCTGGACAGGGGGAGCAGGGAAGAGGGACAGAGGGAGCAGGTAAGGAGTGCTGCTGGACAGGGGGAGGTAAAAGGAAGGGAGAAGGCCTACTGCTGGACAGGTGGAACAGGCAAGGGATGATGGTTGACAGCCGAGGAAAGAGAGAGACAGAAAGCGGCCAAGGGGAAAGAAAGAAAGAAAGACACACACATACATCTATTCTAGCACCCGTTAATGTAACGGGCTTAAAGACTAGTAGATATATAAATACCGTACTTACAATAGCCTGGTAATGATCTATTTGCCTTTGATACTGGCTCCCTTCACCTCACTGTTTGCTGCACAATAGCTTTGATGTAGTACTGTTTGGTTTTCAGTAACTTTGAACCATGTAGTGCAAGAGCTTCTGGCTGGCCTCACCATCTCAAGTCTCACATGAACAGCCAGAAATTGCTTCACTGTGTGGCTCAGACGTATTAAGAGGGACCCATGCAGTGCAGTTTATAGGAACAGTGCTGTTCAGCCACAGTAGCTGATATTTAATTCATGCATAGAACAAAGTAATGAAGAGAGGGAATCAAAGTACACCAAAGAGCAGTGAACAAAAAAAAGCATCAAGGGCCTCATAGAATGGGGCAAAAAGGTTCTTTTTATTGGTAGACACGACATGGTCTTTGTTTTGGCATTGCCTGCTGCATCAGGGGTCTGTTCAAAAAATGACATTACAAAAAGTGAAATTAATAAAATGAGAACATGAAACAAAATTAAGTGAAATATATATTAAATGAATAATACATTAATAATCATAAATACATAAGTACATAACCAATTGATAAAACAAACATGAATTTATTTAAAATAAAACATTTAATAACAAGGCACAATGGTTACGAAAAACAAACAAAAAACTTCTTGAATGGCAGCTTACCAATGCTAGAATAAACTTCAGTATAACAAAGATCCAACGGTAGAGAGCACCAAATTGGAACCTTGACCAAAACAGCAGGATCATTTTAATAAGTACAGTGAGCTGCCTCAAATATTAATGAGAGATATTTGAATAAATATCAATCATTACAAGTGAGAAATCATGTTTAATGTAAATGGGTTACTTTGTGTCCTGCGAACTTGGAAGTGCCATTGCCACAAATCATAGCTGCACTCCGGGCTGGGGGGATGGAGACAGAGCTGCCCAAGTTCTGGTGTGGGCAGAGAGGAGCTGACTCTATTTCTTCCCTATGTGAACCCAGAAGTGCTGTCGGTACACCGTGGCTGCATTCCAGGTCATGGGAGGGAAGGTAGGCAGAGCAGCTGGGCAGAGAGGCCAGAAACCAGCAGGGGGGACGAACTGCAACACGGGAGAGTGCCACAGCAGAAGAAAAAACTGACCAGCTGTTCCCCATGAGCCTGGGGAGCTGCGGGCCACGGGTGTAGAGAGAGAGAAAGAGCTGACAGAAGGGACAGAGCCAGGAAGCGAGCCAGTGAGAACCAAGAACAGAGTGAGGTGGAGCCCAGGGGAAAGCTGAGAGTGATGGGCCAATCGGGAGCCCAGTAGAAGAGGAGGGCCTGCAGGGAAGGCCAAGCCCAATAAGAAACAGACCAGGCAGCTAATCACCTGTACCGGCGCAAAATCTGAGTGAATCGAGAGGGAGAAAACGAGAGCCCCTGCCTGGTGCAGGATCTGTTGCTAATTAGGTGCCAGGAAGGGGAGGAATTCTGAGGAAGCCTGAGAATGAGAAGGGAAGAGCCCTGGGAGCACCAGGAAGAGAACACCATGCTGTTGCAAGCCTGGGCAGGAGGACAACTGGAGGCAGAAGAAAAGTGCAGCAGACTGCAGGAAGAGAGCTGCAGGCAGAGGAACAGAGCTTCTGTTAGGAAGGATGAGCTTGGGCAAGATAAGCTGGACTGTAGAGGAGCAGGTGAGCTCTGTGAAGCTGAGGAGCCTGGGTTGGAGCAAGATAGCCTGGTTAGGACCCAAAGTGGTGAACTGGGTTAGAAACTGGCTGTGAGACAGAAGGCAGAGGGTGGTGGTTAATGGAAGTCGCTTGGAGGAAGGAAAGGTGAGTAGTGGAATCCCTCAGGGTTCGGTGTTGGGGCCGATCCTGTTCAATATGTTTGTGAGTGACATTGTTGAAGGGTTAGAAGGAAAAGTTTGCCTTTTTGCGGATATTACCAAGATTTGTAGACACCAAAGACGGAGTGGAAAATATGAAAAAGGATCTGCAAAAGTTAGAGGAATGGTCTAATGCCTGGCAACCAAAATTCAGTGCAAAGTAATGCATTTGGGGATTAATAATCAGAAGGAACCATATATGCTGGGAGCTGAGAAGCTGATATGCACGGAATGGGAGAGGGACCTTGGGGTGATAGTGTCTGAAGATCTAAAGGCGAAAAAGCAGTGTAACAAGGCGGTGGCTGCTGCCAGAAGGATGCTGGGCTGTATAAAGAGAGGTGTAACCAGTACAAGGAAGAAGATGTTGGCTGTACAGGTCGTTGGTGAGACCCCACTTGGAGTATTGTGTTCAGTTTTGGAGACCGTATCTGGCAAAGGACGTAAGAAGACTTGAAGTGGTCCAGAGAAGGGCGATGAAAATGATAGGAGGCTTGTGCCAGAAGACATATGAGGAGAGACTGGAAACCCTGAATATGTATTCCTTAGAGGAAAGGAGGGACAGGGGAGATATGATTCAGACATTCAAATACTTGAAGGGTATTAACATAGAACAAAATCTTATCCAGAGAAAGGAAAATGGTAAAACCAGAAGACATAATTTGAGGTTGAGGGGTGGTAGATTCAAGAGCAAAGTTAGGAAATTCTACTTTACGGAGAGGGTGGTGGATGGCTGGAATATGCTCCCGAGAGAGGTGGTGGAGAGGAAAACGGTGACGGAGTTCAAAGAAGCGTGGGATGAGCACAGAAGATCTAGAATCAGAAAATAATATTAAATATTGAACTAAGGCCAGTACTGGGCAGACTTGCATAGTCTGTGTCTGTCTGTATATGGCCGTTTGGGAGAGGATGGGCTGGGGAAGGCTTCAATGGCTGGGAGGGTGTAGATGGGCTAGAATTGGTTTTGACAGAAATTTTGACTGTTGGACCTCAAGCACAGTACCGGGTAGAGCTTTGGATTCTTTCCCAGAAATAGCTAAGAAGAAAAAATAAAAAAAAATTAAATTGAATCAAGTTGGGCAGACTGGATGGCCCATTCGGGTCTTTATCTGCCGTCATCTACTATGTTACTATGTTATGTTACTATGAGAGAGAGAGTGAGATCAGGAGCTGAGAAAGTAAACCCAGACAGGAACCAGTGAAGAAAGCTGCAGAAGGGAGAGCAAGAGAGGAAGTCCTGGTGAGGGAAGCCAAGCAGAGGGAGAGCCCAGGACATGCCGAGGGGGGGGGAGAAGCAGACAAACCTAGGCAGTAGAGAAGTTGTATGTGGACCTTGGAGTGGGGGAAGAGAGCTGTATGAGGGAGAGAATCTGGCTGGAAACAGGGAGGAGAGGAGCCACTGCATGCAAGCCTTGAAAGTGGAGAAGGAGAGAGAGACCGCAAACAGCCACTGTCTGTCTCTGTGAGTGTGCCCTCTCTTTACTTAAAAGCCTGCCTCCAAGAACTGTACTTAAAAACTTGTTTCCAAGAACTGCCTCTAAGAAAATGAGAAACAGCTCAGCATCATACCCTCCCCCCTCTTACTGGAAACAGCTTGTAAACGCTCCTATACCCACTTCCTACCTAGATTATAGAACTCACTGCCCACACATATCAGGTTTTTGGATAGCTTGATGGACATCAAGAAAGCAGAATTAATTCACCAGCAGCCATTCAGGGAGCAGGGCAGGACCAGGCGGGAGCGCAAAAGGCCATCCAGCAAGGGAGGGGCAGAAGATACAGCTCCGGACCGCCGGAATTAAAGAAGAGATACCCAGGTGTGTGAGTGTGTTTGTGTCTGTCTGCCTGCCTGGACCACCAGAATTTTTTTAAAAGGTATCGTGGGGGGGGGGGGGGGGAATGCTAACTGCCTGCCACTAGGCCTGCCCTGTACTCTGTCCCGGACTACCACTAGACCACCAGAGGGGGTACAGAGCAGGCCTAGTGGCAGGCAGGCAGGCAGGGTACATCATTTGGTTCAGAATTTTTTTTCTTGTTTTTTCCTTCTCTACACTAGGTGCGTCTTATGGAGTGAAAAATTACGGTACTTAGTGAAAATATATACTAGTACTTTGTAAAACTACATACTAGTAATTTGTAAGTGGGTCTCTGCCAGAGCCTCCAACATGCTTCAGTAGCATAATTAAATGAAATAACTGCTTCTGAAGGGTACAGGCGGGAATGGAAAAGATTACTTGGAGGAATGGTCAAGGATGGAATAGATCTTAGTGGGATTAGTTAGATTCCAGCGGAGATGGACGATGATGGGTTTGATTTTTGTCCCTGTACAACTTTTTACTTTATACCCTGCTGCAAATAAGGACACAAAAACTCAGTTTTTAATTTAACCAATGCTAAGATATCTCATTGTTTTTCTCCCTAAAAGTCTATTAAGATAATTTGTGATCGTTATGAGAAACAGAGCCTAGCAAAGCATTCAGGCTTATAATCTATAAATGGTGCCTTAACTTAGGCGTTGGTAAGCGCTCTCTTAGCCCCTAAGTTGCAAAAATCCGTTTAAAAGGGATTTTAAAAAAAGATTCAAAGTGCTTACTGGCGCCTAAAAAAAACAGCTCCTGCATCACATCTACGGAGGCTCTTTACAATGCCTAATACCCCTGTAAGCATAGCTAATGTCAGAAGTGGCATTAGGTGTCATAAAGCACCTCCGTAGCATCGATTAACGTGAAAGGTAGGCACCAGAAATGTAGACTTTGAAAACCCTGGCCTACATTTTTTGGGCCTTTCTTTCCTGAAGGCACGATTCTATAAACCGCACCGTCGCATGATTGATATGCGATCGGCAGCTGTTTTTTAGGCGACCACTGCCAGTGGCACCGTTTATAGAATCCAAGCCTCGGCGTCTGTTTTGTTTTTTTATTTTAACATGAAGGAATGATATGATCAAATATTAAATCTAATGGGATATGAAGATAGCATCTTTCTTTACCAAAGCAGTAGACAGAATGATAGGAGACCGTAAACATGCAAGTTCTTGAAAAGTCTATCGCAATGGTATGATGGCCCTTCAGAGTGCTTCCTTTGAGCCTCTTTGGTGGGCCATGCTGAAGGATCTCACACTGAAGACAGTATTTCTTGTTGCGATGACTTCTGCAAGAAGAGTTTCTGAATTGCAAGCCATATCTTGTAGAGGTTCTTTCCTTTGCTTTACAGAAGGGGGACTGCTATTATACTATACTTTCCTTTCTTCTAGATGGTTCCCCTTTCACGTCAACCAGCCAGTATTTCTTCCTGCTTTCCATAAGGAGCAGTATGAGGGGGGGAGTTCTTGCGTTTGAATTTTTGGAGCCTGTAGAGTTCTGCATAGGTAGTTGCAGGGCACTAATGAAATATGCCTGTTGGATCACTTTCTTGTGCTTTTTGCACGCATCAGAGGAAGTTTGGAGAAGAAATGTGCCGAAAACCAGGTCACCACCCTGGGTTACCACCCTTGTTCTCATGTAGTTCTCAGGTAGTCACCCAACCCGGCTGAATAAACCTCCAAAAGGGCTATGAAATTGGCTTACCCGCCAAAAGATAATGCCAAATGAAGACTACAGCTTTCATCCATCAAGCTGTATTGGCCTTTGAGGCAGAAAGGCCAATACAGCTTGATGGATGAAAGCTGTAGTCTTCATTTGGCATTATCTTTTGGCGGGTAAGCCAATTTCATAGCCCTTTTGGGGGTTTATTCAGCCGGGTTGGGTGACTACATGAGAACAAGGCTGGTAACCCAGGGTGGTGACCTGGTTTTCGGCACATTTCTTCTCCAAACAATACTTCTCCAAACTTCCTCTGATGCGTATTTTGGAGCTTCTGTTCTGTTCTGTTGGCAGGAGTGTCAGAGTCCCACCCAAAATAAAGATGTCTTTTGTTACATCACATTCATCTGGACAACTCCATTGAGATGAAAAGGAAAGAGAGAATATGTTTGGGTTTTTTTTCTTTCTTTTCAACCAGTGGACCAGAGCAGAGGCCCACCCTGTTTCTTGTGCATTTCACAGATTTTTCTTTTGTATTATAGTTCTACAAGGTCCTCTGTTTAGAAGACTATATCTTTCTTTACTGTTTGCTTTGCATTTGTTGTCAAAGAGGAAGGAGACTTTTTTTGTGGGTTTTTTTTGTGTTTCAACTGTTTTGTTATCGAAGTACTGATCTGGGATAGTGATTACTGTCCCTTATCACAGAAAACAGTTCTGTGTTCAGTATGTCCACGTGTTGGTAGATAGCTATAACCCATTTGACTGGACTGATCCAATAGACCAAAGAAAAGAAAATTAATCAAGTATGAACTAATTTCTCCTTATTAAGCAGGTTTTTTTTTTTTAAGGAAATGGGAAAGCCTGATATATAGATATTTGCATGTCCATCTGTCTGTGACTTAGTCTCGAGAGACAAACCACTAAACAGAATGATTTGAGTTTACCTTGTGATATTTATACTTCAGTATTATCATTGGAACGTTTGTTGGAAATATTACTGGCTTCTGAATTTTTTGGGTCTTTTATTTATTTAATTAATGTGATCTGGTTGCAGTAATTACCTGCACTACAAAATTTTTGTGCACTTTAAAATCTGTCAGTATGCCAGATCTGTGATCTGTAAATTGACTGTGCAAAAAAGCCTGCGTGCTGGAATGCCACGCCCACACATGTGCCGTTAGTGGGAGTGCAGTTTCTATACTTGCTTATTGTGCAGAGTTCTTCTAGGAATATATATTATTACTGAAAAACTAATGTAAGAACCCGTGGAGCTCTGTACTCGCAATTGTTCAAAGAACAATAGGGTATGTAGTTATGGTCAGTTGGACAACTGAGCTTCACAAAAGCGAAATCACCCTGCTGGTGAATAAGATAAACCCTTGCGTTTAGATACAGGGTTGGTTATAATATACATGCCGATCCTTCTCTTCACTGTCTTGCAGGAAATTAAATATAGCAATATTGTCCGACTAAGACTTACTGCTCAGTGTGTTACAAATTTTATATGTTTCCTCTAGCCAAATTATCTGGATGAACAGGACTTATCAAAGTGCAGTGTCATTTCTGGCTAAACGGCAAAGCCCATTAACTAGAGAAAGTAATACAGTATATCCCACAGTGGTCAGCATGAATTCTAATGCTTTTGTTGTTAAGGTATTAAAATAGAATGACAGTTTGTGATGAGGGTGGGTTTGAAGACGTGGCAAACTGCTTTACATGAAATGCTTTCTTCCCGTTGTAGGTAGACCTTCATACATTTTTTTTCTTAAGATTTAGGAGCCAGTCCAAAAATTTGGGAGCCAGAGATTGAAACCTTCCTTCCTTCCCCCCTTGGGCTGGGGAGATTTTCTTCTGAGGTCTATCACAATTCCTTTTGGAGTCAATTTTATTTAGGCTGGAACAACTAAAAGACAGTTTTGAAGCTGACTTAGGGCTCCTGTTACTAAGGTGAGCTGGCGTTTTTAGCGCACGCACGAAATTGCCATGCGGTACACTTTTAGAATAGCGCCAGCTCAATGCTGGCATTAAGGTCTAGTGCGCGCTATTCCGCACGTTAAGGCCCTAACACACCTTAGTAAAAGTTTAGGCCAAATCATTTCCTTGCTCTTCCAAAATGACAAAACATTCTTACAAGTTTCCAAGTTCATGAAGTAGCAGTGATGTAAAAAATGCCACTTTTAATGGCTTCTAGTTTTTAAATAAAATATAATATTAGATAAAGAGAACCTGAGTAAACACATAACATAGGTTTTAAATTATTACTTCATTTATTTAAGGTACACATTTATTCAAGACCCATACCACCCTTGTGAAAAAGTAACTGATCCCTAAACTTGCTGCTAATTCCTTAGCAGTAATAATAGCAACTAAACAGTTCCTATGATTTGGTATCTGTCTTTCACATTTCTGTTGAGGAATCTTAGCCTGCTCTTCTTTTCAGAACTGATTTAATTCAGACACATTTGAAAGTTTCATACTTGAACTACAAATTCCAGGTTCCGCCACAGCATCTCCTATTGAGTTCAAGTCAGACTTTGACTAGGCCAGTCCAAAACTTTAATTTTTTTTTTCTCCTTAGCTATTCAGATGTACTGTAGATCTACCTTTGTGTTTTGGATCAATTACACTTCAGCTTAATCTCCAGCTCACAGATAAATACTGGTAACAAGTCGTTCTCCTTAAGAATTTTCTGTTAAGTGCAGTTCCTTTAATAATGGCAAGTTTTCCAGATTCTGAGGCAGCAAAGAATCTTTACAAAGTGGCGGAAATAGGATATGTGACATCCGGAGCTGATCATTTTTATCACCCCTCACCCCTTCCGTATAAAAATATTTTTAGTAATTTTATTTATTATTTATTTATTTATATATCTTGTCCTCCCCAGAGAGCTCAGAATGGGTTACGGTTTAATATTCACAGTGTTGCAATATAACATTACATAGGGTTACAACCAAACCCCATGCTGGCGCTGTGGTGTAAACAAAATAAAAAAAGACTTTCCCTCTCTCTTTTAGGTTATAGATCACGCTTGCTGTCTAACACCAGTTCTGGCAGGATACACATTTCAAATCTGACATTGTAATCACAAAATAGAAAATAAAATTATTTTTTCTATCTTTTGTTGTTTGGTCATTTTATTTTTCAAATCATGTTGGTCCCAGGCTCTGGTTTCTGTTTGTCTTCTGTTAACTTGCTTGCCAGGGTCTCTTACCCATTTGACGTTTTCTTTTTTCTCCATGCTCACCATCCATCTTCCATCTCTGGACCTTCTCTTCCACTGCTACCATATCTCTCTCTTTCTCTCTCCCTGCCTTGTGCCCTGTGTCAAACCTCTCTATTGCCCTCCATGCAGCATCTCTCCCTTCCTCCCCTCCATTATCATGTGCTACATTTCTTTCTCTCTCCCCATGCACCATCTCTCCCTGCCCTTGACCCTGTATCCAACATTTTTTCTTCTCTCTTCTCCATGCATGTCTCCCTCCCCTCCACCATATGCAGGATTTCTCCCTCTCACCCCTTTCTATATTTTTGTTGCATCTCCCTGCCTCTTCTTCAGCCCATGTCCAACATTTCTTCCTCTCCTCTCTCCCCCCCATGTTCAGCAGCTTTCTCTCCCTCCCTCCTATCCCCTGTGCAGCAGATTTTTATCCCTCCTTCCATTGCAGCACCTCCGAACCCCCCCAATCCCATTGTGAGATTTTTTTGCGGCCTGCTCCGTCTGGGCTTCTCTCTGCTGTGTCATCAGTGACATCATCATCAGCATAGCAAAGGGAAGACCCCGGCATGTTGTAAGAAGCCTGTTCAGAGCATTCTCTCATTGTCAGCAGCCTTAACTCTGCGAAGGAAGGACCCAGCAGAGAGGAAGGCTCGACACTGTCAGAGCAATAATCATGGATCATGAAGCTGACCCCGGGAGCACCTCCTTATGGTCTACACCTGGGGCGCACCGCCCCCTCCCCCCTTATTGCACCACGGTCCTCACATCATTGTACTGCTACCACCATGTTTGACTATTAGTATGATCTTACTGTGTAATACTGTATTTATTTTACGCCAGACATAATAGGATAATAGAGATACATTATCCCAAAAGGGATCATCCAGGTATGTTTTTGCAGATGTGAGATGAACATTGATGCTGTTCTTAGATAGCAGTGGTTTCCACCTTGCTACTCTTCCATTAACCCCATTTTTGTGTAGTCTTTCTCAGGGTGGATTTGATTTAAATCACCAGTCGGAAAGACTTGATTTAAATCATGCCCATGACATTATGAATGGATTAATGGAATTCATTTACCCAAAATTTTAAACATTGCATGAAAATACCTGCTACATAATGAAAAACTAATCTTTATTTCATGATGAATAAGTTTTGGATGATAATGTATTTTACAGTAAATAGAAAATATCTTTAGATAGATTTTCCCTCAAAAAAGCATTTTATTAAAAAAATCCTGGTTTTTCTTATTGTGAGCTTAGTTGAGACTAGGGAAGCCTGCAATTCTTGAGATGTTTTGTGTCATCCTAGATGATGAATGCGTTGGAGTAATTCTGCAGGCTAGCTGGACCTGGGAGGAGTCACCATTGCTCCATGGCATCTCCAGTTGGAAATAATGGCTCTCATTGTGGTTCAGTGGTAACCCAGAGCAAGAGAAATGTGTTTGTACCCCTTTTCAGATTGATATATTTCAACAACTTTTTTCTTATCTCTTTGGAATTTCCTTTGATCATGTTAAATATTTTTGTTACATTAGCCTTGAAATTGATTTTTAGTTGGAAAATACATTTGTTGAGGGGTTTTGTTTGTCAGCTTTATAAGTATGAGAGAGTCATTACTGAGTGGGAGGAATTGTTATTTAAACGTAATGGTATATAATATCTTATTGATAACAATCATTTTGGTGCCTCAAATGTTAGACCTGTTTCTGCTGATTCCAAAAATGGCACCAGTTTTCTCCTATCAGCTCTAGTCTTTGAGATAGAACATGTGCTATATACCACTCTTCACTCTGCTTGCCCATTAAAAAATCAGGATATTTTAATGTAGTGTTTAATATCTTTTAAGCATGAAGAAAACATATTAAAAAATTAAAAGAAAAGTGTACAATATGAAAATCTACTTATTTTATACCAAAAGCACAAGTTTATGATGCAAACTTTCCAGTCATTTGACACACAAGAAGCTCCTTTTGTAAGACTTCCGAGGGTGGGATCTGCCATGACAATCCCGCATAAGATTCCCACAATAGTCTGACATCATATGTGCATCCCATCTTCCTTGATATCTGGCTTCCATTGTTTTTATGTCTTGGTGAAATCTTTCACCTTGCTCTTCTCTTAAATCACCAAGGTTCTCTGAAAAGCGATCTAGGACTTTATAACACTCATTTAACAACCAAGCCTGTTGAAATGAAAAAGCATATCCTCTACTAATTGTGTGTAGTTGTCTGCCTTCTTGTTGCCAAGAAAGTTTTTCACAAGAACAAATGAAGACCAGGCGCATGATTCAATTTCATTCATTAAAGCTATGAAATGTTCATTTTATAAGTTGTTTGGTCTGTGGACCATCAAAAATTCCTGCTTTCACTTTTTCCATGGTAAGTCCGGGTTACATATATGCGCTATATATTCAATGCATGAACCATCTTTATTCAAAGTCTTTACAAATTGTTTCAGCAGGCCTAGCTTTATATGTAGTGGTGGCAGTATGATTCTATCTTGTGCTACCAAAGGGTCATAAATTACATTTTGTCCTCCAACCACCTTATATTCCCTCGGAGGCCAATCTTCTTTTTTTTTTTTTTGCCCAATGTTCATGTTTGTTTCTACTATCCCAAAGGCATAAAAAGTGCAAGAATACTTTGTATAGCCATCAGATCTAAGAAACTAGAGCTGATGCAATCTATCCAATGCAATTTTCTGAATCGGTGCCCCAAATAACCCCAGCCTGTGTAATTTTGTAGAGCACAAGTTATTCCTTCTTTTTTTTGTTGTCTGATTTGTTCCTGTTTCTATATAAAATAATAAAACATTATAAAAACTCAACAACTTTGGGGTGACTCTTTCACTCTTATGGTAAGATTCAATATATAGTGAGTTTTATATTGATCAGGGCTGACAGCAGTTGAGCCTGGCTGCGTTCAATCAGCTGAATCTAATTACATATTAAATTTATTCAATTGGTGGATTAAGGAGGCAGTTACTATTCAAGTAGGTGATATGGACATTGGATAACTTTTATAAACATAGAAACATGATGGTAGATAAAGGCCGAATAGCCCATCCAGTCTACTCATCCATAGCTCCTCCTTTCCCTAAGAGATTCCACTTGCTTGTCCCATGCTATTTTAATTTCATATCTACCCCTTCTACTGGGAGACTATTTCATGCATCTACCACCCTTACTGTAAAGAAGTATTTCCTTAGATTACTCCTAAGCCTATCACCTCTTAACTTCATCCCATGCCCTCTCCTTCTGAAGTTTTCCATCCTTTGAAAAAGAAACACCTCCTGTACATTAATGCAATGGAGATATTTAATTGTCTCTATCATATCCCCTCTCTTCTGTCTTTCTTCCAGAGTATCCATATTAAGATCTCTAAGTCTGTCCCCATATGATTTATGACGAAGACCAGTAGCCAATTTTGTAGCAGCCCTCTGGACCAACTGCTTTCTACTGTACATATATCTTTTTGAAGGTGCAGTCTCCAAAATTTTACACAATATTCCAAATGGGGCCTCACTACTGGCCATTCCTCTCCTTATGCACCCAAGCATTATCCTTGCTTTGCTCATTGCCTTTTCTACCTGTTTTGCTACCCTGAGATCATCAGACACAATCACCCTGAAGTCCTACTCTTCTTCCATACATAGAAGTACATTGCCTCCTCTACTCTATCGTTCTAGATTTTTGCAAATGCATGGCTTTGCATTTTGAGCATTAAATCTTAGTTGCCAATTACCAGACCATTCTTCATGCTTCGCCGGACAATGGAGCCACTAGAACCTCTCTGAGTTCCTTGAGTACCCTTGGGTTACTTTCTATCACTTAAATATCAAAAACAAATGTTTTGGCCTCCAATTTTACCATATCGGTTATCTTTTCTTCTATTTGCATCTTTGCTTTTCTGATAGGTTTTCCCGCTTCTCGTAGCTTTTCCACATATTTTTTCCCGTCGTCCTTTTTCTATGATAGCTTGTAATTTATGAAGGCTAACCATTTTTCTCTAACCTTTTCAGCTACTACATTTGAGACCAAAAGCAACCTTCTTTTCTTTTTACCTTTATGTACTTTCCTAACATAAAGGTTTGCCCCCTTTAGAATAGCTTCTTTCAGTTTTTTCCACTGCTTTACTGCTTCATTAAGCTGTTCCCATCCAACTAACTCTTCCTTGAGGTATTCTCCCATCTTGTCAAAGTTAGACTTATTTTGAAGTCTAGAACCTTCAAATTTGATTAAGTCCTGTCATCCCACATTTTAATATTGAACCTCATCATTTGGTGATCACTGGATGCCAAATGATCACCCACCGTAACCTCAGAAACAGTGTCCCCATTTGTAAGCACCAAGTCTAGAATAGTTCTGTCCTGTATGAGTTCTGTTACTAATTGCTGGAACAATTCTTCCTGTAGTGAGTCCAAGATCTCATTGCTTCTAGATAGTCCCATAACAGAGATGGTACAATCAGTGTCCGGCATATTAAAATCACCTATCAGTCGTACTTCCCCTTTCCTAGCTATTTTGTGAACGTCTTTAATTAAATCTTTGTCCATTTCTTCTGACTGTGAAGGAGGCCTGTATATCACACCAATGTAGATACACTTTCCATTCCCTCTTTCCAAATTAACCCACAATGCTTCTTCTTTACCCCCTATGTCTTGCAATTGTCACTTTAATATTATACTTAACATATAACGCTACACCTCCGCCTTTTTTACCTACCTTATCCCTCCTGAATAGATTGTAGCCAGGTATAAGTACATCCCAATCATGGTTTTCTGTCAACCACATTTCTGTGACCGCCACTAAATCCAATTCAGCTTCTAACATTACAGCCTCTAGATCTGGAATTTTGTTTCCCATACTATGGGCATTGGTATACAAAGTTTTCCAGCCATCGTCCTTTTGTTTCTTAAATAAGTGATATAGTGATGTAAAGGCTGTGTTAAGTGTTTGCTCAGGTTCTCTTTGTCTAATATTACAATTTGTTGAACAATCAGGTACTATTCAGTGTCACATATATACAATAATTGGGGAAATTGGGGGGGGGGGGGAACAAAATCCTTTACACATCACTATAACTTAATGAATTCAGAAACTTGACAGAGCAAGGAAATAGTTTGGCCTAAACTAAGAAAGCTTGCAAAGTATCTTTTAGTTGTTCCAGAAATCAGTACCCTCATCTGATAGGACATTTTCACTTGTTGGACTTACCGTAGAACTACCAAAGAACAGAGCGCAAACCTGACATGGTTGATGGTGTCATATTTTTACAAGGACTTTGGGTAAGTGAGCTACTATATATGAGGCCTAAGGGTATGTGCAGGAGGAGTAGCCTAGTGGTTAGAACTACAGCACCCTGATATTGTGAAATCAAGCCCAGCGCTGCTTCCTGTGACCTCGGGAAGTCACTTAATCCTCCATTGGCCCAGGTACGTTAGGTAGATTGTGAGCCCGTCAGGACAGACAGGGAAAAATGTTTGAGCACTTGAATGTAAAAACTGCTTAGACAACTTCCATTGATAGGCGATATATAAATGACTAATAAACTTGATAATAATAATAAACTTGGTTCACAGATGTTTTCAAAAGTAAAAACCAAACAAGTGCCAAAGTGTTCTGCATTTGACAGACGAGCCTGTGGCAGCACAGGAATTGAAAGAATATAATGATGTCCTTTTGGGACATGGACCTGTTTGATTCTTTTTAGTATCGGTAAAAATCATAATAATATTAATAATTAAAATGGACATTTACATAAATTTTGTAACAGGTGCAAAATATTCAAAACGGGAGAAGTATAGTTAGAATAAACAGCATAGGACATTTGCTGTATGTTCTTTATATTTATACAGGTAACACACAGTAAATATGGTTATGGCTGGTCTTGAGTGTTTGTCTGCTTTAATTAAGTACTGTAGTTCCTTTTCGTCCTTCCTATATGTTTTTAAATTGTAAATCATTTTGATCTGTGACTAAGGGCTCCTTTTACTAAGGTGCGCTAGCGTTTTTAGCGCGCGCACAAGATTAGCGCGTGCTATAGCATGTGCTAGCCGAAAAATTACTGCCTGCTTAAAAGGAGGCGGTAGCGGCTAGCGCACGCGGCATTTTAGCGCGCACTATTCCGCACGTTAAGGCCCTAATGCACCTTTGTAAAAGGAGCCCTTAGTGAAAAGCTATATAGCAAAAGGGGAAGAGTGTGGTGCCTGAGGCTGGGGGGTTCAAACCCACGCTGCTCCTTGAGACCCTGGGTAAGTCACTTAATCCCCCCATTGTGAGCCCGCTGGGACAGACGGGGAAAAATGCTTGAGTACCCAAATAAATTCATGTAAACTGTTCTGAGCTCCCCTGGGAGAATGGTATAGAAAAATTAGTATAAATAAAATCTAAAACCAAACCAAATATGTTATTATAATTAGATTACAAGAATATACACAAATGTGATCATACCCTTTAATTGAAACTAATGTAGTGCTTGTTAGCACCAAAGGTGTGTAGCCAAAATGTTTTCATTCCGTTTAGTTTCCTATGTTTACAGAAACTTTTTTCCCTCCCCCGATTCGAGGACTTATCGGAATGAGTGTATCCAATTTGTGCAGAGTGAACATAAGAACATAAGAAATGCCTCTGCTGGGTCAGACCCGAGGTCCATCGTGCCCAGCAGTCCGCTCATGCGGCGGCCCAACAGGTCCAGGACCTGTGCAGTAATCTTCTATCTATACCCCTCTATCCCCATTTCCAGTAGGAATTTGTCCAATCCTTTCTTGAACCCCAGTACCGTACTCTGCCTTATAACGTCCTCTGGAAGCGCATTCCAGGTGTCCACCACACGTTGGGTAAAGAAGAACTTCCTAGCATTTGTTTTGAATCTGTCCCCTTTCAACTTTTCCGAATGCCCTCTTGTTCTCTTATTTTTCGAAAGTTCGAAGAATCTGTCCCTCTCTACTCTCTCTATGCCCTTCATGATCTTGTAAGTCTCTATCATATCCCCTCTAAGTCTCCTCTTCTCCAGGGAAAAGAGACCCAGCTTCTCCAATCTCTCAGAATATGACAGGTTTTCCATACCTATTATCAGACGTGTTGCTCTCCTTTGAACCCTCTCGACTAATGCAAAGATCCTGAAATTTTAGGGGGGGGTTTTCCCCCCCCTGTTCCGGGCAAAAAAGGGTATGAAATAACATGGGAACGGTTTCAAATGAATGCACATTCCTAGTTGGCACAAGTATAATCAGACAAAAGCTGTTTTGTCTCCTGCAGAAATTTGATTTGCTCAGATGCCAAGTGTGGCCCATTTCAACGAGTGAACGGAAGGCCAATAAATGAGATTTTTCAGGCAATGTGTCTAGTTACATTTACTGTACATTGCTTTAAAAATGACACTAGCAATACAAAATGATATTTAAGATTCTCTTGATTTAATTTAAATTGTAGGTTGCCTGTGATGTGCTGCTTCTCCAGTTCACTTTTGCTACACCTACCTATCATTTGCATGCAGCACACTGGTGTGTGTTTGTGGGTGAAGGAGGTGGGAGTAAAGTGGTAGTTTTTTAAATGCCAAATTAGACCCTGATATTTCATGCTGGTTCCCAGACACATCCTGTCATTAAATGTTGGCATACTGGAGTATGTTCAGCTGCTGGCCCTTACGCAGGTCTTGGCCAGTATTGAACTAGGACCCTCATAATACACAGCTGCTTTCAGCTGTATATTGGCTGGGACAAGCATATGTAAGTCCTGTTTTTGTGTCCCCCTTCCTGTCCTCCCAACTCCCTAACAGCCCCCTCACCAACCCCCCCCCCCTCGACAAGTATAAGCAGAGAGTTATCACAAAACAAACACAGCCATACACAAAAATCTCAACCCAGATAAGCAAAGAAAGGACAAGTCACAGCCCGTAAGTTTTAAGAAACAAAAAGGTATTAAGCTTGGACTTAGACTCAAGCAGTGAACATTTATTTATTTATTTAAAAGATTTCTTAACCTCCTATTAGAGAATGGCACGGTGACAAAATTCATCACCGTCCCCGTCCCCGCGGATAACCGCGGGAAACCATCTTCATGTTATTCATTAAGGAGAGAGGGAAGAATCAGAGTATAAATGGCCACAACCACTGACCCGCAAGCTTTGCTTTGAAGAATGCTGGTGTAGAAGGACCGAGGTTGAAATAGACACTAGAAAATGACATGGGATTATTTCCTGCGGTTATCTGCGGGGATGGGAACGGTGATGAATTTTGTCACCGTGTCATTCTCTACCTCCTATAACAAAGGTCAACGGGAACAGTTTTCCACAGGACAGGGCTTCTGTCATTAAAGATCTTATAAATAGAAGAAAGACAGACCACACAACATGTAGAGAGTTGGAGACGATTGTTAAGCAGAACGCAAATCCCTGATATGGTAACAAAAACTGTGATAAGTGTGTGTTTGTGGAATGGGGTGACCTGAATGTTAGACTTTGAGTACCAAGAGATGTATCTCCTAGGAAACAGGATATGAATTGCAGGCCCAGACCCAGATACACGCATATACCCCTCTACCTCTTATTTTCTCAGTTCTTGGACAATGGAAAATAGAAAAAAAACCTGTGGGATGAAATTCACCAAGGAGAAACTGGTCATATTTCTGTTGATGAATAACATGTCTACTTTATAGTCTAATATTAATGCAATAAAAATAATTTCTTGTTAAGTAGATATACCTTTTAATAGCAACGTTAAGACTTGTATGTGGTTAGCCAGTGTACTTTTCAGGGCTAGCTTTGAGGCAGGGAAGGGGTCACGTAAAGGGGAATTGCCCTGTTGCCCCATACCAGAAGGAGTCCCAACCCTACCTGAAGCTCAGGAAGGCACAGCCTGCAAGTGGGCTTTGGAGATGCCCTCTCCAGTTTCTACTCTGGACCCCAGCATGTCTAATGCTGACTCTAATACCTGTAGCAGATATCAAGCCCAGTAGTACCTGGGGTTCACCTCCTGTTTCTGTGGCATGTGAGATTTTCTGTGTCTCCCTCTCCTTGAGAAGGAATAATTGGGCTAATGGTGTAGGGAGATGAGAGATAATGCAGTTTAGAACCTAGAGCTGGGATAGCCATAATTGTTGGAGCAGCAGGCTGAGAATTAAGGGAACCCTGTTCAAATCCTGCTGTGGCTCCTTGCAATCTTGGACAACACTCTAAACTCTTGATTTCCTCAGGTACAAATTTATATTGGAAGTCCACAGAAAATTTTCATTTCGTTTATTGCAAATTTCTAAACCGCCTTATTCCAAGGTAGTGTACCTAAAAACGTACATAGCAGTTAAAACCAACAGAACATATATAGACATCAAAGGAGTCCCATCCCACGGTCTCTTTAAATCATCTGTCCTGAATGAGCAAATGCTGCTTCAATTTTCTAAATTAAATTGGGTTCTTGGCGCAATCCAACTGAAAGTTGATTCCAGGTCATAGCTAGTATACTTGATTATACACCCTAGCTTTTGAGCTTGCAAGTGGTATCTTTTAATCTTTGTAAACCGCATAGAACTTCACGGTCCTGCGGTATATAAACTGTTATTATTATTATTTTTATATGACATGAAATAGAATAAAAATATGAAGTTTGCTGCACTACTGACTTTTGCTCAAACTCTGCTCAAGCTTTGACTAGCGTTTTTCTTTCTTTGTTATTTTTCTTGTCTCTGTTAAATTGAGCCCAGTAAAAAGAAGGGAAACTCATTTTTAATTAACTGAAGGAAAAATTGAAATATTGGGGAAGGAGGTCGGGTCAAGTGTGGTTTTAAATTTTAGGAGCATAAGTGAATCTTGGATCTCAGGAAGACATATGGTAGTTTCCATTGATGAAGGGCAGTGACTTAGCACAAAAATAAGATGCCCTCTTTGCATCAGATCATAGCGATCAAGTCAAATCTAGTCCAGTATACTCATCTTCAGGCTTTTTTTTGTGGAAGAATGGTCTGCCCCTGTGGTTTTAAGGTTCTGACTATGTATCATAATTTGGCTGTTTTGCAGGTACTGGAGAGAGTGGCAAGAGCACATTCATCAAACAGATGAGAATCATCCATGGATCGGGGTACTCTGATGAAGACAAAAGGGGATTCACTAAACTGGTGTATCAGAATATATTCACAGCAATGCAGGCAATGATCAAAGCCATGGATACACTCAAGATCCCATATAAGTATGAACACAATAAGGTGAGTTGTACAGTCACCTACCAACAGCCTAAGATAATAATAATAATAATTTTATTTTTTGTATACCGCTATATCAGAAGTTCAAAGCGGTTCACAACAAGAGAATACATACAATCAGTAAATAGAGTACATGGTAAGACAGTTGATAAAGAATACATCAGGAAGCATGGAGAGTTAAATCAATGACCATTGTTAAATGTGCACATATCAAACAGCCGTGTCTTTAGTGATTTTCAAAAGTCTAGGTAGGACGAAGCTTCTAGTATAGGTTTTCCAAGCCAGGTACAGTGGTACCTTGGGTTACGAGCATAATCCATTCCAGGAGCATGCTCGTAATCCAAAATGCTTGTTTATCAAAGCGAGTTTCCCCATAGGAAATAATGGAAACTCTCAGGCCTTGAGCATGCGCACATGCTCAAGGCCCAGCACAGGAGGCAGATCTTCGGGCATCGGCAGGACATGCTGGTGCCGGTGCCAGTGCAGAGGCTACACTGAAGTAAGAAGAGGGTTCGGGTGGGTTGGGGACCTCAGGTCGCAGCGGGGGGGTGCCTGATGGCGGCGGGGGGGTGTGTGTGTGCCAGATCGCGGGGGGGGAGGGTGCCGGTTAGCAGGGGGGGGGGGCGCTCGCAAATCGAGGCGCGCTCGGTTTCCGAGGCGCCGATTTTGCTAATGTTTTGCTCGTCTTGCAAAACACTCGCAAACCGGTGCACTCGTAAACCGAGGTACCACTGTATTCAGTTTGGCGGCCTGGAATGAGAGAATTCTGTCGAAGAACTTCTTGTATTGGCATGATTTTAAAGCAGGATAGTTAAATAAGTTTATTCAGCGTATACTCTGAAGATCGGAAGTACATGCAGTTCATGATTGCTTGTATGAGGCTTCAGCTTATATAGAGACAAAGGAGCCCTCAGAATTTTTAGTGTTGAGCCAGTCTGAGTCATGTGAGACTCAGAATAGCAGCCATGACCAAACTTTGCAGCCGGACCTGTAAAATCTAGTTTTTGTACAGGTTAACTTTTGACTGTACATTTTACTGGAATATATTTGAAAAGCTCTGTTTCATATTTTTGGGAAATAGAGACCATCTTCCACAGTGCTAGATATGGAGGGTATTAAAGGGAAAGTACTGTATAAATTATTGCGTGTTTCTCAAATTTTGCTGTTTTCAGGTGCTGTTCTTCTAAAACCGAATTACCATGTTTTTTTCTAATCTAAGCCTTTAGTTTTTACTATGCGTTTCTAATATTATAGAAAGAGTAGGATCTCTTGTTATTGGTGTTTTCAGTTATACTGTTATTTTATGATGGTTAATTTGTTCTTTTCTCTATCATATGGTAACCTAACTTCTGCTAGATACTTGCATAAATAGATATGTTGGTTTTTTCCATATTGATTCTCCTGAAGGATCTGGCATGTGATAATAGATGTAATATTATAATATATACAGGTTGTGATCTGGAAAGATAAGTTATATTTCAGATTGATCCGTTTCATTGAACTGAATTTGAAAATGATGAAATGCAGCAAAAACTACAGTATGTGTGGCTTCTATAATGTGTACATTTAGTAAAAGATTAAAATCAAATGTGTGCCTGCAGATATGCCAAGTCACAAACATTCAGGCCCCTTATCCAGCTCACATGCTTAAGGGGCCCGATCTCACGCAATGGTTTCCTGTTGACTCCATAGTACTGCATCTCCCCCGCAGGTTCGACAGTTCTCTTTCTCTTCCTGCCTCCTCCTACTGCTGGTCCAGCATTTTTTCCTCCCCCCCCCATAAATCTTCAAAAAAAGCACACAGGAAGTTTAATCAAAAAAGTGGGTCAAAACAGACTGGCAGCCAGAAAGCAACAATATGTCTGTAGTGCTGCCCACGACCCGCTAGTTTTTGAGGAAAGGTGGAACAAATGCTGGACTAGTGGTGGGGGAAGAGGGAAGGGAGAGGGAGAGAACTGCTGGACCTGCAGGATAGGGATAGGAGGAAGGGGAGAGAAGAAAAAATGCCAGACCCATTGTTGAGGGAGGAGGGAGGGATTCCAGATCCAAGGGTGTGTGTGTGTGAGGGATGAAGAGATGTCAGATCCTTGGGGGTAGGTGGGAATAGATAAGAACATAAGAATATCCTTACTGGATCAGAACAATGGTCCATCTAGCCCAGCATCCCGTCTTTATGGAGGCCAATCCAAGCCACAAGTACCTGGCAATGCCTGGTACCATGCCACTGATCTAGGACAAGAAGTGGCTTCCCCCATTTCTGTCTCAATAGCAGACTATGGACTTTTCCTCCAGGAACTTATCAAAACTTTTTTATTTTTTAAACCAGCTACATTAACCGCTCTTACCACATCCTCTGCATTCCAGAGCTTAACTATTCTCTGAGTGAAAAAAGGTTTCTTCCTATTGGTTTTAAAAGACTAGCAGTGGGGAGAGGAAGAGCAGCTAGATCTGCAAGATGAGGGGTAGGAAAGAGGAAGAAACCTATTATTTGGGGGGGAAGGAATGGAAAGATGGCAGATCCACAAAGGGGTGGGGTGGGAAGAGACCAGATGGAGAGGGTATGAGAAAGGAGGAGAGAGATGGCAGATTTGGGGGTGGGGAGGAGTGAAGGGAGGAGAGTAAGAGACCGGACTGTAGAAGGGGAGATATGGACCCATGGTAGGGGAAGTGGAGAGTTTAGGGAAAAGAAAGATAACAAGTTAGAGACACTAGACCAATGGAAGGACGGGAAGAGAGAAAGATGCTGGACTGCAAGGATGGGCATGAAAGAGAGTGGGAGAGATGTTGGCCCTGGGATGGGGGTGCTCTTGGAAGGGAATCAACAGGGGGGATATGCTGGACAAGGGATGGGACAGGGGCACAGAGAAAAACATGTTGGGCATGGAGAGAACCCAAGGACAGGGGCACAGAGATATAATGCTGGACATGGTGGTGAGGGTTGGGCAGGTAGATGAGAATATGGGAGGAGGATAGAGAGAGGGACATAGAGGAGAGTTGTTGGATAGGACAGATAAAGTGATGCAGAGAGATGATGGGTGGGTAGACATGGAGAGAAAAGAAGTGCCAAATGTATATGGAGACTATTATTACTACTACTACTACTACTACTTATCACTTATATACTTATCATAGCACTGAAAGACGTACGCATCTCTGTACATTTTGACGTTTATAGACGGTCTCTGCTCGGAAGAGCTTACAATCTAACTTGGTCATTTTAAAAGTAGCTCACAAGCCAAAAAATGTGGGCACCCCTGGTTTAGCCACCCCCCACACCCTGCAACCTCATCCCACCCATCCCTAGGCTTACACTACCTATATACCCTACTTAATTCTCTACAACTGTTCTTCAATTAATTCTAACAAAATAAAATCATTAATGATTGATATTACTAGGTTCAGACTGTTGTCAGGAGGTTTTTGATTTATACAAAGGGTTTTCCTTTCCTTCATACAAGTAAGACCAAAGGTTACTGATACTTTAGTCGATATACCTTTTATAGAAGGAGATCTGTTTACTGTTTCCTTACAGAGCTTGATCAGCTCAACCTAGGCTTTTCTTCTACCCCTACTTCATAAAGGGGAAATAAGTTACATTCTTTAAGTAGACTATATATTCCAGATGTTAACAACATTACTATTGCTTGAAAGGTTAATCAAAGAAGTCACCAAGCCACATTAATTACATCTTAATAGAGGTCAGTTTTATTTTTTAGGATGTACTGGAATGTACTGGGAGGGGCTAGTTGCCATATAAGAAGTTTTTCCTTATATAGTAACTTGGCCCTTATCAGTGCATCCTAAGATGCACTGGGCAGGGTGCCATCATTTTGACAAGGGCAGGCCCAGGAGAGGCAGGAGGGAGGTGGCTTTCTTCCTGTCTCCAACTAAAGGTATGAGGGGAGGGGAGAGATTTCATAGACCACTAGGACAAGCATTTGCTAGGGTGCCTGACCCAGGGCTCAGTGCATGGGGCCTTGGGTGGTTGGGTTGGGGGTGGATCAGAGATATCTACTTGATCACTGGGGAATTTCTAGGTTGGGAAAGGGGGATCAGGGGTCCAAGTTTATTTATAATTTGATAGACCAGTCATCAATGAGTATCTGGTCAGTTTACAGAGCTAAAATTAACAATTTAAAATAATTAAGGGAAAATATTTAAATGATATGTTTTTTTTAAAGGGAGGGGAGGGGAAATAAACTAGACAAAGATGATTGGGGGATAAGGGAGTTGATACATAAGGAAATAAGGGAGGGAGTGTTTCATAAATACATCTAGATTAAAAGTAAAATTAAAAATGGAAGAATGAAGGGGAAGGGAAAAAACAAATAGGGAGTGGAGGTCGCTTCTTAAAAGCGGATCTTAGTAAGCGCTGATGAATAACTAAGGAGATGTCTAGCTTGTACTTTGAAAGGCATCCTGAAATAGAAAGGTCTTAAGTTTAGACGTGAATTTGTCAAGGGAATTTTTGAGATGAAGGTGTGATGGCATAGCATTCCAGAGGGTAGGAGCAGTGGTGGAAAAGTTGATATTATGAGTGTAGAAAAGTTCTTTGATTGATGGAATAGTTAAAAGGTTCTGGTCGGTGGATCTCAAGGCTTGAGGAGAGGCATAGGGGATGAGTTGTTTGTCTAAAAAAGATGGACAATGGGTTGACTTGATTTTGAATGTGAGCAGGAGAATTTTATATGTGATGTGATGGGAGACCGGTAGCCAGTGTGACTCACGGAGAAGCAGGGTGACATGATCATATTTCTTTGCATTGTGAATAAGTTTGACAGCTGTATTTTGAATAAGCTGTAACCGGCAAATTTCTTTTTGAGCAATCCCGTGATAGAGGGAGTTACAATAATCGATGTGAGATGATCAGGGAGTGAATAACAGTTTGAATAGAAGAATGTTCTAGGAGGGAGGTTAAAGAACGGATTAGACAGAGTTTGTAAAAGCATTTTTGAATTACTGAACTGATTTGATCATGATAGGTAAGATGATTGTCTAGAATAACTCCTAATAATTTAACTTTGAATTTGATATTGATTTGACGGGATTCAATACAAATTGGACCAGTTAGTGTTTCGTTCTTTGTGATGGGAAAAAGAGTACCTGATGTTTTGTCTATATTCAGAGTGTGACAAATCTAGCTCACTTTCTAGCTTTGATACAGGGTTAGATAGGAAGAGCAGTAAACCCCTATGCAGGAGAGCTGACCAGGTTGGCCCTGCCGATTATGAAAGCACTGACTTTCCTTGTACCGACATTGAGCCAGACACTGACTGCCAGGGAGAGTTCAGTCCAGTTGCAGGTTACTCTCCCAAGCCTGCTATTAAATCTCAGAGGAACTCAGGAGCTAGGAAACTACAGCTCCCAGAAAGCCAGAGAACTGGCAGGAAGCTGTCAGTTAAGCAGACACAGCTGCAGAGGGAGCTTTCTCCCTTCCCCCTCTTCAGAGCAGGGAGGGGCGAATTGGAGCCTGTTAAAACAGGGCAGCTGAGACCCAGAGAGGGGGAGGAGCAGAGGAGCTGGAAGCATTTCCCAGAAAGGCAGCATGACTTCCCTCACCGACTGAATGCTGATGAGCCAGGGGAAGAGTGTGAGATGGTGCACCTTTCAGAAGAGTCTGAACCCACCATTGAGAAGCAGTTTGGAAGCTGTGAACCAATGGATATTGGTTTTTCCAGTGAACCTAGTGAGAGGCAAGCTGAAAAGGTGTGGAGTGTTTGATATTTTTTTTTCTTACCTGTTGTTTTGGTGAAAGCCTGGGATTGTGTTATTTTGGTGTGCCACAGAAATGTCTATGTTGTGAAGATTTTTTTTGCTGTGTTTTTTTACCCTTTCTAATAAAAATGATTGCAAAAAAAACAACCAACTTCTTGAACAATTAACTACGGAGCGTTTGACTTACGCTCCTCTCCACACAGCTGGAGACTAATTACTACTGATAAGCCACTGCAGGGAATGTCAGCCACGAGTTTGGATAAATTCCTTGATTGCAGTCAGCCAGTGTGCTTCAGCTTGAACAGTTTATCTTTTGCTTATGAAAAGTTCATTGCCATACAGCAAGACCTGTGTGTATGTTGCCTCATTGCTGAACTTACCTTGTCCCATTTAGGCTGGTGAAGAGGACTGAGCTGTAGAAATTGAAGCCTAGCCATAGTTTTGGTTTTTGTGTTTTTTGTCTTTTCTGGTTTTGGAAATAAGGGTCATTCTGACAGTTGTGAGACCAGTGTGGCCAGGTTGGCCCAGTATTATATGTTTTTGCTTTTGCATTAATGTATTTGGAAAATATCACAACCTACTTGGGAACCTCAAAGCAACCTGTCAAGCTTTATTTTTGAACCTCTTTGAGTGTGTGTGGATTCCTTGCGTGCTTGCACTGTGGACATTTCACTTGCTGTTTTCACTTAGTCTTGCCTAGGGTGCCTGAAAGATTCCCTAGTTGGAGGGAACGCTCTGGGAATAGTATCGGTCGCTGTGGCCCAGGCTCGCTGCGCATTTCAGGAGCCCGCGGGTTGCGACAAGAGCCAGTCGATTATTGCATAACCATAGGCTGATACTATCAAGTTTGTGATTTATTTCTTGTAAGTCTTTTTGATTTGAGTGATTAATGGGGTGCAGAAGTTGGATATCATTGGCATAGGCAAAAAAGGGTGAATCCTATTGATTGGGCTGATATCAGTAGTGGGACCAAGAAGATGTTGAAGAGTAAGGGGGAGAGAATAGAGCCTTGTGGGATGCCTTAGGTCTGAATGATTGGAGAAGATGATGAATCTCTAGAGTGGACTTGAAAGCTGCGATTTGAGAAATAGGAGGAAAACCAGTTGAGGGCATGTCCTGAGATTCTGCAGTGTTTGAGTCGATGAAGAAGATTGTGACCAATAGTATCAAATGCTGCCGAGAGATATGAGAAGGATGGCTTTGCGGTGATCTAAATTATATTAAAAGTAGTGGTAAGTCCAAGAAGGGACAGTTCTGTTGAATGATTAATGCGGAAACCTGTTTGATTAGGCCGATGTAGTGCATTGGTTTTTTCGAGAAAGTCAGAGAGAGCTGAATGAATACTATTTTTTCAGTGAGTTTGTCAATAAAAGGAAGATTGGCAATGGGACGGTAGTTTTCTCCCAGTCTCATAAGGCCCTCTTGCAGTTTTTCACAATCCTCTTGTGATTTAACAACTTTGAATAACTTTGTGTCATCAGCAAATTTAACTGCTTGTTATTCTCATCTCTAGATCATTTATAAATATGTTAAAAAGCATTGTTCCGTCAGAGATCTCAGGAGAACTCCACTGTTTATCCTTCTCCATTCAGAATATTGACCATTTAACTCTACTCTCTTTTTTTTAAATCTTTTAACGTGTTCTTAATCCACAGTAGGGCATTACTTTCTCTCCCATGACTTACTAATTTCCTTAGAAGTCATTCATGAGGTACTTTGTCCGATGCCTTCTGAAAACCCAAATACATGTATCAAACGGATCATATTTGTCCACATGTTATTCACCCTGCTTAGAAGTGTGTACACATTTCCCATTTTATTTTATGTGCTTATGGACATATTTTGGAACATGTGTGCATGTGCACAAAACTTCACCCCCTAGATGAGTTATCTGTACATAAGGTTACAAAGCCATTTATGAAATCTCCAAGACATATGCATTTGAACATATGCACATTTCTGGACATAAACTCCTGGCTTCTGTAGAGGTTGCCCAGATTTGGACTCAGTACTGAGTTTCGTGCACAGCCAAATTAATTAATTTTTATCCCATTCTCCCCAGCGAGCTCAGAAAAAGTTACAGGTTACTGAGCCATTAACACTTAATAATTAGCTGCTTTCAATTATTGGTGTTAATTGGCACTGATTTGGCGTTACACATGTAATTATCTATGTGTGATCTATGTGTAATTATCTATGGGCTAGATTCACTAAGCAAACATATCATGTACCGATTAGAGAGTTGCATGGGGACAGAAATCCCACCCGTCCCCGCCAGGATCCTCTCCATCCCCACCCATCCCCACCAGGATCCTCTCCGTCCCCACCCGTCCCCGTCAGGATCCTCTCCGTCCCCACTCATCCCCGCAAGGAATTACCTCCTCCCCGCTCGTCCCCATAAAAAACAACAATTACTTCTGACAGGATCATCAATTCCACAGTTTCTTTAGTGTTTGCGCTGCTGTTTTCCTTGTGGAATCTCTTTGGTGGAACCATTTTTTAGTCCCTGATTGGCTCAGGTGCCCCAGGCTCCTCCCAAGGTAGGAGCCTGAGCCAATCAGGTCCTTAGGCTCCTCTCCGTGCATCACATGATGCAACAGGGCGGGGCCTAAAGCCTCAGAGTTGTCGCGGGAGGCATTGGAGCAGGAGGGGTTGAGCACCCCTCCAGCTCTGTTAAAGGTACAGGGAGGGGGGTGTAAAGGGGGCCTGGAATGGGGAGGGGGTGTCCATGGGGAGGGAGGTGGTATCCTTCCTACAGTTTGTTTTATGGTGGGTGGGCTGGGCCCGGCCAGCCGGCTGGACTAGATTTTTCCACAGGGAGGGGTCATCGGCGCGCGGGGAGGGGGGAGGGGCATTGACGCAGGGGGAGGCATACATGATTTTTTCCTTTTTTGTAGGCCAGGAAGCCCATGGTTTTAACCCCCTTTAAATCACGAGCTCCCAGTGCGGGGAAGGGCAGGAGAGGTTCGGAGCGAGAGCAGGTTGCAGGAGAGATTTGGGGCGAGAGCAGGAGAGTCGGGGCAGGCAGATTCGGGGCAGAGCTTCAGAGCAGCAGAGAGCAGGGTGCGGGGCAAATTTTTTGTGGGGTTCGGGGCACTTGTTGGGATGGGGGGGGTTTAATTTTTTTTTTTTTTTAATCAGGCAGATATTATGCATGTGTAAAATATGCAAAATATCTGCCCGATTTAAAAAAAAAAAAAATTTAAAAAGCCGGCAGAAGCCCTGACAGCAGTGACAGGAGGCTGTTTCTCCTGTCACTACTTTCAGGGCTTTAGCGATCCGTGCAGTTGGCGTGCCAACAATAATCTCCATTTGCATGCAGGCCTTTAGTGAATTTGTCGGCCTGCATGTAAACGGAAACGGATCACACACGGATCGGAGGTTTAGTGAATCTAGCTATGTGTCATGGCTATAGGAGAATCATGAGCTGGTCTTGGACGTTCTCATAAGATTTGAACAGTGTTATAGAATTGGGGGGATATGCGTCCAATTTGCACCAGGATTTATACCCGGTTTCAGCAGTTCTAAGTTCTCTGTCACCTATTTTTTGTAGGGGTATCGGCACTTCATACTGTTCTATAAATGGCACTCATCCTAGAGCACCCTTTATAGAATTGCACTGAATGGCGATTTTTTTTTTTTCCTTAGCACATACTTTTTAGCGCCATTTAGTGAAATGCTTGCTCACCTAATTTGTAACCCGTTCTAAGCTTTGGGAGGACGGACTAAAAAAATTGAATAAATAAATCTAGCCTAAAATACTGTTTTCCATATTATTTATTCAATTTTCTATACCGTTCTCCCAAGGGAGCTCAGAACAGTTTTACATAGATTTATTCAGGCTTTTCCTAATTATGACCGGGATAGCCATGCAAATGATTACTCGCAATTGGAAGAATTGGGATCGCCTTAGTTTTCCTTTCTGGAGGGCGAGCTTATGCTTAACTTATAAGTATGAGAAAATGAATGCTGACGTGCTGGAGCATAATAAGATATTTAAATTAGTTTGGGATCCATTGACATCTTTTGTAGATTTGTTATAGTTGCCCTTTATCTTTATTTTCCATTGTTTTGCACCCACACATCCAGGGGAGGGGGTGGGAGCGGGAGGGGGTATATCTTTTGTTTTGGTATTATTCCTGATGGTAATGTTGAATGGGGGAGGGAATTTTATTTTTTGTATAGATTCTGATTATTTATAAGTGCTTATTTGATTATTATTATTTGTATGTAAATTGTATTGCACTTTTTGTTGGCATTAAAACCTAATAAAGTTAAAAAAAAAAAAGATTTATTCAGGTGCTCCCTCTCTATCCTGGTGGGCTCACAATCTATCTAGTGTACCTAGGTCAATCTGACTTGCCCAGGGTCACAAGGAGCATTGTGGGTTTGAACCCACAACCTCAGGTTGCTGAGGCTGTAGCGTTAACCCCTGTGCCACGCCCTCCTCCAATGTGGGAGATTAATAGTAAAGCATGGGGTAGGGGAAGTTAAAGAGTGAAACTCAGGGCACAAGACAGTGTATGAATGAAGCCAGAACATAGGAGAGAAAGCAACAGTGAGATACATAAAGGGAACGGCAGTGGCCTAAAAAGTGTAATAGCTCTGCTGAACTTTCTGTTACTGTTTGTTAAAAACAAAAAAAATCCAGTAACTGACCAACTTGGTACTTTGCAACCAATCCTAAATGCCATGCCATGCCATTTTCAGGGATGGAAGTTAATTTGCTCACACAAATGTTTGTTACTTGTAACTCTTAGCCCTAGGTCAAGGAGGTTATAAGTAATAACATTATGCATGGGAAAGAGATGCCAGAAGCATTTATCACGGCTGGAAAAATCTCAGACACCATGCTTATGATCTGGCACTTGTCTCCTGCTCCTAAGCCTGGGGCAGGAGTTACCACTGTAGCCAGAATGAGAGAAGCTGTGCTTTATATAAGACTGTTGATGCTGAAGTATTTTATCTATGCTTTCATTCCCTACAGCTTGCATTATTAGAAGCAAGAATGTCACATAAAACAGCCTCCAGCAAGAACAGTTGTGGCCATTGTTTAAGCATGACATCTAGTGGGTAATTTGAGAACCATCACCATGCTCAGAAAAGGGAGGTTACCAAATAGAAAAGAAAAACTCTTGCATAGCTGCAAATAAAAGGCTCATGGCATTGAATGACTGATCAGGAAGCACAAAGAGCAAGAAATAAAAAGACCTTCTTCCTCCCCAAAAACTCATACCTTCAAAATGGTGTCTCTGCAGTATTTATTACATTTACAAGCTCCAAAGGGTGACTCTTTTCCTCAGTAGATACAGTTTTTAAAATGCCAGTACTAGGACAAAAACCTCACAAACCTTTAACTTAGGGCTCTCCCGACTCTCCTGCTTTCTGCCGCCCTTCCCCGCAGTGCGAGCCTGTGGTTTTAAAGCGGGGCTGCACGGCGGGGAACAGCAGCAGAGAGCAGGAGAGTCGGGGAGCCCGAGAGAATAGCCCACCCACTGGCCCGACACCCCTCCGGTACATACAAGTTGGGAGCAGGAGGGGTGCTCATTCCCTCCTGCCACAGGCCCCACCGGCTCAACCACTGCATCCCCGAACGGCCCACAGGATGCACGGCCGGCCCACCCCAGGCCGGGCCCTGCCCACCTACCCCGTGTACCTTACGAATGTTGGGAGCAGGAGGGATGCCCAGTCCCTCCTGCTCCTTAGGCCCCCAGGATCCATCTTCGGGAGCAGGAGGGGTGCCTGGTCACTCCTGCTCCTTAGGCCTCGATTCTCTTCGGAAGCAGGAGGAAGTGCAAAGTCCTTCTGCTCCTGCTGCTGCCGGCCGCTATACAATAGCGGTCTTAGGCCACGCCCCAGCGCATCATCTGATGCACTGGGAGGGGCCTAAGGCCCTAATTGGCTGCGGCGCCTCTGGCTCCCCCGACTCTCCTGCTCTCTACTGCCATTCCCCGCAGTACAGGCCTGCTTTAAAACCACGTGCTTGCACTGCGGGGAAGGGCGGCAGAGAGCAGGAGAGTTGGGGGAGGCAGAGAGTCAGGGTGAGCAGGCAGGAGAGATGTGGGCAGAGCAGGGCGGAGATTCGGGGAGAGATCCAGGGAAGAACATCAGGGCGGCAGGCAGGAGAGATTCGGGGCAGTAGAGAGCAGGGCCGGCAGAGAGCAGGGCTTTAAATGAAGCTGGAGAGTCGGAAAGCCATTTTCAACTGGTCCCTAGCAGTTGCTTTTGGGGTTGATCGGCCAGCTCAGTCGGATTGGAAATTTTCTTTAGTGAATCGTGTCCCTGTCCACTTTGTCCCTGTCCGATTCTCCTCATTTATCATATATATATATGATAGCATATGCATACTTGATCAGGAGCTGTACTTCCAATTTTCAGGGCACAAGTTTGCCTGACACTAGCTTAATTTTTAATTTTCAACTACTGGAGTTCCCATCAAAGCCCACTCCAGACCAACCAAATATACCATAATATTTTGTTTTATATCTGTGTGACATGTTATCCAAGGGAAAAAAGTGATTAACAAGCTTGACAGTGGCAAAAGAGAGAGACGAGAGAAAATGGCATTGCTGTAGTATCAATACCAAATGATTATTTCACACTCAACAATTATGCACGTAATTGCCGTTATAGAATGTCAATATAAGTTGGTATTTACATGCCAGTATTCGGGCGCAGCTACTTCCAAGACGTCAGTGGCTGGTTTAAATGTCCATGATGAAATTTTGTAGTTGCATGTGTAACTATCTATCATTATTCTATAACTTTAGCATTTAAGTGCTGGGCATGCCCCTGACCCAACTATACCTTCCCCCATTATGCACTAAAGGATTTCTGGGCTAAGGTTATAGAATTAGGACTAATCTCAGACAGACAGTGCTTGCCATGCTATCTCCTACCACACTATATCTGAGAGTGTAACACAGGGGTTATAACTACAGCCCCCAAACCCTGAGGTTGTGGGTTCAGACCCACACTGCTGACCCTGGGCAAGTCACTTGGTACCCCATTATCCCAGGTACATTAAATAGATTGTGAGCCCGCCAGGACAGACATGGAAAAATCCTCGAGTATTCGAACAAATTCATGTAAACCGTTCCCCTGGGAAAATGATTTAGAAAAATAAATAAAAAAATGCCAGTTAGCACAATTAACTCCAGCTATAGCTGGATTATTGATTTTGCAAATTAGTGCCTAATTTATCAATTAAGTTATGCATATAATTGGCACTATGCTACAATCTGCATGCACAAATTTGCATACTAAATGCCAAAGGGTGCACACGAGATTATAGAATGAGAGGGATACTATTCCTCCCTCAGCCTACTTGACCCTGTGAACATCTCCTCTTTTTTCTTTTTCTTTTTAAACAGTTTATTCAAGAAAATAAAGCATAGAGCAATACAAACAGATATAACATTTTCCAAATAAGCTTAATATTACCTCGCAGCGCACAAGTTTCTCGTCACAGCGCACACAGTGTAGAGCACAGTTCTTCAACCGCCGGTCCGCAAACAAAATCTTGCCGGTCCGCAAAGGATTCGGTCCCCGCCGCAACGAAAGGCCGGCGTCAGCTGACTTGCAACTTCCTGTTGTAGTCGCTGTGCCGGGACTCCTGCCTTCCACCGCGTTTGCCTCCTGCCTTGTCTCCGCACCTCCAGACCAGCAGCGGCAGCTGTGTATGCTTTTAACTTCGGCACAGAGCTGCCCCTAATCAATAGTTTAGCGCGGTTTCATAAGGCAGCCTCGGGGCCTTTGCTAGGCCGGCCCACATCGCATCATCGAAGCGGGCCGGCTATCAAAGGCCCCGAGGCTGCCTCATGAAACCGCGCTAAACTATTGATTAGGGGCAGCTCTGTGCCGAAGTTAAAAGCATACAGAGCTGCCGCTGCTGGTCTGAACTCTTGGGCCGCTGAAGGAGGGCAAAAAGCAGCTGTCCTGGAGGTTTCCCTTCCTCTCGCCTTTACAGGTTCCTTTTTTCCACCTTTTTTTTTTTCCTTCAAACGGCAACGGGCCCCAGCATCGACATCAATCAAGTAAGTTCCACTGTCAATCAAGCGGTTCTGCTCGGCCAAAGCTTCCCCTGTGACATGAGCCACCCTCAGGGGAAAGAAAGTGACCCACAAAGGTGAGGGGAAGGGGGGCAGATGATGGAAGTTGGGGGGGGGAGAGAGAGAGAGAGAGAAGGGGCAGATGATGGAATGGAGGAGATGAGAGAGAGAGAGAAGGGGACAGATGATGGAAGTGAGAAGAAGGGAGAGAGAGCAGAAGGCAGATGGATGTCAGTTGAGAAGGGAGAGCAGATGCTGAATGGAAGTGGGGAAAGAACACATACTGGATGGAAGGAGGAGATAAATAAAGGGGGAAGAAAATAGTAAGATAATGGAGGGGTGAGGGAAAGGGGTGACTGACAAGCTGTGTGTAGACACAGTGAAAAGAGGGAAACGGGACTAAATAGTAAGAAAGAATTTAATTTAGATGGAGGCAGAAAATAGAGAAGGAAGACCAGAGAAGAAAAGGGAAGAGAGAGCAGAGAATGATCAGATCTGAGTGGAGGAAATGAGAAGAGAGATATGCTAAAAACCACAGGGGGGAGGGAAGGATAGAGATGCAGTTATTTTGAAGCTACACTGTTAAGTTAATATGCTGTTGGTAGAGTTGCAGTGGCATCCTAAACATATTTCTGGCAAGCCAACTGTATATGGTGACATTATTAGAAGATGACTGTGTGAAACTTTAGGGAACTTGGATGCCAATCAGTTTTTGGAAGCCAAAGGAAAACATACATTTTTTGTATGCTATACTGTATGTTTGGCTCGTTTCTACTTCAGTTTTGTTCTTGCCTTTTCGTTTTGTCTTCCTTCCACCATCTCTTATCTGCCTTCCTTATCATCCTTTTCAATGTGATTTGGCAGCTCCTGTCAATCATAGGCTGGCTGTGCAAGATTGCTAATTCTAGATGCCTGGGTGACCTAATGCCTGTGCATGTGATTTTCTGTTTTTGTGTTTAAAACATTTTGCTGAAAGCACAACAGTGCAAAAGAGTAAAACAGATTTTATGCTGTTTATTCTAGGAATAAGCAGTGGGCTTTCCTAAGTCCATCTTAATAATGTCATGCAGATTTTTTAAGGAAATTATCCAAATCTTTTTTTAATTACATGTTGAATGAAAAATATTTTCCCAGGTTTGTTTTAAATCTACTACTTAAAAGCTTTATTGCATGCCCCTTTACTCCTAGTATATATTTATTTTTATTTTTTATTTTTTAGTATATATATATTTATCTTTTGGCATGGCCCATCAGTTATAGCATTTGCTACATGATGGGCCATGCCAAAAGATAAATGTAGCATTTGCTACATGAATTGATTTTTTGTCACGTATGGTTAAGGGGCTGGAGGAGTTGCCGTACAGCGAAAGATTAGAGAAACTGGGCCTCTTCTCCCTTGAGCAGAGGAGATTGAGAGGGGACATGATAGAAACATTCAAGGTACTGAAGGGAATAGACTTAGTAGCTAAGGCAGGGAGAACGAGAGGGCACTCTCTAAAGTTGAAAGGGGATAGATTCCATACAAACGTAAGGAAGTTCTGTGGTAGAAAGCAACATATTTATTTGGCTCATAACTTGCTGGCGCCCGATATTTTTAGCTCACAGTGAAAAAAGTTTGCTCACAACACCCGCCCGCTTAGAGGGAACACTGAAGGTGACCCCCCAATTAACCTTTAGCCTGAAAGATAATCCCCTCAACATCGTTACCCGGGAGGATATAGCCTACCAATGATTGGAGGTACATAAGGACATCTAACCAAAAGTCCTTAATCTTTGCACAAGACCACAAGCCATTTAAGGCATTTGAGCATAGTAGCACATCCAAAATGGAAGGTCTGTTTCTGGGAAACATATCCGCTATGAAGAACTCTAAATTTTCATTCCTGGAGCTCCACACTTTGCACCATGAACATCCCCTCTTAATGCAGCAGAAAGAATATGCAGTTGTCCATCATGTAGACTTTTAGTCACACACAGAGAAGACATTTTTCAAACATTGACGTAATTTGTGCTAGTAAGCTGATTTTTAACTGGAGAAATCACCAAACACTGTCCTTAACTCAAGTACTAAGAAGAAAATTAGCAGAAACCTTGCAAGACAGAGGCGGCACCCAAAATACCCTGAAGAGTGAGGTTCATTTCTACCATGGAACACCGAAAACAAAACCCATTTGGAGGCGTGGACTCATGACAGATATCTTGCTGCCAAGAGATGAATAGTGCTTCTGGAGTAAATTGTTTAACAGGAAATTAAACTGACCTTCTTGAGCATAAATGCAATAATGTCTGCTAGCATTTTACTTAATCAGTACTGGGGAACAACTAGTATAGTACATTTATAAATCACTCATAGTGGCAATGTTTGACTTTTATATACTTTTATCATCTGGCTTGCTTCTTTTATCTCCTAACCTCAAAAATATAAAGAAAGGGACTTGTATACCACCTTTTTGTGGCTATATGTTCAAAGCAATTTATGTATTTACAGGTACTTATTTTGTACCCGGGACAATGGAGTATTAATTGACTAGGCACAAAGAAAAGAACTGCAGATAGATGTACACGATACAGGCAAAGTTTATGTATAACAAACAAACATTGTTGTGTACAAATAGACCACTTTTTACTAAATATGGGACCCAACACGGTCCGTGTTTCGATCAACACGTCTTCTTCAGGGATCCCATAAAATCCAGTAAAAGAGCTTTTTCAGCAGCATATTTTGATTGCTAAAATACACAGCATACAGATCAGGCATAATTGTTGTGTGTCCTTTGATACCACCATTATATGGGACCCCTGAAGAAGACGTGTTGATCGAAACACGGACTGTGTTGGGTCCCATATCTTGTAAAAAATGGTCTATTTGTACACAACAGTCTGTTTGTTATAAATAAACTTTGCCTATATCTTGTACATCTGTCTGCAGTTCCTTTCTTTGTCCTTGGTTTACCGCATTTTCACTATAGATTTGTTGGATTTTCTTTTTTGTTTTCGGATTAATTGACTTGCCCATGGTCACAAGGAGCAGAATTGGAATTCAATCTCACAACCTCAGGGGGCCAAGGCAGCAACTCTACCTCTAGGTCAGTCCTCACCTCCAAATATATATGTGTATGGGGGGGGGGAAGGATACAGATGCTAAGCTGAAGCGCAGTGGTCTTTGGTTGGCAAACGCACAGTGTTGTAAGAATCTAAAATAACTGTCCCTGAACCCCCCTTGAAACTATATACATGCAGAATAGCTACCAAACTGATAAATGAGCCAGAAACACTCCACAGTACCAGAGAAACACTGGAATGAGAACTCTGATAGAAAATGGAAAAAGCGGTGATTATTTGACATGCTCATTCCAACCAATTGCTGTAATTTATGAATCAGCTGAAAACATGTCTTTTCAATATGATTCAAGTCCAAGAGTTGAATGTTAATAATTATGTCTTTTGGTGGATATTTGTCTGGGTGGTTTGTTGCTGTGTTGATGGAATTGATTGATTTACCACCCGTTTGAAGACATTCACCCAAGGTGATGTACGTGAGGCTGGAAAGAGCACTTTTCCTTTATTTTAAATGTAGATCCTGTAGTCTTGAATCCATTCATCACGAATGATTAGACAGCAGCTTTTTTTCCCCCTTGTAATCATTTTTTTTCTTATCCCTGGCTGCATATACATGCTGGTGTTTTAAGCTTTTAAGAAAACAGCTGTGATTGCTTGGCCGATCATCGATAGAAGCAGCCTTCAAAACTACTGCTTGATTATCTAAATGTGGCATTAACATTCTTGCACATGAGTGAGCAGCTACAAATGTGATGACATTGGCAGTAAATTCTGGCACAAGAAAAGAGCAAATGACTGTTTTTCCTTTGTCAGGACCCTTTTACTTTTGTATTTAATTTTTACTCCAGGACAAGCAGGCAGCATTCTCACATGTGGGTGATGTCATCCACGGAGCCCTGGTACGGACAGCTTTAAAAGTGCATCACCACTTAAGAACTTAAGAAAGTTCGCTAACTGCCCGCACTACGCATGCGAGAGTGCCTTCCTGCCTGATGTAAGCTTGCAGTACCTCAGTTCTTAGTTTTCCGCAGAGCTAAGAAGTCTCTCTTCGGAACGTTGTTCAGTTTTTTGCCATTTGCCTTCCCGCTCACGTGTTTTTTCTTCTATTTTTATACTTCCTTTAAGAGTACTTATATTTTCTTAAAAAAAAAAAAAAAAGAGCGAGGGAACTTCCCCCCCTTTTTTTTTTCCTCGCGGGCTTTGACCAAGGCCGTTTCATTTTCCTTAGCCATTGAGTTCAGTTTGGCTGAGGCGCTTTTTCTGTCAATGTCCTGGCCCTTGTTGGATTTTAAAAAGTGCTGCAATTTCCAAAGGCCAATTTCCATCACTGACCCCCATAATTGGTGTTTGCAGTGCCTTGGTCCAGAACACCAGGTAGATTCTTGTTCTCAGTGTTCTACCTTGCAAAAACGTTCCATCAGGAGCCGGAGCCTTCAGCAAGAAAAATTGTTCGGCACCGGCATGGAAATGGAGAAGACATCACAGCCTTCGACTTCGAAGACATCGACATAAACACCAGTGTCGGGAGTCATCGGTCCTTCTGGTAAGCCAGCTAAGAAGCCGCCAACTTCCCAACAGGTCTCACAGGTCACTCTTACATAGAGTCCCTCGAGTCCGACTAAGCGACAACCTTTCCTGTGTCTTGCCTCTCCTACATCGAGGTGTGCATTCTCTTCTAGGTCACCATCTCCGAGGCAAGATGCAGCACCGAAGGTACCGGCAGAAAGGCCAAAGGTACCGGTGCTTTCATTTCGCGAAAAACTTGATGCACTTTTCCAAGTGAGTGATATGTTTAAGCTCCTTACTCCGACATTCACTCCTCGGTATCGGTCCAACCTGAGCATAAGGTAACAAGGTCTTGTGGTATCAACATTGGCTCTCCAGAGAAGCATCGACGTTCCACGCCTATGCATAGACCACATCATCGCAGGTCCAGTTCTCCATCGAGGCCCCGCTCCAGTTCATTGAGGCATCATCTTTCTTCTTCCTCGTCTCAACGCTCCAAATCCAGTAAAAGTGTCACGTCGGACATCGTCTTCGTCATCAGATCAACACCAGGCTTGACCCAAGCATTGATCTACTCGAAGCACTCCTTCACCAAAACCCTTTTATGACTCTGACACTCTGATTCAGCTGAAGACCTGAGTCTGCAGCGGAGGCTTATGATACTACCTCAGAAAAGTCTTCGCAAAAGTCTCGCTAAATCTCCTACTGAAAGATCTTTCTTTTATCAAATTTATTCACCAGTTGGGTAAGGAGTTACCAGTCAAGCTAGAAGCTGATTCTGCTTACAGTGCTGAATACTTGGAGGCCTTAGATTATGATGAGCCTCCTAAAGAACTTCTCAGACTATCTTTGCATGGTATACTCAAAGAGACTCTTCACAAGAATTGGGAAACACCCCTTTCCATTACAGTGGCTCCCAGAAAATTGGACACTATATAAAATAATTTCTTCTCTGGGTTTTGACAAACCACAGCTTCAGCACCAGTCCCTAGTGGTAGAGTCGACTTTGAAAAAATCTACTTCATCAAAAGTCTATGCCTCAGTGCGACCAGGATGTGAACTATGGACAAATTTGGGCATCGCCTGTACCAAAATTCCATGCTAGCAAATAGAGTTCTAAATTATAATTTCTATATTTCCTGCTATATAAAGCATCTTGTTAAGAAATTACCTTCTTTTGATAGATACATTCCTCCACAACATTTTCAGGAATTTCATCATATCTCTCGCACCCTTGCCTTAGCTAGAAAATACATGATAAGATCTTCTTATGATGCATTTGAATTATCTTTCAGGGAATCAGCCTTATCAGTAGCAATGAGATGTCTTGCATGGCTACGAGTCTCAGATTTGGACATCAATCTTCAGGACAGATTAGTGAACATTCCCTGTTTGGTGACTCTTGAAAATGCTACACAAAAGTTTACTGATCATGAAAAACATTGGGATGCCTTGGTTAAATCCAAGCCTAAGCCTTCAACTTCTAAATCTTTTAAGCCTTCATCTTCATATCAAAAGGCGTTTTTCTTCAAAACCAGCAGCTCTTCGTAGGCCGCAGCAGAAAAAGGAAAAACAGCGTCCTCAGAAATCTCAATCAGCAGCTCCTCAAAAGCCTGCTCAGTCTTTTTTATGAGCTTCTAGAGAGCATAGCCACTGTTCCTATTTCTCACCTTCTTCTTCAACCAATTGGAGGTCAGCTCCAGCTATATTATCCCCATTGGGAACTGATAACCACAGACCCTTGGGTGCTAAAAGTCATTCGAGAGGGATACTCTCTTCACTTCATCAATGTGCCTCCAGATCATCCGTCAAGAGAGTCCTCTTTCAATCCTCAGCAGATGTCCCTTCTTCAGGAGATAGAATTCCTCCTTCTCAATGCTGCGCAGAGAAACTGAGGGTTTTACTTCTGGTATTTTCTCATCCCAAAGAAGACAGGAGGTCTGCGCCCAATCTTAGACTTCAGGGGCTTCAACAGGTTTCTAGTGAAGGAAAAGTTTTGGATGTTGTCCCTGGCAACTTTATATCTCCTCTTAGATAGCAACAACTGGCTTTGCTCTCTAGATCTCAAAGAGGCTTATACTCACATTCCAGTGAATCTGACCTCCAGGAAATTCCTCAGATTTCAGGTGGCACAGCACCATTATCAATACAAGGTTCTGCCCTTTGGCCTTGCAAACTCTCCCAGAGTATTCACCAAGTGTATATGAAGAAGCAAACTAAATAAATGACTTCCATGTTTTAGGAAAGGGGTAATCCAGTCAGTTGCATTAAAGAAAGGACATCAGCCCTAATGAGGCTATCTAGAGGTGCCCTCCTTGTCATTCGCCCAAAGAAAACAACAGAGAAAGTAGTGTGTGCCCTTTATTATGACCATCTTATGAAATTATACAGATTCTTAGAAAATACTGGCCAATTATTCAGACAGTATCACATTTCAAAGATAGAGAATTACTAGTTGCCTTTAGAAGACATAATAACACTGTGGCCATGACGTTTCCTGCCATCCTGTTTACCAGTGCCTTCGAGGAAGGATATTTGGGGACACTTCCCCTGTCATAATTGTACAGTTTGCTATGTTAATTTACTCACCAGAGTCCAATGAGAGATATGAGTTGCATCTCTTCTCCAACTGTAAAACAGAACGGGTTATTTATGCTGCAATTTGCCCACATGTTGGTAAAACTAAGGGGACTTTTAACAAATGTATTATAGAACACAGAAGTGCAATTAAAAGAAAACTGTCTGATAAACTGATACTGATAGACTTCTTCTCCAAGCTGATTGTTTCATTTTTAAGTTTGGCACTGTTATTCCTACGGATCTTAAGATTCAGATTTATCTGTATTTTTATAAAACATCAGCAGGATACTCTTTTTAGGAAGGATACCCACATGTATTATTATTTATGGAATTTTATGTTTGTTTTAATTATTTTATTCTGTGTATTAATCATTTCAAGTTTCAAGTTCAAGTTTATTCATGTTTTTGATTAAACGCTTATCCTAAGGTACAAAGCGTTGTACAAAGAGTAAATAAAATAAAAGGACACTATACATTAAATTAAATATACATTATACAATATAGGACATACTTGGGTAACTGCATTTTAAAGCCACAAGAAACAATAGGAAAGAGAGGGAGAACTACAATTTAAAAAAAAAAAAAAAAGTACATAGAAGGAAAGTACATAACGGGAGTGGGAAGAAAAGGATTGCTGGCAAAGATATATGTCAAATTTGGAAACTGCTAAAATTATTAATTTAAAAAACTGCTAAAATTGATAAGCAATACATTTTTAGTGACAAGCATTGTATTTATTCATGGCTTAGTTAATTATTTATTTATTCATGGATTTATAGATGATTTATATAATTGGAATTTATGCATACTTTTCATGTACATTTAGGCCCCATTTTATCAAGCCTCGTTAGGGTTGTTTTTTTTTTTTTTTTTTTTTTTTAAATCACCAGTCACTGCGGTAAAAGCTCCGAAGCTCATAGAATAAAAAACCCTAATGCAGCTTGATAAAAGGGGGCCTTAATGTGGCTGTCATTCTTTTTGTTTTTAATGTGATTATTAGAATAATTTATATGTAATTCGCCTTGGTTTTCTTTTTTTTTTTTTTTTAGTTCAAAAAGTTTTTCATTGAGTTTTTAAATGTAACATAACAATGATACGGAGAAAGGTATAACATTGGTAATGAAAATAAGAAATTCATTACAATGTATCAACCCAGAGTCATGAGTACAAATGAACTACACTTCCCCCTCCCCATTCGCGGTTTCTGCACTCGTGATTTCACATAATCGTGATTTTTTTCTGGGGAGGGGGAAAATAAAAAAAACATATTTTTTACCTCCCTGCCGCCTACCCAGCCTTACCTGGTGGTCTAGAAGGCTTTCGGGGCAGGAGCGATCTTCCTACACTCCTGCCCCGAGTAGATCGCCATGAGGAAATGGCTGTAGGGATCCCAAGTGTGTACTGTTACAATGGTTAAGGGAACTTTGTCGCAATATGAAAGCAGTATGATATTGATAGAAACAGGGAAAATTGACTCCACCATTAGATTTGCAAGCTTTCAGCTTACTCAGTGCGATGCGGGGTTGTTGTTACATAAAAATTGAGAAAATAAGGAGTCCATAGATTTGTATTCATGCTTGGGAAAATGTAAAGGAAGCATATTTAAAATATAATTGACTTTTGTGGAAATTATCATTTTGATGGACTCCAACCTGCCCACCAATCTCCTTGATTTTCCTTTTTTTAAATTCTTTATTGATTTTCCAAACGTCAATAGTGCAGGACACAAGTATATAACATATAATAAGTCAACAAAAGCACATTCATCTTACAAATATACATGACCAACCATTTTATCCCACCCACCCACTCAATGATTAATCAATAAAACACAGAAATATAGATTTTTCCCAATAACCTTTCCTTATTCAGATTAATAATATCCTCCCACCCACCCCAGATACAAATACTCAAAGGTCAAAATTAGGACAGAAATAGAAATAACCCCCCCCCCAACCCTTCCCTGGATGTGTATGAAAATAAACAAAAATTGACTCTGAAGTGATATAAGATGTCAACGGGCCCCAAACCAATTTATATAAATTACTGTGCCCCAAACTATCGGCATTTATAGGTGGAGCACAGATTTGCCCACCAAAAAGGAAAATTTAAGCGATCGTAATTCTTCCAATTACAGGTTACCATCTGCATGGCTATCCCGGTCATGATTAGGAGAAGATGGCATTTATATCAATCCAGGGGGGGCTTAATATGTAATAATTTTCCACATATGACTACCTCATACGCCAGCAGAATTGGTGATTCCAATATGTTGTTAATCTTACCCATATTGACCTCCAAAAGTTGAGTATCAAAGGACAATAGAACAACAGATGATCCAGTGTCCCAATGTCTAGATGACAGTGCCAGCATCTATTAGATTTAGAACTGTCTAACTTTTGCAACCTAACCGGGGTCCAAAAAGATCTATGTAATAAGAAAAAACATATTTGTCTCATAGATGCTGACACTGTACATCACATCCTCCGAGTCCAAATTCGTGGCCATCGAGACGCAGAAATATACTGCTTTATCTCAATGCTCCAAATGTCTCTAAGACTAGATTTTGGGTTTTTTATTCAAGAAATCAGATATTAATTTATACCACCGGGCAGCCTGATGTCCTAAAAAATCTGTCTGGAAGAATAGGAGCTGCAGGCTATAGTGATTTTTTAGACTTTACCAATCAGGGAACCCCCTCTGAATGGCTTTCTTCAACTGCAACCATTTATAATTTTGAGACTTAGCAATACCAAATGTCTGTTGCAGCCATGAAAAATCAAGCATTTTCCCATCTGATGTAACATCTAGCGTACGTATACCTGCCTGCATCCAATGCTTCCAGAAGATTCTAGACTTCCCAATTTGAATCTTGGAGCTAAGCCATAAGGATTGATAAGTAGATTTCTCTACTGGAATATCTGTTAATTTGTTAATAAATTTCAAAGTTTTCCAGGTGTCAAATAAAATACTATTGTCCTTAACATATCTAGGTAACTTGATACTTAACACATGAAACAATCGTAATGGGGACATAAGTTGCCACTCTAAATACAACCAATCAAGGAGATTTTCCATGAGCTTGGGGAGGATCCAATACATACCCTGACGCAGTATATAGGCCTATAAAAATTGGAAAAATTTACCCCACTCACTGCAATTGGTTTTTGTAAAGATACTAAAGCAATTCATGCAGTTTTACCCAGCCAAATAAATTTATTGAGAATACTATTTAATTTCTTATAAAAGGACCCCTGAAAAAACACTGGCAACATACCCATTTGGTAGCAAACCACAGACAAAATCATCATCTTTACTGTTTGTACTCTCCCCCACCAACACAGATGTAGTGGGTTCCATTGTTCACACATTTCAGTAACCTTTAGCAATAAAGATTTCTCATTTACTTTCATCGTCTTTTCCAACGTTTTCTGTATCCAAATACCTAAATATTTTATACCCTCTTCCTTCCAAAGAAAAGGGATTGTGTCAAATAATCCTTTTGGACAATGTACATCTGGTCCTCACAAATGGAGAGAGTATCTCTAATGTTCGAGTGGGTGCTCACCTGGGTAGTAGCGATCATCAAACGGTTTGGTTTGATATAACGGCTAAAGTGGAGAGCGGCCGCACGATACTTAAAGTCCTAGATTTCAAACGTACGGACTAGGTACCTGAAGAAAGAGCTGTTAGGATGGGAGGACATAAGAGAAGTGGAAAGACAGTGGTCTAAGCTGAAAGGAGCGATAAAAATGGCTACGGACCTTTATGTGAAGAAAATCAATAAAAACAAGAGAAAAAGGAAGCCGATATGGTTCTCCAACCTAGTGGCTGAGAAAATAAAGGCGAAAGAGTTGGCGTTCATGAAATATAAAAAAACCCAAGAAGAGGAGAGCAGAAAGGACTACAGGGTGAAACTGAAAGAAGCCAAGAGAGAGATACGTTTGGCGAAGGCACAGGCGGAAGAACAAATGGCTAAAAAGGTAAAAAAGGGAGATAAAAATTTTTTCAGATATATTAGTGAAAGGAGGAAGATAAAAAATGGAATTGCTAGGCTAAAAGATGCTGGGAACAAATATGTGGAGAGTGATGAGGAGAAAGCAAATGTGCTAAACAAATACTTCTGTTCTGTGTTCACAGAAGAAAATCCTGGAGAAGGACTGAGATTGTCTGGCAAAGTTACACGAGAAAATGGAGTAGATTCTGCGCCATTCACGGAGGAGGGTGTTTATGAGCAACTTGAAAAACTGAAGGTGGACAAAGCGATGGGACCAGACGGGATCCATCCCAGGATACTAAGGGAGCTCAGAGAGGTTCTGGCGAGTCCTATTAAAGACTTGTTCAACAAATCTCTGGAGACGGGAGTGATTCCTGGGGATTGGAGGAGAGCGGATGTGGTCCCTATTCATAAAAGTGGTCACAGGGATGAAGCAGGAAACTACAGGCTGGTGAGCCTCACTTCAGTTGTTGGAAAAATAATGGAAGTGTTGCTGAAAGAAAGGATAGTGTATTTCCTTGAATCTAATGGGTTACAGGATCCGAGGCAACATGGCTTTACAAAAGGTAAATCGTGCCAAACAAACCTGATTGAATTTTTGATTGGGTGACCAGAGAGCTGGATCGAGGACATATGCTAGATGTAATTTACTTGGATTTCAGCAAAGCCTTTGATACAGTTCCTCATAGGAGGCTGTTGAACAAACTTGAAGGGCTGAAGTTAGGACCCAAAGTGGTGAACTGGGTCAGAAACTGGCTGTCGGACAGACGCCAGAGGGTGGTGGTTAATGGAAGTCGCTCGAAGAAAGGAAAGGTGACTAGTGGAGTCCCTCAGGGTTCGGTGCTGGGGCCAATCCTGTTCAATATGTATGTAAGTGACATTGCTGAAGGGTTAGAAGGAAAAGTGTGCCTTTTTGCAGATGATACCAAGATTTGTAACAGAGTAGACACCGAAGAGGGAGTGGAAAATATGAAAAAGGATTTGCAAAAGTTAGAGGAATGGTCTAATGCCTGGCAACTAAAATTCAATGCAAAGAAATGCAGAGTAATGCATTTGGGGATTAATAATAGGAAGGAACCGTATATGCTGGGAGGAGAGAAGCTGATATGCACGGACGGGGAGAGGGACCTTGGGGTGATAGTGTCCGAAGATCTAAAGGCGAAAAAAACAGTGTGACAAGGCAGTGGCTGCTGCCAGAAGGATTCTGGGATGTATAAAGAAGGTGTTGATGCCCCTGTACAGGTCATTGGTGAGGCCCCACTTGGAGTATTGTGTTCAGTTTTGGAGACCGTATCTGGCGAAAGATGTAAGAAGACTTGAGGCGGTCCAGAGGAGGGCGACGAAAATGATAGGAGGCTTGCGCCAGAAGACGTATGAGGAGAGACTGGAAGCCCTGAATATGCATACCCTAGAGAAAAGGAGAGACAGGGGAGATATGATTCAGACGTTCAAATACTTGAAGGGTATTAACGTAGAACAAAATCTTTTCCAGAGAAAGGAAAATGGTAAAACCAGAGGACATAATTTGAGGTTGAGGGGTGGTAGATTCAGGGGCAATGTTAGGAAATTCTACTTTACGGAGAGGGTGGTGGATGCCTGGAATGCGCTCCCGAGAGAGGTGGTGGAGAGTAAAACTGTGACTGAGTTCAAAGTAGCGTGGGATGAACACAGAAGATTTAGAATCAGAAAATAATATTAAATATTGAACAAGGCCAGTTACTGGGCAGACTTGCACGGTCTGTGTCTGTGTATGGCCGTTTGGTGGAGGATGGGCAGGGGAGGGCTTCAATGGCTGGGAGGGTGTAGATGGGCTGGAGTAAGTCTTAACAGAGATTTCGGCAGTTGGAACCCAAGCATAGTACTGGGTAAAGCTTTGGATTCTTGCCCAGAAATAGCTAAGAAGAAAAAAAAAATAAAAAATTTAAATTGAATCAGGTTGGGCAGACTGGATGGACCATTCGGGTCTTTATCTGCCGTCATCTACTATGTTACTATGTAGCGGAAGAACCTCTGATTTACTCCAATTTATTTTTTAGCCAGAAAATTTGCCAAATCGGTCAATCAAATCCAGTAAATGCGGAATGGAAGTTTCAGGATTCCTCAAATGAAGCAAAATATTATCTGCATAGGCAGAGACTTTATATTCCTGACCTGCATAAGTAATACCTTGATTCTCCTTTGCCTGTTGAATAGCCAATAGCAAGAGTTCCAGTACAATATCAAAAAGCAAAGGAGATAATGGACACCCTTGTCTAACTCCCCTCTCCAGATGAAAACGTTCTAAAAAAGTATTATTAATATATAATCTGGTAGAAGGGGAACTATACAAGGTTTGAATCATTTGTATAATTCCGGAACCAATACCAAACCAATCCATTGCTTGATGCATGAAGGTAAAAGCATAAGAATTGCCGCTGCTGGGTCAGACCAGTGGTCCATCATGCCCAGCAAGTCCGCTTACGCAGCGACCTTCTGGTCAAAGACCAGCACCCTAACCGAGACTAGCCCTTCCAGCGCACGTTCTTGTTTAGCAGGAACTTGTCTAACTTTGTCTTGAATCCCTGGAGGGTGTTTTCCCCTATTAAAGCCTCCGGAAGAGCGTTCCAGCTTTCTACCACTCTTTGGGTGAAGAAGAACTTCCTTATGTTTGTACGGAATCTATCCCCTTTCAACTTTAGAGAGTGCCCTCTCGTTCTCCCTACCTTGGAGAGGGTGAACAATCTGTCCTTATTTACTAAGTCTATTCTCTTCAATGTTTCGATCATGTCCCCTCTCAATCTCCTCTGTTTGAGGGAAAAGAGGCCCAGTTTCTCTAATCTCCCTCCAACTCCTTAACCATCCTAGTCGCTCTTCTCTGGACCCTTTCGAGTAGTACTGTGTCCTTCTTCATGTAGGGCGACCAGTTCTGGACGCAGTACTCCAGGTAAGGGCGCACCACGATCAAAGGCCTTCTCTGCATCCAAAGATACAGAGAAGGCTGAATCTTCCATAGCTTTTGTTAAATTTAACATATGAAAAGCCAATCTGGTATTATTTGAAGAATGTCTTTGAGCAGTCTGTAATGCTTTTATACGGACCGAAGACATACCCAAATAAATGCCGTTACTAACATAGTAACATAGTATTTGATGGCAGATAAAAGACCTGTATGGTCATCCAGTCTGCCCAGCAAGATAAACTCATTGCATAAGGCAAGGGTCTCCAAAGTCCCTCCTCGAAGGCCGAATCCAGTCAGGTTTTCGGGATTTCCCCAATGAATATGCATGAGATCTATGTGCATGTACTGCTTTCAATGCATATTCATTGGGGAAATCCCGAAAACCTGACTGGATTCGGCCCTCGAGGAGGGACTTTGGAGACCCCTGCCTTATGCTATGAGTTTATCTTGCTGGGCAGACTGGATGACCCCTGGCATAAGGTATGATGGGATACCACATAACATAACATAAGAACATAACATAAGCAATGCCTCTGCTGGGTCAGACCTGAGGTCCATCTTGCCCAGCAGTCCGCTCACGCAGCGGCCCAACAGGTCCAGGACCTGAGCAGTAATCCTCTATTTATACCCTTCTATTCCCTTTTCCAGCAGAAAAATGTCCAATCCTCTCTTAAATCCCAGTACTGTATTCTGCTCTATAACGTCCTCTGGAAGCGCATTCCAAGTGTCCACCACACGTTGGGTAAAGAAGAACTTAGACATATATAGACTTGATCTTGATTTGTCCATGTTATTTTCAGGGCACAGACCATTGAAGTCTACTTAGCTCTAGCCTTGTTCTCCATCTAATGAAGCTGTCTGTGAGAGTATGCAGCATAGATTGTTTGGATGTGAGGAATATAAGTGCTTTTAAATAAAAAAATAAATAATTGTTTCACCACTGTATGCTTCCCATAACATTTCAAGAGTGCTCCATGGTGGCTGCCTTCTGCTAGCAGGGGGAAGTCAGCAAGTAGCAGAAGTCAGCAAGTAGCATTCGTCTGCTGCTGGTTTTCCTTCTGAAGTTGCAGCTCTGTAAGGCTGACTGCTTGCTAGATTGTGGGTCTCACGCTGTTCAGACTTGAGAAGGAAGACAGCAAAAGAGGAAACAGCAGGTAAGAAATTTTTCTTGTATCAATCTTCCACTCCATAGGTTGTATTGAAAGGGAAAATTTGTATATACCCCACTATAAACCTTCTATATTACACTGTTCATAAAGAGTTTATAGAATCACTGAACTATAGACTGTAAATGCCCGCCGCACTTCTAAGCAAGGGGAAAAAGCCTCAGATCCACGCATACCACCAGAACAAAGCACAGTCTATAGTTCAGTGATTTTAAACTATTTATGAATAGTGTAATATAGAAAGGGTTATAGTGGGGGATACAGATTGTGTTTTGTGTGTTTTAAAGATTATGTACGTTGAATTGTGAGCCGCTTTGGCGCCTAGTTCCTTTTGCCAATTGAATTCCATCCAGAGGGCTGTAGGGAAGGTGGGGATGCCAGGGGGTGGTGATAGATTTGGTAGTTATAGATTAAAACTTGGATAAAAACCTCAATGTTTTGTCTGGTGCACATTTCCTTTCATGTTTTTGTAAATGAAGAATTCAATTTTATTCTAGGAATTAACTTCTTGCATAACATATAGTATTCTGAAGATTCTCTCTTTGCCTTTATCTTGGTACAGGGCAATGCATATTTAGTTCGAGATGTTGATGTAGAGAAGGTGTCATCATTTGAGAATCCCTATGTAGATGCAATAAAAACTTTATGGAATGATCCTGGTATCCAAGAAAGTTATGACAGGCGACGGGAGTATCAGCTATCTGACTCAACAAAATAGTAAGTATTGCTTACTTATCTTGATTTTCTTCTCTGTTTGTTTCAGACAGACAAACATAGTACTCCCCCCCTTAGAAAACAAATTTAAATAATATATACAGTACTGAAGTTTAATGTTTGGTTTTCACATTTTCCATGTAACTACGCTTTATCCCACACTGCTCAGCCTAAGATGTCCTGGATGGGTATCGTATAAAAATTAATGTAATTTAGTATTTAAATAGTATTGATGCGAAGTGTGAATAGGATGAGGGCAGGGTCATTTCTTAACAATTAATGGCTTCAAGAGTTTTAAAAAGTCATTAACAAGCTAAAAATATCAAACACAGGGTTTGTATTATTATGTTATAAATTATATTCTAAGAATATACAAAAAATAGAAAAGGTTTAAAATGTTTAATTTTGGTTGATAGTTCTATTTTTTTTCTTGGCTACATTGTTTAATCCCAATATGGTGCTGTAATAATTTATAACCCCAGGCCATTCCTTCTGAAACCATGTGCCAAAGGAAAACCCTTCCTATACATATGCAGTAGCAGCCTTAGCATGATTATCCTGAGTCCTATGCCCTAAATCTCCTGTTTCAACCAATATAGACAACCAATTTTGGGGGCAGGCAGACCCACTCTGGAGGAGTGCAACTGTGCAAGCATGCCATCGAGCCCTGCCTACCTCCAGAGCTGGGACTGTGGCAGGTGGTGACTTGGCCTTTCTCAGAAGTGGTACACTAGGCTGCATGGGTGGTGCTGCTGTGAGCGGGACTGGCGCTGCAGCCTGGTTCTGGCGCCACCACGTGCTCGCGCCATGAAAGAGACTGGGTGGACCTGAGCTGAGATTGGGCAGGCAAGGCCCACCCAGGCCCGCCTGTAGCTATACTCCTTGTTTCAACTTCTTTCTCCTATCTCTGCTGCAACCACACCGTATTGCAGAGGACAAGGGTGGGACTGGAGCAATAAGCCCAAGTAGCGGCTGTGAAAGGCAGAGCAAAACTTATGCTGCAGCCCCTCTCTATATTTTATAGTGCTGCCAAGTTGGTATGGAAATAGGAGAAAGATGCTGGAGTAGAAAATAGATTTCTTTCTGTTTTTCATTCCTTTGCTATATGGGCTCCCTGTTCAGTCCATTCTCTTTTCTGTTCCCCTCTAAACCTGCTAGATAGAATATAATGGAGAGTTTTTGCTGACCTGTGTCTATGCCAGCCGTACACCCTCCTGTCCTGTGTAGATGGGTAGGGTTGGAGCAGACAATAACCTACCGTATTTTTCCACTCCAATAGACGACCTGATCATAAGATGCACCCTAAAGTTAGAGGAGGAAAACAAGAAAAAAAAATATTCGGAACCAAATTCTCCCTGCCAGGCTCTGCACCTAACCCTACACTCCTTGTCAGGCTCTGTACCCTGTCCCGCTGCACTGCCCTGTACTATAACCTGTCCCCCAGTACCTTTTTTAATCCCCCCTCTCTTTTTTATGGTATAACATTTTTTATTGGTTTCCAAAATAAATTACAAACAGGGCATAGCCCAAAACAGAAACAAGTCCCAAACAAAACTGGAACAATAATCAAGAATACCACAGCATGAACCCCCACCCTCTCCTAGAGCAGGGAGCAACCTCCAGTATGCAGAACAATAAAACAAAAATTAAAAATAACCTTTTTTTTTACCCTTGTCCCTTTTTAAAACACCCCTGTCCCGTAGCAAAGATATAAATTTTTAACATCCCCTACCTCCGGTTGGGCCTTTTAAAAACACCCCAGTACCTTTTTTAACCCTTGTCCCTTTTAAAACACCCTTATTCCGTCGCCAAGATATAAATTTTTAACACCCCCCACCCCCTGTAGGGCCTTTTAAAAAACACCCCAGTACCTTTTTTAACCCTCGTCCCTTTTTAAAACACCTCGTCCCGTAGCAAAGATATAAATTTTTAACACCCCCCACCCCCTGTTGGGCCTTTTTAAAAACACCCACAGTACCTTTATTAACCCTCATCCCTTTTTAAAACACTCCCTGTCCCTCTTCAAATCTCCCTCATTGCCTGGTGGTCCAACGGTGCATTGACCGGCAGACGCAAGCCCTCTGCCTGCCTGCCTGAGCCCGCGCCGCCTCTTCCCATCCTGTCTCGCACCTCCTTAAGTATCTCCCATTGCCTGGTGGTCCAGCGGTGTGTCAGCACCGCCCTCTGAATGGTTCTTTCAGTGTCGGCCAGCAGGCGTGAGCTTTCTGCCCACCTGCCTGGGTCAGCGCCGCCCTCCAAATGGGGCCTTCAGTTCTCGCAAGTCTCTTGGAGTTTCTCGTGAGAACTGAAGGCACCATTCAGAGAGTTAAAAAGGTACTGGGGTTGTTTTTAAAACACCCGGGGGGTGTTAAAAATTTATATCTTTGTTGCATAAGACGCACCAACATTTCCACCCACTTTTGGGTGGAAAAAAAATGCATTTTATGAAGCGAAAAATATGGTAAGTGTTAGATCTCAGAATTGTAGGTAGACGGGACTCAACTGACAGTAGAGGGGAAGAGGGAGTTACCCAGTGTTTTAAGTCACGTCAGAGGGTAGGATGGGAGGAACAAGATGCTTGCTGATCTGATTTGAGGAAAGAAAAAAATGAATACTGTGAAGAGAATGGAAGAAGTAGCGCATGCTAGGGGAGATTAGGTGAAATGTGAAAGCTTTTGGATGGGAGGTTAGAACAGAAAGCTGATGGGCATTAGAGGTCAAATGGGGTCTTTGGGAGGCAAATGTTTAATATACCATGAATTGCTGGGGAGAAGGGCAGGGGTTAGAGAGCTTTCAGGTGTAGGAAAAAGAGAGGGGATATTTAAACCTAGAATAGGGGCAAAATGGAAGGAAAGAAGACATATAAATAGCAGAGGGTGATATGAAAGAGAGGATCAAGAGTAGAGGACATAATGATAAGGGATAGAAGAGTGAGAACAAAGGGGAAAAGAACCCTAGATAAGGGACAGGATGATAGAAATAGAAACATGATGGCAGATAAAGGCCAAATGGCCCATCCACAGCATACACTATCTCCTCCCTCCCTCAGAGATCCCACGTGCCTGTCCCACACTATTCTTGAATTCAGACACACTCTCCACCACCTCTACCGGGAGACTATTCCACTCATCTACCACCTTTTCTCCTGAGCCTATCACCTCTTAACTTCATCCCATGCCCTCTAGAGTGAGAGGGCATGGGATGAAGTTAAGAGGTGATAGGCTCAGGAGTAATCTAAGGAAATACTTTTATACAGAAAAGATGGTAAAGGCGTGGAAATAGAAGATAGTTTCCAATTTTTTTTTATTTCATATACTGCTTATAAAATGACTAAGTGATGTACATTATTAAAAATATTTTTAAAAATATATAAAACAGATGATCACAATGACATACAGACATGGTCAGGAGAGGCAGGGGAAGAAATACAATATTTGATAGGAAAGAGAGAGCTAAAAGGGAAACACAATGAGGGGTTGAATTTAAATTCTGTGTGTTGAGAAATGCTGGGGAGAAATTAACAATTGAAGGCATCAGCAAACAGAAATGTCTTCAAGTTGAATTTGAATTTGGAAAAAGAAGAATCTTTGCATAGGTAAGATGGCAAGTTATTCCATAATGTTGGGGCCGCAATTGCGAAGATGGATTTTCTGGTTGTATTATAAAATATATGACTGGTCGAAGGAATCTCTAGTAGGTTATAATTGCTGGAGCGTGAGGAAGTATATGGGGTGAGAAATCTGTTGATGAATCCTTGGGAATGTGTCGTTTTTGTTTTGAAAGTTAGGAGAAGAATTTTATAAGTCAAGCGAAAAGATACGGGTAACCCGCGTGCTTTGATTAGGAGAGGGGTAACATGGTCAAATTTTTTTGCTTTGAAAAGTTTGACTGCGGTGTTCTGGATGATTCGAAGTCTTCCGAGCTCTTTTTGGGTGATGCCTTGATATAGGGCGTTTACAGTAATCCAGTTGTGACATGACTAGAGATTGTGAAAGGATATTTAGAGAGGGGGAGATAAAAGATGGAGGGAGGAATGGAGCGGAAATAGAGAAATGACTGAGAATATAGTGAGAGAGTGGAGTCGGAATAGAAGAGGAGCAGAGAGATGATAAGTGGTGGGTAAGGTAAGGATAATGTAAAGTAACACAAAGTAACACCACGTAAAGTTATGTAAAGTTATGTACAAAAAGTTATGTAAAGTTAGGTATGCAAAGTTTGTAAAGTTATACAAATAATTGTATTGTCATCGCCTGGAAATGACCAGCCATATTCTAATGTAATCCGCTTAGAACCGCAAGGCACAAGCGGAATAGAAATCACTAATGTAATGTAATGTAATGTAATGGGTAGAGAGAAGGAAGCCTATTGAATTAAGGAATAGAGGGAGCAGGACAGAAGACCTAGGATGGATGGAGAAAACAACTTAGATTATGAGCCTTAAGGGACATTGAAATAACCTACTGTACCTGAATATAACTTGCCTTGAGTACAGCTGAAAAAGGTATGAGCCAAATTTAAATAAATAAAATAAAAAGAACCATGTACTAAGTGAATAGAAACAAAAAAATAGGACCTATGATGGAGATAGGGATAGGCACACAGGGAGAAAACTAAATTTTGGGGGGGGAGAGGGGAGAATGAATTGTGGGAGAGAAAGGAAGACGAAGGGGGTGAGAAACAGAGGAGAAAGTTAAGAGAAACCGGAAGTAGTATGGGGTGATAACAGCATACAGGCAAGAAGAAAACAGAATCAAAAGAAGTGAGCAGAAAGATTGGCGTAAAAGATGGTATTAAAATATCCATCATAATGACAAGGACAAAAAGAGTAAATTGAATTAGAAAAAGAAGGGAGGACACGAGATAAATGGAGGAAAATAAGAAAAGAGAGAATATCAAAGAATGATTTTTTTAAAAAAAATAAATCTTTATTGATTTTCAAGTAGTAACAGTGCAATACATATGAATCTGAATGTATAACAAATCAAGAAAAGTACTTTGAACTTACAAATATTCAAAAGTAATCTTTCCCCCACCCCTTTACTTAATCAATAATATAAATGCAATTATTCTTCCAATAACCCACTCTTTTTTAAAGTAGTAATACATTCCCACCCTGGATGTGTAAGGAAATCAGACAAAAATTAAAGAGAAATGACAACTATATAGAAGCAATAAAAGATGCCAATGGACCCCACACCAAGTTAAATACATTACTATGCCCCAATATCTCAGCATTCATTTTTTCATATTTGTAGCTGGAGCATAAGTTCGTCCACCAAAAAGGAAAGTTAAGGTGATCATAATTCTTCCAATTACGTGTTATTATCTGCATGGCTATGATTTTTTTTTTAATAGGACACACTGAATCAGAAAAGCAAGCCAGAGACACCAAAGGTTGGAAATCTGGATTTCCTGAGTATGAATAGTAATAACTTATCAATGTATAATATCCTAGGTCTCAGTTCAGTCTCTGACCCAGACATAACTCCCATACAACATTTACTTCTTAGGAATAGTTGGGTTTTGTTCACAAATTTGATCTTTCTATATCTTTGTATATAGAACTTTACACAGCACCCTGAGACTTTTCGATGGGGCCACAAATATTTTGTAATAACAGAATTTTAGCTGTTGTGAGACATGGTCCTAGTGTACCAGACTACCCCTTCTCATCAAAATGAATGCTTGTTTACTACTGGAATCCTAATGGAGCGAAATAATATCTCTGTTTAATACATCAAAAATCTGATAATTTACCCCCGTCCTTCCATTGGCAGGAAAACAGTACCTATTTACCCATGTGTGCAGTGGTATAGCGAGGCAGGTTGGTGCCCGGGACAATGGCACCTGGCATCACCGTGCCATACACCCCCTACTGTTCCTCGCCGCACTTTGCACCACACTCCCTGCGTACCTCTTGAAATGTTCACCAGCACAAGCAGCATCGTTCACCTGCTTCTCGTGTTGGCCTCGGTTCCCTTCTGAGGTTATGTCCTGGTCCTGCAACTAGGACGTGATGTCAGAAGGGAGCGGAGGCCAGCACGAGCAACAACTGGAAGATGCTGCTCGTGCCAGCGAATATTTAAAGAGGTATGTTGGGGTGGGGGCGGAGAGGCCCTGGTGCCTCTGCCCCATGAAGACAGCGCTTGCGGAGGTTCCCCCTCCCCCTTACTATGCCACTGCATGTGTGCCTCCTCTGCTGGCCCTAGTCTGAATTTATCAGACCTTTTTTAATCTCACAGGAAATGCAGGCTGAACATGTTTAGGCTGAAGCTTGTAGAATGTGGAATACACCAGTAAAGATGGCTGCTTTTTTTCTGGTGTGGGAAGGGGTTGAGGATTGTACACAGTTTGCTTTGAGGTGTCATAGGATTGCAGAAACTTTTGTTAGGTGTGTAACCAAACTAAGGAAGGTTGTAGCAGAGGGTTAGTTTTGATCACTGTATGTGTTTGGGGGGGAGGGGAGCACAGGTAGATTATTCTTCCAGTCCTTTAGTTCTCTCCAGGGCTGTGTAAATCATGGATATTCAATCTGTAACTGATGAGGAACCACATGTGAAACTCCAGAAGCATCTCTTACTGCACAAAAAAATAGTTCAAAACAGTCTATTTTCATATACATGGGCAACAGCTGATTTCTTAAGTTTGTTTCTTCATGAATTATTAGAAATTTCATCCTCAGATAAAAGGTTCCCACCTGGAAATTTTTCAATGTATATAGGGCATGTTCAGGTATTATCATTATACTTCCCCCACCCGATTCGTGGTTTTAGGACTCACGATTTCGATTATTCGTGATTTCCTAAAACCGAAATCTCCCTCCCGCCTCCCGGACCTTACCTTGTGGTCTAGCGGTCTTTTGGGGCAGGAGCGATCTTCCTACGCTCCTGCCCCATGCAGCTATTTTGGTTGACTCATCTGCATAGGGCAGGAGCATAGGAAGATCGCTCCTGCCACGAAACATTGCTAGACCACCAGGTAAGGTCCGGGATGCCGGGGGGAAGGCAGGAGGGAGGCAAGGGTGGGTCAGAGTCAGCCCAAAAGTTATTCATGAATTTTCAATATTTGCGGGTCGGCTCTGCCCCTAACCCCCGTGAATATTGAGGGAGGAGTGTATCTCTGTATCTTATACTTTAATTTTAATTTATTATATTTCTGATAGTGTAGAGAGAAGCAAGACCCTCTGGGATTGGATTTTCAGCGTTTGTCCCTCAAAAAATACTGAATGGGAGTAAACCCTTGATAAATCCAGGAATGTAGGGTTTATGAAAATTGAATGCAATGAGGTTATCCAGGTTCTCACTCATGTCACTAGCTGGATTCAGTCACATGAAAGGGATCTCTATTCCAGGCCCCAGAACATGACTGTACATTAGGGACAATGCCACTCTGGCATGAAGAGGGTATGAAAGGGCTCAGCATTGGAAGACTTTTTTACAGCCTATGATCGACAGGGAATTTGAGTCATCTGATACAAGTATGCAATAAAAAAAAAAAAAATGAGAATAGAAGAAAAAAATGGGTGAAATTAAAAAGATAATGAACATAGGGCTCCTTTTACAAAGGCGCGGTAGTGGTTTAACGCACGTAGTAGTGCGCACTAAACCGCTAGCCGCTACCGCCTCCTCTTGAGCAGGCGGTAGTTTTTCGGGTAGCGCAGGGGGCAGCGCGTGATTAAACATTGCGCGCGTTAAAGCCGCTACCGCGGCTTCGTAAAAGGAGCCCATAGTGTTCAGTTAAAACATCAGATGGAGCATGATAAGAGAAAAGCCTCATCCCAGTCTCTAAAGATCTTTTCATACTGAAAATAAACACCTAAAGTAAGTCTTAATCAAGTAGAAATTGTGCATATCCAGTAACATACTGTAATATGATTAGAAACTATTAACTAAATTATTATATTTTGGACTGATTAATGACAGTTCTGTGAGCAATATAGACTTCCTTCATACAAAAGCATTGTTAAGCATTATTGGACATGAATTATGCAGTGGGCCAGTCATTTAACAGACTGTTTTTCACTGCACCGTTCTGTAGATTTGAGACTAAACTGCTCTGAACTATAATGGCAACTGTCTTTCCTGTTAACCTTAATATGGTGGTAGCAGCATTTCTTTCTCTCCCTTCTTCTCTGTCTCTCAAAGCTTTGGTTTGTGTGTCTGCACAGCTCCATCGTTACATTTATTTTTTGAACATTTTGCTTTTGGGTGCAGACAATGGTAGATATTAAGGGCCCTTAGAACAGGGCTTGACAAATCCCAGGTACCAGGTTACTACGGCACCTAAAGGATTTCATTAACACCCCCCCCCCCCTATAAAAAAAAAAGTTTCCTTCCACAGCGCTGCCTCAAACTGCTTCTCACGACCCTGCATGGTGATTGGGCTCTGTGTATTCTTAAGCTTCAGGGTTCAGGGGATTTGGCAAGTCTTCCCCAGCTTCCTAAACTGAGTGGTTCAAGTGTATGCAGAGTAGAGGTCTGCACGGGAACGAGGATCATGGGAATCCCGTGGTTCCCGCGGGAATCACCCCCTAACCCACAGGACTCCCACGGGGACCCCTCTCTGGCCCACGGGACTCCCACGGGGACCCCCCTCTAGCCAACGGGACTCCCACAGGGATGGAAGGCTTTGAAAGCAGGGTTCGTCCATATAATATAATGGGCAGGTCAGCCTTAGTAAAAGAGGGGGTTTATAAGTTAATTACCTGAACAGACAACAAAAAAAGGGTTCCACCAAAGAGATTCCACAAGGAAAAGAGCAGCGCAAACACAAAAGAAACTGTGGAATTGATGATCCTGTCAAAAGTAATTGCTGCTTTTTATGGGGATTGGCGTGGATGGAGGTAATTCCTTGTGGGGATGGGTGGGGACGGAGAGGATCCTGACGGGTATGGGTGAGGACGGAGAGGACCCTGGCGGGGATGGGTGGGATTTCTGTCCCTGCTAACTCTCTAATGCAGAGCCAGGTCTTTGTTCAGGACCAAAAGAAGCAGTTTGAGGCTGCAGAAGTGCAAAACAAGTGACAGGGAAAGACTGCAGAGGGGTGCAATAGGGGCAGGCTGCAGAGGGGCATGAGAGAAACAGGGGGATGGCTAGAGAGGAGGTATATTTACTGCCTTTAGGTAAGTTGTCTTCCTGGAGTTAAAGACCCTTATGACTACCAGCCATTGAGCTATCTATATTTCTATTTCATGCCATTCAGATACACATTGTTACCTTGCTGTACAGATCTGTAACATGTTGATTAAAGATATAAGGCATGGACATAAGTGCATTTCAACTTAATAAAGCACTTTATAGGACCGAAAGCCTTACATTTCACTTGGAAGACTTCCTTGTAGAGATGCTAAAGTGGCTAGGGCTGTTCAGTTTGGAGAAGAACCATCTCAAGGAAGATATAATAGGAGTTTATAAAATACTGAAGTGGAATGGAACAGGTAGATGTGAATTGCATGTTTACTGTTTCCGAAAATGTTAGGACTAGGGGACATGCAGTGAAGCTTCTAAGGCCCAGATTCACTAGATAGCGATTCAGTCGCCGTTGGCCAAATCCTGGCTGATTTTAAAATAGCGATTGATTGACTATTTATTTATTTTTTTTTGCTAGCAAATGGTTTGCACAGAGGTGCAAATCATTTGCATACAAACTCCCAACTCAATCGCTCATTGAGCAATTGAGTTGGGGGCAGAGCCCTGACAGTAGTGACAGGAGAAGCAGCCTACTGTCACTGCTGTCAGGGCTTCTGCCGGGTTTTTTTCTTTTTTTTTTTTTAATCGGGCAGATATTTTACATGTATTACACACGTAAAATAACTGCCCGATTTAAAAAAAAAAATTTTAAGCCCCCTCCATGCAACATGGTGCCTCCTCCCACTCCCTCCACAAACCCCCGAAAATGCCCCCTCGCTGCCGCAGTCACCTCAAAATTATGGCAGGAGGGATTCCCACTCCCTCCTACCATTGGCCCCTCTTCTTCTTCCCCCCCAAAAAAAAAATCCCAAAAGGCATGAGGGATGCCCACTCCCTCCTGCCACCGGACAACAGCCCAGCCACCAATGCCCCCTCCCCCTCCCTGTACCTTAAGTTTGGAGCAGGAGCGGTGCGCAGTCCCTCCTGCTCCTTCGGACTCCAGCGATGCGTCTGCCTGGGCCTTAAGCTCCACCCCGGTACAGAATATGATTCATGGGGAGGGGCCTAAGGCCCTGATTGGCTCAGGCACATCAGGCCCCTCCCAAGGGAGGAGCCCAAGGTGCCTGAGCCAATCAGGGACTTCCTTAGGGAGTAACCTAAGAAATCCCTGATTGGCCAAACCAAAGGCCAATCAGGGACTTCCTTAGGCTACTCTCTAAGGAAGTCACTGATTGGCACCATCATAGGTACAAGGTCCTTTATCTGAAATTCCGAAAACCGAAATTTGATGCAAACTAGAAGTAGTTAATTTCCCTGACATGGCACACACAGTAACCAACACAGTTGTGTGTGTTTCTCCTGTTCTCTGTGCAATTCAAGTCAGAGGGCTGGAAAAATGACAAAGAGCTGCAGACTCCACTCAGGGTGGCAGTGAGAAGCAGAAAAGGAAGCATTTATCTCTGTCAATAGCACAGAAAGTTGAGATATTGAAGAAGCTTGATCATGGTGTATCTGCAATGGCTGAATGAAAAGTTTGGTGTCAATTTTATGGTTTTACAAATAACAAAAAAGGGTAACATTTATGCTAATAAAATATTTCTCAATAAGCTGTTTTTATTGTTGTCACTGAAAGGTATCACATTCAAAACCCTGTTACTAAATCATGGGAGGGGGGGAGAAAAAAGTCTCAAATTTACAGCACTATTCAGTAAAACAACTTCATCTGCTTTCAATACTATCACAGGCATAAAAAAAAACCTCCCACTTGCTATATACAGCGTTTAAATATGAAAACTGCCAGTCAGGTGCACACAAGAGGATTAACATCACAAAATGGGACTTATCTTCAAACATCCAGCATGATTTCTGCTCATTCGCAATCCCAAAGCTCCCAGCAAACAGTTCCCAACAAGAGACCTTCTTTCGCCAACACAATTGGCTGCTTCAGGAGAGAACCGCATCAAAAATCTGCCATGCAGAAATCCACTTTCAATGGCAGTCTCAGCCTGTGATAGTATTGAAAGCAACTGAAGGTGTTAAACTGAATAGTGCTTCTATATAAATTTGAGGCTTTTTCTTCCCCTCATGACTTTTAGTAACAGAATTTTATGGTCTTACTATACCATATAATTTCTTATATCCCACAAATTTCAGCTAGGATTCATTGCATTTTAAAATAAGTTTGTGAACATAGTCCATTGAGGTTACAGTAAGATTTCTAGGATCTGAGATGAATAGACATCGAGTGAATTACAAAGAACAGAGATATATCTTTAGCATTTTTCTGAAATTGTATTACCCATATTTTTCGCTCCATAAGGCGCACCTGACCATAAGACATACCCACCTCTAAAGGAGAAAAAAACCAAGAAAAAAAATTCTGAACCAAATGGTGTACCCTGTCTCCCCTCTGGTGGTCTAGTGGTAGGCCGGGACAGGGTACAGGGCACATCAAGTGGTGGGCACATCTAATGGTAGGCAGCCCCAAGCCAGCTGGCCAGCCAGCCTGCCCCAGGCAAGCCAGCCTCAAACCAGCCAGCCCCGGGCCAACCAGCCAGCCAGCCCCCAGTCCATACCTTTTTAAATCCTGCCCACCCATCCCCTGCTTGTGGGTCCATCGGCCCCAGCCCACCTCCCTTGCTCCTGGGCCCAGCAGCTCCAGCCGGCTTCCCTCCCTCCCTGCCCAGGCACCTACCTTGCAGACAGTGTTCGCAGCCTTTGCTCTGCCGGGCTCCTCCTTATTTCCCGGCCAGCGGTGCAAAAATCAGCAGCGCAGAAATCAGCAGCGCAGTCATCAGGAGCAAGCTTTACGCTCTCCCGCTCAGCCCCGTGCTGCTTTCTGAATGGTTGCCGTAAGTTCTCACGAGAACCTACGGCAGCCATTCGGAAATCAGCATGCGGCCGAGCGGGAGAGCGTAAAGCTTGCTCCTGACGTCTGCGCTGCTGATCTCTGCGCCGCTGGCCGGGAAATGAGACAAAGGAAGAAGGATACATGCTGGACTACCAGGTTAAAAAGGAGGGCAATGATGAGGGATGGGTGGGGGGGGTTTAATAAAAGGTGGTGCGGGCAGGTTTTACAATGGTACAGGGAGGTAACAAAATTTGTACCTTCGCTTCATAAGACGCACCGAGATTTCTACCCACTTTTTGGTAGAAAAAAGTGCGTCTTATGGAGCAAAAAATACAGGGAGCTGACATAAATATAGAGGTAGCTAGTCCACACTTCAGGATCCTGAAATTCAAAGGTAGACTTAAATAACTTTTTCCGTTGAACATGGGGAAAAGAGAAGGTCAGCATGAGTCGTTGTGGTGTTCTCGAGTTAAGAAAGGAGTAGATAACCTGAATAAACGATACTAGGCTGTTAAGTTTTCTCCTTATATGGCCTTGTGGATCGTACAAGCGATCTTAAATTGAACTCTTTTTTTCATTGGCAACCAGTGTAATTCTCCCAAAAGCGAACCGGTCTTCCCAAATTGGTTTACTTGAAAAATGAATCTAGCCACTGTGTTCTGTAATAGTTGCAATCTCTTATATTCCTTTTTGGTGATTTCAGAACTGCAGATATATTATATTATCATGCCAATATCATGCATTCTTCTGAAGCTTTAATGTCCAGTCATATGTTTCCATTGTGATACCATAGTACAGTGAGTTACAGTAATCCAAATTTGGGAGTAAAACAGGCTGCACAACTATTTGAAAACTGGGTTATCTTAAGGTGGAACTTGCTTAATCTGAAAAATATTTTTTTGACCAAGGAGTCAATCTGGTCTCCAGAAGTTTGAAGAGAGTCTAGAATAATGCCTAATACTTTTGAAGTTTTCTCAATATTGAGTTTCTCTCTGTAGACACACCAGATCTGTGTGTGGTAATGAATTATAGTCTCCAAACCAAAGTACTTTAGTCTTCAGTTTATTGAGTTTGAGGACGTTCTTCTGTGTCCAGAAACTCAGGTCTTCCATAATCTTTGTTAGGTATTGTAGGATAACATTGAAGGATTCTTTGGCTAGACACAGGAGGAAGATATTGTCTGTGTAAGAAAATATGTGGACTTGAGGAGAGGAAAATCTTTTACGTTACCATTCCAAAATCTGAAAAATTCCAAAAACCAAAATATGCCTAAACCCAAGGATTTTGGATAAAGGATCTTGTACCTATGTTAAGATAAACTTGGGGAAACCTACATTTTCTAGGATAAGCAGCATAAAATCTGTTTTACCGTATTTTCACGCAAATAACGCGCACCCGTATAAAACGCGCACACGGGTATAGCGCGCAGAAATCACGATGATATGTACAAAAACTTTGGTATACCGCGCTCACGGGTATACCGCGCATGCTGCCCGACGCTCCTTTCGCCCGCCCTGACTTTCCGACTCTCCGTTCACCCCCCCTGACTTCCGTGCACTGTCCCCCCTTGAAGGTCTGTCCCCATCCTGAAAGCCTGATGCCCTCCCCCCGACGTCCGATACATCCCTCCCCCCGAAGGACCGCCGACTCCCCAACAATATCGGGCCAGGAGGGAGCCCAAATCCTCCTGGCCACGGCGACCCCCTAACCCCACCCCGCACTACATTACGGGCAGGAGGGATCCCAGGCCCTCCCGCCCTCGACGCAAACCCCCCCCCCCCCCCAACGACCGCCCCCCCCAAGAACCTCCGACCGCTCCCCCAGCCGACCCGCGACCCCCCCTGGCGCCCCCCCCACCCCCCTTCCCCGTACCTTTGGTAGTTGGCCGGACAGACGGGAGCCAAACCCGCCTGTCCGGCAGGCAGCCAACGAAGGAATGAGGCCGGATTGGCCCATCCATCCTAAAGCTCCGCCTACTGGTGGGGCCTAAGGCGCGTGGGCCAATCAGAATAGGCCCTGGAGCCTTAGGTCCCACCTGGGGGCGCGGCCTGAGGCACATGGTCGGGTTGGGCCCATGTGCCTCAGGCCGCGCCCCCAGGTGGGACCTAAGGCTCCAGGGCCTATTCTGATTGGCCCACGCGCCTTAGGCCCCACCAGTAGGCGGAGCTTTAGGATGGATGGGCCAATCCGGCCTCATTCCTTCGTTGGCTGCCTGCCGGACAGGCGGGTTTGGCTCCCGTCTGTCCGGCCAACTACCAAAGGTACGGGGAAGGGGGGTGGGGGGGTCGTGGGGGTCGCCAGGGGGATCGCGGGTCGGCTGGGGGGCGGTCGGAGGTTCTTGGGGGGGGCGGTCGTTGGGGGGGAGGGGGGTTTGCGTCGAGGGCAGGAGGGCCTGGGATCCCTCCTGCCCGTAATGTAGTGCGGGGTGGGGTTAGGGGGTCGCCGTGGCCAGGAGGGTTTGGGCTCCCTTCTGGCCCAACTACCAAAGGTACGGGGAAGGGGGGTGGGGGGGGTCGCCAGGGGGGTCGCGGGTCGGCTGGGGGGGCGGTCGGAGGTTCTTGGGGGGGGGGCGGTCGTTGGGGGGGGGGGGGTTTGCGTCGAGGGCAGGAGGGCCTGGGATCCCTCCTGCCCGTAATGTAGTGCGGGGTGGGGTTAGGGGGTCGCCGTGGCCAGGAGGGTTTGGGCTCCCTTCTGGCCCGATATTGTCGGGAAGTCGGCGGTCCTTCGGGGTGGGGGTGCGAGTGGTCCTGCCGGGGGGGGGGGGGATGTATCGGACGTCGGGGAGTCGGCCGGGCAAGAGGGCTTGGGCTCCCTCTTGCTCCGATCGTGGATGCGGGTGCGGGTGGGAGCGCGTGCGAGCGGTCGTTCGGGGTGGGGGTGCGAGCGGTCCTGCTGGGGGGGGGGTGAATCGGGGGGCGGGCGGGGTGGGAACTATGTTTTAAAACTTTTGTATACCGCGCTCACGCATATAACGCGCGAGGGGTATGTGTGGTAGGTAAAAACGCGTATAACGCGCGCGTTATATGCGTAAAAATACGGTAGGTCTCTTGCTAGGTATTTGGTATTTGTGAACTGGATTGGCCACTGTTGGAAACAGGATTCTTGACTTGATGGACCTTTGGTTTGTCCCAGTATGGCAACTCTGTTTTGTTTTTTTGTTCTGACCTGAAAGCATCACAAGCTCTGTTCAGTTTAGCTGTCAAGGTGAGCTTACCTTAAAACAGTGTTTCTCAACTCGGTCCTGGAGTACCCCCTGGCCTGTCAGGTTTTCAGGATATCCACAATGAATTATTTATTTATTTTAAAAAATGTATATACCATTTAAATCTAAACGGTTTATATATCGTTACATACATAATTCAGTAGGACAAATACAATCAAACAAACATTAACATATAATCATCAGAAAATCACGTAAAGTACCCATCAAAAGAACAATCACAAAGATCAGTTCCTAGAAAAATGCATTAACAAATAACTGCGTTTTTAATAGTTTTCTGAAATTACCCTTGTCAAACATTTTCGTAATTGACCAACAAGTGAGTTCCACTGCCTCCATTATATGCAAATTTCTTTCATGCATATTCAATGTGGATAGCCTGAAAACCTGACTGGCCAGGGGTTACTCCAAGACTGAGTTGAGAAACACTGCCTTAAAAGATCCCAGATTTGCCCACTGTGACAGTAAAATGTTCATATGTACAGCCTCTGAAATATCAGTCAATAAAATGGCATAGTTTTCTTAAAATAAACCCTAAGACCCCCCAAAAAGTCTAGTGTATTAAGGGCTCCTTTTACTAAGCCACGTTAGAGCATTAACATGCGGAATAGTGTGCGCTAAATTGCCGTGTGCGCTAGACACTAACACCAGCATTGAGCTGGCGTTAGTTCTAGCCGCTAAAATGCTGCGTGCCCTAAAATCGCTAACGCAGCTTAGTAAAAGGAGCCCTAAGAGTAGGATGGAATTTGAAACAAAAGAAAGGAGACTGTACTGCAGAAACTGAGGAGAGTTCATCTAGGAAAATTCATTACACAGATTGATAACCAAGATAAGAGTATAACAGTCTCAGAAATGCTATGTTAGAGAGATCTGAGACATGATAATGAAAAACATAACATAAGTATTTATTTGTATACTGCACAATGCCTCGCGGTTCACAGAAAGAACACATCAGGAAGATATTAACATTGAAGATAGATAAAAACATAATAATAAGGCTCAAAGATATTCCCTGTCTGTCCCAGACGGGATCACAATCTATGTTATGCAGCCTGAATGAGATAGGAACTATGTACTCATAATAGAAAGAAGAAAAGAATATTATAAACTCAATAAAAGGCAAATTCCCCTTAAAGGAAGAAGAGATGGAATGGGAAAGAAGAAAAAAATTAAGCTGTTAGTCATAAAATTTCCCTATTTGTCCCAAACTGGTATGAAGCATGTTTACTAGGAAAGAAAAATAATTGAAGCAGGGAAGATAACATGTCATCACAATCTGCACTAAAGGCATAAAAGTTAAATACCTGACAGTGAAAAGGTAAAGTAATTTATACAGTGTAAATAAAAGAAACAGATCAGATTTAACATAAGCAAAAAATAATATGCAAATTTGGTATGAATTAACAAGATTAAAAAATAAACTCAGAAAAACTCAGCAAAAAGTAAAACTTTAGTTCAGTCCAAATAACAGTAAAGCGTTGACAACAGACCCTTCTCCAACAGCATAATCCATCTCCCGATAACCACCGACTTTGAGAGTAGGTCAAACAGGGCAGGGTTCGACATCAGGCCATCAGCCTGGAAAAGCAGCGATCCTCCTGCCACTACAGGCACTCATAACCTTTTGTCCACTCGCTAATTGCTCCATACTCTAATACACCCCTCAGTTCTGCTACTGAAACTTGTCTTTGTGCAATATAGCCACAATAGAAAAAGTTACTCCCCTGTAAAATATTCAAATATGTTCAAAAAATTTATATGCTCAGAGACTTGAAGGCTTTTGCCTTTGAATCCTTTCCAAGTTTAGGAAGAGACTGAGCCACCTTTAAAGTTAATTCAAGTTTCCATCTTGGTTCCCTGACGCAGGATCGAAACGGGCCACGTCAGAACCTTTGACAAGATAAGTGCTTTGCTTATCGTGCATATGAATAGTAAAAGAAAGTTGACTGTATGATGCAATGAAGAAAATGTTTTTCAACACTATTTAAACATATGCAATGGCTGGGTGATGAGGCAATATTCTTGGGGTTCGCCCCGTGTTTTTGCCTTCAAGTCTCTGAGCATGTACATTTTTATTTTTATTTTTTTTATGAAAACATATATAGTCATCATTATGAACATATTTGAATGTTTTATAGGGGAATGTAGCACCCACAGAGTGCTTTTGTGTATTTAATTGTATGTTATTGTATTTGTGTAATTAGTTGAGAAGGGAAAAGACCTAGGTTTGCATTTTGTTCCTGGTTGCCATGCAGCGAAAACTCTTTCTTCCAGATGTAAGCAGCGTGCTACAGTACAACCAGCCAGTAGCCTGACAAACAGATGCCATACCTTGGTAATGCACCTTGTGCCTGTATCTATAGCAACCCACTGAGAATTACCTCAACAGACACTCCAAACCATTTTACAGCACAAATTATGCCTATAATTATCTTTTTTGAACTTGCTCTGTGAAATAGAATTGTTCAGACCTATGTGATTTTATTTAAAGGCTTAGCTAAAGATGGGTCATTTCCCTTTTGCCCTTTTTATTAATCAGATTTTTATTATATGTTTAAAATATTGCACTAGTCTCAGGAAATGAGGTGGACTCATTCAGCCTATCATCTGCCTCATTCTTGTTACAAGCTTTTGTTTTAGGCACATTAATCCTGCTTTGCAGGACTTCTCCGGCAATAAATCTCCATGTGCAAATTGCATCTTTGGAGCTGATATTCAGTGGCAGTGGTGAGCGGATTAATTTTAAGCATCAGCATTGAATTTAATATATGTATTCAATGACATGGAATATATGTACTGCGCAGTGACCACCCCACAACTTCAGTTTTTTAAGTTGAAGCCTGCTATACAAAACAGGCCTAAACTACTGTAAATATAAGAGAGCTGCTTCAAATCGGTACTCTCTGGGAATACTGGTGATAGTACTGTTCATCTGCCCTTCACTATATGAATAGTATAAGGCAAGTGAGAAGGATTTTTGGCCTGGTGATAGCCATATGGTGGCTAAAAATTGATATACAGTATAAGGAAGTTACATGTTCACAGTCTGCTTGAGCTCAGGGTATTTCTTCAGTGGCTTCCAATGTAAAAATTGTAGATTTCTGTTGCTTCCTCTGGTTGGTTTTTGTTGGGGGGGGTTTCTTTTGCCATGATAAAATTAGGCTACTAATGACTCACTGTCTCTTGGCCATGAGGGCAAAAAGTCACATTTGTAACTATTGGATTTTCCAACTTAGGAAGTCCTGGAGAAGAGCAATCCTCAAGTTGTTACTCGCAAGTTCATGAGTTCTTGAATGGTAATCATGGCTACCACTGCTCAACCCCACCACGAGTCTCCTATTGATCATTGCCATGGTAGAGGCATACAGTGTACACTTCTCCCTCCGTATTCGCTGTGATAGGGGATTAACAGAACCGCAAATACAGAAAAACCGCAAATAACTTTTTCATATGTTATTTGCTGTTTTCTATTAAAAACCATCGTGAATATGGTGAAATCACGAATAACATGGTGAAAGACCTGGCATTTTCCTGAAGGAGAGGCAAAACAAGGTGAAAGTGATGGGAATTAGCGATTTTCTCTGTAAACACTTGAAATCGGCGATTTCGCTATGCAAGCTGATGTAATTTGGGGGATGTAAGTTGGGAGATTGCTGAAACCACGAACACGGAGGGAGAAGTGTACTGCACTGCAAATTAGAATGATCCACTTAGTCTTATATGTAGGTGCATGCTCATAGCTCCCAGGGCAACAACACTGCCTCCAGTTCATAGCTCCATTCTTGGCACAGTCAGGGCCAGATTAACACTATATTGGACCCTAGGCAAACATATATTTGTGGGACCTCCCCACCATTTTTTAACTTTTCCAGCAGGGAAAAGTACAGATCCTAGCTGTGGGTATGATAGCAGTAATAGTTTGTGAATGTGCAGGGGGACTATGGGCTCCTTTTACAAAGCTGCGCTAGCGGTTTTAGCGCGCGCTTAATGCACGCTAAATTGCCACGCGCGCTAGACACTAATGCCAGCATTGAGCTGTCGTTAGTTCTAGCCGCGTAGCGTGTGAGCTAAAAACGTTATCGCAGCTTTGTAAAAGGAGCCCTATGTAAGCACATGCTATGAATACAGAAGCTTAATAGGTGGAGCTGGAGAATAGCCAAATTACCCAGTTCAAAAGGGAAACTCATTCCTAGATTTCTGCAACCTTATCCTGGTACATTTTGGGACCTGAAGTGCTGTTTTCAATTGGCAGTATCAGGGATTACAAATAGAACACTGAATTGGGATACAAGCTCAAAAACAGGACTGACCAAAACATCCCCCTCCTGGAGCTGGGTAACTTAGCAGCTCTGCAGAAGTGGGTTGAGAATCGGGGAATCTGGGCAAGTCCTTTTCACTCTCCATTGCCTCTGGTACAAACCAGAGATTCCAAGGGTGAATTGATCAAAAGAGTGGGATTTAAGGGCACTGTATACAAAATATGAATTTATAACGTTTTAGAAGTGAAAAAGGATTCACAAATGGAAATAGTAGGGCTGCAGATTTAGCACATTAATAACGTGATTAACAAGCTAAGGCCCCTTTTATCAAAATGTGGTACAGTTTTTTACCAAGGGCCGGCGAGATAGATGCTCTAGCTTAGTGTTTTTCAACCTTTTTACACCTATGGACCGGCAGAAATAAAAGAATTATTCTGTGGACCGGCATCGGTCCGTGGACCGGCGGTTGAAGAACACTTGGCTAAGTCGTGTGCCAGACTCCGCCCATCACTACCCAATCTCATCCCCAGACCCCGCCCCCATAATAGTACTAATTGCACCTTGCACGTCCCGTGCCTCATCTGGAAGCCTTCCCTCTGACGTTGCAACGTAGGAGCCGCTGCCCGTGGCTTTGTGAACTGAATCAGTTAGGAAGAGGGAGCTGGCTCGAAGATAATGCCGCATCGATCGCACCGTGGACCGGCGGTTGAAGAACACTGTTTTGGGCCTGACGCACATGCTGGCCCTGTGGACCGACAGGAAATTTCTGTGGACTGGCACTGGTCCATGGACCGGTGGTTGAAGAACACTGCTCTAGCTCATAGGAATTGAATGAGCATTGGAGCATTTAACTTGCTAGCCTGCGATAAAAAGTTCTACTGCAGTTTGATTAAAAAAGGGGCCTTAATTTTTTAATGCTGATTAAAAAATTAATGTGGTTACCTCATCTTCTGCTCCAGTTGGGACCCACTGCTTCTCCATGTCTGAAAGAGGCTACAGTGTGGGTGTTTGTTTCGGTGTCAGTATGTGCATGCTGCCATTGGCTCGGTCTGGCCCAGCAGAACAGATCGTGTGCCGTTACTTAATAAGACTTCACGATCATGGTTAGTTCTAACAATAAGAATTCTATATTATGCATAGATCTAAATCCATGCTAGGAACTATGAAAACTATCTACTTTGTATAGAAAATCTGATAGTTGTAAGATAACACAGAATTCTAACAGTTTTGTTGGCTATGGTATTGCTGCCACTGGTTTTGATAGATCTAATCCCATGGCCTTTGTTATAGGAGTTAGTTCAATGGTGGATAAGGTTTTTGGATACTGGCCTTTTCCTAAGCATACATTAACAAGATCTGTCAGTCACATGAGAAAATCAGAAGGGATATACTCAAACATATTTGATGGACCGACATCTGGGCATCTATATCAGCTGGAATTCCTGTTTCCATATTATTATTGGAAATATATAATTTTGATGCGGTCCTCTAATGTATGTGTACACTTCTCCCTCCGTATTCACGGTTTCAGCATTCACGGTTTTGATTAGTCACGGTTTTTAGCTTGCTGGCTCCTCCCCCCAAATTACATCAGCTTGCATAGAGAAAATTGCTGATTCCCAGCATTTTCTTCACCGTGTTTTGCCTCTCCTTCAGCAACAGGCCAGGTCTCCCACCATGTTATTCGCAGTTTCACCATATTCACAATGATTTTTAATAGAAAACAGCGAATAACATATGAAAAGGTTATTTGCGTTTTTTCTGTATTTGAGGTTCTGTTAATCCCCTATCACAGCGAATACAGAGGGAGAAGTATAAATGTTTCTTTCACTAACTTAATCTTGTTTTGAAAATAACATGCCAAATTATCTACATCTGGTAGAGTTGACAAGAACCTCTTTAGTAGATATTAATGAACTGAAAATCTTGAAGAGATCCTTTGAATAGTTTCTTGATTGATTGATTAGATTATAATAATATTGTTTTTTAGCCTCAGTTATCACTATTTTATATTGCTTTACCTCTCTTCTCCTTACTCTGACGCTTCTTCCAAGTTCTCTCCAACTTCCTTACTTCAGTTCATCATAACTCTGGTAACGATTCAGAGAACCATGGGTTGTTTTTCTGCTTCAGCTTAGTAACCTTAATGGGATTAATCTTATCCCGAACCGCTGCATCAGCATTCATAGGTTTTAGCTGATCCATAATTAACTGCCAGAATTCCATTGTTGATATTTTACTGTGCCTTTTCGTATATGTATCCTCTTGAGTTTTTAAGGAGAATGTTTTAGGTAGTTTTAAGTAGAAATTTAAAAAATAGTGGTTGGACCAGATAACCGGTTCGCATTTGACATGATCTATCAGAGGGAACATTAAGCTATTGGATACTACTATTACTATCCATTTAGTCGTGTCCGACATTTGAATACTCTGTAGGCCAGTCCTTGCCATGCTTCTCTGTTTTCCGTGGCTTCTTTCAATTGTTTGATGTTCATTCCCATGTCATTCTTGATGGCATCCAGCTAACAGGCCTTTGGTCTCCCCTGCTTCCTTTTACCACTGACCGTTCCGAGTAGCACCTCCTGTTCTAGTGAATTCACTCTCATCACATGTCTATAATAGGTCAGTTTCTGTCTGGTAATCTTGCCTTCTAGGGACAAATCTGGGTTTATATGATCAAGAACATCTTGGTTGGTGATCCTAACTATCCATGGGATTCGTAGAAGTCTTCTCTAGCACCACAGCTCAAAAGCATCGATTTTTCTTCTATCTGCATTTGTAAGTATCCATGTCTCGCAGCCATATGTCATGATTGGGAACACAATGGCAGTGATCAGTATTTGATGGTGACTGAGATGTCCTTGCACTTCCATATTTGGTACATACTCACCATTGCTGCACACCCCATTGCTAATCGACACTTGATCTCTGTTGTCAAACCACCACTGTGATCAATGAGGGATCAAAAGAAAGCAAAGCTGTCAACCACTTCTACTTCTTCATTGTTGATCTTTATGTGGACTTTCTTGTTGGCGGTAGTCATGATTTTGGTCTTCTTGATGTTCAGGTAAAGTCCCATCTTTCTTCTTTCAGCTTCAGGATCAACTTCTTGAGGTCCTTCTCACTCTCTACCAGCATGGTAGTATCATCTTCTTATCTCAGAAGTGGTGGAGACAGAGACTGTGTCTGAATTCAAGAAAGCATGGGATCTCTTAGAGAGAGGAAGAGATAATGGTTACTGTGGATGGGCAGACTGGATGGGCCATTTGGCCTTTATCTGCCATCATGTTTCTGTGATGGTCCTTCTGCCTTTTTTCACCCCAACATTCGAGGTAAAAGTTGTCACAGTTGGCCAGGACAGGAGGCAGGAGGATACCTCCTGTGCCAGCCCACCACGAGACCACCAGGGAATTCAAAAGGTATGCAGGGGAGGGGAGGGAAGTAAAAGTTTTTAGAGTTAGCCTGGACAGGAGGTGGAAGGTATCCTTCCTGTCCTAGCCCACAGCTGTATCAGTAGGTCTTACAGTAGACCCAGTGGAAGCCTGCAAGGCATCGGGACGGAGGGAGAAGGTATAGGGCAAGGAGGGAGGGAGGGGAGATACAGAATACAGAGCCTGGCAGGGCAGAAAAGGAGGGGGGATGGGTGCAAAACCTGGCAGGGCAAGTTTCAAGTTTTATTAAATTTGGTATACCGCTTATAATTGTCTACGTGGTATACATAATTTAAAAGGCTAAAATATAAAATTTCACAGATAATCATAAATGACTTAGACATACAATCATGATTACAGGAGGGACGGGGGAAGAAAAGAAATGTTCTTTAGGAAAGGAAGACAATGGAAAGAAAACACAAGAGGAAGGGAGTTAGAGTTGTATCTGCTTAAGGCGATTTTAGCAGTCAAAGCATCCTTGAATAAAAATATTTTTAGGTTTGATTTAAATTTAGAAAGACAGGAATCTTTGTGGAAATGAGATGGCATATTGTTTCATAACGGAGCAGTGAGAGAGAAAATCGATTTTTGGGTCATATCATATACTATGGGTTGCATCGAAGGAATCTCTAGTATGTTATGGTTGCTGGAATGTAATGATCATGAAGGAGGGGGGCTGGGTGCAGAGCCGGGCAGGACACTTGAATATTAAACCTTCCCCCGGCTTTTATTCGAGTCAACCCTTTTTCCTCCTTTTGGGGGGGAGGGCTACCTCAGCTTATATTCAAGTGTACTGTATATGGTAGCTTCACAGAAAGAAGTAAATGAAAAGCACAATAAAATTCAACCAAATAGCCATCACCACTCAGAGCCATCCCTTTCTTCAACACCTTGATAGCCTGTGATTGTTGTGGGGCTGTTTAATTGTGCTATTTTATTGGATGGTAACTTTGAGGAGACCGGGGTCCTTAAAGAAGTCTTTCAAATGTGCTACACTGAGATCTGTCCCAGACGTAAACAGCTTTTTCACGGACCAGCTGAAACTTTTCCGCAAAATCCTTAGGATTAGTTATAATGGTGTCACCATCTTTGATAGCCTGTATTTAGCTGCCAGCTTCTTTTTCCTAAGGTAATTAGCTAGGAGGCGGCCAGCTTTGTTTCACTGTTCATATTATACTGTACTAGTGTTAAGCAATGCCTTCTCTGCTCGTTCAGATAATAAAATATTATACTTAAATTTGTTTATACAACTGAGATAGAAGAGTAGGGGTGGGATTAACATAAAATTGCTGTTCAAGTTGCCTAATACTCGTTTCCTGAGTAACAAGTTCTGACTCTGCTTGCAAATTTTAGCCGTATATGCAATAATTTTCCCCCTTAAGAACATAAGCAATGCCTCTGCTGGGTCAGACAGAGGTCCATCGTGCCCAGCAGTCCGCTCACGCGGCGGCCCAACAGGTCCAGGACCTGTTCAGTAATCCTCTATCTATACCCCTCTATCCCCCTTTTCCAGCAGGAAATTGTCCAATCCTTTCTTGAACCCCAGTACCGTACTCTGCCCTATTACGCTCTCTGGAAGCGCATTCCAGATGTCCACTACACGTTGGGTAAAGAAGAACTTCCTAGCATTCGTTTTGAATCTATCTCCTTTCAACTTTTCTGAATGCCCTCTTGTTCTTTTGTTTTTCGAAAGTTTGAAGAATCTGTCCCTCTCTACTCTCTTATGATCTTATAAGTCTCTATCATATCACTTCTAAGTCTCCTCTTCTCCAGGGAAAAGAGACCCAGTTTCTCCATATCTCTCAGCGTATGAAAGGTTTTTCCATTCCCCTTTATCAGACACGTCGCTCTCCTCTGAACCCTCTCGAGTAACGCCATGTCCTTCTTAAGGTACGGCGACCAATATTGGACGTAGTACTCCAGATGTGGACGCACCATCGCACCGATACAATGGCAGGATAACTTCTTTCGTTCTGGTTGTAATACCCTTCTTGATTATGCCTAGCATTCTGTTTGCCTTCTTAGCGGCCGCTGCGCACTGTGCCGTCGGCTTCGTTGTCATGTCCACCATTACCCCCAAGTCCCTTTCTTGGGTACTCTCATTTAATAACATCCCTCCCATCATATAGTTGTACCTCGGGTTTCTGTTTCCCACATGTAATACTTTACATTTCTCAACGTTTCTTAAATGTGTCCCAAAGCATTAAACTGAAAAGCTTCCTCTATCCATAAAGGGACTTTCATAATAAACTGTGGATCTGCTAAGAGGGCTGTATTAAATATCCAAATTCTAGGAGCTGAGGAAGGGGTCTGATCTGTTATCTGCAGAACAATTCCAGAATGATCCGAGATGGGACAGGCTACAATATCAACAATGAGAACTGAGCCTATTTAAGGAGGTGGATATTAAAAAGTAATCCACCCTCATAGAAGAGGCATGGGGAGTAGAATAAAACATATATTCTGCCTCATCAGGATGGAGAAATCTCCATATATAATATAGACCAAAAGTAGAGATTATATCAGACAAAATTTTGTTTGTCTTTGGAGGCCTAAACAGACCCGAAGATCTGCAGTCTTGTAAGGGCGACGACCTGTTTGAGGATAAGATTGAAGAGGTGGCAGATAAAATTTAAAAAAAAAACACATTGGTACTAGATTTTCTATATAAAATGTCTTATCAATTTATCATTGCTGGGTGTGTAAACATAAAAGTTATAGCTGTAATACCAAGAAATCTGCTCTATTAAGCAAAAGTAATAGCAAATTTTTTTAAAAATAAAGCATTATGTAAACAGTGACTTTGAGCAACTCCACTATGTAAACTGCTCTGAGAAGTATTCCATAAACAGTAGTGCTGCCCGATTCAAGAAAAAAAAAATTCTGATTCGATTTAGACTATTGAATCTATTTTTTGATTCGATTCGATTTTCCTGCCCAAGAGGGTGTTTTTTTCAAACATCTTGGTGGGTTTATTTTATAGCCTCTTCACCCATTTTATAGCCTCTTCACCCCCTTTGTCTTCTCCTAACCATACTGGCGCTGTGGTGGAAACAAAATAAACAAACAAAAAAGGCTTTTCCTCTCTCTGTTAAATCTTAGCTCTGGCAGGATACACGTTTCAAATCTGACGTATTCAGGGGACGTATTCACTGAAGGCTGAAAAGCTAAGTTAATAAGTTATTAAATTAAATTATTGAAATGAATAGTTATAAAATTTAAATGCTAAAACTATTTAAATCATGAATGAAAGAAGAAGAAAAAGAGATAAATAAGATTGTGCCGTACTGGGAGGAATGAGGAATTGAACCCCGGGGAGCTTGAGTTCTCCAGGGTCAGTCTGATATCCCACAGGCACTAATATAAGATATCTTACTACCTGCAATGGGACTGAATGTGAATGGTTTGTTGCATCAGGCAGTGTCACCACCCCCCACCAGGTCTGCCCACCATCATGTAAATTCTGACATTTTCTGTCAGTTCTGCTGATAGCAAACCCTTCACATTTTCTCCCATTCTTCAGTCCTAATCTTTTTCAACACCTCCCCCCCCAAAACCACTCAATAGTTCCTGATTATTTCCAAGGGACCCCGTGCAGAGATCTGCTCCCCCTCATTCCTTTGACTAGAGCAGCCTTCCCATTGGCTGGAAACCTACCACAGCCTCTGCAGTGGAAGAGGGGGGGATCATGGAGAGTTGTAGTGGACTAAACTATGAAAAATATCCACATACTTAGCTATCCTTCTGGTTTTGAGACAGGTAATTTACAACTTTTTAGAATCCTGAAACAATCCTGACAGTTGGCAATCCTAGCCTACTGAATCCTGAGCACATCTGATAAGGGCTCTCTCCCCATATACACTTTTGGACGCAAGACATGTGCCTAGCTTGATCATCTGTCTGTGGGTGTAGTAGACGTTTGAGGGAGTAGGTAGTACAAGGCAAGGGCAGGGTTTCCTTAGGATCACTCCCTCACTGAAGCAGAGCTACCTTACGTTCCTGTAATGACAAAAGGAAGCAAGTGCCTATTTTTACTAAAAAGCCTTCTGGCAGAACAGAAAGAGAGAGGCCCCAAGTAAAGGTGTCTTGGCCTGGCTGAAGTACATGAGGGGAATTCCAGGGAAAAGGAGTGGTCCTACCTCAAACATTTGTATCCTGTGTTGTAGGAAGCCTTAATATGGCTACTCTTTGGGTTTTGGCCAGGTGCTAGTGACCTAGATTGGCCACCATGAGAACGGACTACTGGGCTTGATAGACCATTGGTCTGACCCAATAAAGCTATTCTTATATTCTTATGTGAGTGTATGCCTCCAGGGATTTTGTGAAAGCTAGCTGAAGACTGCCAAGGTAGGGCCAATTATCCCTTGGCTATTTCAATTTGTGATTATGCGTGAGGAAGTTATTGCATATAAAGTGTATAGCTGTGTCAGGGACAGGTTACTGAAACTGAGACTGTGCTTGTACATACTTCATTGGAAGTACCAAGCCTGTGAGGAAATAGGGCTGATTATTTCCCTCGTATACATAAATAAAATGGTTTGAGCTTTCTGGCAACATGTGTATGCCAGTTTTTGTGAGGTCCTGCAGCCAGCTTTTAAAGCTATACTACCACATGGACCAAAAACATTTTGTCTTGGAGTATAGCACCCCCCCCCCCTCTAGTAGCATACTAGTAGGAGGTGAGGGAATGGGAAAAGGTGTTTATGGAGAGGAATGGTAGCACAAGACATGAAAATTGGTTTTGATATAATGGTGAAAAGTTGAACATGAGGAATGGTGTCAATCTGTGCAGCTGTCATTGTGGCGTGTCATGTCTCCATTATCATTTCTTTACTAATTTACAGTTCTAATTTATATACAATCGGTGGGAATATGTTTCCCCCCCCAAAAAAAAACCCCAAAAAAACCAACTTTGACACAGTCAGATTTCAAAACAATTAATTCCCTTTTTTTTTTAGATAAATAGTGATCCAAATGTCAAATGATTTTATTGGAGGTTTTTATTTAGTGCTTGTGTAAATTAAAGATCATTACAGGAGACTGTGAAACAGGAACATAATGGCTCCTAAAGTAAAAATAATAGCTTAATAAAAATTGATGGTTTTAAAGAATGTTACAGGTCTCTGAAGAATGCCTGAAAGCTGGACAATTCATGGTTATGAGTAAACCGTAAATCTTGATCCAACAGACTTGGCTACTGCTCCTACACAATCCCCCCCACCAAAAAAAAAAAAAAAAGGCAACGATGACAACAAAGAAAGCTACACCATTTGTTAAATTTAGCCTTTCGGCCTGTTAAAACTAACAATTTTCCTTAAGAATGCAGCACAAAAAAAAAGGGTAAAAAAGCCAGGGGAAGGAGAGGGTACTACAGAGATGCTGGACTTTGGAGATGGGGAGGAAAGGGTAAGAAGATGCCAGACCTCTGTAGGAAGAAAGAAGAAAAGGGGTGCACAGTGGGTGTCAGATCACAGTCGGGGGAAGAGAAGGAGCGAGAGAGTACAGAGAAGGGATGGAATGGAAGGAATGGAGAGAGATATGTCAGACTGTGAGGAGAGAGAGAACAGACCACAGGAAGAGGAGAAGGGGATGGACCATGGAAAGGGGGAGGGAAGGAAGGAGAGATAGAGAGATGCCAGACTGAGAAGAAGGAGAGAGGTACCAGACTATGGGAAAAAGGGAAGGGGAGAAATGTCTTACCACTGAAATGGAAAGGAGGAGGGGGAGGGAAGGATAGAGCGATGCCAGACCATAGTAGGAGGGAAGGGAAGAAGGGGAGAGAGATATACCAGACTGCAGGAAGAAGAGAGTAATACCAGATCACAGGAAGGGGGGAAGGGAAAGAAAAAGATGTCAGACCATGAGGAGGGGGAGGGAAGGAAGGAGAGAGATGCCAGGTAAGAGAAGGATGGAGAAGACAGAGAGAGATGCCAGACCACTGTATGGGGGGGGGGGGAGGAAGGAAGGAAGGACCAGAGATGCCAGACTGTCGGAAGGCGAGAAGGAGGATTCCACACCATAGAAAGGGGGAAGACAGAAATGTCAGAACATAGGAGGGGGAGAGAGAGGGAAAAAAAATGGTACACAGGGATGGGAGGAGTGGGTAAGGGAAAAGAGATGGAAGAAATGCTGTTTAGGATTGATGGGAATAGGGCAGAGAGAGGGAGGAGATGGTGCACATGGATAGAGAGGAGCAGAATACATGGAAAAATAGATTGGCAAGGAAAAAGAAAAATGGAAGAAAGTTGAATGTTAAAAATTAATGCCAAAGATGGATGTAGAACAAAACACAAAAAAACCCTCTCATCAATACTGGGCAAGTTTCTCAAATAATATCTTCATATAACATTTAAAGGCTTTTAAATATTTAAATGTGCTCGTAAACTCTTCAGCAAGGCGCCACAGCAGCGGTACAATGTCGCTGGAAAGGTGCTTGAATTTTAATCATAACACATTGCATGGAGCAAGGATTCTTGCTTCTACTGGAGTGGCAAATGTTATGGCTCTACAAAAGTTGTTTAACAGTAGCCCACTTATCTGAAAAGGTCAGTTCATGGCTCCAACACAGTCTGTGTTTCACTAGGCTACATCAGGAAGTCGGAAGGATAAGCTTTTTGTATTGATTTTATTTGCAGTGTGCAGTGCCTGAGTCCTTTGGTCTACACACTTGATGTTGAAAAAAGACGCCCTGGGGGTGGAGAGAAACTTACCCATTATTGATGAGAGGGTTTTTTTTTGTGTTTTGTTCTATTTTGAAAGTATTGCCCCCTCAAGTGGACTGTAATTTAAAATTCCCGGTCTGTTTGGATCAAAGATGGATGTAGGGCAGAAAGTGAAGGAGAGAAAAACAGCAAATGGATAAGAAGGTCCTGGAAACAATTAAGAACACAGACTGAAGCGCAGCCAGAGACTGGGAAAAGATGATTAAAAAAATAAAATCAGCAGATAACAAAAGTAGTAAATATGTGATAGAAATATGTCAGTTTTGAAAATCTACATCTGTTGTCTATATTTTGTACTGTTAAGGAAGAAATGCATTTTTTTTTTCTATTTCTCTGGTGTACTGCATGCAGAGTCTGGCATCTTAGGGCTTCATTTGTGTACATTAGAACTTTGTCCTGTATTTGCATAGGGGTTATCTGTGTTCTGCATTGTGTGACCAAGGCCAGATGTTCTGGTAGGAATGAATGTCAAAAAGCGCTATTGGCATCATGGCCCCAAGTAGGAAAATACTTGTTGGCTCTTCTTTAGCCTTTTGGACCTAAAATGGCCCTCATTTAAAAATTAGCGAAGACCACTGCTTTAGGATATGCAGCATCTGACATCATCTGTGTCATGTTATCGTTAGATACATAGTTAAAATCACTGTGAAAGTCTAATCTAATCTGGGATTTATGAATCGCACCATGCCTACAAAGGTTCAAGGTGACATACAGTACAGTTTCTGGAGAAAGTGTACATATATGCTCTATAAAATTCATTCTTTGTCATCAACAGCAGATGAATCCAGAGACTAGTGGGATTACATCCATCAACTAGCAGGTAGAGATAGAGAGCACTTGAGCTCCCAGGTCCCTTCCCCCCTCCCCCCTGAAGAACCTGGATACCTAAGTCCCATAAGCTCACTCAGGTGGGCGCGGGACTACAGAGGTCGCCATTCTCTTTGTAGAGGCGCCGGTGGGAGGAGTTTTTACTCCTTTGTCGCATAGGTCAGCTGAGGCTGCTTCAGCCTTAGTCACGCTTGACTACTGGCTTGCAACTAGAGTGGGCAGCGGTAGGAGGCCCTGAGGGCAGTCGGCCAAGGCCCTTCCCTCCCCTCATGCTCCGCCGCTGTCAGTCTTTCTTCTCTCGGAGGAGGGACACCGCCTCCGGCAGTGATTCCTTTGCCCTCAGTATTTGGCAGGCCCCAGGAGGTTGGCCTTGGCCGGGGCGCCATTTCGCTAGTTTACCTTGTTTAATCCTGCTGACTGACAGCTGGGGCTAGGCTAGTTGTGAGCTAGCTGCAGCTCTTTCTCTGTGGCTCAAAGTTTTTTTTTTTTCCGCTCCTTATGGGTCATTCATGTGGAGGAGTGGGCTAAAAGTTAGATCAGATGTCTCAGTGTCTGCGGTTGTCGCTGTATCTATTTGGGGGCTCTGGGAAAGGCACTTGTCACTTCGGGGCCCAGGTACAGTTTTGGTGTCTTGCCTCTCCTCTGGCATTCTTCTTGACTTTGGTCAACAGTTCAGAGGGCTTCCCTTGTTCTGTTACCGGGTTTGATGCTCTAGATCCTTGTGAGGGAAAGAAGATCTGGTCTGCGGCGGTGCTCATGGGTTTTTGATATCAGCTAAGGACCATTGCCAGGCAGGATGGTTCCTTACCATTGGAGGTTATTTGGGGCCTGGCGGTTATGATAGGAGGCTGCTTTGCACTCATTCTATTCGTGGAGGGGCGATGTAGCTGTGGTTTCCGCAGCATGGTGCTCTCAGACGAGGATGGCTCCTGCTCACATATGCTAGGGAGGGTAGCCTCTGTATGATCATGGGTGACATAATCTCTGGAATGTAGTATCTCCTTGACGCGTGCTGCAGGGCAGGATTTGGGGGCGAGAGATTTCCCGTTCGCTTCTTTATTTACCTCCCTATGTTTGGACTGCTTTGGTACATCCCACTAGTCTCTTTATTCATCGCAATTGATGACAAGGTAAAATTATGTCCTTACCTGTTAATTTTCTTTCCTTTAGTCATAGCAGATGAATCCAGAGCCCCACCCTGTTGCGGGGTTTTGTCACTCTCAGGCACGGTTTCAGCAAGCTTTTGGCTGAAATTGCATTCTCGAATTTGAAGCATCAGTGGTGCGGGTTGCACATGTAAGGGAATTAAATTGCATATGTGTCTTATGTTTCATATGTCTCATGCCTTTTATGTGCTTTACTTTGTGTTTTTAATTCAACTGCTTTGAGAAGACCTATACTGGTTGACCAGGAGACTGTGCATCCAAGATATACCCGAGGATAAATCAAGTGCTCTCTATCTCCACCTGCTGGTTGATGGATGTAATCCCACTAGTCTCTGGATTCATCTGCTGTGACTAAAGGAAAGAAAATTAAGGACATAATTTTACCTTATGCTTCTCCTGAAAGCCAAGACTACACGAATAGGTACTTTTGTGTGGATAATCTTATTTTAGAAAAGGAATAGCAGATTTTCTTGCTGGTGGAATATTTTTCCTAAGTCAAATTATCATATGAAGTTGCATTTTCTAAGTATAGTCTATTATCCCAGGACAAGCAGGCATGATATTCTCACACATGGGTGACGTCATCTACGGAGCCCCAGCGCGGACAGCTTTTCAAGCAAACTTGCTAGAAGTTTCAAGTTTGCACACTGCACCACGCATGTGCTAGCCTTCTCGCCACTAGAGGGCGCATCTCCACCTCGTGGTCCTCAGTCATTTTCATCCGCGGAGCCAGAAGCCCTGTGGATAATTTGTGCTCGTATTGCCTTCTGTCGCCGCGGCTGTGTGCGGAATTTCGACGCGGTCGCTGCGTTATTTGTGTTTTCTTTCTTTGTTTTCTTCTTTTTTCAAAAAAAAAAAAAATTCTAACTTTTCCGTGTGCTCCGGGGGCTCCCGGTAGCCGTGGCCGAGGAACCTCGTTTGTTCCCGGCCTTGTTTTGGGCCCATGTCCCGGCCCGTAACGGGATTTAAGAAGTGTGGTAGGTGTGATAGGCTTTTGTCCATCACTGACCCTCACAGGTGCTGCCTAAGGTGTTTGGGGCCCCATCACCCGACAGCATCGTGCCCTAAGTGTGCCACCTTCCAGAAACGGGCCCTTACTCATCGCAAGGCCCGTATGGCTGATCTCTTTGCCGTCGATGCCCCGACGGGGAAGGCCTCGAGCTCGGCCTCGGCTTCGGCCCCGGCCTCGACCTCGGCCTCGACTTCGGACCCCTCGGCTACCTCGAAGCAGGTTGCCTCGCAGAAGCAAGCCCCGGGTAAGTCTCCACTTCCTTCCTCAGTTTCATCTACCAGGAAGCCATCCTCGGGCTCTTCGTCGGCGGGACCGTTGGCCTCGGCCCAGCCCAAAATATCGAAGGGGTTAGCCCCGAGGGAATACTCGAAACCGAGGTCGCCCTCTGCGGAGCGCCCCCAGGTGTTGCCTCCGGGTCTCACGATCCCGGCGTTCCAGGAATTGCTTCGCACTTTAATTTCCTCGGAGCTCTCCGGGGCCATTGAGACTTTGCAGCAGGCTTCGGCCTCGACTTCGGTCTCTGCGGCCCCGCAGTTGGCGACCTCGGCCTCGGGCACCGGCCTTTCAGCGGCCGAAGCTCCCTCGGCCTCGACCTCGACGCTTCCCTCGGACCCGACCTCGGTGAGACAGCCTGAGGTCAGTGTGCGGTCCCGAGACAAGCAGCGCCGGGTACGCCAGATCTCCTCGTCCTCGTCCCCGAGGTCTTCACGGGGTTCATCGCCCTCGAGCAAGCCTCGGGCGAAGCACCGCCTCAAAAAGGCCAAGCGGTCTCGAGCCTCGCCTCTGAGGAGTCATCGCTCGACGACGCCCGAGGCCGGGGCTTTGCGTGTCGAGGAACTCCGCCTCGACAACCCCGATCTTTTACGGTCCCCGCTCCGGGAGTGTTCCCGTGCCTCCTCGCCGAGGCGGAAGGGACGGGCCTCCATACCCCGTACCCCGGGGGGTTCCCCAAGGGGGTCTCTTCGGCGGACTGTGTCCCCGACCCCTTCGAGGTCACGGGATCGTGCCTCTTGGGGTTCGGGGTCCGGAGGGCAGTTCGGGTATTCTCGCCAGGCCTCTCCCTTCGGCTCTGTTGAGAAGTCTCGGTCACCCTCTCCGCCTGCACGGACATCTTCTTTTTCAAAGTTTGTCCATGACATGGCGAAGGCTTTGGGGGTGGACCTGTCGGCAGGGTCACACTATACCAAAGAATTTTTGGAGGAACAGGATTCTCCTGCCCCTCAGCGGGAATCTCCCCGCCTCCCGCTTAACAAGGTCCTCCTTCAGACCTTGCTACGGAACCTTGAGACCCCTCTTACAGTGGCGGTAGTGCCCACCAAGATGGAATCCAAATACCGGACTCTTCCCCCTAAGGGGTTTGACAAGGGGCAACTCTCCCATCAGTCGCTCTTGGTAGAGTCGGCTCTTAAACGTTCGCAGCCTTCTAGAGTCTCGGCTGCTGTCCCCCCTGGGAGAGAGGGTCGGACCCTCGATAAATTCGGCCGTCGTCTGTATGCTAATTCCCAGATGGCCACGAGGGTCCTCAACTATGCTTTCGCCTATTCTTCCTACCTCAGATCCATGGTCAAGGATCTGCCAGATTTTCAGGGGGTGATCCCGGATTCACACAGGGATAAATTTGCCACTTTTGCGTCCAACCTGTCCCAGCTCAGATTCTATCTGTTTCATGCGGTATATGACGCCTTTGAGCTTGCCTCGAGGGTCTCGGCTTGTGCGGTAGCCATGCGCCGGCTGGCGTGGCTACGGACCCTCGAGATGGACCCCAACCTGCAGGAGCGATTGGCCAATCTACCCTGCGTCGGGTCGGAGTTGTTCGACGACTCCCTGGAGGCGGCTACCAAGAGGCTTTCTGACCAAGAGCGCTCTTTGGCGTCTCTGGTTCGTCCAAAGCCTAAGCCGTCGCCTCAGAGGCCTTTTAAACAGCCACCTAGGCGGTATCCTCAAAAATCGACACCGGCCTTTTCGAGACCTCCACCCCGTCGCCCAACCCAACAGGGTAGAGGGGGGCCCGCCAAGCCCGCTACGCAGGGGGCATCCAAGCCGGCGCCGTCCTTTTGACGGGATGAGCGGCCGGGGGCTGGCCCCCGCCGCCAGGTCGCCCAACCCCCTCCCCATCGGGGGTCGGCTCACGGCTTTTGCCAGGGCTTGGTCAGGGATTACGTCAGACGCATGGGTGCTCCGGACCGTCTCAGAGGGCTATTCGTTAAACTTCTCCAGGCAGCCTACAGACATGCCCCCCGGGGCGTGCCCGTCCAATCGAAGCCAGTTGACCCTTCTCCGAGAGGAAGCCAGGGCCTTGTTGAGCCTCCGGGCGGTCGAAAGGGTGCCTCTCGATCAGCAGGGCCGGGGATTTTATTCCCGTTACTTTTTGGTCCCGAAGAAGACCGGGGACTTGCGCCCCATTTTGGACCTCCGGAAGCTCAACAAGTTCCTGGTCAGGGAGAAGTTCCGTATGTTATCGCTTCCGATTCTGTATCCTCTATTGGACGAGGGGGACTGGATGTGCTCCCTCGATTTGAAGGAAGCGTACACCCATGTTCCGGTGCATCCCGACTTTCGGAAGTTTTTAAGATTTCAGGTCGGAGACTTGCACCTGCAGTACCGTGTACTACCCTTCGGTCTGGCTTCGTCCCCTCGGGTATTCACGAAATGCATGGTGGTGGTCGCGGCTGCTCTGCGCTCCCGGGGGTTGCAGGTCTTTCCCTATCTGGACGATTGGCTGATCAAGGCCCCGACAAGGGAAGGAGTTATTTCAGCGACCCAACAGACTATCACGCTTCTTCAGGGTCTAGGGTTCGAGGTGAACTTTCCCAAGTCTCACTTGCAGCCGACTCAATCCCTCCAGTTTATAGGGGCCGTGCTGGACACGGTTCTCCTCCGTGCCTTCCTCCCTTCTCCACGGCTGGAGGCCCTGCTTCGCTTGGGCCGGCAGGTTTCGCAACTGCAGGTAGTGTCGGCTCAACGTATGATGGTGCTTTTGGGGCACATGGCATCGACGGTCCAAGTGACACCTTTTGCTCGGTTGCATCTGAGGATTCCTCAGTGGACCTTGGCCTCGCAATGGCGTCAGGACCGCGACCCAGTATCTCGACGTTTGACTGTGACTCCGTCTTTCAGACGCTCGCTCCGTTGGTGGACCAACTCTACCAATCTGTCCGGGGGTTTGCTCTTTCGCGTCCCTCCGCATTGCAAGGTCCTGACCACGGACTCTTCGGAGTATGCGTGGGGGGCTCATCTAGACGGTTTACGAACGCAAGGCCTATGGTCGGCCACGGATCGTCGGTGTCACATCAACGTGTTGGAGCTTCGTGCCATTTATCTGGCTGCTCGGGCCTTCGGTCACCTCCTGCACGATCAAGTGGTTCTCGTTCGGACAGACAACCAGGTGGCCATGTATTACGTCAACAAGCAGGGGGGGACGGGCTCTTGGCCTCTGTGCCAGGAAGCCCTGCGACTTTGGACATGGGCCGTGTCTCAGAACATCTTCTTGCGGGAGCGGTTTACATTCAGGGGGAGCTGAATTGTCTGGCAGACAAACTCAGTCGTCCTTCTCCATGCCGCACGAGTTGGTCGCTGAACTCCCGGGTTTCTACGCGAAGTCTTCGACCGCTGGGGGACTCCTCAGGTGGATCTGTTTGCTTCACCCGAGACTCACCAAACTACCCCTCTACTGTTCTCGGTATGTACTCCCGGGACCGTCTCGAGGCCGATGCTTTTCTTCTCGACTGGGAGGGGAGGTTCCTTTATGCGTTCCCTCCTTTTCCTCTGATTTTGAGAACGCTGGTTCATCTAAAATCGACCAAAGCTACTATGATTCTCATTGCGCCCCGTTGGCCAAGACAGCACTGGTTCTCCCTGCTTCTTCTTCAACTCAGTGTCAGGGAGCCTCTGCTTCTGCCTGTCTTTCCCTCTCTGCTGTCTCAGAGTCGGGGTTCGCTGTTACATCCCAATCTTCATGTCGTTACATCTGACGGCTTGGGTTCCTTTCCCCTTGACTTCGATTCCTGTTTCTCAGTCAGTGCGGGAAATTTTGGAGGCCTCTCGCAAGATCTCGACTAGGCTTGTTATTCCCAGAAGTGGACAGATTTTCATCCTGGTGCTCCACGAACCACCTTGACCCGGGTTCAGTTCCAGTGTCTTCGGTGCTGGAATATCTGTTGCATCTGTCGAATTCTGGTCTGAAGACGACTTCCATTCGAGTGCATCTTAGTGCCATTGCTGCATTCCATCAACATCTCGAGGGTCGTTCCCTCTCTCTGCATCCTCTGGTTTCTCGTTTCATGAGGGGTCTTGTGAATGTTCATCCTCCTCTCAAGCCTCCTCCTGTAGTATGGGATCTTAATGTGGTCTTGGCTCAACTGATGAAACCTCCTTTTGAGCCGATAGATAAAGCTCTTCTTAAGTTTCTTACTTGGAAAGTAGTCTTTTTGATTGCGCTCACGTCCGCTCGTCGGATTAGCGAGCTACAGGCTTTGGTTGCGGATCCTCCTTTCACGGTGTTTCATCATGACAAGGTGGTTCTTCGCACCCATCCCAAATTTTTGCCTAAGGTTGTGTCTGATTTCCACCTCAATCAGTCCATTGTTCTTCCGGTATTTTTTCCGAAGCCCCATTCTCATCCTGGTGAAACGGCGCTTCACACGCTTGACTGTAAGAGGGCGTTGGCTTTTTATCTCCAACGTACTAAGTCTCATCGGAAGGTTCCTCAATTGTTTTTGTCCTTTGATCCTAATCGGGTAGGACATCCGGTTTCCAAGCGTACCTTATCCAACTGGTTAGCTGCTTGTATCTCTTTTTGCTACGCTCAGGCTGGTCTCCCGCTCTCGGGTCGAGTTACGGGGCACAAGGTCCGGGCGATGGCAGCTTCGGTTGCTTTCCTCCGTTCTACTCCTATGGAGGACATATGTAAAGCTGCCACCTGGTCTTCGGTTCATACGTTCACCTCCCACTACTGTCTGGACTCCTTGTCCAGGAGTGACGGCCGGTTTGGCCAGTCGGTGTTACGTAACCTGTTTTCCTAAATTGCCATCCTCCCACCTACCCTCTTTCTGGTTGGCTTGGAGGTCACCCATGTGTGAGAATATCATGCCTGCTTGTCCTGGGATAAAGCACAGTTACTTACCGTAACAGGTGTTATCCAGGGACAGCAGGCATATATTCTCACAACCCGCCCACCTCCCCGGGGATGGCTTTTCTTTGCTGGATATGGAACTGAGGACCACGAGGTGGAGATGCGCCCTCTAGTGGCGAGAAGGCTAGCACATGCGTGGTGCAGTGTGCAAACTTGAAACTTCTAGCAAGTTTGCTTGAAAAGCTGTCCGCGCTGGGGCTCCGTAGATGACGTCACCCATGTGTGAGAATATATGCCTGCTGTCCCTGGATAACACCTGTTACGGTAAGTAACTGTGCTATATTTGTAGTTTGTACATTTTTATATGCTAGATGAGGAAAGAAGGGCAGAGTTTACTAACAAGTTGAAAATGTTGGAGAAGTTTTTAATCTCCATTTTCTAAGTCTGAACAGACTTCTCTGTAGGCAAAGGCATTCAACAGAAATCGGCTATTGATGATAATGCTGCTTAACAAACATAAATCCCTTTTTGAGGAAAAAATTGTTAAATGAATCACAAATATTTTAGTATTTAGTTTCATATTAAATTATGACATTTCATTGTGCCTTACTTGCCTGTTACAGCATTGCAGCTTGGTTGCTACATGTTCCAGCTGAACGTGAATTTTTAAATGTTGATTCCTCAGGTGCCTGGATGTCTTAGGTTGTAGGGGTTGCAGAGATGGGTAACAAAATAACGAAAACAAAATTGAGCTTCCTGAAGATTTGAAAGCATGAGCCTAGAGCAAAAAGCGGCGAAAGCCTCTCTCACCAAGGAAAGTCGTCGACGCTAATGGTTTTTCTTATTTCACAGCTACCTTAATGATACGGACCGTATTTTCAGCAGCAGGTTATCTGCCAACTCAACAGGACGTGCTGCGAGTCCGAGTGCCTACAACTGGCATCATTGAGTATCCATTTGATCTGGAGAATATTGTCTTCGGGTACTGAGTGCAGCTGGTTGTATGTTTCCCAGTGAGTGCAACTTGTGTCTTCCTTGCGTTTCATAACCTTGCACTTAAAAAGGAAAAAAAGTTGGCCCCTTGCTCACAAGATGTCTAACAAAAAATTTCATACAAAAATTTATATAACCGATTTATACATCTGCTCTTGTGGGGGAGGGGAGTTTCCCCTTTTGTTCCAGATACTTTATTTAAAATTATCCATATTTGGAAATGTTGTTTTAGATTAATGTTGGGATGCACGTTTTTGAAACAACCCAAATCTCAAGGTTTCGAAACACTAGGGGGCTCCTTTTACAAAGCTGCAATAGCGTTTTTAGCGCACGCAGAATTTTAGCACGCGCTAAACCCTGCGCTAAGCAGCTAGAGCTAACGCCAGCTCAATGCTGGCGTTAGCGTCTAGCGCGCGGGGTAATTTAGGTAGTGCAGCTTTGTTAAAGGAGCCCTAGGAAAACATACCTTGAATCCCTGGGAAAAAGCTATAGGCGCAGTTTCATGACATTTAGGACAGTCGAAATCCCCTGTCCAAGTTCAGTAGCCCTTCCATGCGGCTCTTAAGGTCAGTGGTGTACAGGTTCATACGAGGGAGATGCCACAAAGTTCAGGCAGAGAAAAATGGTGCTTTATCCTCCATCCTACCTCTTTCTTGGACTGTTCTCCCCTCTCCCTTCTCTTTCCTTCCCCCTGTGGGATTATGGTGTCACTGTCTTGCATTCCTGTTGTTTCTCCCTGTCTGTAGCTATCTTAACGACCTGGACCGTATAGCAGATCCTGCCTATCTACCCTCCCAACAAGATGTGCTTAGAGTTCGAGTCCCAACAACAGGGATCATTGAATACCCCTTCGACTTACAAAGCGTCATTTTCAGGTAGAAAACAAGTTGATGGCACCCAATCGTATATACTGGTATTTATTTTTTTGTACTGCTGATACAAAAACGTTCAATGTATACAAATATTTTTCTTTTTTAAAACATTGGATTAGGTTTGGGTTTTTTTTTTTTAAACTTCCCCCCCCCCCATCAGCTTTACTGCTGTGAGTGGTCATCAGCTTAAGTCAGTGGCATAGTAAGAGGGGTGTGGGGGAGAAGGGTCCGGTCTGCCCTGGGCGCAGTCTTCCTAAGGGCGCAGCACCCCTCCTCCTCTTTACTTCCCACTCCTCACTGCGTGCACCTCTTGCCTTCTGCAGTACCTTTTTTTACTTCCCCGGCGCAAGGTTGCTGCCCACGTCAGCATTGGCGTTCTGTGTGACATCACTTCCAGGTCCCATGCCCAGGAAGTGACATCAGAGGGCACGGAGACACTGACATGGGCATGTTGCTCTTGCCGGAGAAGTTCAAAAGGTGCGGAGAAAGGGGAGGGTGGGGAGGGGCGCTGCCGCCTCTTTCTAGGCCACTGGCTTACGTAGATCGCATAACATAGATTAAATATTGTAATTACAGAGATTTGGTCCAAGTGTAGATTTTTAAAATACGCCTATATGTTGATTAAAATGTAAACCAGTAGTTTAATCTCGGTAATCTGTAGCCTCTATAATTGTTCATGGGTATGCATGCTTAAATGTAATGAAAAGATAGAAAACCAGTCTTCACAAAATGTGAATAGAATAATTGTGGAGCATTGCAGCTAGAACTTATGTGGTGTTTGTTAACCTTGCAGAATGGTGGATGTAGGAGGCCAGCGATCAGAAAGAAGAAAATGGATACACTGCTTTGAAAACGTCACATCAATCATGTTTCTAGTTGCCCTTAGTGAATATGATCAAGTGCTTGTGGAGTCAGACAATGAGGTAAGCACCCAGCCGAAAGCAGGTGAGGAGTGTACCTGATCAGTGGCTGGCATGGGAAATATTTTAATCCCTAACACTATAGGGAAATTATGCCTGTGCAGTCTAAAAGCCATGCAGCATTAATAGGATTCATAATATTGATTATTTTTTTGCATTTTGTATGTAGGCTTATAGGGTCACTATGCCATAGTGTGTAGAGCAGTGTATCGCAAACTGTGTGCCTCCTGAGATTTCTGGTGTGCCGCAACACACTTGGGAGGAGGAGAATTGTCCACGCCGGCTGACTGCCTATAGGACGTGCCTCTCGTGGCGAGAGGCACGTCCTGTAGGAAGTCAGCCAGCACAGCTGACTCTCCTCCTGTCCGGCGTCTCTCCTCTTCTTCCCGCACCTCTCGGATCCCTGTAACGGTAGGGTCGAGGTCCAGAGGGGCCTTCGCGCATGAGCGGATGATCACGCGATGACATCATCATGTCGACTTCCGGATGCCTTCCAGCCAGGGTACTGGATTTTTGTGTGCCTCCAGCCGGAAAAGTTTGCGAGACACTGGTGTAGAGTCTAAGAGCAAAGAAACTTTCAGAGGCATGGCTGAGTTTTGACATGAGCATTTAGAATTAGCTTGTTTCCCTGAAAATAAGACAGTGTCTTATATTAATTTTGTGCCCAAAAATCGCACTAGGTCTTACTTTCAGAGTAGGTCTTATTTTTTTTCATGTACTTGATCATCTCTCCCTTCCTCTCCTTCACCCCAGTTCTCCTTCCTTCCCATCCCTCGTGCAGCAGAACCCTTGCCCAGCTTCTATCTTTTCCTCCCTCCCATTTCTCATGCAGCAGAACCCTTGAGCAGCCCGCCCTCGCTGCGCCATCCTTCCATCTCTCTCTCCCATCCGAACCCCACCGACCGCGAGTCCTACATACCTCCCTCCAGAGCAGCGTCGGCAGCACTCTAAACAGGCTTCGTGGCCTTCTCCCACCGGGGCCTTCCGTGTGCCACATTTCTGATGACATCATCAGTGATGCGGCACAGGGAATGTCCTGGAGGGATAAGGCCATGAAGCAGCCTGTTTAGAGTGCTACCGACGCTACTCTAGAGGGAGGTATGTAGGGCTTGCAGTCGGCGGGGTTCAGATGGGAGGGTCAGCAGAGGTTCGGCTGCGCAGTGAGGGCGGGGGAAGCGCTGCTGCCGTCAAATCCAGGGACAAGAGCTTATTTTTGGGGTAGGGTTTATATTAAGATCTATCCCAAAAATTATGCTAGGGCTTATTTTTGGGAAAACACGGTACTATTAATTATTTCTATAGCGCTACCAGATGTACACAGCACTGTACAGAGTCATAAAGAAGACAGTCCCTGCTTGAAAGAGCTTACAGTCTAAGCAAATAGGATGTTTTGGATGCAGTTTAGGGGGCCAGTTAATCTGCTGGCTAGGTTGGTGGGCAGTGGGGAGTAGGGTTATGGATTGAAGGCTATATCAAAAAGGTGGGTTTTCAGTCAGCTTTTAAACAAGGTCATAAAAGAGTTATCTTTTGATCTAACATCCCCATGCTTTAATGCTAACTAGAGAATGATACAGGGACAAATTTTTCCCATCCCCACGAGTTTTATCCCTATCCCTGTCCCTGCCCCATTCCTTAAGCTCTGCTTTAACCACACAAGCCTCAAACACTTATGATTTTAAAGTATTTGAGGCTTGTGCAGATGAGGACAGGAGCATGAAGGAATGGGGTAGGGATAGGAAAAAGAACTTGACGGGACGTGAAAATGAGTTCCCACGGGGATGGGGAAAAATTTGTCCCCGTGTTATTCTCCAATGCCAAGGTTGCCCTGGCCAGGTCCTCCGCCAGACTACAGGGCTTGGTTGATATCTGGACCCACAAGACCAGGAATAAAGTGTTGTACAAGTAAGTAGCCTGGAGGGACATGAAAGCCAACAGTGGATTTTTTTATTTTTATTTTTTCATTAATAGGGTGGTTTGGGGATTATTTTGTATTTTTTTATGGTTTTTCTTTTTTCGGTGGTGGGGGGAGAGGGATAATATCAGCAGTGCACAACATGGGAATTATTATTTTTTTTTTCACATAAAGGGCTCCTTTTACAAAGGCGCGTTAGGGCCTTAACACGCGGAATAGCGCACGCTAAAATGTCACTCACGCTAGCGGCTACCGCCTCCTCTTGAGTAGGCGGTAGTTTTTCAGCTAGCGCGCGCTAATCCGGTACGTGCGCTAAAAACACTAGCGCACCTTCGTAAAATGAGCCCAAAGGGTGCTATGAAACGTGAATTTCAACCCAGTAACTGAATCTTCAAAGTTTATATTTTTCCACAGAATTTGAATCTATGCAATATTTTTATTAAGAGAGTGAGTTGGGGTGAGTAATAACAAAAGTTAAGGGAACTTCAGCTATAGAACTGATACATCCGGAGTTACTCTCTGAAAACTCATGAAGACTTGAATTTGTATATTCTAAATAAGTGAAAAATTGCAGCTGTCACCAGGTTGACTTTGTTTTTCAGTAGACAATAGGACCCATATTCTGTAAACGGCGCCAGTTTTTAAGGTCCAGTATGTGCCCTACGAGCACCTAAACTAATGGCTCTTTTTACTAAGCTGCGATAGCGGTTTTAGCGCGCGCAGAATTGCCGTGCACGCTAGACGCTAATGTCAGCATTGAGCTGGCGTTAGTTCTAGCCGTGCAGCGTGGATTTAGCGTGCGCTGAAAACGCTATCGCAGCTTAGTAAAAGGAACCCTAAGTGGCAAACGCCATTTAAATGCCATTTTAAACTGATTTTCAAGGCACTGTGAAGCGCCCATAGAGGGGCAATTCACATCAAAGGTAGGTACTGAAAGTAAAGACCTTGAAAGCCCTGGCCTACATTTCCGGCCTGTACTTTTGCCGGAGGCGCAATTCTCTAAAAGGCGCCGTTGCCCGATTGACACGTGATCAGCGGTCGCTTTTTAGGCGACCGCTGACAATGGTGCCATTTAGAGAATCCATGCTTGGGTGTATAAAAGAATTGATGCATTTGTTAAGAGGATTTGTTGTAATAAATATGACCTAGTGCCAGGGCAGTCCATAGACAGAGCTGGGAGTTATCTGGGCACCACCATCCATATTTAGTGATGATACCCAGGTAGTTACTTGGTTAACTTAGGACAGCAAAAAGGCTGGATATGAATAAGAACAAGCACCAATATCTGGGTTTAATTTAGCCAGTGGCAGCTAGCAGCTGAGCACTGATGTGATTAAAAATATTTGAAAAATAAAACCTTATTCATTTAACCTTTTAAATTTCCAACCCAGCTTCTTTCCTATTTTCACAGCAAAAAGCAGCTAAATAGAATAAATATTTAGTCTATCCTATGAGGCTGCAAGCAAAAAAGTGAGGAAGGCATATTCAAATTTTGATGATGCCTACTAAGGGATGATTGACTGGATTTGCTGCTCACAAATGGAGGAAGTTGTGTCTTTTATGTCTGGGTGGGGGAGGGGGAGCAGCATTCTCGACATGGTGAGGTTTGATATAAAAGTTAGTTCGAGTCTAGACACACCAGACATAAAGTTCTGTATTTCAAACACACTGACTTCACTGAAATAGGGAAATACCCAAAGGAGTTGCTGGCAGGATATAGCATAGTGATGTTTTTTTTGTTGAGGGGGGGGGGGTTTCCAAGAAATTTTATTGACATTTTGGCAAAATACAAAACGGGAATAAACAACAAAAGACATTCCAGCACTAAGAATGAAGAAAAAGACTTAAAACTTTTATCAATTCAATAATTGTTACACAATAGAGACAAATATATACAGTGGTGCCTCACACAACGAACTTAATTCGTTCCAGGAGCAAGTTTGTTATGCGAAAAGTTCGTTATGTGAAACGCGTTTTCCCATAACAATACATGTTAAAAAAAATAATTCGTTCTGCAGCATAAAATATGCTAAGATGACATAAAAAAAGATAAATTTGTCAAAATGGTGAAAATGGTGGTCTTGCTGAGGCCAAACTCTTTGACGAGGTCACACTGTTTTACCCCACATTCATTCCTAATTATTTCCCGTTTCATTTCAACAGAAATCACCTTCCTGCTTTTTTTAGAAGCCATGATATATAAAAAATATTGAGTTTATCTTAAAAGGACGACTGTATACAGTGAGAGAGGGCAGTTAAGCGCAGTGACTAACGACTGCCTGCAGTGCCTGCGCGGAAGGATGCAATACATCGGCAGCTCGGGCGACTTCGTTGTGTGAAACGAAGTTCGTTGTGTGAAACGAAGTTCGTTGTGTGAAACGAAGTTCGTTGTGTGAAGTTCGTTGTGTGAAACGAAGTTCGTTGTGTGAATCAAGACATGAAGTTCGTTGTGTGCAGCGTTCGTTGTGTGAGGCGTTCGTTATGCGAGGCACCACTGTACTCCAAACCATTCAATATACTACTATACAAGAGCTATAAGGAGATGGAAAGATGAAATAAGAAGAAAAGCAGGAAGGGGAGGGGAAAAGAGCATAGTGGTTAGAGCTATAGTCTCAGCACCCTGAGGTTGTGGGTTCAAACCCCATGCTGCTCCTAGTGACCCTGGGCAAGTCACTTAATCCTCCACTGCCCCAGGTACATTGGATAAACTGTGAGCCCGCCGGATAGGGAAAATGCTGGAGTACCTGAAAATAAGCTGCTTAGGGAAAGGGAATGGGGCCTTTTTTGTGGCTTTGGCATTCAAAGTTGACATTCACAGCGTTGGGCACTGAAGGATTGAGTGACTCACCCAGGGTCGCAAGGAGCAAGGATTCGATCTCACAACCTCTGAGTACAGAGGCAGCAGCTCTACTAATGAGCCACTCCTTCCACCTAGGCCAGGGATAGGCAATTCCGGTCCTTGAGAGCCGGAGCCAGGTCAGGTTTTCAGGATATCCACAATAAATATGCATGGGATAGATTTGCATCTCTTGCATCTCAAGGAGGCAGTGCATGCAAATCTATCTCATACATATTCATTGTGGATATTCTGAAAACCTGGCTTGGCTCCGGCTCTCGAGGACCAGAATTGCCTACCCCTGACCTAGGCTATAAGCGGTATATAAATGCAAAAAAAAAAAAAATGTAAGGAACAAGGGCCAGCAAATGCCACGCAGCCCATTCAGAACCTAAGGGGTGCGTTATACTCGTTGTGCCAAGACTTGTTATGAATCTTTGTAAAAGGGGCCCTTAATATGTTTCCAGTGATGTAGTAAGGTGTGGGCAGGGGGAGGCGGTCCACCCTGAGTGCCGTCTCTGCTCCTTCCCCACTCTCACTGCCGCATGTGTATGCCGCCCCCTTTCCCCCCATACCTCTGTGATGTTCCTGGCGTGAGCAGCAGCCCGCAACCTGCTGTCGCACCAGCATTGGCTCTTCCTCTGACGCTATTTCCTGGACCCGCACCTAGGAAGTGACGTTGGAGGAAGAGCCGACGCTGATGTGACAGCAACTTGGGGGTTGCTGTGCGCACCGGGAATGTCACATAGGTAGGGGGGAAGGTAAGGGGCGCATGTGGCAGGAGGGGTTGGGGAAGGAGTGGGTGGAGGTGGGGGGGGCAGAGAAGAGTGCGGGGGAGGGGTGCCTCTCACCCTCATTACGCCACTGTATGTTTCTATATATTGCCTCAGGTATGTGTTGCCTTGAGGTGGTGGTATGCTGCAGGAATATAGAAACTTTGATATTAGATTGTAAGCTCTTCTGAGCAGGGACTGTCTATTTTATGTTAAAATGTACAGCGCTGCATACGCCTTTTCAGCGCTATAGAAATAATAAATAGTAGTAGTAGATATGAATATTCAGATAGATTTTATCACTGGGAATAGTCATGGGAGGAGAATTAGGCTGTCATAGAGGGCAGTGGCATAGCTAGCGTAAGTGGTGCCTGGGGTGGTAGCACCCCTCCCCCTTCCCTTCCCTCGTACCTCTTTAATTTTCCTGGTACAAGGAGCGTCACGAACTTGCTGCCTGCATCATATCTGCTCTCCCTCTGATGTCACTTATATGCACTGGACCCGGAAGTGACGTCAGAGGGAGCCGACCCCAGTGCAAGAGTTCATGATGCTGCTCGTTCTGAGAAAATTGAAGAGGTATGAGAGAAAGGAAGGGGTGCATGTGTGCTGCAGGGGGGGGGGCAGAGAGGAGGACGGGTGCCGGTGCCCCCACCAAGACAGCACTCGGGGCAGACCGCTCCCCCTCCCCCTTTTTTTACACCACTAATAGAGGGCAAATTGTCTTTTGCCTCCTTTTTTTGCCAGGCATTTAAAAGGAAACATGGTTCTGAGAGGCTGCTGCCTGGGTTCTGGCTTAGTTCTTGATTACTGTTCTCGCCATCCTAAAACAGGTAGTAAGCTTAAATTGGGGCCTAGAAAGTTAACCAGTAGAGGTAGTAGAGAGATGACGTGGTGAGGCCTAGAGAGATGACGTTCCAGATTTTGTGAAAAGAGCCTTCCTAGTTCTGAAAACTCACCTGATGGTTAGCGTCATAGAGTTTAGGGTCCTCGCAGTCGAGCGTCCTGCAGGATTGAGCAAGCTAGGTAGAAGCCCATGGGAGCAAGTATATTCTTTAGGAGGGGGAAGAGCCTAATTGGATGTACCCCTTGGGTTTAAGGAACCTTGTGAGTGACTTGGAGCAAGGAGATGTTTTGAGGTGACTTGGAGGCTACTAGGTGAAATTTCCTGGTTGTGAGAGAAGAAAGAAAGCTTATATTGTCTGTATCGGAATTCAAGAAAGCATGGGGCAGGCATATGGGAAGAGGAGGTAGTGGATGATATGGATGGGCAAACTAGATGGGCCATATATGGCCTTTATCTGCCTTCTTTTTCTATATCTTGCAGATCAGAAATGTAGATCTGACTGTAAGCCCAGAAAAAGAAGATTGCTAGCAGCACAAGCAAGGAAGACTCTGGGGAGGAGTGCTAGGAAGTTTTCAAGTTTCTGCTGCTATTTGTCGGTCTGTCTTTTTTTTTTTTTTTTTTCTGTGAAGATAACAGCTTTACTCAGTTTTTATATGATTTTATTTTATTTTATTTTTTAAAATTCTTTATTGATTTTCCAAACTACAATAGTGCAATTACAGATAAATGACATACATTTAGTCAGCAAAAGCATATTCAACTTACAGATATTCATAACCAAACCATTTACTCCCATCCACCTATCCACCCAATGATTATTCAATAGAACACAGAAACATAGATTTTCCCAATAGCCTTACCCTATTCTAATTAATAATGCCCTCCCATCCTCCCACCCACCCCAAATATAAATACTCAGAGGTCAAAATTAGGACAGAAATATCCCCCCACCCTTCCCTGGATGTGTACGAAAATAAACAAACTAACTCATAATCAAAGACCTACTATAGTGAAATAATATATGATGTCAACGGGCCCCAAAGCAATTTAAATAAATTACTGTGCCCCCAAACTATCAGCATTCATTTTTTCATATCTATAGCTGGAGCATAAATTTGCCCACCAGAAAGGGAAATTTAGGCGGTCGTAGTTCTTCCAATTACGGGTAACCATCTGCATGGCTATCCCGGTCATTATTAGGAAAACACGGCATTTATATCGATCCTTAGGGGGGTTTAGCATGTAATAACGTTCCACATATGACCACCTCATATGTCAGTGGAATTGATGATTTCAATATGTTGTTAATCTTACCCCATATTGACCTCCAAAAATTAAGTATCAAAGGACAATAGAACAACAGATGATCCAGAGTCCCTATGTCCAGATGACAGTGCCAGCATCTATTAGATTTAGAACTGTCTAACTTATGTAACCTAACAGGGATCCAAAAAGATCTATGTAACAGAAAAAAACATGTTTGTCTCATAGAAGAGCTTTACTCAGTTTTTATGTATACAGCCCAAATTTGAACTGTTCCTGATCTCATCGTGGTAAGAATAAAGAGAGGGAGCATCCAATAAGAGTCGAGCATTGAAGCTTTTCTCTCCTCCTTCCCTTTTCCATATACACCATAGGGGCCCAGGAATCTGGTACACACAGACTTTCTAATTGCATCCATTTCAAAACTGTTTGTTTTGGGTCAGTTACTGTAAATTCCCTCACTGACAGGTGTACTATTAAAAGATATACGTATAGATATATATACTATATACACAGCTGAGGCAGCTGAAGGCTGTATGCACAATACAGGATTGCATTCCAAATAAACTTTTCATTGTAACATGTAGGCTGTAAATATATAAAGTGTACATGATGGTAGTGGATCAAATATGAGGACAAAGTCAACAAAGTTCTCTGGCAGCATTACAATGCACATTCTAAAGGGACAATTTTTTTTTTTTTTTAAAGTTATGCATTTTGATAATTTAACACACACAGTGCTGGAATGAATTAGAAATGACTGTCTTTTTTCATTGGCCCAGTACCAGAAGCCAATTTTAACCTGGTAGAATGTTTTGTAGAGGGTAGAGATGCGTGATGATTGGAGGGGGGACACAAGGTAAGTGAGGTCACAAGCCCAGGGATGAGGAGCAGAGAAAAAGGTGCAGAGGTATGTTGGGATGATGAGTTAGAAATTCAGAAAATAAAAAAAAAGTGATTGATCCACTTGAATGGAATGATGGGAGGGAAAGTGGGGACATGGGGTAGAGCTGAGGAGTGGTGTGAATTGACCTATTCAGTAGGAGATTGGGCACAGTTGGTGCTACTGATCTGTACCTACCTGTCAGCCCTCCATGCTGTCAATTTATAACTGGCTTTGTTGTGGGCTGTTATAGTGTTGGGAATAGAGGGGTTCATAGGGTATCATCGCAGCAGCTGGAAGTCCCAAGTCAAGGGGCATTAAATCATTGCTGGTTTAATGTGAATAAGTGGGAGGGGGAATTGAGACTTGTATACTGCCTTTTTGTAGTTGCACAACCACACTCAAAGTGGTTTATATATATACAGGCACTTATTTTGTACCTGAGGCAATGGAGGAGTAAACATATCGACCAGAGTCAACAAGGAGTAGCCCTGGGTTTTGATCCCACAACCTCTTGGTGCAGAGGCAGCAACTTTACCATTAGGCCAAATCCAGGCAGCATAGTCCACAACTAGGAACATGGTGTGGACTGTGGTTGGGTTTATGGATCTACCTTGGTGAGTACTGAGTAGGTTGGGTATTGCTGAGCTGGCTAGCTATTAATATGGCAGGTAGCTTGGTAAGGGTTGTGATTCGATTGTTAATTTTTTTTGTTACATGACTCAAGCTAGTTTATTCTAGAAAAAAAGCTGCAGTCAACTTTAAATTGCATAAAACAAATATTTTTGAGTTTAAGGTTCAAAGGTGGTGGGTAGGGGGGATGGGAAGAGAGTAGGAGCTTGGGATGGGCAGAAGTATAGGTACCGGTTGCCAAGGTTATATATTTTTTAGTTGATCACATGATACAGTATAATACAACAAAACAAACCCACAATTATATGTTTTTTCAAACTAGTTCAAAGTTACTACTGAGAGATCCAAAAATCACCCAGGAGCTGGTTAATGGATGTAAGTTGGGGAGGATGGGTGAGTTTGGTCCTATTGAGGTAGTTTGGGGAGGCAGATTAATGACTGATGAGGAGTCCATTGAAGACTTAAGGAAAATAGGGGGTGTCAGGTGTTGGTGGATGTAAGAGAGGATGTGATGGATGGAGGAAGGGTGAGAGGATGAGAATGTCTTAATGAGATTTGGTTGCGGGATGCAGATAGTTTTTGGTTAATTAAGATAGGCCCTCTGCGTCTATTAAGTTCTAGATAATCCCTTGCAGGGACTCTGACAGAATAAACCATCAAAGTAGAAAAAATAAAAGCTGATAGTGGAACTCAGTTAAATTAAAGTCAAACTTGAAAGGACAGAAAAAAAAAAAATCCAAAATATAAGCTTTTTTTTCTAGTGAAAATAGCTATCAGGTTCAAGCCAGTCTTGAACTGTGACTCTTGGGTTAGGGCAGTGGTCGGCAAATCGCGGCTCACAAGCCGCATGCAGCTCTTTAGCCACTTGAGTGCAGCTCTGCTAAAGAATGACAGTTAAGGGAGGGAATGTGCACGGTCACCAATCGGGCATCTCCCTCCCTCTCCCTTACCTTACCATGGCGATTTTCTTTTTTTTGTGTCTTCCAGCTGCCCGAACCGGCTTTCATCAAGTCGCGTGTGGCTGCTGAAACTTCTCCTCTGACACAACCGGAAACAGGAAGTTGCATCAAAGGAGAAATTTTGGCAGCCACACGCGACTTGATGAAAGCCTGTTCGGGCAGCTGGAAGACAAAAAAAAAAAAAAAGAAAATCACCACAAAGGTAAGGAGGAGGGAGGGAGGGGAGCTGCTGAAAGACATCTAGTAATCCTTGCAGGCTTGACTGTGCAGATTTCACCACTTTTCTATATCACCCAATTGTCCCTCCTAGTCCCATACATCTATTGTATTTCTACTTAGTGTTCAGGAAACCCAGCGGCCCATGGTTCTTGAAAAGAAGTTTGGCTCTCAAAATAAATCTTAATCGTTGTACTGCTGATCTTTGCCTCTTTGAGTTTGCTGATCTTTGGCTAATGAGTTTGCTTACCACTGAGTTAGGGCAGGGGTAGGCAATTCTGGTCCTCGAGAGCTGGAGCCAGGTCAGGTTTTCAGGATATCCACAATGAATATGTATGAGATGGATTTGCATGCACTGCCTCCTAGAGATGTAAATCTATCTCATGCGTATTTATTGTGGATATCCTGAAAACCTGACCTGGCTCTGGCTCTCGAGAACCAGAATTGTCTACCCTTGGGTTAGGGGATAGCAGCCTTCAAAGAGGAGCACTTCTGAGAGTCTACTGTAGCCAAAACAAGGAGAAAAACTGCAGAAACAATGTGCAAAATATAAAAGTCTTATCTTTATTGAAGAAAAATGCAATGTAGCATTCCAAACAAATGGTTCTCTTGTGTGAGTACACAGGACCCTTCCTTTTCATATTCTGTCATTTTTAGATTTATCTCTTGGATGATATTGTCAAAGTCTTGGTCTTCATTTTTTATGTCCTCAAGTTTTCCATCTAGGTCAGTTCTGATCTCATCTGATCTCTTTTTCGATGTCTCAGTCAGTAAAATCATTAAGGACTCCTTTTACAAAGGTGTATTAGGGCCTTAACACGCAGAATAGCGCGCACTAGCCGCTACCGCCTCCTCTTGAGCTGGTGGTAGTTTTTCAGCTAACACATGCTAAAAACGCTAGCACACCTTTGTAAAAGGAGCCCTAAAATCAAGTGAGCATTTGTTCAAAATGGTACACCATTGTTCCAAAAATACCTTATCATCATTGGGTGTTTTCATCATTCTAAGTCCTCTAGGGATCATCTGTTTGCGACAATATTCAAGCAAAAATGTGTATTGAAGATTGGCTCTTATGACTTCTTTGTTGAGGAACCCGATATCTTTCCATTTGTCTAATAGTGGTTGTGGAGAAGAGTCCTCAACTTCCAAAGGTGGGAGACAAGATGGCGACTAGAGTGAACGTGTGAGTCTAAGCTCCCGCTCTGGAAGCAATAATTTTACCTTCGGTAGCGTTTTTTCCTCTAAAAGTTGTTTTCGATGCCTAAGAGGAGGGGACGGCAGAGGGATATCCCTCTACCTCTGACCGCGACTTCGACTCCGCGTCAATCTGTGATTACATCCTATGCAGTCCCGATGGCGTTGGGCGGATCCGCAGCTGAGCTCCAGGAGCAGCTCAGCTCGGACGGCGACGCGTCGCTGAGCCCTCTGAGACCTGACCCTCCTCCTCCTCCGAGTGGGGCAACGGATCTTGGCCTTCCTGTGGAGGGATCCCGGCAGCAGCCGACTCAGGAGGAAATGTCGTTGCAGGTTACCCCAGAGAGAAGAACAGAAGGAGGAGGAGCACTGCAGGCAAGCGGTGGTGAGTGTGGGGGAGGTGAAACCCGGGAAGGAGAACGGGAACCCGGGTTACCTCAACTCAAGCCGCTTGTGAAACCGGCAGTGGTTTCACTGGACTCACTGTGGGGAGCAATTGAAAACCTTCAAACAGTATGTACTGGATTTATTTATTTAATGGCTGAAGTTTCTACTAAAGTTAATAAATTGGAAACTGTATGTCATGATCAAATGAAACAAGTGGGAGATATTGAAAAATCTATAACTGAGATTAAATCTTTAAATAACCAGCATGCAAAGGATAAAGTTTTTCTTCTTCGTAAAATTGAAAATTTGGAAAATCAAAATAGGAGTTTAAATTTGATGATTTTAAATTTTCCTATGTCTAAATTTAAAACTCCCAGGGAATTATTTAAGGATTTCTTGGTTTCTATATTAAATATTACGGAAATGAATATACCACCTTTGCAGAAGATTTATTATCTAAAAAGGACAATAAAAGAGACTGAGACAACTACCAAACAAGATTTAACAACTTTCTTGGAATCATCAAATCTTGAATTGTCCGGACGAGCCACATTGATAGTATCCCTGGTATTCCATCAGGATAAAGAAATGATTTTGAAATTGTATTATGGTTTAAAACAAGTTTCTTTTTTGGGAGAAATAATATATATATACCCGGATGTTTCAAAATGGACTCAGACTAGAAGGAAAGAATTCCTTACATACCGGGAAAAAGTTGTATCATTAGGAGCTTCTTTTCAGTTAAGATTTCCTTGTAAATGTTTTGTTGTATTTCAAAATAATAGATATATTTTTTATGATTCGCAACAATTACGTTTCTTTTTAGAAGATAAAGGAGTTTCATTTGCACCACATTGATTTTCGGTATAACTCAAGTCTATTATTATTATAGCCATCGGTTTTCACTTAATTTCCTTTAAATTTTCAATATGTGATCTTTCCTGGAAGAATTTCTTTCTTTGTCTCCTTCCTCCTTTATTGAGGACTATGTTTAAAAAAAGTATGGGTTTCTTCTTTTATGTTTTATTATATTGATCCAATAGAAAAATGGACTTATCTCTGTATTACCTTTTGACTTATTATGTTCACTAATAGAAATATTGGATGTACTAATATCGTATGTTGCCTGTTAAGCACAATTGTTGTTTATTTTAAAAAATTTAAATAAAGAATTTAAAAAAAAAACCAACACTTCCAAAGGTGAGTTTGTAGAAGATGTCTATCACGTTCCACCGGGAAGCTCAATATATGATCTCAAGTTGTGAAGGCCATGTGGATATCAAAACGCCAAACAAAAAGACAATCCAACCAATCTGCAGTAAAAGCGTTAAACGACCAAAACAAGGAGAAATACTTGGTTAAGTTCTTTACAACCTTTGTTCCAGCTCTGTTGGATTTAAAATTTGAAGAACATTTTGAAATGGAAGCTGCTCATCGTATACGTTCACAGCACATTACCAATCAAAAGTATCCTAGACTGGTGATAGTCCACCTTCTCATATTCAAGCAGATAACAGAAATAATGCAGCGAGCTAAAATCAAATTCCCACTAAAATTTGAAGGCCTCAATGTCCTTATTGTACCTAATTTGAGTAAGACCACTACCCGCAATCGCAAGCAATTACTGGCTTATAGACCACATCTTAAAGAGGTTAATGCCCGATTTGGTATATTATATCCTGCAAGGCTTCGTGGCTATTAAAATCATATTACAACATTGGAAGGATGCTTCTAGGGTGGATTACATAACTTGGTGGAACACAGTTTGTATAACTGCCAAGTATGAGCGTGTTGCTGCAGAGAGACTTACCCTCTCTTTTACAAAGCTGTGCTAGCTGCTGCCATGTGATAACGGCCCTGAAGTCCATAGAGATTTAAAGGGCTTCGGGGCTGTTGCCACGTGGCAGCTGCTAGTGCGGCTTTGTAAAAGAGGGGGATTAATGCTCTAAAAAAATTTGCTAAAGCATGGGAGCCATTGGAATCTTATAGCCATGCACCTATTAAGCCATAAGGATTTGTCTGATTAAGGTGTACATCCATACTGTCCTTTTTGATATATTTATTTTAAATGTTAATCTACTGCCTAATTTTGTTTGCTTTGGTTGTTTTTTTTTATATTTTTGTCTTTTGTTCATACATATGAATTATATTATAGTGTGTTGTACTGAGAATTACATATGTATGATAGTTTTTGTTGTTTTTTTTTATTTCATACATTTGACCTATGATGTATTGTATTGAGAATTACATATGTATGATTTCTTCTTTAAATACCAATAAAAATGATTGAAATCTGAAAAAAAGAGAGATTGGAAACAGATCAGAAGCTAGATGGTGATGCTAAAGCTAGGTTTGGTTTCTTCAGTAATGGCCAACTAATGCATGCTTCCAGATCTTTGGCACTAATTCCCTCTTTGAGACTTGTTGTAAAAGAGGAAGAAGTTAAGGAACTAGTGACTTTGTTAACAACTTAACTAGTGATTAGCGCGCTTGCTGCGCACTGCGCCAACCTCGCTCCTAGGTGCTTAGGAATAATGGCAATCACACATATATTACCAGTCCAATATTATTATTTATTAATTTTAATCTTAAATTCTTGTCTCAGAAGACATATGTGTGATGAAGTCCCATCTGGCGTGAAATTTGCACCTCTCCTGATAGTCTCTCTCCGAGTCTATACTGGTGCGTTCCTTTTATATCTTCACACTAACCAGTATGATATCTCACTTGTCAACCAATCAGCCAACAGAGGCTGTCCTTAGGTATGAACAAAGAAATTCCTTTTGACATAGCAAAAGTTTCAAATCATATTTTTGTTTACATTAATTTCTGAATATACATAAAACATTATAACATACCCAAAGAACACTTTGTCATTCTCAAAAAGTTGAAATCAAACATCTTGCCTGTGTCAGAAGAAAACTTGCTTTGGAAAACTGACAGTTTCAAGTTTCACTGACACACACACCAACAGAAAAACCCAGACCCCCCTTCCTATGCTGGAGGTCAAACTAGCTGACCTTTCCTGCTCTGGGCCTCTCAAAAACTGTTTTTTTCATGGTAACAATGTCCCTGGCTTTAACTTAACTATTTCCAGATGTTGCCTCTTAGGCTCCCTTAAAGTTTCTTGAATCTTATATATGTAAAACATTTGAAATTAAATACAAATCAATCTGTCACACATCATTCATACTACACATCACACATTCGGGGCCCCAAACATCCATAGATCCACACGACATATTTCATTCATATTTAATACAAGAAAGCTTTTCTTCTATATCCCTCCAGATAACCTGCCACTGAAACTTGAAAAAGATACCAACAAAGAGGCAGAACTAGTCAGAAGGTTCTAAGAGTGGTAACTTGAGGGCAAAAACACCTGTAAATATCAACACAACTTCAAAATAAGATAATATAATAAACTAGTCTTTAAGCCCGTTACATTAACGGGTGCTAGAACATATGTGTGTGTGTCTGTCTTTATTTCTTTCTCTCTCTCTCCTTAGCCGCTTTTTTTCTTTCTGCCTTTCTTTTTCCTTGGCTGTCCATCACCACCCCTTGCCTGCTCCCCCTGTCCATTTTCCCTTCCTTTTACCTCCCCTGTGTCCACCACCACCCCTTCACTGCTCTCCTTATGCAGCAGCAGCCCTTCTCCCTTTGTTTTACCTCCCCCCTGTCCAGCAGCACCTCTTTCCTTCTCCCCCTGTCCAACATTAGTCCTCCGTTCCTTTTCTTCAACCCCCTGTCCATCAGCATCTCTTTCGTTCTCCCCCTGTGCAACAGGTGCTAGAGTAGACAACTGTTTTTTTTTTCCTTTCTCTCTCTGTGCTTGGATGCTGTCTGTCTGTCTGTCATTCTTTCTGTCTGTGTCTCTGTCTTGCGCCATGCCTGCCTATCTCTCTGTGGCCCCCTTCTCTTCCCCGGCATGATTGGTGTGTGCCCCCAGAACACCCTTCCCCCAAAGCAGCCCCGTTTCCCAATGCCCCTGCCCCCTTTTGTGCCATGCCTGCCTGCTCCGTGGCCCCTTTCTGTTTCCCCCCTATGATTGCTGTCTGGCCCAGGAAACCCCTCACCCCAAAGTAGCCCCCTTTCCCTCTCCCCTTGTTGAGCCATGCCTGCCTGTTCTGTGATCCCCTGCCCATGATTGCTATGTGCCCCCAGCACACCCCTACCCCCAAAGCAGCCCCTTTCCCTCTTCCCCTGCTTGCCTGCCATGCCTGCCTGCTCCCTGTGCATCAGCATCAGCATTTCCCTCCCCCTCACCTGTTCCTTCGTAGCAGCATGGAGATAAAACGGCTCCCTTAGTTCTTTGCTGGATTTTTTTTAAAGTTTAAAGATGCCTACGCGGCTCCTCTCACGATCCGGCCTGCGTCGGAAGCCTTCTCTGACACAGGCCGGGATCGTGAGAGGAGCCACGGCGGCAGTTTAAAACTTAAAAAAAAAAATGCAGCGAACTAAGGGAGCTGTTTTCAAAGCCGCCGCCGCGGCTCCTCTCATGAGCTGCACTTATATTATGTCGGAAGATGAGAGGAGCCGCAGCGACGGCGGCAGATTTCAAATTAAAATAATTTATGCGGCCAGCCGGCTCCCTCGAAACCCTCCCCCCCTTTCCCTTCCCGCGGTCCATCTGGCTGCGTTCTCTCCCTCATTCTCAAACCGTCCGTGCCAGCTGAAGTGGGAGTGGGGGGGACTCAGCACCGGCTGGGCGACTCGAGCCGCCGGCCCCCAGGAGCTTGAGGCCGACGGCGGACATGGCTTGCGTTGCCGAGTTTGGTGACGTACAACCAGCGTATGCGCACTAAAAAAACCCGACAGATCAGGGAACACGTTTTTTTTTTAGTGCGCATGCGCGGCCTAGCATTTTATTATATTAGATATTAATGAAATTGGGGTGGTAACCTCAGTGCAAAGGCTCAGCGAAGGGAGAATATTCTCAAGCGCTTCATACAAACAAGGCAGAGGCAAACCATACCCCTACCCACACACCATCATCGGGTACCTCATGTGTGCTTTAAATCAAAATGTGAATCAAACACAGTGAAATAACTAGTAAAACTCAAGTGAAATCGACACTACCTACTCCCCTGTTTCGTCTGTATGACTTATGAAGACTACTTGAAGCTAAGTCCGTTGTCATTGTTTTGGGGAGTTGGCCCTGAGGGGGTTCTCAGAAGTGATCTCCTAATGTGCCATCCCATTTTTGTCTTTCTGTCCTCATTTCAATTGTAGTTCAGCCCTTCTCTCCATTTGTTCCGGTATGTCGTGTTATATCTTATGTCCTTGTTCTATCCCTCAAAATTTTAAAACTTTTTATGTTGTAACTTTATACACCGCTTAGACAGCTATTATAAGTGGTATATCAGATTTTAATAAACTTGGAAACTAAGCCCTATTGCTAATACCGTGAGATTATTACTAGGGATCTCAGCAGCCATTTTTGAACCTGGGACTGTAAAGACAGGAGCAATTGAACATCGCTGCTGCTCCCGCTAGACTCTGGTAATGCGGGTTTTTGCCGTGGGGGTTGGGGTGGAAGACGTGGCTTGCGTTACTTTGGGAAAGAGGATCACTTGTCAGAAGGCGAGGGGTCACTAAGAAGACAGATTTCAGCCAAGCCACCATGGATTTTGCCATGCCATTTAACAAAAATGGCACATAGTATTCTGGTTGGCAGATCCATGGGTTTGTGGGTTGAATTTACATGCATGTTTCCCCAAGATTCAGACAGTTTGCAAAGCAAGCATGCCCTCTAGTTTTTAATCGCTTTGATGCAGCTGTGGTGACAGTGTTTTCCTGTTTACAACAAAGGTATAAGAGAATCAAGTCACCTTATAGAACATAATGCTATTCCCCAAATTCTTTAAAAAGTACTAAATTGAATAATGAGCCAATTAGCATAAATAATTGAGATCTTAATGAGCAATTATTGGCACTAATTAGCCCTTTTTTATTGAGATTTATTAACTGCCTTTATGAAGAGATTCACCCAAGGTGGTGTACAGCAAGTTTACAATCAGGTACTCTTAAGTATTTTCCCTTTCTTTCCCAGTGGGCTCACAATCTAACTATGGTTTCTAGGGCAATGGAGGTTTAAGTGACTTGCCCAGGGCCACAGGAAGCGGCGCTGGGATCGAACGCACAACCTCAGGGTGCTGAGGCAGCAGCTTTAACCACTAGGTCACACCTCCACTTAAAATTTACACGTGTCAAAAAGGGGGGCATAGAAATGGGAGGGGTCGATTAGGGGCATTTCCTTTGATTTATGTGCATAATTGTAGAATAAGGGGGGATCCATGCCAAAGTTAGGATGAACCACATTTCAGTTGATGCAAATGGCCGTGCCTAAAGTTAGGCACAGTTCCTGGACGTAAGCCCTGTTCTACAAACCGCGCCTAACTTCAAGCGCTGTTTATAGAACAGCACTTGGCAAATTTTTTAGGCACCATCTATAGAATCTAGTCCTATATGGATTAAAAAATGCAGTACTCTTGTGAACCTATTGCCTCTTATACATTTGGAATGCTACCACAGGCACTGAAGTGGTTTTATTTTAACCAGGGTACACTAGATTGTAACATGCAGGTGCTTTACATCTAGTTATAATACCATGCTTTTTGCAGCACATTATAACTGAAATAATAAAATTGCTAAATCAACAAAAAATTAAATTTGAAAGTTATCTATTTAAAGTTCTTTAAGCTATATATGGGTGGTAATTGTAGCAACAGTGAAACTAAAGCAGATAGAATAGAATTGCTAATCAGTGCGATGGATGTGCTTATTTTTGAGTGCAAATTAACTCAAAACGTGGCTCGATAGTCAACAAGCAAACACACATTTCGTCATCCACTATTTGCAGTCGTTCTCTTTTTTCGATTTAAAGTTCTTTAAGCTAAGTGTGAGTAATCATAACAAAGAATGATGCTTGCCTTGGCGGTTCTATCCTTACGCACACAGGCGCTCGTAACGTTGACAGACTCTTACATATGCGGTGTACATGTCATCTATTCTAATATATACTTATGAAGGGAATTTTTGGAAATAAAGTAAGATTCTGGAATCTCTCGTGGCACACCTGAGATACTTCAGGGCACACCACTGTGCCATGGCACACAATTTGAGAGACACTGGTCTATGGAGTCCTATACTACGATGTTTTTATTTTTCCAAGAATATCTGCTATCAGGGCTGGAGAGCCACTGCCCTTTTCCTTTACCCTCTTCCACCTCTTTTCTGCATGCTGTAGACCAGTGTTCTTCAACCACCGGTCCGTGGACCAGTGCCGGTCCACAGAAATTTCCTGCCGGTGGCTCCTATGGGGATCCTGCACCTGAACTGGAAGCCTTCTGATGTTGCAACGTCAGAGGGAAGGCTTCCAGATGAGGCACGAGATGTGCAAGGTGCAATTAGTACTATTATGGGGGCGGGGTCTGGGGTGGAGATTGGGTAGAGATAGGCGGGGTCTGGCCCACGACTTAGCCCAGTGTTCTTCAACCGCCGTTCCACAGACCAATGCCGGTCCACAGAATAATTATTTTATTTCTGCCGGTCCATAGGTGTAAAAAGGTTGAAAAACACTGCTGTAGACAGTGGCCCAAATTCTGTAAACAGCGCAGTTATCGGCGGCCGCCTAAAAACAGCCGCCGATCGCATGTCAGTCACTCAGTGGCGCAGTTTTCAGAATCGCAGCTATATGAAAAATAGAAACACGATGGCAGATAAAGGCCAAATGGCCCATCTAGTCTGCCCATCCACAGTAACCACTGGAAATGTAGGCCAGGATTTTAAAGGCCTGCGTTTCCGGCGCCTTCCTTTCACAAGCATTGTGCCTACAGAGGTGCCTTACAATGCCTAATGCCACTTCCAGTGTTAACTATGCATACAGTGGCATTGGGCATCATAAGGCACCTTCGTAGGGGGATATTAGCAGCCTTTTTGGAGGTGCCCTGAGGCGCCTCCATTTTTTAAAATTGTGTTTTTAATCAGCCAGTCAATTAGTGCGCTGATTAAACCAACTGAAAGGTATTAACGTAGAACAAAATCTTTTCCAGAGAAAGGAAAATGGTAAAACCAGAGGACATAATTTGAGGTTGAGGGGTGGGAGACTCAAGAGCAATGTAAGGAAATTCTTCTTTACGGAGATGGATGCCTGGAATGCGCTTCTGAGAGAGGTGGTGAAGAGGAAAAACAGTGACGGAGTTAAAAAAAAATGTGGGATGAACACAGAGGATCTAGAATTGGAAAATAACAGTAAATATTGAAGAACTAAGGTCCAGTACTGGGCAGACTTGCACGGTCTGTGTCTGTATATGGCCGTTTGGTGGAGGATGGGGTGGGGAGGGCTTCAATGGCTGGGAGGGTGTAGATCAGTGGTCTCAAACACGTGACCCGGGGACCACTTGCGCCCCGCCAGTTACTATTTTGAGGCTCTTGGTGTGTTTATCATAATCACAAAAGTTAAATAAAAGTTTCTTGATCATATGTCTCTTCAGCTATAAATTATATTATTATTATTATTATTAAGACTTAGCCAAAGAAAAGATTTATAAACTAAAAAGAGTTTTAACTCATGCAAATTGTCATTTCTTTAATAAGACATTAACTATTTTTTTATGAGTTCCTCCAAGTACCTACAAATCCAAAATGTGGCCCTGCAAAGGGTTTGAGTTTGAGACCACTGGTATAGATGGACTGGAATGAGCTTCGATGGAGACTTCAATAGTTGGAACCTAAGAACAGTACCGGGCAGAGCTTTGAATTCTTGCCCAGAAATAGCTAAGAAGAAGAAGAAAACCCCCCAACAAATTTTTAGATTGAATCAAGTTGGGCAGACTAGATGAATCATTGGGTCTTTATCTGCCGTCATCTACTATGCTACAATTAAGTTAGGTGGCGGTAGGGTGTCTGTTGCCTAACTGAGTGTTGTTTACAGAATATGAGCTTTTGAGCCCATCACTGAATCTCCACATAGCAGACAGGAGCAGAGCATCATACTTGATACAGAATGCAGAGGATTTGTAGAGCTCTGGCTGTTGTATTGAGGAACCTACTCTGTCACCACTGAACGAAGAGTACTCCGTGGCCAATTCTGAAAGCCACATGATAGAGCTGTGTGTTAATGGCTCAGTGTGCAACATCTGCTGTAAAATTCCAGTCTTCAGCTGGTAGTAGGTCAGATATCCAGGGCTGCCTCTTCTCAGATCTGTTAGAAAAGCTGTTTATTTCGGGTTTTCTGGGGTTTAAAAAAAAAAAAAATAATAATAATAAAGAGAAAGAGAGAGAAACAAAAGCTAATGAGTAAGGCTCAAGCTTGAGGAGTTCAACCATTCTAGGAGCCTTACATCCGGAGGGGAGGAGGGGAGTCCCAGATCCCTCCTCTCCCCAAGCACCTCTGTTTTTTTTACTTGGCATTTAGGGTCCCTTTTACAAAGCCATGGTAGCAATTCCCATGCAGGAAATGCAATGCAGCCCATTCAGTTCCTATGAACTGCATCGCATTTGCTGCACCAGCAAGGTGGGGCGACCCCTAAACTGTTTGATTTAAATAAAATTTTGTGTAGTTTTCATTTTTTATATAAAGGAATAAAATTAGCCTTGTAAACAAATGAAATGTGTTAATTAATTTTTTGGACCACCCTAAATGCTGTGTATACAGTATCTTCCATCTGGTACTTGTCCTGTGGGTTGGTTAACTGTCCACCAGGTGGTGCTGTAGCTTTTTGTTTATATAGGAACAGTATGTCTGTAGTATTAGAGCTGTGGTGTTCATTCTGGGACTAAGTGGCCAATGCACAGAATTCCGTCAACCTGATGGAAAACACCAAGTTGTGAGCGATTTTACTTTACTGGACAATGCTACTATATAAACATCAGTAAAAAGGGAAGGAATTGTGCCTGGGCCTGCACACAAGAGCTAATTGGTAGAGGGTGCAGGTCTAGTAAAGTGCAGGGCTGGGATTGTCAGAGCTCTGAAGAGGTAAGCAGCAGCAAGGGCAAAAAAAACAAAAAAACAAACCCTTCTAGCTGCAGCTGATTCTTCTACTTGCTACAGATATTTACAAAGAAAGAAAGAAGTCTTTTTTTGAGTTCCATAGCAATCTTGGGCACAGCAGTTAGACACGGGCCACACATGCACACAAAACACGCACATGGTCACTCTTGCAGACTTTTAAAATTCAAGCAAACTACTCCTACCAGAGAACCTAATGACAGCTCCAGACCTGCAGGAAAATTTTGCATGCTAAAGATAAGTCGTTCTTCACTGTGCATTACACTGAGCGCTCATTTTAATATTAATGAGCTCCTTGTAATGTATTTGAATAGAATTCTCGGTGGCTGCTACTGTGATTGGTAAAAGTCACCAAGGATCCTTTCGTGCATCAGTCTTACTTGCACGGTATGCTTTTGAGCATCCGACCCTAAGTGTCACATTTGACAGCATGTGCCCCACTTGTGCATTCTTACTGAGAGATATGTGTGCAAGTTTTTGTCTTCTGGGAACCTTTTTGGGAAAATCTGAACAGGTTTTGAAGAATGACATTGTCTTATGCTTCATGCTCTGCTCTTCTCACCACTTATAAAACTTGCCTATGAAAATATTAGTTTTCTTTAGGGTTAAAGTTATTGACCAGTTGAGGGGTGGGTAGGATCATTATTTACTGAGTATCTCTGCTTTGGATGTGTGTCTAAACCAGTTTCTCACAAACTTTCTGGCTGGCGGCATACTAAACCCACGTGCCCCGGCCGGAAGGCACCCAGAACTGTGCTGTCGTCGACGTGATGACATCACACCCATGCATGGTATCATTGTGTCAATGTCTGCGCATGCACGGAGGCCCATCTAGTCTTGACCCACTTTGGTGGAGGGATCCGGGAGGAGGGGAGACGGAGGAAAGACGCTGGCAAGGAGGAGAGTCATCCGTGCCAGCTGACTGCCTACAAGATGTGCCTCTCACTGCAAGAGGGCACATCTTGTTGACAGTCAGTTGGCATGGATGATTCTTCTCACCAGTGTGTCATGGCACACCTGAAATCTCAGGAGGCACACTGGTGTGCCATGGCACACAATCTGCGATACACTGGTCTAAACTGTACAAGCGCCCCCGATTTATTTTTTAAAGGTTAATTTCATGCTCTTTAAATGACAAAAAGAGGTTGACTAAAGGTGATGCATACACCTCTGTAGCAGTGGGGCAAACAGAATCAATTTTGGAAATCAAGAAAGCAAGAGATATAAACACAGAATTTAGTAGGGACATGAAGGTGATTGTTGAAAATCAAGTACCATATATACTCGAATATAGGACGAGATTTTTGGGCCAAAAAAAGGCCCCAGAACGGGGGTCTTGCCTATATTCGGGTGACCCCCCTCCTGAACTTGTTACAGGCCTCTAGTCTCCTACCTGATTCCCAGGCGAGTTACAAAGAAGCTGGGTTCCACTTTAGGAGTTGTCAGCGAAGAAAATGATCTAGGTGTTCATAGTGGACAACGTGTTGCAATATGCTCAGTGTGCAGCAGTGGCCAAAAAAATCAAACACAACGCTACGAATTGTTAGGAAAGGGATAGAAAATAATACAGTACTCCCTCAAAGTTCACGGGGGTTGCGTTCCCGGAGCACCCGCGAACTTCGTAAAACCGTGACTATTGGATTTGGTTTAGGAGTGGGGATCGGAGGCGGGAGGAGGGCTGCATGGGCGTGGTGGGCAGGTGCTGCTAGTGCCGATATGGGCCCAGAAACTGATTATGCAGCTCATTCCACAGCAGTTACTAGTAAAGAATAATTCTTGTGCTGCCACCTTCATCAGAAAGGCAGGGATACAGGCTACTGTTACACATATCTGGGAAGAGTGACAATCTAGGGTTGGATTTTTTTTTTTAATTTTGTGGTGATGGGGAACTGAGCAGCTACTTGTAAAAATTCCCATGCTGCTATAGGAAAGGGGCGGGGGTTGCAGGACTGGATTTAGGGTGGGAGAAGGAGGGCAAGCAGAGCAGTTAATCTCACGGGAATTATTTTTCTATGTGAATTTCAACACATATAATTTATGGCAGGGACAAACAATCACATATACAGTATAACAGAATCGGTTTTACAGTTGATAAAGCTTTTAAGAGAATAAATGTTATTATCTATGGCAGTGTATCTCAAACTGTGTGCCAAGGCACTCTAGTGTGCCTCCTGAGATTTCAGGTGTGCCACGGTACACTGGGGAGGAGGAGAGGCGCTGGCCCCAGCTGACTGCCTACAGGATATGCCTCTCGTCTTGAGAGGCGCGTCCTGTAGGCTCTCTTCCCTTCTGGCACCCCCCACTGGTATCTCAGGGCCCACCTGGAGAGCCTACACACACACACACACACAGACAATTGACACGATGTCACTCATGTGCATGATGTCATCACGGTGATATCCGCTCGCTTCCAGATGCCTCGAGCCGTGGCCACTACCTTTTTAGTGTGCCACGGCTCGAGAAAGTTTGCGGGACACTGGTCTGTGGGATTGGTGAACTCTTCCCTGAAGAGTAATGTCACAAATATTACAAGAGTCACATTATAGTGACCAAAAATTGTGGCCGTCTTGTCTTTCCTGATATTATTTTGTGGGACTGGTGATCTCTTTTAAATGCTATCTTAAGCCTCCTTATTGTAAACAATGGATGGGGTTTTATTTATTTATTCATTCGATTTTTCTACACAATTCTCCCAAGGGAGCTCAGAATAGTTTACATGAATTTATTTTATAATCCCCCAATTATCTCTTAGAATTCTTGTTGCAAAATTTCCATCTTGTTCAGATAGCCTCTCATAGATCATTTTCATATACAGCTATTTTGACTGTAATTTAAATAACATAGCATCAGAGCAGTTCCGCCTAATTCTTAGAAATTGAGAGAAATGAAGGCTGTCCTTTAACGTTTTAGGATGACAGCTATCATATTTCAGAAAGTGTTTCTGTCTGTTTTCTTTTCAAACACTTTGATGGTTAAAACTTTCATTCTCTTTGATAATAGTCAAATCTAAGAGCATATTTCCCCTGTCAGAACTATTGATGGTAAATGATAAGCATTCATTGCATGCGTTGATTCAGGTTCCAAATTATTTAAGCTTTTTCATAGTTCCAGACCATAACATAAATATGTCATCTATGAACCGATGAATTCTAGTCACACAAAATTTCTCGTAAATAAGACCTAGGAGTCCCAAATGCTAGGATACTTATCATAAGATACCCACTATACTTATATTATCACTCAACAGGGTTTATATGAAACCTTAATTGTCTTAGGTTTTTCCAAATTATTATTGTCTTCTTTTAATCTTTTTATTCACTTCTTTTTGTTCAATAGGGAAAAAGCCTGAGTTTAGAGCCATTAACCCATAAGGGCCACAAAAGTAGCATTTCACTCAACTCACAATACAGTTGTGGGCAAAAAAACCAACCCTTTATTATATTATTTTTTTTCTCTTTTTTCTTATTTAAATACTTCTTACTTAATTGCAAACCACACCTACTATTATTCAGTTACGCAGATGACTTTATGATCATCATTCAATTTACTAACTCTCTCTCGGAAATTACTCCCAAGGCATCAGAAGCACTAAATTTGATGGAGCAATGGATGACTGAATTCAAACTTAAATTTAATTCAGAAAAAACAAAATTTTTGTAGCTTCGCCACACCCGCTTGACACCAAAACACCGCTATGCATCAATAAACTTAGTTATCCTATTCAGTCTACTATGAAGGTATTGGGTGTAACACTAGACCAGTGCTTAACCATGAAGGACCAGGTAGACTCCTTAATCAGAAAGGGTTTTTTCACTCTCTGGAAACTTCTATCCATTAAAGCATATTTTGATTTGCCAGCATTTAGAATCCTGGTACAGTCCCTAGTACCGAGTCAACTTGATTACTATAACATCGCCTATTTAGCAATTTCCCAAAAGAATATGCGACGATTACAATTTGTGCAAAATGCAGCGATCAAACTGATTTTTGGGCTGAAGAAGTTTGATCATGTGACACCTTACTACTGTCAGCTGCATTGGCTACCGATGGAGGCATGCGTAAAGTTTAAGTTCGCCTGTTTCTGCTTTAAAGTACTATATGCTCTAGCCCCTAAATACATAACTGACCTTTTCTCCTTCTCAGCCAACAGACATAAGAGAAGTTCACATTTGAACTTTGTTTCCCCTCCAGTTAGAGGATGTAAACTCAAAAGACACCATCAACACCTTTTCTCACATCAACCAGCATTATGGGGTAAAGATCAAGAACAATTGCTTACGCCTACTACTTATGGGGAATTCAGGAAACGCCTAAAAACATATCTGTTCCTGAAATATCTAGGCAGCTGACCCGTACAACTCTTTCTCCTCAATAACTGATCCCTTGAGCTGTTAATCACTAGCTTCTACCCTGTTAAGTTCAATCTATTAGTACCATCTTTTAATCTTTGTAAACCGCATAGAACTTCGCGGTCCTGCGGTATATAAACTATTATTATTATATTATTATTACTATGACCCGTGCATAATTACATTAAAAAATCCCTATATTATCACCCTTCTGTTGAGAAAATAGCATTAAACGTAGGGAGCAGCAGTTCAATCTCTATCCATACATTTCAATAGAGAAAAATACAACTTTAATTTTTGCTTCTCGTATTTCTCAAGATTCCTTAATGCATCTTTCAGCATACTTTTCAAGCCGTTTTTTAACGACCAACGCGGCCTGCTATATATCCATCTACTTTATATCTTTTTGAAGGTGCAGTCTTCAGAAATGTATGCATTACTGTAAATGGAGCTCCACCAAAGACATATACATAGGCACTATCGTAGACCACTTAGCCAATGAAACAACATAGAGGAGTTAGTTGGCTACCCCCCCACCTCCACCCCAAATCTGGAGCGCACTAGGAAGAACATAACATGATATAAATAGGCCAAGGGCTGAGGCCCAGAAAACTAGACTGAGGAAGATAATACTTCAAAGATAAAACACAATACAGATACATGTATATAGACCAGGGGTCTCAAACTCAAACCCTTTGGAGGGCCACATTTTGGATTTGTAGATACTTAGAGGGCCGCAGAAAAAATAGTTAATATCTTATTAAAGAAATGACAATTTTGCATGAGATAAAAACTCTTTAAAGTTTATAAATCTTTCTTTTTGGCTAAGTCAATAATAATATTGTCATTTCTAGCTAAAGAGACATATGATCAAGAAACTTTTATTTTACTTATGATTATGATAAACATACCGAGGGCCTTAAACTAGTACGTGGTGGGCCGCATGTGGCCCCTGGGCCACGAGTTTGAGACCACTAATATAGACTATATTTAGTTGAATAGGCCAAACTCCTTAGGAAGTGTGTAATATTGTGTGCTTGGCTGCAATAGTAAATTTAATATTAGATGTGAAGATAGGTAGGATGATTGATTTGGTATGACGATCGATGTGCCGGTAACATAAGTTGGATGATTGATTGATTTATGCCATAATTATGCTGGTATTAATAACTGTATTGTAATACCGCTACAGAAGCCCTTGTAACTCTGTATAGAGCCATGTACACCAAGTTTGTTTTCCCACCAAAGTTTGTCCTGCTTATACTGTGAATGTACTCTTGTAACCCATTCTGGGCTCCTTTGGGAGGACGGGCTAAATGAATGAATGAATAAATAAATGAATGAATGAATAAATAAATGTATTGTAACATCTCGCAGAAGCTCTTTGTAACTCTGTATTATAACACCTCCACAGAAGCTCAAGTATTGTAACACCTTTTACAGAAGCTCATGCCAACCGCTCTGAATTGACATCCCAGTCATTAGTAGCGGAATAGAAGCAAACAATAAACTATCACCTTCTTCCGGCTGGTCATTTTTCTCCTTGTGCACCCAAGCATCCTTCTGGCTTTAGTTGTCACCTTTTCTACCTGTCTGACCACTTTAAGATTGTCAGATACAGGGGCAAGATGGCGGACTGAATCTCTGACGGCGTTTTGCTTACTGAGGAGAGGTGCTCCAGTAGTTTTTTCTGCTGCTTTTGAATATGCCCCATCCAAAATGTAAGGGGAGTGTGAAGGCATTACTGCTGCCTGCCTAAGCTTCTTCCCCCGATGCAGCAAACCCTGGACAGATTCGCCTTTAGAACTGCACCTCAATATCCCGGAAAGTGCCCTGCATTGAATGACGCTGAAGGAGTGGTGTTGTTCCTGGAGCAAGACACTTCACTATCTCCTCTGAGAAGCGGACCTCCACTGTGTCCAGCGCTAATTCGAGGTAGAACTGGTGGTTTCCTGATGATGCTAACTGCAGGAGAGGAAACTTCAGGTAGTGGGGCAAGAATCGAAGGATCCTTGTTGGATTTCCCTAGCTCTGAGGTTGTGACTCTGGATAGTGTCTGGAGGGCCATTCAGAAGCTAAATGAGACGTTAATAAAATCTACCCAGGAAACATCCTTAATAATGAGTGAAGTCGATCTTCTTTCCCAGTTGCTGGAAATTTAAAACAAGAATATGTTTTGGATATCCAGCTTTTTTTCTTTTATCCTCTCTTTCTTATGTACTCTAGTATCAATTACATGTGAACCAAGTCGAGCTCCGTTAGGAGATGACCCGGTATATAAATTAAAGACTAGATTAGATTAGATATTGACCTAACAAAAAAGGATATTGCAGAACTTAAAGTAATGTAACAATTATAATTAAGGATAATATGATTCTAAACCAAAAAATTGAAAATTTTGATAAAGACTTAAACTTCAGGTTCTGAACTTCCCTAAACCTGTGGGAGTATCTCCTTTGGACCTACCATGTTTCCCCCAAAATAAGACTTACCCCGAAAATAAGCACTAGCGTGATTTTCGGGGTAGGTCTTAATTTAAGCCCTACCCCTGAAAATAAGCCCTAGTCATAGGCAGTCGCACTTCCCCCTGCCCCCACCGCACAATCGAACTGCCGAATCACCGCTGACCTTCCATCCTTCCCTCCAACTGATCCCTGCCAACTGCGACCATAAATACCTTGCTGCCATCAGTACACACGGCCCCTGCGAGAAGGCCGCAAAGCAGTCTGTGAGTGCTGCAGGCCCAATGCTCCTCTGCAGCAAGGTATTTATGGTCGCAGTTGGCAAGGATCGGTTGGGAGGGAAGGATGAAGGGTCATCAGTGCTTCGACTGCGCGGCGGGTGCTCAAGGGTTCTGCTGCACGAGGGATGGGAGGAAGGGAAGGATGGAAGCTGGGCAAAGGGTTCTGCACAGGGGGATGGGAGGGAGGGAAGCTGGGCAAAGGGTTCTGCTGTGTGTCAAAACAGCTCCTGATTGGTAAGGCCCGACTTTAGTGCAGGAAGAGGCCTTCGGAGCAGACAGCGAGTGATTTCCTTCACTCGCCGGTACTCCAGCTGCTCTCTCCTGCCTCTCCAGCTGTCCTCTCCTGGTTGGCAGCTCGCGGTCGGAAAATACAGCGAATGACCGGGACCGCGAACTGCTGACCGTGAATGACCGGGGCAACACTGTACATGAAAAAAATAAGCCTTACCCGAAAATAAGACCTAGTGCAGCGATGGCGAACCTATGGCACGCGAAGGCCTTGCAGCTGGCACGCGGGAAGGTCCGCAATAGAGAGCTGCACGGGTCGCGGGGATCCCGTGGGGACGCCTCCGAGGGTCGCGGGGTTCCTGCGGGGCTGGATGTACTAAGTCGCGCAGCTTTTCTCCCTACCTGCTCTGCTTGCAGCACAGAGCCGAACGGAAGTTTTCCCGACGTCAGCGCTGACGTCGGTAAACAAAGCCCTCCCTCACTCCGACGTCAGCGCTGACACGGGAAGACTTCCATTCGGCTCTGTGCTGCAGGCAGGGTAGGTAAGGAGGAGTAGCCTCGCGGCTCGAGTGGCTACCAAGGGAGGGGGCGGTCCACCCCGCCCCGTGTGCAGCACAGCCGGCCAGGTCCCCTTACTATTGTGGCGCTAACCCGACCGACCGTCAACAGCCCTGGTCCGACAAACCTCCCTGCCCTTAACCGCGAATCTAAATTTCCTTCTTACAGCTGCTGTAAGAAGGAAATTTAGATTCGCGGTTAAGGGCAGGGAGGTTTGTCAGACCGGGGCTGTTGTCGGTCTGTCGGTCGCAGAAGCGCCACAAAAGTAAGGGGACCTGGCCGGCTGTGCTGCACCCGGGGCGGGAGAGAAGGAGGGGGGGAGAAGGACGCTGAAAGCACAGGGGAAGACAAAGGGGTGAAGAAGGACGCTGAAAGGCCATGGGGAAGACAGGGTGGGGGGGGGAAGGACACTGAAAGCATTTGTGGAAGACAGAAGTGGGAGAAGGACGCTGACAGGACATGGGGAAGACGGGGGGGGAGAAGGACGCTGAAAGCACATGGGGAAGACAAAGGGGTGGAGAAGGATGCTGAAAGCACTGGGGAAGACAAAGGGGTGAAGAAGGACGCTGAAAGGCCATGGGGAAGACGGGGGGGGGGGAAGGACACTGAAAGCATTTGTGGAAGACAGAAGGGGGAGAAGGACGCTGACAGGACATGGGGAAGACGGGGGGAGAAGGACGCTGAAAGGCCATGGGGAAGACGGGGTGGGGGAAGGACACTGAAAGCATTTGTGGAAGACAGAAGGGGGGAGAAGGACGCTGACAGGACATGGGGAAGACGGGGGGGAGAAGGCGCTGAAAGCACATGGGGAAGACAAAGGGGTGGAGAAGGACGCTGAAAGGACATGGGGAAGATGGGGGGTGGGGTGGAGAAGGACGCTGAAAGGCCATGGGGAAGATGGGGGGGTGGAGAAGGATGCTGAAAGGCCATGGGGAAGACAGAGGGGGGAGAAGGACGCTGACAGGACATGGGGAAGATGGGGGGGGGAGAAGGACGCTAAAAGGAAATGGGGAAGAGAGAGTGGGGAGAAGACGCTGGCAGGGAAGAAGACAGAGATGCCAGACTATGGGGGGAGCGGAGGGAAGAAGATGGGTTCCAGACCAATTTGGAAGGGGGGAGAAAGGGAAAGGCACAGTAACAGAGCAAATGGAAGACGCAGAAGGAAGAGAGACAGTGAATGGAAGGAACTGAATGAGAACATGAGGAAAGCAGAAACCAGGCAACAAAGGTAGGAAAAGAATTCTATTTCTTTTTTTCTTTTTTTTTTTTGCTTCAGGATAAAGTAGTATATTAGTTGTGTTGATAAAAATTTATAAACAAAAGAGGCTCTGCTAGAAACCCATTTACAAAGTGTGTATTCTTCCCAATTAATATTTCCAAATTAATAAAGTCTTTTTGCTTATTTGTAAATGGGTTTCTACCAGAGCCTTTAATTCAGTAGCATAATTAAATGAAATAACTATTTCAGAAGTTTATGGGGACGGAGGGGATTCCTCACGGGGACGGGCGGGGACGGAGGGGATTCCTCACGGGGACGGGCGGGGACAGAGGACATTCCTCGCGGGGACGGGTGGGGATGGAGGGATTCCTCACGGGACGGGTGGGATTCCTCACGGGGACGGGTGAGACTTTGGCGGGGATGGGTGGGATTTCTGTCCCCGCGCAACTCTCTAGTCCGCAATTAAGATATGCGGCGCGGCGGGAGGCAAGTGTGCCGGTGTCTGCTTTGCAGCTCACCTGGCAACAGGGCCGGACTGGCCATTGGGAGGACCGGGCATTGTCCCGGTGGGCCGCAGCCCATCCTCCTGTGCTGGCTGCAGTCCTGTGAGTGGATGTTTAGCCTGCCTGTCTTCCCCTTAGTATCCTATGAGCCAGGCAGTGTGTGAGGGGGAAAGTGGGGGGAGGAAGAGAAGCTTCACACAGTCTGTCACAGGAACTCAGTGAGGCTGTAGTGTGACTCCACATGTGACATCTGTAATCAGGAACAGTTCCTAGTGCTCCCATGCTAGAGAGGTGAGGATATGGGGGGAAGTTAATGTGTCTAATAATGTGCTCCTCTGTAAAACCCTCTGTATCTTCCATGGGGGACATGCTAAATTCGAGGAAATAAAAAAGCTGCTTATGATGATTGCATAGAGAAGTTCAGTAAGCTGAGAGGAGGGCTGGGCTCTCTGTGAACAACCAACACACTAATCCTCTGCGCTGTACCTTATGGAAAACTCAATATAGCAAAAAACAGTAAAGTGTATATGTGGCCCTTCACAGTGCTTTTGTAAACATCATAATAAAATAACAAAGGCTCCAATAATGAAAAATAAAAGTCCTTTTCCCATACACTTAGGTTGCACAAGTCCGGTTTTCACCCGGACAGTATATTTTTTGACCAAAACGGATGTCTACAATTAGTAAAATTCCCCAATCACATATTTTTTTATGGGGACGGATTTGTATACAGCACTTCATTAGATTTTTTTTATTATACAAATTTTATCTTTTTGTAGACTTGAAGAAGAAAATGAGTACAGCAAAAAAACAAAAACAGATAGTGGAAGACCATTCCAAGAGGCCTGGACAGAGACATATGGAGTGATTGAACGTAGTGGGAAAGCATTGTGTATTATGTGTAATGAAAGTGTTGTGTCTCGCACATCAAGTGTCAAACGTCATTTTGAGACCAACCATAACAGTGTTGCTGAACTTGGTTTAGCTCAAAGAAAAGAGTTCCTTGTAGGAAAATTAAAGAAATATCACTCCCAGTCTCTTAGTTTTAGCAACTATCTTTCAAAAATTAATCATCTTACAGTTGCCAGCTTTCAAATTTCACTGTGCATGGCAAAACATGGTAAGCCCCTCTTTGATGGAGATTTTATCAAAAAGGCAATTTTGGCTGGGAGTAATTCACTCTTCCATGATTTCCAAAACAAGGATAAAATTGTGCAGCGCATCTCTGAGATGCCGCTAAGCAGAAATACTGCAAAAGATAGGGTTCTGCGAATGGCTGCTGATGTTAGTCAACAGCTTACTTGCGACTTACAAAAAGCACCCTTTTACGCCATGTGCTTGGATGAAAGTACAGATATTACTAACCATGCAAGACTAGCACTCATTTTGCGTTATGCTACTGGTGACATCATGAGAGAAGAGCTGGTAAAACTGCTGTCTTTGCCTGGAAGAACACAAGGGATAGATATCCACAATGCTGTGATGGAGGCTTTTTCATCACTAGACATAAGTCCAGAAAAAGTAGTTTCAGTTACTAGCGATGGAGCACCTAGCATGGTGGGGACAACATCAGGATTCATTCATTTCTTTGCTAAGGAAGCAAAACATCCACTGATTCAATTTCACTGCATAATACATCAAGAGGCTCTCTGCGCCAAAGAAAGCAGCAAAAAACTTGACGATGTCCTCAAAGATGTAACAAAAATGGTGAACTTCATCATGGCGCGTGCTCTTAATTTTCGACAATTTCAAGCCCTTCTTGATGAGGTTCAGGCACAATATAACACTTTACTGATGTACAATAATGTCCGGTGGCTGAGCAGAGGACGAGTGTTAGAGAGATTTGTGGCCTGCTTGGAAGAAGTTAGGCTATTTATGAACGAAAAGGGGGAAGACTATCCTCAACTCACCAACATGGCCTGGCTTACCAACCTCATGCTCTTTACAGATTTTACTAACTACTTTAATGTACTAAACAAAAAATTACAAGGCATGGGAAAAACAGTAGAAAGCATGTTTAGTGACATCAAAGCTTTTTGAGAGAAAATTGCATGTTTTTGAAAAAGACCTTGAGAGTGGACAGCTAAAATATTTTCCCAACCTAAAAATACATTTGGATAATTCTACAACATTTGTGGACAGTCATAAAAAACACTAGGAAATCCACAAAGCATATTCCACCATTGTAGCCGAAGCAAAGGAGAATTTTAGTAAAAGATTTTCTCAGTTCCGTAAGATGGAGACAACCCTTTCATTTATAACTTCCCCAGAAAAGTCCACATTTGAGGATCTTGATCTTTCCTGCTTACAGTGGTTGGATATTCAAAATTTGGAAATGGAGCTACTGGAATTTCAAGAAAGCTCTATCTGGAAAAGTAAATTAAATGACCTGCGTGCGGCTCTTGAACGTATTGAGTGTGAAAGGGTGACAAATGAAATCACTGCTAGCAATTCTGAAAATGAAATCCTAAAAACGTGGAATTCTCTACCAGACAATTTTAAGTCCATGAAAGCACTTGGGATTGCTCTTCTTACTTTGTTTGGGTCATCCTATGCTTGTGAGCAGCTGTTTTCGGCTTTGAATCATATAAAATCTGATGCTAGAAACATTAACGGATGACATGAGTGCTGCATGTGTTGCTCTGAAATTAACGCACTATGAGCCAAGGATTGACAAGTTATCAGCATGCATGCAACAACAAAAATCACATTAATTTTTTTCAGAGCATGCCCAATGCATATGTTTACATGAAGCAGTGTTTTCAGTTTGCAGTTAAGACACTTTCTAAGTTATTTAAATATTATTTAAAGATGTTATTTAAAAAAGGGACTTTACATGGCCCTGTTGTATTCCAATCTGGAATTTCCAATAAAAACGGTTGGTTTAATTGAAAGCTCTTTTGTTTTTTTTATATCATATTATTAGAAATGTAATGATTTAACTATTTTCTAATTTTGATTGTAAATTTTACAAAAAAACATTTATAGACTCTTTGGGAATGCACACCGAGTCTTGACACAGTTAACAGTTTTAAGAAGTTTATCTTATTTTTTTACTCAGGATACATTTGACATGTTATGTGAATAATACATTTAAAATATATTGTGTAACTGAATCAAATTCTTCCTAAATTCATTAAATTGAATGAAATCATTAAAATATTATAAATTGCCAATAAATTGAAATGAAAACCAAAGGATTGTGAATCAAATTGATTATCTGACAATACAAAGATTCCAACCTTTAAAAATGATGTTACATAGTTCAGGCAACTTTATAAAGAGTTTTTAGATACTAAAATCTTGTTATTAAGGTTTAATTGACGTGCTGGCACTTTGAGGAAATTCTTTGGTTTTGTGCGGCAGTTTGGGCACTCGGGCTCAAAAAGGTTAGCCATCACTGACCTAGTGCATTTTTTTGGGCCCCAAATGAATATAAGACATTGTCTTATTTTTGAGAAAACACAGTATTTCTTGCTCTTTGCCCACCTAGGGTTTTCCCTGGTATTTTGGGGGCATGGCAGCGGGACTTGGGTAGGGACCTGGGGGACAATTTCTTGTTAAAAACCCTGACTCGAACTGCGGGCATGGTACATAGTGCTGAGCTCCGTGAATGTCACTTTCGAACTGTCCTACGGGCCTACGCCTCCCAGAGTCAGGCTTACCATATGGGTTGTGTAGATACTCAGTTATGTATCCGCTGTTCGGTGGAGGTAAATTCTTACTTTCATGGTTTCTGGAGTTGTGAGGGGATTCAGACCTTCTGGACCGAGATGGCCTCCTTTTTACAGGGCTTGTTGCGGACCCCTGTGCCAGTCTCCGTGCAGTCTATGCTGTTTGCCCATTTTTCATTCTTGTATATGTACAATTCTTATGAAAAATTATTTCTTAGCAAATGTTTTATTTTGGGGAAGAAATGTATCTTGTGTTGCTGGCTGTCTTCTGAACCACCTTCATTCTGGTATTGGAGGAATTGCCTCCATGAACTTATGGGTTGGGAAGCCCGACGTCGGAGCAGAGACTTTGTTCACACTTGGACTCCATATTTGAACATTTTGCCTGCTGAGAGTCGTAGTCAGGTCTTGAATAGACTCCACCTCTGAAACTGTGCTTCTAGATGTCTCTGCTGTTCCCTGCTTGCGAGTTTTCTGTACATGTGGGGGGATGGGGAGGGGTGGGTGGGGGTAGGGTTTTCTTTGTTGGGGGGGTGGGGGTATTGTGGGTCCGGGGAGGACATAAGAGTCCAGTCCTCCGCGGGTGTTTGATGAAACTGTATTCCATGGTTATTATTGCTGTTGTACTTACTGTTGCTTAATAAAATAGATTTAAACATAAAAAATACCTTATAGAAGTATTGAAATTTTTCTCTATTTCAATTCCACCTTTAAATAAGATATACTTTTTGTATGCCACATCTAACAAGGCTGGTCATCAACTAGCACAATATCTAAAATTGAAGATGGAAAGAACATCTATAGCGGCCATAAAAAAATATGACTGACGAGATCTTAACAGACAGGGAAATTTGTGGTCAATTTCACAGCTTCTATCAAGATCTCTACAAATCGGAAAACCCTTCATCGCCGCTAATAGATGAGTATCTTGCTCATATTACTGGACCCAAGTTGACTGAGCGTGATGACGAACTTCTGTCCTCACCTCTGGAATTAGATCATCTCAAGGAAGCATTGAACTCCATGGCCAAGCGTAAGGCGCCAGGGCCTGATGGATTATCAGTTGAGTTCTATGTGGCTTTTCAGGAAGCCTTATTACCATAACTGTTATCGTATCTAAATCACCTTATCGATCAGGGCATGGCGACGGGTTCTTTTACAGAAGCAATGATTATTGTCTTACCGAAACCTGACAAAGACCCGCTCTACGTGCAACACTACAGACCTTTGGCTCTGATAAACATCGACACCAAGATATATGCGAAAGTGTTAGCATCCAGACTGCAAATGGTATTACCAAAATTAATCCACACTGATCAAAATGGCTTTATGAAAGACCGTCTTGCCAGCGACAACTCTCGCCTTTTCTCTCATATACTGCACGTTTCCAGATCGGCCTCTCCATATGTTGCCGTGGCCTTGGATGCAGAAAAGGCGTTTGACCGTGTGGAATGGTCCTTTATGTTTAAAGTACTTTCTTGGTTTGGCTTTTGTGAATCTTTTATTTGAATGGTGAAAGTCCTGTACTCTCACCCAGCAACTAGACTTCGTATTAATGGGATCCTTTCGGAGATGTTCTTTCCTTCGAGAGGCACAAGACAGGGCTGCCCGCTTTTCCCTCTCTTGTTCAACTTGGCTTTGGAACCACTACTGATTGACATCAGATCCAACCCTTCCATACGAAGATTTCAATTGGATGACTTCTCAACTAAATTATCGGCTTATGCAGACGACGTCCAAATATACACTTTACTGGAGTCTTTACCGAGTGTGCTGCATACAATTGACACCTACTCTACTGTTTCTGGATACAAGCTAAATCCAACTAAGTCAGAAGTAATGCCACTTTCTGGAATGCCATGTGGCAAGGAGGTTAGAACGCTCCATCTCAAATACGCCCCGACTAAGTTGAAATACTTGGGAGTATATGTCGGCACCACTATTGAAGAAACTCAAGAATATAACGTCTCCTATATTATGGACATATCACCTCTAGCACTACCAGATGGTCGCCACTGAAATTATCTCGGTGTGGACGGTTGGACTCGATTAAAATGGTCCTAGCCCCAAAAATTACCTACATTCTATCTATGATTCCCTTCCTTTTTCCACTCTCTGCATATAGGAAATTTGAATCTGCCCTGGTTAAATTTTTATGGAATGCTAAGACTCCTCACATTGCCCTAAAAAAATTAAAATGTACTAAAGAGCATGGAGGAGTCAACTTTCCTAGTCTTTATGACTATCATCTGGCCTTTTTATGCAGACAAGGATCACATTGGATTGTAGCTCCAGAGGAGTCGAACATGCCTGCTTGGTTGAAATTAGAACACGCTTTACTTCCTGAGGATCATCTCATGTATGTACCATTTGCTAATAAGGGAAATGTGCTACGCAATAATATTATCTTCTCATCTACTATAACTGCTATACAGGAAGTGGACGCCATTGCTCCAATACGATGGAACACCACCACTAGCTCCCCTTTATGATGAAATCCGTGTTTACTAATTCAGGGACGCTATATGGAATGGAAATCTTGGCGTAAGAAGGGCATTTGGTCCATTGGACAATTATTATCTGACCATACATTACTAGATTTTCATGATCTCGCTAAGACATATGACTTGGAATCCTCTCATCACTACAAATGGCTGCAACTAAGGCATTGCTTGTTGGCTTATTTCAAGAGAACTACCTTATCAACAGATACGCCTACCATATTCCAATGGTCTGCTCTGATAACTTCCAGGGCGGGTCAAGCCTCTGCATGGTACAAGCTATTACATACACAGAAATTTACGCCACCTATGGCCCTATGTGATATATGGGCTCATGATGCCTCTGTGCCTGCAGATCAGTATAATTGGGAGGAGATTTGGCTATCATCATTTAAGGCTCTGAAATCATCTACTATGTTACACATTGTCCTATTCCTTTATCATCGTGCGTATTGGACAATACTAAAATTGTCCAAAGTAGGGTCCTCTAATTCAAACAAATGTTGGTCCTGGGCGAATGATGTAGGGACTTTGGATCACATGATTTATAACTGTACTCAATTACTACCGTTCTGGTCAGACGTATGGTCCACTATCTGTCAGATACTACATATCAATGAGGATCTTTCATTTGCTATTGTCATTTATGGATCAAGTGCCTTGCAGAACATCACCTGGATAAATATGAAACCCGATTGCTTAAATGCTTAACTCTCATAGCATTCAAAACTATTTTGTCAAGTTGGAAAGACTTTTCATCCTTGCATCACAACACCTGGTGGAATACTGTATGTTTATTTTCTAAATTTGAACTTGTAGCTGCTGATAAGACTAACTCTTATTATTCATATCATAAGGTGTGGTCTCCTGTTTTAGCCTATTGCAAATCTGGGTAGACAAGTATATTAGAACCTTTCTATAATGTACTGTATCTGCTGTCCATAACTACAACTGATATGATCAGTAAGTACGTTGGCGATTGTCTATAATTAGCCTTCGTCACTCTTTTCTTGCACATTTTATGACCAGTTGATTGTATCGCTGCAATACACAGCTTGGTGTTTTTTCGGATTTTATATTTGTACTATTTACAAAATTTAATAAAAACGTTTGAACTGAAAAAAAAAAAGATATACTTCTTGCCAGTTTCTTCTAAACCCCAGGCTGAAGAAGTCTAGGCCCAGGAGAGAGAGAGAGGCCGTTTTTCAGGATATATCATCTATTTTGGAGGATTCATTGTTATAAGTATCTGTCCGAGTAACACTTTTTGTTATCTTTTGTTGTTGAACAAGATCTTAATACAGTTTAATTCTCATATTCCATTTTATGGTAAAAAATTTTGGATTTATCCAGATGTGACTAAATCTACACAAGATAGATGGAAGAAATTCCTGGCACGGAGGGAAGAAACTCGGGCTTTAAGAGCATCATATTTACTGGCATATCCATGTAAATGCATAATAAGATACCCGGATGTAAAATATGTTTTCTTTGATCTGGAACATTTGAGGGCCTTCGTTGATATTAGTAAAAATCTCCAATGGTGTTGATTCAACTAAAAATGTATGATTGGTGAATGATAGGTAGATTATTTTCAGTTTAATGCCTTTTCTTCTAATTGTTTTCTTTTTGATCTTCTTTTAGGGCTCCTTTTACGAAGCCGGTTTAGCGCACGTAATAGCACACGCTAAACTGCCGGCCGCGCTAGCCGCTATCACTTCCTCTTGAGCAGGCGGTAGGTTTTCGGCTAGTGCGGGGGTTAGCGCGTGATGAAAAGTTCCATGCGATAAAGCCGCTAACGCGGCTTCGTAAAAGGAGCCCTTAGTTTTCTGTCCACCGCCCTTCAATTTTTCTTTTATATGGTGGTCTAAGGAAGAGTAAAGGTTTTTTTTTTCTTGATTGTTCTCTTAAATGAAGATGTATACTTGTTTATCAATGCTCTCTGTTTTTCCTGAACAAGTTGCAAGAGCTTGTATAATTTTTAAAAAATATAAATAATTTTCAAAAAATTTGTCCGATACGATCATCCCTAATTTTCGCTCCTCTTTCGTTCACAGAAATACTTCACCCCCTAAACTGTACCACTAAATTAGGTTTCTGCAGCCCGGGAGCGCTAGTGAGCGCGTGCACGAATGGCAGCCTGGTAAACTCGCTCCGGAGACCCTCGTGTTTGTGCCTCAATAAATATCACTTTTGCTGTTTTTGTCGGGCTACATTTTCAGCGCTTCGTTGTCCTAATCATGTCGGCTTCTAAGCCCGGTAAACGGAAGAATGCTGAGCCCGCCTCTCCGCACAAACTGACTACCGGTAAATCCGAGGATGAGCAGTCCGCCATTATGGCGGAACTTCGCGGCATTCGCGAACTTCTCACTGACACTAAGCAAGACATCGCAGACATAAAGGAGGACCTTACCAACCTGAATGGTGAATTTGCTAAAGCGCTTTCCCGCATAGATGTATTAGAAACAAGAGCTGCGGCGACGGATGAATCGCTGAAGATTTTGCGGCGCCAGTCAGCACGTGTTGCCACGTTGGAGCATGCGCTAGAAGACGCTGACAACAAGGCCTGTCGCAATGGTTTCCGTCTTCTTGGGCTGGCTGAAGGGAGAGAAGCATGTGACATCGTGGAATTTCTGGGTACCTTACTGCCACAGGTACTTAAATTGAATGAGGCTCCAAAACTGGAGTTTGATAATGCTTTCCGGGTGCCTCATCAGCGCCATCTGACCACCAAGTTTCCTAGACCGATTGTGGTGACAATGCTGCGACATAACCAGACCATGCTCATCATGCAACATGCCAAGCTTCACGGTCCGATCATCTTTGAAGGTACCAAACTGCTCTTTGTGCCAGATTTAGCGAAGGAGACTGCTAAGCGACGTAAGCAATTCCTGGCATACAGACCTAAATTAAAAGACATAGGTGCTAAGTTTGGCATTTTGTTTCCAGCTCGCATGAGGGTCACCTATAACAACAAAACCACCGACTACAATGATCCTGCTGTCCTGGCGGAGTTCCTAGAGTCTGTTCAGCCCTCCTCTATTGATAAGATATGAACTTGAACATATTGCATTTCAGATGTTTTCTCACTATGTTGCTTAATATGACATGCCCTCTCTTGATCTTCATGGTAGTGATGTTTGCTTACTTCTCACTGATTTGTCTCCATGGCTGTTGGTTTGCTAGTCTATCAGTGCCACTCACTTACCCTTAGGCTATGTTAGCTTGTTTGCTAACCCCTTATGCTGATGCAGTCTGTGCCATGCTTCATTTTTTTTTATTATCACAGGTTTGTACCGTAGATGTTTCAACTATATGCATCTGTTCTCATGTTACTTATGTATTTCATCCCATATGTCCTCTGACTTCTTTCAAGCTTTCACATGTCTATAACCTGCTTATCCCTTAATGTTAAGGGTCTTAATAACCCGGTGAAGAGAGTTAAGATACTAAGATATATTGAAAGCTTTGCTTCAGACATCATTTTACTTCAAGAGTCTCATCTCTCTGTGACGGAGTCTACTAAACTGGTTTTAAAAGGGTTCTACCCGGTGCTATTCTCCCCTGCAGTGCACAAAAAAGGAGGGGTGATCACCTTTATACGCAGATGTGCTGATTTGTCTATCACCTCTCATACTAATGATATTAGTGGAAGATGGTTAGCAGTTAATATAGCCATTAATAATTTACCAATCAGTATTGTTAATATCTATGCACCAAATGTGGACCATCCATCATTCTTTGATGATATTGCAGATATGACTGCATCTACCTGTGGCTCACACTACATCTTAGGGGGTGACTTTAATCTAATCCTAAACCCCTTACTGGATAGGAAGTCATCTGTTCCTTATCGTAAATCAAGGTCTTGGTTCAAGTTACATGAAATGATGGAACACCTGAAACTTGGAGACCCGTGGAGAACTTTACATTCTGGAGACTTGGATTACACCTTCTACTCTGCACCGCATGCTTCATATTCGTGCATCGATTTCTTTCTGCTCAGTTACAACCTGATGGCTAAGGTCGACTCAGCTACCATTGGAGATATAGCAGTGTCAGATCATGCTCCAATTTTTTTGTCCTTCAGTGACTTGAGCCCCCGAGTAAATAGAAAGGTATGGCGCTTTAACTCCTGCTTATTGTCTGATGAAAAATTTGTGTCTATCATGCGGAGCAGCATTAAAGAATTCTTTGAGCTTAATTCTCCAGAAGCTACGAGCTGGACTACCACCTGGGATTGTTTCAAGGCATATATCAGAGGGTTGATAATCTCCTATGCAGCCCCCAAGAAGAAGGAAATTCTGAAATGTGAAACCATCCTGTTACAAAAACTGCAGGCGGCAGAAGAACTGCATAAATCTCGTCCTAATGATCTAACTTCTCTGAATTCTTTGAGGGCTTTGAGATTTGAATACAATTTGCTCCTCAGCTCTTCCGCTGCCAAAGAAGTCTTCATGAAGTCAGCGTACTATTACGCGAATATCAATAAGTGTGGCCACCAATTAGCGGAATATGTTAAAATAAAATCAGAAAAAACCATGATCCCGGCTATACAGGATGATGCTGGATCTATGTGGCTCAACAACGCCGATATCTGCTTGCAATTCCACCAATTTTACACCACACTATACTCGTCGGAAGCCCCTGATATATCTTCATTTAGTCCTTTCTTGGACGCCTTGCCTCATGATACTCTTTCTGAATTACAATCCACAAACCTCGCTGCTCCACTGACGAATACACATCTATCTGAAGCCTTACTCTCCATGGCAAAAAAGAAAGCACCAGGACCTGACGGTCTCACAGTTGAATTTTATCTAGCTTTTCAGGATCTGCTTCTCCCTATTTTATTACAACTTTATCTTCACCTAATTGAATCTGGACAAGTTCATGGCACTTTTACTGAAGCAATCATTATTGTTTTACTGAAACAAGACAAAAATCCATTAAGTGTCAAAAATTATCGCCCTTTATCCTTGATCAATACTGACGCGAAGCTCTTTGCGAAAATATTAGCCATCAGGTTACAATCTATACTTCATACTATTATCCACCCTGATCAAAGTGGTTTTATGAGTGGTCGCCTTTCCTCGGACAACACCAGAATGTTTGCTCATATTATTCATCAAGCTCAAAGCTCAAATATGCCTCTTGTTGCTGTAGCCTTGGACGCAGAGAAGGCATTTGATCGCGTTGAGTGGTCCTTTGTCTTTGCAGTATTGAAATGGTTTGGGTGTCCTGATATATTTATTACCATGGTGAAAGTCTTGTATACATGTCCTACTACCTCCATACGCATCAATGATTCGTGTTCCGCTTCATTTCACCCTACTCGAGGGACAAGACAGGGGTGTCCATTATCCCCTTTGCTGTTTAATCTTGCTCTTGAGCCACTACTCATTGCCATCAGATCTGCTTCGACCATTCATGGATTCCGTATAGGGGACTTTCAAGTGAAACTGTCCGCTTATGCCGACGACGTGCTCTTATATATTGACCCTGCCTCATTGCCAAATATTTTTCTCTTACTAGAAAAATATTCTCGAGTATCTGGTTATAAGCTAAATATCTCCAAGACTGAGATCATGCCTCTGAACAACTTGGTAGATCTTGAGCCCTTTAAGAGTCTCCACTTGCAACCGTCATCACGGAAACTGAAATATTTAGGTGTCTTCTTTGGTCCATCATTGGAAGACTCCTGTACATATAATGCAGAATTGTTGCTTCAGATTGCTACTTCTCTGACGGAACGCTGGTCTCCTCTCAAACTGTCTTGGTGGGGGCGTCTTGATACCATCAAGATGATTTTGACACCTAAGCTTAACTACATTCTATCCATGATTCCCTTCTTATTGGACCATAAGATATATACCAAGTTGGAATCCATATTAGTTGCTTTCTTGTGGCAGCGTAAACCTCCTCGTATTGCATTGAAAAAACTAAAAGCTGCTAAGGAGCATGGAGGTGTGAACTTTCCAAGTTACCATGATTACCACCTGGCTTTTCTCGCTCGTCAAGGATCGAAATGGCTTACATCTCCACCTGAGCGTCCTCCACCTTGGCTCTCCCTTGAGTTGCACCTATATTCAACACATTGTCTAAAACATGTTTCGTTCATGGCACCTAACCGTATTACAAAGGACAATGCCATCTTATCTTCCACTGGAACTGCGATACAGGCTGTCGATGCTTGTGCTGACTTATGCTGGAATTCGACATTGCTCGCATCCATATGGAACAACCCACTAGTCAAGATTCAAGGTCAATACATAGAGTGGAAGTCATGGCTAAAAAAGGACATATGGTCTTTTGCTCATGTGATGGAAAATTCTACACTTATGTCTTTCTCATGTATTGCCACTGCGTATCAACTTCCTGCCACGCATAGCTTCCGCTGGCTACAGCTTCACCATTGTTTATCACTTTCTCTTAAATCCCATCCACTGACATCGCTGACTCCTTCTATACTACAGTGGTGCTCGAAATTTAGTGGCGCAAAGAAAGAAGCCTCGTCCTGGTATCATTTGCTTCGGGATCATAAATTTGCGCCTTGCATCTCCCTACACGAAACATGGGAAGATACTGCTCATACTTCATTTACTCCTGTCACCTGGAAACTGATTTGAATCTCCACGCGTAAATCTCTCAAGTCTTCTGTCATGGCTCAACAGATGTTCTTCCTCCTACACCGGGCCTACTGGACCCCTCATAAACTTTCTTTAATTGATGTTAAACATTCTAATAAATGTTGGTCTTGCACCGTAGAGGTTGGCACATTTGCCCATATGTTTTATCATTGTCCTAATGTGTATACGTTCTGGTCTCAGGAATGGGTGATTATATGTGATTATCTACCGATCACATCTCCCCATACATAAGCTGCGGTGATGTTTGGCTCATGCTTTGCCAGATGTTTTGGATAAATATCAATCTAGATTACTATGTAGTTTACTACTGATAGCACATAAATCTATTCTCTCAAACTGCAAAGATTCTGCATCTTTAAATGTAACTTTCTGGTGGAATCTAGTGTGTCTCTATGGTAAATTTGGAAAAAGTAGCTGCAGAGAAAACCAATTCAATGTCTGCCTTCGATAAGACCTGGGCTCCTATAGTGGACATGTGTTAGACTGTTTCTTATATATTGTCCTGCCTGCCTTTTCTCCCTTACTATATGTTTTTAGAGTATTCCCTGTGATAGTTGTTGTGTATTTTCTGCTATTGGTACGGATTTGTATCCTGCTGTTTTTCCTTTGTTCTTGCCATTTTATTGTATGACAAATTTAATAAAAATATTGAACACACAAAAAAAAAGGTTTCTGCAGCCCAAGTACACGACCCTGCATTTTTAAATATTTAATCTTAGTTGCCAGTTTCTGGTCCATTCCATCTTTGCTAGATCCTTCCTCATGCCATCCATACCTTCAGTGGTGTCTACCCTGTTACAGATTTGGTATCATCTTCAAAGAGGTAAACCTTACTAGACACCCCTTCTGCAATATCGCTCACAAAGATGTTAAACAGAGCTAGTATATTACATCACAGTGAACTTGATTATATTTTAATATTTTCTTTAAAATAGATTCAAATAATGCAGTGATGAGTTCATTGTAATTGTGGTCTGTTTATTTTTACCACACTGTTTGAACATTGCTGTTGTATGAGTTGATGTAAGTACATCTCTCCTTCCCCAAGCCCTTAACATATCACCTCCTGTATCGCTGGGGACTCTTGCATTCGGCCCTATAAACTGCATAACTGCTCATGTTATATGCTTCATTAATGTTAAATCTGCATGTCCTAGCACATTTTTACACCTCTTTGATCTCTATGGTGGGAACTGAATCAAAATCTGAATCATTTTTGACTGTATCTAACCCACTGGGGCCATGTTCTTTCCTACTGTGTAATGTGCACATTTTCACGGTAAGCAGGAAAGCCAATGCTGATCGCAGCTGGTGGGTAAAATCTAATCTTACAAGACCATGGTATGTATCCTTTTCTGTGCTGTGAAAATGATTTCACAAGCTTGCACATCAAGCAGTAATAATTAACTAAAGCAATTCAGATAATGGCGGTTTAAATTTACCAGATTTCTACTTTTATTATATTGCATCAATGGCCAAATATGGAGCTTATTGGATCACGGACCCCTGTTCCCAGGACCCTCCAGCTTGGTTTGAGATAGAACGATTTATATGTACACCACTACATGTCTCTTGTATGGCAACAATTCCAATCCCTAGACACCTGAGAAGATACTCTCTGTTGAGTGCGACGCAGCATGCCCTTCATCTATTAGATGCGATAGCAGAAATTTCAATCAAAGATAGCCCATTTGTGTCTATATGGAACAACCCCAAACTCCAACACAATGGAAAATCACTTTCATGGAAAAGATGGCAGCGGGCTGGGCTGTGGTTTCCTCATCAAATAACTACTCAGACCTCTATTGTTCCTTTCAACACACTCTGCTCTACATACTTATTACCACCTTCCACATTTTCTCAATGGCTTTCCCTCACTGAAGCAATATCTTCTCAGTCCCTACGATTTGACTTTGAGTCATCCATTCACACTATACGCCATTGGTCTTTACTGGCTATATCGAAAGGCAAAGCAATCTCTTTATTTTACAGCATACTAAGGGACAACTCCTTTATTTTTTCTCCTCATTCCATGAAACACTGGGAATCCATACTAACAACCCCTCTTACTGATGTTGACTGGGATCTTTTTTGGTCCTCGACAAATCGTCCTCTCTTATCCTCCAGAGTTTCACAATCAATGTTCTTCGTCATGTGGAATGCGGTATGGACTCCTTTTCGGATGTGGAAAGCCAAACTTAAACAAGACTCTATATGCTGGAATTGTATGAAGGAGGCCGGAACCCTTGATCATATGCTCTTCCACTGTACTCCAGTTCGCTCCTTCTGGTCTCGCATTTGGGACACTATAAAACATGTTACCAACTGTTCGGATGAACTTACCTTGGATATTATAATTCTCAGATCTCAGCACCCCTGCTTTATTCTTTCGAATTGTCCTCCTAAACTTATTGACACTATGTTTGTGACTGCCCTTATGCATATATTAAAGAATTGGAAATCCTCTTCATCATTGGATTATACTTTTTGGTGGAAATCTTTGTGCATGTATCATAAATTTGAATCATATGCTTATGAGAAGAAAAATATTGCTCGACTATCCATGAACATGACACTATGCAACTCGCCTTGGAAATTCTTAGACTCCTATGTTAGTTCTGTTTCATAGACACTCCTGTCTTTCTCTCTTTCTCTTTCTCTCTCTCTTTCTCTTCTTCTCTTTACTTTCTCTTTTCTCTCCTTCTTTCTTTCTTTACTGTTTTCTCATAAACAGTCCAAGTACTTTGGTTCTCTTAGAAGATTTCAAACCTAATTACAATTGATTGTAGTTACTGCTGTGTTACACTAAATGTTATTAGTTTCGAGATCCCAGTGTCTTACATATATCTGAATATATATTTGGACTGTATCTTTTCATAAAACTTAATAAAAAATATTGAACTAAAAAAAAAAAAAAAAAAAGAATTGTGTTGTCATTTTTTTATTTTGAGGAAAGTATGGAGTAATTGGAAAAGATGCTGGAAGAAGAGATTACATATGGGAACTCTTATACTGCTTTACCTGCATGAATGAATCACAAATGAGCAAACTGGATGGGCTGTTTTTGTCTTTTTCTGCCATCATTCCTTATGTTACTGTTAGGTTTCTATGTTTACAATGGAAGATTTAAAAAATAATTTTATTCTAGATCAGCTAATCAGCTACCACAGGATTTTTTTTTTTTTTTTAAAAAAGGTTCCACTTTTTGCAATGCACATATTCCAGTCTCAACTACCCTTTCCTTGAAAATGAATTTTCTGATGTTCCAAAGTCTACCCATAGTTGGCCTAATGGTACAACCACATCATTTAGACCTGCTAGTCATAATGATGAAATACCGTATATACTTGAATATAAATCGAGGTATCCTTTTTTCCCTCCAAAAAGGGGGAAAAAAAGGTTGACTCGAATAAAAAACGAGGTTACAAATGTGGGTTAACATGGTGAGCCAGTCTATAAAGACTGCTCATCCTCCATCAGCTCCATAAGTCATTAAACATAATACAGATTTATCTGTGATGCATATATCCCAAAGCTAACATATTCACAAGGCTCCTCCTACATAGGAAAATGCAACTACAAGCAACCAAAAACTTAAGTAAATGTAGACAAAAATCAGACTTAAAGCTTAAGAAGCCATATGCAGTTCAACACCAGAGAAAGAGAAACATCACTTTGGAAAAGAAAAAGAAAGCAGTATAAATTTGCAGTAAAACTGCATTTTCTGTTCATGAAATTAAAAATAAAATACATACAAATCCAGAGAGGGGGAGGGGATTGTTTATTTTATATTCATGTATAGTACATAAGTGTTTTTCAAAAATGTTATGGGGCTCATAATCGAAAGAGAAAAACGTCCAAAAAGCGGCCTTGGACGATCATAAATGAAAGATGACCAAGTGCCAATAATAATCAAACCAGGTTTTGGACGTATTTCTAAACGACCTAGGCCTTCATAGTGCCACTGAACAACGATAGCTAAATGGGGCGTTTCAGGAGGCGTGTCGAGGGCGGGATTTGGGCGGGACGTGGGTAGGCTTAGACTTAGTCGTACAGCATGTATAACCAAAAGTTTTACAACAGAGCCTAGACGGAACTTGGATGTTGTGACTTAGACCATTTAAAACATGGTCTAAGTCACAAAAACCCACCTAAAGTCACCAGATAAGCACTGCAGACACAAACTACAGACCCCCACATACTACCCCAGTGATCACCGACCCCCTCAACCCCATAAAAATCATAATCACATCTTCAAAATTCAGCCTGCAGACCATCATCACCTGGCAGCCTGGCATAGGAAAGCCTAGTCGTCCAGCACAGAGGTGACTTAAGCCGTCTTGGGGGTGGGTTAGGGACTCATGGAGAGGAGGACCCATGCCCATAAGCCCCTGTAATCACTGCATTGATACTTAAACATGTACACTCCCCTATACACCCCCAAAACCCTTTTTTACTGGCATATAAGTGGCTCCTGCAGCCATAAGGGCTATTAGGGTGGTAGATAAGTGGGTCTAGGGGATTCTGGAGGTGGTTTGGGGGGGCTCAACGTCACCTATAAGGGAGCTATAGTGAGGAGAAGACATGGCACCCTTTTTGTGAAGTTCACAGCAGTGCCCACTATTTAGGTGCCATGTCTGGGTCTTCAGTCCATCATTTTGCAGACCCCTCCCACATCCAACAGGGCTTGTTCTAGGCATTTTGGACTTGGACGGAAAGTTGGACGAAAATATGGTATAAAGATGGCCGCTTTAGCGACTTGGACGATCAGATCAGCAGGACGTATAGTTAAGACGATTTTCTAAACAAAAAAAATTTTGGATGTATTTTTCGAAAATGTGTTCTAGGCTGTTTTTTTACTTTGGACAACTTGCGGCTTAGACAAAAACGGACTTAGACGTTCCTTTCGATTCTGCCCCTCCATGTGTTTTTATAAAATTAATAAAAAATTTAAGCAGGAAAATTCTTTTTTTTCTACCTTTGTTGTCTGGTCATTTTATTCATGCTTATCCCAGTTTCCAGTCTCTGCTTTCTTCTGTCTCTTCGTAATTTTCTTTCCAGGGACTTTAGTTTATCTGCCCCTTCTTTCCTTCACTTATTTATTTATTATTTATTCATTTATTTAATTCGTTTTCTATCCCGTTCTCCCCAAACAGCTCAGAGCTGTTAAAGGTTGATATACATACTATATAGTTAACAGATTACAATTTGCCATAGTTATAGTTACAGTACAATTTTTTTATACAAGTTTTTATCCTAATTTGACACATACTAGGGATCTAATACCAATATACATAATAATCAGTTTACAGGATAAATTTGACATTCCTCTTGTATCAGTAAGTCATTGTCAGTGCGTCAGACTCTTAGTGTTATTGTATTGAAATTAGTTTTTAATATATGTTTTATAATTTATTATTGTATGTAAAACCGTTTTGATATTTGATAAGGTGGTATATCCAATTTTTAATAAACCTGAAACCTGAAACATGCTGTAATTATAACGCAAGATTTATCAATATAAGTTTTGTCCTAATGTGACACATAATTGATATACATAAATATTTGTTTGTAATCTGTTGGCCTTAGGCAGGGGAGTTAGTTGAACAGGTGTGTTTTTATTGCTTTCCATCTCTGACTTTAACCTTTTCTTTTCAGTTTTCCTCCATTTATTTTTCTACATCTCTATCTGCTTCTATTTACAACTTTCTATCCCCCTCATCCTATTATTCTCCAGTGTGTTTATTTTTACTCTTCTAACCAGTATCTACTGTCTTGTCCCCTCCATCCAGCATATCCTCTCCCCTCTTTCTTCCAACACTTCATCTCTCTCTCTCTCTCCTTCTACCTCCATCCATGATCTCTCCCCATCACCCTTTCCCTTTGCTACTTGGGGCTCTAGTTGTGGGGAATGCATGTAAGGCAGGCAGCTGATTCCTCCCAGCAGCAGCTGCAGCGGTCGTACATGCTGTTTGCCTGCCTGGCGGAGGGGGGAGTGAGGAGTCAGCAGCGCATCTGGATTACAATTAGCCCTGCTTTCTGTTCCGGTCCCGCTAAACCAACTGGCAATGATGAAGCCAGACGCTGCAGGGGCCTTCGCTCTTGCCAAATCACTATAGGTTCTGTCGGTCTCGATCCTACCCCTCAAAATCAGGAAGTAACTTCAGAGGGGGGGAAGGGCGGGATTGAGACTGGCAGACTCCATTCCCCACAGCTTCAGCCCCGGTAGATTTAACTTTTGATATTTTTTTAAAACTAGTTAGAGACGTTCTCAAGTGTAGACTTGAATATAAACCAAGACCCCCCATTTTTGGGCCATTTTTGTGGCCCCCAAATCTAAGTTTATATTCGAGTATATATGGTATATTCTTAAGGCTGCTTGGATTACTTTGTTGGCTGCCAATGATCATCAAAATAGTGACTATCATCTTGTCTAGTCTTGTCTTTCTAGAATCTAGCACATTATATGTGCAACCAAGCTGGCCTGTTGCAAAAGAGGTTTTTAGTGCTGGCTGCAGCGATAACAACTCCAGCGCTCATAGGAATTCTATGAGCGTCAGAGCTGTTACCGTCTTGGCCGGTGCTAAAACACATGCTACGGTTTAGTAAAAGGGAGGGGGTTAGTCTTCCTTTTTTTTTCCATTTTAGATATGCAGACATTTACATATTCTCAAGTGGAAAGAACGAGGAAAATATGTTTATCCACAAATAGACAGACAGACATAAAGAGATGTAGTTATCAATCTGAGCTACTGTTAAGATGTGCTATTTTACTGTTAACTCCAGTTATTAGTAACTAGGTCTCATTGCATGAATTGAATTTGGGTGCTACTATCTTTATTAGTAATGGGTGATGATGCGGAAACTACTGCTGTGGTCTTGTGACCCATGTGAGTAAATGCTACTGCTTGCCCTGGATCGGTAGCATGGAATATTGCTACTCCTTAGATTTTGGCCAGGTACTAGTGACCTGGATTGGCCACCATGAGAACGGGCTACTGGGCTTGATGGACCACTGGTCTGACCCAGTATGGCTTTTCTTAAATTCTCCAACTGCCTACTAAGGTGGTGCCCAGCTGCCATGTGGCAGTTATTAGCATTGCCATTTTCTTGAAATGCCTACATTTCTGCGTTCCACGATGACACATCCCCAAAGTATTTATTATTATTATTTATTTTTAAAATGTATATACTGCCTGTTACCAAGCGGTTTCCAATTAAACATACATGTCATTAAGACAAATATCATTACGAAGACAAGAACCTCTTACTTTGCATCTTCATTACTAACGGCTAAGAAATATTACATAAATGCATTAACAAATAACTGTTTTCAGCAACGTCTTGAAATTTACACAGTCAGCACAGAGTCGCAAGTTCCCTGTTAGTGCATTCCACATTTTCACTCCAGCTATTGAGAACATTGTAACCCTCGTCACAGCATAGTGCACTCCCAGTTCCCTAGTCACTGCCAAGCTTTAGTAGTCCCCCCAAAAAAATGACAATCCCAAGGGACAGTTGATTAATGTCTTGCCCTTACCCATTGTTACAGATCTTCCCCACTAAAGCAGGTAAATGTGATTATTATGTGTTATTATGGCTGATAATGAGCTGCAAAGGGGGCATGAGTGCATGCAGACAGTATTGCAAAAACATGCATCTTTCTCAGATACAATGAAGACGTCTGCATTAGCACGGTGGTTTGCTCGTTAACTTTTTTCAGCATCAATAAATGTATGCTAACGAGATACAAAACAGCACAGTTTACACTGAAACTTTTGTGACCTAATTTTTGCATGTTAACTCCCTTTGATAGCATTCATGTTTTAGTACATTGGTCATTTAGGATAGTATCATGTTTAGGAGACCCCAGGGGTCGCTAAGTAGCTTCGGTGAAAAAGTTGCCTAGCACTGCCCATGCAGCAATTCAGAAGGAGGGCCAAGAACTGATGTGGAACCTGGGAGCCTCATTCTACTTTGGGGAGTGTGCTATTTGCCTGCTGTAGGCTGCCTGTAGATTAAGGGTAAATATATTTAAAAAGTGGCTTTATGCTGTGTATATCTTTTCATTTTTCAGTCACTAGTGTTTAGTTCATTGTAGTATGTGCTCTATTTTAACAATACAAGTACTTTAAATTTTCTCCTAGGACAAGCAGAACATAAAATCTTACGTGGGTGACGTCACCAACAGTCTTTGTTGAAACCTTTAGGTGAAATATTCAGAGCATGCAAAATAACGTACCTCCCCTTTTATGCAGCCACGTTAGGCTTTATCGCCAGCTTTGGCGGTATTAGCTCCAATGCTCATAGAATTCCTATGAGCATCGGAGATAATACCACTGCAGTCGGCGGTAAAAAAGCTTAACGCGGCTTCATAAAGTGTGGGGGGGGGGGCGAGTGAGTAAGTGCTGAAAGATTTTAAGGCACTCTGAAATAATATTTTATATATTTTTAATGTCACTTTGAATAGAAAATAACAGAAGACTGCATAAAGAGTATCTTTGGTGTCTTCGTGCCTTTATGAAAAAACTTATTCTATTTTTTGGCTATCGTATATTACATTCATACAGCATATTATGGTGCACAACTTAATGCAATCAATCGATCATCAGAAATCGTCAGAATACCAGCCAGGTAATATAACCTTTGCTGGGGCAATCGTCATTGATTCCACTTCATTTTTTGTGAATTTTTATGTTATGTACTATTTTTTAAGCAGCTAAACGAATGCGTTTTTGAACAGTTTTCCTTCTTAGCATTAAAGATTGCAGTTGCAAAGATAGGTAATCTTTAATGCTAAGAAGGAAAACTGTTCAAATACGCATTCATTTAGCTGCTTAGAAAATAGTACATAACATAAAAATTCACAAAAAATGAAGTGGAATCAATGACGATTGCCCCAGCAAAGGTTATATTACCTGGCTGGTATTCTGACGATTTCTGAAGATCGATTGATTGCATTAAGTCGTGTACCATAATATGCTGTATTTATGAAACAACAGCATATCTATACTGTAGAGCAGGGGTGTCCAAAAGGTCAATCACGATCGACCAGCGATAAACTCGCGTTGCCTTTGCGATCTGTTCTCTCTGCTTCCCCGATGCCAGGCGTGTGTAAGCTCTGGGCCCACAGCCTTCCCCCTGACGCATTAGAGAGGAACTTCCAGGCCAGCCAATCGCTGCCTGGCTGGCCCGGAACTTCCTCTCCGACGTCAGAATTGATGTCGGAGGGGGGGGGAAGGCTTGTGGGTCCAGTGCTTGTACACACCTGGCTTGGCGTCAGGGAAGCAGGGAGAAATCGGTGGCAGTGGCTTGTGGGGGATGGAGAAAGAAAGACACAGAAAGAAAGAAATGGAGGGCAGGGAGAGAAAGAAAGACAGACAAAGAAAGGGGGGCAGGGAGAGAGAAAGAAAAAGAAAGAAAGGGGCAGGGAGAAAGACAGAAAGAAAGGGGGCAGGGAGAGAGAAAGACAGACAGAAAGAAAGGGGGCAGGGAGAGAGAAAGAAAAAGAAAGAAAGGGGGCAGGGAGAGAGAAAGACAGAAAGAAAGGGGGCAGGGAGAGAGGAAGAAAAAGTTGAACTCATGGAGGGACAGAGAGATGGTTGGGGAATGGAATGAGGTCTGGAAGTGAGGAAGCATGCAGGAGGCAGAAAGAAAGAAATATTTGATTTACAGTCAGAAGAAGGAAGTGCAACCAGAGACTCATGAAATCACCAAATAGCAAAGGTAGGAAAAATGATTTTATTTTAAATTTAGTGATCAAAATGTGTCCATTTTCAGAATTTATATCTGCTGTCTATATTTTGCACTCTGGCCCCCTTTAGCGCAGGGAGCCTATGAGCGTCAGGAGCAGCACAGGACATTCAGCGCAGCTCCCTGTGCTACAAACTGCTAGTGCAGTTTAGTAAATAGGGAGAGGGTATATTTGTCTATTTTTGTGTAGCTGTTACATTGCATATTTTAAAGTCATCTGCCTTGACCTTTCTGGAAAAAACCCCCCGAATATAATAGATAATTAACATTTTTTCTGCGTACAGTGTGCTTTGTATTTTTTTTTTTTTTTTATTGTTGGTAGATCATTTTGACTTGGTCATTTTAAAAGTAGCTCGCAAGCCAAAAAAGTGTGGGCACCCCTGCTGTAGAGCTATGTGAAATTCAGATTTAGAGTTTGCTCACTATCTGTGAAATATTGAGACGATCCAGGGGTTGTCTCCTGCCTACTTGCAGTGTTTTCAATTTTAGTACTTCAGGGCTTGCTTCCGGGACAGAATCTTTACATGAATGTCCATCGCAAAACAAACAATCTGACTGATTGTGGGAGGAAAAGGGTTATATAAATCCCTAATACCAAGTAAGATTTGTAATCCTTGTTAGGCGGTATGCTCAAGTTGACTTTGCTTTAAATGAGATGATGGTTTTCATTCTCCGAATCCACCTCCTGCATAGCACTTACTCTATTTCCTGAAGGTTATATGTCGTATCTTTACTAAAAAGAAAAAAAAGGTGTGTTTTTTTATAGTGTAATAACCTAGTACAATTGTGTTGTTTTAAATTCTATTTCAGAACCGAATGGAGGAAAGCAAAGCATTGTTTAGGACAATTATCACATATCCATGGTTCCAGAACTCTTCTGTCATTTTGTTCTTGAACAAGAAGGATCTTCTAGAAGAGAAAATCATGTACTCTCATCTAGTTGACTATTTCCCTGAGTATGATGGTAAGCTATTTCTTGAGAGCAACGGCATGCTATATCTGCTCATTTCAATAAAATTCTAATGAGTGCCTTAACAATTAGAGGGAAATTACCTACACAAAAATTAGTAAAACATTTAAAAGAATAAAAATGTTTTCAAAGCTTTGTGAAAGATAGGTAGATAATTCCCTGAGCCATAAAAGGAAGTCATTCTGGATCCTAGCCACCTGAAAGGGAATGGGAATGGGGATTTGTATGCCACCTTTTTGTGGCTTTGGAATTCAAAGTGGTGGGCACTGGAGGATTAAGTGACTAGCCCAAGGTCACAAAGAGCAGCATTGGCATTTGATCTACTTGCTTCTTAATTTATTTATTTTTTCATTGATGGGAAAATTGAGGCTCAGTTGTTTACTATGGTACATAGAGATCTGGTTACTATAGAATTCAAGATTCTAACTGTGTTTTCAGAATTTTGATTTTGAAAAGAAAAAAAGTCAAGCAAGCAGTTTTACACTTGGCTTGCAAGTCAACCAGGAGCCATTGTAATGACTTCAGTAAAAGAAAGGCTCTCTCAAATTTGCCCAAACAGTAAATAAATCTGATTGTGGTATTCTGGAGAAATTGAAGTTTCCCTTGCAGTTGTGAGGAAATTGCACTATATAGGAGTTCTTTTTCTAAGGCGCGCTAACCGATTTAGCGCGCTCTAAATGCTAAGGCATCCATTATATTCTATGGGCGCTTAGCATTTAGCACGCGCTAAATCAGTTAGCGCACCTTAGTAAAACGACCACATAATGAATTAATGATAATCTAATTGTGGGAGAATTGATTGGATCCTTTTATGGCTGGTCGGGTTCCACTGAGTTGAATTGTGCAAAGTAAAACATTGAAAACAGCAACTTGTTTGCACACTTAACTTTTCTATATATTTCATTTTTTTAAAGGACCCCAGCGAGATGCACAAGCGGCAAGAGAATTCATCTTGAAGATGTTTGTAGACTTGAACCCAGACAGCGACAAAATCATCTACTCCCACTTCACTTGTGCCACAGACACAGAGAACATCCGCTTTGTCTTTGCCGCAGTCAAGGACACTATCTTACAGTTAAATCTAAAGGAGTACAATTTAGTCTAGCTTGAGCCTGCTAGACCTTCCCTTTTCCTCCTTTGGGCCACTGATGAAATGCAAGAGGGGGGAGTGTATTATCTGTGAAAACAGTTTGCATAATACTAATTTATTGCCGTCCTGGACTCTGTGAGATGTCCACAGAGTATGTAGTAAAGATTTGATTTTATTTAAAACTACACAGAGGAAAGCAGAGGATGCTGAAATATATATGCAGCACAGTTCCTCAAATTGTTTTTGGGTTTTGTTTTTTTGAAAGCAAAATCTTGTGACTTAATGTGATTTAAATTCTCAGTTGTGCACTCACCAGGGAGCAAGATATTATTATTATTATTATCTTCACTTTCCTTTTGCTGTTAAGGCAAAAGAAGGCTGTTTTACCTGGCCCTTGCCCTACATTTTTAGCTTGTTTTGTATGGGTTTGGGCTTTTTTTTATTATTTAAAAAGGTACAAAAGTATATTTCCAGATTCATTCCTTGGCAACTCTGAGCTGTCCCTGGAGCGATAATGGGCATAATTCTGTTTTCTTGTTAGAATTTAAGCCATTGGTTATTCTAATTTATGTTCCTTTTTTTTCTGAAGGACAAAAAAGTATTGATACTGTGATTTTTAAATTATTGATATGTATAAAGTACATCTGGGTTTTGGTATTTTGCCCACTTTTGGGCTGTGACCTTGAGAGCTCATCAAGCAATAGGGAGTCACACATGGATTTCGCCTTTAGCCATACCTGGGTTATCCAGAAACACGCATGGAAGACAAAGAATTCATATTTAGAAAAGGAAAATTACCTGAACATGCAAGAACAGGCATTTGTATTTGGTAGCATTACCGTGTGCCATAATTAGACTATTGGATCGAGCCTTTTCAATTGCAGATGCCAAATATGCCATGGACATATTCCCCCGTTGGCTGCAGTTAGAATTGTGTTCTTGATAAGAATAGTGCTATTTCCATAGCACCATTGGTGTCTTGAGGCAGTGATACAGGGTAGATCATAGGTGTTGCAAAGTCAGGTCCCTATGGCAAAGAGCTTATAATCTTAAATATAAGAATGAAGAACTCTAGGGGCCTCTTCTATGACCTGTGCTGCTCCCGACATTCATAGAGTTCCTATGAGCGTCGTGAGCAGCGTGGGCCATTCAGCACGGCTCTCTGCGCTAAAAACTGCTAGTGCAGTTTGATAGAAGAGGCCCTAAGGCTCACTCAAAATCATCTTGTGTTCTGTGCTTCATACCTGTGTAGCCTAATCTCTATACTACACTACACTGCCATCTTATTGTTAGGGGAGCTGTTCGTGTGAGGTCAGCGTTTTTTTCTTTTTAATTTTTAGTTATGGAAAAATTTACATTGCCAAAGCTTGGTTACAAAACAGGAACACGTAGTAGCTTGTATCTTCAGATGGGGCTGGAATGTCAAATTAACCGGTTGGCAGTGGACCTGGACAAAATTGCTGCCGCAAGATTTTGGGTCTATTCACCTCCCCTCCCCCTCTGTCAGTGGTTTTCATCCCCAGAAATGTGAATATTATCTGCTGTCCTAGAAGGGTATCTAGACACTCTTCAGTTGGTTTTTCCATTTCTGAAAAGTATTTGGAGTAAGTAGTAGATGGAGCCTGCTTTTAGTCCCGTTGTCAGACTTCATTCCTGCCTGCAAAGCTATTCACTCACTGGACTATGCAGTTTTGATTCCTTTCCCAATGTCCTTTACTCTGCATATTAGTACTGCAGCAAGTCTATGTGGCCTTCCATGTGCCAAAATAGCTCCCTTTATTTCCTAAAGAGGAAAAATATATTTCTTTTCCTTCTCATGAAAAATCTTGAGAGCCGAACCATTCTACAATACTTATTTTTCCTCTGATTCCGCTGGGAAAGAAAACAGAAAAACAGCTCGGGCAAAAGTTGCAAAGTAAATGAAAAGGTTCTCACTTTAAAAGAGACAGTACTGCTGTTTTCACAGCAGAGCATGGCATCTGTTCGGTGGAAAATAGCATCAGTCTCCTCTATCTATTGCACAAGCACATCAACAACTATATTCACATATACTCCTCCTCCCATCTGCTTCCTCCCAGCTTCATCTGCTTTCATTTACAGGATCATTCTCACCCGTGTGCACTTGTGGGGTCCTACACTGTAGAGCAGGGGTCTCCAACCTTTTGGCTTCCCTGGGCCTCATTGGCTGAAAAAAATATTTCTGGGGCCGTGCAAACGCTGCAGCAAGACAGAGGAGGGAGCCGACAAGACGGTAAACACCCAGGGGCAGCAGAGGAAAACACTGCATTGACTGAGGCCGCACAAAATACTTCACAGGGCCGCAGGTTGGACACCCCTGCTGTAAAGGCACCCACAGTTATTATTCACCCACATGTTAGTAAGCCTAAGTGAAACCACCAAGGGCACCAAATGTCACTAAGACCACAGTTATTATTGGTTGAATTTTCTTTCCCATTGTCAAAGTTAGATAAGAGTCCTTTTTCATTTGGCTTCCAGAGGTAGCATGATAAGGCTGAAAGTGAGGGGGAAAAAAGGACAGCTGATCAGGATGCTTCACAAATCAATTGGAAAGCAGCAGGTGCAAAACGGAAGAAGGCATCACACAGAACCAGAACATAAAAAAAAATCCTGCAGAAAGCATTGAGCCGCTGGTGGCATACCTACATTAGAGTACATTTGCCCTTAGGAGAGGCTGTCTTATGCTTTGGATAACCAGGGGAAAGGAGAAGTGGAATGAAACTAATAAACAAGAAGGTAACAGTTATACTACAAAAGCGTGAACATTGATTGCCGGATGTACTGAAGAGAGAAAATAACAAATGAAGCAAGAAAGGCAAAAAAGAAGCAACCCAATGCTTCTGAAGGAACAGGGAAATAGCATGTGCCCTTCTGTTGCAAACAACAGAAGACCACCTCAAAAGAGAAAACAAACACCACCACAGAGCATAGACAGATGCAATGGGCAAGGCATTATGTTTTCCAAATTTTATTTAAAATTGGATATACCACTTAAAAAATTATCTAAGCGGTGTACAAGGTCATAGCTGTTAAAATCAAAGGGGAAGATGTTAGGACAATAAGACTTAGATGGCATATAGAAAACAAAAGGATTAGCAGAGAAGTACAATTATTAATAGGAAAGAGAGACATAAAAGGTCAACACAGGAAGAGGGGGATACGCTCTTCCTTCTTCTTGAGGTCTAGTGTCTACTTATCATAGGCGTCCTTAAAAAGGAAGGTCTTAAAGTTGGTTTTAAATCTGTCCATAGGTATTTCCTCCCGGAGATGTGAGGGCAAGGAGTTCCACACTATAGGTGCTGTAATGGAGAAAATCTGCTTTCTGATGGTATTGTAGAATAGATGTCACGGGGAAGGAATCGCCAGAAGATGCTGGTTACCTGATCGAAGTGTTCTAATTGGACAGTGTAGGATAAGAAGTCTGTCTATAAATCCGGGTGTGTGTGTTAGTTTGTTTTTTTAAAAATAAGTATTAAAATGTTTTATGTAATTTGATGAATAATTGGGAGCCAGTGTGACAAAACAAGTCCGAAGAACATTAAGTACCATGTCCGTATGTAAGATACCGTATGAAAAGACACTTGTAGATACATACAAATCAGATTCCCATAATGGACACTAATAAACCCGCACAGGGAAGGTGAATGACATCTACTAGCCACAGCTGGTTTTCCAGGCCTTCTACCCATGCAGTCCTCCAGCAACCAGTAGGATACTCTTGCCTTTTTCACTTTGGTCCCTTGGTACCCAAAGTGATCTCCTCAGATGTCTGAATCAGGAACAGCAACTCAAGGCAGAGTGGAGAAGTCAGACATTAGTGGACTCAGTCTGAGGCTGAAGAAAGGTATTTATACGAGATCCCCAGATTCCAGCAGCAAATATTAGATCCATCAAAACAAAAATGTGTATGGCTCCTGCCTTTCCCACAGAAATATGCTAGATTTAGTAGAGTGGGAAGTTGTGATAGCCATTATTGTTTATTATTCTAGGATTTTTCATTCCAAATTTCATTTTTCAATGCACAAATGTCAGTTTGTGTATTGAAACCCACCACCAGAGATTTCATTTTATTTTGTGTTTGTGGGGGTAGAGGAAAGGGATAAGACTCTGGATTGGTGTATTGTTGGCATCATTCATTCCAGTGTTATTCCTCCTTCCAGTATTTATCCCTGAAAGACAGCTGCAGGAATGGGGCAGGTAGGTTGGGGTTTGTAGTAGAGGTTGCTAAGTGGCCTGGCATTGAGCATGATGAAACAGACGATGATGCCTGTTTTTTCAGTGAAAAAAATGAAAAACAATGATCAGTGTGGTGCAGTACTTAAAGCTACCGCCTCAGCACCCTGGGGTTGTGGGTTCAGACCCATGCTGCTCCTTGTGACCCGGGGCAAGTCACTTAATCTCCCCATTGCCCCAAGTACATTAGATAGATTGTGAGCCCGCCAGGTCAAATCGGGGAAAATGTTTGAGTACCTGAAAAAAAATTAATGTAAAGCGTTCTGAGCTCCCCTGGGAGAACGGTATAGAAAATTGAATAAATAAATAATACAGCAATCCAGGATTTTTCCCTAGTTCCTGCCCTCACCCTCAAAAAAAATCTGAAATCTCATCCAGGCCATTGGTGGAGTGTTTCAACACAGTCTGACCCTGACAATGAATAATCCTAGTCTTACAAAGTTCAGTTACTTCTCAAATGAGAAAAAAAGGACGTAACAAGTAACCAAATCTGAAACTTGATTTTTAAGTATTTTATCCAGCAGTATTGCTAGAATGGCACATTATGCCATTTAAAGGGCCTGGGTCTATTTGTGCTGCCTACCCACAGGTGAGAGATATCCTTTGCTCTTTGGTTATTACAAACAGCAAACTTTATAGAAGGGAGCGTAGGGCCTCTAGATGTCTATACAGTTACCTCCATACATGCACAGCAGAAGTAAGGATTGGTAATATAGCAGGGTGATTTTAGGTGTGAGATAAAGCTACAGTCCACTCTTCTAGGGCTCTTCAGCTTAGAGAAAAGATGACTCAGGGGTGATATGATAGAGGTTTATAAAATAATGAGTGGAAAGGGTAGATGTGAATCGCTTGTTCACTCTCCAAAAATACTAGGACCTAGTGGACATGCGATGAAGCTACTAAGTAGTTGATTTAAAACAAATCGGAGAAAATAGTTATTCCCACATCGTATAATTAAACTCTGGAATTCGTTGCCAGGAAATGTGGTGAAATCAGTTAGCTTAGGGGGATTTAGAAAAGGTTTGGATAATTTCCTAAAAGAGAAGCCCATAGGCCATTATTGAGATGACTTGGGGAAATCCACTGCTTATTCCTAGGATAAGCAGCATAAAATCTGTTTTACTACTTGGGATCTAGCTAGGTACTTGGGACCTGGGCTGGCCACTGTTGGAAACAGAATACTGGGCTTGATGGACCTTCGATGTGTCCCAGTATGGCAATTCTTATGTGAGCCAAGTATAGGACAATCAAACCATTGTGACATCAGTGATGAGCCTGGCTCTTAGGCATTAGTGGAATGAGGCATTATGACATCACAATTTCAGCTCTGGAATGTTGCTATTCTTTGGGTTTCTGCCTGTTGGCCATTGTTGGAAACACGATACTGGGCTTGATGGACCTTCGGTCTGTCCCAGGATGGCAATTTCCAGGATGTTCTATGTGTAATGGCTGAGAATGCAGGGTAGGTAAGGCAATAGTAGAGCCTTCAATCCTTGTGTGTGACAGTGGAGGCTTCATTGGCCCGTGCTCCGTGTATGGAATTCAGGAGTTGAGGATTGCAAGGTGTGTGATCAAGGCCCTAAGTAAGCTGTCCCTTGATAGACAGGATAACTCTCAAGTAAAGTAAGCAAGTGTGCGGTTGGTATTTTTTCTCTTTCTAGTTATAACATTTTATTGAAGGAATCAAGTAAATATACAATAAAATAATACAAAGAGGTATTCATTACAAGTAGATTCACAATTGTGATATTTCCATACATATGTTTATCATTCCTCCAAAATATATTTCCATATGACCTATTCCATCCCCCCTACACCCACCTGTTCCCTTCCCTTGTTTTTGTTATCCATCATTTTTTTTTTCCCATTTAGACACAAACAGGCCCTGCATGCCAGCAGTTCATCATGCCTTGTAATTTGCTAATGCATTGCCAGTTATTTTCTTCTGTGGGTCACAGTGCTTGAATTTTCACCATTGATTTCTATGAACCTGGGGCAAATAAGGGTTTCAGGGAGTATTCAAATGAGACATTGTGCCAACAATAAGTGCTATTTGATATCTAGTCCTTACAGCACACTAACATCATTAGCCAAGCATGCTTAGTGTGGTTTTTTCCCTCTTTCTTTTTCTGTAAGAGAATCATAGAAACATAACGGCAGATAAAGGCCAAATGACCCATCTAGTCTGCCCATCTACAGTACCCATTACCTCTTTCTTTCTCTGAGAGATCCCACGTGCCTATCCCAGGCCCTCTTGAATTCAGACACAGTCTCTTCCACCACTTCTTCTGGGAGACTTCCGTAAAAAAGTATTTCCTCAGATTACTCCAGAGCCTCACCTCTTAATTTCATCCTATGCCCTCTCATTGCAGAGTTTCCCTTCAAATGAAAGAGACTCTACTCATGCGCATTTACATTATGGTAGGTGAGGGAGATCAGATTTGTATACCTGGAAGAAAACCCACTGTGAAACTATTGGGGTAGTTTATGCAATACTCTGCCCTTGTGACTTATGCTACATAGGGCATACGGCACGGAGTCTAGAAACAAGATTATTTCAGCATCATTCAAATATTACGCATAAAAGACAAGTGGGATGTACTTACACGACATTGTGCTGAAAAAAAAACATTCCTTTGAGGAGTTCAGGTGTTTTGTATTAGACCATATTCCACTCATAGCATGCCGTGGTGATGTGAAGACGTTGCTGCATCAAAGTGAACAGAGATGCATTTTTTTTAACCATTTGGCCTAATGGACTTAACCAGAAATTAGAATGGTGTACTTTTTATTAGTTTTGAATTGTCGAATTAGATGTTTCAATGAATGTTTCAAAGAATGAAGTCTAACGGAAATGACATCATGAAACCAGAAGTTTAAATCCAAGCGCCATTCTGAGCTATGTGTGAACAGAGCAGGAGAGAACGTGAATTTCCCTGACGCAGCCATTGATTAGCGAAACAAGAGCCTTGTTGGATGGTAACAGCTAATTCCTTATCTTCATCCAGGGTGAGAATTGCTATAGCAGGAAGATCAACTCGCTGGAAGGAACATGAAACATTCATAGTGAACATCTATGAAGATAAGTGAACTGTGTCTCTTGTTCTTTTTCTTTGTTCTCTGTGCACAGTGGTGGTTTTTTTCCCATTTTGAAAAAGTACATTTGAAAAATTTGTGGAGTTTTTTGCCTATGATACAGAACAGGACTGGCTAAAAAACTCATTGGGTTGCCGTCTGTATATTGTTGATAGTTGAGGCTTTTTCTCCACTGAGTATAAATGGTTTTTCATGGGGTATCCCCACAACTTGGCTAATAATATTTTGATTATATGTTGAATTTAAACATCTCTATCATATCTCCCCTCTCCTGCCTTTCCTCCAAAGTATACAGTTTGAGATCTTCAAATCTGTCCCCATATGCTATATCACGAAGACTACACACCATTTTAGTAGCCTTCCTCTGGACCGAATCTATATCGCTAAAGAGATGGTATCCATATTTTGCTATGCAGTGAGACATGGAGAAATTAGACAGCTAATAAGTTCTGAAGGGGGCCTGAAATGTTCATGATCTGCTTATTTTCACACTTTTTTGGCATTCCTTGTGCCCCTTTTCAGCTCTGAATAGCAAATTCAATATTTTCATTCACTGCCCTGCTCAAATACCCACTCAATTCCTCCTCATTTTCAATCAAGAATTACTTCCAAAAATGGGTGTTTTTGCTCCTGCCTGTTTGTTAAAGTGCGGCTTTAGTACTGCATTGAAAGTAAGCAAATCCACTACCAGTTGCACCAAGCAGGCAAATTTTAGCATTCCAAAGGGCCATTTTATTCTGGCCCTCTGAGCTGAAACTCAGACTCTCATAGTATTATTAGACCAACTTTAGGACATGTGTTACCATTTTTATGGCTGTCTCAGTGGGCTTTATGGTTAATTAAACGTTGTTTTTCCTTAACAACCTGTTACTACAAATTGTCAGAAGGACTCAGCTAAAACTGTACATGTTCAGTTTAAAAAAGAAAGAAAGAAAACAGCACGGACACATATAAGCTTTGCTCTGTTTTGATGTGTTTCTGCATATTAGGCCTTTTAAGCTCCAGAGTCCTCTAAGGTGAACTAATTGGCCTGTTACCTAGGGTGCTATCCAGAGAGTGCTCACCTGGGAGTGACATTGATTAGGGCTGCCATCTAACTCCATATCATAAAGAAGCAAATCCAGTCCAGATTTTACACTATCACATTGGATAAAACCAGGACTGGATTTGCTTCTTTATGATACAGAGTTAGGGTTTTTGTTTTGGGTTTTTTTTGGACGGGGAGGGGAAATTCAATGGAATAATGAGAACTACAAGCCCATACATCCAGAAAAAATGAAATCAGGACCATGGAATAGGTGAGTCGTGTGAAAGGGGAGGTGGGAGCCAAGGTGAGAAAAGATTTTGAATGGTGCTTGAGTACCAACAATAACAGTGACCCTCAGAATGAAACACATCCCTTCCACTGCTCCCCTCCAAGCTCATTCTCTGTACTATTCAGAATGTGTCCTTTTGACTTTAAAACAAACAGCAGGAAATCTAGCTATAGGTATAGTGCAATTCTAAATGCTGTAACCATTGTACATACATCTGTTGCTCTCCTCCTATATATGTATGGCAGCCTCAATATCAGCTTTGTAATCATTAATTTTTGGCAGATTGAATGTTCTGTATTGATAATATGTATTTATGTAATTGTATGTCTTATAGCTAATCCACATTTTGAGTAATGTATTTTATTTACTTTTTTAAAAGATGAGAATGTAAAATTTTGTCAGTTTATTTCTGACTAGAGATATCTTTATCTTTCTTTTCTCATAAGATGAAAAACCTGCCTTTTCTAGAAACACTGTTAGCACCGTGCTGTTTTAAGATCATTTGTATTTCTGGGCCAGGGTTAAGCCATAAGGAAGGCCCATGGGTGTCTGCGTTTAAGATTAATGCTGAGGGCATTTAAAATTGACCTGCGACAGTGGGCACAAGAACCAGCTTTGCAGAAGGATTTCAAGTGTGAAGAGCAATATGTGGGTATTCTCATATCTGTGATATTGAGGGATTTTTTTTGGTCAATGAAAAAAATATCTTAATAGCTACTGTGATCTGCACATCAAAAATACCTTGTGTGATAATAAATATTTTTTGGTTATGGTTGTAAATCACAGTTACCCGAAATGTAGGAAATAGGATGATGCAATCTGGTATAGAGAATGTCATGGGGACAAAGTTTACCCTGTCCCTGCGGGAACTCATTTTCCTGTCCTATCCCCGTGAGATCTTTTCCTGTCCCTGCCCCATTCCTGCAAGCTTTGTCCTCATCAGCACAAGCCTCAAACACTTTAAAATCGTAAGTGTTCAAGGTTTGTGTAGTTAAGTCAGAGCTTACAGGAATGGGGCGGGGTCAGGACGGGGAAATTGAATTCCTGTGGGAACAGGGACAAATTTGTCTCCAGGGCATTCTCTAACTATGAACTAAGAATTCAGCCAAACACTGCTCACATGACAGATAAGTTATATATATATGAAGTTATATTTACTTGCATATGTAGTTGACTTACCTGTTTAACACCCCCCACCCTCCCTTTTACAAAACAATAGTAGTTTTTAGCGCAGGCCAGCACGCTGAATGCTCGGCGCTGCTCCCGACACGAGTTTTTATGAGCGTCAGGAGTAGCACAGAGCATTCAGTGCACTGGCCTGCGCTAAAAACTGCTATTATGGTTTTGTAAAAGGGGGAGTTAAATCTCATCATTTTGGCCATAGAGCAATTTACATGATCAAAACTTATGCTTTCACTAGGCTGGAATTTTTTTTTTTTTTTTTTTTTTTAAGCCTTTGTGTAGCTAGCCAGCGCTCAATGTTGATCTCAAAGGGCTTTTGAGTTAACGCCCATTAGTGGTAGTCGTAAAGGGTCACATGTGTGTTGGCTATAAAGAAGAGGCCCTGTGTTTTCAGTAGCAAGGTGTGGTGGAGGGAGTGTACGATGAAATTTGGCCCTGAAGGTGTGGAAGCTTTGTTTTAGCTGCTTAAAACAATCCTATTTTATTTCCTTTCTGGATACAGGTTAATCAGACCCTGTTACCCCTAGGTCTATTGCCAGCTTTTATTGAGAACTGCAGAGATTACCTAAGTCAAAGTTATAAAAATAGGCTTGTTAAAAAAGAAGAAGAAGAAAGGAGGCAGGCAAAGATAATGTAAGGGCTTATTTAAGAAGTTCCATGGTGGTGGGTGGTTTAAATATTAAGCAGGTTTACTGGAATTTACTCATGACATGAGAATTATAGCGCTATGGCTAAAGCTTTGTCTAGAGCTTCTGTAAAGCTTAGACCCATATTTAAAAATCTTGGACTTACCAAGGCAATCTTTAGTTAACCAGAGGCGCACAGCGGGAACTCATTCGAGCAGAGACTGGCTCCTTTGTGACTCTACAGCGCTGCATACGTCTGGTAGCGCTCTAGAAATAGCAGCAGCAGGAACCACACTGAAGCACACGTATTTTCTTTGCTTTTTATTCTATTGTGGATGCAGCAGTTTCCAACTACCACTTCTGGATTTCCAGATCAACCATAAACTATATCCACAGCTTATCCTAGATTCTTACCACTTCTCTTTTTTCTCTTTCTCTCTCTTCCCCAATCTTGGATTCTTAGTCATTGCGTCCAGTAGTCGTACTGGGGTTATTTTGGAAATCCTGCAATCTTTGAGCCTGGATCTGACCACTAGGTGCCATTATTATGTGCGACTTCCCTTCCCCACCACCATATCATCTCCAGTATCTTCTCTGGCAAGTCTAGAAAGCAGAAGACTTAAGCACGGAATCAAACAGTTGGTTGCCACCGAGCCTCCAGATTGGCTCCTACAAAGCACTTTCTTTAAGAAACCTGGGGGTTGATGCGTCGTTAATGTATTGTGTAATTGTAAGATTGAAGGATTTTTTTTTTTTTTTGCTCTGCCTTACAGAGAAGAAGATTGTGCCTCTAACCTAAAGCTGAAGGCAACCCACCTCCACCCAACAAATCTACTTTTAACGTTTGCCAAAACTGTGTTCATTTGTTGAATGTTAAAACAGAACAAACTTTGGATAGCCTCTCTGTACTAGGTGTTTGCTAGCACAAGAAAGTTATAAAGTGTATTAAAAGAACCTTCAAAAGAGCCTTTTTAAAAAAAAAAAATAGGTTTATTAGCTATTTCATGATGTCTAACAATGTATTGCCACTGTGAGGGGAAATCAGTGTTCTTACAGCTAAAGACTATTTGATTGTGAAGATATAAGAACTCTAATTTTCATTGTTCATTCTGCCATACTTGAGGTGTGGGGTTTAGTTGGTTGTTTTTTTTTAACTTTAAGATGTTTTGTAGGTGTGAGTGGTGAATGGCAGTCAGAACTCACTGACTGACCAAGTTGCATGTATTTTAAATAGAAATGCCCCTTAGATAACCTGATCTAAACCACAGATCCCGATGCATACTACATCTATTAACCATGTATTCTCCCTGGAAATGCCCAGGCCGACTCTTGTAAACCGCCTAGAACTGAAAGGTATTGGCGGGATAGAAGACCCCAATGTAATTGTAATAGTAGTAGATAGTTGGCAAGGTGATCGTCACTTTCTCATTCATCCTTTGTCACAAAAGCATATAATTTAAAAAAAAAAAAAAAGTTCAACAGAAGGTTTAACTTGCACAAGATATAGGATGCCTCAATAATGTACTACTGTCTACTAGGGATATACAGTCACTAGCACACTTTTGGTTTGCTAAGGCACCTTTAAAATTGTGCACAAAATCAATTAAAAGCACATTGACCTATAAATTAACATGTACAGTCAGTTTCCATGTGATAGGCTCTAAAATGTGATCAGAATTTAATTAAATTGGAAGTTTTGTTGGTTTTTTAAAAAAAAAAACTAAAAAATCAACAAAAATTGGAGCAGGGAGCCCGAAATGAAATGAAAACTTAGTTGCCCACATGCCGCTCTTGCTGCCCTTCTTGAAACAAATGCAAAATAAAGAGAGCTAACTGCATTAATGGACAAATTCATTTCCTAATTTAATTAACTTTTCCTACTACTAGGGAACAAAAATCTTCTATAATTGTGATAATATACTAAATAACTACATATATGTCACAATTTTGTGAATTTTATAATATTCATTAAAATATTCTTTTAAATAGTGTTTGAGTGTATAAAACGAAACACAGGCTGCCATCAGACCATCATAATGCCATTTATGTCTTAAACCACCATATATTATAATAAAGCAAATCAGTATGAGCAGTATGGTTTGTTCCTGCCTTGGTAGCTGAGCAAAATAATCCCTGAGGAAGCACGTATATTGCGAAACTCGAGTCGAAGGGAGGACTTGTGTTTCTTGGCTTCCAGGAGCCATTTTAAAGAAAGCATAAGCACTTTATAATTCTGCGCTGCCTGTCACGTGACCATCCAGTGTGACATTACCACCAGAAAAGATAAGTTCTTAAAGATATTATTCACTAGATTGCTTTATTATAATATATGGTGGTATAAGACATAAATGGTGCTATGATGGTCTGATGGCAGCCTGTGTTTCGTTTTAAACGCTCAAACACTGAAGGCTGTGGGTCTGAGCACTATTTAAAAGAATATTTTAATAAATATTATAAAATTCACAACATTGTGACATATATGTAGTTATCTAATATAATTAACAACATGCACAGTTAGTTGACTTGGCTTACCAAAGATCTGCAGTTGCGCTTATATACACAGTGTTAGCAATTCTTTGGGATTTCATCAAGTTGACATCTTTGAAATAGGAAACAATGAAATATGAAGTTCTGGCTTCTGCTTTGTCAGCAGGTGAACATTTCACTTACTGGATCGCCATGCTGATAAAGCAGAAGTCAGAACCTTATATTCAGTAGTCAATCATTGTTGACATTGGTCCTTTTTTCAATATGGCATAGAGGAATTGATACATATCCTAATGTTGATTCATTACTACTTATAAAGTGGTGCAGAGGTTTCCAGCTTTTCTCTCTGCAGGTTTCTCCATGCCTGTTTCCAAAGGAAAATGAAATATACATATTAGTTGCTGGTCTTGCTCTGTATTGAAAACAATCCAAATGGGAAAAAAAGATGGGGGGAGGGGGAATTACCTTAACACGTTAAAAGGAAATATTTTGGCTGCAAATTCATTTATTCCATAAAATAGTAATATTTGTATGGTGAAGGGAACTGTAAAACCAACCAGACCCAGTGGCAAAGAAATGTTTTGTTTGGGATGCAGCAAGATAGATCTTGCTGGATTTCTCACATGCTAGCATGGTGGCCACCCTTAGAGCTGTATATTTAGAATTTGGGCAGATGCCCTTACAGTATTTAAGAAATCGTACTTGCTATTCTTAAACTGTCATTCAAATGCATGTATTGTCTGTCTGGGGTTGGGAAATAATTTTATGACAATATCAAATGTTGTACAGTAATACCCTAACTGATCTTACTGGTTAAAAATATAGTATTTTTGGCCATAAATGTGTACTACAGTATCTTCATTCCTTGAGTTTTGTATTTATCTGGTTCATTCAATTTCATTTTTCTCCTAGGATGTTTCCGTCATCTGTTTACTTAACTAGGAGCACAGTTTAGTCTGCATTAAACATTTTTTTGTTATGCTCTTGAAAATGAGCTTTGAAGAAAAATATTTAGATTGATTCCAAGGCGGCTAAAAAAAAAACCCAACTAACTTTGAAAACTGGTTTCTGGACTTTGTGTCCTGCATTGCGTGTATCAAACACATGAACAATGACTAAAATCTAGCACCAGAGACGGTTTGGTCTTGGGAGGAGTGTGCAGATTAAAAATGTTATTTTTTACAGTGTAGTTTCTGATTACCAGTGACTCTCCTAACACATAGAGGGCTTCTCAGTTACGATCTTGGTCTGTAATGGATCACTTGAAAAAATGGTTTATCTGCTTATTTGTGGGTTTACATGGGTGACATTAAGAACAACTGTATATGGATGAAGATGCTTTGGAGTTGTTAGTACAAATCTACACTAAAGCAAGAGCGCATTTTCAATAAACCATTATAGCATTTGAACTCTGTTCTTGAACATTTGCTTTTTTTCTGCATGGAAATGTTTTAGATATATAGTAGTCTTTAAGCCCGTTTCTGTCTTTCTTTCTCTCTCCTTCCTTGGCCACTGTCTGTCTTTGTTTCTTTCTTTCTGTCTCTCTCTCCTTGGCCGCTGGCAGTCTGTCTGTCATTCTTTCTGTATGTCTCTCTGGCCCACTGTCTGTCATTCTTTCTGTCTGTGTCTCTCCCTAGACCCCTGTCTGTCTTTCTCTCTCTCTCCTTGGCCACTGTCTGCCTGTCTTTTTTTCTTTGTCTTTCTCTCTTTGGCCACTGGCTGTCTGTCTCTCTGGCCCCCTGTCTTTTTGTCATTCTTTCTGTCTGTGTCTCTCCCTGGCTCCTTGTCTTTTTGTCTGGCTCTCTTCCTGGCCCCCTGCCTGCCTCTCTCTCTCTCTCTGTCTCTCTGTTGTGCCATGCCTGCCTGTCTCTCCATGGCCCCCTTCTGTCTCCCCCCACCCCCACGAGAGCAAACCAAGATTGCTGCCTGCCCCCCAGCACACCCCTGCCCCCAAAGCAGCAGTAGCAGCTGGACGCCTCGCAGCACCCACACCCTGTCGGCCTTGTCCAGGCCGAAGGACACCCTCCTGCCATTGCTCTTGCCGTTGCTGAAACCGCCACATGCGCCACAAATGGAACACGGCCACAGAGGCACAAATCACGGCAGCAGGGATCACGCCATTTCAACAGCGCATGCATGGGTAAGAGCTTTATTATATTAGAGATATATGTTTTTTAATATTTATGTTTATTAAAATCTTTATATACTGCATATACAGCCAAAAAGGATCAAAGCAGTTTACAACATAATCAAATTTGTGAAAAGAACTCCATTAAAATAGGAAAGAAAAAAAATTAACATTTCTAATAAATCATACCCTATTACAACCAAACTAAAATTAATTATTACAAATTAAAAAATTATAACAATATAAAATTATATAAATGCAAATTGATGCAGTCTGCAGTCCCAAATTCAACTAATGAAATTAAAAGGCCATTTGAAAAAAAATGTGCCTTTAGATGTCTTTTAAAATTTTGGAATGATTCTTCCTTTCTCAATTCTACAGGCAAGCTGTTCCATAATATTGGAACTAAATAAAAAAAAATGCACCATTTCTAGTCAAGGCAAGATGAGCCTTCGAAATATAGGGAACAGCTACTCTATTATCATTCAAAGATCTCAATAAACGCCTAGGTGTGTAAAACAGTACTAGATTAGAAAGATATTGACAGTTGTAACTCAAACAATGCTCTATGTGCTAACATCAAAATCTTAAATTTGATTCTAAATTCCATTGGTAACCAATGGAATTTCAAATACAGTCAAACCTCGGTTTGCGAGTGTTTTGCAAGATGAGCAAAACATTCTCGCAAAACATGTCTCGCAAACCGAGTATTGACTCGATTTGCGAGCACACACCCCCCCCCACCGAGAACTGGCATCGCTCCCCCCGCTCGCAAAGCCCCCCCCCCCCGCTCAAACCGGCACCCCCCACCCAAACAACTTGAACTTACCCCCCCACCCGTCTGGCACCGGCACGCAGCCCACAGGACGTGCTGGTGCCGCTTGAAGATCTTCCTGGCCAATAATTGAAAAGGTTTTTTTGATGTATCCAGGGACATTTTAGATCTCTGAATCCTGCTGTGCGCCCAGAGTTGAAAGGGGTGTTTTTGGAGAAGTGGTTAGAGCAGGATGTGGGTGGGATGTGGGCCGACCTAGACTTAATCATCCTGCAGGGATAATTGAATGTTTGACGAGACTGCCTAAGCAAAACTTATACGTTGAGAGTTAGACGATGTAAAGTGCCCAAAAGGTATGGAAAGTGACCAAATAATCACTGCAGAGAAAAAGTAATGACCCACTCTCAACAAAGTAAAGACCCACATCCCATGTTCACTGACCCTGTTGTACCCCCACAAAATTCAGAATAAAAATGTACATACCTGGCATAAGAAAGCCTAGTAGAACTGCACAGAGGTGGCTTAAGTAGTCTGGGGGGTGGACTAGTGACTCATAGAGAGGAGGACCCAGGTCCATAAGCTACTCTAACCACTACATTCATGGTGGAAAACATGAACCCACCAAACCCTACTGTAATGCCATATAGGTGCTGCCTACAGCCATAAGGGCTATTGGGGTTGTAGACTGGTGGATATAGGGTGTTTTGGGGCCTCACCATAATCTATAAGGGAGTTCTGGTGATGGCGGAATAGAAATCTTTAATGTAATGTAATATTTATGTGGCACCTTTTTTGTGACGTTCACAGCGGTGCCCTGTAAGGTGCCCCTCTGCTCGGTTGCTAAGTCTGGGTGGCCAGTCCAACAAAGTGCTGGCCCCTCCCATGTCTAAAATGTCTTGTTCTGAGCGTTTGGGACTTGGATGAATTTTTGGTTGAGAATGTGGTATAAAGATAGACATAGTAGTGGCCTGGATGATCAAATTCCTGGATGTACAGATAGATTTTCAGAAAAAAAAATATTTAGATGTACATTTCGAGAATGGACATTTTGCTGCTTCCGACTTTGGGTGACTAGCACCCTATGTCCAAATCAGACTTAGACTATGGGCTCCTTTTACTAAGGTGCACTAGCGTTTTTAGCACACACAGGATATTACTGAGCGCTACACCATGCGCTACGCGGCTAGAACTAATGCCAGCTCAATGCTGGCGTTATTCCAGGACAAGCAGGCAGCCTATTCTCACATATGGGTGACGTCATCCACAGAGCCCAGATGCGGACAGCTTCGCAAGCAGACTTGCTTGGAGAAATGCAGAAGTTTCGAGTCTGCCGCACCGCGCATGCGCGAGTGCCTTCCCACTCAGCACAGGGCAAGTCTCCTCAGTTCTCAGATTTCTGCGGAGCCGCAATGTCTATCTTTGACGCTCTTTGTGAAACTTTATTGCTTCGTGCCTTCTCTTCACCACGGTTTGTCATAAGTTCTTTTGCGAATCTCTGTGTTCATATCTTTATTTTCTGATGGAAAAAAAAAAAAAAAAAAAGACTTTTATTTTTTCATCGACTGACTGGCGGGGCAGGTCGCTCGCCTGCAGCCTGCGGGATTTGACTTCTCAGTGGCTATCTTCCCTTCTATGTCCCAGCCAGCAACGGGCTTCAAGAATTGTAGCCAGTGCCAGCGTGCGATTTCCCTCATGGACCCATATTGTGTCTTAAGTGTCTCAGTCCTGACCATAGTCCGAAGTCGTGCCCGTGTTGTGCTACTCTTCAACCTCGAGCTCTTAAACGTCGTCGAGTTTAAGTGGAAAAGCTGTTCAGGATGGACTCTTCAGCTACACCTCGACCTCGGGTCCTGACTTCAGCCGTGGGTCCGCCTGCTTCGACGACTCCGACCTCATCAGACCTTCCTTGTTTGGATTGTCTTTGGCCTCGAGTACACCTGCTTTATCTTCCCCTGAGCTTCCCTCAGGTCAGATACCTAAGCAGAAGGTTCCTCCGGTGGTCCTCAAGTTATCCAAGCATCAAAGTCCAAGCCAAAGCATGCTTCTACTGCCACCTTGGAGCCTATAGCCTCAGCAAGTGGTCCAGTTTCAGACTCGGATCCACAATTGCAGGCTTCTCTCCAGACCATATTAGAGCAGCAATTTGTTCAGTTACTGACCAAATACATGCCTGCCTTTACTCTGTTTCCTGCAGTCCAGCCTGGGCAATCAGCAGTCTCCCACGAGGTCGAGTCCCTGCCTGTGCCTCTAGCTGTGTCTACACACTCTATGCAAGGAGTCAAGTCATTGCAAGTGTCTGGTCTGGAATCTACACACTATGCAAGGAGTCGAGTCTTTGCGAATGTCTCGATTAAAATCTTCGCACTCTATGCAAGGAGCCGAGTCTTTGCGAGTGCCTCGACAGGAATCCTCACACTCCATACAAGGAGCCGAGTCTTTGGGAGTGCTTCGAGATTCCACTGAGTCTATGGGGTTTAAATCTACAGCGGCACTGCCCGTCTTCAGGCATAGGGCAACCTCTCCTCGATCTCAACCGAGACCTACTTCCAGACAGCACTCTCGTCATAGATCGAGGCCATCATCGAGGCATCAATCGAGGCTCAGGTGTTCTTCCGTAGAAAAGCCTTCCTCGTCCAGGCCTCAATCTAGACCTTCCAGCTCTTCGAGGCCTCCAACCCCTCGACCGAGGTCTCCACTTCCAGACCCTGAGGACTCAGCTGATTCCAATGCCTCCTCCAAGTCTGTGTATTTTTGGGATTACCAGTACTCTAGAGCGGCTTTGCCCTCCTTCTCCACTCGAGGCGCCTCGAGGTCATCGAGTCTTTCTCGAGGCCAGGCTCTAGCAGACCAATTATCTTTTTCCTCTGTTCTACGTCAAATGGCTGACAACCTAGAAATTAAATTGGATGCTGGTTCTAAATATTCAAAGGAGTATTTAGAGGAAATGCATCTGCCTCAGCCTCCTGTGGAGTCCCTCAAGCTTCCTCTTAATAGGCTTTTGTCTCAAACTTTCAAAAGAAATCTAGAATTGGAATCGAGGTATAGAACACTATATTGCAAGGGATTTGAAAATTCACAGTTATCTCACTAATCCCGTCTTGTGGAATCTTTATTAAAGAGGACCCATCCTTCCAGAGTCTATGCCACAGTACCTCCTGGAAGAGAGGGAAAGACCATGAACAAGTTTGGCCGTCACCTTTACCAGAATTCCATGATGGCCTTTAGAATTCTAAATTACAATTTCATCTTCACGTCTTATTTGAAAATTTTGATTGACCATCTTCCAAGTTTTATGAAGAACTTGGATGAACATAGACATGTGGAGTTTCTGGAGCTCGGTGCTACCTTGGCGCAACTCCGACTACATCTTCTCCAGTCATCTTACGATGCCTTTAAACTTTCTTCCAGGGTCACTGCTTTCTCAGTAGCGATGCACCGCCTGGCCTGGCTTAGCACCATTGATATGAACCCTAATCTTCAGGATCATTTGGCTAATATTCCTTATGAAGGCAATGACCTCTTTGATGATGCCATAGAGGCTGCCACCAAGAAGTTGTCTGAGCATGAAAAATCTTTTGCTTCCATTGTCAGACCAAAGCCTAAGCCAACTCCTGCAAAGCCTTCTCGACCTCTTCCAACTTTCCAGAGGTGTTATCCTCCAAGGGCTGCTCCTTATACTCGAGCACCCACCAAGAAACAACAACAGCAGAAGCAACAGAAACCTCAACCTTCTGCTGCACCTAAGGCTGCTCAGTTTTTTTGATTGTCTCACACAAAGCATAACCTCCATCATTCTGCCTCTGTCCTCCCTTCCCCCATAGGAGGTCATCTCCATCATTTTTACTATCGATGGGAGACCATTACATCCGACCTCTGGGTGTTGTCAATAATTCGGGAAGAATACTGTCTTCATTTCTCTCGTATTCCACCAGAGCTTCCTTCAAGAGAGTAGCCTTCCAATCCATCCCAGACCGCTCTTCTTCTTCAGGAAGCTCAAACTCTGCTTCATCTCCTTGCTATCGAGAAATTTCCATTGGAACAGCAGAGCAGGGAGTTTTACTCCCGTTACTTCCTAGTTCCGAAGACGACGGGTGATCTGCAATCCATTCTGGATCTCATGGCTCTCAACAAATTTTTAGTCAAAGAAAAATTTTTTATGCTGTCCCTGGCATCCCTTTATCCCCTTCTAGATCAGAATGATTGGTTATGTTCTCTAGATCTCAAGGAAGCCTACACTCACATCCCCATTCATCTGGGCTCCCGTCAGTACCTCAGATTTCGGGTGGGGAATCTGCATTTTCAATGCAGAGTGCTACCCTTTGGCCTGGTATCATCTCCCAGAGTGTTCACTAAGTGCCTAGTGGTGGTAGCAGCAGCTCTTTTTTTTTTTTTTTAATTCTTTATTAATTTTCAAAACTACAACAGTGCAATACAACCAATGCAACTCATAGTAATACAATAAAAGCACATTCATCTTTCTCATGTTCATATTCATCCATTGCCCCCCCCACCCATCCATCCACCCATCCAAACAATTATCATTCCGTATAACACAAACATATATTATCATAAATATCCTATCTATTCTGAATAATAGCAGCAGCTCTAAGGAACCATGGTCTTCAGGTGTTTCCCTACCTAGACGACTGGCTCATCAAAGATTCAACATCTCAGGGGATTATTGTAGCGACCCAATGGACTAAGTGGTTCCTACAAAGCTTGGGATTCGAAATCAACTTTCCCAAGTTCCAACTTCAGCCCTCTCAAAATCTACAGTTCATCGGAGCTGTTCTGGACACTATCCAACTCAGAGCATTCTTTCCTCAGCAACGTCTGGATGCTCTTCTTCAGCTTTGTCACAAAGTGTCTTCCCGCTCTTCACTCTCTGCAAGACACATGATGGTACTACTAGGTCACATGGCCTCCACAGTACATGTGATTCCTTTTGCCAGACTTCATCTCCTAATTCCTCAGTGGCCCCTGGCATCTCAGTGGACACAGGCTTGCTGTCCACTGCCTCGACACATTACAGTCACTACTTCGTTGAGACAGTCTCTCCACTGGTGGATGCTCTCTTCCAATCTCTCCAGAGGATTACTTTTCAGACACCACCTCATTAGAGGGTCCTCATGACAGATTCTTCGACCTACGCTTGGGGGGCTCACCTTGACGGTCTCTGTACTGGTCCAGCACAGATCGTCAGTGTCATATCAATCTGTTGGAACTCAGAGTGATCTTCAATACTGTCAAAGCTTTTCAACATCTTCTTCACGACAAGGTAGTCCTCATCCAAACGGAAAACCAAGTCGCCATGTACTATGTCAACAAGCAGGGAGGAACGGGATCTTTCTCTCTTTGTCAAGAAGCTCTGAAGTTTTGGGACTGGACAATCCTCCACAATACCTTCCTAAAAGCTGTTTACATCCAAGGGGCGAAAAACTGTTTGGCGGACAAATTGAGGCGTCTTCTGCAACCTCACGAATGGACACTCAATTGCTCTCCTCTTCATCACATTTTTTCTCAGTGGTGAACTCCTCAGATAGATCTCTGCATTTTCCCACAATCACAAACTGCCTCAGTTCTACTCCAGGATATATTCTCCTCATCACCTCGAGGCAGGTGCTTTTCTACTGGAATGGACAAATCTCTTCCTGTATGCATTCCCTCCATTACCTCTCATTCTCAAAACTCTTGTCAAGTTGAAGAATGATCATGCCACCATGATTCCGATAGCTCCTCGGTGGCCAAGACAACCTTGGTACTCCCTTCTACTTCAACTCAGCAGCAAGGAGCCATACCCTCTACCAGTTTTTCCGTCTCTGCTTACACAGATTCAAGGATCTATACTTCATCCCAATCTGCAGTCTCTCCACCTGACAGCTTGGTACCTCTCAACATAACTCCCCTTCAGTTTTCTCAACCTGTACGAGACATTTTAGAGGCTTCTAGAAAGCCTATCACTAGACAATGCTACCTCCAAAAATGGACTAAATTTTCTATGTGATGCATTTCTCATGACATGGAACCTCGAGATACCTCCTTGGCTTCTGTCTTGGAATATCTTTTGCACTTGTCTACTTCTGGCCTCAAGTCTACATCTATTCGAGTCCATCTCAGTGCAATTGCTGCTTTTCATCAGCCCTCTCTGCTCATCCGGTGGTTTCCAAATTTATAAAAGGACTTTTCAATGTCAAACCTCCTTTCAAACCACCTCCAGTGGTTTGGGATCTCAATGTTGTTCTTGCTCAATTGATGAAGCCTCCATTTGAACCAATGTCCAGGCTGGACTGCATCTACAGAGTCGAGTCACAGCCCACAAAGTCAGAGCCATGGCGGCTTCAGTAGCTTTCCTCAGATTCACTCCTTTTGAGGAAATTTGCAAAGCTGCCACCTGGTCCTCGGTTCATAATTTCACCTCTCACTATTGTCTGGATGTTTTCTCCAGATGGGATGGCCATTTTGACCAGAGAGTATTACAAAATTTATTCTCCTAAGTTGCCAACGCTCCCACCATCCCATTCTGGTTAGCTTGGAGGTCACCCACATGTGATAATAGGCTGCCTGCTTGTCCTGGGATAAAGCACAGTTATTTACCGTAACAGTTGTTATCCAGGGACAGTGGGCAGCTATTCTCACAACCCACCCAGCTCCCCTAGTTAGCTTCTCTGCTAGCTATCTGAACTGAGGAGACTCACCCTGTTCTGGGTGGGAAGGCACTCGTGCATGCGCAGTGTGGCAGACTCGAAACTTCTATGTTTCTCCAAGCAAGTCTGCTTGTGAGGCTGTCCACATCCGGGCTCCGTGGATGACGTCACCCACATGTGAGAATAGATGCCTGCTGTCCCTGGATAACAACTGCTACGGTAAGTAACTGTGCTTTAGCGTCTAGTGTGTGCGGCAATGTAGTGTGCGCTATTCCACGTGTTAATGCCCTAACACAGCTTCGTAAAAGGAGCCCTATGTTTTGATATGCCCCTCCACATCTTACAATCAACTTTTGAGCAAAAATTGCATTTTTTGGGGTGTTTTGAAGCATGCAGCTTGTTCTACCAATTGACTTCCTACCAGTTCTCACATCCTACCAATTGTCTTGCTACCAATTGCAGTGCTATCATGCATGCTTCTTACTCCATTGAACCTCCAGAGCTCGCACTGGAGGTAAGGTATATTTGTGTTAGTGTACATGTACACACCACTCGCTAGCATAAGAAATGCACCCCGTAATTATATATATATACGGTATATAAACCTAAGGCTTAGTTTAGTTTAGTTTAGTATATAACTCATATATAATTAGAGCTGTACCAAATAGCATATTTTCGATTTGGCCAAATACAAGTACTGGGCATTGAGTTGTAAGATAACAAATACTAAAAGAAGCAATGTGAAATCAAAGATCAAGTGTTTATTTCATTAGGATTTAGCACAGTAGAGCCCAGAATTATTTGTATTTAAATCACTATTCGGCTAAATACAAATAATGTATGCAAGGCACTATTTGGGACCAAATCAAATTGAATATGAATATTCAGTACAACCCTAATATAGATATATGTATACATGTTTGTGTATATATATTTTTTTCTTGCAAGTATTTAATGACTAGCTTTGATTCATAACTTGATAAAAAAAAACAATGCAAAGTGGACACATCATGAATGGAACTCTTTCCCAGATTGAAGCAGTGTCAGTTTTATTGTCTATAACCTGAAGATAAAGTCAAACTGTAGCTTGCACCAGCTATTTTAATAACTTGTAGATGCATTAGTGAGTACTCTTTTAAATAGATAATGGATGTCTAAAAGTGCAGACATTTTGAATGCATTAAGAGTACAGTAGATATACTTTCATACTTTTTTTTGAATTGCAAAGCATTTTTGGTTTGTAATAGCCATAAGTCATCTAATTTAACAAATGCTGCCCGCTGTTGTCAAATTTAGATTGCAAGTGCTATAAGCTTAGCTGTTATGGGATAAGTAGAATTTTCTAAATGGTGATAGCAGTAGCATTGCTATTTCAAGCCTGCATATTGGGTCAGATCAAATGTCCATCAAGTCTACAAAATCCTAAGTGGAGTAGAAACGGGTACAAGAGGATCGATTTTTCACACCATCAAAAATTACAAAGACTAGGGGACACTCGAAATTGCAGGGAAATACTTTTAAAACCAATAGAAGGCAATATTTTTTCACTCAAATAGGTGAGCTCTGGAACACGTTGCCAGAGGTTGTGGTAAAAGCGGATAGCATAGCTGGTTTTAAGAAAGGTTTGGACAAATTCCTGGAGGAAAAGTCCATGGTCTGTTATTAAGACATGGGGGAAGCCTCTGTTTACCTTGGATCGGTAGCATGGAATGTTGCTACTCTTTGGGTTTTGGCCAGGTACTAGTGACCTGGAGTGGCCACTGTGAGAACTGGCTACTGGGCTTGATGGACCATTGGGCTGATCCAGTAAAGCTATTCTTATGTTCTAAAGTCCAGTATCCTATTTCCAAGAGTGGCCAATCTAGGGCAAAAGTATCTGGTAAGTTTGCAAAGAACAGAGTAGTTCCTTGATGCTTATATTCAGGGTTAAACAGTAGCTTTCTTAGATCTATCGTAACCCAGCTAATTATTTTTGGTGTGCTTTTCCTCCTTGAACTCACAATAACATCCAAGATGTAATATAAATGGAATAATATGGAAATACTAACATAAGAAGCGTGGTACGCGGTTAACTGATATACAGGCGTCTAATACATTTAAAGCCCTCATGTCTTTTCCTTCTCTAGGAGAGAGAAAGGCCGTTAGCTGATATGGCTCAAAGAAAATATATTTCTGAGAATTATATTGTATTATGCACCTGCATGGGTGACGAAGATAAAAAGTCACCCCAAGAGCTAATACTCCAGGTTTTAATAATAAGAATTCCCTTCTACGCTTTTGTGTGTCTCTTGCCAAATCTGGGAACAATTGTATCTTAAAATCAAAAAACTTTTTCTCTTTATTCTTAAAGAAAAGTTTCAAAAGCCAATTTTTGTCCAATGTAAGTCACTATCAATGTTGCTGGTATTGCACTTTCTTTATCTGATAATTCAAGTAAAGCAAACACATCAATTGGTCCTTGATTTATTTCCTGTTGATTCAGATTTTTATTCGGCAAGTAATAGACCTGGGTAAAAGGAGGCAATGAGTCTTCTGGCACTTCTAATATCTCCAACAGATAACGTCAGGGTAACTGTTAGGATTCGAGGAAAATTAATCAATCTAAGATTGTTACTCCTGGAGAAATTTTCAAATGTCTCTATCTTCCTTCTTAAGTTAACATTGTCCTTGATTAATGTGTCCTGAGTCAATTTGGAAGATTTGAGTTCATCCTTAATATTCTGGATATCTATTTTTAATTCACCCAAGTCTTGTTTTATTTGAACAACTTCCTTCTCTTGAGTTTTTATCTTCCCTTCAATTTGAAGGTAATTAATATTCATTGTTCTAACCAAATTGGCACTCAGATCCCACAAGGCGTCTAATGTTACCTTGATTCGAGGATTCGAGAAAAATTAATCAATCTAAGATTGTCACTCCTGGAGAAATTTTCAAATGTCTCTATCTTCCTTCTTAAGTTAACATTGTCCTTGATTAATGTGTCCTGAGTCAATTTGGAAGATTTGAGTTCATCCTTAATATTCTGGATATCTATTTTTAATTCACCCAAGTCTTGTTTTATTTGAACAACTTCCTTCTCTTGAGTTTTTATCTTCCCTTCAATTTGAAGGTAATTAGTATTCATTGTTCTAACCAAATTGGCACTCAGATCCCACAAGGTGTCTAATGTTACCTCTTGGGGCTTTACAATATTTAAAGTTTGCAAGTCTGATACTGAAAAGTTCTGCTTAGCAACCAAAGGTTCTCTTCCTCTTTGTCTCTCCTGGGTCGGAACTGACCCCGTTGTTAATTCACTCAGAGCACTCAGGCTCAGATGAAAACTCTGGGGGCCTGGGTCGCTATCTATCTCACCGTCCCCAGCAATCTCTGGGGGAGAACACAAGCTGACTTCCGACTGCCTCTCTACACCCGGGGAACTGGTGGCGCGAGGATTGGGGGGAGGAGCTCTCACGTCGAGGCTCAGTGTGGTCTCGAACGCCCGGAGAGATGCCTCCATTCCGTTTCCCAGAAGCGTCTTGGGCAAAGGCAACGCCGACGAAACTGTGGCGCCCTGCATGCGCCTCATCAAGTCTTCTATGTTCCCGAAGGGAGCTGCTCCAGAGCGTCGCGAGGTTCCAGAGACGCTCTTCCCTCTCCTCTTCGGCATAACTGGTATGTAGTAAGACGAACAACGTCAGAAAAAAAGTTTTAAAAGAGAAGACTTTGCGGGCAGTAGCTCAGAGAACTGCGACCGTGGCCATCTTGGATAGGATCAAAATATTTTTTTTAATAGTTCACAATTTGCAGAGGATCACAAAGCATTTTTTTAAATCATGAGATTGGAATGATCTTCTAATGTTAAATAGAAATCTAATGTCATCCCTAAGATCTTAATTGAGGTGACCATATCAAAATGCTGGTTATTGGTTTGAAGTTTTTTGTCTGCAATGCTATCATTTGGACTTGCAAGGAAAAATTTAGTTTTTTCTGAATTAAGCTTGAGTTTAAATCTAAACATCCAATGGATAAGCAAGACCTGCTACAATCCAGTCTGTGCAGCTATCGTGTGCCCCTCCCCTTCCCTTATCACTGTCTCCAATCTTGTTTGCTAGTGAGGTGTGTGGTCTGTCCCTCTCAGTCCCATAAACCACAACTGTACCTGGCTGTTGCAGGCATTCTAGCAGAGTAGATTCAGCTCACAACTGCAATTCTAAAGGAATGATGGAGAATGATGTACTGTAGGACTTCACAAGCCCCTGTTTTGGATCAAATTAACAGGCTGGGTTTTTTGATGAATACTTTATTTTAATGATTTCAGTATGACAGAATTGAAAAGCCATTCTGGAAATTAGTCTGGAAAATCTTAGGTACTATATTACCTATTTTGTCTCAATTATCATTTGACATTATTATTCTTTTTTGATCTCTTGCTTTGCCTGAAGCCTTGAATAAATGGCATTCCAAATTACTTGATATATTAATAGCTGTCACTATACAAATGATTCTTTCACATTGGAAGTCAGCTCAATCATTAAACACATCATTTGGTGGGCAACGATTATGATAATTCATAAATACGAATATAAAGCTAATTCCTTTACTAATAAAAACTTTAAAACTAATAATATTTAGTCACCAATAGCAAGTATTACTTCCTCACCTTTAGATAGATACTATCCAACTGGTATTATTGAGTATAATTTATATATATTTGTAATTTTAATGGTCCTTTATAATCAAATTTTAATTTTAGTTTTTGGTCTAAATGGGAGTATTTATATCTGTTTTTGAATAAATGACTTCATACGTACTTTGGTTAGATAGCATAGATGCTTTAGTCCTCATTGCATCTATGATCTGTATGTTGGTAGCATTTTAATTGTAAAATTTCCTTGTTTTTTAAATTTATTCATGTACAATTCTTATGTTAAAAACTCAGTAAAAGTACTTTAAAAATGGAAAAAAAATGAATCATATAAGCCAGAACGGGTATAAAAAAAAAAAAAAAAAAAAAAGTGGTGTTCAGTAGCTGCTGATTTATTTTTTTTTTTTCTCATCCAGACAGTTCTGCTTTAAAGTCCCAGAATCAAAAGATATTGGTGGGTATTATAATACAGGGGTTTTTAACCTTTTTTGTTTCCTGTACCCCTTTAATTGATCAATGAAACCCTCACATCTTCTTCCTAAACCATGTGTCTACTAATAACTACTCACTGAACTCGGCAACCACAAAATATTAATTGCATGGATATCAATGCGACAATTATTCTATAAAAGTAATGTTATTATTCTTCAAGCAAACAGTTTTAGCAGTTTTAAGGATCCTCGAAAAAGTGCGGTATTCTTCAACCCTGCACTTTTCCAAAGATCCTTAAAACTGCTAAAGCTGTATGCTTGAAGAATAATAAAATTACTAATAACTACTGACACATATGTCACTGTTAGATGCTAACATATTACTAACATTACGGTAGTACATAGTTATTCTATAAATAACAGTTCTAATAATTGCCTTCACTCTGTCTAGTAAGTTTCCGTAAACGAGATTTCAAGATCCTTCTTCACGCCCTCCCCCCCCCCCCCATTTGACCTCTTCCAGCACCCTGGTGTGGGGGGGGGGAGGGGCACCAGTGGTTAAGCACTCCTGTTACTATCTGACTACATGGTAAATACCAGAGTTGGAGTTCAGCTGATTTGGCCCCAGGTACACTGGAATTGAAGGTGCCAAGTTATCATTCGACATAGCTTTCTGTACATTAGTTGAAAATAGTTTGGATGCATTGTCTATGGCCCTTTTCTCTCTGAAAGAAAAGGGGATGGATTCTTAATGAGGGTAATTTAATAAATGCAGGCGCTCACAAGCCACAAATGTGTCCTATGTGACATGCCCCCAAGTGATACCGCTCAGATTTATGACATCAGGACGTGAAGCCAATGGATGAGGCAAGATGTTTGCACCCTGGTTTTCCTTGTACCCTGTGTGCCATACCAGCCACACATAACTAGCCTAGAGTGGGAGATGTAAAGAGCCACAGGAGCCACACCCATGACACCTTGCCCCATTACACTCTCACAATACCCAAGATATCATTCACACATGCCAGACACGCCTAACACGCATCTCACACACATCTGAGCTCAGGAACTACCCAATATCTATTCTCTCCGAAAATAGCCGCCTTATTTCCAAAGCATAAACATATCTCGCAAACATACAAAGGGAAAAAATATCATATATGAAAAATACACAAGTAGACCAAACATAATCCAGTTTATGTATTACAAAGTAGAACCACTCATTACAGAAAAAAAGTGAAAAATACTTACACAAGTAAAATAAAAGCAAGATTTTTCTCTAACAGAGAACAAATAAGTGCATACTGTATGCCTATTTTATAAAAACATCAGCCCAAGGATTTGGAATGGTTGACCTTTCTTGATATTTATGTATCTGATTATGAAGTTATGAGAAATAAGAAGGATTTTAGTTGATATGGTTAGGGGAGGGGTGTTTGTATAGGTGGAAAAGAGAGAGAAAGCTGGAGTGGTGTATGGAAGGGTTAAGTTTAGGTGTAGTCACTGAGACAGCTATGTTTCAAGTTTCAAGTTTATTTAAAATATTTAATCGCAAAATCAAAATCCAATGCGATTTACATATAGTTAAAAATTAGGTTAAAATAAAAATAAAAAATCAGGACAATTAGTACTAATTATAATAAAATAATACATTTGAGAAAGGGAGACGAAAAAAAAAGTGGCTTAAATACAATTCAAAAACAAATAAAAAGGGATGGGTAATGAAACAAGAGGTTGGGGAACAGGAGGATATATGGGGATGGTCATTGAGAGAGATATCAGTGATACATGCTGTAGAGGGTGTTTTGGAGGTGGTGAGAGAGAGCTACAGTATAGGAATAGGATGCTGGAGGAGGAATAATCAAGAAAGAGCTGTGGATATTTTAGAAGATAGGGGGTTTGAGAGAGAGCTGTGTCTGTGCCGAGAGAGAGCTATGGGGAAGTGTTTGTGCCAGAGGCAGAGTTTGAGAAAGAAGGAAGGGGAGAGAGAGAGAGTCATGGGTATCCACCTTGGGAAAGGAACAGAGAATTCTGGTGATTGAACCTGCCAGAGATCTGGGGGAGAGGTCAAACATGAGCAGAAGGAAAGTTGGGGAGGGAGAAAGACTTGGGGCACAAAGAAGCCATTCCTTTATGGTAGGAGAATTCTACACTAAAGTATTACAAATAAAAAAATACAGAATTTTATAATTTTCTATATTTTTGCACAGAATTTTTAATGGTTAATTTTTTTTTTGTATGTAGCATATACTGTTGTTGTTGTTAGGTGTTATTGACTCGTGCTCAAGTCCTAGCGACTTGATGAATTGTGGATCTAAAAAGAAATCGGTTTTCTGCTAGTCCGGAAAGGTCCTCCAGCGTCATCCCTATGGTTGCTTTCAATGTGTCCAGCCATCTGATTGCAGGTCGCCCTCTTTGCTTGGTTTCTTCGATCTTCCCAAACATGATGTCCTTCTCCAGTGATCTTTCTCTTCTGATGGTGTGACCAAAATAAGACTGTCATAACTTCATCATTTGGGCTTCGAGTGACATAGTCAGTTTGATCTCTTCCAGAATCAATTTGTTCTACTGGCGGTCCACAGCATGCCTAAAATCCTTCTCTAACACCAAAGCTCAAATGAGTCAATCTTCTTTCTGTCTTGTTTCCGTAGTGTCCAGCTTTAGCATCTGTGGCTGACCACTAAGAAAATGAGTGTGTGAACCTGACTGATCTTCGTTTGGAGTGTTACCTTTTTGCCTTTGAATACTTTGTCGAAAGCCTTCATTGAAGAGCGACCATTCCTATTCTGTGGAGTATTTCCTCTCTGCTAGTTGAATCTGTATTTACAAAAGAGTCCAACTTCTATTCTATTACCTTCAAGTTCAAAATCTTCATCATTTTCTGTGTTCATGATCTTCATCTTGTTTATATTCAGTTCTAATCCTATGTTATGACTTTCGGCTTTGACTTTTCTCAGTAGATACAACATGTCTTCTTTGCAGCTAGTGATGAGCGTTGTATCATCTGCATAGTGCAGGTTGTTTATATTTTGGCCACTCTCTTCTTCCAAATTACTGTACTGTAGTAAATAAATCCTGCATATTACAACCGGGGCTCCAGAGTTAGGAAAAAATTAATAGGGATCCTGAGAGATTGTGGTGGTGACTGTACAGACTGAAGGTGTGTATTTATCTTTTAAGAAATGTACTGTATAAAATTACCATACATTAAGTAAAATCTGTCTGATGAAGTCGAGAGGGTGGTTCATTTGAGTCAAGGAATAATTGATAGTCCTATACGCATGAGCCTTGCAATGTGCTTCCTTCCCTTCTTGGAAACAGATTGCATTATCCAAATAATCCCCCTTCAGAGGTAAGGCTGTAGAAGAGGGGCTTCATAAGAGACAGAGCAAAACAATTCCTAAGTTAAATCGCATTATGTGGAAGAAAGCAATCATTGCTGATATCTGACGCATAGCATGTGCCATTTCAACTGAAAGCTTCTGAATGAAGAAAGGTTTTGAGGTGTTTCTGTTTTCAGTCGTTGTAGAAGAGGAACTGTTTATTACATTAGAATGGAACTCGCTGACTCAATAACAGGACGCCGTGGATGCATTTAATCTATCCATTTTCAGAGCTGTCGTGCTCACAAGGAAATGTGCAGGAGGATGATTAGGAAAAAGAAGGGAAATTAAATGAGCCCCCTGGGAAAGTCAATTCTGTATAAGAGAGGCAGAACGCCAACAGGTTTACTGAGTCTCCAGCACAAATGCACTAGACTGCCTCATACTCTTGAGCCACTGCAATACATTACGATGCAGATTGCTTGATTTTTGCAGAGCTGGATCTTCTTCTTTTTTTTTTTTAATCATCTTTATTCAGTCCCAAAAGAAAGCAGTAATAAACAAAAACAGGCCACAATGACACCAAGATAACAACAAGAAACTCTACAAAAGCCAAAGGAACAAGACCTCCCTCTCTCCCAATCCCATGCGAGCTGGATCTTCTTTATAGCAAAGCAACCACTTCCACTACCTACTCAGCCCATATGACCTTATAGCAAATAATGGGATACTTCTAGCCTTTTCATTTAATTTAGCTTGGGGGTAATTATATATAGATTGCCTAAAGTTATGCACCAGGATGATGTGCACTAAGGACCTGATTCTATAAAAAGTTAGGTGCTAGCTGATCTAGGTGTCTAACTTAGGCCTTTTAATCAAACTGTGTTAGGGTTTTTTTATTACCCGTCGCTGCAGTAAAAGCTCTAAAGCTCATAGAATTCTTATGAGTATTGGAGCTTATACCATAGCGGATGGTGATAAAAAACCTAACATGGCTTACTAAAAGGGAGCCTTAATTATTTTAAAAGCTTAATTGGTGCTGATAAAAAGTAATTAGCATCTCATAATTGGCTTAGTAGGCGCCTACCAGAAAATAGGCATGGTTAGGAGTGGATGTTTTTCATGTAGGCTCCTGTTTTGGACTTAGGTGCCTGTATTTAGGCCAAGAAAACCCTGGCATAAATAGGGTTTGCCTAAAGTTTGGATGCCTACTAGTGCCTTACATAGTAACATAGTAACATAGTAGATGACGGCAGATAAAGACCCGGATGGTCCATCCAGTCTGCCCAACCTGATTCAATTTAAATTTTTTTTTTTTTTTAATTTTTTCTTCTTAGCTATGTCTGGGCAAGAATCCAAAGCTTTACCCGGTACTGTGCTTGGGTTCCAACTACCGAAATCTCTGTTAAGACTTACTCCAGCCCATCTACACCCTCCAGCCATTGAAGCCCTCCCCTGCCCATCCTCCACCAAACGGCCATACACAGACACAGACCGTGCAAGTCTGCCCAGTAACTGGCCTAGTTCAATATTTAATATTATTTTCTGATTCTAAATCTTCTGTGTTCATCCCACGCTTCTTTGAACTCAGTCACAGTTTTACTCTCCACCACCTTTCTCGGGAGCGCATTCCAGGCATCCACTACCCTCTCCGTAAAGTAGAATTTCCTAATATTGCCCCTGAATCTACCACCCCTCAACCTCAAATTATGTCCTCTGGTTTTACCATTTTCCTTTCTCTGGAAAAGATTTTGTTCTACGTTAATACCCTTCAAGTATTTGAACGTCTGAATCATATCTCCCCTATCTCTCCTTTCCTCTAGGGTATACATATTCAGGGCTTCCAGTCTCTCCTCATACGTCTTCTGGCGCAAGCCTCCTATCATTTTTGTCGCCCTCCTCTGGACCGCCTCAAGTCTTCTTACGTCTTTCGCCAGATACGGTCTCCAAAACTGAACACAATACTCCAAGTGGGGCCTCACCAATGACCTGTACAGGGGCATCAACACCTTCTTCCTTCTACTGACTACGCCTCTCTTTATACAGCCCAGCATCCTTCTGGCAGCAGCCACTGACTTGTCACACTGTTTTTTTGCCTTTAGATCTTCGGACACTATAACCCCAAGGTCCTTCTCCCCGTCCGTGCATATCAGCTTTTCTCCTCCCAGCATATATAGTTCCTTCCTATTATTAATCCCCAAATGCATTATTCTGCATTTCTTTGCATTGAATTTTAGTTGCCAGGCATTAGACCATTCCTCTAACTTTTGCAGATCCTTTTTCATATTTTCCACTCCCTCTTCGGTGTCTACTCTGTTACAAATCTTAGTATCATCTGCAAAAAGGCACACTTTTCCTTCTAACCCTTCAGCAATGTCACTCACAAACATATTGAACAGGATTGGCCCCAGCACCGAACCCTGAGGACTCCACTAGTCACCTTTCCTTCCTTCGAGCGACTTCCATTAACCACCACCCTCTGGCGTCTGTCCGACAGCCAGTTTATGACCCAGTTCACCACTTTGGGTCCTAACTTCCGCCCTTCAAGTTTGTTCAATAGCCTCCTATGAGGAACTGTATCAAAGGCTTTGCTGAAATCCAAGTAAATTACATCTAGCATATGTCCTCGATCCAGCTCTCTGGTCACCCAATCAAAAAATTCAATCAGGTTCGTTTGGCACGATTTACCTTTTGTAAAGCCATGTTGCCTCGGATCCTGTAACCCATTAGATTCAAGGAAGTACACTATCCTTTCTTTCAGCAACACTTCCATTATTTTTCCAACAACTGAAATGAGGCTCACCGGCCTGTAGTTTCCTGCCTCATCCCTGTGACCACTTTTATGAATAGGGACCACATCCGCTCTCCTCCAATCCCCAGGAATCACTCCCGTCTCCAGAGATTTGTTGAACAAGTCTTTAATAGGACTCGCCAGAACCTCTTTGAGCTCCCTTAGTATCCTGGGATGGATCCCGTCTGGTCCCATCACTTTGTCCACCTTCAGTTTTTCAAGTTGTTCATAAACACCCTCCTCCGTGAACGGCGCAGTATCTACTCCATTTTCTCGTGTAACTTTGCCAGACAATCTCGGTCCTTCTCCAGGATTTTCTTCTGTGAACACAGAACAGAAGTATTTGTTTAGCACATTTGCTTTCTCCTCATCACTCTCCACATATTTGTTCCTAGCATCTTTTAGCCTAGCAATTCCATTTTTTATCTTCCTCCTTTCACTAATATATCTGAAAAAAATTTTATCTCCCTTTTTTTACATTTTTAGCCATTTGTTCTTCCGCCTGTGCCTTCGCCAAACGTATCTTTCTCTTGGCTTCTTTCAGTTTCCTGTAGTCCTTTCTGCTCTCCTCTTCTTGGGTTTTTTAATATTTCATGAACGCCAACTCTTTTGCCTTTATTTTCTCAGCCACTAGGTTGGAGAACCATATCGGCTTCCTTTTTCTCTTGTTTTTATTGATTTTCTTCACATAAAGGTCTGTAGCCATTTTTATCGCTCCTTTCAGCTTAGACCACTGTCTTTCCACTTCTCTTATGTCCTCCCATCCTAACAGCTCTTTCTTCAGGTACTTTCCCATTGCATTAAAGTCCGTACGTTTGAAATCTAGGATTTTAAGTATCGTGCGGCCGCTCTCCACTTTAGCCATTATATCAAACCAAACCGTTTGATGATTGCTACTTCCCAGGTGAGCACCCACTCGAACATTAGAGATACTCTCTCCATTTGTGAGGACCAGATCCAATATCGCTTTTTCCCTTGTGGGTTCCGTCACCATTTGTCTGAGCAGAGCCTCTTGAAAGGCATCCACAATCTCCCTACTTCTTTCGATTCCGCAGACGGAACATTCCAGTCCGCATCCGGCAGATTGAAATCTCCCAACAGCAGAACCTCCTCTTTCCTTCCAAACTTTTGGATATCCACAATCAGATCCTTATCAATTTGCTGCGATTGAGTCGGAGGTCTGTAGACTACACCTACGTAGATAGAAGTTCCATCTTACAGAATACTAGAATGTCTCCATTTATGCGCCCAACTGTAGGTGCAAACACATACCAGCTCAATGGCTGGTAGTAAATGGCTGCACCTAATTGTAGGCAGTTATGATGTGTGAATGTTAATATTCTATAACCTGCATGTGTGTTAGCCACACCCTTAACCCAGATATATACCTACCTTGTAAGTGTGCTTGTGCAGCTCATAGAATGCTGACTAATGGCAGTTACACTTGTAACTGCTAATTAGTACCAATTAAGACCAATTATAGACAATAATTGACCATTAATACCTTCGACAACACAGAAGCTTTCCCTCTGCTGCAACATACTGCCTCTACAGCAGTGGTGTCAAACTCAAACCCTATGCAGGGCCACATTTTGGATTTGTAGGTACTTGGAGGACCACAGAAAAAATAGTTAATGTCTTATTAAAGAAATGACAACTTTGCATGAGGTAAACTCGTTATAGTTCATAAATCTTTCCTTAATTGCTTCTGATATTTTCAGCTAGAAACAGCTGAAAGCAGTGCAACATGCAGAAAGTGAAGTTTCGATAGTTTTTCACTTTCTGCATGTTGCACTGCTTTACGCTGTGTATAGCTGAAATTATCAGAAGCAATTAAGGAAAGATTTATAAACTATAGAGTTTTACCTCATGCAAAATTGTGATTTAGATTCTAAAATATCAACTGCAAGAGACAAGATTAAGGTGTAGTCCTCTAGGTTTTTTTGTAGAGGGGAGAATCAATATTCGACTTGTGCCTTAAGTGTCCGGTGGTTGCGTAAGCAACCACCTTCAGTTCTCACCTCCTCTAGCACCAGACACAACCGCCATCTTACATCAAGCAGCCACTGCCAGGAGAGGTGCCAGATTTCACGAGTTCATGAGATTATATACACACGTACAAGCTGCACTGCCTCCAATGGTTACCTTATGTTCTAGAACGTTGTCCACCTCACTGGAATGTTGTCCACCTCAAGCGCTTTTCTGCGTCTGTACACGATTGTCCTCTCCACCTCACAATCGCGTGCAGACAAGCGCTTGTGTGAGGTTACAGCAGTGAGGCGGGCAACGTTCCAGAACAATGGCAACATACCGAGGGTCTCAAAATAATACCTGGCAGACTGCATGCGGCCCATGGGCCGCGAGTTTGAGACCACTGCTCTACAGGGACAGGAAGTTAAAGTAAAGGGGAAAGTTCCAGGGCCACCAATGGCAGTGTGTTTAAGCTGCTAGCAGCCTGAAGATTACAAATTGTAGTTTGGGGGAGGAAGAAAAAGGTACAGTGAGGAGGGGGGAAGAGAAATGCCACATCTGTTTGTGAGGGAAATGTGGATAAGTGAGAAAACTGCCAAATCAGGGGGGAGGAGGAGTGAGAAGGAAGGAGACAAATACCAGATCAGGTAAGGGAAGAAAAGGAAAGGTAAAATAGAGAAGAGGAGAGAGAGATGAGAGACCACAGGGGAGGGAAGGGAAGGCGAGAGATACCAAATTAGGGGGAAGGAGGGAAGAAAAGATATACCAGAACATGGGGGAGGGGGGAAGAAGGGAAGAACAAAACAGAGGTGTGGGGTTGGGAGAGAATTATTAGGTATTTCTTATGACTTAGGGGAGCTGTGAAAAAATTGCTGACACACTAAGGATGCCTTGAACCCAAAAAAAGATTGGAAAACACTGAATTATAGAATTCGGTTTAAAGTTCTTCTTTTGGGCCACCATGCTTTTCATACTGGTTCATTATTTATCTAGGCTTGTGTCACAATGTTGCTCTTCATGAGTGTCTCTCAGGGTAATTTAATGACAAAACTGCCATCTATTTATTTTTTATTTACTGCCTGCAAGCTATGTTCAATTACAGTAGGTATTTTGTCCCCAGAGGACTCATAATTTGAATTTGTACCTGAGGCAGTGGAAGTAGGGTTACCATATAACTCCAGATAAAGGAGGATGGACTGAGACATCCGGGTTTTACTTCTACTGAAAGCAATGGAAGTAAGGAGGACAGATAGAGACATCTGGGCTTTACTTCTATTGAAAGCAATGGAAGTAAAACCCGGATGTCTCAATCCATCCTCCTTTTTCTGAAGCCATATGGTAACCCTAAGTGGAAGGCTAAGTGAGTTGCCCAAGATCATAAGGAACTGAAGGGAATTTGAACCAGACTCCCATGGTTCTTAGCCCACTGCTTATTAGGCTATTCCTCATTCAAAATATGGCAATCAAACGTATCTATAAGGTTGGGAAATATGATCATGTCACTCCTCTTCTGCGAGAAACTCATTGGCTACCCATCACCCACCGCATCACCTATAAAACTTTACTGCTGGTCTTTAAAATCAAACTTTTGCATCTTCCATCTTTTCTTGATAAACTCATCATCCCCTTTTGCTCTTCCCGGACCCTTAGATCAGCTGATCAGAATTTACTGACCATACCTTCCATCAAAGAATTTTACTACACTAGAAAAACTAATTTTTCCATTGTAGCTCCAACTTTATGGAACGCCATGCCACCTCAACTCGCCTCGAAAATTCACTCGACAAATTCAAGACTAAACTAAAATCATTCTTATTCCAAGACGCATACCATAGTGTCTAAATATTTCCTTTCCAACAGCTAACAGTATAAACAGGAACTGCTTTTAAGAAGCAATCCTCATTCCTGGTGTTTTATTCCCCCTTCCCTTTAATTAATTTTTTTTAAATGATGTAAATTATTAACTTTCCCCTCCCCCTTTACCCTTAAGCTCATGTTCATATTTGTAATTTGTCTATTTAATGTTCAAATTTCCCCTTCCTACCTCCCTACAAAAATTTATTTTAACCTCTTTTTTTTTTTTTTTAGCATTGTAAACCAGCCAGGTCCACGTCGATGGTCAGTATATTAAAATTAATTAGACTTGAAACTTGTGATTATTTATCTAGAGTTTAATCATAGGACACGTTTTTACCTATTTTGATCCTTTCCTTTGAGATAGTCTTACATAAGGAGATGTCTTGTGTAAAGTTCAAGGCACGTTTGAAGACCTGGTATTTCTTCTTGGTCTTTCCTGTTTTGAAGATTGCTGACTGACTTTGGACTGGTGAATCATTTCTGTCCTTCATCAACAAGCCTCAATTTGTTCTTCTTGGGTCTCATTGTCCTGGTTATCTTTGATTGTTTACTAAGGGCCTGATTCTCTAAAAGTGCGTCCCGATTTTAGGCAGCTGTAGGCGTCCTACAGCTGTCTAATCAGCCAATCAGGATGCACGTTTTTTAAAAAAAATGCTCCCCAGGCAGGCCGCCTATATTGAAGGCGAGGCCCGCAAGACACCTTGGTCCTAATTCTGAATAGGATGCCCGGGAGAGGCGTCCTATTCAGAATCGGCCTAAACTAAACCCCGATTCTGTAACCGGCGTCCATGTTACAGACGCGGGTTAGAGAAACGGGTTAGATTAGACACGGCCCGCTACACTTATCGCAAGGGATCTCTCTGCCGCTATAAGTATAGCGGGCTGCGGCCCCTGACCAGGAGGGTGCCCAAACCCTCTGCCCGAAGACGCACCCCCCCCGACACTACCGACCGCCCCCCCAACACTATCGACCGCCCCCCCCCGACATTACCGATCTCACCCCCCCCGACAATATCGATAGCTGGCAGGAGGGTGCCCAATCCCTCCTGCTCGAAGACGCACCCCCCCCGGCGCTAACCCCCACTCCACCAAACCTGTTCTTAGATGGGTCTTGTACGTCTTGAGCCGGCAGGCACGCCTCGTCAAAATGAAGCGGGCCCGCCCCTTCCCGGCCCATCCCGCCGAAGCCTAAGGCCTGATTGGCCCAGGCCCAGGCCCAGGCTCTTCGGGCAGAGGGTTTGGGCACCCTCCTGGTCAGGGGGCCGCGGCCCGCTATACTTATAGCGGCAGAGAGATCCCTTGCCGCGATAAGTATAGGGGCCGCGTCTACTTACAATGTAGGCCAGCATTCTGCTGGCCTACATTTTAAGCTTCTCCTCTACTAGGGAGACGCGTAGGGCCGCCTAGGTTCAACCTAAGGCCCTTAGACGAGCTTAGGCATCTTGCGGGTCTCCCTAGGCTCCCGGAGGCGCCTTCAGGCTTGCCTGGGGAGCTTTTTTTTTTAAAAAAATGTGCATCCCGATTGGCTAATTAGACAGCTGTAGGACGCCTAAAATCGGGATGCACTTTGGAGAATCAGGGCCTAATTGTTTAGCTGGATTTGTGTCGTTTGTCTATAGTTGTCTTCTTCCCCCCTGTGATTCCCTTTTCCTCATTGTCTTTGTTGATGTTGCTGTTGTTGTATCTTAGGTTATTTCAGCTTATTTGCTTACTGTTTTGATGTTAGATATATTTTATATATTATTTATAGTTGTCTGCTTACCACCTTGATAATCCAGCTTTGAAGGGTGGTCAGTCACATCTATTGAACATTAAGCATTAAAATTCTGAAGGAAGCCCTGGTGCATGCTCCCTGCCAGGGAAGTCACTGAAGTAACCAGACTAGCACTGTTCCCTCTGAGTTTGTGTCCTTCAACTGCTTCAATTTTGTGATTTCAGTTGCTAGCCCTTGGAGTCCTGCAGAACTTGTCTATTCCTCACTATTTAAAATGTGATAGTGAAATAGCATCCCCCAGTGCAGAACTGTAGATGGAGGACTCCCGTTCAGTTTAGAGGGAACAGTGTAGACTAGGTTTAGTGAGAAGAAAGGAGGATATACACATCCCCCTCCAAATTTACAGATTCGGAACTCGCAACTTCGGTTATTCACGGTTTTTGTCTGGGTGACCCACCTCCTGGACCTCTCCACTTACTTACTTTTTAAAACCTGGTGGTCTAGCGGTGAAGCAGAACAGGAGCGATCTTCCTACGCTCCTGCACCGTGCATAACTGGGAACAAAAATGGCTGCCATGAGTTCCTGTGGTCTCGAGGGAACTCACAGCAGCCATTTGTTCCCGTCTCTGTATGTGGCAGGAGTGTAGGAAAATCGCTCCTGCCCTGCTTTGCCACTAGACCACCAGGCTTTAAAAAGTAAGTGCAGTTGAGAGGGCCGGGAGGCGGGGATGGGTCAGAGTAGGCCCTAAAGTTATTCACAAATTTTTGGTATTTGCGGGCCACCTTTGCCCATAACCAACGCGAATATGGAGGGGGATGGGTAATATAGAGGGAAAATTCTCTGGTTGAGAATGAAGGTCCATGGAATCAAATCCAAATCCTGGTTCTAACTGGTAGAACATGTAAAGGTCCAGGAGAAAATGACAAGGTCCAAAAATATTGACAAGTATGTAGAAAAATGAAAGCCAACTAAACAATTAAGACAACCAATAACATCAACAAAGGCATCCAGGGAATGCACGCCTTCAATTCTGCCTGAAAGTTCTTCTGTGGAAGTTAAATACCACTTAGTTGATGACAGGTACATGACTTCAAGTCTTTTAAACTAAGTAATATAAAAGGACTCTTTGATATCACAGTGAAAACATGGTAGTCTAGGGAATGGGACACACATGCTGGCTTCAGGGAAATAAATCTGTTTTCCTCCCTTTCACCTACACAAGGCCAGGTCTTGTGATAATTTCCTGTAGCACGCCCTCCTTTCTTTCTCTGCTAGCTGGAGGCTATGGCTCGCTGTCACAGCAGCTGCAAACTGGTTTTATGACTGAGGCCTTTGTCTTTCAGCAGATAACTAACAATTCTGTTCTTATTTGTACTTTCAATAACAAAGTGTCTCTGGCACCAGACAATGAAGCTGATAGTTTATCTGGTTATGACGAGAGATCATCCCAAATCAACCATGTTTTCCATGACTATATGTTCTTTGTAATTATATATTTTAAGTAATGCCCATCTCCAAGCTACATATGATCCATGAACTATAGATCATTTTCATAATAATAATATTCACATATGCTATACCGCTATTACTGCCCTAGGCGGATCAAAGTGGTTTGTAATCGGAGAGCTTTTAATATTAATGGACTTATTTATTATTTATTTATTCATTTTTATAGCCCGTCCTCCCCACGAGCCCAGAATGGATTACAAGGATATATGCACAAATTTTTCAGGAACAGAGATACGCACGTTACAGAGTCAATAACATGCTACAGGATAAAAATGCAAAGCTATAAAATCAATAACTTACAACCTAATAGAGAATGTGACTAAGAACACGTGCTTTGCAAAATCTATGAAAATTAATCATAGCGTCACGAATGGGTATTAACATATTAAGGGTCTCTTTTTTACCAAACTGCAGTACGAAGAGATCTTTCCTGTCCTCACACAGGCCATTCCCACACGCTATGGCCTTTTTTCTTTATAGGTAAAATGGCCACTTTTTCTGTTTTGTTTGTAACTAATAGCCACATGCTAATTTTCCTATTAGCATGTAGCCATTAGCGTGTGAGCCCCTAATTTGGACCTATTCTGTAGGTAGTAAAGACTCGAGTGCTAATCATATATTAATCGGTTAGCGTACAGTAATGTAGCCATGCTACGATGTCGATGCACAAAGCTAATTGTGCTACCCTCCCCCTCCTCCCAGTTTAATTTTTTTTTTTTTAATCTCGATGCATTTTACACTACCTGTCCAGTTAGTTTCACATGTCCTGTAGCCCCCCTCACTATAGCAAATCTTAATTATCTGTAGTTGGATATTTTATTTTATATTACATGTTTTTTTTATTCATTATTGATTGTAAACCATCTAGATCAGTGGTCCGCAATCATGTCCTGGAGGACCACCAGCCAGTCAGGTTTTCAGGATAGCCCTAATGAATATGCATGGGGTATATTTGCATGCCTGTCACCTCCATTCCATGCAAATCTCTTTCGTGCATATTCATTAGGGCTGTCCTGAAAACCGGACTGGCTGGTGGTCTTCCAGGACAGGATTGTGGATCACTGATCTAGATAATCATTGATAGACGGCATATCAAATGAAAAATAAACTTGGAAACTTGGAATGGTTTGAATAAGACTGGCTGTAGCCAATTTAGCACGCACATTATTCAGCATGTAATATTCACGGTAGCATTATGATAATCCTATTCAAATGTATTACAATGAGACCATTAGTATTAAAATGATCAGTCCAGGCAGTGCACAGACATTTCCATATAGTGCACAGAAAGAAGCACTGACCTTTAACGCTCCAAAATTTCTGACAAGTCTGGAAGTGTCGTTGCATGAGGGTGACTGATCAGTGCCCCATTGATCTGCTGGGATGTCTGTGTGGCCAGTCTACTAAAAATGCTGGCCCCTCCTACATCCCGATGACTTGTTTTGTGCAATTTTCTTTTGAGGGTTGGTTTGTTTTTTAAAGATAGATTTTTTTCTTGATTTGAAAATGGTCATGCTCTCTATTGGATTTTTGTACATGTTCCGCAAAATGTCTAAACTCAGATTTAGAAATCATGGGACTCATAATCAAAAGAGAAAAACGTCCAAAAACTGGCCCAAGTCGGCACTTGGATGAACATTTCCCAAATACGTCCAAGTGCCAATAATAAAATCAGGTTTTGGACGTTTTTCTAAACGACCTAGGCCTACATAGTGCTGCTGAACAACCAAAGCTAAATGGGGCGTTTCAGGAGGAGTATCGAGGGCGGGACATGGGCCGGCTTAGACTTAGTCATACAGCATGTATAACCGAAAGTTATACAGGCTGGGATCGACGGAACTTGGATGTTGTGACTTAGACCATGTAAAACATGGTCTAAGTCACAAAAACCCACCTAAAGTCACCAGATAAGGACTGCAAACACATAAAATAGACCTTCACACACTACCCCAGTGATCACCGACTCCCTCACCCCCATAAAAATATTAATCACACCTTTAAAATTCAGCCTCCAGACCATCATCACCTGGCATAGGAAAGCCTAGTCATCCAGCACAGAGGCAGCTTAAGTTGTCTTGGGGGTGGGTTAGGGACCCATAGAGAGGAGGACCCATGCCCATGAGCCCCTGTAATCACTGCACTGATACTTAAACATGTGCACTCCCCTATACACCCCCATAACCTTTTTTTACTGGCATATAAGTGGCTCCTGCAGCCATAAGGGCTATTGGGGTGGTAAATAAGTGGGTCTAGGGGATTCTGGAGGTGGTTTGGGGGGCTCACCATCACATATAAGGGAGCTGTAGTGAGGAGAAGCCATGGCACCCTTTTTGTGAAGTTCACAGCAGTGCTCTGTAAGGTACCCCACTATTTAAGTGCCATGTCTGGGTATTCAGTCCATCACTTTGCAGACCTCTCCCATGACCAACAAGGCTTTTTCTAGGTGTTTTTGACTTGGATGAAAAGTTGGATGGAAATGCGGTATAAAGATGGACGATTTAGCGGCTTGGACGATTAGATCGGCAGAACGTATAGTTAGATGATTTTTGAAAGAAAAAAATTTTGGACGTATTTTTCAAAAATGTGTCCTAGGCCAGTATTTTTCAACCTTTTTACACCTATGGACCAGCAGAAATAAACGATTTATTTTGTGGACCGGCATCGGTCCTTGGACCAGCGGTTGAAGAACACTGGGCTAAGTTGTGGGCCAGACCCTGCCCATCTCTACCCAATCTCCACCCCAGACACCGCCCCCATAATAGTACTAATTGCATCTTGCACGTCCCGTGCCTCATCTGGAAGCCTTCCCTCTGACGTTGCAACATCAGAGAGAAGGCTTCCGGTTCAGGCGCAGGATGCCCGTAGGAGCCACTGCCCGTGGCTTTGTGCACTGAATCACTGAGGAAGAGGGTGCTGGCTCGAAGATAATGCCGCATCGATCGCACCATGGACCGATGGTTGAAGAACACTGTTTTGGGCCTGATGCACGTGCTGGCCCTCTGGACCGGCAGGAAATTTCTGTGGACCGGCACTGGTCCATGGACCGGTGGTTGAAGAACACTATCCTAGGCTGTTTTTTACTTTGGACGACTTGTGACTTAGATGAAAACGGACTTAGATGCCCCTTTCGATTATGCCCCTCCACATCAAAAATATCCCTCCATATCTGTCTCCAACATTGAGTTTTTCCTTTCAGTTTTCTTCCATTTATTTTAATGCTTTTGTCCAAATTTTTTTTTTTTTCATTCTTACTATCCAGTTTCCTTCTTTTTATACCTAAGGATTTCCATCTCTTTCTCTCATTCCAGCTCTCCTACCCCCTTCCTCTTATTCCCCAGTCTTTCACTAACTCTGTCTTCTTCCTCTACTATCTAGTACAGGGGTGTCAAAGTCCTTCCTTGAGGGCCGCAATCCAGTCAGGTTTTCAGGATTTCCCCAATGAATATGCATGAGATCTATTATCATACAATGAAAGCAGTGCATGCAAATAAATCTCATGCATATTCATTGGGGAAATTCTGAAAACCCGACTGGATTGCGGCCCTCGAGGAGGGACTTTGACACCCCTGATCTAGTATTTCTCCTCTTCTCTCTGCCGCCTTAGAACATAAGAACATAAGATTTGCCATACTGGTACAGACTGAAGGTCCATGAAGCCCAGTATCCTGATTCCAACAGTGTCCAATCCAGGTCACAAGTTCCTGGCAAGATCCCAAAAGAGTAAAACAGATTATGTATTGCTTATCCCAGGAATAGGCAGTGGAAGTTCCCAAGTTCATCTTAATCTTAATGCCTTATGAACTTTTCTTTAGGAAATTATCCAAACCTTTTATAAACTCTGCTAAGCTAACTGTTTTCACCACATTATCTGGTAACAAATTCCAGAGTTTAATTACACATTGCAAGAAGAAATATTTTATCTGGTTTAAAATTACTATTTTATCTGGTTTAAAATTACTATTTAGTAGCTTCATTGCATGTCCCCTAGTCCTAGTATTTTTTTTGGAAAGAGTAAACAAGCAATTCACCTCTACCCATTCTTCTCCACTTGCTACTTTATAGACCTCTATCATATATCTCCTGAGTCATCTCTTCTCCAAATTGAATAGCCCTAGCCTCTTTAGCCTTTCCTCATAGTGAAGTCATAATTTTTGTCCTTTTTAAAATTATGCAATAAATTTTTTGAGATGTGGTGACCAGAATTGCACACAGTATTCAAGGTGCAGTTGTACCATGGAGTGATATAAAGGCATTATAAAATTCTCATTTTTGTTTTCCATTCCTTTCCTGATAACAAAGTTTTATTTTATTTTTCTTTCTAGCTTATGATTTATCTTTAATCTTATCTATTGTTTTGCCTTTTGTCTTTGTTTTGTTCTATTTCTATCATTTAAATTTCTCCAGAATTCTACTGTTCAACGGCTCCCCCTTCTGCTTCTATTCCTTTCTCTCCTCTCTTCTACCTTCCAAAGTATTTAGATCAATGCTGTCTTGTTAAAATGTTTATTTTATTTTTATTTTTCCTCTAACTCTACTTTTCACTTCTCTATTACCCTCCAGGTACTTTAGTTAGATTGTGAGCCTTCGGGACAGTAAGGGAATTTTTCAAGTACCTTTCTTATTTCTAATCTTAATGTATATTTTCTGTAAACCGCTTAGAACCTAACGGATGTAGCGGTATATAAAAAATAAATTACAATTACAATTACAATAACTCCTAACATTCTATTTGCTTCTTTAACTGTTACTGCATACCAAGTAGAGGGAGGTTTTCCAAGTATTATCAACAATTACATCCTGTTTGTCTGTCTTGTCTGTTTAGATTGTAAGCTCTTTTGAGTTGGGAATGTCTTCTTTGTGACTCTGTACAGCACTGCATACGTCTGGTAGCGCTATAGAAATAATTAATAGTAGTAATAATGACACCTAGATCCTTTTCCTGGGCAGTGACTCCTAATATGGAACTTTGCATCACATACAGGAGCTATATTTTGGGTTCCTCATTCCCACATGCAACACTTTGCACTTGCTCACATTAAAAGTCATCTGCCATTTTGATGCCCAGTGCCACAGCCTTGCAATTTTTCACAACCGTCTTGTGATTTAACAACTTTGAAAAATTTGGTGTCATCATCAAATTTAATGACCTCACTAGTTTTTCCCATTTCTAGATCATTTATAAACATGTTAATAAGCAGCAGTCTCAGCACAGACCCCTTAAAAACCCCCTTTATCTACCCTTCTCCATTCAGAATACCTACCATTTAACCCTACTCTGGGTTTTATTTTTTTACCAGTTCTTAATCCATAATATGACATTACTTCTTATCCTATGACTTTCTACTTTCCTCAGCAGACTTTCATGAGGCACTTTTTCAAATGTCTTTTGAAAATCCAGATACACAATACCAACTCTCTCACCTTTATCCACATGTTCACCCCATCAAAGAAGTGTAGTAGATTGATGAGGCAAGATTTCCTCTGATTAAATCCATGTTGGCTGTGTCTCATTAATCCATGCCGGGAAGGGGTAAAACGTGGATCTGTCGGACCTTGCGGATCTAAAACCGCACATCCTTAAAAATCTGAGGTCCATGTCCGTGCCACTCGTAGTTTCTGTCTCTTACAGACCTCAATGAGATTTTAGCGCTGACGGATCCGTCTCAGCATAGGGACGGAAAAGTATTAGGATCCGTCAGGGCTAAAATCTCATCGATGTCTGTCAAAGCCAACGGCAGACTTAAACCTATACATAAGAAGGCTTCTGCTCTGCCGCTCCAGCACTAGTCTCTGACTCTGACAGACCTCTATGAGATTTTAGCGCTGACAGATCCTAATACTTTTCCCTCCCTATGCTGAGACGGATCCGTCAGTGCTAAAATCTCATCGAGGTCTGTAAGAGACAGAAACTATGAGTGGTATGGACACGGACCTCAGATTTTTAAGGACGTGCGGTTTTAGATCCGCGAGGTCCATAAGGTCCGTGAGGTCCGTGTTTTACCCCTTCCCATCCATGCCTATGTTCTGAAATTTTGTAGTCAAGCTCACCAGCCTGTAATTTCCCCTTTTTAAAAATTGGCATTACATTGGCCACCCTCCAATCGTCTGGTACAATGCTGGATTTAAAAAAATAAATTACAAATTACTAGCAATAGCTCTACAAGTTCATTTTTACATTCTGTCAGTATTCTGGGCTGGGGGCAAAGTGGGGCAGGTCCACATGTCCTCTTTTACCAGATGGAAAATTAAAACTAAACTAAAGCTTAACTTTATATACCGGGTCATCAACCTAAGGAAGCTCGACTCGGTTTACAACCATTAGATAAAAACTAAAAAAAAGTAATAGCAAAGGTTTCAAAGAAATTAGTTTTCAAAATGTTTGGCAAAAAGAAAAGTTTTTAGAAATTTACGGGGGCTCCTCAGAATTAAGGGGAGTTCATTCCATAGTTGAGAAAGTTTAAAAGCCAGAGACTGACTGAAGATCTTAACTCCTTTAATTCCTTTTCTAGAAGGAAGGAAGAGTTTAAATTGTTGGATGCCTCTTGCAAAGGAAAATCTGTAAGCATTCCATAATAAGGAACGGGGGGAATAAAAATGCCATATAAAATCTGGTAACCCTAAGCCAGCATCTACAAAAAACAGAGGTTTAGTTGCTGGTGGTCATTAGAAGCAACAGCAGCAGTGGAGGTAACGAGGGAGATAAGAAAAAAAAAAAAATTTGTTGGGGGCTGGGGAGGCTAAGCCTCTTATACCAAGCACCTTTGGGAATGGATGTGAAAAGGCATGGTAAATTGTATCTCAGAGTCACAGGGGTTGTATGAGGCCTGCAGCTGTCTGTGTGTGTGGTGTGTGTGTGTCTGTTTTCTGACCACATTTGCAGGAGTCGAGCCTGGCACACTAGATCCCAGACAAGGATGGCTGTCGCTGCCACAGTACATCCTGTCAAAGGAAGAAGTGGTACTAGTGCTAAATTTTGCAAACGTTTGTCCTGGAACCATTGTGACTGGCTAGGGTGCATGTGTTGACCAGGTAGGCCCCATGAAGTGAAAGGTTCTAAAGGAGGAAAATGGAGGACGGGCTATGTTATTCCCATGGTCACTTCTTAAAAACCTATGCACCACTCCTTGAGCTCGAGACCTAATTGCTTAGGAAATTCTTGTTTCACCCATCTATACACAGTGTGAATGCTGCTCTCAGAAATAGTAAAGATGTTTTGAGCTATATTCTCTTGTTTAAATATTTTTTTTCTCTCTTAAATTTTTTACTGTGCCAATCAGCACAGTCATGGCCACTGTCAAGCCATCTAGGCTATTTCTCACTGTGCCTGACATTTTGGGGGGTTGGTAAACCAGCTACGCTTGTTTGGGCCAGAAGGGCAAATTTTCTGAGTCTATTCCTTTTAAGGTGTGCAGAGACTTTGGTTACAGAGCAGTGAAAGGCAAGCAGATCAGAAATGATGCCAAAGAAAATAGAACCGCAGCTTCAGTAAAATTTTATTGCTGTATAAAATAACAATGCATCTATAAACTGAATACCTATCCTGAAGAAATCATTAAAGTGACTGGGGTGGAGAAGCAGAAAGCAGGGGGGAGGAAGTCTATTTTATTTCTGGGTACCAACACCTTTTTCTTCTCCTCTTATCTGTGCTATATACGGGGATATTTTTGTAGCAGGCTGCCAAAATGTGTTTTCCTTCCCAATTGCATGAAAACTACTCCAGAAAGGTACCAATCCAGTCCAAATAGTGGGTGGTCTATTCTAAGAAAATAGCCCAATAGAACTGAACCTTAGTTTTTGAAGGGAAGTACAACACACTGATTTCAGGGAGGAGCTTTGTCTTCTACCCCCAAAAGGTGCACAACTAGTAGGTTTACTCAGTCGGCTTTTCAAATCCTGGCACTTTGTCCGGGTTTTGAAAAGTTTCCATATCGGGATTGTGTCGGAAGGGCATTTGCGTGTGTGCAGATGCAACACGGTGATGTCACGCACATGTGTGCATGCATGTGATGTCATCACATTGCATGTGCATATGCGCAGATACCCTCCTGACGCGGTCCCAATGACGATAACAGGTTGAGGGGGCGGAGCTGGCAGTGAGGCTGAGGCAGAATGGGGCGTGACTTGGGCAGGGCGGGGTGGGGTAGAACTGAATGGGGCCTGTGGGCGGGGCTATGGGGAAAATTTGGTAACCCTAACAACTAGGATCAGGCAGAACTACAGGAGGTGGGCTGCCCCCCACTCTGACATGAACAGAAGCATTGGCTCCCTGCACAAGGGACTAAAAGAGAAGGAGAAACCCATAGGTAGGGTTACCATATGTCCTCTTTTTGGACTTCTTCAGATATGTTATCCAGGTTTATTAATGTTTAGGAAAATGTCCTCTTTTTCTTTAACGTGCCTGTGACCAAAACACGTAGGATTACCATATAGAAACATAGAAACATAGAAATAGACGGCAGATAAGGGCCACGGCCCATCCAGTCTGCCCACCCTAATGACCCTCCCCTACCTTTACCTTGTGAATAGATCCCATGTGTCGATCCCATTTGGCCTTAAAATCAGGCACGCTGCTGGCCTCAATCACCTGCAGTGGAAGACTATTCCAGCAATCAACTACTCTTTCAGTAAAAAAGAACTTCCTGTTGTCACCTCGCAGTTTCCCGCCCCTGATTTTCCACGGATGCCCTCTTGTTGCCGAGGGACCCTTGAAAAAGGAGGACGAATTGAGATATCCGGGTTTTACTTCCATTGAAAGTAATGGAAGTAAGAAGGACTAATAGAGACATCTGGGTTTTATTTCCAATGGAAGTAAAACCCAGATGTCTCATTCCGTCTCCTTTTTCTGGAGCCATATGGTAACACTAAACACGCCTGCCCACATAATGAGAGAAACCATCTCTGGCCTATTTGTCAATCTAGACCCATGGAGGTGCTAAAGAGAGAGAGAAGGGCATTGCTGATCTCCTCTCTGTTTCCATGCTGGTTGAATTTGTCAAAGGAATTTTGTTAGTGCGACACAATTTTAAGGGTATGTCATGTAAAGACTTTCACAAGTTTTGCAGAAGCCAGTCAGAATTGTTGAGGGCTGTCTGCTCTTCATGCAGAATTAGGGCTGAGCAGTAACTTAGCTGGTTAGCAGCAATATCCAGTCTAATAACTATTTAAGTAAGTGCTTAAAGTAAGGATAGCAAAACAGCTGTCCTAACTTTACGCACAGAGATGCATTGGTACCGGTCTGAATATCAGCTGCTGCCCAGTTAGCTTCCAGGTCAGCAGACATATCCAGATAATCAATGCTGGGAGCCACACATGCCATGGCTAGGGTTACCATATGGCTTCAAAAAAAGAAGGACGGATTGAGACATCCGTGTTTTACTTCTATTGAAAACCTGGATATCTCAATCCGTTCTCCTTCCTCTTGAGCCATATGGCACCGAATATCCAGGGTTAGGTCAGACCACAGCTAGAAGTTTCTTTCCACTGTGAATTGACTATCACCCCCTGAGCTTCTAAATTTATGCTCCTAAGTTAGGCCCCAATACTCAAAAGTTTTCTGTGCTGGTAAAGCTCGTTACAACAGTCTTACTGGCATGGAAGCTCTCCTCCCTATGATCAAAAAGGTTCTCAGGGGCTGTTACCGATCCTTGTAGCAGCCATTGAGAACTCTATGCAAATGCATTAAAAATAATTCATTAATATTTTAATGAGCTCTCCTTGTGATGCACAAAGGACCCCCCCTCTTTTTACAGGGGAAATTTTCCAGCAGCTCTGGAACTGCCATAGGTGTTGTGTAAAACACAACAGCTGTGCCCCCCCCTCCCCCAACATACAAAAAAAACCCCAACAAGTCTGTAGTTGCTGTTCTCTCCCTCTGTCCAGCTGCTGGCAACTCCAGAGCCACAATCAGCTGAGAGCTGGCAAAGAGGAGAGCGGCGGCATCTGCCGGCTAAACTGAATCGCAGCTTCCCCTGCCGTCTTCAGAGCTGCCATTTTGCTGTACAGAGAGAAAGAACGGCAGCTCCAGGCAGGAGCTGTGCCTAGCGATGTACTCTTCTGAGCAGGCGCTAGGCACAGTTCCACCCCTCTTATCAGGCTAATCCACCCAAATAGCATACAAATGATTTGCATGCTATTTGTATGAACATAGCCCAGTAAAAGTAAATCACTCCCATATTTAGGAACCTAAGTTTACAGCTGAAAATCCATTGTAACATAAGAGCTTAAAAGTTATGGGGCTCATAATCGAAAGAGAAAAACGTCCAAAAACCAGACGAAGTTTGCACTTGGACGAACATTTCCCAAATACGTTCAAGTGCCGATAATAAAAATGGGGTTTGGACGTATTTCTAAACGGCCTAGGCCTTCATAGTGCCGCTGAACGACCAAAGCTAAACGGGGCAATTCAGGAGGAGTGTCAAGGGTGGGAGTTAGGCAGGACGTGGGCCGGCTTAGACTTAGTTGTACAGCATGTATAAAGTTATACAGGCTGGGATTGACAGAACTTGGACATTGTGACTAAGACCATGTAAAACATGGTCTAAGTCACAAAAACCCACCTAAAGTCACCAGATAAGCACTGCAAACACATAAAACAGACCCCCACACATTACCCCAGTGATCACCGACTCCCCCACCCCCATAAAAATATTAATCACACCTTTAAAATTCAGCCTCCAGACCATCATCACCTGGCCGCCTGGCATAGGAAAGCCTAGTCGTCCAGCACAGAGGCAGCTTAAGTCTTCTTGGGGGTGGGTTAGGGACCCATAGAGAGGAGGACCCATGCCCATAAGCCCCTGTAATCACTGCATTGATACTGAAACATGTGCACTCCCCTATACACCCCCACAACCCTTTTTTACTGGCATATAAGTGGCTCCTGCAGCCATAAGGTCTATTAGGGTGGTAAATAAGTGGGCCTAGGGGATTCTGGAGGTGGTTTGGGGGGCTCACCATGACCTATAAGGGAGCTGTAGTGAGGAGAAGACATGGCACCCTTTTTGTGAAGTTCACAGCAGTGCCCTGTAAGGTACCCCACTATTTAGGTGCCATGTCTGGATGTTCAGTCCATCACTTTGCAGATCCCTCCCACGTCCAACAGGGCTTGTTCTAGGCATTTTTGACTTGGATGAAAAGTTGGACGAAAATGTGGTATAAAGATGGACGCTTTAGCGACTTGGACGATCAGATCGGCAGGATGTATAGTTAGACGATTTTCGAAAGAAAAAAAATATTGGACGTATTTTTCAAAAATGTATCCTAGGCTGTTTTTTTACTTTGGACGACTTATGATTTAGATGAAAAAAGACTTAGACGTCCCTTTCGATTATTCCTCTCCACACTTATAAAGTTATAGATCAGACCTGCCATTCACGTCCCTAGATTTATAAATCTAATTTATGAGCCATAGTGCTGCAAATCAGTGCTAAGCTCATAATGTTTTTTCCTCCTGTCCAAAATCCACCCCTAATGCCACCCACTATAGTATACATTTCCTTAAATTTAGGAGTTTAGTTACATTTTGAATATTTATTTAGAAGATTTATACATGTGATTTTTTTTTTTAAATTAAATGTAGGTGACAACCAACAAGCACAAGAGCCCTGATGCACAAAAGGTTTCTGTGCAAGTTAGTGTAGTACAACCAGTCTTATTTGCAAGGAAACTCTCCTCCCGAAGATGAAAAGGGTTCTCCATGTCTGATACCTAGGATTGAATATCTAAAATCTCAGCTTTATTCTTTTTCTTTAAAAATGTTTTTCTTTTTCTTTCATACATACATAAAGTGCTTCAACATTGTAGTCATTTGTGCATGAGTGACAAACTTCAGTGGTTATTCAAAGAGCTTCTAAACGTTCATTTATAGTCTTTCTTTGAGTTAAATTTTGTTTATAACCACTGAATAAAGGTGACCTTGTGCAAAAAGTGCTGTAGTGCTGTGCTTTAAACTCCTTAGGTTACATTTAACCCCCCAACTCGAGTTTCGAGAATTTCTTCGTCAGGAGGGGTACTGTTAATCGGCTCTCTCTCATAGAGATTTTAGATATTCATTGATTATTTTATCCAGCTATTTGAACAATATCTCCCACATTTTTTGAAAAAATGATACATAGGATTACCAGATTTTCTGTCTGGAAAATTCGGACCCTTAGACTTTCCCCGATGCCCGCCCATTCCCATCCATCCCTGCCATGCCCTGTTCTGCCCTACCCCACCTCCAATTCCATCACAGCCCCACCCCCCTGCTGCCTGCTCTCGGCGGGCATGAAATCCGCGTATGCGTGGATGCGACACGGTGGTGTCATGCACACGCGCATTTGCACGTGACGTCATCACGTCATATCTGCGCATACACGGATGCCCTACTACCCGAAGGAAAGCTTTTCAAAACCCGGACGGACCCCCAGACATGTCCTCAAAAGGGGAAATCCAGACGTCTGGTAACGCTACTGATACCGATCATTGTAGCAGCCACCAAGAATTCTATACTAATACATAAAAGGAGCTCATTAGTATTATAATGAGCATTTTGTGTAACACACAGCAAAAAAAACAAACCAAAAACAGTTGTTTAGCAACCAAAATTTAACAACAGGGTCTGAGCTGTTGAGGCCTTACTTTCCTGTCAGTGTTTGAGTGCTGATTGGCTCAGGCACTGACAGGAAGATAAAACAGCAGCTCAGATCCACCAAAGAAAAATGCCCCCAATTCACCCCCTCCCGCCAAACCCCATCCCCCCCTCGAGCCCCTGTTCCCCCGAACCCAAAAACAAAGCCTGGTGGTCTAGTGGCCCCTCCCATGATGCTAGCCCCCGATATCCCCTGCCCCCCCCCATACTTAAACAAATTGTCAGGAGGGATGCCCACTCCCTCCTGCCACAGGTCCAGGATCCCCTCATACTGAGAACCCCACCACCTTATTCTGACAATCGGTTGGAGGAATGCCCATTCTCTCCTGCCCGGTAGGCCTGCCTCTTTGAAATGACACACCTCCTTCTAGATGCATCCCAGAATGCATCAGGAGGGGCAGGGCCATTGCCCCAGGTATATTACATAGATTGTGAGCCCACTAGGACAGACAGGGAAAATGCTTGAGTACCTGAATAAATTAATGTAAACCGTTCTGAGCTCCCTTGGGAGAATGGTATAGAAAATTGAATGAATAAATAAATAAGGGCCATCATTTTGAATAGGCAGGCCCAGAGGCAGGAGGGAGTAGGCATTCCTCCTGCTGATCTTCTCAAAAAAGGGTATGGGATGTGGGGGTGTGGGAATGTCAGGGGGTTAGGATTAGATTCTCAACCTGGCTGGTGGGGGGGGGGGGGCCTTGAGGCAGGCGGAAATGGATATCCCTCCTGACAATTTAAAAAAAAAAAATAAAAAAAAAAAAAAAGGTTGGGGCTCAGCAGGAGGGCACATAGGTATTTTGAGTTGGGGTTTTTTATGGGCACAGCTGTTGTTCTTGTGTAACACAAGTACAACAGCTACACCCTATAAAAAAAAAAAAGCCAGTTGAGCTGATCAGGGCAGGGTAATCCCCGACCAGCAGGACTCCTTGAAGCCACTGATTCAGCTGATTGTTGATTTCCCAGTAGGGAGAACAGAGGCTGCTTTTCTTTTGACAGGCAGGCAGAAGGAGGAGCTGTATTAGCGATTGCTCTTCTGAGTAAGTGCCAGACACAGTTCCGCCCCCTTTTACGGGCAATGCTCCACACGAATAGCATACGTATAATTTGCATGCTATTGAGCTGAGCATCACTAGTAAACGCTCCCACCACGGTATTTTTTACCTTGGTGTCTGGAGCTTTGTGCATCTGGGCCAAGGCCTCTTTTACTAAACGGTGTTAGAACCTGAGCTTAACACATCTTAATATGGGCTTTTCCCGCACACTAAGCCCAAATTCAACATGGCACTTTTTTTTAAAACATTTTCTTTTTTTCTTATTGCAAGCCATGCACTAATGTATGTAATTAGTGCATAGTATCTGCAAAAAGGTTAATGTGGGTGCACTTACTGTCTTCTACTTACAAGAAAATAAGTGCTCTTGCATTGTCTTCATTATTTAGTTAGTATGCACTAATAAGAAAGTACTAGTTGAGTAACTCTTCTACATTCATTCCCTTCCCATGATATGCCCCTCCTCAAAAAAAATTAAAAAATAAATAACATCCAATAAGTGTTCTTGCACCTTAACACCCTCCAGCCCCAATCTCACCAGCTTTAGTTAAAAGCCCCCATAATCCAGTTATAACTAATGCTGGGCAGTAGTTAACTATCATGGCCCCGATATTCAGCCTGCGGGAGACAGCCCAGCTACCTCCCACAGGCCGCGGCGACTCTGGATATTCAATGCTGGAGTTCTATCCAGTCACAGTTATTGAATATCCATGGCAAAGTTTGCTGCCATGGATTAACTGGCCAAATATAGACCTGCTTTTTAGGCGGGTCTATCTAGCTGCATGCCTTAGCTGGCAAGCTGATAAAAAATTGGCAGTGATCAGCTATGTTGCATGTCACAGCTGGTCACCAGGCTAGCCAACAGACCAGTGGCGTACCTAGGGAATGTGACACCTGGGGCTGATCATTTTTTAATAACCCCCCATATAAAAAGGGATTGGAGGAGCAGCTCCCTAGGTGTCTAAGTGGACCTCCCCCCTCCTTGGTATGCCACTGCCTGAGAAAGGGGATTTTGGTCTCCAAAAGTTAGTTAAAAAGTATTAAAAATTAGGCCAATAAAAAGATTATCTTATTTCAATTTTCTATTTATAAATGTTTATCAATGCTTTATTTATCAATACTCTAAAACAAACAAAAAAATATGTTTTTTCTACCTTTTGTCATCTCTGGTTTCTGCATTCCTCGTCTTCCCTTCATTCTCCATTCCATCCAGTGTTTGCCCTCTTTCTCTGTCCCTTCCATTTTTCTCTTTCTGTCTCCACTCCCTCCCCCATGCTCTGGCATCTCTCCTCCTTTCCTTTCCTCCTTCCCACCCCAACTCTACCCATGGTCTGGCATCTGCTTCCCTTCCCCTATGCCCTAAGATGTCTCTACTCTCTTCTTCATCCATCTATCCATCTCCCTCCATGCTCTGGCATCTCCTTTCCTCCTTTCCCTTCATTCCTGATGGTCTGGCATCTCAGTCTTATTCCCTTCCCTCCATGCCCTTGCATCTCTCTCCTCTCCTTCCCTTCCCTCTCTCCCTCCCTCTCCATGCTCTGGTATCTTCTCTTTTTCCTTTCCCTCCCTTCCTCTTTTCTCCCTGGTCTGGCATCTCTGTCTCCTTCCCTTCCCTCCACTCCATGCCCTGGCATTTCTTCCTCCCTTTTTATGGTCTGGCATCTCCTTTCATTTCTTCTTTTCTTCCTTCCTTTCCCTCCATCCCTTCCTTCCCTGTGGTTTGGCATCTCTCTTTCCTCTCCTCTCCCTTCCCTGGTCTTCCTTCTCCCTCCCTCCTTCACTTGCCCTAATCAGAAACATAGAAACATGATGGCAGATAAAGGCCAAATGGCCTATCCAGTCTGCCCACTGCAGTAACCATTATCTCTTCCTCTAAGAAATCCCACCTGCCTATCCCAGGCTTTCTTGAAATCAGACATTTCTCTCCCCCTCCTTCCCTTTCTTTGTCATTCTCCCAGTCAGCAGCACAACATTCAGAACTCGCTGCTCTTGCCAGCATCAGGCCTTCCTCTCTGCTGGTCTTGCCTACAAAGGGAGGACCCGTTAGAGAGAAAGGCCCGACACCGGTAAGGCAGCAAATTTTGAATGCTGCCACTGCCGGAAGAAGTTCCTGGAGTTGGACCATGATGCTGGTCCTCACTCTGAGCACCCTCTTATGGGCTGCACCTGGGGCAGACCGTCCCCCCTTGGTATGTCACTGCAACAGATCAGATATTCAAAAGGAGATAGCCAGCTCTCTTCCACTAAATATCAGCAGATAGATGGCTAAACAGGACTTAGCCAGCTATCTGAACTTAGTCAATCCAAAAGGTTTAACTATTCAAAAATAGTTGGTAGTTGCTAGTAGTTAAACTACATTTCAAGTAGTTAATTACTAAGTAGTTTAACTACATTTTATTTAGTTAGCAATAAAAAAAAATCTCATTTGTGTGTTTTAAGTTCTTCTACACTATTTGCTTACTGACTTACCAACACCCCAGCTAGTGCAGTTCTTTTGTGATATAATATTTTTGGTTCTGGAGCAAGTGATTGGATAAAATAAGAAACTGCATTGTGATTGGATGGATAGGAAGGAAGCATTGTGATTGGATAAAATGAGAAACTATACTGGTGATTGGATGGATAGACAGGATGTACTGTTCTATGAATGAACTATATGTCCGTAACATTAGGCAGGTTGATACAAGGAACAGCATGGACAGGAGATACCTAATGTTATGTTGAAAAATGTGTTTGCTTGCCCGTAAATGCATTTTGCAGACTTGAACTGTTTCGGATCACACAGCATTGGCATAATTAATTGCATCAACTGGTGACTTGGGAGGCCAAGGATGTCAGGGGAACCCAGAAGTAGAAGCTTTTATTTTTGAAAACCTGGGACCCTTACATCTGAGGGGGTATAGTTTGTTACTAAATAAACTGTCGTAGTACCTTTCTAGTTTATTAATGGCTGTGTTTTGTTGGGGGAGTCACAATGACTTTGTTGTATGGATGTATATGGGTTGGGATTGTGGGGGGAGGGTAAGGAGGTTGTGGGAAAGTTTTGAAGAACTTTATGCTATTGTAATGGTCGTGAGACTGGGATGGAGGGGAGTAAAACCAATATGGGATGGTTTTGTTGTGCTCCTCTTGGACTGGGCTCATTTTGTGTTGTTTATTCTTGTTCAATAAAAAGATATGAATCTAAAATGAGAATCTGCATTGGGGTCATTTCTTTTCTTTTGTGTTATGGCATAGCCAGTGTTGGTAGTTGATTTAAGAATCAGTTACTCTTTTTTTTTTATTTCTTTATTGATTTTCAAAACTTCAATAGTGCAATACAACAAATGTAACATATAATAATACAATTAAAAGCACATTCAACTTACACATATTCATATCAACCATTTTTACCCACCCACCCAATAATTATTCAATAATGCATAAAACATAGATTATCGCAAAAAAACTTACCCTATTCTAATTAATAATATCTTCCCAAACCCCCCCCCCCAAATATAAATACCCCAAAAAACAAAATTAAGACAATCAGAATCCTATTATAGTGATGTAACATAAGATGTCAATGGACTCCATATCAATTTAAATATATTACCTTGCCCGAAACTCTCAGCATTCATCCTTTAAATCTATAACTGAGCAAAGACTTGCCGACCAGAACGGAAAATTTAAACGATCATAGTTCTTCCAGTTTCGGATGATCATCTGGATGGCTATCCCAGTCATTATAAGAAAAAGATGACCTTTATGTTGATCTATAAGGGGCTTAACATGTAATATTGTACCACAAATGACTGCCTCATACGTTAGAGGAATTGATGATTCCAAAATGTTATTAATTTTACCCCATATTGACCTCCAAAAGCTAAGTATCAAAGGACAATAGAACAACAGATGATCCAGTGTCCCAATGTCTAAATGACAGTGCCAGCATCTATTAGATTTAGAATTATTTAACTTATGCAACCTAACAGGGTCCAAAAAGATCTATGTAACAAAAAAAACATGTTTGTCTCATAGATGCTGACGCTGTACATTTCATCCTCCAAGTTACTCTTTAAATAAGCCAGAATGAATAGTTTAGTAGTGAGGAAATTTTATGAGAAACCAAGATTGAAAAGTGATAAACTGGATGAGAAAAATTTTATAGTGAATTGTAAATTCTGTGTACGACATAAGATCAATGGTATTATCACTTCAAGCACCATAAGAACATAAGCATCGCCTCTGCCAAGTCAGACCACAGGTCCATCATGCCCAGCAGTCCGCTCCCGTGGCGGCCCCCCCCAGGTCAATGACCTGTAAGTTATCTATTATTTAAGACATTTGCCTGTATAGCATCCCTCTAATTATACCCTTCAATCCCCATTTCCTTCAAGAACTCGTCCAATCCCATTTTGAAACCCAAAATCGTACTCTGCTCTACCACCTCTTCTGGAAGCGAGTTCCAGGTGTCCACCACCCTCTGAGTGAAGAAGAACTTCCTAGCATTATAGAATATAGATGTCGATTGATATGTTATACTTTTTTCATCTAATATAATAAAGAGCTAGCCGCGTATGCGCACTCCTATTTGCATGTTCTGTGCGAATGTAGGTCTGTGGCCGAAGGAGTGCGCATGCGCGCTAATACATCACCAGCCGATCACCTCCACAAGCCGGACCGCAGCCAGACAACGATCTCCGTTCCTCCTGCCGCCGCCGATCTCCATTCCTCCTTTGCCACCCACCCCCTTCTCTTCCCGCGGGCCCGAACGGCGATTCCAGCAGCGTGTGCATCAGTCTTCACACGCTGCTTTGGGCCCTTCTACTACCTTGATTTGCTCTGACGCGTCTCTGATGATGTCATCAGGGACGTGCCAGAGTAAATCAGGGCAGTAGAAGGACCCGAAGCAGCGTGTGGAGACTGATGCAAGCGCTGCTGGAATCACCACTTTTGTAGTCCGGACCGCGGGAAGGGAAAGGGGGGGGGGGGTAGAGGAAACGCTAATGCTGCTGCACAGGGAACTGGTGGGGGGGAGGGAAATGGAGGGGGAGGGAATGCTGCTTTGGACAGACAGACAGAGAGAGGAAGGGAAACACAAAGAAAATAAGAAAGACACAGGGGCAGGTGCACAGGGAACTGGTGTGGGGGGAGGGAAATGGAGGGGGATGGGATGCTGCTTTGGACAGACAGAGGGAGGAAGGGAGACAGAAAGAAAAGAAGAAAGACACAGGGGCAGGGAGATACACAGAAAGACAGACAGGCAAAGGGGGCCAGGGACAGAGACAGACAGAAAGGACAGCGGGAGCCGCGTCAGGAGGGGTGCGGAATGCGGCAGTGGGAACTTTTCCAATGGGTGCAACTGGATGGCTGTCAGGAACCTCTGATCAGGGGCAGAGCAAGGTAAGAGTATCATAGGGATAAGAAGGAGGAGGGGGGGATAAAGGAAGGGATGCCTACTGCTGAACAGGGGGAGAAGGAAAGAGATGCTGATGGACAGGGGGGGTGAAGAAAAAAGAACGGAGGACTAATGTTGGACAGGGGGGAGAAGGAAAGAGGTGCTGGTGGACGGGGGGAGGTAAAACAAAGGGAGAAGGGCTGCTGCTGCATAAGGAGAGCAGTGAAGGGGTGGTGGTGGACACAAGGAAGGTAAAAGGAAAGGAAAATGGACAGGGGGAGCAGGCAAGGGGTGGTGATGGACAGCCAAGGAAAAAGAAAGGCAGAAAGAAAGAAAGTGGCTAAGGAGAGAGAGAGAAAGAAATAAAGACAGACACACACACATATGTTCTAGCACCCGTTAATGTAACGGGCTTAAAGACTAGTTGATATATAAAAGTTGATCAAGTGTATATTTGTAAGTTCGCATGATTTTTCTGACACACTTGTTGAAATATGTAAAAATGAATAAAGAAAAAATTTAACTGTGATGTGTTTAATTAGTATTTCTTTACCTTCAAATTTTAAAATTTTTCTAAATTGTTTTTTTAACTAGAGTTGAACCAGTCTTTAGTAGAACTTGTTGTAGGCTGTTTTTTATATTATGCATCAAATCTATTAGTTTATAGGATTTTAAATTGTATATTAGCTACTGCTGTATTGATTGTTTATGATGTATTACCACTGTAGAATTGTATATTATTCGCTGAACTGCTCAGTTTTATTCTTCTTGTGAACTGCTGTGGGGCGGTATATAAGAAAATAAATTATTATTATTATTATTAATACAGAACTTACATCATATACCAATAGTTAAAATTACTTTTCCTTATGTGCATCACTTGCTCATGTCCCTATTACAAGCCATTTAGACATCCAGTGTTCCAGTCTCGTGAGGTTCTCATGCAGCTCCTTATAATCTACTTATGACTGAATATTTTTCAGTCATCTGCAAATTTTATCGCCCCTCTCTCTCTCTCTGTCCCTTTTCCAACCCATTTATACATATGATAAAAAGCATCAGTTCCTGTAGAGATCCCTGTGGTACTCCCTGAAAGAAATTACCATTTCCAAGGAGCTTCTTATGAGGGATTTCGAAGTTATTAGCTTACAAACTGTGAGGAATTGCATGTGGAGCTTGCAAGACTGGGAGACACTGCATCCACATGGCAGACAAAATTTAATAAGGTCAATTTGCAAATGACTCATATGTTTAAAAGCTGTATTGAAAACATCCAAGTGCCTTTTGAGTTTAATTTTTCTTTGGGATGCACATATAAAACTAGGTGCACACTAGGTTCTATATGCATAGAAAAATGGGCCATGGAATGGGTGTTCTAGGGGGCACTATGAGGGCAATTCTACAACATGGCATCTCCATTTAGATGCCCAGTTACATGAGGTGAGAGCATAGTTTGTATGGACACTTGGGTGTTCAAGTGTCCTTACCGAATAGTAGAATACATCTAGATGCCCAATATTAGTATGTACTGTATATTAGGTGCTCCTATTTATAGCCTCTATAGACCTAGCATAAACAGGATAGTCTAAATATAGCAGGAACACGGGCAACTTAAGAGTATTCTGTAAGTTGCCAACATAAATATCTGCCCTGCCTATAGTCCACCCATGTGAAAGCCTCCCACCCCATTACAAATATGTACTATGTCATTTGAGTAACTACAGTATTTTCTCAAATATACAAATATAAACTGAGGTACCTCCTCCTCAAAATATTTTTGTGCCAATCAGGGCCTTGGCCCCTCCCACTGCATCCCAAGATGCATTGGGAGGGGTAAGCCCCATCATTTGCAGCACACGGCCCTGTAGGCAGGAGGGAGGGAGCTCCCCCCCCTGCTGTTTGTTCTTCTGGTGGTATGGGGGGTCCGGGGATGTTGGGCCAAGGAATGTTGGAGAGATGTGGGAGGGCAGAGATGTCAGGAGAAGTATGGGATATCAGGGGGATGTGAGGGATATTAGAGTGATATTGGGATGTCGGGGGGGGGGAGATAGGGCAATGTCAGGGGGAGGGGTGGAGGGCTCCATGGCTCAGCTGATCCTGGCAGGGGGAATCCCCATCAGCTGAGCCGCCAGGATACCGACTCAGCTGATGGGGATTCCTTCTACCATAATCAGACAAGGTAGTTGGTGGGTATGTATAAAAAAACTTGCTTTTGTATGGTTTGTTTGTTTTTTTGTGTGGACGTTTTTATTTTTGAAAATGGGCAAAAAATGTAGACGTCCTAAGGACCAAAACTTATACCTAGGATCATCTTCAAAAATAAAAGATAGATGTTTGGCAGCTTTGAAAATGGACATTTTTCCTGCTGGGATTCTGGACATCTAGCACAAAACATCCAACCTCAAACTTAGGCACATTTTTGATTATGCCCCTCTTAAGTGTATAGTCCTTGATGGAGACTGCACCAACTTTTTTGGTTGGGCTAAGAACTTTTCAGTGGCATGCAAGTAATTTGTGGTGGGAATTTAACATTTTTGGGCAGTCTTCCTTTTAAAAATGACTACAGGCCTCAATTTGATCCCATTTGCCATACAAGAGAGAACAATGAAATGTTTTTCATTCCCAGTTATTCTAAAAAAAAGTTTTATCTCCTAGGCTTGCTACAGTTCTCTTGCTGAGAAGGTCAAAAGTCATTGGTGTTTCATCTATGTTCCCAATTACCCTAAGCTGAAAATTATACAATTTTTGCTGTTTTATAATAAATGCATGAAATGAATACACTTCTCCCTCGCGGTTTCGATATTTATGGTTTTTAGCTTGCAGGCTTCTCCCCCTCCCCCAATTACATCAGCTTGCGTAGAGAAATCGCTGATTCCCAGCACTTTCTTCACCGTGTTTTGCCTCTCCTTCAGGAACAGGCCAGGTCTCCCATCATGTTATTTGCGGTTTCACCATATTCACGATGTTTTTTAATAGAAAACGGCAAATAACATATGAAAAAGTTATTTGCAGTTTTTCTGTATTTCAAGGTCTGTTAATCCCCTATCACAGCAAATACGGAGGGAGAAGTGTATACCTTTTCTTCGGTATCCTATGGCAGTTTCTGAGAAATTTTTGTTCTTTGTCATAAAGACCATACCTGTTTATGAAGTGGTTGCACCAGTCTGCTGACATAATGAATTTGTCTGCACCTTTAGCTTTATACTTATCCTGTTTTTGCCATTTGAAAGGCACATAAGCAAATTCCTGTTCATGTAACATAGCCTCCATTTTGCCAGCACTCTAGAACCCAGCTGTTCATATGAGAATGATGAAGTTAAACTGCACTGAGCCTTTTTGGACTTTGGCATCTGTTCCAATGCAGCCTTCTTCTTTCTCCATGTCTTACTTGTTTTTTCAGCAATACCAAATTCCCTGCTTGCAATTGAATTATTGTTTTCTTCTGCTCTCAAAATAACTTTCATTTCATTTGCATTTTTTAAACATTGTATTTCCCATAATCGCCATAAGCAACAAAAAAATTCTACAATTATCATAATGATAAGAAAACAAACAAAATATAAAGTAAATATCTATACTATTTAGCCTACATCTAAGGGAAAGAAGAGTATTTATAACTTAAGGTAATAGTCAAAAAAGAAGAAATCAAACAATGTAAAAAATATCTTGATTAATTAGGCCAAAGCCATAAATAATGTCTAACATTAACATCTAATAAGTGTAAATTGGAAGTTGCTCAACAGGATGATTTGGTTGAAGGGAATCCAGTAGATGGTGTCAATTTGACTGCTCTTCTAGAGAACTCTTCTAATCAAAATCTATGCAGACAAGACATGTCAAAGGAAAATTAGGAATTAGAAATTAGGAAAATTAAGGAATCTAAGGTTCCTAATTCATAAGGCATTTTCTATTTCTTCCATTTTACAATGTATATAGAGGCTTTCTTTGATTGCAGAGAGGATATTTTACTATATAAAGAATGAAATCGTGAGTCCGGTTGTTCCACTTTCCCATCTAAGGCCTCCTTTATCAAGCTGCATTAGAGGGTTTTTTTTATCGCCGGCCACTGTGGTAAAAGCTCCGATGTTCATATAATTCCTATGAGCATTGGAGCTTATACCATGGTGGCTGGTGATTAAAAAAAAAAAACGAACCCCCTCTCCCCCCCTAACATAGCTTGATAAAAGGGTGCCTAAATCTTTAGATTTATGAACTGAATCAGAGGAAAACAGACACAGTTGGGGAACCAGATCCCTCAACAGCGTCTCAGTCCTTGTGGCAACCATCCATATTTCTTTTAGTGTTATCTCTATCACAAACTTAAGGAATAAGGGCTAAGTCAGATGGAAAAAACTTCCCATTTCTTTAGACAAAGGTATGGATATAGAAGCAGCTTTCTTGTTGATATAGTATCAGAAGACTTCTCTAGAAAATCTTGCTGCTCCCATATATCCTGGTTAAACAGTGTCAAAGGATGAGGTGGAGGAATTTTGGCAGACAGCAACAAAGATACCCTATCAGAAAAATAACTCTCTGGCAAATTACCTTGGGGGGGTGGGGGGTGGGGGAGTGGAAGGCAGCAAGCTGATGCTTAACCATTGGTCCAACTACTTTGGGAGTAGATATTATTGTGGTTTTGTCTTGTTCTTCCTTTTTCATCTCCCATACTCCCACCCAGGTAAGGGAATAGATGAAACCAATTTCAAAGTCTCAATGATGGAAAAAACTGGACAGTTACATGGTACTCCCCAACTCTATGGCACTCCATGTTGCTCCAAGGGGCCTGGCATGCCCGTTTGGCCGCAATCTGTGGTTGTGCCCTGCGGCTGTGCCTCAGTAGGAACATGATCTTATAGAGAAGGGACAGCACCAATGATAACGTCGGATGATGTCAGTCCAGGGAGTCACCCAGGAAGGGCTCCAATAGTAATGGTCCTGTTCCAGCACTGCAGATAAGCCTACTCACAGACCCCTCTCTAACAACAGCATGCCAGTAGTAACATAGTCTTATAGAGGAAGGGCAGTGCCAATGATGGTGTCATATGCCATCAGACCACCAGGAAGAGCTCCAATAGAGAAAGTTCTGGTCTAAGACGTCTTAAGTAGGTGATTTAAAAAAAAATTGGATGTCTAGCAGTTTTGTCAGTTTCAAAAAGGCCATTTCTTTGCCTCTAACTTGGACGGCTTGTCAGAAATGTCCACAGTCAGACTTAGATATCCTATTGAAAATGTTGTTTGTCCACGTTAAATTTCATCTGCTATTTCAATGCCTAGTATTCCAATTTCCTAACTTCTTCCTGCAATTTTTCACATTGCACCAGCATTTTAACAATTTTGAAAAGTTTTGTGGCATCTGCAAATTTAATCACCTCACTGATCATTCCCTTTTTCCAGATTATTTGTAAACAGCACCGGTCCCAATCAGTGTTCCATCTAAGCTGTGTGTGTGTGTGTGTGTACATGCATGCATATGAGTCATAAAGGGAGCACATAAAAATTTTTTACTAGCTTTCTTTGTGTGTCTTTTCCTAAAAATTGTGCTGGAATCAGAAATAACCTCTCATCAAAACAATATTTGTAAGTTGTAAACAGAAAACCAGCTGAGACTTGTGAAGGCAGGAGTTTATCATTTAGAACTGTCTTCAACTCAAAATGCTCCATCTTCAGGAATCAGAGTGTACAATCATGTCACATCCAAAATTACTAATAGTCTGATACATATTCAGTCTCACAAAATATATCTAACATATGTGAAGTCTCCTGTATAAAAAAGATTTAACTTTCTTGGCTGCTGGTTTTTAATCCACAAAAAAAGCCAATGTTTCTAAAACTGAATTCACTATAGATACTATTGGGCATCCCAGAGGCAAATTAATCTCTTCATGTATTTTCGGAAGAAAACAAATCCGTGGAGGGGCATTTTCAATAGAATGTCTAAGTATGAGTTTAGACATTTTGGGAAAGATGTCCAGAAATCCAGTAGAGAAAATGTCCAATGATATAACCTACTGAAACCCAAGTTTACCTTTCCCAGACTGGATGGGCCATTTGGCCTTTATCTGCCATTATGTTTCTATGTTTTCAAAACAGCAGGATGTCTAGTTGTGGGTTGTTGTTTTTTGTTTTTTAATGACCTATCTAGACATTTTGGCCCTTGGTATGTCTTATCTTTTTTTAGCCATTTTTGAATACAAAAATGTCCAAATAAACACAAGCTATTGGGACGTAAAAGCAACCAGCATTCTTAGCAAACTGGCCACATAGATATCTGAGCAGAGCAGAGGGGCACTCTAGGGGATACTGCAGTGAATGTCACATTTAAAAGTCCCAGGTACACATGTCACTATAATCTGCTTATATTGTATGGTGAGCTCTCCAAATCCACTCAAAGCTTACTGTACCCACCTGTTCACCACAGCAATAGTCCTTATGCTTGTAGGTATCAGCTTTATGTAGGTACCGTAGGTTTTAGAGGGCTCACTGTACAATACAAGCAGATTATAGTGTGTAACTGGAACTTTTAAATGTGACATTCACTGTAGTACTTGCTAGAGTGCCCTTCTGCTCTGCTGGGCTCAGCTGTCTGTGTGGCTACCTGAAGCTGTACAAGGGGGTGCTGAAAAATTCTCAGCCCAGTCAAGAAGAGAATGACATGGATATAGTTCAATCAATGATCTGAAACAATGTCAAAACATAGAATTTTGTTTCTGCAAATTAGCACTTACAGTGGTAAAATAATGCTTGGAATTTAGGAAGTTGGTTGGTTGGGCTGAGAACTTTTCAGCACCCCCTCATAATACAGGGGGTGTACTGGGGTTTTTTTCACATTGGTGGGTGGTGGGAGGGGGTCAGTAATCACTAGAGGGGGGGGTCATGCCTTAATCGCTCCAGTGGTCATCTGGTCAGTTTGGGCACCTTTTTGACCCTTATTCATTTTTAAAAGAAGTCTGACTCCAAACATCTAAAAAAAAACTACAGACCAGTGAGTCTAACATTAATAGTGAGCAAACTTATGGAAACTCTGATCAAACGCCAATTGGATAAGATCCTGGATGAGGAAAATCTACGGGACCCCCATCAACATAGATTTACTAAGGGGAGATCATGTCAATCCAACCTGATCAGCTTCTTTGACTGGGTGACAGGGAAGCTGGATGTTGGGGAGTCCCTGGACATCGTGTACCTGGACTTTAGCAAAGCATTCGATAGCGTACCACACCGCAGGTTGCTGAGCAAGATGAGTTCTATAGGATTAGGTGACACATTGACGAAATGGGTTAGGAACTGGCTTGGTAGTAGGCTTCAAAGGGTAGTGGTGAACGGCACCCCCTCAGAAATGACGGAGGTGATCAGTGGAGTGCCACAGGGCTCGGTCTTGGGACCGACCCTATTCAACATCTTTATAAGAGACTTGGCAGAAGGGCTTCGAGGTAAAATAGCATTATTCGCCGATGACGCCAAACTAAGTAATGTAGTGGGCAAATGCACAACGGACGAAGATTCAATGCCCGACAACATGATGCATGACCTACTCCTACTGGAGCGCTGGTCTAGGACCTGGCAACTTAGCTTCAATGCCAAAAAATGCAAAGTCATGCACCTAGGCAACCATAATCCATACAAGACTTATACCCTTAATGGTGAGATCCTAACAAGAACGGTAGCAGAGCGGGACTTGGGGGTGATCGTCAGTGAGGACATGAAGGCTGCCAGTCAGGTAGAGCAGGCCTCATCCAAGGCAAGACAGATCCTAGGTTGCATACGCAGGGGTTTCGTCAGCCGTAAGCCGGAAGTCATTATGCCATTGTATAGATCCATGGTGAGGCCCCACCTGGAATACTGTGTGCAATTCTGGAGCCCACATTATCGCAAAGATGTGCTGAGATTGGAGTCGGTTCAGAGAATGGCCACCCGGATGGTCTCGGGACTCAAAGATCTCCCGTACGAAGAACGGTTAGACAAACTGCAGCTATACTCGCTCGAGGAGCGCAGAGAGAGGGGGGACATGATCGAGACGTTCAAGTATCTCACGGGCCGCATTGAAGCGGAAGAAGATATCTTCTTTTTCAAGGGACCCACGGCAACAAGAGGGCATCCGTGGAAAATCAGAGGTGGGAAACTTCGAGGTGACACCAGGAAATTCTTTTTCACTGAAAGGGTGGTTGATCGTTGGAATAGTCTTCCACTGCAGGTGATTAAGGCCAGCAGCGTGCCTGATTTTAAGGCCAAATGGGATCGACACGTGGGCTCTATTCACTAGGCAAAGGTAGGGGAGGGTCATTAGGGTGGGCAGACTAGATGGGCCGTGGCCCTTATCTGCCGTCTATTTCTATGTTTCTATTTTGTTAAAGGTTTGATTATTCCTGCAGAATGTTCAAATCCTAAGCCCACCCAAAACTTGCCTATAGCATGCCCCCTTAAGGTTTTGGCGCACAGGAGACAAAAAAAAAACAGAAAGATGCCTGGAAAGTCAGCTTTAGAAATGCCCACTTGGACGTTTTGACTAGTAAGACATCCAAGTGCCAGTAAGTCGCCTTGAACCTAGTCATGCAAGATGCAACTCGGAAATCTCAGATTAGATTAGTTTATGCTTTCTTTTGGATGTTTATCTTTTTGAAAATGAGCCCCTTAAAAATGATGCTTCTTCACTGAAGGAATATAGACTCAAAGGCAATCTAAGGAAATAAATCTTTACAGAAAGGGTGATGGATGAGTGGAATGTACAGTAGGAATAAGACAACAATCCTCTACACGTGGTAATCACAGAAAAAAAAAAGAATAGAGGCAAATCAGACAAATGCCAACACAAGAGTTTTATTTTTAAAAGACCCAATGCAGATCTGTATTTTGCCACAGAAGTGCCTGCCTCAGGTACTGTAAACAGGTATAGATGCATACAATTCATAAAGAGCCCCTGTCCTGTACACAGCTTTTACGGATCAGTTTATTTTCCGACTGGCATTTTTATCCACGTATCTTTACCATAGGACTTCATAAGGACCCCTGAAGAAGACATTCTGTCGAAATACGGATCGTGTTGAATCCAGGGTCCAAAGCATTTTGGCGGACTGTATCCTAGAGGTTTTATGTGGTTTGCAAAGTTTTAATATTGTTTCTGAGATGGACTTTATTAATATTAAAACATCATTTCTCCACATTGTTTTCTGTTTCTTCTTGGATTTGTTAGTGGAGATCATTGGGTTAATTCTCTTGTTTTCATCTGCAGAAACAATAACAAGGTGCATCCAAAATAGTGAATAACGACGACACAGTGAAGATTACATACACAGCAAAAAACAGCAGGTTGTCGGAAAAACGGTGGCAGTGCTACTATGGAGGCATGGAAAAACCTTCTGGTGGAGGTGCTGGAGATAAAGACCGTATCTGAATGTAAGAAAGCATGAGACATTCATGTGACATCTCTTAGGAGGAGGAAGAGATAGCAGATGATATAGATTGGCAGACAGGATAAGTCATTTGGCCTTTATGAGGGGGGAGGGGGTGCCGAAAAGTTCTCAGCCCAACCAACCAATTTCTTAAATTCTGAGCATTGTTTTGCCACTGTAGCTGAAAAGACTGTTATCTTATTTTGTTAAGTGCCAATTTGCAGAAACAAAATTCTGTTTTGACAGTCATTTTGGGCCTGATTCTGCAAAATCGTGTTCTGACGATAGACGTCCTCTCAGCCAATAGGGATGCACTTTTTTTTTTTTAAGAGAAGGATGCTTACAGTATAGGCATGTGTCATGCATCTATGGCGACGCATAGGGACGCTTAAGCACATCCAAGGTAGGACATGGGTGTGGTTTCACCTGGAAGTGATTTTGGGTGTGCCTAAGCATCCCTATGCGTCTTTGTAGGTGCGAGACAGACACCTTAAATATAGGTTTGCGAAATGCTGAATTTTAGAGTTCTGATTAAATAAACAATAAAGTGGACTGATGAAGACAAAAGATTGCTGGGCATTATTTATGGTCCAGTCAATATCCGAAGGTCCATACAAATGAAAAATTCATAAAAATAAAGGAATTAATATATATATACATAAACTTATATAATGAATAATAATATTAATAATATATAATGAATAATAATAATAATAATAATATTAGATCAATAATCTCTTTACAGTATATATTGGGCCGCTATATGTAAATAGGCACCATATAGCTTTACAAGATTAGAGATATGAAAAGAGTACAGAGGAAAGTTAGTGATTTAGAGAGAAGTGACTAAGGACTACACTAACAATTGATTAAGATTTATCAAGGGCCTACATTTAAGACATCTGTTCAGCAATGTAGACGTTATTCTCTTTAGGACGCTGATGCATGATTGACATGCGATCGGCAGCCACTTCTTAGGCGGCCGCCAAGATTGGCGTCCTAAAAGAGAATCAGGCCCTTCATGTATACATGACAATGAGATGCCAACAGTGTGCTAGCTGAAGACAATGCTCCAGCTTCTGATGATGAACAGCCAGGGTACAGCCACGATATGCTACAAGACTAGGTGATTGAGACCTGCAGGGAGGAGAAACAGATAAAGTTGTTAAAGAGGCGCACATGAGGTAGTAAGCTACTTGCTCTGCCCCATTAGGGACCAATAAGGAGGCTGCTGAGAAGCAAGCAGTGAAACCCCATTCTGCCCCATTGCCTTAACTTGACCATCTGAAGCCAGCAAAGATTTCCTAAGTGCAAATCCATAGGGTGGCCATCAGAGAGCTCAGGGTATAGAAGAACTTGTTTTGATTAGATTTATTAATTTGATATACCGCTGTTGACAATGAAGTATTAAGCAGTTTACAGAACAAATAGATCTCATAGTATATTACATTGTATAAAACAGTAAAATACCAGAATTACTGGTCTAGAGATCAATAAATAAAACAATCCACATAATTAATCAAAATTGAATAAATCTCATAGTTACAATTATACAATTTGATAATCTTATGAAAAGCTAAATATGAGCAGTCACTATGGAAACTGTCCAGTAATGAGTTCCAAAGAGCTGGACCGGCGTAGGAAAAAGCCCTACTTCTTGTTGATGATGATTCTGATTAAATTCAAACCTGGCAATGAAATTGCTCCTTTTGCTGGGGGTGGGATCAAGATGGCATCAGATCGACTGGAAGCATCAGGTTGAGCTCCCAGCATTTTTGCCAATAACATGGGAAAGCAGAAAGGAAAGGTCTCCTAATCATCAGCAGACAGTCCAAGTCCAGCCCTGGTGCAGTCTTCTAATGACAGATTTACTGTTCCTGCTTCCTTGAATGTTTCATTAGTTTCAGAGCTCAGAAATGGAGTTGGAGGAGAACCAGTCCTTACATAGTTTAGCTGTGGGTGTGGCACAGGGCCATACTGAGCTGTAGTTGCGCCCTCACCATGAGAGGTAAGCTAAGAGCAATTTTTATGCCCCTCCATAATCACACACTATACAACTGCACCACTTGTACAGCCCTTGAAATAATGCTGGTGTGGCGGCAGTAATAGTTTCTGAGTGACCATGGGTACTAGAATAATACATATATTGAATAATGTGGCTTAATGGTTAGAACTGGAGAACTCCTGGAGCCAGATAACCAAGTTCCAGGAGATTTTAAGTCAGTCCTGGGCTTCTGATAACCCTATCCTGGTGCATTCTGCCTCTCCAACTAGCTCTGTCCATCATCATTTAAAGTTCTTGTATTTATTGTCAGTTCTTTTTCTCAACCTGAAGCAACAGATTCCTCACACTTTCCCCCAGTTGTCTTGCATTCCTACAAGACCAGATGTACAGCTCAGTTTCCCCTACAGCACTTGAACTGCACAGGAACTGTCTTCAACTCAGCATCTCCTTCCCATGGCTAAACCAGCCTTCCCAGTGGCTGGTTCTTAGCACACCACTGTCTGCACTGGAGGGGGAGAACATTGGAGAGTTATTAGGGCCATTTTGAGATGTGCAGCAGGACAGGCGGAAGCATAAAGGAGACTGCTCCTGTTCCAGCTCACGTTACCACCAATGGTCACATTTAGGTAGGCCCTGGGATGAAGGAGAGAGGGTGGAGGAAGGGTTCAGAAGGCATATAGGTGGAGCTTATTTATTTATTTCTGATGAGGCTGCACCATGAGCTGTGTAACGTGAATTATATAACACCATGCCATCTGGTATAGATCTACCCTGCGCTGTAAATGCAGGGCATTTAATGCTGTGCATTCCCCCTGCATTTACCACAAAGGTTTTGCTCTTACTGAATATTAATTTTTGCCTTTAATATGAGGTAAGTGCAAAATCTTACCACACTTTAGTAAAAGGGCCCCTAACTGTACCAAAAGTAACTCTCCCCATGCTTTTTAACAGCTCATAGTCCCACTCTTGTAAATTATCTCTATCTTTTAGAGCAGTGTTCTTCAATGCAAGGCCTGAGGTCCAATGGTAGCCCCTGAAGACCTCTGGAGCAGCCCTTATTGCCATTCTGGCCTTTTCTACTACGCTGTGTCTCACTATCTGAGCTTACGATAGGGGAAAGTGGATAAGAGAATGAGCCATATGCTTGAAGGACATGGTATTTCTCAATAGATGATGAGAATGTATTTGGAAATGTCCACCTCCTTGATGATACACCCAATAAAAAGTTTAAAGGTAGGGTGGTGGGAGTGGATGTCATTGACATACACTGATTAACAGTGTTGTGGCCCCACATGAGAAGATACAGTATTTGGTGGCTCTCCTTCAGCTCATTTGGATCCAAAGTGGTCCTGACTTAAAAATGAACAAAGACCATTGTCCTGGTGTCTGTCTTGAACAGGAACAATCACCAGTTGCTTTTGCCTAGCTGCTGCTGTGCTTAAAGACAGTGCCAGCCAGCCGTGGCATCATTTAAAAAACAGCACTGATGGGGCATTAAAAACTGGGAGAGCGACAGTAACATGTAGGAGGGAGATCTGGAGATGGGTAGGGACAGGCTTGAGCAGCTTTTATTCTCAAGTATTTTGGTTCCTTTATTTGGTAAGGATGAAGTTGGAAGTAAGGTCTACTCTAGTGTGTACATTTATGGAGGTTAATGATATAAATAATTATAATGGGTTATTGTATTCTTAATTGTTGAGTCAATCAAAGGATACACTAAGGTAAATGATTTGAATGTGTATATATCTTTTTATTTACTTATATCCCGCCTTTCCCAAGGTGGGTTACAACATGGCACATACATAATCAAAAACATACATAACAATAATCACAAAAACATACATAACAATAATCACAAAAATTGCAACGTATACACAATAATGAAAGCAATAATTACAACATATACACAATAATGAAAGCAAACATCAAAAAATAGGCGACCAGCACCTATACACACATTTTAAAAAATGATTCAGCTCTTATATTTCATCATACAAAAAAATATCTCTTTTAAACAATTTTTTGAAACTACCTAAACTTGTTGACGTAGATATGGAGGAAGACTAGTCCACTCTTGTGAACCTATACAAGAAAACATGCTGACTTTAGATATTTTCAACCTCAGTTGTTTTACAGTCGGGACACATTCATGAGTCGCAGTATAATGGACATCTCAGAAACAATCTAATTCTGTATGTAACACAATTACTAAGCTCTTTTGTCATAACGCCAGCAGTACAGTGTTAGTCCTAGTTTATAGTTCATATATTGTAACTTATGTACTGTACCATCATTACTGAAGTTAATTTTCATATGTCCATCAAAGCTGCTCATGTAAACCGTTCTGAATTGACTTCCTAGTCATTAGTGAGTGGTATAAAAGCTTTAAATAAACAATACACTATTCTACCAAAAAAAGAAATAAATAACTAAAAAGCAAGTCACTACCAAATAATTTTTTTGTTAAATACCCCTAATACGAAGTTCATTTTCCACCACTTCTTTTTTCCAATCTCCAACCTCTCATAAATTGCCTCTCTTATCTATCCTACTTGAGCCTTCCATGGAACTTCAGAGTTACTAGCCTAGAGATATCAATGCAATCACTGCCCAGTTAATGAACCAGCTGGGTGAATCATTAATCTGGAAATTTCCCAGAGTAAATGATAATGTTGCTGGCACTAATGCAATGACTCATCCTTCTTCAGGCATATAGAACATCTCAACACACTAATCCAATTCTGTTGGCTCACTTCATTCAAATATTATCATAAAACGCTATAGTAAGCAGTCTGCTCCCACTGAGGATTCTGAAAAAAAGGAATTCATGTCCAGGAGTGGGAGGATGTGATGGGGGTATGCTTCTGGAAAAGATGAACTGTGGTTGGAAAGCAAGGTGAAAAAATTGAAAGACTAAGAAGAAAAGCAAACAATTAATCGGCATAATACTACTCATGTTTATCCTGAGGATTATTATGTAATATTTAGATCCTTAAGTAATATTTAGATCTTTGAGCAAAACTTGAGCTGGATCACATATTCCTTCACGCCTTTATCTGATTTGTATGCTACCCGCCAAAGCAAAAGGAAACATAAAAACAGGCCATATAGTTTTTTCCTGCCATTTTATACTAAGGGCTCCTTTTACTAAGGTGCGCTAGCATTTTTAGTACGTGCTAACCGAAAAATACTAACGCAAGCTCTATGGAGGCGTTGGCGTTTAGCGCATGCGGTATTGTAGCGTGCGCTAAAACCACTAGCGCACCTTAGTAAAAGGAGCCCTAAATCTAGACTGCTTATGCAGTACAATCCTTTCTCTCCCTTAGAGATCCTGTAAATTTTGTCTCATACTTTCTTGAATTTAAACCCTGTCCTTGTCTTCACCACCTCTGCTGGGAAGCTGTCCCTTGCATTCAGCATCCTTTCTGTAAAGAAATATTTCCTTAAATTACTCCTGCATTTACACCATTGAACCCTTTTCTTATCACCCTTTCCATTGAAGGAGGCATGTCTACTATGCATCTAACTTTCATAAATCTTTAAGTTCTTCCTCATATGCTTTATGGTGAAGACAGTTGACCATTTTTGTAGCCACCATGCGGATGACACCATCTTGTTTATGTCCCTTTGAAGCCTCCAGAACATCACACAGTACTCCCCAAATTAGATCTCACCAGAGACAGACCCCCCCCCCATATTATTATTTTCTTTTTTGTGCTGGCTATTTCTCATCTCACACCCAAGTATCCTTCTGGATTTCATAGTTGTTTAACTACCTGTTGGCCACCTTACGATCATCAAATATAATCTTCTCCAATCCCACTCGATTTCATACATAGAAGAACTTTACCTCCCTATGCTGTACCACTCCATTGTAATTTTGTGGTCCACATGCTAGACCCCCTCTTCATGTTTTCCACACCTCTCACAGAGTCTACTCAGTGGTAGATTTGTAAAATGAAGTAGTTTGCTGGGTGAGATTGAACAAGGCTGTGAATATTACAGATATCTTCTCAGACAAGGGAAACAGAAAATTCAAGTTTGGAAGTCACCCCTGTATCGCTCCATGGTGCGACCTCATGATACTGCAATCTGGTCTCTTTAGCTCAAGAAAGATATAGTGGCACTAGAAAAGGTTCAAAGAAGAGCGACCAAGATGGTAAAGGGGATGGAACTCCTCTCGTATGAGGAAAGACTAGGGCTCTTCAGCTTGGAAAAGAGACGGCTGAGGGGAGATATGATTGAAGTCTACAAAATCCTGAGTGGAGTAGAACGGGTATAAGTGGATAGATTTTTTTGCTCCGTCAAAAATTACAAAGACTAGAGGACATTCGATGAAGTTACAGGGAAATACTTTTCAAACCAAAAGGACAAATTTTTTTTTCACTCGGAGAATAGCTAAGCTCTGGAACGCGTTGCCAAAGGATGTGGTAAGAGTGGATAGCGTAGCTGGTTTTAAGAAAGGTTTGGACAAGTTCCTGGAGGAAAAGTCCATAGTCTGTTATTGAGAAAGACATGGGGGAAGCCACTGCTTGCCCTATATTGGTAGCGTGGAATATTGCTACACCTTGGGCTTTGGCCAGGTAGTAGTGACCTGGATTGGCCACCGTGAGAACAGGCTACTGGGCTTGATGGACCATTGGTCTGACCAGTAAGGCTATTCTTATGTTCTTATAATGTGTATTCACAATGATCCAGAATATACCTGAGCATTAGTGGAGGTTTTTTTAAATTTATAGCAACAGGGAATTAGGCAGCTATGGATATTTGTACACACTTCAATAATTATCAAAGAAAGCCAAGGGTGAAACCCCCCAAAATACTAAGGGATTTTTTTTTTTAATCAATAATTTTCCTCCAATTCCTTTGGAACTCCAGTTGCATAGAATTCAGGGGTGGGAACTGGTGCCATGAGCTTTTAGTTACAACTTCCTGTAGATTTCTTCCCCTCAACCTACTTAGTTTGGTTATTGCAGACAGTTATTGGCCAGGTTCATGCACCAGGGCTCTTTTTGGAATCATGGGCCCTAACTCTGACCACTAGGTAGCATCAGTGCATGATGACTGTAATGTCCTCCTCTCCCAAGGGAATGTGAATGCTACTTTCGCCAACTTGTGGAGCAGAGGATATCCAGTTTCTCCACATGACAGGGTACAACTCTGCCAAGGAGCCACTGGGCCAGTCCCAACAAAAATTCTGAGCATAAAGGTACAATTGAATCTAAGATTAGAAATGTTCAAGAAGCTGGAGATTACCACACAACACAAGTGTTCTCCTCAGTTAAACTCAGCTGTTCACCAGTGAAAATTTATTCAGCTTGAAACTTTCCCAGAACAAAATCAACAAGAATGTCAATAGGAATTATCACCCAAAGCAAGGTTTTCAGCCTGCAACAGAGGACTTTTCATCTCATCAGAATGCATAGATACAACCCAAAAGGTACTCTTATCAAATTGCATACGGGACCAGTGGAGCCTTGATTCTTGCTTCCTTGGACATCAAATTTTGAAATGTCCTGAGATTGCCCATAGAAGTAAGCAGCACCAAGGACCAGAATGTGATACAGTCCCTCAAAGTGATTCTGATTTTGGGGGGGGGGGGGGGGCAGGAGTGCTAGGGAGCCCAGCATGTACCCATCGCTATCACCAGCGATGGGCACATGCAAATTTAGCGAATCTTTGTGGCTGTGCACCGATCTCATTTGCATTTGCATTTTTTTTTTTTTAGAATGTCTCTGTTTAGATTCACTATGAAAACGGCTGCGTTAGCATACCATCACTTTTTAACGCGGGTTTTTGAGAATCCTGGCCCTAGTCCTTTTGAGAATTATCCCCACAATGTTAATATCATACCTCACAACTGTCAAAGCCCAGGGATTTGCTCCCCAAAATACCCCCCCCCCAAAAAAAAAAAAGACAACTAGAATAATGAGAGACTAGTGCTATGCAAGGAGCAAAGACATGTAGGGTACAGAAAGGACAAGTCTCAGGTTCTGGTGCTGGTCCATATTGGCTCTAGCTAGGTTACACTTCTTACCTGCTAGCAGGATACAGTATAGTTTTCTGCTAAAGCAGCTGTTTTCTCCACTTTTCACAAGGATTTTGCAGATTTTTATCTGTTCATTCTTCTGTGGGAAGACATTGCTTTTCTCTCTTCACATTGGGAAAGGAACTTCTCTTACCTCTGTAACATGCATGTTTCAAGTGGCAATACATTTCTGTTTCTATTTCTCTGTTGCTGCACTGCATTCAGAAAGTACATTTTGTGAGTCATTTTCATGTGTATACTGCTGATTTACACATATACAGTAAATGGGCTCTTACAAAATAAGATCATGTTTGAATCTATGTGCAGTGCAAGACAGCATGTGCTTGTACAGTAAGCGCGCTGAGTGGCAGTCTGAAAGGATTATAGGTGGAGTCAACAATTTATGTGCAGGCTTTATACAATACACATGTGCTACAATTTATGATGTTGCAACGTCAGAGGGAACGCTTCCAGATCAGCTGTGAGAGGCGCATGGGAGCCGCTGCCTGCAGCTTTGAACAAACACTGCAGCATGACGGAGGAGGGAGCAGGCAACAAGGTAAACATCCGTGGCACAGAAGGGAGGGAGGAAGAAGGGCATGTTGGGACTTGAGAGGGAGGCGCTGCTCCTAGCATTCAGCAAAAAAATGGCTGTAGCAGTGAGGGCTGGAGGAAGCCGGCCTGAAGGTAAACACCTGGGGTACTGAAAGGAGGGAGGGCATGTTGGGACTTGAGAGGGAGGGAGCGCAAACTTAGGAAAATGATGGAAGGAAGGAGGGAGGGGCATGAACTTAGGACACAGAATGAAGGGAAAGAGGGAGGAGAGCATGAGCCATAAGATGGAAGAATGGAAGGAGTGAGGGAAAGAGATGCTGAGGTGAGGGAGATAATAGAAAGGGAGAATTGGGTGTCAGAGAGGGAAAGAAATGGTACAATTGGAGAGATAAAGAAAGAGGAGAACTGTTGGTCAGAGAAAGGAGGGACGGAGACAGAGAGAGAATTATTGGACATGGTGGTGGGAGAGGAGTGAGGTAGAGATGCATGGGTGCAGAAAGAAGGGGGAGAACATGCTAGGCTGAAGAAACCTCCTGGACTTTTTTTTTGGGGGGGAGAGGGTATTAATAGAAGTGTCAGATTGGGTGTGGGGGGAGAGCTTAAGGGGCCAGAAACAGAGGACAGAGAGAGAGATGGTCTGAAGGGAGAGAAGTTGGACCTGGGGTGGTGTGGAAGAAGAGGGAAAGAGATACTTGAAGGGAGAACTGTTGGGAAAAGAAAAGAAGAAATTGTGGACCTGGGGAAGAGAGGCAGGCAGGGGGAGAGATGGGATGGGGCAGTTGGGAAGAGAAAGGGAGATAAGTTGGATCTGGGGATAGGAGGGAGGGAGAAATGTTAGGCCTGTGGATGGAAGGCAGAGAGATGCAGCATCTCTCTTCCCCCCCCCCCCCCTCCATTTCATTGTTCAGCATCAAGGGGGGAGGGAAGAAGAAAAACAGAAAAGAGAGAGCAAAATGTTGGACCATGGAAAGATAGAGGACGAGAGATGGAACCATGGGAGGGCAGGAGGGAAGAGAGCTGGGATGCTAGGGGATGGAAAGAAAGGGACAGGGAGTTATAGCCTGACCAGTGGAGAGAGGGAGGGGGATTCTGAAAGTGGTGAGCCATGTGGATGAAGTCAAAAGGGAGATGACAAGATGAGTAAGAGAACAGTGAGTACAGTGGTAGAAAAGTGGTAATGGGGAGTAGATAGAAGGGAATAGGAGGCTGGGAAAGGAGTGAAATGGAAGAGCTATGAACTGAGAGAAGATGGAGAATTGAGAGGTAGCTGAACATTTTAAAAAGAAGAAGGGTGAGAAAGGAAGGAAAGAAAGAAGTGAAATGGGAGAGCTATGGACTGAAAGAAAATGGAAAATTGAGAGGTAACTGAACATTTAAAAAGAAGAAGGATGAGAAAGGAAGGAGGATTTGAGTGGATAGAGGCAAAAAAGAAAAAGTTAAAGCTGAAAGGGAAAAATCAATATGTTGGAGATAGGCATAAGAAGGAAATGGAACGACAGAAGAGAAAAAAATGAACAGCAGATACTGGAAAGAGAATTAGTTGAAGAGAGACAAAAAGCAGAAAGAGAAACTGGGACCAAGATGATGGAAAAACAAAACATTCAGACAACAAGGTAGAAAAAAAATTGTGGTTTTTAAAAATTTATTAACTGGAATATGTTAGATTTGGGATATGTGCGTCACAATTATTTTTGTACTCGGTGGCGTAGTCACATACAGCTGATTAGTGGATCGGCACCAAAGTTTCTCCCTGCCTTATTGCAATTTATAAATACTTGAGCTAGTAGGGATTCCCAAGCCCTGCCAACTGAAGACATCTTCCTCAAGTCTGGCAACTCAAAATCTCCAAGCTTTGCAGCCAATGGCAATATCTTCAAGCTGCCCCTGCTTTCATGCATGCATGAAAGCCAAGGGGGGGGGGGGCAGGGAGGAGGGAAGTCAGCCACTCTGCAATATTGCTGCCAGCTACCAAATTTGGGAAGTTGGAGAGGGAGAAGGTGGCCATCAGTTGGTGAGACTTGGGAATCCCTGCTAGCTACAGCAGGGGAGATGTTCATTTTGAAGGAACCTAAGCTCAAAGTGGGAGGCCCAAAAGAGCAGGAATACTTACCCTGATTAAACGATCCTCCACGTGCGCTGCTGACAGCTGATTCAGTATCCCCGCTCTGATGAGGCTCACCTCTGAAGAGGCTCACCGTAGCTATAATAGAAGTGCATCCCTGCCCATCAGAGTGGGGATGCGGAAGCCTGTGGCTGCTCCCACTGTCAGCAGTGTACATGGAGGATCACTCAGCCAGGGTAAGTATTACTGCTTTTTGGGGTTCCTCTCCACAGTGTCCCTTTAATGAAGGTTTATTATTAGATACATACATCTTCTATATTAGTGATTGCAAATTTGGGACCTGCTCAACCTTTTTTTTTTTTTTTTTTGCTCATCAGCTAGGGTTGGTGTTTGTGCAGCCCCAGAAAATTTTTTTTCGGCCACTGTGGCCCAGGGAAGCCAAAAGGTTGGACACCCCTACATTAGAGTAATGAGAAAGTATAAAGAAATTGATGCTGGGAAGGGGGTCAGCAGAGAAATAAGCAGAGAGGGACAAAGAGATGTTAGCACTGGTGTAGGAGAGATAAAAATGAACAGAGCAGTGAAGCTGGAATGAATCATGTAAAAAGAAGAGAGGGGGCGCAGGTTAGATGGAAAGGGGAGAGGGGCATAGAAAGAAGGCAGGTACCGTATGGAAGGGGCAGATGCTGGATTGAAGAGAAGATGAAGAAAGCAAAAACCGGAGACAACAAAGGTAAAAAAAAATACATTTTAAATACTTTTTTCCTTTAGGATAAAGTAGTATTGTATTGGAGGTGGGGCTGGAGGTGGACTGGGGCGGGGTCATGTGTCCTCTTTTTTCCAAGTTTATTGTAAATTTGATTAAACGCTTATCAAAATACTAAGGGCTCCTTTTATCAAGCCGCGCTAGCGGGGTAAACGCGTGCGACTTTTTTCATCACGCGATAACCCCCGTGCTGGCCAAAAACTACCGCCTGCTCAAGAGGAGGCGGTAGCGGTTTAACGCGCGCTATTACGCGCGTTAAACTGCTAGTGCGGCTTGATAAAAGGAGCCCTAAGCGTATTACAGCAATAAAATAAGGGTAAGAACAGAATTAAAAATAACAGTATTAAACAGACGAAATATACTCAGACGAACAAGACACAAAATAAATGTAATAAGAACAAAAAGGATAAGGGGAGAACTACAATAAATACAGAAAAGAAAACATATGTGGGAAAAAACAATAGGACTAAGGGGTTCAATAAGAATATGGTAACCCTAGGGTAGAGAAAATGACCATTTTTGAAACTGCAAAATGTCTATATATTTTTTAAATGACCTTTCTAGACATGTTTGCCTTTAGTGCATCTTTCTTTTTTGACCATTTCCAAAACCCCCAAAACATCCAAATGAAAACAACACAATACATGCAATTGGGACATAAGAGGGCCAGTAGTTTCAAGTTTATTTAGTTTCTTTGATTACCTCACATAGTCCAAATCCAATGCGATATACACAAGTTCCAAAATTGTGTAAAATATTAAAAACCAACAAACGTAACATTCATTACTAGTACAATAGTACATGTAAGGAGGGAAGGGGTTAACAACAATTAGCATAAATACAATTCTAAAAAAAAAAAAAAAAATTAAAAGTGAAGATAAAATAAGGGGAGGGTTAAGTCACAAAAGGTTTGGGAACAAATACCCGCTTGATTCTATTAGATCGTCTTCCTGAAACTATTATAGTTTATCGGTTTTCACGAGAGAAGACACATCTAATATACCGGACTCAGAGGAGCTCATGAGTGGGGAACAGGCTGAGAAATTGGAGCACATAGAGGTAAGTAAGGAGGATGTCCTCAAACAGATAGACAGGTTAAAATGCGGCAAATCACCGGGTCCGGACGGGATCCACCCGAGGGTTCTGAAGGAGCTAAGACAAGAAATAGCGGGCACAATCCAGCATGTTTGTAACCTATCCTTGAAAACTGGAGAGGTACCAGAGGACTGGAAATTGGCGAATGTCACACCTATCTTCAAAAAGGGATCGAGGGGTGACCCCGGGAACTACAGGCCGGTGAGCCTGACTTCAATTATAGGGAAGATGGTGGAAGCTATGATAAAGGACGGCATTTGCGAGCACATTGAGAGAAATGGCCTACTGAGAACAAGCCAGCACGGATTCTGTAAGGGAAGGTCATGCTTAACGAACCTTCTGTACTTCTTTGAGGGAATAAGCAGTCGGGTGGACAATGGGGAACCCATCGACATCATTTACCTCGATTTTCAAAAGGCTTTCGACAAGGTGCCACATGAAAGGCTGCTTAGGAAGCTGTGGAACCACGGGGTGGGAGGGGATGTGCACCGATGGATAGAGCACTGGTTGTCGGGTAGACTGCAGAGGGTCGGAGTAAAGGGCCAATATTCTGACTGGCGGGGAGTCACGAGCGGTGTGCCGCAGGGATCGGTGCTGGGGCCGTTACTCTTCAACATATTTATCAATGACCTGGAAAAGGAGGCAAAGTGCGAGGTTATAAAATTTGCAGACGATACCAAACTGTGCGGCAGAGTTAGCTCCAGGGAGGAGTGTGAGGACCTGCAAAGGGACCTAGACAAGCTGGAAGACTGGGCGAACAAATGGCAAATGCGCTTTAACGTGGAAAAATGCAAGGTCATGCATATAGGGAAAAAAAACCCGTTGTTCAACTACAAATTGGGGGGGGCATTGTTGGGAGAAAGCAGTCTTGAGAGAGACTTGGGAGTGCTGGTGGATGCATCACTGAAGCCATCTGCACAGTGCGCAGCGGCCTCAAAAAAAGCAAACAGGATGCTGGGCATCATAAAAAGGGGCATAACAACCAGGACGAGGGAAGTCATCTTGCCACTGTATCGAGCGATGGTGCGTCCGCATCTGGAATATTGCGTTCAATATTGGTCGCCGTACCTCAAGAAGGACATGGCGGTACTCGAGAGAGTCCAAAGGAGAGCAACGAAACTGGTAAGAGGGCTGGAACACTGCCCATATGCCGAGAGGTTGGATAGGCTGGGGCTCTTCTCTCTGGAAAAAAGGAGGCTCAGGGGTGATATGATAGAGACCTTCAAGATCATGAGGGGCATAGAGAAGGTGGATAGGGACAGATTCTTCAGGCTGAAGGGGACAACAGGTATGAGGGGGCATTCAGAGAAACTGAAGGGAGAAAGGTTCAAAACGAATGCAAGGAAGTTTTTTTTCACCCAAAGGGTCGTGGACACTTGGAATGCGCTACCGGAGGACGTGATTGGGCAGAGTACGATACAAGGATTCAAACAGAGACTGGACGGATTCCTGAGGGATAAAGGGATCGTGGGATACTGAGAAAGCTAACCAGAAAATAAGTATAGAAACCCGACCAGGTCGTGCATGTGCAAGACCGGAGGGCTAGGACTTTGATGGTAAGATAGGACTCAATAGGAAACCAAGGTGGCATGGGGGCCCCTTCTGGTGATTTGGACAGGTCGTGACCTGTTTGGGCCGCCGCGGGAGCGGACTGCTGGGCAGGATGGACCTATGGTCTGACCCGGCGGAGGCACTGCTTATGTTCTTATGTTCTATGACAAATCTATTGGAAAGCGTCCTTGAATAGCCAGCTCTTTAGGAGACTTTTAAACTTACTAAGTGATTTTTCTTCTCTTATATTGAGTGGAATTGAATTCCAAATTTGTGGAGCTGTGACTGAAAAGATTATATCTCTCTTAGAATATATAACTTTTAAGGAAGGTACTACTAGCAAGGCTTTGTCTTCAGATCTTAAGGATTTTATGAGGGAATATGGTATTAGATATCTTTCTAAAAATATGGGAGCTTTATTAATAAGTGTTTTTATGTGTGAGTAAAGCTATTTTGTAAGTGATTCTGTAGTTTACTGATATTTGTATTAGACTGGCTACAGACATTCTGGTGGAGCAGGGGCACTGCAGTGAACTTCACGTAAAGGGTGCCAGTTACGAAGAGAGACTGAACAAATTGCAGCTCTACACTCTCGAGGAACGTAGGGAGAGGGGAGACATGATCGAAACATTTAAGTACCTCACGGGACGTGTCGAAGTGGAAGATGATATTTTCTTTCTCAAGGGACCCTCGGCCACAAGAGGGCACCCGCTCAAACTCAGGGGCGGAAAATTTCATGGCGACACCAGAAAGTATTTCTTCACAGAGAGAGTGGTTGATCATTGGAACAAGCTTCCAGTGCAGGTGATCGAGGCAGACAGCGTGCCAGACTTTAAGAATAAATGGGATAGCCATGTGAGATCCCTACGAGGGTCAAGATAAGGAAATTGGGTCATTAGGGCATAGACAGGGGGTGGGTAAGCAGAGTGGGCAGACTTGATGGGCTGTAGCCCTTTTCTGCCGTCATCTTCTATGTTTCTATGATGGGTCATTTGGCCTTTATCTGCCATCATGTTTCTATGTTTCTATAATCAGAAAGTTCTATGACATCACAATGCAGGTGTAAAGAGCCTTAGCCTATAGGAAGAGGAGATGCAAATGTTAAGAGCCTTAGCCAATAGGGAGAGGAGGAGAGAGTGTTGATCATTGGAACAAGCTTCCAGTGCAGGTGATCGAGGCAGACAGCGTGCCAGACTTTAAGAATAAATGGGATAGCCATGTGGGATCCCTACGAGGGTCAAGATAATGAAATTGGGTCATTAGGGCATAGACAGGGGGTGGGTAAGCAGAGTGGGCAGACTTGATGGGCTGTAGCCCTTTTCTGCCTTCATCTTCTATGTTTCTATGTTACACATCGCACCATAACCCCCTTACAATGTATGGTAATCCCCCTTGGAATTTAGACAAACTACTGACAAATTACATAAAAAAAACATCTAGAAAATAGGTTTCAAAAATGTGGTGTGGACGTTTTTGGAAATAAAGGGCTCCTTTTACTATGCTGCGATAGCATTTTTAACACGCAATTAGCACGTGCAGAATTGCTGTGCGCACTAGATGCTAACACCAGCATTGATCTGGCATTAGTTCTAGCCACGTAGCGTGTGTGGCAATTCTGCACACGCTTAAAACGCTATCGCAGCTTAGTAAAAGGAGTCCAAAATGTCCAATTGCCACTTTATGCTGTTTTTTGGATGTTTGTCTTTTGAAAGTGAGCTCCATAGGCGCCTTCCTGCCCAATCCAGGCACCCTATTAAATTACCCTCAGGCACCCTATTAAATTACCCTAACAGATTCAGCTTCCTGAGACTTCGAGAGCAGGTTTTGTCTACATTCTTCTGTTCCTAGTCTGTTGTAATTTATTCGGTATTTGGCGAGGGTTTGTCTGGTGTTGGCACTAGTGCTGCCTGATTCAGGGAAAAATATTTTGATTCGATTCACCCTGTTGAATCGGTTTTTCAATTTGATTTCAATGACACAGCTTTTTAAGTTTAAACATTTTTTATCTTTTTATTTAAAAAAAATTTATGAATCACTTAAAACTAAGTGATGTAAATACATTTAAACATTTTATTTAACCAAGGCAATATCCATGTCAAAAATAGGAACATTCAATCTATAACATAGCTTTAAAATTAGTTAGAAACATGGGGTGGTGCCAACAGGGAAGAGGGCTGGAGAGAAGGGGAGGTACTGGCACCAGCTGATTGCCTACAGCAGTGGTCCCCAACCCTCTCCTGCAGGCCCACCAGGCCAATCGGGTTTTCAGGATAGCCCTAATGAATATGCATGGAGCAGATCTGCATGCCTTTCACTTCCATTATATGCAAATCTCTCTCATGCATATTCATTAGGGCTAGCCTGTAAACCCGATTAGCCTGGTGGGCCTCCGGGACATTGTTGAGGACCACTGGCCTACAGGACATGCCTCTCGCGGTGAAAGGCACAGGGCCGTAGAGAAGGAGAGGCACTGGCACTAGCTAATTGCCTACAGGACGTGCCTCTCTTGTTGGTAACAAAAATCTCATGCACAAATACAGGATGTCCGGGGCGGTACTTGGAGAGACCTCCCAGGAAAGAGACTTGGGAGTTCTGATCGACAAGTCGATGAAGCCGTCTGCGCAATGTGCGGTGGTGAAAAGGGCGAACAGAATGCTAGGAATAATAAAGAAGGGGATCACAAACAGATCGGAGAAGGTTATCATGCCGCTATACCGAGCCATGGTGCGCCCTCACCTGGAGTACTGCGTCCAGCACTGGTCGCCGTACATGATGAAGGATACGGTACTTCTTGAAAGAGTCCAGAGAAGAGCGACTAAGATGGTTAAGGGGTTGGAGGAGCTGCCGTACAGCGAAAGATTAGAGAAACTGGGCCTCTTCTCCCTCGAAGAGGAGATTGAGAGGGGACATGATCGAAACATTCAAGGTACTGAAGGGGATAGACTTAGTAGATAAGGACAGGTTGTTCACCCTCTCCGAGATAGGGAGAATGAGAGGGCACTCTCTAAAATTGAAAGGGGATAGATTCCGTACGAATGTAAAGAAGTTCTTCTTCACTCAAAGAGTGGTAGAAAACTGGAACGCTCTTCCGGAGTCTGTCATAGGGGAACACACCCTCCAGGGATTCAAGACTAAGTTAGACAAGTTCCTGCTGAACAAGGACGTACGCTGGTAGGGCTTGTGTCAGTTAGGGTGCTGGTCTTTGACCAGAGGGCCACCGCGTGAGCGGACTGCTGGGCATGATGGACCACTGGTCTGACTCAGCAGCGGCAATTCTTATGTTCTTATGAAAGGCACACCCTTTAGGCAGTCAGCTGGTGCCGGCGCTTCTCCTCCTCCCCAGTGTGCTGTGGCACACCTGAAATCTCAGGAGGCACAGTTTGTGATACACCACCCTAATCCCTTGTCTGAAGTGCTGTAATCTATTGTTTCATCTATCGAGGGGGCCAAAATGGATCCCCAAATACTTAATTTTATTCTTGGCTGATTGGAAGTTGTAATCAACTGTAGTAGTCCTTTGAACCAGGGCTGTGCAGTCAGTAGATAAATCCTTTGACTCTGACTCCTCAGTTTCTGGTAGCCACGACTCCGACTCCAGGTACCCAAAATTACTCCGACTCCACAGCCCTGGTTTTATCTATATGTTTTGAAATCAGGGCTGTGGAGTCAATAGATAAATCATTCAATTCAGACTCCTCAGTTTATGGTACCCACGACTCGGACTCCAGGTACCCAAAATTGTCTCAGACTCCAACTCAACTCTGACTCCAAAACCCTGCTTTGAACATGTTTATTTAATGGCATACTGTAAGTTCAGTTTTAGATGCATTTAGCATATAGCCAGAGAATTTTGAATAATTTGAGATAGTGTCTAACAGCCTTTAGGATTTCTAATCTAACCTAAATTTTAGTTTTACATACTGGATCATCCCTAAAAATATAGGGCTCGACTCAGTTTACAATAAAAATAAGTTTTACAAAAAGTGTTGATTTTAAGATAGAGTATGAATTACGTTCTAAAAAACGTTGAAATGTAGTTTTTAAAATTTTTCAGAAAACCTGAAAAAAAATACATAATCTTATCTGAACGGGAAGGTCATTCCATAAAGCAGACAAGAAGAAGGAAAAAGATTGAGCAATTCTGCAGGTTGATCGAAAACCTTTGACCGAGGGAAAAGATAACATATACAACCCAAAATGTTTGAAGAATTTAAGGTTAAGGGTATCAGTCAAACAATCCTTTATCATCTTGGTCACTCTTCTTGAACCTTTTCTAGTGCTTCTATATCTTCCTTGAGATAAGGAGACTAGATTTGAATGCAACACTCCAGCTGAGGTCACACCATGGAGTGATACTGAAGCATTATAATCTTTCTAGCATCTTGTTTGCTTTTTTGGCTGCCGCTGCACATCGAACAGGTTTCATCGTATTGTCTACAAAATGACACCCAGATCCTTTTCTTGGGTGCTAAACCCCAAAGTGGACCCTAGCATCCGGTAACTGTGATTTGGGTTATTTTTCCCAATGTGCATTTGTCCACATTAAATTTCATCTGCCAATGGACGCCCAGAGGGGCTTAATCAAAAGGGATGTCTAAGTCCGTGTGCGTTCAACTCACAAGTCGTCCACAGTAAAAAACAGCCTAGGACACATTTTCGAAAAATATGTCCAAAATTTTTTGGGTTTCAAAAATCGACTAATTATACGTACTGCCGATCTGATCGTCCAAACCGCTAAATCATCCATCTTTATACCATATTTCCATCAAACTTTTCATCCAAGTCAAAAATGCCTAGAACAAGCCCTGTTGGATGTGGGAGGGGACTGCAAAGTGATGGACTGAACACCCAGACACCCCACCTAAATAGTGGGGTACCTTACAGGGCACTGCTGTGAACTTTTTATGAACTTCACAAAAAGGGTGCCATGGCTTCTCACTACAGTTTCCTTATAGGTTACAGTGAGCCCTCTAAAATCCCCTAGACCCACTTATCTACCACCCCAATAGCCCTTATGGCTGCAGGAGCTACTTATATGCCAGTATAAAAGGGTTGTGGGGGTGTATAGGGCAGTACACATGTTTAAGTATCAATGCAGTGATTACAGGGGCTTATGGGCATGGGTCCTCCTCTCCATTAGTCCCTAACCCACCCCCAAGATGGCTTAAGTCACCTCTGTGCTGGACGACTAGGCTTTCCTATGCCAGGCTGCCAGGTGATGATAATCTGCAGGCTGAATTTTGAAGGTGTGATTACGATTTTTATGGGGTTGGGGGGATCGGTGATCGTTTCCCCCCCCAGTCAGAGGTTGCAAATTAAAAAAACACTACGAACACCTTCTCTCACATCAAGCAGCATTATGGGGCAAGACCTAAAACAATTGCTCTCGCCCTCCATTTACGAGGAATTCAGGAAGCGCCTAAAAACATACCTATTCCTGAAGTACCTAGACAACTGACCCGCACTCCACTCTCAACAACTGTTTTCTTGACCTATTTCTCACTCTCTTCAGGTCACTCATTTTGTACCTCTTGTAATCTTTTGTAAACCGCATAGAATTTCACGGTATTGCGGTATATAAACTGTTATTATTATTATTATTATTATCACTGGGGTAGTGTGTGTGGAGGTCTGTTTTATGTGTTTTCAGTGCTTATCTGGTGACTTTAGGTGGGTTTTTGTGACTTAGACCATGTTTTACATGGTCTAAGTCACAACGTCCAAGTTCCGTCGATCGTGGGCTGTATAACTTTTGGTTATACGTGCTGTACAACTAAGTCTAAGCCGGCCCAACTCCCGCCCTCGACACTCCTCCTGAAATGCCCCATTTACCTTTGGTCGTTCAGCAGCACTATGTAGGCTTAGGTCGTCTAGAAATACGTCCAAAACCAGTTTTTATTATCGGCACTTGGCGTATTTGGGAAATGTTCGTCTAAGTGCTGACTTAGGCCGGTTTTTGGACATTTTTTTCTTTCGATTATGAGCCCCCAGTCTTCCAATTTCCTAATGTCTGCCTGCAATTTTTCACAATATGCATGTGTTTTAACAACTTTGAACAGTTTAGTGTCCTCTGCACTTTCAATTTCCAGATTATTTATAAATAAGTTAAATAGCACCAGTCCCAGTACAGATCCCTACAACACGCCACTGTTTACTCTCCTCCATTGAGAGAAATGACCACTTATCCCTACCCTCCATTTTCTATCCGATAACCAATTCCTAATCCACAACTGAACTTTGCCACCTATCCCATGACGCTCTAATTTTCTCAGGCGCCTCTCATGAGGAACTTTGTCAAAAGCTTTCTGAAAATCTAGATACACTACATCAACAGGCTAATTTTCTGTAATTGACCCACAACCCTATTTTACTCCACATGGCATACATGATAACCAAATAATTTCATTACCAGCATTATGCATTTATTGCTTTATCCCATTAGTCAATTGTTGAGATTTTTATGCGGTTTTTAACTTTAATGGTTAGTTATCATAGATGGCCTTCTCATAAATTGATTTTTCATAAACGGCTCTTTTGTAAATGGCTCTCTCACTTATTCATTTATTTTTTAAATAGTGGTCATCTAATTTATTCCTTTATTTAACAACAGCTACCTTTGCATATTCATCAGTCTGCACAGGGACTGATTCTATGAGTATCAGACATTTACGTATTTGTCTTTTTTTTAAATTCTTTATTCATTTTTATAACTTACATCAAGTGTAACAAAAAGTAACATCATTTTAACTTAGGTTCAAACAATTTTTATTGATGCAAACAACAAATACAATGCCAAGGCACCCCAAGGTGCTCAGTACAAACAAATATGCATCATATATAGTAATATAACAAGCATGGACAAAAGAAAAAGTACATCAACCAAACTCCCTTTCCCCAGCCCACTCTACTGAGGGCGAGCGAGGGTAAGGAGAGCGGAAAGGCACTCCGAGGCCCTATACTCTTATGAGCCCTGAAAATGCCGCTCCACCCCCTCCCCCACCAAATCCCCTTTACCCTGTCCGTATCTAAATTCCAGAACCTTCCCAAACCCCTCTCCCCCTCCCCAATCCCTCCCAATGGTACTCTCCACCCCTCCCCATCAGTACGCTCCCAGTTCGACTATCCGGGCACCCGGATTAGGACACCCATCTTAAGACCGCACTGCGGCCCTTTGGATGCAAGGCTTGCAGATATGGCTCCCAAATATTTAGGAGCAACAGCTTTCGCTGCCTAGCCCCTCCAGCATCTCGCACCTCCCAGATAACCAACTGATGCAACTGGTTCCACCAATGCCAAAACGCCGGAGGGTCAGGGATCATCCAGCATTGAAGAATACATTTCCTGGCCAGTAAACTCATCTTCCTGCACAGAGCCCGATGCCCCCTAGGCAAATGGCCAAAAGCCTCTGGCAAATCCAAGAGAAAGTGGACAGGGGTACAGCACAGGGCTCTCCCAAGTAACCCGGACATGTAAGAGATTATACGCCTCCAGAAGCGCTGGATAATGGGGCAGGTCCAGAAGGCATGTCCTAGAGTGTGTCCCCTGAAAGGAAAGGATAGGTTTTCTGTCTCTGTCTATGAAAGGACACATTTTAATGGATAAGTTTTCTGTCTCTGTCCATGCTGGAAGTAATCAAATGTAGAATGTTGGGTGTTTACTCTCTTAATGGTTTGGGAAGAGGTCATTTAATTTATGTTAACGAAGTTAACTCTCAGACAATGAAGGCTCGACCCCCCACTACTATGTACCGGTTGAGATAGATAAAGGAAGCTTTTTACACCTTTTAGCTTTAAACAATGAAGTACATATCCTGCTCCTTTTTGATTACTTCTTTGAAGCCTATGTATCCTGTAACTAGATATGGTCTGTACTTACGTCATCTGCTAATACCACTGAAGATATATAATGAATGCAGACTAATAAAAAAAACAGGCTATCCCTTTAGAACTCTGTCTGTGTATCTTTCCTTCTAAGGGGAATTGCCTCCGGACGTCTGAAATAGATGACAGAATGTTTTGCAGGATGATTTCGGGACCAAGAAACGGATCCTGTTCGTTTCATCCCCCAGACCCATATTTATGATACAGTGGTGTAGGGAGACCCCCACTATAATACAACTGTGTACGAGTGTAATAGGCGCGTAATGTCACCCTATAATGCGTTTCCCTCAATCAAACACACGGGGTCACCCCAGGCGTCGCCCTTAAGGTACGGGCTATATCCCAATGTCTCAAATTAATTTGCAATTCCCCCTCCCATTTACCCCGGATGATCTGGTAGTCCTTGACTGGTTGTAACTCCTGCAAACTAGCATGAATGCTAGACACCGAAAGAGCCCCCCCCTCCCGAGCAAACAGTTCCCGCAGCCTGACCACCATATGCAAGAGCAATTGTGCTCTGTCGAGGGATCCCACATAGTGTTCCACTTGATGACATGCAAACTGCGCGCTCCAGGTCTTCCCCTACCTTAGCTAGCAAATCTGCATGGGTCAACAGCTCCCCATCATCTAAACAATAAACTCCTTTTGCTCCCCAGTACAGGTACTCTCTGGATTCCCGTCCTGGAGGAAGGCCAGGTTACCCCACAAGGGCAAGAGATCAGTAACCATCGGGTCCCTACTCAGGGTTTGCACAAGCCAACGCCAAGCCGCTTGCAATGCGCTGAATATTATACTGGATCGGACAGAAGGGGGCAGTGCCCTCCGAGGACTATGTAGTAGCGCAAACACATCATAAGGAGCAAAAAACTCACGTTCCACCAAAAGAGGGATGTAACTGCTGGTCGTAGTCACCCAATCTCCCAAATGGCGAAGCAAACACACATAATTATTGACTGAATCAAACCAGCAACTGATGCAGTATGTAGTAGGAGGAAAAGCCTCAGAACCCACTTTCAGCAAACGCCCTTCTCAGAATTAGAGAGGTGTAGATAATCTCATTTGCATAAAAACCTCCTCACTCCTGTGGTACAGTTGATGTTAGATAAATGAATGCAGTTAGAAGACGATAGTCAATATTAGTTATTATGAGATTGCCATTAGCAAATATAACTGTTAGTCATTGTTAGTAACTATCCAAACTTAGAGTCTGTTTTTGAGACTTAGTAAATAAACTGTTGAAAAGTCCCAGTTAGGGCGTTATTGAATGAGTTACCGTATTTTTTGCTCCATAAGACACACCTGACTATAAGACGCACCCTGGATGTAGAGGAGGAAAAAAAGAAAAAAAACATTCTGAACCAAATTCTCCCTGCCAGGCTCTGCACCCTGTCCCCCCTCTGGTGGTCTAGTGGTAGGCTGGGACAGGGCACAGGGCAGGCCTAGTGGCCGGCAGGCAGGGCCTGCCGGTAGGCCTCCACCCTGAGGCAAGCAGGCAGGCAGGGTTCCCCATCCGCAGGCAGGCAGGGCCCTCCTTTACCTTAACTCCTCCTGTGGTCCAGCACTGTAGGACAGGAGCTTTCAGCCTCCTGCCCTTCCCCCCTGCTTTCTCATGAGCAGCAGCGGCAAGAAGGCAGGCATGAGTTTTTCACTTCCTGCCTTGTCCTGCGCTGCTCTGTGAATGGCTGCCCCTGTTCTTTCAAAAACACTGAGATTTGAAGCCTCTTTTACAAAGTCGCGCAACAACAGCCCCAAAGCCCTTTAAATCTCTATGGGCTAGCACGGCTTTGTAAAACAGGCCCTTGGTGTTTCAGGACCACTCAGAACATCAGCGGTTCCTTCAACACCCACTATTCTAGTCTTTAAGGAAATATAATATATTCTAGAAATCACTATTTCTCCAGTGTTTGGAAGTTTATGGATACAAGAAAAATATTGTCTCAATAATACTTCAGAGGATAATAAATGAGTCATAGGAAAGTTAAAAAAAACATACATTTTTCACCCTAACTTGATTTTCCATCATTTCAAACTTCCTATAAACTAATAAACTGTCTTTTATAGCCGATTGACTGGTGTCTTTCAAATTCCTAATCTGTGTTCCTAAATCACAAGTATGTTCCTCTAATTTCTTTGATTTAAGGTCTAACTCAGTAAATTTCTCATCTGCTACCATGGTGAAGGAACATAATTGGGATACATTGTCCTTTGTCATGGTTTCAGTTCTAGAAACAATAGACCAAATTTATTTTAAAGATACATCAGAATCTAAAGCCTTAGCTGTAGCCCCAGATTGTGAATCCAATAAGACAACAGGCACAGGTATAGGTACCGGTAAACTCTCGGGGGCAGCTAATTCAGGGACTGATTCCCTAAGTTCCTCTGCCAAAGTACGTTTAGCTTCTCCATTCCTCATAACCACTTTGTTAATGGGAGAAGAAACTAATGGATAGGGGAGGGAGGGGAGGGTTCATCACATTGTAAAGGAGGGGACTGATTCTGGAGAGGAGACATTAGAAACATAATGGCAGATAAAGGCCAAATGGCCCATCCAGTCTGCCCATCTGCAGTAACCATTATTTCTTCCTCTCTCTAAGAGATCCCACGTGACTATCCCAGGCTTTCTTGAAATCGGACATAGTCTCTGTCTCCACCAGCTCTTCTGGGAGACTGTTCCACACATCTACCACCCTTTCTGTAAAAAAGTATTTCCTTAGATTACTCCTGAGCCTAACACCTCTTAACTTTATCCTATGCCCTCTCATTCCAGAGCTTCCTTTCAAATGATACTCGACTCATGTGCATTTACATCACATAGGTATTTAAACATCTTTATCGTATCTCCCCTCTCTCGCCTTTCCTCCAAAGTATACAGATTGAGATATTGAGATCTTTAAGTCTGTCCCCATGCACCTTATGGCGAAGACCACACACCATTTTAGTAGCCTTCCTCTGGATAGACTACATCCTTTCTATATCTTTTTGAAGGTGCGGCTTCCAGAATTGTACACAATATTCTAAATGAGGTCTCACCAAAGTCTTATACAGGGGCATCAATACCTCCTTTTTTCTATTGGCCATCTCTCCCTATGCAACCTAGTATCCTTCTAGCTTTCACCATCACCTGATTGGCCACCTTAAGATCATCAGATACAATCACATCCAAGTCCCGCTCTACTGTCATGAACATAAGTTCTTCACCCCCTAAACGGTATCGTTCCCTCTGGTTTTTGCAGCCCAAATGCATGACCTTGTATTTCTTAGCATTAAATTTTAGCTGCCAAATTTCAGATTCTTGAAGCTTTACTATGTCTTTCTTAATGTTATTCACACCATCCGGGATGTCTGCTCTATTGTAGATTTTGGTATCATCTGCAAAGAGGCAAATCATACCTGACAGCCCTGCAGCAATATTGTTTATAAAAATGTTAAAAAGAATAGGCCCAAGAACAGAACCTTGAGGCACACCACTGGTAACATCCCTTTCCTCAGAGTGATCTCCATTGATCACTACTCTCTGTCACCTTCCACTCAATGAGTTCTTGATCTAGCCCATCACTTTGGGACCCATCCTAAGTGCACTCAGTTTATTTATTAGACTTTTGTGTGGAACACTGTCGAAGGCTTTGCTAAAATCTAAATACACCACATCTATCCAATTTTCTGGTCACCCAGTCAAAGAAATTGATCAGATTTGTCAGACAAGACCTACCTCTAGTGAATCCATGTTGTCTCCAGTCCTGTAATCCACAGAAACTTGACCATTCTCTGTTTAAAAACATTTCCATTAATTTGCTAAACTGTAGGAATGAGGTTTCACACAAGGCTCAGATCGGGATGAGGGGACCCTAATGGATGGTCTCTCACCTTTTTATTGAGTATCTTAGCTCCCTTAATTACATAGCTAATGCTTTGCAAGGTTACAATTTCATCATGCATTTACAGTGTGGATTATACCAAGGTAACTCATTTGTTTACATATCTCATGTGATTTTCAAAGTTACTATCTCATGTGACATATGAATACATCATAACAGTTACAATAAAGTGATTCTTTTGTGTACACGTTTAATATATCTATAATCTTACTATAGCATGTGACAGTCCAAAGGTTATAATGCATGCTCCTTAAGCACCTAGTGATTAGCCTTAAACTCAGGACCTGCTTTTGCACGTAGACAAAAGTCTGATTGTTGCCTTTATAAGGAATAGTTAAACAAGATAAGGAATAAGATAAGGGTAGACTTGGGTCAGGTTAATATGTGACAACAATCTTGTGACAAAAAGGGAGGGGGGAATGCCTCAGCATTCTGTCACAAGGTGCTAACATTTTCCTTGCTTTTTCTACGTGGCAAAAGGGGAGAGGGAATGAGAAAGGATGAGAAAGGATCCATACTTCTTTCACAAGGCCTCAGATCTTTACACAAGGCCTTAGATCAGTGTGCTGACCTGGCCTATGTGCTGACCTTGCCCTGGTTCAGTACTGCATCCCTTCATTAAACCACAGAAGTCAGACTTACTGGCCGTTTAATTCCGTACTTCCACTTTTGTGTAGAGGGACCACATCTGCCCTTCTCCAGTACTCCGGTACCACTCCTGACTCTAGAGATTCATTGAAAAAGTCAGTAAGCAGAGCCACCTGAACTTCCCTAAGTTCCTTCATCACCCTCAAATGTACACCATTGCTTTGTCTACTTTTATTTTAGCTAGTTCCTCACGAACACAACCCTCTTAAAATTAATCAGGGTCTACCTTCAGCCATGAACACAAAACAGAAATATTTGTTAAGCGATTCAGCCTTTTCTTTATCAGCTTCTATATATTTCTTCCCTTCAAGTTTCACAATGCCATTTTTGCACTTCTTCCTATCACTAATATATCTAAAAAATATCTTTCCTCCACGTTTTACTGCATCAGCTATTTTTTTCTTCTATTTGCATCTTTGCTTTCCTGACTACACAACCAGATATAACTTTTCCAGATATTTTTGCCTGTCTTCCTCTTTCTGTGATCTTTTGTAGTTTATGAAAGCTAACCTCTTATTCCTTACCTTCTCAGCTACTATTTTTGAGAACCAAAGTGGCCTTCTTTTCCTCTTACTTTTACTTATTTGCCTCAAAAAAAGGTTTGTTGCTCTTACAATTACTCCTTTCAGTTTTGCCCATGCATTTCCACTCCTTAAAGTCTAGAACCTTTTGCTTTTGAATGAGCTCTCTCTATACCTATCTTAATATTAAACCTTAAACTGGATGCCAGATGATCACCCACTGTAACATCAGAAACACTTTCCTCGTTTATAAGCATTAAATCCAGTATGACCCCATCCCACATGGGTTCCATTACCAACTGCTGGAACAGTTCTCCTTGTAGAGAATCCAGGATCTCCCTACTTCTAGAAGACCCCACAATAGGGTTACCCCAATCAACATTTGGCATGTTACAATCACCTATTAGTAAAACTTCCCCTTTTTAAGATATATTCTGAAAGTCTGCTATTAAATATCTATCCATGAGCTTGGAAACAACGTCGAGGATGATTTCTGTACAAGTGTATGCTTGGTATTCAATTTAAAAATCAATAAATAATAATTTAAAAAAAAATCTCTATCCACTTCATCTGTTTGTGAAGGAGGCCTGTATATCACACCAATATAAATATATTTACCATTCCCTCTTTCCAAATTGATCCACAGTGCCTCTTCCTTGCCCTGTAGATCCTGCAATTGTGTGGCTTTAATATGATCTTTAGCCACAAAACTCAGATATTGTGAAAAACAACAATAATTCAATGAAACACTTCCAAAATGGTAGGATGCACAATGTCAGATGGTATATTAATGATACAGTGCAGGTTGGAATGTCAATTTAAAATGGAGGAAAAAGCCTCAGACAAGGGCTCTCCCACCTCCACAATCGTGGAATAGCGGTGGTGGAGCGTTCACCTCACTGGCTAAAAAACCTCCTTTGCATGAACCAAGCACTGCACTGTATTAAAGTACAAGAAAAGATAATGTGAGATAGATGAAAAAGTTCAACTTATCTTTGTTGATCGGTACACCAATGATGGCCAGCGTTTCACTATTCAGCTGCCTCAGGGTGTAATATATCCGATCAAACAAACCAGAATCAAAACTTAAAGTTAAAGACTGGACCAGTATGTATCTTCTTAAGACATCAGTAAAAACCAAAACAGGACATTCCTTTTATTCGGACGCTAAACGCGTCTCCTGCATCCAAAGATGGCTCTGCAGAGTTCAAACTGGATTTAAATGCTCCCGGTGTGTTATCATCACCACCGGAAGTGTCAACGCATCAGTACTCTGACGCTATTAAAAACACAGAAATACTATATCCTTCTGTTCGCCGGCAAGAAGAAGGTCAAAAACTGAATATGAGAGTGAGAAAACTCATTCAAATGTATGTTGAGTTTCTGAAGTGACTAGATCCTTTGATATTCCTTTTGCCCCATTCTTCTCATTGTTTAATGTATTTATTTTTGTACATTAACTTTTATGTATTTGTTTGCGTCTTGGTTGCGCCAAGGTAGCACTGAGCTCCAGAAACTCCATATGTCTATGTTCATCCAAGTTCTTCATAAAACTTGGAAGATGGTGTGGTATGCAGCCTATGCCTGCTAGGGGTGTCCACAGAGCAGTGCATAGTTTAAAAGCAAACCCTTCACTTACTAACCCAGTTAAACCTCATTTTGAACCACTGGATGACTTTTCCTCCTTGACCTCTAGAGGGAGTCAGAGAGCAGAAGTACAGGTTGCCCATTTTCCTCTCAAACCTAAGGTAGCTCACAGGAAATCCGTTTCACCTGAAGGCTGGGGGCGGGGCTTCAGACTGCTTTCTCACAGAACTAAGCTACTAGAGAGTCAGGAGAGAGCAGTGGAGAAGGACAGGCAGCAGCGCTCAGGGCTGAGAGCTCTGGATAATGGTCAACTGCTAGAATGCATGGAGCTGACAGAGGCTGGAGAGGAAGCACCTTTCTGTATGGTTGAGGAGCCTCATGATAAGGAGCTAGACCCGGAACCAATTGCTGAGCCTTTGAATGAAGTCCTTCCGATGGAAGTTTGTTGCATAAAAAGCAAGCAACTGATATTACCTGAGTAAGTTGCTGAGTCCTTGCTATTTGAGTGACTTTCAAGTTTTGTGTTAACCCTGTAGGAGCTGAAGAGCGGTGTAGCTCCTGAAGAACTAAAAAGACTTATCCGTTTTTTTTCTCTACAATTTTCTGTTTTCTTGTTGTGAGAGAAAAGGACTGTTGTAGTCCCAGGCAGTGGGGTTTGCCCCGTGTATTCAGTGGTGGGATAGTGGGCCTATTTTGGCAATTTGTTACCACGTGGAGCACACTGCCTGGCCAGTACATCTGCTGCTGGAAGAGTCAGAGCCGTAGCTCTAAGGCTGAAGTGATCAACCCTAAGACTGTTTTTGTGTTGGAGTTCATTTTTCTTCAAATGTATGCACTGAGTATTGGCTGTGGGACCAGCCCAGTTTTGAGAAAGACTTATGCTGTATGAATTTGGAGTTTACTTTGAGACTGTTTGCTCATATATTTTTGATTATTGTTTCTTGGGACTATTTTTCATTCGCAGAAACATCCTGACCAAGTTTTTGTTTATTTTTTAACTAAAGAATAAAGCCCAAGTTTGTGACGAAGAAACCTTGACTTACCTGATGTGGTGGTGTTTTCCTCCCATTTCTTTTCCTTGTGCTGCCCACAGTGGCTGCACAAGAGTTTTTCTTGTCCCAGTCGCTCAGGGCCCATTGTCCTGAGACGGCTGGTGACAATGGTCAATCAAAAACTTCAAATAAGTTGTGAAGATGAAATTGTAATTGAGGACTCTAGAGGCCATCATGGAATTCTAGTAAAGGCGACGGCCAAACTTGTCTATGGTCTTTCCCTCTCTTCCAGGAGGTACTGTGGCATAGACTCTGGAAGGATTGGTTCTCTTCAAGGAAGATTCCACAAGAAGGGCTTGGTGAGATAGCTGTGAATTCTCGAATCCCTTGCAATGTAGTGTTCTATACCTGGATTCCAATTTGCCTGGAACAGCAGGTATAACATAAGGAGTCTCCAGATTTCATTTGAGACAAAAGATGAAGCTTGAGTGACTGCAGGAGGCTGAGGCAGGTGCATTTCTTCCAAATATTCCTTAGAATATTTAGAACCAGCATCCAGTTTAATTTTCAGGTCGCCAGCCAATTGACGAAGAAAGGAGGAAAAAAGATAATTGATCTGCCAGAGCCCGGCCTCAAGAAGGACTCAATGACTTTGAGGCATCTCAAGTGGAGAAGGAAGGCGAAGCTGCTCTAGAGTACTGGTAACCCAAGGAATAGACAGACTTGGAGGAGGCATTGGAATCAACTGAGTCCTCGGGGTCTGGAAGTGGAGACCTCGATAGAGGAGTTGGAGGCCTCGAAGAGCTGGAAGGTCTGGATTGAAGCTTGGATGAGGAAGGCTTTACTACGGAAGAAGACCTGCACCTCGATGGATGCCTCGATGATGGCCTCGATCTATGACAAGAGTAGTGGTGCCTGGAAATAGGTCTCGGTTGAGATGAGGAGACTTCGCCCTTTGCCTGAAAACAGGCAGTGCCGCTGGTGTAGGAATAGGGCTAGAAGCTGTAGATCGAAACTCAGTGGTTTGGATCGAGGAATCTCGAAGCACTCCCAAAGACTAGGCTCCTTGTATGGAGTGTGTGGATTCCTGTCGAGACACTTGCAAAGACTCGACTCCTTGCATAGAGTGTGTGGATTCCTGTCGAGACACTCGCAAAGACTCGACTCCTTGCATAGAGTGTGTAGATTCCTGTCGAGACACTCGCAAAGACTCGACTCCTTGCATAGAGTGTGTAGATTCCTGTCGAGACACTCGCAAAGACTCTCCTTGCATAGAGTGTGTAGATTCCTGTCGAGACACTCGCAAAGACTCGACTCCTTGCATAGAGTGTGTAGATTCCTGTCGAGACACTCGCAAAGACTCGACTCCTTGCATAGAGTGTGTAGATTCCTGTCGAGACACTCGCAAAGACTCGACTCCTTGCATAGAGTGTGTAGATTCCTGTCGAGACACTCGCAAAGACTCGACTCCTTGCATAGAGTGTGTAGATTCCTGTCGAGACACTCGCAAAGACTCGACTCCTTGCATAGAGTGTGTAGATTCCTGTCGAGACACTCGCAAAGACTCGACTCCTTGCATAGAGTGTGTAGATTCTTGTCGAGACACTCGCAAAGACTCGACTCCTTGCATAGAGTGTGTAGATTCCTGTCGAGACACTCGCAAAGACTCGACTCCTTGCATAGAGTGTGTAGATTCCTGTCGAGACACTCGCAAAGATTCGACTCCTTGCATAGAGTGTGTAGATTCCTGTCGAGACACTCGCAAAGATTCGACTCCTTGCATAGAGTGTGTAGATTCCTGTCGAGACACTCGCAAAGATTCGACTCCTTACATAGAGTGTGTAGATTCCAATCGAGACATACGCAAAGACTCGACTCCTTACATAGAGTGTGTAGATTCCAATCGAGACATACGCAAAGACTCGACTCCTTGCATAGAGTGTGTAGATTCCAATCAAGACACTCGCAAAGACTCGACTCCTTGCATAGTGTGTAGATTCCAATTGAGACACTTGCAAAGACTCAACCTCGCGGGAGACTGCTGATTGCCCGGCTGGACTGCAGGAAACAGAGTCGAGGTAGGAATGTATTTGTTCAGTAATTGAACAAATTTGTGCTCTAACATGGTCTGGAGAGACGCCTGCAATTGTGGATCCGAGTCCGAAACTGGTCCACTTGCTGAGGCTGTAGGCTCCGAGGTGGCAGTAGATGCATGCTTCGACTTGGACTGATGCTTGGATAACTTGAGGACCACCGCAGGAACCTTCTGCTTAGGTATCTGACTTGAGGGAAGCTCAGGAAAAGATAAGGTAGGTGTACTCGAGGTTAACGACGATCCGAACAAGGAAGGTCTGATGAGGCTCGAGGTCAGAGTAATGGAAACAGTAGGAACCCTGAACTGAGTCAGAGACCGAGGCTGAGGGTGTAGCTGAAGAATATGCTCGTAAACCAAGGTTCCACTGTACTGCTTTCCATACATTGCCACCTTTTCCCATCCGTGTAGAGCAGTGGTCTCAAACATGCGGCTCGGAGGCCACATGCGGCCCACCAGGTACTATTTTATGTTTATTGGTATGTTTATCATAATCACAAAAGTAAAATAAAACAGTTTCTTGATCATATGTCTCTTTAGCTATAAATTAAATTATTATTAAGACTTTAGGGATCCTTTTACAAATGCGTGCTTGCGGTTTAACGCATGTAATAACGCGCGCTCAACTGATGGATGCGCCAGCCGCTACCACCTCCTCTTGAGCAGGCAGTAGTTTTTGGCCAGCGCAGGGGTTAGCACATGATGAAAAGTCATGCGCGTTAACCCCGCTAGCACGGCTTTGTAAAAGGAGCCCTTAGCCAAAAGGAAAGATTTATAAACTATTTAAGACATTAAGTATTTTTCTGAGGCCCTCCAAGTACCTAAAAATCCAAAATGTGGCCCTGCAAAGGGTTTGAGTTTGAGACCACTGGTGTAGAGGTATTCAGAGATGAGATAATTGAGTGCTTATATTCTGTTTTCATGTTTTTTCCCCTTTGATTTAAATCTGTGTAATTGTATTAGATCCCTATTAGAGAATGACACGGGGAAAAAATCTGTCCCCGTCACCGGCCCACCATCCTCTGCACCGCCCCGTCACCACCGATCCCTTCACCGCCCCGTCACCGTCACCGCCATCCCTTTCACCGCCCCGTCACCGCCACTGCCATCCCATTCACCGCCCCGTCACCGTCCCCGCTGCATCCATATAAGCCTTTTTCCTTTCACTCCCTCCTTCCAATTTGAGCCGGGAACACTAGCGATCGCACGGTCCCCGCGGCCACTACCTGCCTGCCCGGTCGATCCTGGTGTTTGGCCGGCTCTCTCCCTTCTCCTCACCTTGGTTTGTGGGTTTTCTTTTTCGGCAACCTGCGCGCTTTCCCAGGGAGCCGCACACGCGCGGCTGCTCAGTGTTCGATCTTCTGCTCTGCTGCAACTTCCTGTTTCCGGTTGCGTCAGAGCAGAAGATCGAGGCTGAGCAGTGGCAGGTGTGCGCGGCTCTCTGGTAGCGTGCGGGTCGCCGAGGAGGAGGATCTGCGGACTGGGGTGAGGAGAGGGGAGAGAGCTGGCTGGACACTGGAATCGATTGGGCGGGTGGGTGTGAGCTGCGGGGACCGCGCGATCCTTCATGCCTCACTGCGGGGGACAAGACCATTCACCGCCCCGCGGGCGGTGAATGGCCTTGTCCCCGTCGCCGCAGCGACTGCTAGTTTTCTTCCCCGTTTTCGGCGGGTGACCCGCGGCTAAAATGCGGTGGCCGCGGGTAAACCGCCACCGTGTCATTCTCTAATCCCTATTTTGAGGTCTTGATCATTTTCCATTTAGATGTTTTCTTTGATAATGGACGAATTTCCAATTGCTAGAATTAATTTTATATAATGTCAAAACAATTATTTATATCCAAAAATAATAATAAAAATAATTTTTATTCTTATATACCGCCAAAGCCATGGTAGTTCGAGGCGGTTTACAACAAGAAGTGCTGGACAATCAGCGAAGAGGTTACAATTCAAAGTCGTCAATACAGTCTTACATAATGGAAAGTTCTTAGGTTACTGGTTGAATTAACAGAGCTATAAAAATTCTTAGCTTACAAATCAGTTGAACAAACTCATTTTTACCAATTTTCAAAATTTGAAGTAGGTTGAGGAATGCGTGATAACGTTACTCAGCCAGTCGTTCCATTTGCCTGCCTGGAAGGCAAGGGTTCTGCCCAGGAATCTTTTGTAGTGGCAGGCCTTTATTGTCGGATAGGTGTGAAAGGTCACTTGGACACACAATGTCAGAGGCGTGAAGAAAGTACAAGTTTTATTCACAGCATGCATGCTGGACCCCTGAGCTCCAAGATGGCTCAGAAGTGCTGAAACCAGGAAGTTACAGAGATATTTATTCATTTTTCTGTCTATACAACTGAATTCTAGAAAAAGCTTTTCACGTGTTACTTTTCTTAACACTCATTGGTTCTAAGCTCACACTAGCAGGTCACTAGCAGGACACTTATCTAACTCTTGCAGTTAAATGTACAGAAGGGCAGGGTACATCATGGCTCAAACTCTTATCTATTCAGCTTACAATGTGGTAAGGTAGGGACATACATTTTAGGCAGATGAAGTCAATAGATTATACACTGTTTTCAGCTATGTAGGCCAGAGCAATATTTTAAACAACAGTTAACCATTTCATGACTCTACATTCCCCCCTTTCAGGCTGGCGTACCTAAGGAGCCAAGCCTGACAAAATAAAGTTAGGGGTCAGGAAAGTCGGGGTCCCCAGTGGGTAAGGGACGATACTGGGAGAGGGCCAATGCAGCAGTGGAACGTTTGACAGCAGAGTTCATAGTTCAGTGGAGCAGCTTTATGGCTATGGGGACCACACAGGGCAGGCAGCAAAGGAGCAGAGAAGACAGGGCGGCAACCAGCAAAATGATATTCAGTGCTGAACCAGAGGGCAACCAGGAGCTGAAGGTACCAGAGATCCAGTCTGCAGTAAGATCACGCCAGGTCTGGTCAGGAACATGAGCCAGTTTGGTGATACGATCCACATCGTTCTCAATCACTTTACTCAAGTTCAAGGCAGCAGTTGGAGAGGTTGAATTTATCACAGGCACAGCAGCTAGTAAATAGTCCAAAGCTAGACGATTCTGATAAATAGCAGTGCGCATTTTAGCATTCGCTCTGCCAATGGTACTCAAAGCTCGGGAGGTCTCATTGGTTATCAGTTTGAGTACAGCTTATAGACAAATAATGCAGTTCAGCATATAGATTGGGGTCCGATAGCCCCAGGTGTCATCCTCGGTCCATGTGGCAGGTTCATAAGCAGCAATGATCCGTTCTGCAGGCCAGTCATCACCCCATTCACCTATTTTAAGGGAATTGGTGGAAGTGGACCGCTTTTGGCGACCTCTGGTGTTGAATACAGGGGCTCCCAGGTGTTCACCATCGGGAAGAAACTGGGACGAATCATGCAAAGTACACATGTATGAGTCTAGTTAGCAGGCAACCAAGAGTAGGCAAACAGATCACAGAGCCAGTATCAACTATCAAGAGCTGACCATAATTCATAGGAAGTTCCATTAAGCAGTGTTTGAAGGGCGCTGAAGACAGTGGGAAGCAACAATGGAGGTTCACAAGGTCTATCGTGAAGGTCATGGACCTGACGTAAAAGTGAGGGTCTGTGAAGTCAGGTTTAACATGTCCAGCTGCATTGCCTCCCATAGCCACTGTTCTCCCATACCAGTCCCTCCTCATACAAAACATTAAGAGTCTGGCCTATAGTTTCAGCAAACTGTATAAACAGATTTCTAGTGATTACAGGATATTAGTATCTACTTTCATAATTTCATAAAACTGGGGAAACACCAAAGAGTGATGGACAGGAGCACATGAGCGGGATACAATTTGGACATATACATCAGTACCTGAGTCTCACCTTTTACCATCAATATACAATGCCATGCAGTCTCTGGCCTTCTGGACTTGGACATTGGCATTCCAGTTATATGGGTCAGTGATAGTGAAAACCATGGGATTACAGTAGCCTGTAGTACACAAGGGGCCAGAGCTAGGACCTATAGTAAGGGAGGCAGACGGGGTATTAGGGGGATATTTGTGTGGGTTATTGTAGGTAGCCCACAATACACTTTCTCATAAAGGACAGGCTCCACCATTAGTGAAGGTTTCCTCATAGGGGCAGTTCTTAAAGGCATCAGGTTATACAGACATATATACTTAGCACATTTGGTATAATAACGCTGTCAATCTAGGGAGCCACACAAAACTGTATTAGGGGTAGTACTATGACCTTGAGAAACATCAAATAGCACACATGTATCACAATACAAAGACACCGGGCGAGTGGGGTCTACAATAAGAGTCTAGTTGATAAGTGGACCCTCAACATTATAAATGCAGATTTCCGTCCACTTTTAAACTTCATCACCAGTAGATTGGAAACAGAAAATACCCTCAAATGTTTGACACTTTCTGTACTTAACTCCTTCATGCAAACAAACATCAGGCAAAGGGCTAGGGGCACTTGTTAAGTACAAAATACAGAAGAAAGAAACATAAGTGAGGGCAACACAAATATCATATATATATATATATATATATATATATATATATACTAACATAGGAAACTCATTTTTCTTTCAGGCACAACTTAGAAAACTTCAAATAGTTATACTCAAGACACTTGCTAAAGGAAGTGGTGAACCACAGGCAGTCAATTAAACTCAAACACTTATAAAGAATTATATTCAGAACACCTGCTAAGTACAGTGGTAAATATTCAGAACTTTTGAGGTCTTAGAAAGCTTCAGCTGAAGATCCGTGTTGTAGTGGAGCCAAGTTTCATGTCCGGACACCTTGATAACTGTAAGAGAAGAAATTAGGACAGTAAAAGGACCTATCCACCTAGGTTTCAGGGTGTCTGACTTCCAAGTTTTAGCCATACTGTATTTCCAGGGACATACCCATGAACTTGTGTAGCTATCGATAGTGGGGCCCTTTCCAGGACCCATTTGTGGAGCTCTTGAAGGGCCTTAGCTAAAGACTGGACCTGACTCTGGAGGATATCTGATCCCAGAGTAGCAAAGGAACCAGGATCTGGGTTCACAATGGGTGGTTGCCGGCCGAACATGAGCTCAAATGGGGCTTAGATGGGATCAGTGTTCCCTCTAAGCGGGCGGGTGTTGTGAGCAAACTTTTTTCACTGTGAGCTAAAAATATCGGGCGCCAGCAAGTTATGAGCCAAATAAATATGTTGCTTTCTACCACAGAACTTCCTTACGTTTGTATGGAATCTATCCCCTTTCAACTTTAGAGAGTGCCCTCTCGTTCTCCCTGCCTTAGCTACTAAGTCTATTCCCTTCAGTACCTTGAATGTTTCTATCATGTCCCCTCTCAATCTCCTCTGCTCAAGGGAGAAGAGGCCCAGTTTCTCTAATCTTTCGCTGTACGGCAACTCCTCCAGCCCCTTAACCATTTTAGTTGCTCTTCTCTGGATCCTTTCGAGTAGTACCGTGTCCTTCTTAAAGTACCAGTGCTGGACGCAGTACTCCAGGTGAGGGCGTACCATGGCCTGGTACAGCAGCATGATAACCTTCTCTGTCTCTTCAGTCCAGCATCTGCCCCTTCCATTCACTGTCTGTCTTTCCCTGCCATCTCTCCTCCTGCCCCCCCCCCCACCCCCCAATTTGGTCTAGCATCCATCATCTTCCTTCTGTTCCCCTCATGGTCTGGCATCTTTATCCTTCCCTCCCCCCTGTGGTTTTTAGCATATCTCTCTTCTCATTTCCTCCACTCAGATCTGATCATTCTCTGCTCTCTCTTCCCTTTTCTTCTCTGGTCTTCCTTCTCTATTTTCTGCCTCCATCTAAATTAAATTCTTTCTTACTATTTAGTCCCGTTTCCCTCTTTTCACTGTGTCTACACACAGCTTGTCACCCCTTTCCCTCACCCCTCCATTATCTTACTATTTTCTTCCCCCTTTATTTATCTCCTCCTTCCATCCAGTATGTGTTCTTTCCCCACTTCCATTCAGCATCTGCTCTCCCTTCTCAACTGACATCCATCTGCCTTCTGTTCTCTCTCCCTTCTTCTCACTTCCATCATCTGTCCCCTTCTCTCTCTCTCTCATCTCCTCCATTCCATCATCTGCCCCTTCTCTCTCTCTCTCTCCCCCCCCCCCCCAACTTCCATCATCTGCCCCCCTTCCCCTCACCTTTGTGGGTCACTTTCTTTCCCCTGAGGGTGGCTCATGTCACAGGGGAAGCTTTGGCCGAGCAGAACCGCTTGATTGACAGTGGAACTTACTTGATTGATGTCGATGCTGGGGCCCGTTGCCGTTTGAAGGAAAAAAAAAAAGGTGGAAAAAAGGAACCTGTAAAGGCGAGAGGAAGGGAAACCTCCAGGACAGCTGCTTTTTGCCCTCCTTCAGCGGCCCAAGAGTTCAGACCAGCAGCGGCAGCTCTGTATGCTTTTAACTTCGGCACAGAGCTGCCCCTAATCAATAGTTTAGCGCGGTTTCATGAGGCAGCCTCGGGGCCTTTGATAGCCGGCCCGCTTCGATGATGCGATGTGGGCCGGCCTAGCAAAGGCCCCGAGGCTGCCTTATGAAACCGCGCTAAACTATTGATTAGGGGCAGCTCTGTGCCGAAGTTAAAAGCATACACAGCTGCCGCTGCTGGTCTGGAGGTGCGGAGACAAGGCAGGAGGCAAACGCGGTGGAAGGCAGGAGTCCCGGCGAAGGCAGGAGTCCCGGCACAGCGACTGCAACAGGAAGTTGCAAGTCAGCTGACGCCGGCCTTTCGTTGCGGCGGGGACCGAATCCTTCGCGGACCGGCAAGATTTTGTTTGCGGACCGGCGGTTGAAGAACTGTGCTCTACACTGTGTGCGCTGTGACGAGAAACTTGTGCGCTGCGAGGTAATATTTTGAGCGCCAGCGCACCCCAGCGCAGCTTAGCGGGAACACTGGATGGGATGCATCTAATCTGAAAAAGAACAGAAGGCAGCAGGACAGGCCAGGACAGATTAGTTTCTTCAATTCATTTTGTGAGAAGGGTCTTAAGAGTTCTGTTTATTCTTTCGACCTGACCAGAGCTCTCAGGATAGTAAGCAGCATAAAATTTCTATTCAATTTGGAGGGCCTGAGCAATTTGTTGGACAACATCGGCAATGAAAGCAGGGCCATTGTCACTGCCTATAAAAACAGGGAGACCAAAGCACGGAATTATTCAGGAGGTGTTTGGTTACATCTCTGGCGCATTCAGTGCCAGTAAGGAAGGCTTTGACCCATCTAGTCAGGGTGTCTGTGAAGACTAGGAAGTGACTGAGGGAACGGGAAATGGGCATGTGGGTAAAATCTACAGACAGAACCTGTATCGGATATGTTCCAATAGGTTGGTATCCAAGAGGTGGCAGTCATCTGATTGGGAATTTTATTCTAGAACCGACAACACACTGTCGGACCATATTCCGGACTAGCTGATCAAGGTGATTGATAAAGAAATGTCTCTTGAGAGTCATTTTCATAGCTGGTTCTCCAGAGTGCCAGATCATAGCATCTTGTGACAATCGTGAGGGCCAGATGTTGAGGAATGAATATGAGGGTACCCGCTGTGCTTGTGTTTGAAGTATCAGTGTGTGGGTCTGGATTGGCACTTGAATTGGCGCATTTTGTATCCACCCCCCTTTCAGGACAGACTGGCCCAAAATAGTGCATGCCCAAGTCTGTTCCTGAGAAGCGTACTGGGGTGTAAGGGAGTCCAAAAAGGAATGATTGTATACAGAGGGGCCGAAAGAGGGGGCAGAGACTGGCAGCTCGGGCTGTGCGGTCGGCAAGGGCATTGCCATGAGAGACAAGGTCCGTCACGCGTCTGTAAGCATGGCAGTGCATAACAGAAACACGTGAGGGTAGTTGTACGGCCTCAAGAAGGTCAAGAATGAGGGGAGCATGATGGATCAGGCGTGATGGAGGCTGTAATGAAACCTCGATATTTCCAGATGGCCCTATGGGAATGCAAGTTAAGGAAAGCATATTTGGAGTCAGTATATATATTGCAAGACTGAGAGGCAGAGTGGCGCAGGGCAGAAGTGAGGGCATACAGCTCAGCTTCTTGGGCAGAAGGGCCAGAAGGCAGGGGCCTGAGTCAGAAGTTTTTGGAGGCAGCGAAAAGATGGGTCCAGACAAAAGGGGCTGAGTCAGCGCCTTTGGTGGAATCATACAGAGGACGAGCAATAGTAGAGAAATCAGGGATCCAGATGGGACAGTATCCTGCAATACTGAGAAAGGTGCTCAGAGCCTTGCAGTTATCAGGGACAGGGAGACTACAGACAGCCTGGACTTGGGTGTAGGAAGGGACCTGGATTTGAAAGCCAAGGTAGGTGACACGAGGAAGGCATACTTGAAATCAATGTAAATATGGCCACAGGAAAATTTAAAAGGCAGACCCACTATCTGAAAGACTCAGATAAATAATAATAATAACAGTTTATATACCGCAATACCGTGAAGAGCTATGTAGTTTACAAAAGATTAGAGAAGATACAAAATAATTGAACTTAAGATGTCTACTAACACATAAGAATTGTTCTCAATCCCTATTCTATATCAGGTTCCTATCCCAAAGAGCTGACTTATAAAATTAATCTAAATGCAGTTCTGGATCCGCCCACTAAGCAGGGTAGTCTGACACAAGCGCTCTCTAATGCAGCAGTCCCTTCACTATCAGCTGACTGGCAAAAATATTTACTTCCATATAAAAGCATTCCTAAAAATTACATTCTTACCTAAACTTACATGATTTATAAACAGAAATACAGAAACAAAGATTGGAATATACAGTAAAACTTTGGATTGCAAATAACTTGGTTTGCAAGTGTTCTATAAGACAAGCAATGATTAAATTTTAACTTGCTATACCAGCAACGTCTTGCAATACACATACATACAGTATAGAAGCATCACATTTTCACAACTGAGCCAATGGTTCCTCTCTATATGACGCTGCAGGAATGCAGTGACTGTTCCAAATGAGCAAGGGCTTGCAATACAAGTATGTATATTTTTGTACACGAGTGCCCTGGACTACAAGCATGCTTCTGGAACAAATTATGCTCCCAAACCAAGGTTTTACTGTACTCACAAGTTTAAACATTGTTCAATTTTTTTCTTTTTACAATCAACATGGGTCTCAGTAGAGACTTACTCCCCCTTCCTACAGAATTTCACAAAGGAGAGAGAGTTGCTTAAAGATCAAAGCGATCAAATTACAGATGTAGTCCTTTTCAGAATTTTTAAATTTAGACAAATAACTTCTAAATTTAGACAAAGAACTTCTTTTTAGCATGGAATATAAGTTCCAGAAATCATATTTTTCATTTACATACATTTCTAAATATAGATAAACATTTTATAACATAGCCAAAAACTTTAAATCTAAAACCACTTATCTGTTTCAGGAGAAACCGCATTTGAAGTGCTAAACAATTCATGGCCCTTATCAGCACAAAAGGAAAAGTACTCTCCTCTTATGCTGTGAACAACTGACAGTTTAAACTTCACTAATACATTTGGACAGACAGAACTCATAAAAAAAAAACCCGGGATACTTCAGGACTTGGGAATCAGATGAAGGGAAGAATTTGGCAAGGTCTGAAGCAAGGACGGTGAAAGGTTTTCCCATTGGAATGCAAAATAGGCTGACTGGAAGAGGAACCGACAGCAAACGAATGCATAAAAACTTGATGGGTTATGTCCTCTTCCAGGGAGTCAGAGGGGGCCAGCCCACATCAAATATCGGCCATTCTAACTGGCACAGACAAATAAGGGTTGATTTGTTAAGTATAATCAAAGACAAATTCCTTTTTTAAAATTAGCTAACATATCAAGGGATCCCCACAGGTAGACAGACATCCCCCCATTGTGCAATGGAGGACAAAAACACTTCCCTGAATTCCTGGCCCTGCCCGTCTCCGGACTAGGGAAACGCAGTACTAACAGGTCCACACTCGCTTCGTCCTCAAGGACGTCTTAGACACTCTCAAACACACAAAACACAACAGATTTCAGTTCAGTTACTCAACCAGAAAATAACAGTTCCTAGAATCCTTCCCCACAACTTTTCAGCGACAGATCACGTGGCTTACTAGACAGGAGACGAGAGACAGGATAGGGATGATCAATCCCCACTTACCAGATAGTGGCCACTCCAGGACAGAATTAAACTGATACAGGTTCTTGTACTTTAAACTGAGACTAGATAAGTCAGTTGAAGCGGTCCAACGTCCTGAGGTCTGCCAACCCCCCAAAAGGAAGGCAGCCGGCTAAGCAGACACATCAGCCGTAGGACCAGAAACAAGTGACCAATCGAGTAACCAGTGGTCAAGAGACCTTCAAGTCCCTGTTCGGAAGCTAAATGAAAGGTCACTTGGACACACAATGTCAGAGGCGTGAAGAAAGTACAAGTTTTATTCACAGCATGCATGCTGGACCCCTGAGCTCCAAGATGGCTCAGAAGTGCCGAAACCAGGAAGTTACAGAGATATTTATTCATTTTTCTGTCTATACAACTGAATTCTAGAAAAAGCTTTTCACGTGTTACTTTTCTTAACACTCATTGGTTCTAAGCTCACACTAGCAGGTCACTAGCAGGACACTTATCTAACTCTTGCAGTTAAATGTACAGAAGGGCAGGGTACATCATGGCTCAAACTCTTATCTATTCAGCTTACAATGTGGTAAGGTAGGGACATACATTTTAGGCAGATGAAGTCAATAGATTATACACTGTTTTCAGCTATGTAGGCCAGAGCAATATTTTAAACAACAGTTAACCATTTCATGACTCTACAGGTGAACAGATGTATTCTTTGTGTGGGCCTAATAGAACTAGCCAGGTTAAATTGAGAAACCAGGTAAGTGGGGGCCAGACCAAATATTGACTTATAACACAGACAAGAGAACTTAAACAAAATTCGCGCCTCCAGGGACAGCCAGTGGAGTTTTTGTTAATAGGGGCTTACATGTACCCATTTCTTCAGCCCAAAAATCAGTCGAACTGCCGAATTTTGAATGATTCCGAGTCTTAGAATGGTTTTTTTTGAAGGATCCCAAGTAAATGATGTTGCAATAATCGAGCATGCTTAAGATGGAAGATTGAACCAGTAAGCGGAAAGATGCTGCATCAAAGTATTTTCTGATGGCTCTAGGTAACTAAAAGTAACATTAATGCAAATAATGTTACTCAGAAAATAAACAAGTAACTGTAATATATTACTTTTTTCCTTGCAGTAACTTTAATATACAATAAAATTATTTGCCTTTATAGCTCATCCTCCCAGAGGAACTCATTTGTTACAAAGTAACTTGCCCAACTCTGGTACCTTGGTAGCTCTGCCATCTTTTATTGCCCAGCCTTCAGTTAACAACATATGCTTCATGAACAGTAAAAAGTTTCCCTTCCCACAACCAGGGCAGAACAGGTTCCTCCTCACTGTATAGATGCCAAATCGATAGCAATGTACCCACCCACGTGTTTACTCAGGGAAAACAACCACGGTTTCCTTGCCTGCCTCCGCACAATTTTATTCTTTTACCTTGACTGCACGCAGTAGATTTTATTTTATTTTTACTGTTGAATGCTGAGATGTATTTCCTGCATACCGGTGAGAAAATATTAGAGAATAAGCACGTGAGAAAGAAGAAGTCTTTCGTGAACATGCCAAAAAATCTTATTCGACATCCTTCCCTAGGCCTGTTGTCAATAAGGGCTTCTGGTTTACAAAACAGGAAAAAAAAAAATCACCCCAGAAAGGAGCTGGGAGGAGACGTCATTGCAAGGCTGGAAGATGGGGCGGGCTGCAGAGGTGAGACGCTCCGCCCACAGCAACCTCCCTCCAAGAGTTCCAGCAGGAAACAAAAAAAAAAAACCCTTCCCTACATTCATTCCCACCACCCCTCCTAAAGTCAGCAGCCCGGAGTCTTCATAGCCTTGGCCCCTCCTCCTCGTTGCAATTCAGTTTGCGTACAGGAAAAGAGCATGTGATTTTTATTTTATTTATTTTAACCACCAAAAAAAAAAAAAGGATTCTCGATCTTAGCAAACTTTTCTGGGGCGTTCTCCCCCCTCCCGCCGTCTCCTGCATGCGCGCCCCCATTCTAAGGAGGGGGTTAAGCGCGAGTGCTGGCCGGCGCTCAGGGTGGGAAGGGGAAGGCGAGCGGCGCTGACAGACGGTGCGGTGCGGGGAGGAGGAGGGAGGCTGCTCTTTTCGCCTTGCTCGCGGGGCAGGAAGGGAGTCCACTGGGCTGGAGCGGAGCAGCGGTTTGTGCCCTGCCTTTCCCCCCCCCAAGAGGAGATCGGCTTCCTCGGTCGGTGGCTGGTGTGAAAAAGGCAGGAAGAGCAAATATACACAGACTTCTTTTTTTTTTTCGGTCATGGCGGGTTGCTGCTTATCTCCCGAGGAGAAGGAATCGCAAAGGATAAACGCGGAAATTGAAAGACAGCTCCGCAGGGACAAGAAAGATGCCAGGAGGGAGCTGAAACTGTTGCTTCTGGGTAAGTGGTTGCTCTTAAATGCGTTCTCTGGGACTCATTGGGGGAGGGGGGGGGGAAACATTTTTTTTTCTCTCTCTCTCTCTTGAGGATTGGACTCGGAGGTTTTCAATGAACAAAACCAAATTTTGGGGCGGGGGCTACGTTGTTGTCTCTTTCCCACTTCTTGCCATCCTTGAGCTTTCCTATTCTCTCAGAAACAAATGGCAAATAGCCACTTACTTGGAACTAGAGGCAAATCCTTTACTTCTAAACACCGACATCTGGTCTGAGTACGATGGGAGCAAGTTTAGAGGGGGTGGAAGTTGTGGTGGCTTTCCTTTTTTTTTTTTTTTTTTTGTTGGTTTCCTTTTGCTTTTCTGCGATGCCCAGCTTACCTTCCTACTCCAGCCGGATCACGTGCATGTTCCTGGAGGAGGGCAGCAGACGGCAGGGCCTGGCCTGGGTACATTTGCTGTGCGGTGCCGTTTGTGCTTTTCTCTTCATGTCAATCGGACGAGGACCGGGGTGAGAGGCGCACCTGACAGCGGGCGGGGTGTTGGGGGAGGGGGGAGGTCGCAGCGCGCGCTCTAGTCTGCTCACCTGCCGTGCTGCCCACTCCTTCTCTCTTAGCCTCCTCGATAGAATCACACTCGGGCAAAACCAACCAACCTGATAAATCTCTCCCCCCCCCCCCTCCTATCTTTTGAAATGATGGGGAAGAAAAATATACGTCAAGACTTGCTGACCAGAGCAACTCTCTTCTCCGGTCATAAACATATGCTACAGGTTAGGGAGAAAACAACTTTCTTAATAGGGCTAGATAGCTCATGCTTGGAGGAAAGGTTTCTCGCCAAAGTTTCCAGTCCTCAGTGCTCTGAAGAGCCTGTATTTATCCCAAATATTATGTGTGTGTGTGTATATGTGTGTGTGTGTATATAAGCACATAAGCAATGCCTCTGCCGGGTCAGACCTGAGGTCCATCGTGCCCAGCAGTCCGCTCACGCGGCGGCCCAACAGGTCCAGAACCTGCGTAATAATCCTCTATCTATACCCCTCTATCCCCTTTTCCAACAGGAAATTGTTCAATCCTTTCTTAAAACCCAGTACCGTACTCTGCCCTATTACATCTGTGTATATATGTGTGTATATACATATGTGTGTATATATATATATATACCGTATTTGCCGGCGTATAAGACGACTGGGTGTATAAGACGACCCCCCAACTTTTACAGTTAAAATATAGAGTTTGTTATATACTCGCCATATAAGACTACCCCTTCTTCCGCACACCTTCTGCACAACAAATAAAACTTAAAAGAACATCAGAATTTAT